>NC_057412.1:35131739-36384970 GCF_019320065.1 Cervus canadensis
ATCTCCGTCCTTAGCTCTTTTGTCTCACTTTTTATCTTTTATATTTTGTCCTACCTCCTTTCGAAGACAATGGGCTGCTTTTCTGGGCGCCTGATGACCTCAGCTAGCGATCAGAAGTTGTTTCGTGAAGTTTGCTCTGTGTTCAGTTATTCTTTTGATGAATTTGTAGGAGAGAAAGTGATCTCCCCGTCCTACTCCTCCGCCATCTTCCTTAGTAAGACTAAAATCGAATTCTTTCAACGAAGCTGACCACAGCAAGAGGAAAACAAACAGATGGAGTTAATTCACGCTAAGATGAGAAAGTCTGCTGGCCTCCATGGGGGTATTTGCTTCATAAAAGCAGTTTCTTGAGACGCTAAATTTATCTATAATTTGTAGAACCTAGAAAATGAAGAAAAGAATTTCAATTGTGGAGAAGAGGCTTGGATTTATAATTTTTTTTTTCAGTATTTGAACCATAATAGATTATAAAAGAGATTTGTAAACTTGTCTTATGCTGATCAGAAAAAAAATAGATTGAGCTATAATCAAATGATTGACTTCCCTCCGTAGCTCCGTGGTAAAGAATCTACCTGCAATGCAGGAGACCTGGGTTCGTTTCCTGAGTCGGGAAGATCACCTGAAGAAGGAAATGGCAACCCACTTCAGTATTCTTGCCCAGAGAATCCCATAAACAGAGGAGCCTAGTGGCCTCAATCCATGGGGTCACAAGAGTCGGACACGACTTAGCGACTAACGCAACCATGATTGAATGATTAATACATATAAGGAAAAAGGTCTCTCAAAGATGGGTTGCTCCTGGAAGTATTTGAAAAGAAGATTCACAGAGGCACATTTTGGCAAGACCAGCTGTCTGAGTAAGCTTCTGATTCCTATTTCATTCCCAGTTAGTTTTGTCTCCAGAGAAGAAAGTGCTGACCATATAGGCTTGAAGAAAGCACGCAGGACTTGTTTTAGTTTTTTTTTTTTTTTTTTAACTATAAATCAGGGTAGGGTCAAAGAAACAGAAGCACTACATTTTTTTAAAAAATAGAGATTATACCTTATACTATTGTGGGAGATGATTAAACAGTCTCCGTAAAGCTGCAGGAAGCATTTTTTCTGGCAGACAAAGGAAGAGAATCATGGGAAATATAGTTCCAGCTTAGCTAAATCTCTGTGGTTCAAACCTGTTCCACACAGAATAATAACACACTGGCATTCTGGTTCTGTGTATCCTCTTCATAAATGTGTTGATAAGAATCTGACTCTAAGAGATGGATCTGCTCTTGGTGAATGACAAAATAAGAGGCCTGGCTGAGGACCAGAGCCTGGGGAGAGTTTATCCCACAAAGCTACCGAGTCACACTTTGTGAAGGCTCTTAGACAGCCTACATCATCCCCCAGGCATCACAAAGGCAACCTCACATCATTTTGCTTCTGGTCACTCCTCTTTTCCCTTCTGGTCATTCTGTTTTTCTTTTTGAATTTCTATACCTGGAATGTCTCATATTCCTATCTCAGAGGTTACCATGGGCAGTGATTTTTCTTTGGTATCCAGAAGACAGAAAGGAAGAATAACTGTTTTTCTGTCCCTACCTCACTTCTGCTCTAGTTATCAAAAGTTCTTTCTTTCATTGTCTGCCCTTACACTGCCTTTTTTGGGTAAAATTTCTATGGTAACCAAAATATCCAAATATTGTATGCAGGTATTTTACTAGATATGTCATCATATATAATCTTACTGACTTCTCACCACATCCTCACAGTTCTATATGAGGGAACTGGTTCTAACTTCTTAGCATCTACTGAGTGCTATTGTAACTAAATGTCAGATTTAACTTGTGTGATAGGTTAAGCTTTATTGTATGTACAGGTATATACTACATCCCAGTCAGTGATTCCAAGTAGGGCTTGGGGCTCGGTTGGGGAAGGAAGAGTTTTGATGAACCAGTACAAGGCCATCATCATGCTTAGAAAAACCTCTTTTCCAAGAGTAGGTTATTTAGGGAAAATGTAAGTAAAAATTTATTAAAAAATAAATTCTCCCACATTCTCCAGCCTTCACCCTCTAGTGGTTTCTGTGTGTGTTCAGTTGCCCAGTCATGTCCAACTCTTTATTACCCTATGGACAGTAGCCCGACAGGTTCCTCTGTCCATGGGATTTTCCTGGCAAGAATACTGGAGTGGGTTGCCATTTTCTCCTCCAGGGGATCTTCCTGACCCAGGGATTGAATCTTCATCTACCCACATCTCCTACATTGCAGGCAGATTCTAGTAAGGGATTAAAAGTTAATAAAATATTAGAAAGTGCTTATAAAGTAGCTTGCTTTTTAAAAATTGAAGTATAGTTGATTTATGTTACTTTTACCTATACAGCAAAGTGTGTGTGTGTGTATATGCATACAGTTATCAGTTCAGTTCAGTCGCTCAGTCATGTCCGACACTTTGCGACCCCATGAACCACAGCACGCCAGGCCTCCCTGTCCATCACCAACTGCCAGAGTCCACCCAAACCCATGTCCATCGAGTCGGTGATGCCATCCAACCATCTCATCCTCTGTCGTCCCCTTCTCCTCCTGCCCCCAATCCCTCCCAGCATCAGGGTCTTTGCAAATGAGTCAGCTCTTCGCATCAGGTGGCCAAAGTATTGGAGTTTCAGCTTCAACATCAGTCCTTCCAATGAACACCCAGGACTGATCTCCTTTAGGATGGACTGGTTGGATCTCCTTGCAGTCCAAAGGACTCTCAAGAGTCTTCTCCAACACCACAGTTCAAAAGCATCAATTCTTCGGTGCTCAGCTTTCTTAATAGTCCAACTCTCACATCCATACATGACCACTGGAAAAACCACAGCCTTGAGTAGACGGACCTTTGTTGACAAAGTAATGTCTCTGCTTTTTAATATGCTGTCTAGGTTGGTCATAACTTTCCTTCCAAGGAGTAAGCATCTTTTAATTTCATGGCTGCATTCACCATCTGCAGTGATTTTGGAGACCAAAAAAATTAAGACAGCCATTGTTTCCACTGTTTCCCCGTCTATTTCCCATGAAGTGATGGGACCAGATGCCATGATCTTAGTTTTCTGAATGTTGAGCTTTAAGCCAACGTTTTCACTCTCCTCTTTCACTTTCATCAAGAGGCTCTTTAGTTCTTCACTTTCTGCCGTAAGGGTGGTGTCATCTGCATATCTGAGGTTATTGATATTTCTCCCAGCAATCTTGATTCCAGCTTATGCTTCCTCCAGCCCAGCATTTCTCATGACGTACTCTGCATATAAGTTAAATAAGCAGGGTGACAATATACAACCTTGACGTACTCCTTTTCCTATTTGGAACCAGTCTGTTGCTCCATGTTCAGTTCTAACTGTTGCTTCCTGACCTGCATACAGGTTTCTCAAGAGGCAGGTCAGGTGGTCTGGTATTCCCATCTCTTTCAGAATTTTCCACAGTTTATTGTGATCCACACAGTCAAAGGCTTTGGCATAGTCAATAAAGCAGAAATAGATGTTTCTCTGGAATTCTCTTGCTTTTTCAATGATCCAGTGGATGTTGGCAATTTGATCTCTGGTTCCTCTGCCTTTTCTAAACCCAGCTTGAACATCTGGAAGTTCACGGTTCACATATATATACAGTTATATATATCTATATTTTTTCCAGATTGTTTTCTGAGTTATTACAAGATTTTGAACATTGTACTTTGTGTTATACACTAGACCCTTGCTGCTTATCTATTTTATATGTAGTAGTGTGTATCTGTTAATCCCATAGTCCAAATATATCTCACCCTCCCCCACTTCTTTCCCTTTGATAACCATGAGTTTGTTTTCTATGACTATGAGTCTGTTTCTGTTTTGTAAATAGATTCATTTGTATTATTTTTTAGAACCCACATAAGAGTGATCATTTAATATTTATTCTTCTCTCTCTGGCTTACGTCACTTAGTATAGTACTTTCTAGGCCCATTCATGTTGCTGCAGTATTTCATTTACCCATTTCATTACCCATGGCTGGGTAATATTTCACTTTTTTTCTTCATTCATCTGTTGACAGACACCTAAGTTGCTCCTATGTCTTTACTATTGTAAATAATGAAAGCAGCTAGCTTTTGAAAGGATGAGTTGTATCAACATAAAAGCTGTGTTTTCTCCTTATATGCAATTCTTTTGGCCAATAATTGTCCAAAAGTTCAAAAGCTATGTTATGTTGTCAAATACAGTCTATTTCAACATCACCTGCCACCTCAGGTGTTGTGATGCCAGACAGTCAGTGACCATTAGATAAAGGACATAAGCCAAGGATGATAACTTGAACCTGGAATCAGAGTACATAGAGTCAGAGCCAGGTTGTCAGGATGCACTTGAAAGACAAGGGTTGGGGATGAGCAGACCATAGTTAGATACTAATGCTGGAAAAAAGATTGCATATCTGGAAGGCAGGCTTATGGGGACCTATGAAGAGGGAAGGAAGGAAAAGCAAGCAGGTGAGAGACCTAATGCAGGGGTCAAAACTGACTTTTGCTCTGAGCTGCCCTTTTACCTTTGACAGGAAAAGCTGAAACTCCCTGCTTAAATCAGGAACTTCTCCAGGGCTGCTAGACTTGTGTCTGTGGGTGGAGTTAAACAGGGGATTTCTGGGTGAAATGAAAGTAGAGAGTAAGAATAAGAGGACAGATGTTGGTAGGAAACTTCTCAGACAGATTCAGACTTCTGCAGAGAAGGGTTGCAATGACATGGTGCTGATCAGTCAGTGACCTCAGCCAAGTCAGGTAGAGGTCCCTCATTGTTTCCAAGTTTTTGTGTAGCATTGACTGTCTCTTTAAGAATCCCCCTTCCTCTCCCACCTAGATTCGGGTGTCTAGGATTTGGCAGCAAGACAGTCAAATCACAGAGAGTAAGATTTGGGGGAGAGGAAATAATTGAAAAGCTTGCTTGCTTATTAGGCAATAAATTATGTCCTGGGATTGATGCCAGGGTGGTTTTGGAAGGGCCAATACATATTGACCTCTGAAAAAACTGGATTTATTATCGAACAGTCTTTGTATGAAATCTTAACTAATGAGGGGCATGTCAAAGCAGCATGGTTAGGTAGCTCCTGTGCACGGCTGCAGCAAGGTTGGGAGGTTGGATACTGCTGACATCTGTCTGGCAGAGACACTGTTGTTTGGAACCTCCTGCTAATCAGAAGCTTGTCCAGACTATTTCTCGCTATGGTAGATCATCCTTCACTGAATTGTGATGCAGATTAGGGGAAAGAGCTGCTCAAATTTAAAAGGGACTGTCAAGTGTAGTGGCGGTGTCTACCCCCAGAGTGTTTCTAAAACTGAGTATGAATTTTTGAATTAAATATTGCACTGTAGCCAGAGGAGTAACTGTTGAATCAAATGGCAAATGTGATCTGTTCCTTGTAGAGGAGCAGAGACCAAGGCTATTTACCTTACTTCCTGAATAAAAAGATGAAATTATGACTATAAATATTGGATGAAATGTTTAATTAGTGTCTATGGTTAGATAAGTTAGAAAACCCCTAAGCAAGTGGCTCAATAGAGGGGAAAATAATTATTTTGTCAGTGCTAATAAATATCTGTAGAGCAATTTAAAATAACCTCAGTTTTCTTCACAATACTGTGGCATATAGTGTGATCTCTTCAGTTTACAAAAGAGGAAGCAGACCTATCTCACCAACACAGTGGTTATCATTTGGGGGCAGTGTGTCCCCCCCTACCCCCAACCCCGGGCCCATGTGGCAATGTCTGGAGACATGTCTCCTTGTCACAACTGGGATGTGGGTGCTAACGGCATCTGGTGGATAGAGGTCAAGGATGCTGCTAAACCTCCTACAATGCACAGGACAGCCCCCAGAACAATGAACTACCCAGACCAACATGTCAATATTGCCCAGGTGAGAAGCCCTGAACTAAGGTAATGTTATTATGTGGTAGAGACACGACTAGAATCCAGGATTTTTGACCCCTTATGTGTTGTGCTCATTACAATATGTTGCATTCTCTCTCTAAATCAGATGCTTTTAGAACAGGAGACACATTTGCAGCTGAAAAATGTCTTTATGATTTCCTAGACTAACTGAAGAGGGTCACTGTACATCTTGGTGTTGGGGAAACTTTTGCCTGCTGGCTTTTCATAGAACCGAAGAAGCACCAGTTGAAGGGTGTGATGGCGCAGGATAACAGGAACAGGGATGACGTGAAGTTGCTCTGGAGAACAAAGTGGAGTGTAACAAGCCTTGGGGAAACACTTTTAAACTGGAGTACAGATTCAGGAGGTGGGATAGGTGAGGGGTTGGTATTGAAAGAGGAAGAACTGGTGGAAAAACCAGGGAGTTTTGTGGAATAGAACCCAGTGATTAATGAGAATTATAGAAATAAATTATATAATTCATTAAATAGAATTCTATGAAATGATGTTTGCCTGGTGAATCTCCAATTTACCATCACAAAAACACTGGTAAAATATACATAGCTCATTGGTGCTTGCAGAGCGGAGAACTTCTGTAGGTGTAGCCCTCATTTGGTTATAAATTTATTAATAGTAGTCTTGTCAAGAGAAAGGGATAATCTTGAAATATCAGTTTTTGGTTGTCCAACTGGTTCTTAAGATATGCCCTAAAAAATGGAGGATTGGAAGTTAGCAGAAAGGTTGAGTATCGGTTCTACCTTTTAAAACTGGTGTGACCTCTGAAATTTAATTTTCTTATCTGGAAAATAGGGATCATGATACCTGTCCTGCATATTTTACAGATGTGTGGTTTAAATTAAATAATAATGATTTTGTCAAAAGTAAAGTGATTTACAAAGTGTTTGTCATCTGCATGTTAATGATTCTCAAATTTCTGTGTCTAGCCTAGGCCAACCTCAAAGTCACCAACTAGCCTTCCCTGTGTGAGTGCAGTGCAAGCTGAAGCTCACTGTGAAATCTGAGAGACAATACTGAGATTGCCAAGGGGAGTTGGTGTAGAAATCTGTGGAAGGCTGTCACCTCTGCGTCTGGTGGTAGATCCAGGGTTGCTATTGGCCAGCAGAGCCCCCGAAAGGAAAGTGAATTAGATGTTTGCAGAAGGACAAGCTGGAACCACCAGTACCTTCATTTCTGCCTCTCACTTCATCCAATACAAAGGACCCTCAGAAAGTAATGGCTGCTATTTTACTTCTACTGTGATGGTTATTTTTTTCTACTTGACTGGGCTAAGGGATGCCAGAGAGCTGGTCAAATATTACTTCTCAGTGTGCCTCGAAGTTGTTTCTGGAAGAGATTCGCATTCTAATCAGTAGACAGTAAAGAAGATTGAGCTCACCATTGTGGGTTAGCCTCATCCAATCTGTTGAGAGCCTGACTAGAATGAAGAGATGGAGGAAGGGCAAATCTGCTCTTTACTTGAACTGGGACATCCATCTTCGCTTGCCCTGAAATATTGGCTCTCTTGGTTCTGGCACTTTCAGATTCAGACTGGGACTAGAGCCTCAAATTTTCAGGCCTTTTGTACTCTGAATCACACTATTGGCTTTCCCAATTCTCCATCTTGCAGACAGTAGATTGTGGGACCTCTTTGCCTCCATAATCTGTGAGTCATTTCCTATAATACATCTATCTATCTATCTATTTCCTAATCTCCCACAAATTCGACTTTGGGAAAACTCTAAGCAACATTATACTGGCAAGTGATTCCAGTTTCAACAAAATTCCAGCTTCAACAAGTTAACACAGAACAAAACAACTTCAATATCATGTCATTTACCTTTTTAATATGTTTGCTAGCTACATATTAGCTAGCTACATTAAAAATATGTTTAATATGTTTCAATGTTTGTGTCATTGAAAGTAAGTACCTCCAAGGCAGAGGGATCTGTTATTCAGCCTCGGGTCTGAAACAGCAAGAACAGTGACTGCCATATAGTTGGTACCTGTTATTGACTGAATGTGTCTCCCCAGAATTCATCTGTTGACATCTTAAGCATCATTGTGATAGGAGATGAGGCCTCTGGGAGGTGATTAAGTCAAGAAAGTAGAGCTCTCATGAAGGGGATTAATGCCCTCAAGAAGAAGCCTCTGAGGGCTTGCCCCTTCTTTTTGCTGCATGAAGACACAATGATAATATGGTTGTCAATGAATCAGGAAGTGGGCTGTCACCAGACACCAAATCTGTTGGCACCTTGATCTTGAACTGTCAGACTTGAAAGCTGCAAGGAAGAAATATTTGTTATTTG
Organism: Cervus canadensis; assembly: GCF_019320065.1. Classification (NCBI taxonomy): domain Eukaryota; kingdom Metazoa; phylum Chordata; class Mammalia; order Artiodactyla; family Cervidae; genus Cervus; species Cervus canadensis. The sequence goes on from NC_057412.1 coordinate 35,139,940, forward strand.
AGCCACTCAGCCCATGGTATTTTAGTTATAGTAGCCCAAGCTAGGACAGTGCCTAATAACTATTCATTGAAAGTATAAATGAAAGATAGAAGAAAGAATAGTAAAAAGGAAGAATGGAATGAAAGCAATCAGTTCAGTTATCTAAATTCTTAAATTTGGGATCTTTGGAAACTACCTTAACTTTGCAAATGCACCAGAAGGGCATTTTTGTACATAGAAAATACTATAGATTGCATCTTAATAGCTTGAGGGAATTCTACCAGCCTTCAGATATTTCTGTTTTACATGGAGAAATTGATGGTCAGTTCAGTGGAATTCACTTTAAGGTTAGTAATGACTTGCTTTGTGCCAGGAGCTGAGCTGGATTTGCAGACACTTGAAAACATCAAAGCATCTTTCAAGTCAGGATTGTTCTTATATCTTGGAAAAAAATGGCTACCATTGGCCTGACTTTGGGGTCTTTTTTGGCCAGGTAAAAGTTTATGCCAGGTGAAAATTTGTGCTAACCTCTGGCCTCAGAAATTTTTATCAGTATAAGACTGATACATTGCCTGCTCTGAAAAGAAGGCACTAGAAATTTTTATCAATAGAATTTTGCTTCTTTAGCTTGAAGTAATTTCATTTGTTTGTTTACAGCTCTCAGTTAAAAGTGCAGCCACATGTTATTCCCACCTATCAGTGGAGCATCTTAAGGCATCTCCTCTTACTTTAGGTGGGATCTGGGAGGGGATGGGGAAAAGGAAGGTAGGTTGAAATGTGACCAGTTTATGGTATAACAAGGGATGTGATCAAGTTTGTTAGTCGCTCGGTTGTGTGCAACTCTTTACGACCCCATGGATGTAGCCTGCCAACCTCCTCTGTTTATGGAATTCTCCAGGCAAGAATATTAGAGTGGGTTGTCATTTCCTTCTCTGGGGGGTCTTTCCAACCCAGGAATTGAACCCAGGTTTCCTGCATTACAGGCAGATTCTTTACCTCTGAGTCACCAGGGAAGCCACCAGGGAAGTGATAAAGTTAACAGATGAATAGCCAGATAAAGACACACAGGTGACTTCTGTGCTCATGCAGTTGGGGTGTACCACCCTCATGGCACCTGAATTTGTTCACCAATCTTGAAACTCTGAGAATTCCATACTTTGGGGATTTTTATGGAATCACTATACAGGCATGATATGTCATTAATTCAAAATCCTCTCTTCCCTTCCTGGAGGGATGGGAGATGGAGGAGAAAAAAATTCAAAGCTTCTAATCATGCCTTGGTCTTTCTGGTGACCAAGCCTCATCCTGATGCTATTCAGGAGCCCACCAAAAGTTTTCTCATTGGAACAAAATACACACCTATCACTCAAGAAATTCGAAGTGATTTAGGAGCTCTGTGTTAGGGATCAGGAACCAGGGTTCAGTTCAGTTCAATCGCTCAGTCGTGTCCGACTCTTTGCGACCCCATGAACCACAGCAGGCCAGGCCTCCCTGTCCATCACCAACTCCTGGAGTCCACCCAAACCCATGTCCATTGAGTTGGTGATGCCATCTAACCAGGGTGAAAAGACCAAATATCAAAGCAAAACATGCTATTGGTGATCTTATTACTGAGAAAAATTGGAAGAGTTTGAGGAGTTCTGTACCAGAAACCAGGGACAGAGATCAATGTATTTTCTTTTATTTCTCTGTGCCTCAAGCACATTTCACGTTTGGCTTCTACCTGGTCCCACTTTGTCACTTTGGGGGAAAAAAGATATTCAGCACATAGCTATATGCAAAGCTGTATAATTTCTATAATAATATATCTCAGCCTTAATTTAGGAGGATCAGTCTTAAAATCTTAATACTGTGAACTCCTGCAGGTCCCTAAAGCCTGTTTGGGATTTTTGAGGTCAAAACTATCTTCCCAACAACGCTAGAACATTATCTGCCCCTCATATTTATAGGTGCACAATAAAGCTTTCCAGAGGCTAACTGATGTGTGATGACATCATTGATCTGATGATCAGCTTAATAGAATGTATGCTTCTGTATTCTTGTGTTTTAAAAATTTATCAGCTTTAGTTTCTGATAGCTATATCCCACATAAGTAAAATCTGTTTGGAGTATTCAGTAACGATTTTAGGAATGTGAAATGACTGTGAGACCAACAGATTTGAGAACTGTTAATTTGGGACAGCTGCTTGTAAAGCTGGTTGGGATGTTGGACGAGATGAGACTGCTCAGGACCTTTTGTTTCCATTCCTGCTGGCTCCCCTCCCTTATTTCAGAACTTTAGACTTAGACCCCCTAGGAAAAGGAGGGGAAGATCTTGTTAGAGTACTTTATGCTATTCGAAGACTTTTAGATCTAAAACCAAATGAGAGGAAATGGAATTTTTCGGTGGCAGAACCAGCCTTTTCCAATGTTAATCTTTTGAATCTTTAATCAGCTGTAAAATAGGATGAGGAACTAGCTAAATAGGCAATAGATATTTATGCCCATTTACAGGAAGGCAATAGGAATCCCAGTCAACCAACCAATCAGGGCAGAATAATTCTCCTACCTCAAATTAAGAGCTGTACAAACGTGGCAAAGTAGTAAAGGCCCTTTGGGTAGGTCTCTGAGCCCCAGAAAAACAATGGTGGCCAGGAGACATTACTCAAAATAACCCCTTTTCCGATGCTACTGCTGAATATGTGTGTGCACGTCTAGTCTTCCCTAACAGTATAGAGACCATATCCTGAACTGTAGTCTTGTTCGCAATAAAAAGATAAACCCACACTGAACAGTCATCTTAAGGTTGATTGAATGGTTTATTTTGATTTAGAAAGACCCGCAAAATCCAGTTTTCATGAATCACAGAGGTAATTAAGACTATGAGCTTACATTTTTTGAATAATGTAGATGATAGTCCTCTGTCCTTCTTGGAAGTACCTGGGACACTTTGAAATGTGATTTCTGCACAATAAACATACATAATTGTGGAAATAGGTAATGTCCACCCGCAAGAAATAGACTCATTTTGCACTCCTCTATTTTATCTGCATGGAACATGTAAGTCTTGCTTTTTGCAATTGTAGTTTTGAATTTCATTTTTGCTCAGTTTCTCACTTTTTTTCAAAAAGACAAACTGAAAATATGTGGTCACACTGTATACTTTTAAAGTATGGTTATTATAAAGTACCTGAAATGAAGATATGGTATGTAATGGGAAGCGGTGCCTATTTTCTCTTTTCTCTTTTGTTCTTGGAATCTTAAGTTCAAAGAATTAAGGTAAGCATATTCTGAAGTTTTTGGCACACTCTTCCCGTCAGTTTTGTAAAATCTGCCTTTTGCTTGATTTTATTATCACTTCCCTCTCCATTTCTGATTCTCTTTTCCTCTCCTCTCTGCTTGTGGTCACCCACTCTAAAACATTTGAGATGGATGTGTATATATCCTTGTCGTATAGTGTTGTTATGTGTGAGAGGTATTTCTTAATTTGCTTTTATAGTATCAGGTTTTGGAGTTCACTTTGTATCTTTCTCTTTATACTCAATCCTGTGTTTTAAGAAATCTGTGTTTCAATAAACAATGTTTATTGCTTCTGTTACAAAATATTCTATAGAATACATCTGCTCCATCCTAGTTTTTTTAATTTCCTTAATGATGGCCACCAAACCCCACACCTCATTGATTAATTTTTTATCTGATTTTTCTCAGAATATAAATTGCATAGAGGCAGGGTTTTCTGTGTGTCCTATTTATTGCTGTATCCCCATCACTTGGAAGAGTGCTTGGCACGTAGTAGAGGTTCAAGAAAATTTTTGTTGAATCATTGAATGACCTCATTTGCATTTGGTTAGCATGTGGAATAGAGAGATAAATAAAAACTGCTCAAGCTTTAACTTCCTTGGACTATTCTACTGAGTTCCTAGCCTAGGTTAGGTCTTCCCGTATACTTACTATATATACTGGGATTTTCTATGGAAGTACCAGTTATTTACAGTTGTGATTGTCCTGCTTTCTTGATTCAATTTCCTGCTTTGCTCATTTGTTGCTACCTAACACAGACAATTAACTTCACTATGCTTCTCCTCTGTCATTTGGCAATCTCTGCCACAGGTTCTCACTGGCATGTGATTCTTGGCAATGGGAGAGAGTGGTGACTGTGGTAGTGGATTTGGGAGCAAGGGAATCCTAAAATCTTCATTGCCATTGGCCCTGAGCCTGGGCAAATAAGGACGTAATCACCACAAATACTGCCTTAATATAAGTTCTCCAGTTCCTTTCCCATTACCATTTCCCCACCAGACTGCTTTCCTAAACTGGTTCTATGTAGAAATTCTGAAAGAGCCTCTGACTGAGGCCAGTACACATTGAATCCTGAAGTTCTCCATTGCCATCACTGAGGCATAATTGTCAGACTTCTTGATTCTAAGAGAACCGTTTGAACAGAAGGAATGTGGGTGAGAGAGAGGGGAGAGGTCAGAAGAAAAGTGCACATGATGTTCACCAGATTTTAGTAATGTTTTCAAATATTAAAGCTGATAGAATGCTCAGAAAGTTAGATTTGAAAAGAACTATCAATGGAGTTATCCTCAGAGTCCTAGCTTACTGTGGAAAATTGTATGGATTTATGTAATGGGAGAACCTGGTTCAATTTGTGACTAGAATCTAATCAATGCAGTAACATACTCAACAAGGCTGAGTGTAATCTTCACTTCTCCTGCTAAACTGTAATTTATCAAAAATAAATTCAAGATCCATATTGCTAAGTATCATCCACTAGTGCAGGGTTAATTATATAAACTTCAAAACATGTTAGCAGTCTTCATAGATAAATTAGTAGCTGGCATAAAATCTAATGGCAAAAGAAATATGCTCGCAGGCTGACAGGTTCTGGTAGTCAGGAGTACATAGAAAATGTAGTTTAAACATTAATTCTCTAGTTCAAACACTAATTGGCCAGTGGTTTGATCACAGACACCAGTATTGTTGACCTCATTAACTTCACCCTATCTCGACATGTTAAAAATACCAGGGAAAAATAAGTGCATAAAACAGAAATTAGGCTTTAAAAATCTTCCATTGTCTTGAAAGCTCAATTAGCAATGAAATGTCAGTTTTGTAGTGTGAGCTTTTTAGGAACTAGGTTTGCAGCAATCTGACTTGCACTTTCAAGTAGAAATCATGTAGTACCTGACAGTAGCTTTTCACTCGGTTGTCTTTTAAATGTTACTAAACCCACTTTTCTTCCTTCATCTCTCCTGCCTTCCTCTCCTCTCCCCCTCCCTCTCTGCCTCCCTCCTCCCTCTCTTTCTTTCTTTCACTTTTTTCTGAGTGGACGTGGCCAGACTTGAGGGCTCAGGCAGAAATGGACTCCAGGTTTCTAATGTTTAGAAAGTGTGAGTGTGTGTGTGTGTGACTACTGGGAGAGGTCTTATTTAACATTTTAATAACATACCTCATTTCTCTTCCTTTTCTTCTGAGCATTTCACCTGAGAGCAACATTTACAACCATGCTTTTAGAAACATCCCCACCCCCTCCATGGAAGTTAAAGGAAGAAAAAGTTATATTCTTTGTGACCTGTGAGAGAGATTCCGAATTTTCGGCATACAGTGAACCAGAAGGATTGACTCTGAGTCCGGGGTTGCTGTGGGTAAATGGAAGCTGTCTGTCAGGTAGTAGCTCAGGGAGCATGTTAATCTGCCCCACAGACCCCCTCTTCCCTCCAGAGGAACCTCCAGACCTTCACCTGCTTACTCTTCCCCCTTCCCAGCCACACACACCTCCTGATTCACAAAGCCTTGTTATCTTCTAATAGTCACTACCACTTCAAACCTCCATGGTCATTATAAAGGTTGGACTACCCCTTACCTTTACAATACTGACACCTCCTACTGCACGTAAATTAAAGTTCTTCTAAACTTAACTTTAGCTATCAATGATTATTTAGCTAATCAATGATTATTTTTACTTAATCTGATAATTATGAGAAAAAATTTATTATTTATGAATGCTGCCTCTTAGGTAAGTATATTTATTTTCTGAATTTCCATTTTCCATATGAATATGAATATGATCATTTAAAATTTGACCAATTTGAAATAGATATTCAACTAATAGGGACTTTATTGAAAAGGGCCATCACACAGCTCATTGAAATTTCTGGTTTAGGTCTGCAAATATATTTTCAGACTCAAGTTCAGAAATTTTGTAAGGAGAATTTTAACATTGTATAGTCTACTGGTTTTTAAAACTTGTGGAGGAAAATAGGAACAAATCCTATTTTCACATAAATTCCTAGAGAAGAATAGAACAGAGCTACCTTGGCAGTGAATGGTGCCATTGTCTTCTTCCTTTGTTTTCCTCTATGGAACTACAGGGCTTTATTAAACATCATTTTAAAGCCAGTGAATGTGTCTAGAATCATTTCTATTTTGACTCGTAAATATTTCCTTTAAACATTTCATTGTTACACTGGAGCCCTCTGCAAAAGAACTGAGATCTGGTCTTCCCTGAATGGGAGGCCTAGTCCTATAGGCTCCTTACCAAGGCATCCACCATCTTTTCCTGCATCTGCAAGCACTCAGCAGGTCCAACAAGACTTTTATTAATAGCTTTTGAATTTATCCTTTCTTTTACATTTCTTCAGCTGCTGTTTGTATTCTAACCAGTCTTCCTGTTTCTATTCTTTGCCTAACTCAAATGCTTTGGTATCAGAGATAGACTTAATTTATCATAAGTAAGTAGGAAATTTAAAGTCCTTAATTTTCCTAAGAGCAAGTAGAACTGTTACACACCATCCATAAGACAAAGAACATTGAGTGGATGAACCTTCATGCTGTTGTCAGACATTCTGGGTAAGATATTAGTTCTTTCTCTAGCAAATTTCATCATAAACGGGTGTCCAGTTCTCTGAACATCTTTGAGAAGACACGGTTTAAGAGAGGAAAATAGTGATGATAGAAGTATAGATTCTGTTATGAACTGAAATGTTTTTCCCAAATTTATATATTGACGCTCTAACCCTCCCTGTACCTCAGATTATGACTGTTTTTGGTGATAGAGCATTTACAGAGGTAATTAAGACTAAATGAAGTCTTATGGGCCCTAATACAATATGCCTGGTGTCCTTATGAGAAGAGAGAAAGACCCTAAGGGTGCATGCTAACAAAGAAGAGGCCATGTGAGAACACAGCAAGAAGACACCATCTGCATGCCAAGAAGAGAGGCCTTAGGAGAAAGCAAGTCTGCCTACACCTTGTTCTAAACTCCCAGTCTCCAGAAGTATAAAATACAAGTGTTTATTGTTGAGTCATTCAGTCTGTGGTATATTATTATGGCAGCCCTGGCAAATTGATACTGGATCTGAATGAAAGTTGCATTTCTTTGTTATTGTTTAAAAAAAAGTTCATTAATTTTGAACCATCCCTTCTAGCAGTATTCATGGTATGGAGCTGATTCTGCATTCATGTGTTGAATTGTGATAGTAGCAAACAGGAACATATGAACTGTTGTTGCTCTTAATAGAAATATGGTATCAATGTGGGCTTGTATATTTTCTTCCTTCCATTTAAAAATGTAATATGTGCAGTTTTATCCTGTATAAGAAAAAATGAAAAAAGAAGAAGCTGCTGACCTTTCTTGCCTATCAAGTGTTTCAGGATTATCAGGTCACAGTTTGTGCATAAAATGTTAGCTGAATATGGAAATTGTCAGTTCAGTTCAGTCGCTCAGTCATGTCCGACTTTTTGCGACCCCATGAACCACAGCACGCAAGGCCTCCCTGTCTATCACCAACTCCCAGAGTTTACCCAAACTCATGTCCATTGAATTGGTGATGCCATCTAACCATCTCATCCTCTGTCATCCCCTTCTCCTCCTGCCCTCAATCTTTTCCAACTTCAGGGTCTTTTCAAATAAGTCAGCTGTTCACATCAGGTTGCCAAAATATTGGAGTTTCAGCTTCAACATCAGTCCTTCCAATGAACACCCAGGACTGATCTCCTTTAGGATAGATTGGTTGGATCTCCTTGCAATCCAAGGGACTCTCAAGAGTCTTCTCCAACACCACAGTTCAAAAGCATCAATTCTTTTGCAATCAGCTTTCTTTATAGTCCAACTCTCACATCCATACATGACCACTGGAAAAACCATAGCCTTGACTAGACGGACCTTTGTTGACAAAGTAATGTCTCTGCTTTTTAATATGCTGTCTAGGTTGGTCATAACTTTCCTTCCAAGGAGTGAGCATCTTTTAATTCATGGCTGCAATCACCATCTGCAGTGATTTTGAAGCCCCCAAAATAAAGGCAGCAACTGTGTCCACTCTTTGCCCATTTATTTGCCATGGAGTGATGGGACTAGATGCCATGATCTTAGTTTTCTGAATATGGAGATTTAAGCCAACTTTTTCACTCTCCTTTTTCACTTTCATCAAGAGGCTCTTTAGTTCTTTTTCACTTTCTGCCATAAGGGTGGTGTCACCTGCATACCTGAGGTTATTGATATTTCTCCCGGCAATCTTGATTCCAGCTTGTGCTTCTTCCAGCCCAGCATTTGTCGTGATGTACTCTGCATATAAGTTAAATAAGCAGGGTGACAATATACAGCCTTGACGTACTCCTTTTCCTATTTGGAACCAGTCTGTTGTTCCATGTCCAGTTCTAACTGTTGCTTCCTGACCTGCATACAGGTTTCTCAAGAGGCAGGTCAGGTGGTCTGGTATTCCCATCTCTTTCAGAATTTTCCACAGTTTATTGTGATCCACACAAAGTCAATGGCTTTGGCATAGTCAATAAAGCAGAAATAGATGTTTTTCTGGAACTCTCTTGCTTTTTTGATGATCCAGAAGATGTTAGCAATTTGATCTCTGGTTCCTCTGCCTTTTCTAAAACCAGCTTGAACATTTGGAAGTTCACAGTTCACATATTGTTGAAGCCTGGCTTGGAGAATTTTGAGCATTACTTTACTAGCATGTGAGATGAGTGCAATTGTGCAGTAGTTTGAGCATTCTTTGGCATTGCCTTTCTTTGGGATTGGAATGAAAACTGACCTTTTCCAGTCCTGTAGCCACTGCTGAGTTTTCCAAATTTGCTGACATATTGAGAGCAGCACTTTCACAGCATCATCTTTTAGGATTTGAAATAGTTCAACTGGAATTCCATCACCTCCACTAGCTTTGTTCGTAGTGATGCTTCCTAAGGCCCACCTGACTTCACATTCCAGGATGTCTGGCTCTAGGTGAGTGATCACACCATTGTGATTATCTGGGTCGTGAAGCTCTTTTTTGTATCGTTCTTCTGTGTATTCTTTCCACCTCTTCTTAATATCTTCTGCTTCTGTTAGGTCCATACCATTTCTGTCCTTTATTAAGCCCATCTTTGCATGAAATGTTCCCTTGGTCTCTCTAATTTTCTTGAAGAGATCTCTAGTCTTTCCTATTCTATTGTTTTGCCCTATTTCTTTGCATTGATCACTGAGAAAGGCTTTCTTATCTCTCCTTGCTATTCTTTGGAACTCTGCATTCAAATGGGTATTTCTTTCCTTTTCTCCTTTGCTTTTCACTTCTCTTCTTTTCATAGGTATTCATAAGGCCTCCTCAGACAGCCATTTTGCTTTTTTGCATTTCTTTTTCTTGGGGATGGTTTTAATCCCTGTCTCCTGTACAATATCACGAACCTCCGTCCATAGTTCTTCAGACACTGTATCAGATCTAATCCCTTGAATCTATTTTTCACTTACACTGTGTAATCGTAAAGGATTTTATTTAGATCATACCTGAATGGTATAGTGGTTTTCTCCACTTTCTTCAATTTAAGTCTGAATTTGGCAATAAGGAGTTCATGATCTGAGCCACAGTCAGTTCCTGGTCTTGTTTTTGCTGACTGCATAGAGCTTCTCCATCTTTGGCTGCAAAGAATATAATCAATCTGATTTCTGTGTTGATCATCTAGTGATGTCCATGTGTAGAATCTTCTCTTGTGTTCTTGTAAGAGGGTGTTTGCTATGACCATTATTGTATCTCAATAATTTTGTAAAATGAAAACAAAACTTGGCATTGTTAATTCTGAAAAAGAAATAGCAGTAAAAGAGTCATATGCAATACCAAACTCAACATGGCCTAGTAGAATTAATAGATTTTTCTTTTTAAAGAATTTTAATGGGGATTCAATGTAAAGCTGGCAGAGGCTGCCAAAGATGAAATAACTTGCTTTAAAAGTGCTGGAGCAAAGGTGCAAGTTCAAATGCTAAGGATAGAAATAAATTTGTAACAAGTCAAAAATAGAAAAGGATATAATTGTAAAATTTGACTCAGAAAATAACTAAATGCTGATGTTGAAGAGTGACTCTATATCATTCATCATGACTATCCCCTGCTCAATGTCTACCAAGCAGAGATGACAAAAACCTTAGTATTTCTGCATGCACTCTTTTTCCGACACATCATAAATACTGTTAATCATTGGCAACTGAGCCCATAACCATTCTGAATCCTTTAAGACGTATGTAAGAATAAATTAAACATTATAAAAATAGGTAAGTCCTCTTTGTATCTCAGGTTAAGATATCAGAGCAATTCCTCAAATGGATACTTAACTCCCAACTTTATTCCAGGTTTATAAAATATTAGCATGTAAATGGATCTTGGGGCTTAGCAGTACAAACCTTTAATTTTTGTTCGCATACATGTTATAAATATTTAGAAGCATTTCCATACGACTTATTTGGAACATTTTAATCCTGTCTGGCTCTCAAGCTCTCCCAGGCTTAATCATCTTTCCTTTGATCTGTAATAACATATATTTATGGAGAATTTAGCTTTTCCTCTTTTTTGTTCTTCATAATCTCTCTTTTTCTCCCTTACCTGAAGTGAGTCAGAAGGCTTATGTCAATGTAGATTTGTTCATTTTTTGCCATCATTGTCTGAGGTCAACAGGACATATATTCTATAAATACATGTATGTTATATAAATTCTTTGACTATGAAAATGCATGATTTTACTATCTGCTCATTTTTTCTCATTTCCTCTTGAGTGTAGTTTCAGTGGACTTACCCTCATAATAATGCATCATTGCAGAAAAGATGTGTCCAGAGTCAGTAACAAAGACCATTCTAGGAGCATCTGAGTATGTTTTAAACACAGTTGTTTAATTATCATAACATATGATGAGTTCTGGCCACCAAAGGGAAAATCCATTTCTAAAGGGCATCCATCAGTTTTGAAAACATAAAAAGGAATAGTGCTAAACTGTCAGAAAGTTAGTGACTTCATCATAATAATTTTGATTAATGGCAAATATTTCATTAATGTTATAAAGACACAATATATTTTAAAGCATCTTAAAACTGCCTTGCCTTCCCCTCCCAAGGAAATCTAGCAGAACTTCCTGTTTCAAAAAGAAATTTTTTAAGATGATTTATCTGATATTCCCTCATATATGAAATATACCCATTGCATAGGTAACTGATGAATTGATCTAATTTTATCCACAAAATTAAATTTTCTCTTTTATCTAAGTAGGCGTTTTAAAGATTTCTGTGTGAAAACCTCAGCTAATGAGTAGTCTGCAAAATGGTTTGTTTTATAAGATGATTATTTTCAAGTTAATTCCTACTTGGAGAGCCATATATTTTTTCCTTTCATAGAGAAAATCATTGTGTATAAAATAGTCCAGGAAGCTATGAGTGATCACCAGGTAGAACCCCCAAAAGAAAAACAAACTACAATTCACAGTAGTATTAAAGTCTTAAATCTGAATATCACTAAGTATCACTTGCTCCACCTCATTTACTTGACAGTAAATTGGTTGAAGGTAGAGCCAAGGATGGAAGCGAGATCTGTCATTTTTGCATAACTTTACACTGTGCCCCCTTTCACTGTATGGCTTCTTTATGGTCAGACATTTTGGGGTCAGATATTTTCAGGACGAATGGTCTATTACCATCTTGTCCTGGTTTCATTTGCTTGCAATGGAAAGTTGTAGAGTTTGGAGACTGAATCCCTAACATGTCATCCAGTGATTTAAGAATGGGTGACAAAAAATGTAGCTCATGTAACTGGGGCCTTTTGAGGGTTAGCCCTTCTCAGACTAAGTGTTGATTCCTGGCAAGGTCTAGGGAAAATGTGATCTTGTCTGAGTTCTAATTGATTGTATTTCAATTTAAAAAGGTTTTCAGGTATTTCGGGGTGAGGGAAGGAAAGGCTGGGAAAAATTTGGGAGCTGGGAAATTACTGCAATTTACTCACATGAAAGGACTAGCCAGTGATCATTTGAATAGGAACAAAATTGAAAATTAATCATGTTGCTGAAACACAGGCTGTTTTTATTTCAATTTGTGTGAGAAGTTTTAGGAGAAGGCTGACAGGGAAATGGGATCTGGAATTCAAAGGACAGGGCTGGCCACTAACCAGCTGTCCACCTTGGAAGTCACTTCACGTCTCTGAAGTTATCTCATTGCCAGTTAGGAATACTAGTAATAGCTAACTTTTAATGAGTGGTTACTCTGTGCCAGGCATTGTTCAGAACCGTTTTACATGTAAATATTTACTCATTTAAACTTCATAAGACTTCATATTTTTAGAAGTCATCCACCACTTCCTTTTTTTTTTTATTAGTTGGAGGCTAATTACTTCACAACATTTCAGTGGGTTTTGTCATACACTGATATGAATCAGCCATAGAGTTACACGTATTCCCCATCCCGATCCCCCCTCCCACCTCCCTCTCCACCCGATTCCTCTGGGTCTTCCCAGTGCACCAGGCCCGAGCACTTGTCTCATGCATCCCACCTGGGCTGGTGATCTCTTTCACCATAGATAATATACATGCTGTTCTTTTGAAACATCCCACCCTCACCTTCTCCCACAGAGTTCAAAAGTCTGTTCTGTACTTCTGTGTCTCTTTTTCTGTTTTGCATATAGGGTTATCGTTACCATCTTTCTAAATTCCATATATATGTGTTAGTATGCTGTAATGTTCTTTATCTTTCTGGCTTACTTCACTCTGTATAATGGGCTCCAGTTTCATCCATCTCATTAGAACTGATTCACATGAATTCTTTTTAATGGCTGAGTAATATTCCATGGTGTATATGTACCACAGCTTCCTTATCCATTCATCTGCTGATGGGCATCTAGGTTGCTTCCATGTCCTGGCTATTATAAACAGTGCTGCGATGAACATTGGGGTGCACGTGTCTCTTTCAGATCTGGTTTCCTCAGTGTGTATGCCCAGAAGTGGGATTGCTGGGTCATATGGCAGTTTTATTTCCAGTTTTTTAAGAAATCTCCACACTGTACTAGTTTGGATAGCGGCTGTACTAGTTTGGATAGCGGCTGTACTAGTTTGCATTCCCACCAACAGTGTAAGAGGGTTCCCTTTTCTCCACACTCTCTCTAGCATTTATTGCTTGTAGACTTTTTGATAGCAGCCATCCTGACTGGTGTGTAATGGTACCTCATTGTGGTTTTGATTTGCATTTCTCTGATAATGAGTGATGTTGAGCATCTTTTCATGCATTCACTAATATTTACTGAGTGATATGATGAGGCACAGTGCTAGTGATTTTGCCTGAAATTTCTCATTCAACACCCTCAACAATACCATGAAGCATTTAAGAGAAGTTCAGAAAATTAAAAAACTCACCCAAAATTTCCCAGCTCTAAGCAGAAGAGCACTATATAAAACCAGTATAACCAGTATGCTGAATCACATGTTAAAAAAAAATTTTTTTTTCCCCAAACTCTTTTATCAGTGAGGAAATAAAAATTTCACTGGGAGCCCCTTGGAAAATAGTAACAAAGAGAATATATTAGAAGAAAATAGTATGTCAACATTTATGGGATGTGGCCAAAGTTGCACCCAGAAAACCAGGGTAAATTGTACTACTTAGAATAAAATTAAGGGATTTTAATGCTTTAACTTTAAAAAAAGAATAAAAATAAATAAACCAAGTGTTCAATTCAGTAACTTATGAAATCAATCTAAAGAAACAGAATGGATTATCATACTGGTTAAAGCAGAGATTAAACAAAATAGAAATGTTCAAGGTATAAAGAAAAAATACAGAATAAATCCAAGAGCAGTATCATAAAAAGACCAGAAGTTGCAACTATTGTGGGTACTAGTCAGGATAGGCTAACTTCTAGGAAAAAATAATGAAGTTTCAGTCATTTAATAAAAGTTTATTGAATGTTTATGCCATAATCTTCTGACATGGTGATGGGAGCTGGCAGGACTTTGCTTCACAAACTTGACTCCTTTCATTTTATGATCTCATCATCTTAAAAGATAAACTCCAAGGATACCCTAAAAAAAGAAGAGAATTATTGTTCATTGGTGGTTTTATGGTCCAGATTTAAAAGCTGTATAATAATTCTGCCACATTCCTTCCATCAGAGTGCAGTCATATAGCTTTATCTATATAAACAGTTCACTAAAAGGAAAAACAAAGAGGTTTGTTGAACACATACCACTGTCTTTGCCACAATCCTCCTTTGTAGTCAATAGAAAATCCATTTTGCTTTCATCCCACATGTAGAACACACTCATCTACTCTCAAGGAAAATTTAACGTCCTAGGTATTCACTGTCGTCAGTTGAAAGTTCAAGAACTCCTGGTGATGCAAGGTTCTTCTTAACTTGTTTCATGTTACTTCTCATGGTCTGATGACTAGTGAACCAAAACCAGAAACTATCTGCCTCCCTCTGACACTGAATAATGATGAAGCCAGGAGAGTATAACTGTAGTAAACATTTATATTCAGAAAAGAACAGAAATCACAAAGCAGTTATTGGTGTACAGCAATTCTGAAGTCCTATGGATAAACACTACAAACCTGATCCTGTTCTTTGGAAAGAACATCTTCATTCCTTTTTCTTTTGATCTTGACTTCTGGGTTAGGGAAATGTGGTTTTTTCCAAGTCAAAATCCTCATAGCCATATTTAAATAAAGCTTGGATATTCTGCCCACTCTGGAGACAGAAAAGTTTTGGGAACTCACATTCTGCTCATGGCAGGCAGAGTTGAGTTTTAGCTAAACTTTAGTTTGAGTTAAAATTTAGTAAGAGAATTTCAGTCCTGGCTTATTGTTTATTTGGGCTTCTTAATTAAGTCTCCAAACAGCATGATGCACAGCAAACATACCCAGGTTCTTTCACAGACATAGTTCGCAAATCTGATGTATTTATTTGTTTGTCTGTTTGTTTTTTGCTAACAGGTCACTTCAACTATAAGGGCCACTTTCTTGAGACTATCAGGCTTAACTAGAAAGCCTATTTTCAACAGCTTTCTTTGCTCATGCACTTTCTCAGTCATTTTGGCATCAAATTTTTTCTCCATTGTTTCAGAGCCACAGTCAACTTTTCCAACTCTTCAAGCATCTTTATACTGGACTTTCTCTATTTCTGTTCATTTATGATTACTGATTGGTCAATTTTCTCCTGAGGTCACCTTTATCTTTGGCAACCATAATTACTATTAGCCAACATACTCTAATAGTTTTATCATTTCAATGCACTTTCCCTAAGATTGCAAGCTGATAAGGCATTTGGTCTGCCCCGCAATATGGTAAGTTATAGTCTTACCACATGTATTGTCAGTACGTTATATGAACTGCCATATTTTCAGCCTTCAGTATCCATCTCCCTGAATTCTGTTACCAAATTATTGCCATGACCATGTCCTTTTAATTTTTATGATGGCGACAGACCATTTATGAATAATCTAAAATAGGTTTGTTGCTCAAAAAGAAAGCCAAAGTTTCTGTGGCGTATCATATTCCAATGCAGATTTATAGCAGGGATTCTGCTGTATGCAGTCATTCGGCAAAGGAAACTTGCTGTAGTTCCGTTCTCTTCAATACATTTTTTCACAGTTAATAGCATCGATGAGTCAGGCATGTGCATACGTATGCTTGAGCTGGAGAGAGAGAGAAGGAGACAGAGACAGAGAGAGAGAGGGTTTAGAGAATGCACATCTGCTCTTAATTGGCTCAAACTGAAAATGGCATCTGACTTTTGCTTTAGTTTTATCAAGTGAACTAGTCTCAACCAACCATGAAGATCTGCAAAGAACAATTTAGCTGTGGACTCCAGCAGAAGAAATGGATTGGGTAAACTCACCAAGATTTTCTACCTGTAAAGAGCATATATATCTGTTGCTCTGAGAGAGTCTACAGTCTAGACAGCAATCATAAGGCAAGGAAAGGAAAATGTTGTACTTAGAATAGGGTGGGACTATTCTGTGGAACAGATGTTTATGACCATGATCTGGACAACAGGAAGGACTGGATTCAAGACCTTGATACCTAGTGATAAAAACCGAAGAGAAGATGGCTCCCTCCAGAAGAATGAAAACTAGGAAACAGAATTCAAGTTCTAGAAGACTGATCACCACAGTCAGAGTAAAACCACAATAATTTTGTTTCAGTTTGAGGCATCTAAATTTTTAATTTTTAAGTAGGATTATTTATTACTGCTTTTCACCACATTCTTACATATATCCTAAGATAAAGATTGGTTCTAAAGTATGAACAGCTGAATCTATCTAGGGTTAGCCTGCTATTTTTGGAAGGATGTAGAGACAGAAGCCAAAGCACCACACTAGCAGGCCAAAAAACAAAAACAAAAACAGAGACAATCTGAGACAGAAAAGAAGATCATGGGCAATGGGAACAGATACTCAAACCTCTCCAGTCCCTGTTTTTGAGAATTTACTGCTGCTAAAGTTCCAGGTGTGACCAAGAAACAGGATGCTCACTTCAGAGAACAGCTTGCTCTCAATTGCAAGGCCAAGACTAATGGAGAAGGCATCATTCAACCCAGAGGGGTCAGCCCATTTCATCGTCACCCTACTCGTGTTCTCCTATAAATATTTCATGCAAATCAGAGTCTAAAAATTTGACAAGAAAACAATCTAAGAGAATTAGACAGTGTCACATTTTGAAGAACACTAACTTATTTGAGGGGAGGTTGTACTAAATATAAAACAATTTTTAATGCTTTGAATTCCTAGTTCAGCTCTGTAGAATAAATACTTTTTCTGCCTGGGCATCCTGGCTTTTTGCCGTTAACATTTGTTTTCCTAATTAAAGAAAAGAATGTGAATCAAAACTAACAACTTGCAGTAAATAGGCCTATTTTATTATGTATTTTATGAATGATATTACATTCTCATATGCTGTGACTTGCAATAATCATGTAATCTCTTCTGCATCAGTAAATAGTGATTTATTCTTCTGAAGCTTTAATATGATTCATTTAGCAAGTAGCTTAAGTACCCATTAGTTAATGCTTTGCTGCTGCTGACCTCGGTAGATTTTTTGGTAAAGCTTTATATAGCATTTATAGGTCACAAAAATGCCAACAATGTTCATTATGGTCATTTTCCAAACTACCTGATAGCAAAATGTTTCCCCTCAACTCATTTGTATGTATATCCCTTAATTAATTCTTCACCTCATGCCAAATTATAGTGAAATTCTTGTCACTTTACATACAGCATGACATTTACACAAATATCTCCTAAATTTATCATGAGCAGTGCACACAGAATTTGTATCCTGTGACTTGAAGGCAGATAAACCATAAACCTGGACCCCAATACTTGCAGACTGAAAAGCATTAGGGAAATTAGAAAAGTGAGAATCTTTGCAAAAATTGAAAATGTTCCTTCTTTGCCATCCTCAAAGGCATCATGACAGCTAATTGCTGTCAACAAACAAATGAAATTATAGCATTTGACTGTTCAGGACATAAACACACACTGAAAATGAAGGAGTTCAATGAACAGAATTCAAAATGTTTAGATCCAAACTAATTTCTAGGTTAGGAACAACAAAGTAATTAAATCAGTCATTACATTGATTTACATGAGGTGCATCTAATACAGGAATGTTATAATAGCCCCACTTAAGTTACTAAAACAGCAAGCACATACAGTGTGTGGTTTAGGCAAAGGCTTTAGGACTTAGGTCATTTAGGCCTGCATCTTGCCTCTTCCAACTCACTGTTACTTTGGGCAACTTGTTACTTGAATTTCCTCATTTAGGAAGTGGTGAATTTGTATGGAAATACAAAAAACCTCGAATAGCCAAAGTAATCTTGAGAAAGAAGAATGGAACTGGAGGAATCAACCTGCCTGACTTCAGACTCTACTACAAAGCCACAGTCATCAAGACAGTATGGTACTGGCACAAAGACAGAAATATAGACCAATGGAACAGAATAGAAAGCCCAGAGATAAATCCACGAACCTATGGACACTTATCTTTGACAAAGGAGGCAAGGATATACAATGGAAAAAAGACAACCTCTTTAACAAGTGGTGCTGGGAAAACTGGTCAACCACTTGTAAAAGAATGAAACTAGAACACTTTCTAACACCATACACAAAAAATAAACTCAAAATGGATTAAAGATCTAAATGTAAGACCAGAAACTATAAAACTCCTAGAGGAGAACATAGGCAAAACACTCTCCGACATAAATCACAGCAAGATCCTCTATGACCCACCTCCCAGAATATTGGAAATAAAAGCAAAACTAAACAAATGGGACCTAATGAAACTTAAAAGCTTTTTCACTACAAAGGAAACTATAAGTAAGGTGAAAAGACAGCCCTCAGATTGGGAGAAAATAATAGCAAATGAAGCAACAGACAAAGGATTAATCTCAAAAATATACAAGCAACTCCTGAAGCTCAATTCCAGAAAAATAAATGACCCAATCAAAAAATGGGCCAAAGAACTAACAGACATTTCTCCAAAGAAGACATACAGATGGCTAACAAACACATGAAAAGATGCTCAACATCACTCATTATTAGAGAAATGCAAATCAAAACCACAATGAGGTACCATTACACGCCAGTCAGGATGGCTGCTATCCAAAAGTCTACAAGCAATAAATGCTGGAGAGGGTGTGGAGAAAAGGGAACCCTCTTACACTGTTGGTGGAATGCAAACTAGTACAGCCGCTATGGAGAACAGTGTGGAGATTTCTTAAAAAACTGGAAATAGAACTGCCATATGACCCAGCAATCCCACTTCTGGGCATACACACTGAGGAAACCAGATCTGAAAGAGACACGTGCACCCCAATGTTCATCGCAGCACTGTTATAATAGCCAGGACATGGAAGCAACCTAGATGCCCATCAGCAGACGAATGGATAAGGAAGCTGTGGTACATATACACCATGGAATATTACTCAGCCATTAAAAAGAATTCATTTGAATCAGTTCTAATGAGATGGATGAAACTGGAGCCCATCATACAGAGTGAAGTAAGCCAGAAAGATAAGAACATTACAGCATACTAACACATATATATGGAATTTAGAAAGATGGTAACGATAACCCTATATGCAAAACAGAAAAAGAGACACAGAAGTACAGAACAAACTTTTGAACTCTGTGGGAGAAGGTGAGGGTGGGATGTTTCGAAAGAACAGCATGTATATTATCTATGGTGAAACAGATCACCAGCCCAGGTGGGATGCATGAGACAAGTGCTCGGGCCTGGTGCACTGGGAAGACCCAGAGGAATCGGGTGGAGAGGGAGGTGGGAGGGGGGATCGGGATGGGGAATACGTGTAACTCTATGGCTGATTCATATCAGTGTATGACAAAACCCACTGAAATGTTGTGAAGTAATTAGCCTCCAACTAATAAAAAAAAAAAGAAAGAATTAAAAAAAAAATAAAGCTAGCCTAGATTTGGCATAGTGTTAAAAAAAATATTAGTGAATGCTATGAAATGCTTTATTGTAGTATTTTACTAAACTATAAAGATAGTAACTTTGCTCATGGAGGAAGAGCAGTCCAACATTCCAGTTGAACCTGGTTCTCTGAACACTAGGACCAGTGAGAGAAGAACACAGGGTCTCTGATTCCAATATAAGAACTGCAGGATCCCTCTCTTTTATGTGTGTGTGTGTCAGGGTCTTTTGGTTATCTTCTTGGTGTGGAATAAACCACACCAAAATGCAGTGACCTCAAACAGTAACATTTAGTTTGCTTAGAAATTTGGTATTTGGGCAAGGCCTACTAGGGTGCCTCATCTCTGCTCCACGCTGTATCAGCTGGGGCATTGTGAAGTCTGAGGGCCAGAATCATGAAAAGTTTCACTCATTTGTGTATCTACTGGTTGATTATCCTGGCTGTTGGTTTAGACCTTAGCTAATGCTGTTGGCTAAAACACCAGCTGGTGGCCTGTCTGTGTGGTCTGGGCTTCCTCACAAATGGTGGCTGAATTCAAAAGGTGAGATACAGAGAGAGACAGAGCGCCAGGTGGAAGCAGCATTGTTTTTTCTAACTGATCCACAGAAGCCATGCAGTTTATCTTCCTCCATATTCTATCTGCTAGAAGCACATACTAAGGAGATCTAAATTCAAGGGGCAGGGAAATAGATTCTACCTTCTGACAGACAATCAATGTTACATTGCAAGAATACACGGGATGGAAAATAACAGTATGATCATCTTTGGAATATATCTGCTGCACTTTCTTGTTTTTTTTTTTTGCTAATTGTGATTTTATTTCTACCCCCTACTCTGATACTAAGTGAAAATTTTTGTTAGCTTCTGGCTTGAATATTGGCTCTAAGTCTTTACTCTTATCATGTGTTCCCTTCTGAATCCTCATAGGTATTTTAGTGGGACTATTAGAGAAATTGTATATTACACTCTTCATCAGCACTTACTTAGACCATAGTGGGTGACTTTTGAATCTTTTACCTCATGCATAAACAAAGATTTTGTCAGGAAATACCACCAAATTAACCTGGGTTAATCTGAATTTGGTGAAATAACTAAAATATACTTCCCTGTGGATAATAATTCCTTCTTCATTTTAATTTACCAGTGTACTCCTGCGTTGTTTATGGCTATAACATTTAAGGATGGTAGAATCTGGCCCTGGACTGGAAATGTCATGAAGATTGGAGTTGTGATCTATGCTTTGAGCAGCCAAACCTAAATCAAACTTTGAAATATTACTTGGGTTGGCATGATGCAGCCTGGACCAGGGACATTATTGCACGCCAAAAACTTTTGGAACAGTAGATAAAGCTCTGACATTCGTACCAGCTGTGACTTTGATTAAGTCACTCTTCTTTGAGTCCTGGATATCTGCCTGAACTTTCTGGCTAGACCTGCTCACCCCCTTTTCAAAACAGGATAGATGGGGGGGGCCAACAAAGTAAGCTATTACTTACTAAATTTATTTAAAAATTCAGTAGTGCTACATGATGTATTGGCAGAACCTGGATCAACTGTACTGAACCTATTGCCTTGACTCAGTAAGTCAAGTCTAATAAACTCTTTAATAGCTTGAGCCTAGAACTATATTTGCTAATATTTATTGAATGCTTAGTATAGACCAGAAACTATGCTGAACATTTTACATTTATTGCACATAATTTTCTCAAACAAGAAAATTCAGATAGGTATTATTATTACCCTTAGAGGTAGAGAAGCAGAGGCTCGAAAAGTTAAACACTTATTCAATAAAATTCAGCAACTGAATGGCAGAGCAGGAATTCATACTGGAGTTTGTGACTTCAAAGTCTGTACTTGCAAACTTCACTGTACTGCAGATATGATGGAGATCAAGCTCAGCCCTGCTTAATTTCATGATGAAATCATTTAGGCCCAGAGGTTCTTTGACCTTCCTAAGGTCACAAAGCTACTCATCTGTCAGGCCTTTATGTAAAAATGTCAAAATATTTTGGTGATTCTGTACACATCATTGCATTGTGAAGATTTAAAATTTCATTTAGAGGCTCTATATCACAAATATTCACTAAGTCATAATCCAGATAATTAAATATCAGAATTATATTTCTAATCTATGTTTTATCAGTACTTGAGTTCTTAAAAAATTGTTGCTTGGTAAAAGAGTTCTCTAAAACAAATAGTGTCAACATTTCTACACCTTATGTCATGGAGATCAGTGAAATAATGACTGTAAAGTACCCAGACTAAACATTATTTAGATGAACTACAAGATGCGCATATCACTGTTGTGTTTGTGACTGAGATCATTTCTCGCTATCAGCTGACCACAGCGCAGAAATCCAAAAACCACAAGACACTCCCCTCCCATCTACCTAAAGTGGTTCTTTCCTTCTCTGGTTAAGCAGTTAGGAGCACAGAGTGTTGTGGTTGTTGAATTTTTTCACTGTGGGTAGTAAAGAGCAAAGAAATGATCATAGTCACAAATCCAGCAATAGAACAAGCTTTACTGGCATGTTTAATTATTTCCTATAAGATTCTGCACCAAAGTGCTATCTTGCATTTCCCCGAGGACCAACCACAAGCACGTTACTGCTTAATGAAAATTACCAGGATAAAGCCCGACACAGCGCCATCTGGTGGTTTCCATCGAATAATAAAGTGGGTACCATATAAATCCTTTCTCATCTCACTTTAGCTTCTTGTTGAGTGTGGAAAGCCAGCTTTGATCATGTGTTCTTGATAAAAAGTTCTCTATGTTATAGGAAGTTTCAGAGAGTAGATGAATGTTTTATAGTGAAAAGATTCCCCAAGATTTTTTTCCATTCTTAAAATAATCATGTAACTCAGGGAGCTCAACCTGGTGCTCTGAGGGGTGGCATTGGGTAGGGGGGTGGGAGGGAAGTTGGGAAGGAGGGGATATATGTATACTTATGGCTGATTCATGCTGTTGTATGGCAGAAACCAACACAATGTTGTAATGCAATTATCCTCCAATTAAAAAATTTAAAAAATATTTATGTGCACTTAATGTTCGAGATCCAACCAGTCCATCCTAAAGGAGATCAGTCCTGGGTGTTCATTGGAAGGACTGATGCTGAAGCTGAAACACCAATAATTTGGCCACCTCATGCGAAGAGTTGACTCACTGGAAAAGACCCTGATGCTGGGAGGGATTGGGGGCAGGAGGAGAAGGGGACGACAGAGGATGAGATGGCTGGATGGCATCACCGACTCGATGGGCATGAGTTTGAGTAAACTCTGGCAGTTGGTGATGGACAGGGAGGCCTGGTGTGCTGCGATTCATGGGGTTGCAAGAAGTTGGACACGACTGAGTGATTGAACTGAACTGAGTGTGGGAGAGAGCTTTTAGATTATGGAAGAGGGAAAAAATATCTTTACATTATTAGATAAGTATCATGTGCATTAGTGTCCTCTCTTGTGTGATTTTTCCAGATTAGTTTCATGGATTGTCTGTCCTTGTATATGTCCTTTTGGTAGCATTCCTGAGGGTTTCTTTAATACAAAGCAGGCATCTTAATACTTTCCCAAGAAAATAACATTAATGTGTATTAGTGTGAAACACAGCTATTCAGTGGTTGGTATGTAACCACTATGTCTCTTAAGACAGCAAACTCTGGGTTTTGAGAGTGACCAAAACACTTTCCAGGGTGGCTGGCTGGTGGCGCGGGTGTCATCCTTAACGTGCCTGCTCCTAATCCAAGGGGTGGGAGCCAAGTTAAATCATGTACTTTCTTCTCATTGTTGTGACAGTTCTGAAATCTATACATTACTTGCAAATGACCCATCTGTTTTGAGAACAGAAAGGAATCACACTCCACTTTCAGCCACTTTTTTCCCTCTTTCTGTAAAACAGTTGTTATCCTTAGTCATTGTTTTTCTTTTTCTCTGTGCAATATATGTTCTTTTCTTTAGTTTTTTTCTTTACCTGAGGTTTATTTCTTGTTTTATTTGGTTATTTCTTCCCAGTGCATTGTCAGAATATCTCTTATGCCCTGGCAGGTATGCCATAACCAGGTATGGACTTGGTTGATTATATCTTTGCCGTTAAATCAAATATCCAGTTTTAAAATTTCATTTCAGCTCTGAATTGTATAAGATGAAATGAATGTTAGCCATAAATGGTTAAAAAACCCAGTAATAGAAATAGGTAATGTATTCTTAATCTACATGCTTCTGTGATTTAAGCTACTTTTTTAAAGGCCTGGCAACTTTCGAAAATTTCTTAACTGTGTCACGTCCGTAAAGCTGATAGGTGCTTCTTAGAGCCAGCTGATAGTTTTCAAATTCATGGCATTTTACATATCTACACATGAGGCAAAGTAAAGAAAAAAAGGCAAAAGAGGAAATATTCTTTTTAATAGCTGCTCTGTACTTTTGCCTAAAATATAAATCTTTACAAAATCTCCAAGTGGTGATGAGTTTATTTCAGGATAAAAGAAAAGTAGGGAGGATGGTTGGGCATTTTATTACAAAGTGCTTTAGTTAGGACAGCAAACCTCTCAAACTCCAGAGTGAGAAGGACCCAGGGTTATGGAGGTAAAGGGTGAAGTGTGAGGAGAGATTTTCACCTTTAGATTTCCTATCATTCCCATATTTTATCCTTTTCTGCCTTTTGGAGCTCAGACTTGGAGCCCCAGGACTTGAAACTGAAGTAATTTTACTCTGATAGGAAATGTATCCCTCCCATTCCAAGCTGAGATCGTGAATAAGCTTTTTAAGAGATACATCACAGCATGGCATTTAAATTTCAGAAAATTCTCAGGACAGAACTTTGCTTCGGCTCTCTAGCTATCTGATTGTCTCTAGGGAAAACGCAAACAGAGTCCTAAATAAATACTCAGCAACCTGAACTCTTAGAACATAGTCCATGTGGAAGCTAGAGGGTGCTTTTATGTTTAGAAATATCAAAGAAATCCTTAGTGGCTGCTCTTCAAGCTCTGGAAAATCTTGAACCTTCTGAGAAATCCTAGCAGAAGTCGGCAGGAAGCTGGGAGACACATATTACTGAACTTTTGAACTCTGAAACAGTATCTATTTTCTTAGTTCTTTTTGTTGATTCCTCTTTGATTTCATCTTATTAGAAAGTTAATACCCTAACATTTTAGCATATTTAAAATAAACTGCTTCTACAATCTTCCAGGGAGTTTAGCTTAACTTCAGCCTTTTCTCAATCTCTAAAGCTCTTTACCACAGTATGCACTCACCTTCATGGAAATCGTTAAGTAATTCTCCCTAACTGGAAATTTACTTTTCCAAATACTCTTTAGGCAGGGATGTTTATATTTTCTTTCATCATTTAAATGTGAACCTATTTTTAACTTTGTGCCTCTCTTTAAAAATTTACTAATATTGATTCCTGTCAATGTATGGCAAAAACCACGACAATATTGTAAAGTAATGAGCCTCCAATTAAAATAAATAAATTAATTAAAAAAATAAAAATTTACTAATAAAACTAAAAATGGTGGAAAGGAATAGACACCATGTCTATTGGGCTGGTGGTGGTTGGGATGAGGGTGGCCTTTTCCCCTCCTACCATTTGGCCGGAGCCTTCCATTCAGAAAGGGTTTCCCTGGAAGCTCAGAGAGTAAAGAATCTGCCTACAGTGCAGGAAACCTGGGTTTGATTTCTGGGTTGGGAGGATCACGTGGGGAAGGGGATGCCTACCCACTCCAGTACTCTTGCCTGAAGAATTCGATGGGCAGAATAGCCTGGTGGGCCGCAGTCCGTGGGTGTCACAAAGAGTCAGCCATGACTGAATGACCTTCACTTTACATTCAGAAAGGGTCCCAAATTCACAACTTTTGCTCTAATCTCAAAATGAGGAAATAATATTCTTTCATACATAAAGGATTGAAAGATGATCATCCTGTATGTCAAACTTGTATTTGTTACCAAACCACATCAGTGTAGCATACTATGAAGTAATATTTATTTCAAAACACTAACCCTACAATTATCTTTCAAATAGCAAAGTATATTGCATTGTAACTTTTGTTTTAAAAGTGTTATTTCTTAATGTAACACTGAAAAATTTACCCATAGTAATGAATAGTATTAATAGCATTTCTGGAACTCATTTCCTCCCTCCCCCGTTCCAAATATCACCTGGATTACTTTTGGCTCTCTCTCTCACTCATCAGCTCACTCTGTCTTCAGCCAGGAATAGCCTGGGATGGCTCGAACCAGCCAGCATGTTTCATTCTTGTAGCTGCAGTGACTGGCTCTGGAATGGGTATGACTTCAGTGGTCCTTCCTGATTGAGTCCCAGAACTCTTTTTGAAAGAGCTTTTAGATTCCTTCTCCAAATAGATTTAAAAAAGGAAACACGTACCTTGTACCATGAGAAGAACGCGCCTTAAGAAGGCAGAGAGGATAAACAAAGAAGCTAGATTCAGTGTGTAGACGGGTGAGCAGAGAGAGAAAAAACAGGGCCCCTCTTTTATCCAGTCATAGACATGCCAATCCAGAGGCCAGATATATCTGAGGAAATTTTTTCTTTGTGATGAACAATTATCCCCACTTTTGAAAGGGGGGTTGAATTAGATTTTCTATTATTGGTTATATAAGATGTCTTAACCTTTTTCTGTAAGCTTGATGTGGAATTTCTTTAATTTTTAGCATCCATAGATCCTCAAAATCTTGAAGTGACAAAGGCCTCTCTTAGCTGTTGGGTTGCCCTGACTCACTCTGATGTCTGTCGCCCCTTGCAGGGTGGTCTGTCCAGTCCAAGGTTTCCAGTGAGTCAGAGGTCTGAGCTGAGAACAGCTGTCCCCACTTCAGGGATGTTCCATGGCTTTAAGGGTTTGTGATGCTGAGAACCCAGTGTACCTACCCTCACAGCTGTGGAAAAGGTGTCCTGGCAACGATTGGGTTGAGGCGGGGGCTGCTGTTAAGTTTCCTGCAGTGCACAAGTCTGCCCCATAGCAAAGAGTTGTCCAGTCTACAATGTTAGTGATGCTGAGTTTGAAAAATTCCCTTCTAACCATTTTAGGGACAACTGCAACTGATGGTCTAGCTGTTGATCCTTTTTCACTCTTGCCCAGTCTTTATTTTCTGTCTCTCTGTGTATGTTGGATGAGCTGAGTGTTTACTGTTATTACAGAGCTTCTTGATTAAGATTTTGATTTTTTCTCTGTTATGGGGAGAAATTGATAACTTTGAAAATTGACAGTTTTTTCTATGATGCAATTAGACAATTTAAAGAAATATTCTGTCAATAGATGCAGAGAAAGCCTTTGACAAAATTCAACACTCATTTATGATTAAAACTCTCCAAAAAGCAGGAATAGAAGGAACATACCTCAACATAATAAAAGCTATATATGACAAACCCACAGCAAGCATCACCCTCAATGGTGAAAAATTGAAAGCATTTCCCCTGAAATCAGGAACAAGACAAGGGTGCCCACTCTCACCACTACTATTCAACATAGTGTTGGAAGTTTTGGCCACAGCAATCAGAGCAGAAAAAGAAGTAAAAGGAATCCAGATAGGAAAAGAAGAAGTGAAACTCTCACTGTTTGCAGATGACATGATCCTCTATATAGAAAACCCTAAAGACTCTACCAGAAAATTACTAGAGCTAATCAATGAATATAGTAAAGTTGCAGGATATAAAATTAACACACAGAAATCCCTTGCATTCCTATATACTAACAATGAAAAACAGAAAGAGAAATTAAGGAAACAATACCATTCACCATTGCAACAAAAAGAATAAAATACTTAGGAGTATATCTACCTAAAGAAACAAAAGACCTATACATAGAAAACTATAAAACACTGATGAAAGAAATCAAAGAGGACACAAACAGATGGAGAAACATACCGTGTTCATGGATTGGAAGAATCAATATTGTCAAAATGGCTATTCTACCCAAAGCAATCTATAGATTCAATGCAATCCCTATCAAGCTACCAACGGTATTTTTCACAGAACTAGACCAAAGAATTTCACAATTTGTATGGAAATACAAAAAACCTCGAATAGCCAAAGTAATCTTGAGAAAGAAGAATGGAACTGGAGGAATCAACCTGCCTGACTTCAGACTCTACTACAAAGCCACAGTCATCAAGACAGTGTGGTACTGGCACAAAGACAGAAATATAGATCAATGGAACAGAATAGAAAGCCCAGAGATAAATCCACGAACCTATGGACACCTTATCTTTGACAAAGGAGGCAAGGATATACAATGGAAAAAAGACAACCTCTTTAACAAGTGGTGCTGGGAAAACTGGTCAACCACTTGTAAAAGAATGAAACTAGAACACTTTCTAACACCATACACAAAAATAAACTCAAAATGGATTAAAGATCTAAATGTAAGACCAGAAACTATAAAACTCCTAGAGGAGAACATAGGCAAAACACTCTCCGACATAAATCACAGCAAGATCCTCTATGACCCACCTCCCAGAATATTGGAAATAAAAGCAAAACTAAACAAATGGGATCTAATGAAACTTAAAAGCTTTTGCACTACAAAGGAAACTATAAGTAAGGTGAAAAGACAGCCCTCAGATTGGGAGAAAATAATAGCAAATGAAGAAACAGACAAAGGATTAATCTCAAAAATATACAAGCAACTCCTGCAGCTCAATTCCAGAAAAATAAATGACCCAATCAAAAAATGGGCCAAAGAACTAAACAGACATTTCTCCAAAGAAGACATACAGATGGCTAACAAACACATGAAAAGATGCTCAACATCACTCATTATCAGAGAAATGCAAATCAAAACCACAATGAGGTACCATTACACACCAGTCAGGATGGCTGCTATCCAAAAGTCTACAAGCAATAAATGCTGGAGAGGGTGTGGAGAAAAGGGAACCCTCTTACACTGTTGGTGGGAATGCAAACTAGTACAGCCACTATGGAAAACAGTGTGGAGATTCCTTAAAAAACTGGAAATAGAACTGCCATATGACCCAGCAATCCCACTTCTGGGCATACACACTGAGGAAACCAGATCTGAAAGAGACACGTGCACCCCAATGTTCATCGCAGCACTGTTTATAATAGCCAGGACATGGAAGCAACCTAGATGCCCATAAGCAGATGAATGGATAAGGAAGCTGTGGTACATATACACCATGGAATTTTACTCAGCCGTCAAAAAGAATTCATTTGAACCAGTCCTAATGAGATGGATGAAACTGGAGCCCCTTATACAGAGTGAAGTAAGCCAGAAAGATAAAGAACATTACAGCATACTAACACATATATATGGAATTTAGAAAGATGGTAACGATAACCCTATATGCAAAACAGAAAAAGAGACACAGAAATACAGAACAGACTTTTGAACTCTGTGGGAGAAGGTGAGGGTGGGATGTTTCAAAAGAACAGCATGTATACTATCTATGGTGAAACAGATCACCAGCCCAGGTGGGATGCACGAGACAAGTGCTCGGGCCTGGTGCACTGGGAAGACCCAGAGGAATCGGGTGGAGAGGGAGATGGGAGGGGGGATCGGGATGGGGAATAAGTGTAAATCTATGGCTGATTCATATCAATGTATGACAAAACCCACTGAAATGTTGTGAAGCAATTAGCCTCCAACTAATAAAAAAATTAAAAAAAAAAAAAAAAAAGAAATATTCTGTAACCAAGAGGTGACTGCACCCTCCTTAGCTGCTCTTCGTTCTCTTTTTTTGCAGTAAGTCATCAAGGCATTACTCATTTTTTGTTTTTTGAAAGACTCAAAGTTGTGTAAAATTTGTCCTGTATTCCAGAAGCTCTCAATATAATAGTGGAAATGGGCAAAACATTTAAATTACTTTAGTACAAGAGCATGCGTGTGTGCCAACTTGCTTCAGTGATGTCCAGCTCTTTGCAACCCCATATGGACCGTCACCCACTGGCCTCCTCTGGCCATGGGATTCTCTAGGCAAGAATACCAGAGGGGCTGCCATTCCCTCCTCCAGGGGATCTTCCCAACCCAGGGATTGAACCTGCGGTTCCTGCATTGCAGGCGGATTCTTGACTGCTGAGCCATCAGGGAAGCCCCTAGTACAATGGAATACCTGTCATATTTAATAGTGGCATCACCAGAATATTATTTGGGTACACATGAAAGAGAATCCAGGCATAATTTATAATTTACCTACTCCTGGGATAAATGCTGTTGGACAAATATGCTTGCTCTAAAGGGTCACTTCCCGCTTGTCACTTTCCTCTGGTGGCAGGCTTCTTGTGTGCCTTGGGGGTTGATCGGCAGCCGCCTGGGGTAAGGATGCCAGCTTTAATCATTCACCTTCCCCTGTGCAAAGACAGCAAGGAGAAAACGCAGCTCAGCAAGGCTGAGAGGGCATGAAATTGTGTTAAGCAACACTCATGACAATGACTGGATTTGCTATTTTAGAGTAAGTGACTAAATGTTTTTTTTTTTGAAATTGTAATTTTCCTGTGCTGTTAAGTGTAAAGGTGACCGCGCCGTGGCGGGCTCTCAGCCGTCTGTACTCGACAGCTAATCAGGTTGATTCATTCGGCGAGGTGGGCAGCGAGCTCAGTCACAAAGCCGACTGAGTTCTTACCTCACTGAGATGTACAATGCCACACATTCTTTTTCTTTCTCATTTTTTGAAGGAAAGAAATCTCTGTGCAGACTTTTCAGGAAACATTGTGAAGACATGAGATTTTATATTTGCAGTACAAAATATAATCATCTGTGGAACAAAACCAGTTCCCTTATTGAGTTTGCTGGCAGCCTTTCAATAAATGATTCAGGCTGCTGTCGCCAATGGGACTCAAAGTTTTTGGTAGGGACTATCCTGAGTTTATTCTAGCTCAATCCCAAAGCTAGTAGAGTGTAAAATGTATGTTTATCTATTGCTAACTTCATCAGAGCTGACCAGAAGCAAGTTAGCAAGAGCTCAGTATTACCAAGTTTCCCCACAGGATGGCATCCACTGGTTGAAAACAAAATTTACAGCATTAGCAAATTCATAAAAATAGAGATGGAGTAAATTTTCTATTAGGCTTTACAATGTTTAGGGTTTATTTTGATACACATTTTAACTTGATCATAGTGAGTGAAGGTGGTGTGGGTGTTTGCCAGGAGCTGGCGTGGGAACACAGATGGAATTTGTGGTATGTGAAAAGAGAAAAATCAACTTGTGCTGAGGGTGGAGTTGCTAACAAATAAAGCGTAGCATTTCAGAGCCCCTGATCACCAGCTGGCCATTTATGGAATTAATTTTTTTCCCTCCTTCAAAAGATTAGCCACTATCAAGATATCAAATCAGAACAAGCAGAGTCTCAAGGCAAATCAAAGAGCACAGAACAAGATGATTTGCGGTTTTAGTTTGGTCATAACAGAATGCTAATATTTTACAGCATGAAAAGAATAAAAGTACAATATTTTAGCTAAGTGACCACGAAAGTCACATGGACTAACCCTGAATGCTTCTAATGGGGAAAAAAGTTCCAAAGATAAGGAGAAATTTTTCTTAGCCAGGACAAGAACAAGGGCAGAAGTCACCCAATATATCCACTTAGAGTAGACTTATCTAGTGGGAAGGAGAATGAAGGGGTCTGTTTTGAAGCCGTGTGTGTCCAGCAACTATATTTTCTTTCTTTCTTTCTTTTTTGTTTTTGATGTTAACAATTGAATTTGTTACAGTATTGCTTCTGTTTTATGTTCTGGTTCCTTGGTCCCAAGGCATATGAGATATTAGCTCCTTGACCAGGGATTGAACCCACACAGCCTGCGTTGGAAGGGGAAGTCTTAACTACTGGACCACCAGAGAAATCCTTACATTTTCAAAATTAGATTTATATTGCAATTCATTAAGAATAGCAGTTTTCTAAAGATGATTTAGTCACCGTAAAAGATTGAGAAATGTCAGCTGTCCATGTGGAAGGATGCCATTATTATTTAAAAACACTTGGGGCAGCTGGGAGGTTGGTAGAAATTGGGGCTAGGGGCACTAAGACTCTTTCAAGACACCCTTGGTATTTCTGTGGAATCTGAGCCTTCTGATCTTTTGTCAGATCACTTTGCACTGTGGGATATTTTCTTGAACCTTTCAGAGCCCTGTACAGTGAATAGCTGCTGTTTTTGCTGGGGATTATCTTCCTTCATCCACCTTGAGACTCCTCTGTGAGCCTCTTGTCTTTTTGTCTGCTACATCTCACCGGCCTTGTATGGCTAGCCCTGTCAAGCATACTTCCCCATCACCTTGGAGAGGACACTGAAGTCCTCTTGGAGGAAGTATTTGCTCACTAGTGAAAGTCTAGTCATAGTTCCTCTTTTTCTACTAATTGCTGTCAATTTCATTTCGGCTACCAAGTACCTTGGAGCTCAATGTTTGTGGGCAGATATGCTTTTCTACACATCATTTGCACTAGAGGTATCTACTGTCAAGCTTATAGAAGGTCAGAGTGTTGTCTTTTTCAGCTCACATAGCTCTTGCAAATGTAAGTATTTCATTTAAAAAAGTGCAAAACAGCAAACAGAAGGAAGCTACTAATGATAACATCTTGGTGTTTGAAAATGTCCTGACTGTAGGTATAGCACATTGCATCTGGTTCATTAAATGTGAATTTTGGAAGGGACTGTTTAAAGTACCAATAACTGTAACCCATTCATTAAAATGCTGATTCACTCTGAGTCTGGGAGTCTGTATTCTTAACCTTTCCCTCGGACAGGTAGAGGTCAACTAATCCTATACAGTAAGTCCCCTACATATGAACCTTCAAGTTGTGAGCTTTCAAAGATGCGGACCTACATTTGCATGCCCAATCATGTAAGTTAGTTCATGTGTCTAGCGTTACTTGTAAAATTTGGGTGTCTAGGCTACCTTTTTTTGGACTTAAGAACAAACTGGATTTACAAATGCACTCTTGGAACAGAACTTGTTTGTGTGTAGAGGACTTACTATATGACACTTGAATCTTCTGTTTCTGGAAACCCATTGACTCTTGAAGGGCTCAATGGAATAATGGTGATAATATTTAAATCTAATAATCCCATTTCTTGGAAACAATAATAATCTTCCTACACATGTTTGTCTGTCTTATTTGTGCATTTCAGAACTGGATATAGGAATCTGTGAATCTAATATGTTTTAAATCAGTTTGGAGTCCAGAGTTGAAGTATATGGAGAAATTAAAGCAATGTTATTATGTATTGCAAAAGCAGAGAAGCCCCAGATCCTCTCATCTGCCCACGTCTGTTGTGTTTAACAAAGAGAATTTTGTACTAGTGTTTTGAAAATGGGCCCATGTAACACCTAGGCAAGGCCAGGACACCTCTTAGGTAGGAATATTTGCAAGAGCAAAATCTCCTCAAGCCATGTCAAACAGTGCCTTCATCTTCCACAGTTATAAATCATGGTTCTTTGATGATATTCTGTTAGGCAAAGAAGAAGAAAAAATACCAGGTTTTTTTTTTTCTTTTACTTTTTTTTTTTTTTTGCTCTGATATTATCAATGTAGAAGCCAAGACATAAAGAGGGCTTTGACATCTTTGTTAGTAAGCAAACAGGCTGGTTATGATTCTTTTGACAAGAAGGTGTGGAAGGGGGTGCCCTGGAAGGATCTTCCTCTGTCTCTCCCCATTCTTCATCTCCTCCGACTTGACAAGCTGATTGCAGAGGCCAGTGAAAACACCCGTGTCTCTTTCAGGTTGAGAGCATTTGTTTGGCATCTGTGCGGGGGGCTTTCTTGCTGTGGGGTGTCAAGTCACGCAGTGGGAAAGAGGCCAGCAGTCTCAGCCGTCGCCTTCCTGTGAGCGCTGTGCTGATGAACAAGTGGCCCAATTAGAAACTGAAGAAAATACTTCACTGGGGGGGACCCCGGCTTACTTTACCGACTGCGGCTTTATTAGTAGATTGACAGGGGCAGCCAGGAGAGGTTGCAGCGGCGGAGAGGATACGGAGACAGAGTTCATGTTTCCTCAAGAGGCAAGAAATCACTCTTTCTCTCACAGGTGTTGGCAAGTTGTTGATCTTGAAAATCAGAAACCTCATTCACAGCCTGTTTTCTAGACATTATTAATATCTTAAATTACCTTGAGAGATATTACCCAAATTTAATGTTCCACGATACTTAAAGTATTACAAATTTCTCCAGAACCTCCCTTCAGCCTGTGCATCCACATGTGGCCGTTTTAATAGTTCTCCTCAGGATTTTCTCACACTGAACCCCAAGTCCTTGGCTGTCTGCAGATGTTGCCTTTGGTTATTTCTTGGTGTTTTCGGGAGTTGCTTTATATATCCCGACTCTCATGTCTTCTCACGCCAGGCACAAAGATGCCCATCTTTCCTGTAGAGCCTTTGTCTTCCTCAGTCAGACATCAGTCAGCCTTGTGTTCTGTTCACTGCTCCTAGGCACTGACGCTGACTTACTAGACCTGTTGGTCTGCTGGTTCTGTGTCCAGTCTAAAGTGGAGTGAATATTTATATATTTATATATCTTTTCCTTTTTGGGACCATACTCTGCTTTCTTTCCTCTTACCCCTGGAGGCTCAGGGATCTTCCTGTCCTGATTCTTCCCCTACACCTGCCCTGTAGACGCTCTGCTCTCAGTCAGGCCCGTCATCAGCTGTGTGCACAATGACACCCAGTTCTGATCCCTGAGTTTCCAGGCACTTTCGGAGATTGTGACATTATTGGACAGACTGGTGTAACTGCTATGTCTTCAACTTTGTATTAAAATCTTTTCATGGTAATTCCCTCTGTCCTCCCAGGCCCCCACATCAACAACCCTGTATTCCCACCAATATTCTTATTCTCTTATCTCACCTTTCAAAGAGGACCAGTGATGTCAGGCAAAATGTTCTTAACCTCTTTCTCTCCACTCACAACATGACCTGTATATACTCAGAATCTAAGGTCTTTTTCATTCAATGTAAGAAAAATCTCATCCTGCCGACAGCAGGCAAACAACACTGCTGAATTGGAGGCACAGATTATGGAGCCAGATCGCTGTTAGTATTCAGATCTTGTCTCAGCTTTCTCACCTGTAGTAGGGGCATAGTTAGGTATAGTGGTTGTGAGAATGTAATGGGACTTTCCCACATAAAGCAGTGTGCTCAGCATCATAGCTGACAGACAGTTATCATGAACCATATTGATTCACACTACTTGGGCCCTGGGTCCCATCTCTCATATTTGTAGAAAATATACTCAATCAATCGTGCTGACCATCTTCTATGTAGTCATCTGTATCTTTCTTACTGGCTTAAGTGTGCTCTATAGTTTTGTTTCTTCTTCTTCCTTTCATCCTTATTTTGGGACTTTAAATGACAGGTTATCCCTTTGAATACTGCAAGGTCAGTCTCACTTTTTAAAAACAATATATTAAATTTTCTTCCCTATGTACCCTGATTTCTTTATGCATTTGTTTTGTCTTTCTCTTCCTTAATGGCCATATATGTTTGTTAGAGCTCGTAGCATCTTCTTTTTATATTTCTTCCACTACATCTAAATTTATAATCTTTCAGTTTTATTAGCCAGCTTTGTTCAAAATGGACAGCCTCAGATTTCAGTGGCTTACAATAAAATTATTTGGTCAAAACCTATCCTTTGAGGAGATAAGATAATTTGAGGAGGACTGCTTTGGAGAGCCATTTTGGCTGTGTAGATATGAGAGCTCAGGTATGTGAGATGTCTGATATTAGAATACTGTAAGATAATATAAAACAAATTTGTTTTTATGCCCCCTATGGGCAGAGGGTATCATTGAAGAAATTAATATAATATTAACTGACTGTCTTTTAAATGCTGCTTCTTGATTCCACATATGGATTAAGGGGTCCAGGACTTAGAGGAAAAGAGAGAAAAAGATCAATCCTCTTTATTGTTGTATGTATTCATTCACTAATTCTTTCACATATTCATTCATTCATTAAGTAAATATTTATAGTGCATATTTATAGATATGCACTATAGATATTTATATGCACATAGATATTTATAGTGTATATAGTGCAACATGCCAGATACTCTGCTAGGTTCCCGGGTTATAATAATGTACAACTCCCCAGATATGCTCTCTGCCTTCTTAGACCCTCAATTTTACCTCTGCCTATGCTTGGAGATGAAACCCATCGGAGAGTTGACCATAGCAAATGAAGTGGCTCAGAGTGAGCTTCACATAATAGAAGTCAGGGCAGCAAGTCTGGAGGGAGAGATGACCGGTGGTGGTCAGAAATGAAATGTGGTGTGGATTAGAAGCTACTGGAGATGTTCAAAGCAACAGCAACAACAAATTAGGACACAGGGCACAGGGCAGGACAACAATTTGGACTATTATCATTTGTACATTGAAGGGTAATGCAGAAAATTTGTAGTTATTAGTTCACTAGTGCACCTTCCCTTGCCTCCTTCCATCTTCCCCACCCCCACCTCAATTAGAAGACTTGAGACAAAGTCTTTTATATCTTTCATTATGAAGTCTTAATGGCTAACATACTGCATGGATGTAGTGTGTGATTAAAAATTGTTTTTTTTTTCCTAAGAATAAATAGATAAAATCATCTGGGCCAAAGCTTTTATGAATATATTCTAGTTTCTGCATATCTTTGGATATCAAAGTGGTTTTGAGAATTGAGAGAAGGACATATTGTGAACTTGAGACCAAAAAATGTGGCAAAAATTGGAATGCCTCAAGTGTAAGGGATGGACATGTGGTGGAGACCTTGAATATGCATAGGAGCTTTGTAGGCTGTACGGTTTTCCTATCAGATAATCTTCTGCAATAGCAGTAGCTCATATTTCCTGAGCATTACCCTGTGGGAGTCATTGTTCTAAATATTTTACCCAAATTAACTCATTTGATCCTCCCAACATCATAGCCTGTGTTTTGTTCTACTATTATTCCCAGTTTCTAGGTGAGAAGACAGAGGCCTGGGAAGTAATGTAGCTTATCAAATATTTCAGTGACCATGCACTAGAGCTAAGATCAGACTGAAGAGGTCACATTTTCAAACAGCACACTGTATTACCTTCTTATACAACCCAGTGTGTATAATGATAGATGAAGGTTGTGATATTGGTCATAGAGCATAAGAAGTCACAGTACTTAAGGGATAGTCAAAGGAAGTAGAGCCTCCTACCCCTTTCCTTGAAAATCTGTTCTGTAAAACAGCTAAACAAAGTAGACTTGGTTTCCCAAATTAGGAGAAGCCAAACTGTAAACTGATGCTCCACTTAAGTAGAATAGAGTCTATATTGCCCTTGATATGGAGTCCAGAAATTGATGGAATGCATAGTCAACACATTATTTACAGACACTAAAAAACTTATCTTATACTCTTTTTCTCAGGGATAGAAGGAGAGCAAAGGTTACAGGAAGGGATGTTCAGTGGTTTCTGGTTTGAAATGGATAACTAGCCTCTCCTTCCTGTGGGGTTGCTCCAAGGAGAGGTGACTCTGTCTCTATGTGGCAGATTGTGTAAGATGGTTCCTATGCATGTTCTGGGGGCCTGTACTTGGGCTCTCAGGTGCATATTTAGAGTGATGGAGGTTATATTTATTTCTATTTTTATACTTATTTATTTTTAGGAAATAGATGGTACATACTATGCTCCATTCTAGAATTTATGGATTTTGGCTGATACATCAGTTCAGATGTTATCTCCTAGACCTAAGCCTTGAGATCGTGAAGCATGGTATTGTATTATAAGGCAGCAATTACTTGCTCAACCATTTACAATTGTTTTTTCAGGAGGTGGCCTTTTGGTCTCTCAAGGAAATGACAAAACGTCAATGAGGTTTCAGTTCAGGGGCTTAGAGGGAACTGGGAGTCTCACACTCACTAGTTGAATATATTAAGCTAGGGATATTTTAAGCTGAGATTCAAATCAGAGATTCCCCTGAGGTAGATTCTGATGTTTTGTTTAACAAAGAAAACTATGAGTCCAAATTATTCATTACCATATTCATAAGTAGCCTATTTAGTAAGATGGTGTGGAGATAATAATAAAAACAAACATTGAATAAAGCTCTTTCCCTGTCAACCTTTCCAGCACATACAGTATGTTGATTCATTGTTAGTCTGGAGTCAATGATTTAAAATTAATGAGCATATACTCTTGATTGCTAGGTGAGAGACCTAAGAGATTGGAAATGTGTTGCTAGACTTCTGAGAGCTTTTCCTGTAGAAAAATGTAGGATTAAGAAAAGAATTCATTTTTTAAAGATATAGTGAAGATCATCCATTTACAAATATTTTTATTTATTTATTTTATTTTGCTGCACTGGATCTTCAATCTCCATTGCCACAGGAAAAACCTTTTAGTTGTGTTATGTGGGAATTTTAGTTGCAGTGTGTGAACTCTCAGCTGCAGCTGCAGCATACAAACTCTCAGTTTCTGCGTGTGGGACCTAGTTCCCTGACCAGGGATTGGACCCGGGCCCCCTGCACTGGGAGTGTGGTGTCTTAGCCACTGGACCACCAGGGAAGTTCCAAAATTTGTTTTAAATGAGCTTTGACATCCAAAATATATTGTAGATGGTTCTCTTACTTAAATGTAATAATAATCTGTACTAAATGGAAGTACTGTTACTGAGCAAAGGGCTGACTGACCAGCACACCAGAAGCCAATACTATGGCACTGGCTTTTGAGAAAAGAAAGAGCTTTATTGTGAGGTTGATCAGTAAGGAGATAGGAGGCAGGGCTCAATTCTGTCTCCTTGAGCAGGAGTATGGTAAAATTTCTTGAGTTAGGGGAGGACGAGTTGGTATGCAGAAGTGCTGGTGGGGCAGATTTTGGTTAGAGGGCTTTGGATCTTGGTCATTTCTTTTTTTAAACAAGTTATTATATTAATTGGAGGATAATTATTTTATAATATTGTGATGACTTCTGCCACACATCAACATGAATCAGCCATGGGCATACATGTGTCCCCTCCCTCATGAACCCTGGACCTGGTCATCTCTGATAAGATATGGTAAAGGTGACTTCAGCACCCATTTTCCTGGACAGCGGACCCTTTGTTTAGCATTCAGGTTCCTGTCCATCATGTTCCGGTTTTTTGGTTCTGTGAAGGGGAGAAACTTTGGTTTCAGGTGGTGTTTGAGGTCAGATTTTCTCCTCTGCACATTCTTAGGGTACATGACTTACAGTTTTGTTCTGGACAAATTCAGTATCTTATTGGAAACAGGATAGGATCAGTTTGGGGCTGATTCTGCAGTTACATTCCCAGGTTGCTCAGTGGTAAAGATTCCACCTGCTAGTGCAGGAGACATAGGAGATGTGGGTTTGATCCCTGGATCAGGAAGATGCCCTGGAGGAGGAAATGGCAACCCACTCCAGTATTCTTTCCTGGGAAATTCCATGGACAGAGGAGCCTGGTGGACTGCATACAGTTCATGGGGCAGCAACGAGTCAGACATGATGGAGCATGTGCACACTGCAGTTACGGTCCCAACATTATTTACTAGTATTAATTTTTCTTATCCTTTCTCATTTGCTTCCATTCTCTGTTTTTTGTATTTCTTGTATTTTATGATATTGCAACTAGAGTCTGAAGACAAGTTGCAAGTAATAGTCTGGCTAGCACTTGTCTTTGTGCATGTGTACGTGCTAAGTTGCTTAAGTCGTGTTCGACTTTTGTGGCCCTGTGAACTGCAGCCTTCCAGGCTCCTCTGTCCAAGTGATTCTCCAGGCAAGAATAGTGGAGTGGGTTGCCATGCCCTCCTCAAAGGGACCTTCCCAACCTGTCTCTTGGTAAGATGTCTCCTGCATTGGCATGCAGGTTCTTTACCACTAGCGCCACCTGGGAAGCCCCACTTGTCTTTATAATCTCTTGACTTTATATTCTCTTTTGTGCATCAGATTCTTTGCATAATTTCTGTGCATGAACTACTGTCATTTATAGCTTACCAAGTAGAAATATATGCCTGTTTCATTTTTGCATCCTGTTTACTGACAGTGTTTTAACAAGATAGTAAAATTCTAGATCCTGATATGTTAATATATTGAAAGGCTATTTGCTTGCCTTGTAACCATCTCAGAAACAGCTGAACTGTGTTCTCCTTGGGGTGGTGGGTGGGTGGGACTCACAGAAAAAAAAATGTGATTAAACCTTTCTTTGTGATTTTCATTTTATAAAACTGAGAGAAAGTGATGATGTGGTAAGAACCACAAGAACATAGCATCATGAGGAAAAGTGAATTGTGGCCTTTGTTCCCCAAATCATGAAATCCTTGCCTGAAAGGTGGCCAGGGGACCCCTGCTGAGAAAAAAGTCTGGAAGGTAAATTAAGATCTGTTAGAAAAGGAAAGTTCTCTCTTAGTTCTTCAGAGACAGTACCATTGCACTCAAGTACAGGAAAATTGTTCTTCCTTCGTCAAAAAATGAGGGAGAGGCAGGTTTGCCATGCAGCTAATAATGCTTGTGGGAGGGACCTCCGCAATGCATCTTCATAGACAACATGCCTTCTTATTCCCCTGAGTCTATTTCTGGTTTGTAAATAAGTTTATTTGTATCATTTTTTAAGATTCTACACACAGGTGATATCATATGACATTTGTCTTTGAGTGAAAAGAAAGACTATTATATCACTCAGTATGATAATCTCTAGGTCCATTCA
Source organism: Cervus canadensis (assembly GCF_019320065.1). Lineage (NCBI taxonomy): Eukaryota > Metazoa > Chordata > Mammalia > Artiodactyla > Cervidae > Cervus > Cervus canadensis. Next base: position 35,180,206 of record NC_057412.1, read on the forward strand.
TGTTGGTGCAAATGGCATTATTTAACTCTTTTTTATGGCTGAGTAAATATTCCATTATATATTTGCCCCACATTGTCTTTATCCATTCATCTGTCAATGAATGTTTAGGTTTCTTCTTTGTCTTGGCTATTGCTGACTACCTTTGTGATTGAATCATTTTATGCTTTAATGTCTGTCACTTTACCTTTTGTATATTTACTGTGTATATTTTACTTTGTAGCTACCATGAGGCTCACATGTTTTATAGTTATAAAAGTATTTTAAGTTGATAATTTAACTCCATTTTATCCATATAAAAGCTCTACATTTTTGTACTCCCCATTTTTTGTTTTTGATGTCATGATTTATATCTATTTACATTGTGTATACACTAGTGAATTATTATAGCTATAGATATGTTTAATAAGTTTGTGTTTAACTTTCAAACTAGAGATAAATGTAGTTTATGTGTCACAACTTCCAGGTGGTGCATCTGTAAAGAATCTGCCTGCAGGAGACTCAAGAGACATAAGTTCATACCCTGGGTCGGGAAGATCCCTTGGAGTAGGAAATTGCAATCCACTTCAGTATTCTTGCCTGGAAAATCCCATGGATAGAGGAGCCTGGCAGGCTATAGTCCATGAGATTACAAAGAGTTGGACATGACTGAGCTTGCACTGCACTGCAGCAGCAGTACAGTATTATTTTGAATTAGACTGTATGTTTGCCTCTACCAGTGAGTTTTATACCTTTTTTCAGCTGAAGAACTCCTTTAGCCTTTCTTATAAGGCATGTCTAGTGGTGATAAACTTCTTCCGCTTTGTTTGTCTGGAAATACCTTTATCTCTGTTTCAAATATGAAAGACAACATAACTGGATAAAGTATTCTTGGTTGAAATTTTTTCTTTCATTATTTTAAATATACCTGATATATCTGTTCTGACTAGCAAGTTTCTGCTGAAAAATCGTGGTAGGGGGTTCCCTTATATGCAACAAACTGCTTTTCTCTGGCTGCTTTCAAAATTCTGTTTCTGTCTTTAAACTTTGGCAATTTGATTATGTGTCTTGGTGTGGGTCTCTTTGGTTTATCTTACTGATATTTTTAGGGCTTTGTGGATCTGGATGTTTATTTCTTTTCTCGGATTTGTAAATTTTTAGCCACTATTTCTATGAATAATTTTTTTGTCCTTTTCTCTCTCCCTCCTGCTCCTGGGACTTCCATATTGCGTATGTTATTCCAATGGTAGCATGCTGTTAAGTCCCTGTGCTACCTTCACTGTATTTCATTCTTTTTTTCCTTTTTGTTCCTCTGAGTGGATGTCTTTCACTGAAGTATCCCCAAGTTTGTTGATCTTTTCTTCTGTTTGATCTAGACTATGTTTGAGACCTTCAATTGAATATTTCAATTCAGTTATTGCATTCACCAGCTTTATGATTTTGATTTGGTCCTATTTGTATTTTCTATCTCTTTGTTGAAATTCTCACTTTGCTCATGCGTTGCTTTCCTGATCTTAGTGAACATATTTATGACTTATATTTTGAATTTTATTTCTTGGATAAATCAATTATCTCCTGTTCGTAGGGTTGGTTTCTGGAGATTTATCTTGCTGTTTTGATTGGAGCATATTCTCCAATTTCTTAATTTTCTTTGACTCTCTGTGTTGATTTCTGTGCATTACATGAAATAGCTACCTTTTCCAGTCTTACTGACCTCATGTAAGAGATAGAATTTGTCAGTCAGCCTGGCCTGAGATTCTGGGTGCTTCTCAAACCTTTCTCTTTGCTCAAACCGCCTCTGTTCCTAGTGTCCCCAGGAGATTAGGGTATGTCAAATCCTGTCAGTGTCCAGAAGGTGGAGAAAATGCTACGTGTCTGTTCAGACTCCCAGCGGACTATTAATTGTTTGCTCTGTCAGCTCCCAGATGCGTGCTAATTGGAAGCCCAACTTTTAGGTGGCAGCTGGGAAACTCAGACTTGTAGTCTAGACTCCATCATGGAGACACTGGGAGCTGGGCGTTTTTGTTTACTTGTTTTGTGCTAAGCCTGTAGGAATAGCCACTAGGTCTGCTTGTGGGACCATAAAAAAACTGCTTCTTTGTGTTCTTTGGTCTGGGAAACTTGTGAATGCCAAGTCCTGTTAGCTCCCAAATTTGGTGACTTAGGAGCTAGTCCATCAGTAGGCAGGTGAAGAGGTTGGGGCAGTGGATGCATGAACTAGATCCTTCTAGGGAAAAGCCGGAGAATTGTTTTTTTCTTCAGAAAGAGCCTGGGGAATATGGTGCGGGAAGCATTCTTTCAGGTTCCCAGAGAAACCCAATGAGGTCCCAGATTCAGGCTGATTAGAGGCACAACCCTCAAGAAGCATTTGGGAAAGCATATAGTCAGACCTTTCCCTGGAAGGAGCAGGGAGCTGGGTGTTTTTGCCTGCTCCCTCTATTCTGAGCCAGGGGGTGAGGTGAGGGATGAGGAAGGACAGCTGTGAGAAGTGCTCATGAGCCTATTTAAAACCAACTGTTCATTTCTGTGCTGCTGGGGTAGTTAATGCGGAGCCCTATTGTCTCTCAGAGCTGGGTGATTTCTAAGTCAGTTCTCAGGTGCTGCCCATAAAAATTGGGACACGATTTGTACTTCAAATCCTTTGCTTCTCAGGGAGAAGCTAGGCATTAGCAGTTCCCTACTGGTTATGAGGTGCTGAGCTGGGGTAGGGATTTATGATGTGAACATGTCTCTACCTTTGCTACGCATTTAAATGTGGATATTTTCTCAATTGCCTGCTATGTAGGAGTCAGTAACTGTTTCCTGCATTTATTTCAGAGGGAATTAATCTTTATGTAGCTGTTTATTTGGTGTGGTCCATGGGAGGCAGGAAAGGTGGGAGCCATATATTCCACTGTTTTTCTAACATCTTCCTTTTGTAGCTCTTAATTAAAGAAATTCACTAAGCAAAAGTGGCCAAAGAGTCATTTGGAGTTTTAAATAAATTTTTTTCTGTAGGTTGCACATAGCAAGTAAACTTGAATCTTCTCTTTAACTTCATTTTATTGTAATTTATTTAATTAGGAAACAATGGTACATGTTCATTATATACAATTTGGATCATTATAGAGATATGGATTGAAGAAAGTAAAGATTCCCATAAACCCATCCCTACAGATAACTCTTATCAACTATTTGATGCACATGCACAGTCTTTAGTTTTTTTTATATATTATTTTTATTAATATTATTTTATAAAAATTAAAATCATGCTGTACATACTATTTTACAACTCACATTTTTACTTACATTCTATTTGAATGTGGCTGTTTATTATAAACTTTATTCTTTCTAATGGCTATGTTTGTATACCTTTGTTTACCTGATTCTCTTCTGTTGGATGTTTTTTCCTCAATCTTTGTCTATTACAAACATTTTCCTAAGTAATATCTTATACACTACAGTACAACTGAGCTCATTTCACATGCTAGCAAGATAATGCTCAAAACCCTTCAAGCTAGGCTTCAACAGTACCTAAGCTGAGAACTTGCAGATATTCAAGCTGAATTTAGAAAAGGCAGAGGAACCAGAGATCAAATTGCCAACATCCGTTGGACCATAGAAAAAGCAAGAGAATGCCAGAAAAACATCTGCTTCACTGACTACGCTAAAGCCTTTGACTGTGTGGGTCACAATAAAGTGTAGAAAATTAAAGAAATGGGAATACCAGACCACCTTACCTGCCTCCTGAGAAGCCTGTATGAAGGTCAAGAAGCAACAGTTAGAACCAGATATGGAACTAGTTTCAAACTGGAAAAAGAGTACGTCCAAGGCTGTATATTGTCACCCTGTTTATTTAACTTCTATGCAGAGTATGTCATGTGAAATGCCAGGCTGGAAGACTCACAAGCTGGAATCAAGATTGCCAGGAAAATTACCAACAACTTCAGACATGCAGATGATACCACTCTAATGGCAGAAAGTGAAGATGAACTAAAGAGCCTCTTGATGAAGGTGAAAAAGAGTTAAAAAAAAAACCCACTAAAACTCAACATTCAAAAAACTAAAATCATGGCATCCTGTCCCATAACTTCATGGCAAATAGATGGGAAATAATGGAAACAGGGTAGATTTTATCTTCTTGGGCTCCAAAATCACTGTGGGTGGTGTCTGCAGCCATGAAATCAAAGACTCTTGCTCCTTGGAAGAACAGCTATGATGAAGCTAGACAGCATATTCAAAAGCAGAGACATCACTTTGCTGACAAATATCCATATAGTCAAAGCTATGTTTTTTCCAATAATCATGTATGCATGTGAGAGTTGGACTATAAAGAAGGCTGAGTGCTGAAGAATTGATGCTTTCAAACTGTAGTGCTGGAGAAGACTTGAGAGTCCCTTGGACATCAAGGAGATCAAACCAGTCAAACCTTAAGGAAATCAACACTGAATATTCATTGGAAGGACTGATGCTGAAGCTGAAGCTCCAGTACTTAGGCCACCTGATGCAAAGAGCTGACTCATTGGAAAAGACACTGATGCTGTGAAAGATTTAGGGCAGGAGAAGAAGTGGATGACAGAGGATGAGATGGTTGGATGGCATCACCAGCTCAAAGGACATGAGTTTGAGAAAACTCCTGGAGATACTGAAGGACAAGGAAGCCTGGCATGCTGCAGTCCATGGGGTTGGAAAGAGTTGGACACGACCAAACAACAATAACAATATTTGTATCTTGAGTCACTGGTGGGAATAATATACATATCTTGAGCACTGGTGGGAATGTCTCAGTTTTATAAAATTCCCTAGGTGAAATTGATGGGTTGAATGAATAAAACATCATAATTTTAATATATACTGCAAAATTGCTCTTTAAAATAGTGGTATCCCTATTATTCTTACAACAATGTATGAGTTGTACATGAGAATAATAATTCTTCTCTTTCAATGACTGACAGTGAATAAATTAAAAAGTATATCTCACTATGATTTTGTTTTGTTATTTGAGTGTTCTGTTATATAGGTGTTTGAACATAATTTAAAAAATTGGGATATTTGCTTATCTCTGTGTTGCCTCTTTACATTTTTGACACATTTTTTTATTACTGTGTTAGATTTGTCAGAGGTCTCTTTCTGTTTCCTCTGTCTCTCTCTATTTACATATATACATGAAATTATTTATTGTACATGTTGCAAGTGTTTTTTCCTTTTCTGTTTACTTTTTAAATTAATTTGAAAGATATTTTATGAATATAAGTTTCAAATATTTGTGAAACTAAATCCACCAATCTCTTTTTAAAGATCTCTTTATGGTTATAAACATTAAAAAAAAAACCTCTTTATCTAAAAATAAATATTTTTCCATATTGGAATATAAAAATTTTTGTTTTTATCTTTTACTTGTTTTCAGCTTTTTACGAAAATTTTTATATTCTATTTATTTCCGACTCTAGGCATTGAGTACCTTAAGTAAAAATGATATTTGAACTTTTATATTTACAAAATAAATAAACTGAGATTCAGTAAGAATTTCTTTCAATATCAAACTCTAATAGTATATATTAAGTATAATTTACCAGAGACCATGTTATGCTGAATTCTTTGTAATTCAAGGTTTCTAGTCCCACCTTGGTTCTTATCTTTCCTTCTTGACACCAGCACTTTTCCTTCAGTAAAATAGGGCTCTTTCACATATTTAAAAAGGCATTTTGCCTTTCCTGGTGACTCAGCTAGTAAAGAATCCACCTGCAATGTGGAAGACCTGGGTTGGGTTTGATCCCTGTGTTAGGAAGATCCCCTGGAGAAGGGAATGGCTACCCACTCCAGTACTCTGGCCTGGAGAATTCCATGGACTGTATAGTCCGTGGGGTCGCAAAGAGTCAGATATGACTGAGTGACTTTCAGTTTTTACTTTGTCTTTATAAGTTTCAGTGAGAAGGTGAAAATAAAAGACAGTTGAGGGTGAAAAGTGGAAGGATAAAATGTAAACATAAAAAGCTAAAAAGCTCACTAACCCAAGGAAGACATAAGAACCAGCCAGGCAGCCAACCACATTACTAGCATCTGTCACTCCTGTCACACTACTACCCGTGAAACAATACTATTGTACACACTTTTCTGCTAAGAGCAAAAGATTTACTTTTTAAATATAATTCTAATAATTCTCTATAAATAAATAAGAGAAAGTTGCCTTTCTGACAGTTACCATCAAAAAGCATCTTTCTGCTGCTAAAAGAGCTTGTCTAGGTCATTTTTCCCTTCCTATATCTGGTGTAAAAAGTTAGGCACATTAAACATGCATTGTATTTGGGAAGTTGCAAAAATGCTTATCTTTACAGCATTCTATTTCAATTCTCCTGATTGTTCAGCATAATTAAAATAAAGCCCTCAAACACAAACAGCTTTTCAAATACTTCTGTAGTTTCTCCTGACTCAGGCCTTCAGTGACAAGAACACGTTATAAGCACAATAGGTGCCCTCCATTTAGGGGAATACGTACTCCAAGAGAGTTAAGCTTATGGAGTCTTTAAATAAGTTGAGGCATGCTTTTCCCCTTGATGTTGTATTTCCATAAATAAAATATATGGAACTTCTATGAAATAGCAAAGATGATGATAATGATGCTAGATATAGTCATGTTATCCGATCATAACTGAGGAGTTCTGACATAATATCAATAATATCATATGACAACTACCATTCATCAAGTATCTGGTTACTATGCCATGTAACAAGTAACCCTAATACTTAGTAGTGTAAAACAATGATTTACTTTAATCTCATAGATTCTGTGGGTTAAGAATTTGGAAAGGGCACAATAGAGATGACTTGTCTCTGCGCTAAGATGTCTGAGGTCTCAACCAGAAGACTTCAAGCTGAGAGATGGCATGATCTAAGACTCCTTCATTCATATATCTGTTGGTTATTGATGGCTGTCACCTGGGACCTTAGCTGGGGCTAAGCTGAAGCTGGAACATTTACACATAACCTTTCCATGTGTCTTGGGTTCCAGCTGAAGCTGGAACATTTACACATAACCTTTCCATGTGTCTTGGGTTGGTTGTTGGGTTCCGAAGGTGAAAGTTTCAAGAGAGTGAGAGTCAGGCAGAAGACATATTATGTTTTATGATTTAGCTTCATAGGTCAAGCAGTGCCACTTCTACTACCATCTTGGTGTTAAGACAGTGAAAAAGATCTACCCAGTTTCAAAGGGAAGTGAAATAGGTCCTGCCTCTTGATAGAGGAGTGCCAGTATCATATGATAAGAAGACAGTGTGGAATAGGCGGAATGGGGTATATATTTTTATATATGTATATATTTATGTATTGTTGTTGTAGTTCAATTGCTCAGTCATGTCCGACTCTCTGCGACCCCATGGACTGCAGCACGCAAGGCCTCACTGTCCCTCACCATCTCCCAGAGTTTGCCCAAGTTCATGTTCATTGCATCAGTGATGCCAACTAGCCATCTCATCCTCTGATGCCCTCTTCTCCTTCTGTCCTCAATCTTTCCCAGCACCAGGGACTTTTCCAATTAGTCGGCTGTTCACATCAGATGACCAAAATACTGGAGCTTCAGTTTCAGCATCAGTCCTTCCGACAATTATTCAGGGTTGATTTCCCTTAAGATTGACTGGTTTGATCTCCTTGCTGTCCAAAGGACTTTCAAGAATCTTCTCCAGCATAAATATACATATTTGTGTATATGTATGTATATATATACACACACACACACACACACATACCAACCATCTTTAGAAAACCCCACTTTTGGTGGGTGTGGGTTAGCAGTCAAAGCATCATAAATTATTTAATTTAGAAACTTTAACCATAGAAATTTAAACTGTTCCAGAGCATTCTAACCTCTAAGGAAGTATAAAATACTTTAAATGATGTATTTTCTGGACATAGCAATTTCTGGGAATTTTTGCCATGAAATTCTTCTTAACTTAAGTGGTTTATAGTAGCTGCTTATACCAGGCTCTATGCATTTTTATTGGGGCATCATTGATAAGAACTTGAACCAAGACTTGTTCCAGTTGACACTACAATTGCCAAGATTCTCTGGTAAAATCTCTGAAAAAGTCACTGACAACCCACTTGATGGTACCAAAAGGAACCACCTTTGAAACTGAACTATCAGGGTTGAGACAGTTTGCCATTCTCTGCTATCCCAATGTTTGTGACTTTAGTCAGTATGAAAAAGAGAAGAAACATTGGTCTTTTATGATTTTATCATTAGATGGTCTGACCAATTGTCTATCAGGAAAGTTAATGTTAAAAATTTGAGAAATTTGGGGAAGTGGATATGGCAGACATTGAAACTTTAAATTCTGTTTCACTCCTCAAGATTCCCTAAAAAACTGAAAATAGAACTGCCATATGACCCAGCAATCCCACTTCTGGGCATACACACCGAGGAAACCAGATCTGAAAGAGACACGTGTACCCCAATGTTCATCACAGCACTGTTTATAATAGCCAGGACATGGAAGCAACCTAGATGCCCATCAGCAGATGAATGGATAAGGAAGCTGTGGTACATATACACCATGGAATATTACTCAGCCATTAAAAAGAATTCATTTGAATCAGTTCTAATGAGTTGGATGAAACTGGAGCCCATTATACAGAGTGAATTAAGCCAGAAAGATAAAGATGAATATAGTATACTAACACACATATATAGAATTTAGAAAGATGGTAACGATAACCCTATATGCAAAACAGAAAAAGAGACACAGATGTACAGAACAGACTTTTGGACTCTGTGGGAGAAGGCGAGGGTGGGATGTTCAGAGAGAACAGCATTGAAACAAGTATACTATCAAGGGTGAAACAGATGACCAGCCCAGGTGGGATGCATGAGACAAGTGCTCAGGGCTGGTGCACTGGGAAGACCCAGAGGGATGGGGTGGAGAGGGAGGTGGGAGGGGGGATCGGGATGGGGAATGCATATAAATCCATGACTGATTCATGTCAATGTATGGCAAAAACCACTACAATATTGTAAAGTAATTAGCTTCCAACTAACAAAAATAAATGGAAAAAAAAAATTCTGTTTCACTCCTCAGAATCTCTGTGGAGTGTACAATCATGAAAAGAGTTAACATTTTGACTAATGGAAGATATTTAAACTATAACCCAATAAACACAGAAGCTGAAAATACTGAAAATGTGTTAGTTAACTATAAATTGATTCCGTTATTATTTTCAAGCATTTAGGCCTGAAACCTACCCTCTGATGAATATTTCTTTTAAAATTACCAGAGGAAAATAGAATAAGATCAATATTCTATTCACTTGTCACAAATAACTATTGCCTTTAGTTACTAATACCATTTATTTCAAAGAGGTGAGCAGACATTTCTAAGAGCTCCCATTTGCCAGTGACAGAAGACAGCCATAAAGCCGACTTTTCCATTTGTGGTTAGATTTCAAAATGCTGAAATAGGCTATAATAAAATGTGCTCTGTTCCTAGAAAACTGTGTAGCTTGTATGACTTTTTACACTCAACATTTTTTTTTCTTTTCTCTGTAAGGATTTTTTTTTCCCCCAAACTTAATTCTCAACTAGCTCATATTGAGTAGACCTTTGTAAATTACACCACCCTCTAGCTTGTTAGTGAGTCCAAAAGACCGAGATTCGTATCTGACATTTTCTTTCTCATTCTCCACATTATGTTTACTGCTAAATCCTCATAATTTTACCTCCAAAATGTGTTTTAGGCCACACCTTTATATCCATCTCTACTTCTAGATTTCTAATACAAGTGAACATTATCCCTTGCCTGAACCACTGCAATAACCTCCAAATTCATCCTCTCATTTTGTCTCTTGCTCCTCTAAAATTCATTTTCTACATAACAGCCAAAGAATTATTTTTAAATTTTCAACTTAATCCCATGCTATTTCTCATCTTAAAAATTTTAAGTGGTTTTGCACAGTGCTTAAATCCAAATTCCTAATTTTCAGCTACAAGATCCCCATTGAAATATTTTTCCCATTAAGGTTATGTATGATGGATAATTTTTACTTTCCTCTTCAGATTCAGATATCTAGATGGGAGCAGAGTGACATCAGGTCGTTTACACACTCAACTATCCCCCTGCAGTTGGTTGCACCAGCTCCATTCAGATGACCTCTAACTACTCCATATTACCATCACTGCTCACTCCCTGCCCCTTCAGGCTCAGAGCAATAATGGTTTCTGACTGTTGGTATATGGCTGATAAAATATCTGGTAGTTGAAGTATCCTGAAATATGGGTTCTTGGATTGAGTGACTCCATATATTTGAGAAACTCATAGATATTCTTTAAATAGGGAGGAATAGAACACTAGTAATTTATGGTAATCTTACTGTGTCATCATCATTTCTCAAATCTTCACTCATTTGACACAGGCTAAACTGCATGTAGAAAGCAAGGTGGGTAGGGGGCCAAGTGCTGCAGCAAATGGTCTTACAGGGGCAACAGTCTCTATAAAGACTGTGGATCAGTGGGCTGTTTCTGAAGTCCTGGAGGTCATACATGGTAACAGGGACCAGTTTAAGGTCATAAAAATACAACTCAGAGTATAAGATGGAAGTCAGAAACCTCTGAGAGCGTCTTTGAAAAGTCTTTCATTTCCTGTAGTCACAAGACAGATTTGGCTGAGTACCAAGCCCAAGGCCTGATTGTAAGGGTTGCAGAGCTGTAGTGCTAACTCAAGGCTCAGTCCAGTTGGAATAATGGAATCTTAACTCCCTACCCTATCAGAACGAATGAGACTTTCCTTGAATGAAACTTTAAAAATGTTTTTATAATTTTTTAATATGTATAAATATTATTGAAGTATAGTTGACTCGTATTGTTTCAGGTGCCCAGCAAGGTGATTCAGTTATGCAAACACACATATATTTTTGAAATTATTTTCCATCATAGTTATTATAAGACATTGACTATAGTTCCCTATGCTATACAGTAAACCTTTGTTGCTTGTTGCATATCCATTTTTTAATTAGAAATCTAGCATTCTAGTCATACTAAGTCAAACAAAAAATTTCATATCTTTTTAGTTAGGCAAAAATTTGTGAGTTTTCTAAATATATATATTAACATATATATATATGTATATAAAAGCTTTTCTACTACATTTGATAAAGGCTTGAGAAAGAACATAAAAAAATGCAAGATGGAGAAATTGGAGTTATTAAACTAAATGAAATGGGAGCACTGAATATGAAATAGAAAAAGTGAAACATGTAGCCCAGTTGTTTTTAAACATGATTGCTCATTAGAAATATATCTGGAGCTCTGGAGAAAAAAAGCAATACCTGAGCATTTATATTTTTCACAAATTTCAAGATAAATCTGATATGCATCTGGATTTTAAAAAAGTGATTACAGGTTTTTCTATTAGATCCTAGTTTGGTGATATAGAATTCTATTATTTTTCTGTTGACCAATCATGATACAATGGTATTGAGTAATAGTTACATAATCCCAGTAGTAAAAGATGTTTGTCAGTTTTCACAATCAATAGCCAGACAAAAACTAAAAGATAATTACAATTGCAAGCCATAATGGGAACATGTTTAACAATATAAAATAATTACATAGAATTTGGGGGGCTCAACTGGAGTGATGTGGTAAGTGGAAGTGCACACATGCCCAACCAGTGTTTTGGTTGGTGCATGTAATCCATTCACGGTTAAGGTAACTGCCGATCTGTATGACTCTGTTACCTGTTCCTTAATTGCCTTGTTTTGTTTTCTGCAGGCCTTTCCCTCTCTGTGTTTCCCGCCTAGAGAAGTTCCGTCAGTGTTGGTTGTGAGGCTGGTTTCGTGGCTCTGAATTCTCGTAACTTTCACTTGTCTGGAAAGCTTTTGATTTCTCCATCGAAACTGAAGAGCCTTGCTGTGTAGGGTTGTAGGTTCTTCTCTTTCATCACTTTAAATATATTGTGCTTTCCAACTGTGGCTTGTAGAGTTTCTGTTAAGAAATCAGCTGATAGCCTGATGGGATTTCCCTTGTATGTTATTTATTGCTTTCCCCCTGTTGCTTTTAATATTTTATCTTTGCCTTTAATTATTGTCAGTTTGATTACTATGTGTCTTGGTGTGTTTCTCCTTGGGTTTCTCCAGCCTGGAACTTTCTGTGCTTCCTGGACTTGGTTGACTATTTCCTTTCCCATGTTAGGGAAGTTTTCAGATATTATGTCTTCAAATATTTTCTCAGGTCCTTTCTTTCTCTTTTGTCCTTCTGGTACCCCATATATTGTGAATGTAGCTGCATTTAATGTGTCCCAAAGGTCTCTGAACATGGAACAACAGACTGATTCCAAATCAGGAAAGGAGTACGTCAAGGCTGTATACTGTCACCCTGCTTATTTAACTTATATGCAGAGTACATCATGAGAAATGCTGGGCTGGAAGAAGCACAGGCTGGAATCAAGATTGCCAGGAGAAATATCAATAACCTCAGATATGCAGATGATACCACCCTTATGGCAGAAAGTGAAGAAGAACTAAAGAGCCTCTTGATGAAAGTGAAAGTGGAGAGTGAAAAAGTCAGCTTAAAACTCAACATTCAGAAAACTAAGATTATGGCATCTGGTCCCATCACTTCATGGCAAATAGATGGGGAAACAATGAAAATAGTGACAGACTTTATTTTTTGGGGCTCCAAAGTCACTGCAGATGGTGACTGCAGTCATGAAATTCAAAGGCACTTGCTCCTTGGAAGAAAACCTTTGACCAACCTAGGTAGCATATTAAAAAGCAGAGACATTGCTTTGCCAGCAGAGGTCCATCAAGACAAAGCTATGGTTTTTCCAGTATTCATGTATGGATGTGAGAGTTGGGACTGTAAAGATAGCTGAGCACTGAAGAACTGATGCTTTTGAACTGTGGTGTTGGAGAAGACTCTAGAGTCCCTGGGACTGCAAGGAGATCCAACCAGTCCATCCTAAAGGAGATCAGTCCTGAATATTCATTGGAAGGAGTGATGTTGAAGCTGAAACTCCAATACTTTGGCCACCTGGTGTGAAGAACTGACTCATCTGAAAAGCCCCTGATGCTGGGAAAGATTGCAGGCAGGAGGAGAAGGGGATGACAGAGGATGAGATGATTGGATGACATCACAGACTTAATGGACGTGAGTTTGAGCAAGCTCTGAGAATTGGTGATGGACAGGGAAGCCTGGCATGCTACAGTTCATGGGGTTGCAAAGAGTCAAACATGACTGAGTGGCTGGACTGAACTGAACTGAACTGAAAGGTCTCTTAGGCTGTCTTCACTTATTTTCATTCTTTTTTACTATGTTCTGTGGCAGTGATTTCCACCATTCTGTCCTCCAGGTCATTTATCCATTCTTTCTGCCTCAGTCATTCTACTGTTGATTCCTTCTAGTGTTATTATCAATTTCTGTTTGTTCTTTAGTTCTTCTAGTCTTTGATAAACATTTCTTGCACCTCCTCAATCTTTGTCTCCATTCTTTTCCTTTGATCCTGGATCATCTTCACTATCATTATTCTTAATTCTTTTTCTGAACGTTTGCCTATCTCCACATAATTTAGTTGTTTTCCTGGGATTTCGTCTTGTCCCTTCATCTGGGGCATAACTTTCTGCTTTTTCATCATGATTTATTTTCCATAATATGATTTTTGTTTTAGCTGCTGTGAGACTGTGATTCTTCTTGCTTCTTCTGTCTGCCCTCTGATGGATGAGGTCAAGAGGCCTGTGTAAGCTTCTTCATGGGAGGGACTGGTGATGGGGAAAACTGGGCCTTGCTCAGTAAAGCTTTAATTCACTTATCTGCTGATGGGTGGGGTTGAACTCTTTCCCTGGTAGTTGTTTGGACTGAGGTGACATAGCCCTGGGGTCTACAAGCTCTATGGTAGGGTTAACGATGAACTCCAAGAGGGTTTATGCCAAGGAGGACCTTCCAGGGCCCCCTTCTCTGTGGTGAACCCCTACTGTCCCACGCCTCCGGATGAGGTGCTCCAACACTAGCAGGTAGCTTTGGTTCAGTTCTTGTGGGGCCGCTGCTCCTCTCCTCTCAGTCTCGATGCATGCAAAATTTAGTTTGTGCCCTCCAAGACTGGAATCTCTGTTGCCCTCTGTCCTCTGGAAGGCCTATAATCAAATCCCACTGGCCATCACGACCAGATTCCCTGGGGATTCCCAGTCCCTTTGTTGAATCCCCAGGCTGGAAGGCCTGACATGAGGTTCAGAACCTTCACAAAAGTATGAGAACTTCTTTGGTATTATTGTTCTCCAGTCTGTGGGTCACTCACCTGGTGGGTATGGGATTTGATTTTCTTGTGATTGCACTCCTCCTCCCATCTGGCTGTGGCTTCTTCTTTGTCTTTGGACATGCAGTATCTTTTTTTGGTGGGTTCCAGTGTCCTCTTGTCAAAGGTTTTTCAACACCTAGCTGCAGTTTTTGTGCCCTTGCAGGAGGAAGGAGCACACACCCTTCTACTCAGCCATCTTGAACCAGAAGCCCTCCTTGAATGAAACCAATGGCTGCTCCTGGGTGGGGTATCTTACAAAGAAGTGCCAGTTCTCCTTGGTACTTCCTGCCCCTCTCCTTCATGTTTCCTCTGCTCATAGTTAGAGTTAGATCCCAGTGTGGATCAGACGGAGGCATACAAAACGTGCTTTGGAAAGGTATGGCTTATACATCCAGAGGATTATTGGATCACATCAGTTTGTATTAGTAACAATCAGGAGCACGTATAAGTGTGAATTTTATGGGTGTTATTTAATTGGAAAAAAGTGCTTGATATATATATATATATATATATACACACACATACCCACAGAAATGACAGAATTTAATGTACTGGTGTAAGTACCTGGGAGTGATTTTAATCAACCTGTTGTTGTTCAGTTTCCAAGTTGTGTCTGACTCTTCATGACCCCATGGTCATTGGTGGCCTACCATCAAAAAAGTGTTAATACTGGAATTTCCTTGGCATGTTACAGAAGGAATTAAAAGTCCCAGGGAGAGAGAGAATCCTAAATTCATGTAATAGCATAAGCTGCTCAGATACTCCTCTAATAATTCTATCAGGAGGACCAGAAATACTTTCTCAGAAAGGCATTTAAAAACAAAAAACAAAACGCCTTGGTGAGGGGTCACTAATGTCCTTGAAAAACTTTGGTGGCCGTAGGCTGGAGGTCATGGGGGGGGAATGCTGGTTAGCTTACTCTCATCAACTAGATAAATCCCAATTTAGGCCTTGTGGATATCAGTAATAACAAAACATTAGTACTCTGAATGACACAATTAAAGAACAGAGAAGAAAACTCCGCTTCCAATATCTCCAAATCCTGGTAGGACATACTCTTTGTTTGACATAAGGTTGCAAATCAGAAACCTGGTAAATCAAAAATATATTTTCTGTATTGATTTTAAACAATTTGGTGATATTTCTCTTTGTGTCTTTTTAGTCAAAGTAATTCAAAAGTCTGTTTGCCCACTGCTTGTTTTAATAATGAATTGATTATTAATTTGTCAGTGTCACACCTTAGTTGAATAGATAGGATCTTTGTTGCATCGTGCAGGGCATTTTGCTGCAGTGCTTGGATTCTCCAGGTGTGGAGCACTGGGTCTGGAGCACATGGGCTCAGTAGTTGCAGCATGTGGGTTGAGTTACTCCAGTGGCATGTGGGGTCTCAGTTCCCTGACCAGGGATCGAACCCCTGTCCTTGCATTGCCAGAAAGACTCTTAACCATTGGACTATCAGGGAAGTCCTGCCTGCTGCTTGCCTTTAAACCCTTAACCCTTTCTCACAAGTCAAGTCCAACTGACAAAATTTATGTTGTATAAATATATCATTTATCTATTAATATCTATTTTACATATATGTATACTCCAATCGGAGTTAAAAGAGGAATGTAGAGAAGCATGTGTGACAGATTAAGATTTTAATAGGCTCTGAAGAGCATGGTTGGAAATCCATTGGTCAACTAGTCAAGGTGATCGGCTTGTTGCTTTTAGAATTGTCCTTTCCCTTTCCAAAAGGAAGGTGATGCGTCATTGCTGTCAGAGGCACGGCATCCGTGGAACTCATAAACAATGTTTAGTGACTCAGTGATTGCTCTAGTCAATTCCTTAAGTACCTTGGGATGTGTGTTATTAGGATCTGATAATTGGATGGAATCCAGTTTTTAATGTAATCTCTTATATGAAGCTGAGCAGTTTTTACCACTCTATCACATATCTAGTTAATGACTGGTATAGAAAATTAAGGAAAAGTTGCTAGTATCATTGGTGGAGTTTTTTTTTGCTTTTACTACAGGTCTAGTAAAATAAAAGTGAATTTCAAGTTTATTTTTCAGGATCCCCCTGAAGAATGAACATGTATCTCAAGAAATATATTTTTAACATCATATGAATAAGGATTAATGAAATTTATTAAATATGTTAGTGACTATTTTCTCATGACAATAGATTTTAATTCACAGGAAAATCCTCACCAGCTTGAAACTGAGTTTCAGAGGTTAATGTAACAGCAATAACAACAAAAATTAAGACTGATATTTGTTGAGCATTATGTTCTAGGCCCTGTATATTAAGAGCTTTATACAGGTGAACTCATCAGAACTTCAGGTCATATTACTATCTGTGTGGTATCATATACAATTTCACAAATGACAGAACTAGGCTTAGAGAAGTTAAATAAATTTTTCATGGTGAGACAGTTAAGTGGCTAAGACAGCATTGAAACCTAGACAGTGTCTAAATCCATAGTCCATGCTAAACTATATTCCTCTTGATATTTCTCTCTAATTATAGTGATGGGATAAGCAGAACTAAGAAAAATTGGCAGTTCATAGTCTCAAAGGAGTCTAAAAATTAGATACATGATGAAATTTAGAAGTCATCTAACCAAACCATCTTCTTTTACTGATGAAAAACATAAATCCCAACAATATAATGTAGAAACCATATTGTCTGGGTTCACCTGCTACAAATTAAGGGAATTTAAGCCTCTCAATTCCTCAGTTTTCTCATCTGCAAAATTGGGGTGATAAAAATAATGGAATTTACCTCAAAAAGTTGCTCCAAGAGTCAATATTATCCATTTTACTTGTATCTAGCTTTCTCTTTCTAAAGTTTCGTACAAGAGAATCCATTAAGTGTGTTAGGAAGGATGAGTAAATACATAGCTATCTATGTGTCATTTTCTAGTATCATTCTCAGACATATTAGAATAAAAAATAAAGGAACCTCCAACCAGGAGTATATATAGCAAAATAAAAAATTAAAAATTGACAGAAATGAAGGCAATACATACACATACATGTACACATACATACACTTTTTGGTTTCTTGGGGCTGTTTTGTAGACAGGAGGAGGTTTTCTATCTTTATCAAGATGCACACTTTAAAAGTAGCAGAAAACCTAACCAGTGCTTACCTCCACATACTAAACAGTTGTATTGATTAACAAGAAACACTGAGTAAGCAGCTGGTGGCACTGGTTTATGTATAATCCTGTTAGGGTTTCTGTCTGTAAATTGTATTGGCTTTCCTCTCCTGGTCTCAAGATGGTCCTGCTGCTGCAGAAATCAAGAGCTGCGTTAACACATAAAAAGAGGGAGGGAATGGAGTGAGCCTCTTCTATCGCTTTCATTAGGTAAAACAAAAGCCTTCCAAGAAAACCCTAGCACATCTAATATCTTATTTGTCAGAACTAGGGTCATCCTATTTCCAGTGGAAATATGGTGCAGGCAGCCAATGTACAGTAGAGTTGAGAATGGATTTTAGCTAGTCAATTGTATTATTTAGATTTATGATGACTATACGTTGACCGCACTTATATATTAGCTGGGAGATATATTAATGGAAATGGGGAAAGAAACTACCACTTACAGAGTAATTCTGGGCTGTAGGTTAGGCACTTCATGGTTATTGTTTCATGTAATCCTCAAAACACCTTTGGGAAAATAGATTAATAAACTGAGACTTGGGAAGGTGAAACCTATTGCAAATATCTTAAAATACATAATATTCTTTGAACCTCAGTTTGACTGACATGAAAGTCTATGTTTACAATTAGAGCAAGAAAAAATGAAAAAAGCTGAATAGCCACAAATTAGCGAATGCTTACTAAATGCCAGGCATCATGAAAACTAACACATTTAAAAATAAATGATCACATCCCTCCTCACAATAATCCTGTGAGATATCTATTCCTATTTTATCGGTAGGTAAATGGAGTCAGGGAAGTTGACTAGCTTGTTCAAGTTTATTCAGCTAAAGCTTTGAGGCTGGAGTTGGTATCTAGGTTTGGTCTAAATCCAAATAATTTGCTCTCAAGCACTAAAACAGATTTCCATTTATCATCTATATTTAGGAGAGTTGTTTGACTTCCCATCTTAACGTGTTGATTCTAGAAGTATACAGAATATAACAACCAGGTAGGTATTGAAAGTGTACAGTGGAGTTCTTCCCCATTTGTTTGTAAGCAATGTTAGGATAAAGTTCTAGGGGAAGAAAAGGAAATATATGTAAGGTCAGGGATGCCTGGCATAGCTAATCTATCTTACTTGATGGTCTGGAATGGCTTGGGGTTGGAAAAGAGAGTTAAATAGAAAAACTTGCCTAGAAGCAACTTGTTCTATCCTTTGTGACTACAATGCCATATATTCTTTATTTAAAGCCTTTTAAAATGCTTCTAACAAAACAAAACAAAAACCACAACACCCTAAGACCAATATGTCCCCACAGTTGCGTAATAACTTTAGCATTCTCTTTGCTTATTAGAACATTATAGAACAAGCAGCTTTATAGAAGTGAGGAAAAGGCAAGTATAAGGAATTGTCTTTGTTAATGATAAATGATAGTGTATACTTATCAGGAGGTTTAGAATGGTCACCAGGGGGTGGAAAGATGAGGACTAATTTTTCCCCAATAAGTTATTTTTAATTTAAAGATGCTCTAGAGGCCGAAGTCCCTTCAAAGGCAGTCATGCAGGGTTTCAGAAAGAGATGCTTCGGCACAGTTCACTGAACAGAGTGAAAACATTTGCCCTGTGGATATCAAACACCTAGGAAAACGAGTACCTACAATATCTGACAGCAACCACCAATGGAAAAAATAAAAACTAAAAACGGATGCGAGATTTTATTTCCAATACAACAGTGATGAGCTTATAAAGTGAATCTGCCTCAGATGTCTGGTCTGAATATCTGAATAATTTTATTTCTCAAGGTGTCTGTCAGTGAATCTTTCATTTTCCATTTGATCTATGCTTATGGGTGAATTTGTCCATTTTAATGATTAGGAAAAGTGACTGCATGCAACACTAATTCCAAAGAGAGGATAATTATGAATTTCAAATCCCTCTGGTTCTCTTCATATTAATAACCATTCCTTTCTGTAATTTGAAGCTATAAATACATGACATTATATAGTAGTTTGTAACGTAGTTTTTTTCCATTCTTGATATAAGACAAACACATAATGAATCTTTGTGTTTTTCAGAATAATTTAAATATTTAAAACTTTATTCTGATCTTCTAATATTAATGCATTCAATAATAGCATGATTTTTTCTAGGGATAAAATTGCAAATAATAGTTATAACTAACATTTATTAAGTTATTTCTAAGTGCTAGAATTGTAAATATTTCACGAGCCTATTCTCACCTAATTTTCTCAGCAACCTTATATAATCTGTGCTCTTATATTTATTTTGTGGTAGAAAATGATGCCCAGAGTGATATGTACTTGTCTAAGAGAGCACAGCTTATAAGTGGAAAACTTAGATCTGAGTCCAGAGTCTTAACATGTAAGACAATGCTAGAGAAATTTCAGTTGTACAGCTATCTGAGTTTAAAACTACATTGAACTATAATAGTTTCCTATTGGGAAAGTGGAAATAATTATGGACATTGCTCCTTACAATTCGTAGCAATGACTTTTGCATAGCTGGTGCTCCAGTGAATGTCTGATTAATGAATAAATTAATCAGTAATAAAATACAGAGGAAATGCTAATACCTGAGTAATTTAGAATAATTTTATTTCTTTATTATCTTCAATCATATTCAAAGTCTTGAAGAGTGGATATTTGCTGGTATTAAATAGTAGAATTTCAGTGTGTTTCATGTTCCGTGTTATTTTTTCTATTGAAAATATGTAAGGGAATTCCCTGGTAGCTCAGTTGGTAAAAAATCTGCCTGCAGTGCAGGAGACCTAGGTTCAACCCCTGGGTTGGAAAGATCCCTGGAGAAGGAAATGGCAACCCATGCCAATATTCTTGCCTGGAAAATCCCATGGACAAAGGAGCCTGGTGGGTTACAGTCCATAGGGTCATAAGAGTCGGACACGACTTGGCAACTAAACCACCAATGTGTTTTGTACAACTTTTATCTGTTTTTACCCCGATCTTCTTGACCAAGACACTTGCTAAGAGCACACGATCCGAGCTTTGAGCTGCCTGAGCAGACATGAAGACTCACATGGCAGCAGAGTAATTCCACAGAGAGACAGACTTCTTTATTTGTTTGCTGCCCAGGAGAACAGCTTTATGAAACTGCTCCTCAGAGCAATTTTTCTTGCTTCAGCAAATCAGGTCATGGTCACAGTCCAACAATGTGATCTTCTCATGGATTTTAGACTTTTGCCAATGTTCCCACGTTGTGCATATAATTGAGAACTGATTAAAATGTATACATTTTCCTTTAGGGTAATCAATGGAAATAATGGCTGTTAAAAAAAAAATTAAGTCACTTTCTCATTGAGGTTCAAAGAAATTTACTTTATAAAACTTTAGTGCATAATATCAAATTCTTCAAAAAAAAAATACAATACAGATTTTATCATTCCACTTTTACTTCTTCCTCAGCATGTAAATTCCACACAATTCTACTTGATACTCAAGGCTTCCAAGCCCCAACCCAACATTTCCTGTCAGCCTTAAATCCAACTTATTCCATATATATGCTATGCAGGGCTAAATTAGACTATAAATTATTTCCTGGATAGTCACTATATATTCAATTCTTCATCTCTGTGGAAATCCTACTCATTTTTCTAGGATGCAAACTCCTTTATGAAGTACTGACTGATGCCTTAAAATAGAGCTGATTTATTCTTTTATTTCTTATTACTTTGTGATTCTCTTGCAGCAGTTACCAACCTTTACTTTTGCTGCTGATATTTCTATATTTGTCATTTGTAAGTTCTTGGAGAGCCTGGAAAATAGCTTATTTTTCTGGAAGGAGGGTATGTTGGGGAGTGGTAAATTGATGCATTGTGTAAACTGGAATTAGATGTGGTGTAGAAGAGTCAGAAAATAGGAGTTTCAATTGGCAGAGAATTATTGGTATTTAAGAAAGACCATTTAAAGTCAACTCAATTTAAAAGAAGATCAAACTTGTATAATAAATTGTTAAAATATTTTACTGGCATTTTATCTTGAGAAATGAAAATATGTTTTTTTTCTTATATTTAATTTATACCTGAATAACAAATCTATTCCAATTATTAAACTGAACAAAGAATTATTTAAGAAATGTTTTTCCCCGATATGATTTTCCTGACTAGCCTGTCACGTATTATTATTTCATTTGTAACTTTTGCAGATGATCATTTAGAGTATCACTTTACAAAATTATTCATTAGTTTTCCCAAAGCCTCTCTAGGTCCTTTAATATTCAGAATATTTCCTTTTAAATTTCAAATTGTATTCCCATCCTTATTGACCTTTCTTCAACTGATTAGTGTCTAGGCTTGCCATTTTCTAATTTGGTAATGATGGTTCTTGTGAGTCAAGAAATCTCCAATGTCACTCTCATTAACCTCATGAAATTTTGCTTATTATGCTAGAAATTCAACATCTTTTAAAAATATTCATATAATATTTGTGTTACAGACCAATACTCAATGAAGAATGGTCAGGCAAAAATACTGAATTTAAGAACTGTTAAGTAGGAGGAATGTTTCAATTGAAAATAACCTTATAAATGATCTGTTTATTGTGTTTGCTTTTATGTTATTTCCCCACTATAGCTTTGGACAATAAACATTTAGATGAAAATCATCTCTTGTGTACTTATGAATTGACCTGCTTTCCTTCCTGCTTTTTCCTTGGTGTTCTACCCAGGATCACTGAATATGATTTTGAAGTTCATGTCTACAAAAGGTGCATCTGCGTGTTTGCTAAGTCGCTTCAGTCATGTCCAACTCTCTGTGACCCTACGGACCATAGCCCACCAGGCTCCTCTGTCCATGGTATTCTCCAGGAAAGAATACTGGAGTGGCTTGCCATACCCTCCTCCAGGGGATCTTCCCAATCCAGGGATCAAACCTACATCTCTTATGTCTCCTGCATTGACAGATGGGTTCTTTACCACCAGAGCCACCTGTTTGTTGTTCAGTTGATCAGTTGTGTCTGACTCTTTGTGACCTCATGGACTGCAGCATACCAGGCTTCCCTGTCCTTCACCATTTCCTGGACCTTGCTCAAACTAATGTCCATCAAGTCAGTGATGCCATCCAACCATCTCATCCTCTCATGCCCCCTTCTCCTCCTGCCTTCAATCTTTCTCAGCATCAGGGTCTTTTCCAGTCAGTCAGTTCTTTGCATCAGGTGGCCAAAGTACTGGGGCTTCAGCTTCAGCATCAGTCCTTCCAATGAGTATTCAGGACTGATTTCCTTTAGGATTGACTGATTTGATCTCTTTGCAGTCCAAGGGACTCTTGGGTCTTCTCCAACACCACAGGTCAAAAGCATCAGTTTTTGACACTCAGCCTTCTTTATGGTGCAACTCTCACACATACACCATCTGGGAAGACCACAAAAGGTGGATAACTGAGGGCAATTGCTTTTTCACTAAGTCCAGGATAAACTGCATCTCCTTGGAGAAGAGATACCTTTATCTTTGCACAAAGTTCATGTTCACTAGTGGCACACCTTTTAAGAAAATGAACAAAGATACTCCACAGGTTAAAGCTGACCTTGGTCCCATCATTGCTCTCTTGCTTGCTTCTCTTCATCCATGCATGCCATCTTGTAGGTTCTGCTGTACGCTATGCAAACTGCCTCACCAGGGCCTTTGTATACTTGCTATTGTCTCTCCCATCTGAAGTGCTCTTGATGAAAATGTGCACATGGTTCTCCAGCTCCATTTCTCATGTGTTGGCTCAAGGAACACCTTTCCAGAAGGGCATGCTCTGGCCACTCTACCCCAAATATCATCATTCATTTTCTGTCCCTTTTTCTTTTTTACTTTTTTTCTTCACACTGGTTCCTTATTTCTTTATAGCACTCAGAATATACTACATATTTGTGTATTTCTATCTTACAGCACTTAGAAGAGTAGTCAGTCAATACTAGTTGAATGAATGATTTTCTAAACCATCAAATAACCTCAACTTCACCTTTGCAGGTTGGTGGAAAGGCAACTTATTGTTAAGAAACTATGGAGCCATAGTTGAGGCAGATTACCTTACTGTTGGGTTAGATTTATTCGCTCTTAGCAGGCTTAGCAGTGTAAACAAGTTTTTTGTTTGTTTGTTTAACAAAAATTTTGTCTTATTCAGAAATTACTCTGTGTATAAGAGAAATTTAGCCAATTGATTGGTCTTCCAACCAATGCAAGAGATTGTTAAGAGACACAGATTCTATCCCTGGTTTGGGAAGATCCCCCGGAGAAGGAAATGGAAACCCACTCCAGTATTCCTGTCAGGATAATCCCTTGGATAGAGGAGCCTGGTGGGCTATAGTCCATGGGGTTGCAGAAAGTCAGTTGGAGTGATTTAGCATGAACATATAACCAATTGATCACCATCTAATCCCAGGAAATTTTATACAGCTTCTTGCATCTAATAAGGATTTTTTTGGGTCATCCGCTCAAAGAAAGCCAGATGTTTCTTGAACTGAGCTGAAACTCATATCTGGTATCATTCACAATGGGTGAAATTAAAAGCATTAGTCGCTCAGTTGTGTCTGACTCTTCGTGACCCCATGGATTATAGCCCACCAGGTCCCTCTGTCCATGGAATTCTCCAGGCCTGAATACCGGAGTAGGTTGCCATTTCCTTCTCCAGGAGATCTTCCAGCCCAGGGACTGAACCTCAGTCTCCTTGTCTCCTGCATTGGCAGGAGTATTCTTTACTGCTGAGCCACCAGGGAAGCCACATCATTCACACTATTTGCAGCTTTATTTTGCCCTTTGGTGGTGGTCTTTGATGACCAAGTAGCATTGTGCAGCAGTGGGAATTGCAAAAGGTCTGCTGATGTGGCAGCCAGCAGACTTTATACATGTTTGGTATTTCAGTTCCCTGGACAACTGAATTAAGTCACTTAGGATCAGCATTATTGTTTCAAAATTAAAAATAATTATGAAAAGATTAAAAAAATAGTCTAATAAAGACACATATCTTCCCCTTAGATGTTCTAATTTTTATCATTTTGCTGCACTTGCTTAAAAAGCTCTATCAATATATACATTTTCATTTATACCCTTTTTGCTGAAATATTTGAAATTAAGTTGCAAACATACTGATATTTTACTTGAAATGCTTCAACTTGTATCTCACAATAGGACATCCTTTTACATGAACACAATATCATATTCATATATAAGAATAAAGATATCATTACAGTCATATCTGAGATGCAGTTCTATTCAGATTTATCCTGTTGTCCCACATTTCATTTGTAGTTGTGTGAATGTGGCTTTTATTTATGTATTTTATTATTTATTGTGATCTAATCAAGGATTTCAATTTGCATTTAGTTGTATGTCTCCTCAGTCTCTTTTAATCTATAACCATTCCTTTGCTTTTTCTTTCCTTTTTTTTTGTCTTTCAGAACTTGAAACGTTTGTCAAAGCCAGGCCAGTTGTTTTGTAAAGTATCCTACAATTTGGACTTGTTTGCTTTCTTATGACTAGTTTCAGGTTTAAGTATTTTTCACAAGAATACATCACAACCATAGGTGCTAGTTTATATTTCCTGGTGCATCATATCAGAAGAAACAAAATGCTGATTTTTCCTACCCATTACTTGTGATGCTTGCTTTAGTCCCTTAGTTAAGATTCTATCACTATTATAAAAATATCTTTTTTTTTCATAATCAATAAGTGAACTTAGTGAAACTTTGAGAGTGTAGGAATCCTTTTACTCTTTTTTTTTTAGCATTATTTGATGATTCTTGCCTAAATCAGTTCTTACACTATCATTTGTAAAATGATGATTTTCTAATTTTATTATTCCTTCTCCATCTAATAGCTAGCATTCTTTTATTACATAGAGTTTTTTCTCCCTTCCTCCCCCCATACATTTGATTGCCTCTTCTTAAATGTAATATATTATAGTTTATTATTATTTTTTTAAATGTTCCAATTGTCCCAGATTTGGCCAGTTGGATCTTTGAAGCTAGCCTCTATATTTTTGTTAGGTCTGCATCAATCACTGAGTACTTTTTTAAAGCTTTCTGACTCTACAAGAATATTTAGCAGTGCCAGTGAAACTCTAGTTCCTTTATGTGGAGAATGGTATTTAGAAGCCAAGATCTTGGCTCTAGATGAGCACATTGATGTTAGGGGAGCGTGAGTAATTTTCACTTCTGTTGTGTACATTATTCTGTTCCCACTTGTTTAATTTTGGATTATATGCAATTAGAGCATTTTCTTCCTTTGTATTTTCTTCAGCTAAGTATTTAATTTCAAATGCTGCTACCCAAAATTCTCCTGGATTCCTAAGAATTGGCAGAGGGTGAGAATCCTCTATCCTTATCTGACAGCATGAAAGCTTTAGAATTTCACACTTCGTTCAAATCTTTCTCAGTCACCTCTGTTTGTCTTTCATCTGAGTTTTACAGATGTTCTGAAGTTCCCAAAATAAATAGAGATAATTAGTGAACCACAATATCTGGAAGATAAGCAAGTGCTTACCTGTTTGCCTCGCCATCTGTGCCAGTTTGGATTGGATAAGTACATATTCAGTGGCCCCAAACAGCATGCAAGTCTCAAATACCCACTGTGGCTGGCTCCAGTTCTATCTGGTTGATTCTGATTATTTCATTACAGCTGTTGAGATTTATAAACCCAGCAATTAAAAGAACGTAGACATGTTAATACCTAAGTAGTCCTTAACCACCATGCCTTAAAAAAGAAGTTTTACAAGACATTATTTCACTGAAGGACTATTATTATTTTAATGGAACATGTTATACATGCACATTATTTTAAAAGGTTTCTTTCTTCCTTTCTGGATTTGTCACGCCTTCATTTACAAATAGAAAATTAACTGTACTTTGTTTTTAATTGTTCCAAATATGATGATGGTGAAAAGAATCAATACAAATCCTAACTTTCCTACCAGTGTTTGTATGTGAAGATTAAGAGTGTCTGTGACTAGTTCAAAGTGATAATTTCTATTGGCTCAAGTCCATTAACTGCAGGGAAAAACACCTGGCAAGGAGGTTGGTAGCAGCCCGTTCCTGTTAACCTTTCAGCCTTCACAATAAGCATCCGCAGGCACAGAGTCAGGGCCGCTAATTAACTGGCATTAAAGCTTCTGACAGCTAATAACTTTTAAAGGGTTTCCAGGACTAACTAAAAGAAAATGTTCTGATTAATTAAAATCAAAGAATTTTCAAATTCCATAATCCTAGAACTGAATAATTTTTAGGCATATAAAGTAAAATAAGGATCAGTGCAGCCTCTAAGGAGACATTTTCTATAAACAAAATAGATTTTCAAAGTATATTATTTTGGCTACTTTAATCCAGTTTAATTTTCAGCTACTGTGCTCTATTTTTAATAAAAGGGAAAATAACTAGGAAATGGAAAACTTAAGAGTGTCAACTCTAGAAGATTTAACTAGCTTCTTCTCACCTTTAAAATAATTTCTGCTAGTGAATTATAAAAACTCTTTGTGCAGAGTTGCTTCAGTCGTGTCCTACTCTTTGCAGCCCCTTAGGTTATCCCGCCAGACTCCTCTGTCCATGGGATTTTGCAGGCAAGAATACTGGAGTGGGTTGCCATGCCCTCCTCCAGGGGCTCTTTCTGACCCAGCGATCAAACCTGGGAGGTCCATAGAAACCCTTTAATCCCCAATAAATATGGGAGATTAAATTTCAGACCTGCACCGGAACCACTCTAAGAAGAATATTTAAAAGCTTGACCTATGCCCTTCTTTTTGTCTTGCCCATAAGAAAATCAAACAATTTGGAGGTGACCTATATCCATAAGGAGGACCTGCTCTGCACTGCTTGTATGGAAGCTAAGATGGGCTTGGGGAGAAAGCCAAGGATGGAGAATCACTGAAACAGCTATGATCCTGCAAAAACTGTCAGAAGCCATCTTCTTTCTTGTGTCCAACAGCTGAGGTTAGTATTGGAGACAACTCTATTTGAAGAAGGCATGGATAAAGATTGGGGCAGGGAAGCAGTTCATGTCATTGCTGGCTTAAGGCAATGACAAAATGACAAAATAAGGGAACCATATTTGCACCAGAGTGAGGTTTCTTAGAGGAAAGTCTCAGCAACCTGTGGGTGTAGGAATGTTTAAAAAAAAAATGTGACATAGACACTCATAGCCCAGCTCCTCTGGATGGAAGGGATTAATACTATTTTTAAGACTGGAAAGGCTCTTCAGACAGTGAATAGAGACCTTTATTGGAAAAACTACCCCATCCTTTGCCTCTTGTGTGTCGTCTTTATTCCTCATACTCATGCAGAGCATTTTATTTCCCATCATTTCCAGTCACCAAACAACGCTGTGACCCCAGCTGGGTGCCTTACCATTTAACTCAATTCTGACAGTATCTGCCTGGAGATAGTATCCGATTCTACAGACCAAGGGCCCAGTCTCATGAGGCTGCTCCCCATTTCAGATGACAAGAGCAAACAGTAAGTCTCCAGGTCATCTACAACTTTTGTCCAACTTGGCTACAAATTAGGGGTTCCCATGACCTTCTCCCTATTGGATTAGCATTATTTGCTCAAGTGGCTCACAGAACTCAGGGAAAAACGCACGTATGTTTATCAGTTTAACAAAGGATGTGATAGAGGATGGGCTTCCCAGGTGGCACTGGTGGTGAAGAACCTGCCTGCCGATGCAGGAGATGCAGGAGATGTGGGTTTGACCCCTGGGCCAGAAAGATCTCCTGGAAAAGGTCGTAACAACTTTCTCCAGTATTCTTGCCTGGACAATTTCAGGTACAGAGGAGCCTGGTGGGCGGCAGTCCATGGAGTCACGAAGAATCAGACATGACTGAAGCAACTTAGCACTCATGCACACACGTGAGATGATACAGATGAACATCTAGATAAAGAGATACACAGGGTGAGGTCTAGAAAGGTCCTGAGATTAAGATCTTTTGTCCTTGTCGAGTCGGGCTGCATCACTCTCCCAGTGTGTGACATGCCAACTTGGAAGCTCTCTGAACCTTATACTATTTATTGGGATTTTCATGGAGGCTTCCTCACTGAAGAATGACAGATCATTAACTTCATTTTTTCTTTCCCCTCTAGAGAACAGGGTTGTGGGATAGGGGGTAGGGGCTGAAAATGCCAAACATCTAAAACAGCTTGGTCTTTTTGGTGACCAGCCGCTATCCAGGAGCATTTATGAGCCCACCAAGTGTTACCTCATTAGAACAAGAAATACTCCCAGTGTTCTTATCATTTAGGAATGGAATGAATATATATATATATTTTATATTATTGATAAATATACATATTTTATATTACCTCACAAGTACCCAATACAGTAAGGTAAAAACTTCACCTAGCTTCCAATCTAACTACCCAATTTTAGAGGGCCTGGAGAAGACAACATTTTTAGCTGTTTGCATGTAGGAGGTAAGATTCTGGGAAAACAAATTAAAGTAAGGCCCTACCTTCTTAGCATGGCAGGTTCTTTGAAATAAAATTTTTTTTCAGGGATGCAAATATTTCTAGTGAGAAAAATGTGGCAGGTTAATACTTTGAAATGTTAACCACAGTTCTTTATAGTTCATCGCCTTTTTTTCTAGATCAGGCAGCTACAATATTCTACATTAACATTTCAGGAAATGGATATGACCAATATGAGAAATGAAGAGAGAAAAGAAGAAACAACTTTTGAAAAAACTTTTGAAATTCCTTATTAGGAGAAAGGCCTTTGGTCTTTCCAAACCTTAAAGTTTTTTTTTTTTTTTTTTTTTTTTTTAAATCAGACCTTGGAATTAGAAGAAAACATGGTAGATGGAGTCAGTATTTTCCGGGCTTAGCAATTCAAAAAAATCTACTTGGACTGAGAAGGAATAATCAGATGATAAGCAAGGAAGTTCATGCAGGGCTGGCCTCCGTGTTCTGTTCCTCCACCCTTGCTCGAAAACTGGACAGGCATAGACAGACCCCAAATCTCAGGGTAAGATTTGTTCCCTCTTTCCAAATGAGTACCCGATCAAGTCCCAAAATCCAGACCTCCTCCTTGTTCTCAGTACTCTGTAGAGGCAAAAGGCAGACTGGGATGACATGTATAAGATGAGAGAGCCTGGAGCAGCCTCATAGAATTTCTCACACTCTACAGCAGCAAGGGAGGGCAGCTGGTTGTTTTCTCAGCCTCCGAGAGACTGTATAAGTAACAGAGAGAGAGAGAGAGAGTCAGACCTGGAGAGTTCCTACAGAAGCGGGCACGAGAAAACAGAGGCACCCTGCATTGGTCAGTGAGTGAGGATTAGACAGGAATATGCTCATCTCAGAGGATGTAGACAGGAAGAGCTCAAGACTGAGGAAGGACCAATACGATCTCCTCATTACTTAGAATACTAAGGTATTACCTAAGAACCTGTGATTTATGACAAAACTCCAGGAATAAACGAAATGGTCCTAACTTAAGATTTTATTTTTGTTTGATCAAATAGAGACCCCCAAAACAAAATTAAGTTGGAGTATAGAAAAATAAACAGATTTACACTTCTTGCCCACCTGAACTTTATGGAATGGGATCTATATCCATTACATTTTAAATTTAAGTTATTCATGTGTCAGCTTTATTACATTCTATTAGAATGTGAGTTCCTGAGTGAAAGTGCTTTACATCTCTTTCATCTTTCTGATTTCCAGGGATCTCAAAAATAAAAGGAAGTTTATATTTACTCAATGGTTTTGAATGGTTTAATCCAAAAATATTCCTAGTAGCAAATTTTCTTGGGTAACTGATCAATTATCCACTATTATCGAGACTGGTGCTCAGGTACTTTTATAATTTCGATGAGTCTTCAGACATAAGTAGCTATAGTTGAACATCAGCTAATCCAAAGACTTTGTGAAAGGGCAGCAAACCAGAAGGTCCTAGAAACTTGAGTATATAGGTGCCCAGTCTCAATATCTGATATCACTCTACTTCTTGAAGTACTGTCTTCTGTCCTTTGGTTTCTAATATACTCGACTCAACTCATCTAGCCTTATTCCTATCTTCGTGTACCTCTTTGCATGGATGTGTGTTCAGTCGTCTGACTCTTTGCCACCCCTTGAATTGTAGCCTGCCAGGCTTCTAGGTCCATGGAATTTTCTAGGCAAGAATACTGTAGTGGTTGCCATTTCCTCCTCCAAGAAAATCTTCCTACTCCAGGCGATCTTCCTCACTCAGAGATTGAACCCACATCTCTTGCATCTCCTGCATTGGCAGATGGATTCTTTACCACTGTGCCACCTGGGAAGCCATCATTGTACACTCCTGCTCAAGTTTTTTGGGAGTTGGTTTCTCCTTCATTGATCTTATTCAAACTCCAGGTTATAAATTCCACCTGGATACTGATGAATTCTACTGAATACTGATACTGATAAATTCACGCATTTATATATCTGACTCATTTTTCTCTCCTGAGCTCCAACTGCCCCCTTGCCTCTGCATCTAGAAGTCTAATAGGCTTCTAAAATTTAACATGTCTAAAACTGAGTTCCTCATATACTCCCCCAAGCCAACTCCTCCAACAGTTTGTTGCCATCTCAGTAGATGGCAATCTTCTGTTTCCAATTTCCTAATCCAAAAACCTGGTGTCATTCCTGACTACTCCTTTTTTTCTCGAACTTCACATCCAAGCTCACACAGAAATCTTCTTGGTTCTATCTTTAAATATACCAGGAACCTTACCAGTCTCATCATGTCTACTGCTGTTGCAGAAGTCCAAGCCGCCTTTGGCTCTTGTCTAGATGGTTGTAACAGCCTCCTAGCTGGCCCCTCTGCTTCTAACCTTGTCCCCCTGCAGCCTATTATTAACATGGTGATCACAGTAATTCTTTTACATTTTAATCAGACTAGGCCACTTCTCTGCTCCAAATTTTTCCATGGCTAATTCAGAGTAAACCCCCCAATCCTATCTCTAACTCTTTCCAAGTGATCTGACCCCACAGGACCTCTTAGCCTTCATCCCTCCCTCTTAAAATCCAGTAACTCTGGCTGCCTTGCCCTTTCTCGAACATACCGGACATTTGTTCAAAACAAGTCCTCTGTGCTGCTGCTCTCACATTTGAGAATATTTTTCCCTATTATATCAACATCGTTAGCTCTTCACTTGCTTCATATTTTTATTCAGAAGTCGTTTTTTTACTGTGACTTCCCTGGTCACTCTAAGATTTCAAAGCATAATCCTTGCATCATAGGATCTGTTTTATTATAATTTATTCTTAGTACACATCATTTATTCACACATGTATTTCACTTTGTTTATCTTTATTGTCTGTCTCTTGCTTGACAATCTTTCTTTCCTTACAAGCCCTATAGTAGTGCTGGGCATTCACTGGTAAGTACTCAGTGAATATTTGTTGAATGATCATTTAGTAAATAAGTTAGTATTTACTAAACTCTTCCCAGATTCTTTTTTAGTTTTATTAATTTGTGGCCATGTGAAAGAAATCCATCTTAGTAACAACATTTTTTCAGTTAGGTTTTACTCTAGTTTATTACAAAACTCATTATTAAAATGCTTTCGTAAAACTAGTTTGCATTTGATGAAATATTACTTTTCTCCTAGCAAATATGCTTTCTGACTACAATGCTATCTAGAAAAGACTCTTCTAGTAATTAACATAAAGGTTATTTTGCCTCACTGTAAATTGGTTCTTTATCCTAGGATGGTTTCTGGACTCAGTCTTAAAACAAGCATTATACTTTTAAATGAAATCTGTGTTTTTGTTGACAATCTTGTTTGCTTTCTTCTTTGCTTATGTTGTCATTTTTTATTAGAATTTTCAACTTCCTCATTTATGTTCATGAAAACCCTACATATTAAAGTTGTAATACTTTTAGTACTTGTTACATTACTTTCCCTATTAGTGAACTGATTTTTGTCTGCAAATTGTCCACTATTCTGGCATCAGGGAAGGAGAGAAGGACACTGCTCTCTCTGAAAGGAGGAGCATACGAAATTGGAGCAAAAGTGATAGAATTTTAATCTATTTCCAATGCTTTAAAGCCCCAGAGTGGGGTGAGGTCCACTGTATGTGTAAACAGAAAAAAATAAGAGCAGAAAGGCTATAACCTTGCTCAACATTTGCTCCTGCAGTAGGAAACTCCAGGGCTGCTTTGGCTAACATATATTCAGTAGTAACTAGCTCAGCATGCAGGCTTCCCAGGTGGCGGTAATGGTAAAGAACCCATGAGAAGGCAATGGCACCCCACTCCAGTACTCTTGCCTAGAAAATCCCATGGATGGAGGAGCCTGGTGGGCTGTACTGCCTACCAGGCTCCTCCATCCATGGGATTGTGAAGCGTTGGACATGACTGAACGACTTCACTTTCACTTTTCACTTTCACTCACTGGAGAAGGAAATGGCAACCCACTCCAGTGTTCTTGCCTGGAGAATCCCAGGGACGGCGGAGCCTGGTGGGCTGCCATCTATGGGGTCGCACAGAGTCAGATACGACTGAAGCGACTTAGCAGCAGCAGCAGCAGCCAATGCAGAAAACTTAAGAGATGTGGGTTTGATCCCTGGGTTGGGAAGATCCCCTGGAGAAGGGCATGGCAACCCACTTCAGTATTCTTGCCTGGAGAATCCCATGGACAGAGGAGTTCAGCATAGTCAAAAGGGGTGGATAGTTTGGTTTGGTGGGGAGAAGGGTCTCAATGACATGTCCTTGCATCCTCAAGTTTCAGAGGGTATAGGTAGTGGTTTAAGGCTTAACAAGAGAGCTTAGTGTGGCAGGAGCAACCTAGCTCAAAGGATTAGATGAAAGGAGTGGCAATGACTCAGTGGTCTGCAGAATCAGAGGTTGGGGTGAAGCTAGGTCAGCTTGACAGCTAAGTTGTTATTGTTCTGTCGCTTTCCAACGCCATAAACTGCAGCAAGCCAGGTTTCCCTGTCCTTCACCATGTCCCAGAGTTTGCTCAAATGGAGGACCGAGAGACCAGACAAAACTAAGAAATTTAGAATCACAAGGGTACAGCCATAGAACAAAAAGTTTAACTCTGGGAAGTGATCACCAGCTAACACTTTGGCCCTCAAGATTCGTTTGAGCATAGAGAACCTGCCTCTGCCACTGCTTAAAGTCACCCAAGCTGCCCACACCCAGTATGCAATTGCCAGGGGACAGCAAATTGTGGCCCCCAGGCCGACACGCCTGCTGCCTGATTTTGTATGTCCTGTAAGCTCAGAATGGTTTTTACATTCCTAAGTGGTTGAAAAATAACCCAATATTTTATAATATGTGAATATTATATGAATATCAAATTTCACTTAAAATATCCATAATTAAAGTGTGATTGGAGTATAGATTTCCTGCTGCAAAGGCATAGTTAAGTGGCTGCAATAGAGGCTATATGACTGATAATACTCTCTAGCTACTTACAAAAAATTTGCCCATCTTTGCAATATACTCTTAGAAAATAGACTAAGAAGATAAATCTGAAGAACTAAGCCATAACCTCAAAGAGACTGAATTAACCCCTAAGAGGTAATTTAATTATTTAATCTACTAAGTTTAATTGGCACTTGTGGTAAAGAACCCGTCTGCCAATGCAGGAGACATAAGAGACTTGGGTTCAATCCCTGGGTTGGGAAGATCCCCTGGAGGAGGGCACAGCAACCCACTTTAGTATTTTTGCCTGGAGAATCTCAAGGACAGAGGAGCCTGGTGAGCTACAGTCCATGGGGTCGCAAAGAGTAGGATATGCCTGAAGTGACTTAGCATGCACACAAATTTAATTAGAAAAAATTAGGATTATCAAGAAATTCCAGGTGATGCCAGTCCTTACTCTGAAATGGCTCAATAGGCATCCTCAGTTATGAAATGCATCAGAGAGAGGTGCCCTCAATGGACTGAATAGATTCAGTACAGATTTCCTTTAGACCATCAGTAGATCCTGTTCAACCTACTCACACCTTTTGTGATTATACTTTATAGCAAGTATCAAACACAGAAAGATTTTATTAGAACCCAAGCTTATGAAACCACTAGGCAAAACTGTGAAATAGCTTTTTTTTTTTTCATCCTATCTCTTTCCTCGCCTTCCAAGAGAGTCCTATTTCTCTACCTGCTAAGGTATCAACCTCACTCAAGCTGTTTTATTGATGTCTCGTGTCATTCTTGCATGTCCTACACTATTCTCTACAAGACAGTGGAAACACCTCATTTGTCTACATTGAAATATAAATGTCTGATAGTTATGAGCATCTCTCCCAGATATTTTGAAAATAATGATTTATTATTGAAAAGGAATAAATTCCAAATGGAAGAACATCGTATTTGGTTATGTGCTTTCAGAATTAAGCTGTGGGCCCATGTTAACACAACGGGTCAATTTTTTAAGGAATCACATGTAAGTATATGCTATTTTCTTTTTTGGAAAAAAAAAACAAACAAAAAAACAACTTGCATTACTCATTGCAATTTTAAAAGAGTTAAAATAGGAAGAGGTAAGAATTGATGTATCATTATTTACAGCATCGGACTTTACTTCCATCACTAGTCACATCCACAGCCGGTTGTTGCTTTTGCTTTGGCGCCATCTCTTCATTCTTTCTGAAGTTATTTCTTCACTGATCTCCAGAAGCTTATTGGGTTCCTACCGACCTGGGGAGTTCATCTTTCAGTGTCCTATCTTTTTGCCTTTTCATGCTGTTCATGGGGTTCTCAAGGCAAGAATACTGAAGAGGTTTTCCATTCCCTTCTCCAGGGGACCACATTTTGTCAGAACTCTCCACCATGACCCGCCTGTCTTGGGTGGCCCTACATGGCATGGCTCATAGTTTCATTGAGTTAGACAAGGCTGCGGTCCAAGTGATCAGTTTGATTAGTTTTCTGTGATTGTGGTTTTCATTCTGTTGGCCCTCTGATGCATAAAGATAAAAAGCTGATAGAGAAATCTGTATGCGGGTCAAGAAGCAACAGTTAGAACTGGACATGGAAAACAGATTGGCTCCAAATTTGGAAAGGAAAGGCTGTTAATTGTCACCCTGCTAATTTAACTTATATGCAAAGTATATCATGCAAAATGCCAGGCTGGATGAAGCACAAGCTGGAATCAAGATTGCCAGGAGAAATATCAATAACCTCAGATACGCAGATGACACCACTCTTATGGCAGAAAGTGAAGAAGAACTTTCTAAGGAGTCTCTTGATGAAAGTGAAAGAGGAGAGTGAAAAAGTTGGCTTAAAACTCAACATTCACAAAACTAAGATCATGGCATTAAGTCCCATCACTTCATGGCAAATAAATGATAAGATAATGGAAACAGTGAGAGACTTTATTTTTGGGGACTCCAAAATCACTGCAGATAGTGACTGCAGTCATGAAGTTAAAAGATGCTTGCTCCTTGGAAGAAAAG
Source organism: Cervus canadensis (assembly GCF_019320065.1). Taxonomy (NCBI): domain Eukaryota; kingdom Metazoa; phylum Chordata; class Mammalia; order Artiodactyla; family Cervidae; genus Cervus; species Cervus canadensis. The sequence continues at coordinate 35,215,929 of NC_057412.1, forward strand.
CTACCTAGATAGCATATTAAAAAGCAGAGACATTACTTTGCCAACAAAAATCCATCTAGTCAAGGCTATGGTTTTTCCAGTAGTCGTGTATGGATATGAGAGCTGGACTATAAAGAAAACTGAGCACTGAATAATTGATGCTTTTGAACTGTGGTGTTGGAGAAGACTCTTGGGAGTCCCTTGGACTGCAAGGAGATCCAACCAGTCCATCCTAAAGGAAACCAGTCCTGAATATTCATTGAAAGGACTGACACTGAAGCTGAAACTCCAATACTTTGGCAACCTGATGCAAAGAACTGACTCATTGGAAAAGACCCTGATGCTGGGAAAGATTGAAGGCAGGAGGAGAAGGGGGCGACAGAGGATGAGATGGTTTGATGTTATCACCGACTTGATGGACATGAGTTTGAGTAAGCTCCAGGAGTTGGTGATGGACAGGGAAGCCTGGCATGCTGCAGTCTATGGGGTTGCAAAGAGTAGGACATGACTGAGCAACTGAACTGAACTGAAGAATTGATGTTGGTTAAAGAAGTATCTGAATTTTTAAGCCAAGTGGAAAGAAATATGTAAGTCATCACTTTTTCTTTAAACTCAATATTGAACATAAACATTACTGTTGATAGGGGTTAGCATTTCTCTGATTAGTTACAAAACAACCATGCCATTCAAGTTTTCTGTCATTGTTCAGTTGCTAAATCGTGTCCAACTCTCTGTGACCTCCTAGACTGCAGCACTCCAGGCTCCTCTATCCTCCAATATCTCTTGGAGTTTGCTCAAATTCCTGTTCATTGAATCAGTGATGCTATCTAACTATCTCATCCTCTGCCACCCTCTTCTCCTTTTGCCTTCAGTCTTTGCTAGCATCAGGACCTTTTTCAATGAGTTGGCTCTCTGTGTCAGGTGGCCTTCAGCATCAGCAACAGTCCTTCCAATGAATATTTGGTGTTGATTTCCTTTGAGTAGAATCTTTGATTTTATTTAATTCCTAGAAACAATTCTGTGAATAGATATTTTAATTTCCTAGCTATTATTACCAATAAATTTAATCATTTCCCACTGTGGGTTATGTAGCCTTTAAGTGACAAAGCCAGGAGTTAAGTTCAAGTCTGTGTAACTTCAAAGATTTTTTTAAGTTAAAAGTTAACCACTGCTTGACTCTAATTTCTGATGTTTGAAATACATTTTTTTCAAGTAACTTCGATTTTAAAAAACAGTTATTGAATTTTCTATACACTGGTCCTTAAAGGCCTCAGCAGACTATTTTGTTTCTTGAATCCTCAAGGTTAAAAGGCCCAGTTTAACTATGATAGCATTCTTGGTAAAGGAGATATGGCAAGCTAGCAACACATTTTGCAGAGTTAACCTTGAAGTTACTTGATATTAAATCAGTTTTACTTACGGATGTTTTTTCACCCCCCAAGGTCCCTTTTATCCTGTCATACAATTTGCTGTCAAACTAAATGATGCATTTAAATAAAACGACCAAAGATAATGACTCTAACAAGAGAGAGACCAGGACAATTATTGTTGTAATGTCATTCTGATCTGAATGACCCTATTATGTTGGAGTCATGATACAAAGAGTGTCAGGTCATGGTAAACTGTTGCTTTTTCTCAGCCAAATAATGGAAGTTTCTAGCAGGTTGCCATTTAAATAAAAATTACCCAAAGTGTAAGTATTTGTTATAAGATAGACTCAGGAACAGTCATAACACTACTTGGAAGTAGAATGTGAGAAACATGACATTAAAATCTGTTTATATAGCATGATAAAATAATAGGGAAGACCAGTGTGGCCACCAAATTGACTTGGCTACACTGTGAAATAGAAGGTAATTGATGAGATGTCTTTCAAAGACAACTGGGTTTGTGAATTTAAGAGCTGGATTTTTGTGTTGGATAAAAGCAACTGCAGATTTCCAGATTACCTGACAGTCTAAAAGAACATCTTTTCCTTCTTTGCTTCTTTTTTTTCTTCTTTCCCCTTCCCTTCCCTTTCCTTCTCTTTCCTTCCTTCCTTCCTTGACTAAGGTGAGAAAATCCTGGAGCCTATTATTATTTGACTCACTTGCACAAGGGGAGCTCTTATAATTTTATTTTTACCTTTCAGTTTTAGTCACATGAATTTAACACCTATATATACTTGACTTAAATGAATTTCTGAAAGAAAATAATTATATTTTACAGCTATTTTCTGCTGCTTTCTTTTCATGCATAATTAAACAGATTTTTTTTTAATTTATTTTTTTTTATTAGTTGGAGGCTAATTACTTCACAACATTTCAGTGGGTTTTATCATACATTGATATGAATCAGCCATAGAGTTACACGTATTCCCCATCCCGATCCCCCCTCCCACCTCCCTCTCCACCCGATTCCTCTGGGTCTTCCCAGTGCACCAGGCCCGAGCACTTGTCTCATGCATCCCACTTGGGCTGGTGATCTGTTTCACCATAGATAATATACATGCTGTTCTAACCAGATTTTTTATTTCAGAAGCCAGTAGAGAGATAGCAGAAAGTTTTGTTTCTTAAAAATTTGCCCCTCTTAAAAAAAAAATTTGCCCCTCTTATAAATTTTCTTAGTTTATTTCTAAGTTGAAAGTTTCATCATTTTCCTTGTGACTATGTTTTTCTTATTTAATATATCATCTGTTTTTAATGCCCTAGTTTGTGGATTCACTCCATGAATATAGTCTATTGAGACTATATTTTGATTTTGTGATACTTATATGACTTAGGATTTTGTTCTCTTAACAACAATATTTTTGTTTTATAATCAGAAGCCAGACTTAAAGTACATCATCTTTCTTTCCATCAAAACTCATCAGATAATGAGTTTGCATGTCCTTATATTATATATTCTTTTCTCAATAATGGAACATATAGTTTTATGCTATTTATCTGTTATTTTAATCCTAAAATAACAAGATTATTAAGGGGACAATATAATTTTTCCCCTACCTTTTAAAGTTTTCAGCTGGGGGCCCTATCATTCAGTCAGTTTTGTCACTCAGTCACGTCTGACTCTTTGAGACTGCATGGACTTCAGCACGCCAGGCTTCCCTGTCCATCACCAACTCTCGGAGCCTACTCAAACTCATGTCCGTTGAGTCAGTGATACCATCCAACCATCTCATCCTCTGCTGTCCCCTTCTCCTCCCGCCTTCAATCTTTCCCAGCATCAGAGTCTTTTCCAATGAGTCAGTTCTTTGCATCAGGTGGCCAAAGTATTGGAGTTTCAGCTTTAGCATCAGTCCTTCCAATGAACACCCAGGACTGATCTCCTTTAGGATGGACTGGTTGGATCTCCTTGCAGTCCATGGGACTCCCAAGGGTCTTCTCCAACACCACAGTTCAAAAGCATCAGTTCTTTAGCGCTCAGCTTTCTTTACAGTCCAACTCTCACATCCATACATGACTACTGGAAAAACCATAACTGACCAGATGGACCTTTGTTGGCAAAGTAATGTCTCTGCTTTTTAATATGCTGTCTAGGTTGGTCAAAGCTTTTCTTCTAAGGAGCAAGTGTCTTTTAATTTCATGGCTGCAGTCATTTTGGAGTCCCCCAAAATAAAGTCTGTCACTGTTTTCATTGTTTCCCCATCTATTTGCCATGAAGTGATGGGACCAGATGCCATGATCTTAGTTTTCTGACTGAGTTTTAAACCAACTTTTTCACTCTTCTCTTTCACTTTCATCAAGAGGCTCTCTAGTTCTTCTTTGCTTTCTGCCAGAAGGGTGGTGTCATCTGCATATCTGAGGTTATTGATATTTCTCCCAGCCCTCTTGATTCCAGTTTGTGCTTCATCCAGCCTGGCATTTTGCATGATGAACTTTGCATTTAAGTTAAATAAGCAGGGTGACAATGTACAGCCTTGAGGTATTCCTTTCCCAAGTTGGAACCAGTCTGTTGTTCCATGTCCAGTTCTAACTGTTGCTTCTTGACCTGTGTACAGTTTCTCAGGAGGCAGGTCAGGTGGTCTGGTATTTCCATAGGAAGCATCACTAAGAACAAAGCTAGTGGAGATGATGGAATTCCAGTTGAGCTATTTCAAATCCTAAAAGATGATGCTGTGAAAGTGCTGCACTCAATATGTCAGCAAATGTGGAAAACTCAGTAGTGGCTACAGGGCTGGAAAAGGTAAGTTTTCATTCCAATCCCAAAGAAAGGCAATGCCAAAGAATGCTCAAACTACCGCACAATTGCACTCATCTCACATGCTAGCAAAGTAATGCTCAAAATTCTCCAAGCCAGGCTTCAACAGTATGTGAACCATGAACTTCCAGATGTTCAAGCTGGATTAGAAAAGGCAGAGGAACCAGAGATCAAATTATGAACATCCACTGGATCATCAGAAAAGCAGGAGAGTTCCAGAAAAACATCTGCTTTTCCTTATTGATGCCAAAGCCTTTGACTGTGTGTATCACAACAAACTGTATCGCCCTATAACAAAAGATTAATAAAAGAAAACAAATAGAACACATGCTAGCATGCATAATTCATGTATACATGGGAGATAACAAGGAAAAAATGAGTAACTCTCAAATGTGGCTTAAAATTGACTTAAATCTAATTTTTGGCAAAAGACAAAGGGAAAAGAATGTGAAAGGGTCAGTTATAGGGAGGTGATTAGGAAAAGTATGATAATGAAAAATAAGAGAAAGGTTTGCTATGTAATTTAAGTTGGTACCTTCTATATTGAAAGGAATTTCTAGCGAGTCATCTTCTTCTTCTTGGTATACCCTCATAAATGGAGACTTCCTTTATAAATATGATTTTTCCTTACAAAAGGATTACATCTACTGTATTTTCAGAGGTGTCTGCTGTTTCTCAAAATAATCCTTATGTCCAAGAGGTATTTTATGGTGGCCTCTTCTGCCATTCTTCATTCTGTTTTAATTTTGATATTTTTAATTCTTTGTGTGTGTGTGTTTTAAGGGAAAATGATTTTGAAGTATTTTCAACAGAACTTAAAAAAGGGTATAAGAGAATCTTACTATGTAGGACATTTGGAAAACTGGACTTAGCTATTTAATAGGAACTTTCCTTCTTCCTTGTATTTGATGACTTCTCTCACTGAATTTGATGATATTTTCCGTCTTGTTTAAAGCGCTGCAGTCAGATTCTGCACAGCCCTTCCTTCCCATTCGCACTGATGACATTACAGCCCCTTGTGTCTGAGGCGCTCTCAGTCTTCTCAGGCCACACCATTCCTGACTGCTTTCCTCGCTCTCCAAGTTTCTCTGCGTCTTTGTCTTCCCCCGTAAGTTTGCACTTCTCCAAGTATGATCCTTAGTTCATCTGCATGCATAATAGTCATTATAATAGGATTCCTATTTAAAAAAAAAGCAGATTTTTGGTCCTAGTCTTGACCTTCTAAAGAGAAATATTCTAGTGACGGAGCCCAGGAATCTACCTTGCAGCAGGTTTCTCACAGTGCAGCTTATGTGCAGTAGAGTTTGAGATCTGCTAGCTTAAAATGATGAGTTGCTTCAGGATCCTTCCACATTTTTGTTCTAGTCACACCAAGAATGTTCCTGTTATCTGAAAATGAAGTAAAAATTTTCTGGCCTCCATGTTTGTGTTCATTCTAATTTCATTCCTGAGTCTGAGTTCTGTCTCTTTTTGGAAGGTGCACCAACCCTTAAATTCCTCTTGAATCTGGTGTTTTGCCTATCTACATAGAGGTCAGAACCAAAAACTGGAGGGTTTTTGTCCTTTTCTTCTAATTTTTGTCCTTTTCTTCTAGATTCATTCAATCATAGGCTCCTATTTATCTAGCTCCTAAATATTTTTACGTTTCATCCAGTTCTCTCCAGTACCATTTTTTACTACCCTGACTCTGGCTCATATTATTGCTCATCAAAAATATTACAACAGCAAATTTTTTTTTTTACAACAGCAATTTTTATTCCAATCCCTAATAAAGTCTCAATCATTCCCCATCTAAGGTCTTAATCTAATCCAGTCACTTCTCTGATTAAGAGCTTTCAATGGGTCTCATCTGCTTTTTTTTTCTTTTTTTAAAAAAAATTAATTTTTTAATTGAAGGATACTTGCTTTACAGAATTTTGTTGTTTTCTGTCAAACATCAACATCAATTAACCAAAGGTGTACATGTAAAATATAAACTCCCTAGTGTAGCTTACAAGGTCCTTCATGATTGATCATTGTCTATTTATCCAGTTTATTTCTTAGCTCTCCCAGCTTCATACTTTATAATTTGGTCACAGTCAATATTTCTTAGTTTTTTCAAGTTTCTATGCTGTTTCTTGTCTCTGGACTTTTATACTTTTTTTCTTGGAGCCCTATTCTTTACTCTGATAATTTATTCCTAATATTTAGGTCTCAGTTCCCTGGTAGCTCAGACAGTAAAGAAACTGCCTGTAATGCAGGAGATCTGGGTTCGATCCCTGGGTCGAGAAGATCCCCTGGAGAAGGGAATGGCTACCATTCCACTATTGTTGCCTGGAAAATTCCATGTATAGCTGAGCCTGGTGAGCTGTAGTTGATTGGGTCACAAAGAGTCAGACGTGACTGAGCAACTAACAGTCCACACTCCTCTGGAATGCACTCTGTCTCACCTCTTGGTTGTGGGCACAGAGTCACAACAGTGCCCCAAACAAAAAGGAAGAAGGGTTACTACCCTAACATTTTATTTATCTCATAGTATTTTCCAGAATCAGATCAAACAGTCACCTGTAGCTGCAAAGGAGGCTGTAAATGAAAGTGTCTTTCAAAGGGAATGAAATATTAAAAATTGTACAGATTGATCACGATTCATCACTCAGACTGGACAAATTGCTGTGAAACAACAGTGGGATTCTGTTCTCAAGAAAGAAGGGAAAGTGGCCTAAGAGGAAGTGTTTGCTAGGTTCCCTTATAGACTGACACGCCAGGGAGCTGGGTTGAGTACCAGCAGGCCCATGCCTTAATCTAGCCCTCTCCTTAGACACTAAGGGCTATTTCCAAAGTAAGATGCAAATACTGGCAGGGCTCTGCCAGTCAAGGTTAATGTCTAGGCATCTTGTGTTTGCTGCCCCTTAAGGGACCCTTTCGCTACTTAGCGTGCTACTTGTTTCTGGAGATGAAGAAACACCACTTAAAAGGATTAATTTGACTGGTGCTCCAGAGAATTTGGAAAGCAAACAACTGTTTCTTTTTTGTCAATATGGCAATTAAGAATGGGGAGATTAAAGAAAGCAAAGTAAATGCAGCTTTTATTTCTACAGTAGACTGATAGGCCAGTGAGTCACTGAATAGGTAATGAGCACCAGGACAGTTTTAGATTAGGAAATCCAGTTCAGGGATAAAGTCTCTCTTCCATCAACTACTTTCACCTTCAAGTACCTAAATGTAGCATAGACCAAAACTTGCCAACTTAGAATTGGAAATTAGTGATTTTTTGATTGTATATAAAAGTATTTTTATACCAGTGAAAAATCTGTATGAAAATTTGGTTTCAAGTAAAAGTAGATTTTTCTGCAGTGTTACTATTAATTTTACTGTGGATGACAAAATTATATAGTCATGTTATTAGAGCAAATGATCCAATAGGAATATTAGTAGCTGATATGAAATGGTATGAAATTATAGTCTTACAGAGTGAATCCTAGCTTCAGTTCTGTTATCAATTTACCTGTCAGTTATTTTGGTAAAGATAACTCTTTCCTGATATTTTAAACAGTGGTGATGATGCCTCCTTTACCCCTGGATTGAAGAGCACTTCATTGTACCCCCAACCCTAGCTTAGTGATTGACACATGACAGAAATTCAGTAAATACTCATTACATAGAACATAGAATTTAAAATAAAGTATATATATGGGGTTCCCTGGAGGCTCAGATGGTAAAGAATCCACCTACAATGTGAGATACCTGGGTTTGATATCTGGGTTGGGAAGATTCCCTGGAGGAGGGCAAGGCGACCCACTCCAGGATTCTTGCCTGGAGAATCCCCATGGACAGAGGAGCCTGACGGGCTGTTGTCCATGAGGTCGCAAAGAGTCAGACACAACTGAGCACTGTGTGAGCGTTCACAAAGTATTGTGAATGGCTATATAATTATTTTTATTTTCTTCCATGATGTGTCTTGTTTCAAAACCTACTGACAGAAAGTAAGGGATACATTAAAATCACATCAAATGAACATTTAAGTTGCAATACCTTTAGGATTCCATTTGGCAGTATTGAGATTGACTTCATCTATAAACCTTCAGAATTATTTTTAGGAATACATTTTACTTATAAGCCAATGGAGCCATTTAAAAGACGACTTTATAATCTTAGATTTTTTTTTTCAAGCCTCATTCTACTGGGTAGAGGTACATGTGGAATAGCTTTTGATGTGCTGTGATTTTTATTATCAGTCATTAACAGCGAAATTAATCAAAAGCCAAACTTGCTGAAGGGTGACCATGAAGAAGGGACTGTACTTACTAGAACATAATTTCAGGATAAAATCATGGTAGGGTGTCCCTGGACTATTTCAATCCCTGGGAGAGCTGAGATGAAGTGGCCCTTGAGACTTGGTGGTGAGCATTGCTGACAGGAAGGCATCAAGGCAGCTGCCGTCTCTCCAGCTAAGAATTTCACCTACAAATACCCGTCTAATGGTTGCGTACCAGTTACCTCACGTGGTGAAACCTTTAGGAAAAACGGAGAGGGTAGTGAACCTAAAGAGGGAAAAGGACATTTTTTTTCAGAAGACTTTGTGCTTTAGAAATCCCTTTGAAATACCAGGAAAGGGAGGAAATCTTGTTAAATTATTTAAGCAAAGAGGCCATTAGGCTGAGGTGGCTTTGAGGCCTTAGTAGCTTACATAAGCACACCAAATCCTAAGCTTCTAGAAACTGGAACCTAAAGGATGATAAATCTCAAACAGCTAACTGTGCTTTCCCAAATAAAGCAACCACTTAAACTATAGTCAGTCCAACAATTTCCTTTTTTAGCTAGTTCCTCTTCTCTATAAAAGTTTTTCCCCTAATTCCTGTTGGTAGAGAGATCCTAATCATTTCTGAGTTGGTACTTGATTCAAATAAATTTTTACTCAAATAAACTCTTGATTTCTAATATGTCTCAGTTTATCCTTGAACAACGTTAAATGCAAGGGTTATTTCAATAGTTACTGTTTCTTCTCTCCTCTGCTCCTTGGGACCAGCAACAGCCCTGTTTAATTGATGGTAGGTATAAACATGCTGTAATAAGGACCGTAAGGTATTATGAAGAGGTCTGACGGTAACCAAATGGTAAACTAATGCCCACAAAAGAATTAGTGTCAACATTGCAACACCTATAAACAAGGGTAATGTCACCATCCAAAGACAATCACTTGTATATAGAAGTGAAAATGAAATACTACCCACTTTGTTTTGCCTTCTTGATCATTGTTTTTTTTTTTTTTAATTAATGAATTTATTTTAGTTGGAGGATAATTACTTCACAGTGTTGAAGTGATGGTTTTGCCATACATCAACATGAATTGGCCACAGATATACATATGTCCCCTCCATCCTGAACACCGCCCCCCCGCCCCACCTCATTCCCACCCTATCCCTCCAGGTTGTCCCAGAGCACTGGCTCTGGGTTCCCTGATCATTGTCTTTTAACAATTTTTTTTTTTTTTTTTTAATCAGAGCATAGATGACTCCAAAGGGCTTCCATGGTAGCTTAGAGGTAAAGTGTCTGCCTGCAATGAGGGAGGACCCAGGGTTGATCCCTGGATCAGGAAGATCCCCTGGGGAAGGAAGTGGCAACCCACACCAATATTCTTGTTGGAAAATCCCACAAAGGGAGGAGCCTGGTAGACTATAGTTCATGGGGTCACAAAGAGTTGACATGACTGAGCGACTTCACTTTCACTTTCATAGTTGACTTACAATGCTGTGTGTTAGATTCAGATGTACAGTAAAGTGAGTCAGTTTTTCACATACATGTATCCATTCTTTTTTAGTTCTTTTCCCACATCAGAAATTACAGAGTACTGAGTACAGTTCCCTGTGCTATGTAGTAGGTCATTAGTTATCTATTTTATATTTAGGAGTGTGTATATGTCAAGTCATGATTAAACTAGATGTGAATGTGAGGGTTGTTGCCCTAGGAAAAAAAGAACAAAAAAGAACCTGGAATGAGAGGAAAACTCCTGACTTTATAGCTCCCAAGTAGGCTTCTGTAATTTTCTGTTGGACATAGTCGGAAAGCTAAAGAATGTTTGAAAAGCAATAACTGTGCACTATTCCAACAAAAAGAGGTTTGTAATAGAAGAGCAGAAGTTGGGCTTGAATGTATACCAAGAGGACTAGAGCATTCAAAACGTGGAATCCACATCTAAAACCGCCGGGCCAGGAAGAATGAACAGTAAGCCATTTCCTAAAGAACATACATGTACAGTGTTTGAAATGAGAAAGATAATGTAAAATTATTTTTTACTTTAAATTTTTTTTTTTACTGAGATATAGTTGATGTACAATATATAAGTTTCAGGTGTTCAGCATTGTTATTCACAGTTTTTACAGGTTGTACTATATTTATAGTTATTTATAAGCTACTGGCTATATTCCCTGTGTTGTATAATATATCCCTGTAGCTTATTTCATACATTGTAGGTTGTACCTCTTAATCCCCTTCACTTATCTTGTCCCTCTCTCTGCCCTCTTCCCCTGGTAACCACTAAATTGTTCTGTATATCTGTGGTTTGTTTCTTTTTTGTTACATTCACTAGTTTGTTTTATTTTTTTTAGATTCCACATGTAAGTGATATCATACAGTATATATCTTTCTCTGTCTGACTTATTTCACTTAGCGTAATACCCTCCAAGTCCATCCATGCTTCTGCATATGGTAAAATTTCATTCTTTTCTATGGCTGAGTGTATTCCATTGTCTATATATACCATGTATTTTTTATCCATTCATTTGTTGTTGGACACACAGATTTGCTTCTATATCTTGGCTATTGTAAATAATGTTGCTGTGAACATTGGGTTGCATGGATATTTTTGAATTAGTGGTTTTACTTTTCTCAGATATATACCCAGGAGTGGAATTGCTGGGTCATAGGCAGTTCTATTTTTAGTTTTTAGAGAAATAACCTTGGTATTTTACACAGTTCTGTGCCAATTAACCAGGGTTCCCTTTTCTTCACATCCTCATCAACATTTGTTATTTGTGGTCTTTTTGATGATAGTCATTCTGACTTGTGTGAGGTGATATCTTATTATGGCTTTAATCTGCATTTCTCTGATAATTAACAATGTTAAGCAAGAAAGATAATTGAATTTGATGTGACTGGGGTTTAGATACTGATGGGACTTGAATAGAGCCATTCCTATACATCCCTGAGCAGATGAGCACAGTTCTCTTAAACCTCTAAGTACTAGTTTTGGTTCTTCTTTTTATTATATGCCTTAAAGAAATTGTTATCAAAACAGAGTCATCCATTACATCATCAATCTACTAATATATATTTCAGTGCTTATTCTGCTAGGTATTTTTATCTGTACATGTTTGTATATATTTATATCTATAACTGTATCTTTTCCTATACTTTATTCACATCTGTATCTACATCTGTAATTATAACTGTATTTAAAAGTATTATGGCTTGGGAAATTCTGGGAATATAGTGACACCTGGAAAGAAACTAAAAAGTGAACTCATAGTCAATATTTATAACAAAACTAGGTCACAAACAATTCCTTTGGATTTCAAAATATAAACAGGTGAGAACAAGTCACCAATAGCCATAAAGCCTGCATAGCAACACCTTCATTGGAAGAAGCGAAAGGAAGTAACAGAGTGACTGAAGGACCTGAGATAAGAACTCACTAACCAGCCAGTAAATGTCACTGGAGAGTGTGGTGCATCCACTAGAAAATAACAGTTAAAAGTGGGAAGGTTTCTTCTGTTTCCTATAGTGGGTGAGTGCTTCTAAGGATCTGGGGTTGGTTAACCCTCATGAACTTTTGACACTGATTAAAAACCCTCTTGATGAAAGTGAAAGAGGTGAGTGAAAAGCTTGGCTTAAAACTCAACATTCAGAAAACTAAGATCATGGCATCTGATCCCATCACTTCATGGGAAATAGACGGGGAAACAGTGGAAACAATGGCTGTCTTAATTTTTTTGGTCTCCAAAATCACTGCAGATGGTGACTGCAGCCATGAAATTAAAAGACGCTTACTCCTTGGAAGGAAAGTTATGACCAACCTAGACAGCATATTAAAAAGCAGAGACATTACTTTGCCAACAAAGGTGCGTCTACTCAAGGCTGTGGTTTTTCCAGTGGTCATGTATGGATGTGAGAGTTGGACTATAAAGAAAGCTGAGCACAGGAGAATTGATGCTTTTAAACTGTGGTGTTGGAGAAGACTCTTGAGAGTCCCTTGGACTGCAAGGAGATCCAACCAGTCCATCCTGAAGGAGATCAGTCCTGGGTGTTCATTGGAAGGACTGATGCTGAAGCTGAAACTCCAATACCTTGGCCACCTCATGTGAAGAGTTGACTCATTGGAAAAGACCCTGACGCTGGGAGGGATTGGGGGCAGGAGGAGAAGGGGACAACAGAGGATGAGATGGCTGGATGGCATCACCGACTCGATGGGCATGATTTTGAGTAAACTCCGGGAGTTGGTGATGGACAGGGATGCCTGGCGTGCTGCAATTCATGGGGTCGCAAAGAGTCGGACACGACTGAGCGACTGAACTGAACAGAATCAGGGTTTCCTTTAAGGATAGGGTCCCCTATTAGGGAGAAACTGCCAGAAGTAGAAACACAATTGGTCTGGATATGGACAATAATAAGAAAAGAGGCTGCTGTAAAGGTGGGAAAGGGAAACAGAAATCTCAGAAAGCAAGTGAACACGTGTTTTAACACAACACCCCGGTACTAGAAGAAGGGAACTTTGAAGTTAGAAAATGTCATTTGAGCTAAGATCACTTCTAAAAGCTCAAGAAAATAATTTCACATGAAAATGAATAACAAAACCGTGTTGTTCTGAACCCCATTAAAAATGATCAAGATACAGGACTTCCCTGGTGGCCCAGTGGTTTTTTTGAGAATCCACCTGCCAATGAAGGGGAAATGGGTTCAATCCCTGGTCTGGAAAGATCCCACAGGCCGCGGAGCAACTAGGCCTGTGTATCACAACTCCTGAGCCCGTGCTCTAGAGCCCGCCAGCCACAACTAGTGAGCCCACATGCTGCATACTGAAGCCCGAATGTGCTAGAGCAAGCGCTCCCCAATAAGAGAAGCCACTGCAATGAGAAGCCTGTGCACCACAACTAGGGAATGGTCTCTGCTCTCAGCAACTAGAGAAAGCCTCTGCACTGCAAGAAAGACCCAGCACAGACAAAAATAAATAAGTAGATACCTAAATAATTATCAAGGTACAAAGAGACTGAAGATGAAAACATGCTAGAATGATCTGTCTATAAAACAGATAAAAATTATAACCTGCTATTTCAAAACAAGTTTATTGACATTAAAATCTAATGTAAGATATAAATGGATGGCATATCTGAATTTTTTAAAAGTCAGAAATAAGATGAAGGAACTCAAGAAAGAATTAGACATAAAAAATCATGTTGGATGAGGCAAACAAACACAGCAAATAATGTCTTAAGAAAAATGAAAGGTTAAAAGTTAAAAAAATTGAAATCCCATTTTTTGGAAAAAGGAAAAGGAATAAAGAGAGAGAAGCAAAGAAGATGTATGCACAGATAATAGGTTTATCTAAAGAAGAAAACCAAGGAAAGAACCAATACTCAAACTGTAATTCAAGAAGGTTTATCTGGATACTAAAAAAGAGACATTAAACTCTTATTGAAAGAACACATTTTATACTCAAGAATATCAGGTTGAAAGACCAATCATCAAGATCTATGTTAGGGAAACTCCATGGCTCAGATGGTAAAGAATCTTCTTATAATGCAGGAACCTGGCTTCGATCCCTGGGTCAGGAAGATCTCCTGGAAAAGGGAATGGCAACCCACTCCAGTATTCTCGCCTGGAGAAATTCCATGGACAGAGGAGCCTGGTGGACTACAGTCCATGGGGTCTCAAAGAGGTGGACATGACTGAGTGACTAACACTTCCCACTTTCCTTGGACTTGAAAGAAAAAAAATCCTTTGGGCATCTGGGCAAATTTTCCTCTTAATAAGGGGAAATTATATCATCATCATATTTTTGACAGCAATGATTCACACCAGAAAATAAGGAAGATACATTAAATATAACCAAGAGAGGAAATGTAAAAATAAGAACTTTATATCCAGCAAAATTATTCATAAATCAGGTAGAAATTTTTGTCAGCATACAGAACTCAAGGATATTGGGAATTTCTTATGAGCACATGTTGGAGGACTCTGCTGGAGAGTGAGTTTCAGGTGACCAGACTGACTAGGGTGATACTGACATATGTAACTGTGATAATAATGTATAGAATTAGGAATAAAGAAGGGTTAAAGAGTATGGTGTGTAATGGACTTCCCAGGTGGCTCAGTGGTAAAGAATCCACCTGCCAATGCACGAGAAGTGGGTTCCATCCCTGGGTCAGGAAGATTACCTGGAGGAGGAAATGGCAACCCACTCCAGGATTCTTGCCTGGAAAATCCCAGGGACAGAGGACCCTGGTGGGCTGCAGTCCAAGGGGTCGCAAAGAGTCAGACACGACTGAAACGACTGAGCGGGCAGGCTCAGTGGAGTAAGTGGTAAGTGGAGGTGCTAGGATTGGACAACCATTCAACTTCCTGGAAGAGATTCTTTTAAGGACTCCTAAGTACCTGAGTATTGAATTTAGCCCAGTAACTTTAGACTGAGAAAATGTCCTTGAAGGACATATGTGTGTGTTATCTATTTTTAAAAGAGGATTAAATATTATAATTTTTAACACTGGTAGAGCTCTAATAATCTTGTTAGTATTTTCAGGATATTCACCAGTGGAATATCTCTGTTTTTGCCTAATATTTTTCTTAAAATAATGTTGTTTTAAGAATAATGCTGCTATTCCAATCTGTCACTCCCTGGGGCAAAAGAGCATGGCTGAGCATCCAAGGTTATATTTCCTGTCTCTTAACATATATCTGGAACCTCTCTACAATAAAATATTTTGAACTTCATACCCCTTTCTTAATATGTATCTGAGATACATAGTCTGTCATATTGTTCTTCATCTTGTAGCTTTCACTCCTTTAATCAGATGCTCTTCTATATATTAAGAAAGTTAATTAGTAAAAATATTGTTTGAGGAATATATTAGAATATATATCAAATCAGAGGTACCTTAGAGATTTCATTAGCTCCTACAATGTGTAACATAGGAAAGAGCTGAGACCACAGAAGTTATGACTTTCTAGTGTTTACAAAGCAAGTTCACAGCTAATACTTTTTGTAAGTATACTCAGGATGTGAGTTAATTTACATTCTATCCATAGAAAAACAAAAAAAAAATGTTCCTGGATTATTAATGGTTTCAAAAAGATTGGGTTACCCATATGAACCCTTTAAAGTTATATGCAGAAAATGCATATTACAGGTTGTATAACTGACTTTTCAGGGTCATGGTACAATACAAAATAAAATGAAACATTTTAATATTGTTGCATTATTTATTCCATAATACATTCATTTTGCTTTGCATTGTCTTTATGGTACTTTAGAAATATTGAAAAAAAAAAAAAAAACCAGATGATACCAGTTATATAAGAGAGCTTTACTTAAAATAGTGTTTGATTATCAAAATTGATTTCAGTCATGATAAGTTATCATCCTCTTCCCTAACTCCTTGGCAGCCTTGCCATGCAGGCTGATTCTTTCTTGGAAAGGCAAACTTTTCCTTGTCTTAATGGCATATGCTACTCTGATTTTTCCCAGATATCCTGTTGACATTTTGGCCTGTTATTATTCCTGTCTCTTAAAAGTAGCAACCTCCAGTTTCTTTCCATGATTCTTTCAATTTATATCCTCATACATTTTGTGTTTTCAAGTATTTCCACATATCCAACCATCATCCTTGCATATATGACTTCTAGTATTTTTGTCTTGTTTCCTATTACTGAAGCTGCATTTAAAACTGCCTGTTAAATATGTTTATTTTGATGTTTGCTGGTATATGAGGTTTAATATGTCCAGATCTGAATTCAGTATTTCCTCAACATCTATACCAGCTTGTCCTCCTTATTTTCCTTTTTTTGTTGATGTCACATCTTTTTCCTAGTTACCTAGGCTCAAAGCCTAGGAATAATTTTTCCTTATTGTATAGCATTCCCTTATCCTTGATATTCACAGAGTTGTCAAGACTTGCAGATTTTACCTCTGAAATAAGTGTTCCTTAATCTATCCTCAATTTTGCATTTCTCTTCTACAATTCTAGTTCATCTCTTTCCAGACCATTGCAGGAGTGAATTGTTGTTCTCCTTATATCTGAAAGTCTTTGTAAATTACCTTGTAAATATCTTATGCTAATCTGCCAAAAGCATAGCTCCTGCTTGCATGTTAAAAGGACTGCCAATGGTCCCTACTGGCTAACATTTTTGTCAAAGCATAATAACTTCTCTTGGAAATGGCTTTAGGCTACTTGCTATTGCCTTTTCTTTCACTTTGCTACATGGGTGCTATTCAAGTGTTTCTCAAATTTAACGTGCATATAAATCATATGTAGATAATGTGCTGTTCTCAAAAGGTATTGTGTGCTTGCTTGGTTCTGCACTATCCATCGCCTCTGTACCTTGTCTCCTATCTCCTATGATAATCCTATTCCTCCTTCAAAATGCATACTGAAAGCCAACATATCCATGAGATCTCATTTGGATGAATTTTATGTTCTTTCTCAAATTCTGAAACATCTATATTTTATTGTTCATAACACAAACTATATTACCTTGTATGATATTTTCTCAAATAGAAGGTAAGAATTGTGAAGATGGGGCATGCTTTATTTTACTCTAAATTCCCTATAGACCTTGCTCAACACTTCATATGTTGTAAGTACTCAGTGACTACTATTTAAATGGAATTACTCTGTGTTATTGAATGACACTGATAGAATAAACCACTAGCAAACAGACTTGTGTTTGTAATTAATATTTTCGATATTTCCTGTAAAGAGGAAAAGCTTAGATTCTCTTTAGCTGTGGCCTTTTCAGAAATGTTTGTATAAATACCAAATATCAGACTCTGCCCTATTGTTAAAACAACAGATTTTAAGTCAACTTAATGTTTGAAATTAAAAAGGAAAATGCTAAGTAGTAATGCATGAAGAAGGTTAAAGCTTTTAATTTTTTTTTTCCCCAGGAAAACTTGAATTGGTACAGTTAAGTAGAAACAGGGTGTTCTTGTGGCTGAACTGAATTCTCTTACCTAGTTCTTCAACATATTGTTTGAAAAATGCTATGTGTTCTCAGTGGTTGTCTTATTTTGTCACCACTCAAGCAGAGGGAGAATTGGTCCATTGTAAAGTGAGACTTGCTAGAGCTTCAGACTTAAAGGAAAATTGTCCCTGGGGTGTTCATTCAACCATTCACATTTCTTGTGCTATTAATATATGCCAATCAGTGTGTTATAGACGCAGAATTGAAAATCATAATCATTTTCTTAGAATCTGCAAAAAATCTAGTGGGAAAGATGAAAAAATAAACAGTCACTAACAAAACAATGTGACAAATGGTTAAAAAATTTGGGGAAGCTAAGGAGTCTAAGAGTGAGTAGGATTCATTTGGTAGAACGGGCAGGAGAGGACATTTCACAGTGAGCAGCATTCCTTAACATTTTTTTTTTTTTCATTATCACCCTCCTAAGGAGCATTTTTAGACCATTTTTTCCTAAATGCTAGCCCAACCCCCACGAAATGTTAATACCATAGATATATTGTATGTCCCTTTATGTATTGCGGCATGTTGGAGAGCCAAAGACCATTATAATAGCCAACAATTTTTTGTCCCAGCAAGAGTCAATTTTCATTCTCTTGGGTCAATGTCACTCCCATTGAGAATGCTTGGCATGGAGGAACTAACCGCATAGATCCAGTCAGTTAATTTGAATGCCTTAGGGTTAATCTTGCCAATCTAAAAAACTAAAAAGTTTCCTACTGCCCCCAGATTGTTATCTCTAACTTGCTCTCAGTAATTTTCAACTGATTATGGCTGTCAGCTAACTGGCTTTTGGGATAACCTTCTTGGCATTTAGTAGGTTAAGATTCTGCTGTGAGTAACAGAGAAGTGAAAATTAGTAGTGGTTTATGCAAGAAAGTTTAGTCCCTATTCTTTTCTTTATGTCAACAAAGGGCAGAGATGGGCAAACCAGAGCTGAAATATGCCTCTGCTCTTGAAGGACCAAATATGCCTCTTGAAGGACCCAGGTTCCCTCCAGTTCATGCTGCCTTGTCACTCTAGATTGGCCCTTGTCCGGGTTGCCATTGATAGCCTGGCAACAGGAGGAAGCAATGTAGAAGTAGGAGGGAAGCCACGTGACAGCTGTCTGGTAAGGTAGGATTCAGGAAGCTGCTACAGAGCACCCATACCCATGGCACATTGCCCAGGAATTAGGCACATGGCCATACTTGGCTACAAAGGAGACTGGGTCATGTTGCCTTAATTCTGGTGGCCTTATGCCCAGATAAAATTTTTGTGAAAAATGAGACTGGATAGTGAGGAACCGCAAGAGTTTTTTTTTTTTTTTAATCAAAAGGATCCTTTAATGTAAATGTGGGTAGTACCATATTCACCAAAATAATTTATAATATTAACTCTTAAATATAATCTTATAAGTGAATGCCTTCTAAAGTTAAAAGTAATGTGGATTCAGTATATTTAAAATTATTCAGAACATGGTAGTAGAAATTTAAAAATTAACCATCATCTATGAAATCTAAGAAGGGAAATCACAAGTTCCTGATCAAATAAACCTGAACAGACACATCAATCTCCTGGGCTTTATCCTTCTACACAAACCTGACTCTCTAGAGTTAACACTGCATTTTGGTTTCCTACCATAAGGAAGAAATTCCTTAACAGCAGTCCAGAAATGACTTCAACCTCCTGGGGAAGCACACTTCTTCAGCTCCGTGGTGGGGATGAGCTGGACAGTCACGTTCCGACCACAGCGTCCGCCTTAAGATTCCAAATGCCACTGCTGTGAGGAGGAGCCATCACAGATCGCCATGGCAACAGAGCCTTTGCGACTCCGTGGATCAGCTGCTCTGAGGCACCGGCCCGCTGACGCCTGGTACAGCCGGTTATTCCTCCCAAAGGTCCACTGCTGGGAGCCTCCGGACCCATGGCACTTCATGAGTCGCGGGGGGTCAGATGAGCGAGTTTCTGACATATCCAGGCAAAGGAGATTATTTAAGACCAACTCATGTTCTTCATTGTAAATCCAAACCTGGTTTGGGTCACTGTAGTCACATGCCTTGAGCACTACGAGGCCTCCCTTCTCGCTCGGGCGGCCCTGGGCCACCAGACACTTGTTGGTCTGAAGGTGGTAGAGCCTTCCGCGCTGAAGGACTTTGGGGCGCTTTGGCCCTCTGTTGATAAAAATGGGTTGCTGGGGTTTGACGTTGGGCCCAGATATCTGCATCTCCGGGTAAATGTTATCCAAATACCATTTAAATGATTTACAATCCAACTTCTTCCTCAATTCAACACGCTCACTGATGTTTCCATAATTTCTGGTTCTCAGATCAGGTCTTAAAGAAAAATACTGCTCCTTGTATTCGTCCAGCCACACGTGTGCCAGCCGCAGGGAGTTGTGCGTCATAGTGTCCTGGCCCTCGGGGGACCCATACGGCCGCCTTTTCCGGAAAATGTGTCCAACTCTAGAGCAGGGGATGATGAACAGCTTACCTCCACACATCCAGATCCGAAAAGATATTTCTAAATTTTCTCCTCCCCAGATATCCATGCCACTGTCATACTGTCCAAGTTCATTGAAATAGTCTCTGTTCATGGCAAACAATCCTCCAGCCATCGTAGGTGACCTTATTGGTGCAGTCGCTCCCTCCGGTCCCCCGAGCTCGGAGAGCGGGACGAGATCCCACTTGAAGTGCAGCCCCCAGTTGAAGCCCCCCCGCACCACAGGGGACGAGCTGTAGGCCAGTGTGTCGGCGCTGATGATGTCGATCACCGGGCACACCACCGTCCGCCGGTCCTCCCGGATGGCGGCCAGCAAGGGCTGCAGCCACAGCACGTTCACCTCGCAGTGGCTGTCCAGGAACACCAGGACTTCTCCTGTGGCGTGGGCCGCTCCAATCATTCTTCCTCGAATCAAGCCCTCGCGCTTTGGATTTCTTATCACTTTGATTTTTCCAGGGAGGTATTTTTGTATGTATTCATCTAGTTCTCCTTTCAAATCATCGAAGTCACTGTCATCATCCACGAGGATGACTTCATGAAGAAGCCGGGCGGGCGTGCGGTCCAGGACACTGTGCACCGTCCGCAGCAAGGCAGACAAAGCTTCATTGTAGAAACAGATAACAACACTAGCAACTGGCAGATCCGCCGGGTAAGACTTGTCTTTACATGCCGCATTCCTCGTATCTGGCACGTCTCTGTGGTAGCCCAAGCGGTTACTAATCAGCATATTGAAGGCATGTTTCTGATACCCCAAGTCTCTCAACTCCTGATCTCGTTCATTAAAAATCATACCCAATTCAGAAGAGAATTTCACATTGCCTCTTTCTGGATCTTCAACGTGATTATCTATCACATCATCAATTTTGTTTGCTTTGAACTGTGATTCTAATACTTGACTTGGGCCTCTAGTGAAACGGGGATAAAATTTTTTGGGGAATGGTCCATGGGGCCCAGACCCCTTGATGGGCACATTCTTAAGTGGCTGAGTCACTTCACTGAAGTTGAAATAAATAAAAAGCAAAAGTGTCCAGGCTGCAGATGTAAAAAGGCATCCTTAACAGAAATATCGAACTGTGACACTTCCCATTATAGACCTAGCATTGCTGAAGGGCCATTTTCAATTTCCCCGACGCCGTCAGCGCAGCACCCCGGCCTCTCGGGACTCGGGCCGGAGCATCCTCCCTCCCGCCGCGGCCCGACTCCGAGCCGCATTCGCCGCCGCAGCGGGCGGAGCCGCCTGGCAGGAAACGCAGCCCCGGGTACACAGGGGCTTCTTCCAAGAGTTTTTGTTATACCCTGCCATGAATTTTCACTTTGAAGGAATTATTTTTACTGGATAAATAAGATTGCAACATTGATTGGATCAAAATACAATGCTTTAAAATGATCCACAGTCAAAGATTTAATGAGTCAAGCTTCTTTAAGTATTCTTTTTCCCCATGTAATTCCTATCTAGGCATGATTTTTAAAAAATATTTGTAATTAATAGATATAATGTTCTTTTTTATTTAATGTTATAAATATATATTTTTCTGTTATAGAATCCTCATAATTTTAATAGCTTTATATTTGTTACTCTAAATATTTTCATGTGTATTAACTTTTCCTCATTTTTTATTATTTTTTTTATTTCCTTTATCGTCCTACCAAAAGTGAGATAATTGGGATAAAGAAATTCATATGTCTTAAAATATACTGAAAAATCATTTTTTCAAAAGGGATCTTTCAATTTATTACTTTTTATGTTATGTATGAGAGTGTCAACTTGATTACCAAATTCCCTCATTGTTTTGGCTTTTAAAAAGGCACATTACTCTTGTATCAGTGTGTTCTTTTAAAAACCAGTAGAGTTGAACATTTTATATATATATATATATATATTTTACTTTATTAATCTTAAGTTCATGTCACTTTTTTCATTTTAGTGTTATCTTTCATACTAATTTCCATATACTTTTTATATAGCATATATATTAGTTTTTATATATATAAATTTTGCTGCAGATAGTTATCTAAATGATTTTCCTCTTTTAAAATCATTATTTTTATCATTCTATACATTTTTTACATAATGTAAAGAAATTTTACATATTGTAAAATAGCTCTTTTATGCATGTCGAGCTTACATATCATATAATAATATATGTTGTGAGGTTGTATATGATTGATATTTGTTTCTCCAAATTGCTCAGCAGTTATCACATTACATTTTAAAATAAATTCTCCCTTTACATCTATGATGTAGCATTTTTAATACATAAATATATAACATATGTGCATATATATGGATATGGATGCAATTGGAATTATCACTCTATTTTATTTGTTTTTGCAGCAATTTCCACTGATTTAATGATGTTTTAAAATATACTTGGCAATAGTGAATAATTTTAACTATTATTTTAACTTTATAACCTTTCTTTGAAATGCTATGTTTTGAGAGATTTATCCATTTTTTAAAGAATATATATTTTTTAATGGAGTATTTTTAAAGAGGACAAAAACCCAATGATAAAACTTTCTTTGGACACAGGGATTAAATTTTGAGAGTCATAAATGAGTACTGAGGAGTAGAGCAGCTCTCTTCATCCTCACCTCCCACCCTCAAGCAGTAGTACCTGTGGAGAATGCGTGGAGAGTATTTCTGCTCACAGGTTGGAGGGAGGCTGAAGCTCAAATATCTGTACATTACTCTGACATAAAGTTCTAGGTTACCTGATTACCTCTCACCAGTCATCTTTTGGGGAAGCGATCTATAAGAAACAACATTTTTCTCCAATGCCCCAAACAACCCTTATCTTCTTTATATTGGTGTTCAGTTCATTTCAGTTACTCAGCATGTCCAGCTGTTTGTGACCCCATGGACTGCAGCATGCCAGGCCTCCCTGTCCATCACCAATTGCCGGAGTTTACTCAAACTCATGTCCATTGAGTTGGTGAGGCCATCCAACAAAATCATCCTCTGTTGTCCCCTTCTCCTCCAGCCCTCAATCTTTCCCAGCAACAGGGTCTTTTTCAAATGAGTCAGTTCTTTGCATCAGGTGGCCAAAGTATTTGAATTTCAGCTTCAGCATCAGTCATTCCAATGAATATTCAGGGCCGATTTCCTTTAGGATGGACTGGTTGGATCTCCTTGCTGTCCAAGGGACTCAAGAATTTTCTCCAACACCACGGTTCAAAAGCATTAATTCTTTGGCACTCAGCTTTCTTTATAGTCCAACTCTCACATCCATACATGACTACTGGAAACACCATAGCTTTGACTAGACAGACCTTTGTTGGTAAAGTAATGTCTCTGCTTTTTAATATGCTGTCTAGGTTGGTCATAACTTTTCTTCCAAGGAACAAGTGTCTTTTAATTTCATGGCTGCAGTTACCATCTGCAGTGATTTTGGAGCCCCCCCAAAATAAAGTCTGTCACTGTTTTCACTGTTTGCAATGAAGCGATGGGACCAGATGCCATGATCTTAGTTTTCTGAATGTTGAGTTCAGTTGTATTGGTGTATGACCAGGCAAACCACCATTATTATTTTCCCAATCCCTGTTCTAGAGCCTGAGAGATCAGGAGAAAGAAAAGGCAGGAGGGACCTTTAGCAGAAAAACCAATCTAAAAAGATGCATGGCAGGGAGAGGGGGAAAATAATTAGGGAAGAATGACTGAGGTGATTCAGGTATGTGGCAGTTCTCGCTGGTTTCTCTACACATTTAAATGCATATGAGCATTGACTATGTTCCTTTGAGTCATGCTCGTTTTTCTGACATCTCATGGCCTGTACCAAGCCAAAACACTGTTCTCTGACTTAAAATTATATGTAAGTTTAAACTCCTTCACATTGCAAGTTTTTCTTCTTTGTTATAAGAATATAAAATAACAGGTAGGGGCCAATTTACATAAATTTGCTCACTTTAGGCAATCATAGCTTGAGATGAGTTTCTTTGAACTCGCAAGTTGCTGTTTTATTCACTAAATTATCCAGGTTTGCAACTTACATCAAATAGTTCTTAAGGGCCACAATTCCCTTTGTGCATATATAGGCTCAATATAAAGAATGACACCATAAGGTATTAGGGTATTTATCTCATTTCCTTATATAATTTGTATGGGAAAATATAAATAGAAGGGAGGGTTGGTTATTTTGGTTTCTTGATTCCTAAATCTGTCCAAGAGGAAGTCAACACCTGATTTATTACAAAATTTTGCAAAATTCAGCTGACAAATTTCACCAACCTTTCTTTCCTCATACTCTCCATCTAAATGAATCCTTTCGAAAAATGAAATATAAAAGAGTAGTCAGAATACATGTCAAGTATCAATGAAAACTTGTTAAAGCTGGACTCACTTAGCCAAGGAAGCATTCATTTTAACAAATATCCCTCTCCGATTAGTTTTTGCCTTGAATACTGCTAAAATAAATAGACACAAAATCAGCCTTCAGGGTTTTCTTACTATTTGCTGTGATTGTGTAGTTCAGTTCATTAGAAAACTAGCAGTACCTGTTACAGTTTAGTTCCCTGTGCTGCCTTGCAGGGCTGCTATTAAAATGAGTTTCTGGCTCTGGACATGCAGGCAGAAGTCTCTTATGTTGGCTTCTCAAAAAGGAAGGAAACAGCAGTTATATCCACATCTAATAACACAAAAGCCATAGAGTCATTCCCAGCACTCACAAGTATGTTACTAAAGTAGTGTGTCTTTTTCTCCCTCAGATAATGATTTTTCTCCCTCAGATAATATTTTTTTCAAAAAGACAGGTGCAGATTTGTACCAGCTAAAGCCTAGGAAAGAAGTCTGAGAAATTAAGGTATTGTGCATTATTTATTCAAAGCATTGTTTAACTGGAGTCTTTTTAAAATTTAGTTTTAACCAGAGGAAGAGAAATGACCAAATCCAAGAATCATCTATACCATCTCTGATACAGAAATCGTTCATGGATAAGGTGTTT
This sequence comes from Cervus canadensis, assembly GCF_019320065.1. Classification (NCBI taxonomy): domain Eukaryota; kingdom Metazoa; phylum Chordata; class Mammalia; order Artiodactyla; family Cervidae; genus Cervus; species Cervus canadensis. Next base: position 35,240,717 of record NC_057412.1, read on the forward strand.
GTTTTTAAAACGTCTTTGTTATTAAAAATACTATGAAAATAAACCAGTTTGAGGACGTATTCTCATATGCAGGGCAAGAGGATATAATCAATTTATGTTTTGTGGCACTTTTCTAAAAAATATGGTCGCTGAGCAATCAGAAGAATCTAAAGTTATTTCAGCATGTGCTACTCCAGTGCTCCGGAGACATACGACATCAGACTCCTCACTGGCGTTCCTTCTCACCAGAGGCAATGTGATATATGACCAATTGCACTGGCCTTGAAGTCAGCTAAACTCGAGGACACATTACAGCCTCTCACTCTTTCTGTGTCCCTGGATAAGTTTCTTAACCTTCCTGTCTACCCCTATTGCAAGATTTCAAAAAGTGATACAAATCTACTTGCTAGGCCACTGTGAACACCTGTGATGATGTAGACACAATATGCACTTCAATGGCTGTAACAGCACAGGGATTCAGTGACTAATAGCTATTGTTGTTTTTCTTTCTTTTATCTATCTTACATTATTTTCCTAGATCACGTGTGTGAATATATCTGATTTGTACTTAACATTTACACCCTCATCCTCTTTCCACCCCCGTGAAAGAGACTGTTAATTGTTAGCTGCACTGTGTTTAGATAGTCTTAGAACCTAATCATCTTATCAATTTGCTGACGGAGAGATACTGTGTTATACCTTTTTTTTTGGTAGGTGTTATAATTTCCAGTACAAATTACATGCCAGAAAAGATACATTTGTTGCATCATTTTTCAGTTTTGTCATTTGAATTCTATTATAGTTTAGTTTTTTGCAGTACTGAAAGAACACAGTAAGTGGGAACTAGTTTGTGCCATCCATGTTTTGAAAGTAATTTTAAAGGCTGATAGTAGGATCAGATTCCATTATGAATAGGTACCTACCTCCCACCTGTTAGTCTCCATTCATTTATGAAGAGATCCAGAATTCAAAAGGTAAAGAGTCCCCAACACTCTGTTCTCCCTTTTCTGAGAAAGTCCAGAACCGAGTATGCTTATGGAAACCAACCCTTTAGGGAATAGGGAAAGCCAATGCTACCTCTAACACTGGGCCCATATGGTCCTAGAAGAGGGAGAACAGTTAGTGTCAGCCCAAGCAAAAATTCCCAAGGATAATTTCATCAAGACAGGTGCGGAGAGTTGTAATACACAGTTGTAAGAATTGCCGTTATTTTCCTGTTATCTTTTTTTTCCCCCAGTTTTATTGAATACCATGATTTAGATCTCTATGTAGAATAATGGGATCTGTCTGCAATTCTTCTATTCCCCCAACTTTGCATTAGGAGGGTCCCACCAGCTCTCAATTGTGTTGCTTTTTTCAATAAATATTAAACTTCTAGTTTTTTTTCTTGTTTTTTTTTTTTTTTTAAATTTGTTCTCTTAAAATTGGGAAAGACTTCAGTAAAAGATGTAAAACAATATATGTATTTAGAGATGAGGACACACTTATTAAGTGAATAGTGAACACATTTCCATTTCAGAAAGAAAAGAAAAATATTTCAACTCAGGGTGATGGCTTTCTTGATATGTTAAGCAGGATTCTGAGATGGCTCTCAAGATTCCTGTCTCCTGGAGTATATAGTCTGTAGTATCCCCACCCATGGGTGTGGAAAGAACCTGTGAATAGAATGGAGGTCACTTCCGTGGTTAGATTACAGTAGAGGACAAAAGTGTAGAAATTTTTCAGATTGAATTAAGGTTGCAGATCAGTTGACTTTGAGTTCATCTCAGGGGAAATGACGCTTGGTGGGCCTGGTCTAAACTGGCGATCCATGAAAAGAGTCTGAGCTTTTTCTGATGTTGCAGAGGTTTGAAGCAGCAATGCTATTCTCTCATTGGCTCTGAGGAAGCAAACTGTCATCTTGTGGAGAGGGTAGCATGAAAGGGACAGCAAGTGGTTTGCTAGCACAGCACCTGGTTGATGACCAACAATAAAGCAGGGACTACAGTTTCACAGTTGCAAGGAACTGATTTCTGCAAACAGCTAGTGAGTTTAGACGGGGACATGAGCCCCAGATGGGACACAGGCCCAGTCAACACCTTGATTTTACTTCATCAGGCCCTGGGATGACTTAGGTAACCAGTATCCAGCCCATGAAAACTGTGAGATAAGAAAGTTGTGTATTTGTACACAGCTAAGTTTGTAGTAATTTTTAACACAGCAATAGAAAACTAATACACTTGGATAAGAAAAAATTTGAATCCATTATTTTTTTTTTTCATATAAAGAAAAAATACTTTCTCCCTTAAATTTATTTATTTCACTGGGAGGTGCTTTGATTCCATCCTATATCTTCAAGGTCATTCTGCACTCAAAATTCCAATGAGCATTTGGTAAATGCCAGGTCTTTTCCTCCTTAAAATAGTCTTTTATTTATTCTATGTCCCTCTCTAAACATCTTTCCAACTCTGTCCAGAAGTCTGTAATTACTTTTCGGAATTTCCCTTCTCTTATTCACTGCAAGCTAAGTTGCCCCATTAATCCACAAGCATATTCTTCCTGTGTTTGCTCATAATATTCTTGTTAATGAGTACAGTAGACACTTTTCAGTTCTTATCATCCATGACTACTCAGTAGCATTAATATATTTTTCCTTATAAATGCTTTTTTTTTTGGCTTTATCATAGTTCACTCTTCTCGTTTTCCTGTTTCATTCCTGACATTTGTTTTTTTGCATTAAATTTTAGTATTATCTAGGCTCCATCCTCTGTCTTCTCTTTTTATCAGTCTGAATAGTATCCCTTAACAATTTCCTCTACTTCCTTTATTTAAGTTGCCATATTTGGTGCTGATGACTAATCTCTAGACCTGCTCTTTCTTCTTTGCTTCAAATCTGTGTGTACAGTCGCCAATAGAAAGAAAGTGAAACTGTTAGTCACTCAGTCATGTCCGACCCTTTGTGACCCCACAGACTGTAGCCCACCAGACTCCTCTGTCCATGGAATTCTCCAGGCAAGAATACAGAGTGGGTTGCCATTTCCCTTCTCCAGGAGCTCTTCCCAACCCAGGGATTGCACCTGGGTCTCCTGCATTGCAGGCAGACTGTTTTTACTGATTGAGCCACTAGGGAAGACCTAACATACATAAAGTTCAATAATTCCAGAGTTGGTCTTTTCTCCCCCCCACCCCATTTTATTGAATATATCAACTATCTCCCTGGTTATTCAATCTGAGGATCTTGGCATTATCTTCAATTCAGTTCAGTTCAGTTCAGTTGCTCAGTCATGTCTGACTCTTTACGATCCCATGAATTGCAGCATGCCAGGCCTCCCTGTCCATCACCAACTCCCGGAGTTTACTCAAACTCATGCCCATCGAGTCGGTGATACCATCCAGCCATCTCATCTTCCATCGTCCCCTTCTCCTCCTGCCCCCAATCCCTCCCAGCATCAGGGCCTTTTCCAATGAGTCAACTCTTCGCATGAGGTGGCCAAAGTACTGGAGTTTCAGTTTCAGCATCAGTCCTTCCAATGAACACCCAGGACTGATCTCCCTTAGGATGGACTGGCTGGATCTCCTTGCAGTCCAAGGGACTCTCAAGAGTCTTCTCCAACACCACAGTTCAAAAGCATCAATTCTTTGGCACTCAGCTTTCCTCACAATCCAACTCTCACATCCATACATGACCACTGGAAAAACCATAGCCTTGACTAGACGGACCTTTGTTGGCAAAGTAATGTGTCTGCTTTTTAATGTGCTGTCTAGATTGGTCATAACTTTCCTTCCAGTCACCATCTGCAGTGATTTTGGAGCCCCCCAAAACAAAGTCTGACACTGCTTCCACTGTTTCCCCATCTATTTCCCATGAAATGATGGGATCAGATGCCATGATCTTAGTTTTCTGAATGTTGAGCTTTAAGCCAACTTTTTCACTCTCCTCTTTCACTTTCATCAAGAGGCTTTTTAGTTCATCTTCACTTTCTGCCATTATCTTAGATCTTCTTATCTCCCTCATCTATTGCTTTACCCATTCTGCTATGTCATAGTATACTTTACTTATATTCTCTTTTAAATATTTAGTTAAATACACTAGTATCTCCTTTCATTTTCTACAATATCCTCAAAGTCACTTTCTCTTTTGTTCCTTTGCTTTGCACCTGGAGTAACCTTTGTAACATGCACATGTGATTAAGTCCCTCGACTGCTTAAAGATTTCATGACTCCTTTTCTTCTGGGTAAAATCCCAAATTCTTTCACATAAACCTTTCTTCATCATCCTCTCCTTATAGTCCTCTCCCTTATTAACACCCACAATTCTTTCTGTTTTCTCACTGCCAAATCCTCTGCTGAGAAATTCTTTCATGTCTGCCTCATTTATTTCAGTTGGTCAAGTTATCCCTTACGATCAGGCTGAAGACGCCTTCTTTGATCTGTCAAACCAGCGCTAGGTGTTCAACTTTTGTCCACAGTTGCACTGTGTCCTGAACTCTCAAGCTGTGTTATACTTAAATGGCTTTTCTACTCTTTTAGACAATAATTTCTTTAAAGTGAGCCAGCTTCTTTTTCAATGTTGACACCTCTAGTTCTAACACAGTGCCTGAGACAGCATAAATATTTTAGGAAAAGGTTATTGATCAAACTATAGCTAACTTTTATCACATCATAAAAAGGCACTAACAATGGTACAATATTAATTACTCAGTGAATTTTTGTTGTTCAGTGATGAACATCTCATATATAAAACTGTACTAAAGATGTTGGCATGTATAATATTGCTTAAAAACTGAAATTATATAAGCAAATTCAGGCAAAAAATTTTGAGGAATATTTCTTACACAGTCTGTTTATATATCAGCTCAGTTCCTATTGTTTTATCTTATTTATTAAAGCAGGGTTAGTGAAGCAAAGTCAGTCACGTATTTTATTTGCATAACTATGCCTGGGAAGCCCTCCCTCTCCTATACCTTCTTAGCTCTGTGGTTAAACTTTTCATCCACCCTGTTATCAAGTTCCATGGTTTGTGTCTCCTCAATATCTGTCCTATCCGTCTGATCCTCCTTGGCCTTCTCTTCCTGTGTATCTCCAAGACAGCTCTTCCATAGTTACTTTCTACCTAGTCTAATCCGTATTCAAATCCATCATACAGAAAGACAAATTGTGTCATTTATTTACTCTAATGCATTTAAAGATTTTCCATTGTTGAATCAAGAAAAGGTCCTTAGCTTGCTAGTCAAGTGCCTCTATGACATGGCTCCCTACTAATTTATCAGCTGCCTCTTCACTTCTTTCTTATATGAACCCCAAAGGAAGTATACACACATAATTCAACCAAACACATTCTATGCTTTCCAACCTTTCTATTTTTGTTGTGGCTTTTCTTTAATCTTCTTAATTTTAAAATTAATCCTTCTAAAATCTTGCACAAGCAGCATCTACTGCATGAAGCAGTCCTTGATTTCTCAATGCTATGGTATCACCCTTTTGAACCACATTAATGTTTTCTGCCCTCTTACATCACTTACATTGGTTGTTAATATAGATATTTGTGGGGTTATTTAACTCTCTCCCTACTTCCCAGGCATTAGATCACCATCATCTTGAGAGTATAGTTTATTGTTTATAATCTCACTCCTACAGTGTAGTTTTGCATCTTAGAACTAATATTAGTTACTATTTTTCTTTTCTGTGAAAACAGAATTAAATTTTCATTTATCAACATACACTAAAGAAAGCATTCCACTTATAAAATGAAGTATGGAGTTAAAATAAGGAGTAAAAGTAAACAGTATCTTAGTTAGGATCAAATATATTAAGAAAATTTAGTGTTCAAGTTTTTAATTTACTGGAATTTTATTTTAATTGGATTCACTTTTCTGTTTTTAACTTTTTTTGTCCTTTTCTCCTTCCCTTTTATCTTTGCCATATATATCACATGTAGATATAGCAATAAGTATTTCTTTTCCCTGATGTCAAAGAATTCTCCTTCTATTTGATTTTCCTTAGGGTGAGGCAGAATGATTTATAATAAGCTAAATTTGACTTGAATCCTTACACATTCCTGAAAATGTCAAAGTTTTAAATTGCATACCTCTGTACAGAATTTGTGAAGTCTTGACTTACTTCCACATTCTCCTTTGAGCAACAAAATACGCCATGCTTAAAATCAAGTTCTTTGAAGAATACAAAGTAATGTCTGAAAGAAATATCACTCAGAATATCACTTCTTGGAAATATCGCAATAAGCTCAACATACTTATCTGCACAGTAGTAAACTTCTAGACTCAGCAAGTGAATTGGATTCTTAGTCAGTGATTTCCCTTTGGGATAAAGGGGAGGCAGTGTTAATGGAGGGTAAGTGCTACATGAGGTCTATATGTATTTGTGGGCTAGTTTCAATGCTGTACTTTCAGAAAGTCATTTCATTTATGCCTTTTTTTGGTGATGTTTCCAAAAAATACTAACCTGGATACATTTCATCTTTACATTTTTAGGAGAAAGCTACTCAGTTTGGACTATGTTTACTTCTATTAAAATTTTGCTGTTTGAAGCTGCATGTAGATCTTTTGAGAAGCCCCATGCTTGAGTCCCTATTTTTACATTTTCATGACAGCTTTTACATGCTCCTGAGCATGTAGGCTCTGAGCTTCTACTGAAGCATGTAATTACTGGCGATGAGTTAGCACCCGCCGTGTGGTACCAAGTAATGGCATTTGGAAGCAATGTCAATAAGAGAAAATTGGCAAGCTGGAGATAGCCAAGTGAGATAACTCAGAAACTCACATGCCATTGCAAGCACTTCCACTATTGCCAGTAGCACAAAAGAACTTTATTTACAGAAATTTTTATGTAATCTCCAAGGTGTCCACATCAGAGGAAATTAAACGGCTGCTTTGTGGTTTAGAATGAATTCGTGGCTCCATGGATGATTTGAATGTTTTACTCTTCCAAAATGAGTTTTTGCCTAAACTGTCATTCTGTTTTCTGCCTCAACTATTTGATTTGCTTTTTTATTTGGGGCCAAATCGGTAAAGAACAGCTCTCAAGACACATAGCCATGACCTGGAAGATTTAGGAATGAGATTGGAGATGAACTTGTCACTTAGCCTTTGATCTGTACAGGAATCACATAGGGGAGATTATTAAAACTGTAGATTCCTGTGTTCATTCCACAGAGATTCAGATTCAGTAGGTCTGCAATTAAGCCAAGAATTCTTCATTTTTCCGAGGCACTGAATTTTTGGACTAGACTGAAAAGGCACTGCTTGAGTTAAAGGAAAAGAGCGACCTTTTAGCTTCTTTCTACTCCAAGTGTGATCTTTGGCTCAACAGGATGCTGAAGCAGGATAAAACTGCAAAAATCACAGGCCCTGGAATTTGCATTTTGACCAGGTCCTCAAGTGTAATCAGAGTGTGAGAATCATTGTTTTAGCAAACACAGTGGATTTAATTATAGCTGCTTAGTTAATTAGATTATAGCTGTCACCCCGAAGAGAGAAAGGAAAGTAGGACACGAAGAGGAGCGCTTGGATGGAAGGGTGTATGTGTATGTTAGTCACTCAGTCATGTCCAACTCTCAGCAACCTCAAGGACTGTAGCCTGCCAACCTCCTCTGCCTATGGAATTCTCCAGGCAAGAATACTGGAGTGGGTAGCCAGCTATTCCCTTCTTCAGAGGATCTTCCCAACCCAGGGGTCTAACCCTGGTCTCCTGTATTGCAGGCAGATTCTTTAGCATCTGAGCCACCAGGGAAGCCTGGATGGAAGGGTGAGCTGCAACAATTGGGACATTAGGTTGGAAGCAAAACATAGTGAATTCAGCTATTTTAAGCATCTATAAAGCAGAATAAATTTTATGGAGATAAACTAAATCACATAACCGAGTGAATGTGCTTCTTGTCATTTAGCAAGATAACCATTACAAGCTAAATACTAAAACTGTGTATTTAATTTATAAAAGCATATTTATTACATTAGAAATAGGTAGAAGGCTTGAGTCATTTTGGTAGGAACAAGTTGTGCGTAGAACTGGCTGTCAAGGGCAGGGCAGATTTCACCAGGATTCCAGGGACCCTTCAGCCCAGTATTAAAAAGTGGTCAACTATATTGCTGCTGCTTTGGTCAAAACTATCCTATCTATGTCACTTATTTATATTTTGAATTTTGAGCAAAGCTGCTTGGGCAAATTATTATTATAGTCTGTTCATTACGCTTTAATGTTTGATGGCTGGAACAGTGGAGAAGGAATGGCAACCCACTCCAGTACTCTTGCCTGGAGAATCCCATGGACAGAGGAGCCTGGTGGGCTGCCATCTATGGGGTCGCATAGAGTCAGACATGACTGAAGTGACTTAGCAGCAGCAGCAGGCTAGAACAAATAGATGGTTTCTGAACCCTCCCTATTTTGAAGTTGTACAGACTGATACAGTCATAGCTGTTGAATAATTCAAGGAGAAACTATCAGATCTTCTTTAGGTACCCATGATTGTTAAGCCTGGCTACAGATGCATTTTGCCTGAGTCAAACGATCTCAATTAAGATTAAAGTTTCAAGCAAAACATAGAAGCTATATTGTCTAAATGAGTCCTAAATCTGGTGAAACGAATTCAGCTATTTTAAGAATCTATAAAGCTGAATAAATTTTATGATAATAAATTAAATCACATAACCTAATGAATGTACTTCTTGTCATTTAGCAAGATAACCATTACAAGTTAAATACTAAAACTGTGTATTTAATTGATAGAAGCACATTTATTGCATTAGAAATACATAAAGTTACCCTGTAATGTCACTACCACACTGAGTTCTGTCTTATTAATTCCACAGAAACACTGTGTGAGTTTTATGGTAACTTTGACAAATTAAATTTCTTGGTGTTTTAATTTGGATTTTGTAATCTTTCTTGCCAAATGATTATTTAACCTCTATAATGCTAACTTTCTAGTAATTAATTGGTATTTAATTATCATATCACCAGTAAGGTTATAATCTCTATATAAAGTTTTTTTTTTTTCATGCTCATTTTAATTTAAATTTTTTTTTCAGAGTAGTAGTGGGAGTTTTTATACATGGGATGGTGAACTTGGTCATTTTTTCCAGTTGAGAAAACAAGGTTAACCTTTCAAGATTAGCGGGGAATTTAGGTTTCATTCTTGCTGAAAACTGCTCTGAAGTTTCATTTTCTTTCTAAAACATAAATCCAAATCACATATCTTCCTCCCTTGGAAATTTAAATAGAATCATCATTTGGCATATGACATAATTATTAAGTGCAGAGATAATAAAATGTGAAGACTAAGATTTAGTGCACTGATCTAGATAGTATTCTCGTCCTTCAGTTAAAAGTAGCAAGAGTCATACATACTTATTTCTTTATAATATATCACTCTTTCTTAAGAGATACAGGAGATGTGGGTTTCATCCCTGGCTTGGGAAGATCCCCTGGAGAAGGAAATGACAACTCACTCCGGTATTCCTATGTAGAGAACCCCATGGACAGAGAGGGTGGGTTACAGTCCATAGGGTTGCAACGAGTCAGACAGGGCTGAAGAGACTGATCACAAGCACGTGCACTCTTTCTTAAATTTCCAGCATGAGAAGAATCATCTGGGGGTACTTGTCTAAAAATTACCACTTCCTGAGGCTTTCTTGGAGATTCTGACTTGCCAGGACTGAGATGTGGCCATGGAGTGTGTATTTTTATTAAGGGCCAAATAATTTAAATTACCAGGGACAGCAGGGAAACACTGTTCTCAAATTAATATCTACACAAAGAGATTTCAGGATCACTTGTGCCCAAAAGAGTGTAGATCAATGTGCTCAACCTAGCTGCACATTAGAAGCACTCTTTTAAAAATCTTAGTGGCCAAGGCACATTCCAACCACTTTGATCATAATCTCTAAAGTGGCACCTAAGGGTCAAAAGTTGTGATTGGGGAACTGCCTCACAGAAAAATGGAATGGCTACACCATCTAGTATCAGAAAATTTGAACAGATTTGAAAGTGAAAGTTAAGAAGATAAGCATTAGAGAAAAACAAGGCATAATTTTCAAGGTGATAAAGTTATAGGGTTACTGCTGGTTTATGGAGAAAACATAATTAAAATGATTGAATTAGGAATCTATGGTTTCAAAACCTTGAGCTTGTATTAGAATCACAGGGAAGGCTAGTTGAAAAGGATTGATTCACCCCACCCTAGAGTTTTTATCAGCTGGTTTGGGACAGAGTCTGAGATCTTGCACTTCTAATAAGTTGCAGGTAAAGCTCCTGCTGTTGATCCAAGGAATATATCTGAGAACCAATGTTCTAAAGGAAGGAAGAGAGACACCAAATGGGAGTATGATGGAACTAAGGTCGATTGAGCCCAAGCCTGGTTGAGATGTTTGACTGAGAGAATTGCTACTATGTGGGATTATATTAGAAATAGCTAACTGTGATTCCTTGGTGGCTCAGAGAGTGAAGAATCCACCTACAGTGTGGGAGACCTGGGTTTGATTCCTGGGTTGGGAAGATCCCTTGGAGGAGGGCATGGCAACGCACTGCAGCATTCTTGCCTGGAGAATCCCCAAGGACAGAGGAGTCTGGCAGGCTACAGTCCATGGGATAACGAAAAATTGGACACAACCGAGCTACTGAGCACAGTACATAGAGTTCCTGGGTCAGCCCAGGTGGCTCAGAGGTAACGGGTCTGTCTGTGAAGGCAGGAGACATTGGAGACATGGGTTCGGTTCCTGTGTTGGGAAGATCCCCTGAAGGAGGGAATGGCAACCCACTCCAATATTCTCGCCTGGAGAATCCAATGGACAGAGGAGCCTCGTGGGCTCAGTCCATGGGGTCACAAAGAGTCACAACTGAGCGACTGAATACACACACACACACACTCACACGCACACATAGAGTTGCTACTATGTTGAAGTGTTGTACCAAACATTTTATACATATTAAGTGGCTTTATCCTTAACATAATCTTATATGACAGATGCACTATTATCATTTCTTTCATAGCTGTGGAAGTTGAGGTATAGGGAAGTTAAGTAATGTATCAATGGCAATGCAGTTAGTACATTGTAGATTTGGGATTAGAATCTAGGTGGTTTGGCTACAAGGTCCATGCAGTTAACTACTATTATGCTCAGGGAGGTGAAGGTGGACAAGCTTCTTTCAAAAAATAAATGATTGTAGCAGATCTAGAACTCACTCACTTAACCTATTTTAGGACCCCACAGGAAAAATGTTGAGAAATATGTTAGGGAAATAAAGATCAGACCATAAATCAAAGTAAAAGTAAAGACAGATCCAGAAACAAACTTACATAAAAGGAAGGAAAGGGTCAATTTATGCAGGAGTAGAAATATTATAGATCAGTTATGCCTGCCTGAAAGAGTTTGGAAATAGTAAAAAGGTATATATCATACAACCATCTCATTCTCTGTTGTCCCCTTCTCCTCCTGCCTTCAATATTTCCCAGCATCAACTCTCCAGTGAGTTGACTTTTCCCATCAAGTGGTCAAAATACTGGAGTTTCAGCTTCAGCATCAGTCCTTCCAATGAATATTCAGGACCGATTTCCTTTAGGATGGACTGGTTGGATCTCCTTGCAGTCCAAGGGACTCTCAAGAGTCTTCTCCAACACCACAGTTCAAAAGCATCAATTCTTCGGTGCTCAGCTTTCTTTATAGTCTAACTCTCACATCCATACATGACTACACCATAATTTTGACTAGAGAGACCTTTGTTGGCAAAGTAATGTCTCTGCTTTTTAATATGCTGTCTAGGTTGGTCATAACTTTTCTTCCAAGGAATAAGTGTGTTTTAATTTCATGGCTGCAGTCACCATCTGCAGTAAGTGATTTTGAAGCCCCCCAAAATAAAATCTCTCACTGTTTCCAATGTTTCCCCATCTATTTGCCATGAAGTGATGGGACTGGATGCCATGATCTTAGTTTTCTGAATGTTGAGTTTTAAGACAACTTTTTCACTCTCCTCTTTCACTTTCATCAAGAGGCTCTTCTTCTTCGCTTTCTGCCATAAGGGTGGTGCCATCTGCATATCTGAGGTTATTGATATTTCTCCTGGCATTCTTGTTCCAGCTTGTGCTTTATTCAGCCCATTTTTTCTCATGACATACTTTGCATTTAAGTTAAATAAGCAATATACAGCCTTGATCAACTCCTTTCCCTATTTGGAACCAGTCTGTGGTTCCATGCCCAGTTCTAACTGTTGCTTCCTGACCTGCATACAGGTTTCTCAAGAGGCAGGTCAGGTGGTCTGGTATTCCCATATCTTTAAGAATTTTCCACAGTTTGTTGTGATCCACACAGTCAAAGGCTATGGCATAGTCAATAAAGCAAAAGTAGATGTTTTTTCTGGAACTCTCTTGCTTTTTCGATGATCCAGCGGATGTTGGCAATTTGATCTCTGGTTCCTCTTCCTTTTCTAAAACCAGCTTGAATATCTGAAAGTTCACGGTTCACGTATTGTTGAAGCCTGGCTTGGAGAATTTTGAGCATTACTTTACTAGCATGTGAGATGAGTGCAATTGTGCAGTAGTTTGAGCATTCTTTGGCATTGCCTTTCTTTGGAATTGGAATGAAAACTGACCTTTTCCAGTCCTGTGGCCACTGCTGAGTTTTCCAAATTTGCTGGCATATTGAGTGCAGCACTTTCACAACATCATCTTTTAGGACTTGAAATAACTCAACTGGAATTCCATCACCTCCACTAGCTTTGTTTGTAGTGATGCTTCCTAAGGCCCACTTGACTTCACATTCCAGGATGTCTGGCTCTTGGTGAGTGATCACACCATCGTGAATATCTGGTTCATGATGATCTTTTTGTATAGTTCTTCTGTGTATTCTTGTCACCTCTTCTTAACATCTTCTGCTGCTGTTAGGTCCATACCATTTCTGTCTTTTATTGAGCCCATCTTTGCATGAAATGTCTAGAGCCCTAGAACTGATCACCTGTTTCATGAAATGACACACAGGTGCCCATGTCATGCATGGTCAGGTCTGATAACAATATATTTCCTTGATACTGAAATAAACCAAATGCCACAGGACAGAAATCACCCAAACATGATTGTAGGCAGAATTTCCTGAAGGCAAGCTTTCCCTTCCCTCTAGCTGGCAAGTGGACTGTGTGGGTTTCTTACCAATACAATTCCTATGGTCTACAAATGGAGGCTAACTGGAATTAGACATGTTCATATATTCTGAGCTTTGCTTATCTTCAAAGAGAAGAAACCATAGGGAAGCAGTTAAATTTTGAACAGAAAATTCTTTCATTTTGACTCACCAAGATATGTTTCTTTTGATCAACAAAAACATTTTACTGCTACTGATGTACAAGAAAGAACAAGAAAATGTAACATTACATGAATATATCACATTCTTTGACCTGTTGAGCTATGTTCTCCAAAAGCTGGAAAGGGAAATTAAAACATTTCATATTTAAAATAGATGGGGGCAAGTTTTTAAAGACTGTTTTACTCAATTATATATGAGAAGGTGAAACAGAGAATGGACATACTTTTGTTTTTTCTGCTCTGTTTATCCTGGGACTAAAATCAAATTTGTGCATGCCAGTAGAGAAAGGTATCACTGCATGAGACCTGCTTTCTCAATCAGTAACTTGGAGCACATTCCTAAAGATACTTTGGGAGTAGGTTATAACCTTATGTCATAAAACAAAAACAAGGCTAAGTGTAAATGAAGTCTGTTGGTACACTGTAAAGGTAGTCTGTGATCCTTTACCAGAGAGATTCTATGATACTTTCCTGGAAATGGGGCATAGGAGGGACATTGGCAAGTCTATTGTTACTGTTTGCTTTATGAGTAAGCACTAGAGAACCATACTGTGGCTTGGAAGTTATGGCTAAAAGCAAGTACTAAATGGAAAGGTAGAGAGAATGGCAAATGGGAAGGTCTCTCAGGAATGGATACAATTATGCTATCCCCCAAGAAAGAGATTTAGAGCAAGAAAATAATACTGTTTCCCATAATGCATGTCGACTAGTGGTTGATGTTGGAAGAATTCACTTGAATTGCTTTCTGCAGAGAAGAGAAACAGATGCCAGGTGAATTAAGAATTCTTCCTACAAACTCTACTTCATAATAGAATGTTCTCTGTTGAATGAACTTACTGGAAACTAGCTGGAGCTGCACCTTGGCTCATAACCTGTAGCCTTTTTTTTTTTTTTTTAACCACTTTGGTTTTTTTTTCAGTGTCCTGAGAGAAATACTACCATTAATTGAAAAGGGAGGAAGTACCCCCATCTAAAAATATTTAAAATAAAGGAAATCATGCAGGCTAAATTCTCTGACCGGAATGGATTGTTATAAATAAGTAAAAATAAAATGACCAGGAACACTCTAAGAGTTGGAAATTAAAATATCTAATGTCAACAATATGTGTAATGGCTTGACCATCATTGGCACCCACATGCCAGAAGTCCTAAGCCATTTTATGAGGATTCAGTTAATTCAGGTAGGCTGGAATACGGAGGCCTATCATCAAGAATAAAGCAAACTGCTAACTTTCATTTCTGTCCAAGTTTGAGTAAAGTTGGCTAGAAATAAAAGGGTGATTTGGAGACTGAACAGCAACAGTAGCATTTGAAGATCACGTATTTTTGGTTAGGTCTACAAACGGTCCTGACTTATGATGTTTCTATTTACTATTTTTCAGCTTTATAATGGTGTGAAAACAATACACACTCACTAGAAACTGTACTTTGAATTTTGAATTTTGTCTCTTTTTTGAACTAGATACTCTCTCATGCTGTTGGACCATGACAGGGATCCGCAGCTCCTAGTCAATCACGTGATCACAAGGGTAAATAACCAATATACAAATAACAATTTTGTGTCCATGATTTTTCACTTTAGTTACTGTATTCAATAAATTATATAAGATATTTCATACTTTATTACAAAATAGGCTTTGTGTTAGATGGTTTTACCCAACTATAGGCTAATGTAAGTGTTCTGAGCTTGTTTAAAGTAGGTTAGGCTAAACTATAGTGTTCCATAGATTGGGTATATTAAATGAATTTTTGACTAATGATATTTTCAAGTTACAGTGGGTTTATTGGGACTATCATAATTCCATCATTAGTCAAGGAAGATCTGTGTCCAAATCTCTCATATGCTGTCATAGACAATATGTAATTGAATGGGCACAGCCAGATTTGACCCATGGACTATATAGTTTGCCAGCCTCTGGATCTCATCATATATTCTGTGATAAATTTTATTAGGTAGAAAAGTTGGATACAGTGGAACTCAGAAATCAAAGAGGGAATTAATTTTTTAAAGATTTCATCAGTCAGTAGTTATTTTACATTGTTTACCTTATGTTTACATCTTCTGAAGTCGCTGGGAAACCTAAAATTGTTTTTTATTGTTTCAACTGACTTTCACTCATGATGGCTTCTTTCCTTGTTTATTTGACACTTGTGAACTGTAGCTAATTTATTGGAATTTTTGGTTCAGATTGAAGGCAGAATTCCAAACAGAATTTGCATTTGCTTTTATTGGATACTAGAGTGTGTAAAGATTTTGGGACCATTTAAAATTTTCAGTTTGAGGTTTTCCCAACTATGATGCTGGTTAATCACAAGCAAAAAGATTTATGATGGTAAATATCCAGGGAAGACTTTATTATTAGTATTTTTATTGTCATTATCATCATTACCAATCTTTCCCGTCAAGAGCCCTGGCAAATATAGGTACATTTCCATCTCTTCTCTGTATTGCTAAGTGGACTTTTTCCAGTCACTTCTTCACATGTTCAGTTGCTAAGTTGTGTCCGACTCTTTGCGACCCCATGGACTGCAGCATGCCAGGCTTCTCTGTCCTTTGCTTTCTCCCAGAGTTTGCTCAAACTCATGTCCATTGAGTTGGTGATCCCATCCAACCATCTCGTCGTCTGTCCCCTTCTTCTCCTGCCTTCAATCTTTCCCAGCGTCAGGATCTTTTCCAAAGAACCAGCTCTTTGCATGAGGTGGCCCAAGTATTGGAGCTTCAGCTTCAGTATCAGCCCTTCCAATGAATATTCAGGGTTGTTTTTCTTTAGGATTAGCTGGTTTGATCTTGCTGTCCAAGGGACTCTCAAGAGTCTTCTCCAGGACCACAGTTCGAAAGCCTCAATTCTTTGGCCCAGTCTTCTTTATGGCCCAACTCTCATATCCGTACATGATTACTGGAAAAACCATATGACTATACAGACCTTTGTTGGCAAAGTGATGTCTGCTTTTAAATATGCTGTCTAGGTTTCTCATAGCTTTTCTTCCAAGGAGCAAGCATCTTTAATTTCATGGCTGCAGTCACCATCTACAGTGATTTTGGAGCCCAAGAAAATAAATATGTCACTGTTTCCATTTTTTTTCCCTTCTATTTACTATGAAGTGATGGGACCGGTTGCCATGATCTTAGTTTTTTGAATGTTGAGTTTTAATGCAGGTTTTTCATTCTCCTCTTTGACCTTCATCAAGAGGCTCTTTGGTTCCTCTTTGCTTTCTGCCATTAGAGTGTTATCATCTGAGGTTATTGATATTTCTCCAAGAAAACTTGATTCCAGCTTGTGATTCATCCAGCCCAGTATTTCACATGATATACTCTGCATATGAGTTAAATAAGCAAGATGACAATATACAGCCTTGATGTACCCCCTTTCCCAATTTTGAACCAGTCTGTTGTTCCATGTCCAGTTCTAACTGTCGCTTTTTGACCTGCATACAGGTTTCTTAGGAGGCAGGTGAGGTGGTCTGGTATTCACATACACTAAGTGGTCTTAAGTTCAGGAGCTCCATTTTTCACAGTTTCAAAACCTAGTCCCTTGATCACCATACAGATTTTAATCTCCACATTCTCCAAAGAACTTATTATTGATAAGTTGGGAATGTCTATCTACTTCATTCCTGTGTCTATCTTTGGGTTGCTTTTGAACTTAGTTTTGAAATATTTGTGTAGTTTATTAGGCCTCTTGAAGCTTCAACACTATGAAGATTATAAAGTCCCTCACAATAACAAAATATATATTCATATGTATACATATATATATATACACCCACACATATATAGCATAAAATTGCAGATGGTACAGAGAATCCCTGGACTCCTTAGAGTCAAACCTTAAGAATATCTATTAATTATTAGTTTATTTAAAATTTAACAGTTTTTTTCATTAAAATCAAATTCAAAATTAAATTTTAGTACAAAATTGTGTATTCTAAATGTTGCTCTTAGATTATATTGGCTCCTTAATATAAAAATGGAATTTTGGAATTTTGTGCACATGTTAGGATGGAGAAATATGAATAGTAATTAGAGGTTTACCACTTATAACTGGAAGTGGCATTATTGACATAAAGCAAAATTCTCTAGTTGCCTTGCTAATTATGTGGTGTTATTTCCTGCTTTTGATTAAGTTGATAGTTTGAAGATAGTTATCAACGAAAGGTTTATACAATATAGTTCTTTTTTCCATTTATTGATGTCTGTGAAGTTTTTGCTGTAGCACTGGGTTCTTTAGATTATACAGAAATGAAGTAAGAGTTTATATTAGCATCCTAAGTTTGAAGAGAAATCTTTCAATTGAACAATAGGTCTAATAAAATATTTAGGGTTGTGTAATATATGTTTAAACTAACTTTAAGTATTTTCTCTATTAAGCAGTCTCAGAGGCCCATATTTATATCAAAATTTTAAATGACATTAATTAGAGTAGCACTTCAAAATATTCATAGTATATTTGAAAAAGGAGCTTATGGCTAAATGAATTGGCAGTGTTTTGGGTTAAACTTAGTGACACAGGTTTCTTTACAGCATAATTTTTCAGAAACTTTGAAATGCAAATAGAGTATTGTGAATTTCTAAAATAAGGTATAACAAGCTGCATTTTGTACTCTAATTTAAATATGAAATCCTTTTCTCTTGGTGCTTCTCGTGGGACAATAGATGTATAACATATTTGTATCCTTTTTATACTACTTTTCTTTCTATTTAAATATGAAAGAAAATGTGTACATATATTTTCATGAATATTTATTCTTTTCCTTCATTGTATATACAGAAATTTAAATAATTAGTGCTTAAAATGGAAGCTATGTATATAGAACGTAGGAAGAGTAAATTGTTTTTAATGTAAATCTAAATTATTAAGATGACTAATAAGTAGAATTTGTTATATTATACTTTCTCATTTTTGTTCATCCTAAATCTCCCCAAACAAACTGATGTATTGCAGACATCAGGACCAAATCCTTAAATGCATAGAAATACTAGTGCCTAAAACATATATGTAAGCATGAACATGCTTTCCTCTTGGGGTTGGATTGAATAAATGAAAATTGGGTTTTAAGATGCTAACTACTTATGTTAATACTATGTCTTCTTCAGTAACAATATTCATTCATTTTCTATGAAAAACTTTAATTAGGTTTCATAAAACTCAATAACTAAAAATTAAATAAAATCTGAAATATTTTAAAACACACTCTCAAATCTTTGAAAATATTGTATCCTTTATGCTGACTGTCATGCAGTCACCAGGTGGTAGACTTTATGAATAACTCAATTTGTTTAGTTATTGGTACTATGTATATTAATATCTGGGAAATTTGAACCAAATTCCCTCAGGTGAGAATGGATTATCCAGTATCTTAGAGAGGAAATATGTTTTATCCCCATCATATCACATCTTGTAAAGAATAAATAAATTTAGTTTTAAAAACAAAGATAATGCATGCGAGTAGTAACTGGAATAGGGGGCTGGCAGTCTTCCTCCCCATGCCTTTGCATCTTGGCTAGAGAGAGCAGTGAGATGCAGGAGACTCAGGTTTGATACCTGGGTTGGGAAGATCCCCTGGAGGAGGGCATGGCAACCCACTCCAATATTCTTGCCTGGAGAATCACATGGATAGAGGAGCCTGGCGGGCTGCAGCTGAAAGGGTCACAAAGAGTCGGCTACAACTGAGCACATATCAAATACATACATGTAGTTTTACTTTAAACTTTTTTACAATAGCCAATGAGTAACTTATAAACTCATGATGTTAGGACCCCAAGGTAGACAATATCCTAGAAATCCCACTTAAGATATTTTAACATGTATAAATACAAGTTACAATCATATCTCATATGATTATCTCATATCTTTTGTGGTATCCAAGTACATAGAAAGAGAAGAGTGGACTATGGGTTTAAAAAATAATCATATACTTATTTAGCATATTGAGTTAAAAATTTAAATTTGTAACCAAAAGAGCTAAGAAGGTTCTTATGTACTTTTGCTGTTAAAATAATTTACTTCATTAAAATTAAGACTAGAACACTTGTTTTTAGTTGTGGTTCTTTTCCTAATGTAATCATATCCTCCAAATCTGTGACTAGCTTACTGAATAAGAAGAGTTGCCTTCCAGTGACTTCACATTAATACACTTTGTGTATCTTTTGAAAATGAAGTATATGTCTAGATATGAGCAATAAAAAATATACATTAACACTCTAACAAAAATAAAAAGCATTATTTGTAGAAAATTATTGCCAATTACATTGTTCCAACCAGTGTTTTCAATCAATTTTATTTAACTAAAACTCCACCCCACTGACTAAAAATCACATCGGCGATAATGCAAAGGAAGAATGGCAAGCTACATCATCAGCATCGACTCCAGGAAGGTCAAGATACCAACCTTGGATTAATACGAGGAGGCCTTCATAACTTAAGAGACTCGAGAAAACACGCAAGTAGCCTGACAGTCCTAACTGTGATGAAAATCATCCACTGAAGTGGGTATTACTGTAAATCTTTGTCTACATGACAGATTTACATCTCCTTACCCCCATAAAATTCACCGTTAATGGCACAACACCTATTAAGCTGAGATATTTCTAGGTGTAGTACGTCATGGTATTTTCCTATATAGTTTACATTATTCTTGGCATTTCATGGCCTGTCTCATGAGATGGCTATGAAGGAAAATATAGTAACTTGCACTCACTTCTCAAGGACAAAATGCCATGTCTTACAAGAGGAAACATTCAGAAAGTGAAAAGCAAATATTGAGAATAATAGGATTGAAAAATGTGGCATATGCAAAATCTGGAGACTTAGGGAAAAACACTTCATTTTGTGGAGTGTGATTTTAATTCATTACCGAATTCCCAGTTTTTAGGGTTTTTCAAAAGGGAACAAATAAGCATTTACAAAAGTTCATTCTTAGAGCTGGGTATGTACAGGGGAGAAAATCGGATCTTTGACATAAACCCAGTCCTAGAACTTGAGCTTCCATCAGTACTTGTATAGGGAAACCCTGGGGCCTCAAACACATTTGGGTAAAACCACTATAGCACTTTCTGACAATTCATGCTGAGCAGGCTTTGTGTAACAGAGGCAATTAAAATGTCCAGGCTCTCCCTTGAGATATGTCAGCACATTGAGAACCTGGGTTACTGAATAACTTAATTCTTATTCACATAGCGCCTGAGAGGAAAATAATTTCAATTCTTACCACAGAATCTTTCTACTTTCTTTCTGAAAAAAAAGAAAAAAAACAGTTACAAGAGTGTATTAAACTTTTGACATGTTGTTATGACGTTTTTGGCCATAATGTAGGGAAGAAAATTCTATAAGCTAATGTCACTACATGTTAGGTGGGCTAAAAATAAATTTCAAAAACTAGATTGTAGTGTTCCACAAGTGAAAGCAATCTGTGCTTATTTTCTCTTTCAAAGCCCTGATTTTTATATATGAGAGAGATGCAAAATGACTAATTCAAGTTCATAGTATTAACTAATGTAGAACTAGGACTTAAGAAAAGAGTGTTCTTCAGAGTTTGAACCCAGATAAAGTTACAATCATGTTTGCCTCTCGTGAAGCAAACTTTGGGGAATGTTATACAATAGAAAGGCCTTTGTGACTTTGTACTGTGGGAAAGGAGAAGCAGAGAAGATGAAGTTATTGAAAGTCAAAGCAAAGTTTTAGAGAACTTGTACTTCTTTTGAGTGTCACATATAGGACTGCCTGATCCATTTCTTTCCTTACAGCAACATCCCTTTTATTTTATATTAGTAATAAAGGGCACAGTAGAAAGCCCTCACATGCAACAGTGTAATCATTACACCAAGTTTTGGGTGTATGGTGTTTATTAGTGCTACAAACTATTGGAAATAGCCATATAGATCTTGTGAAAAAGTCCTTTTATTATGGCTAGTAATGTTTTCATATAATAGGGTTTCAGAAAATATTTATTTGATTTTCTTCCTTTGTAGGTATTTTTTGTTGAGCCTACATCTAAGATAATCTGTCTGGAACATCAATGGCCTGAAAAAATGAATATACTGAGATGTTCAACATGCATCATGTGTTTATAGGTTTTTATATAAAAGGATTTTGTTGAGACTGTGCTGAACAGTTTTACTGTCTTCACAAAGCTGGGTGGGAAAGTCCTCATAGGGCTAAGTATTACCAAGTAGTCTGTACTTCCTTTTGATTTACAGGAAAAGTACAAGAATATTCGGGTTAAACTGTTGTCCACTTGACAATTTCCCAGCTGTCAGATCAAATCAAACCCACTATGCAGAGATTGATTTGCTCTGGTGGGTAGAATATTATAAACCAACATAATGGTATTTCCCACCCCTCCATAAATTTATATGTTGAAATCTCCAACTCCCAACGGAGAAGGCAATGGCACCCCACTCCAGTACTCTTGCCTGGAGGATCCCATGGACAGAGGAGCCTGGTGGGCTACAGTCCATGGGGTTGCCAAGAGTTGGACACGACTGAACGATTTCACTTTCACTTTTCACTTTCATGCACTGGAGAAGGAAATGGCAACCCACTCCAGTATTCTTGCCTGGAGAATCCCAGGGACGGAGGAGCCTGGTGGGCTGCCGTCTGTGGGGTTGCACAGAGTCGGACACGACTGAAGTGACTTAGCAGCAGCAGCAGCAGCCAACTCCCAATGTGACTGTATTTGGAGATGGGGCCTTTATGAGGGTAATTTAAAGTTAATGAGGTTGTAAGGGTGGGGCCCTAATACAATAGGATTGGTGTCCTTATATGAAGAGACACCAGAGGGCCTTCTCTCTTCTCCATGTGAAGGGACAGTCAGAATGTGGCCTCTGCAGACTAAGAAGAGTTCTCACCAGAAGCAGACTTCACCAGGCCTTTCCTCAGACGGCTCCAGAGCTATGAGAAATATATTTTCATGTTTAAGCCATCCAGTCAATGGTATTACATTATAACAATCAGAACTAACTGATACAATTGCCATTTAAAAACAAAGACTTGATAGATCAACAAATAAGCAATTTGGGGAAATTATTATATGCTTAAAGCTTTCAAAAATTGCATTGTTATTTTTTTCTCCCTCTCCATATCTTACTTTTTTTTAAACTTATATCTTAGCTCATTGAGAACAAACTATTCTTGGGAAATTAAAGACACACACACAAACTTATAAAAATAGATGCATTGCAGTCTACCAGTCCAATTCCTCTGTAGATCCACTAAAAAAAAGATGAGAAGTTTTAAATAGAGTTCAATTATTTAAGAACATACTGTGTCATGTGGCTTCTCCTTACTTGAATTTGTTTTTAATTTTGCCCTTTGGACCAAGCATGCCATCTCCAAAGGCTTCATGAACAACTACTGCTTGCATTTGAGCTGTTTAGAGTCAGAAATGCTGTTTCTCCAAGTTGAGAAATTATGTTGGCATAGCATAAAACATAAATTTAAGTTAGAAATATGCTGGAAAAAGTTATTTCCTTTGCAACCCAAACAAATTAAGAGGAAGGAAAATATCACTTAGTAGAATTCAGAACTTGTGAAATTTTGAAAAAGTTCCAGAAATTTTGACAAAACTTAAAATATTTTTTGGCATTTTTGCCCAGGGATGAATATTTTAGGAATCTAAATTAAACTTGTTGACAGAGATATACTGAGAATGTGTTAATGTATTGCTGTTTTTGTTTCTAGCTATAAGTACTGTCCTATGAGCTGAGAATTTGTACTTGAATATACTTACTACATATATTTAAATCATGCTCATATGCCCATAGGGTAGAACATTCCACAATGCTTATAAAACTAAACAGAGAAAACCAAAATTAACAGATTTCAAGGTTACTGCTATGCTATATATCATCTACTAATTGAAGAGAAAAGTGGCAGATGCCATGGAAGTTAAAAATTCAAGAAAACTGCTAAAAAGCTCTAAACTGCTTTAGTTCTGTAGATGATATGTGCTTTTAGATGCTGTATCCGATTGCCTTGAGCCACTATTATAGCTAGATGTTCATTTCCATTTTAGCCAGCTTGGACCACTGAGTTGCATTAGTATTTCAATTTCACATGAGGTATTGGAAAAGTCAAGTTGCTGCTCAGGCAGAATGGAATTTTAAAGTGCACGATAGGCTTTGTAGAAATGTTATGGAGGTCGAAGTTCTTATTGTTGAGAAAGTAGAAGTCTAATTTTTAAAGCCAACTTTCTAAATTTAAAATTTTAAAATAAATTGCTGGCATTTTGAATTCTAATCCTATAAAATAATCTTAAACAATTACAATTCCCAAAGCTTTCTCTCCCATACATTTGCTAAGTAAAATAAAGTACACACAACATCTAGCATAATTTTTGCATAAATGTTATTTCCTTTCCTTCTCCTTCTTAACAGAGGACTAGGGATGGAAGAAAGTAATTCTTTGACCTGCTTTGGCTACAGTGTGGATATTGCTCAGCTGTCTAATTTTGTGGTTATAAAGAAGGGAGAACAGTGGAAACAAGCTGGGCTAATTCTAGTGTCTCTGATCTAGGAAAAGGAGCATCTGATTTCAGACTCTTTTGGAAAATGTAATGGCTAATTTTATGTCAACTTGACTGGGCTAATGAATGCCCAGATAACTGGTATAAGAGTGTTTCTGATGTGCCCATGAGGGTGATTCAGGAAGAGATTAGTATTTGATGCAATAAACTCAGTAAAAGATCCACCTTCACCAACGTGAGGGCTTCCCTCATAGCTCAGTTGGTTAAGAATCCACCTGCAATGCAGGAGACGCTGATTCGATTCCTGGCTTGGGAAGATCCGCTGGAGAAGGGAGAGACTGCCCACTCCAGTATTCTTGGGCTTCCCTTCTGGCTCAGCTGGTAAAGAATCTGCCCACAATGCGGGAGACCAGGGTTCGATCCCTGGGTTGGGAAGATCCCCTGAAGAAGGGAAAGGCTACCCACTCCAGTATTCTGGCCTGGAGAATTCCATGGACTGTATAGTCACAAAGAGTTGGACACTACTGAGCGACTTTCACCAATGTGGGTAGGCATCACCCAATTCTTTGAGCACTTGAATGAAACAGAAGGGTGAAGGAAGGGTGAATTTTTTCTCTTTATTTCTTGAGCTTGTACATCTATCTGTTTCTGCTCTTGAACATTGTAGGTTTTGGATCTTGAACCTTTGAACTCTGGGACTTTCGCCAGTGGTACTCTGCTTCTCAGGCCTTTGGCCTCAGACTGAATTATACCACTGGATTTCCTGGTTGCAGGTGGCACACTGTGGGACTTCTCAGATGCTATAATTGAATGAGCCAATTCCTATTATATATATTATATATATATGATATATATTTATATATACATGTGTGTGTATATATATATATATATGTATACATATATAATATGTATATATATGCTTCCCTGATAGCTCAGTTGGTAAAGAATCCACCTGCAATCCAGGAGACCCTGGTTCAGTTCCTGGGTCAGGAAGATTCCCTGGAGAAAGGAAAGACTACTCACTTCAGTATGTGTATGAAGTGTTAGTTGCGCTCAGTCATGCCTGACTCTTTGCAACCCCATGGACTATGTGTGTGTATGTGTATGTATATATGTATATATATAATTTATGTTTGTATATCCATATCTATATATCTTCTATTGGTTTTGCTTTTTCCTTAGAATCTCAGTGCAGAGAACAAAGACATTGGAATTGAGACAAGCTCTAGCATACAATAGACAATAAACATTTATTGAATGAGCAAGCTGATATACATAAAGATATTAAGTGCCAACTATGTGCAAGTGATAACTGAACAAGCCAGCAACAGAAGTCATGGAGTGTATTAGTCTGTTCAGTTTGAACCACAGACTGGGTGGTTCAAACAATGAAAATTTCTCACAGTTCTGAAGACTAGAAGTTCAAGATCAAAATGTCATCATGGTTGGTTTCTGGTGAAGCCTGTCTTCCTGGATAGCAGATGGTGGCCTTCTTATAAAGATACAAGTCCTATCAGATCAGGGTCCAGTTAACTTTAATTATCTCCTCAAAGACCTCTCTCCAAAAACAGTCATGTTAGAAATTAAGGCTTTGACATAAAAATTTGGGAGCTGACATAATTCAGTTCATAACATGGAGGAAAACTGAGATTATGCTTTAGGCAGCTGTTGTCTATAACAATCCACACATCTTTCACCTTGAAAACTAAAAATCTGCTCTAATCTAGGATTTGCAGGGTGGAGATAGGAGGAATTTTAAGTGGTTCATTGTATCTATAGTATGCTCAAAACTTTCATATTTGAGGATGCCAAAATAAATGTTTTTGAGAATGGCTTACAGGGCATTGTAGTGTCCAGAATGTGTGAATAAAGCTTTGGCTTCTTTTAAAATGTTTTGCTAATTCTTCTTGATGATGCGCAATGCTAAGACAAATTCCATGAGAGTTACAGAACTTTCATACCTAGAAAAAATTTTCTATGAATCTCCTTTAAAATTGTTCAGTCAGTATTCTGTGAAAAGCCATACCTATAGGATGTTGTATTCACCAAGATTCTTTGAGCAATAATAGGAAGAAATCTAACTTAAGGAAACCAGCATTTTTTTAATTAGGAAGAAAATGACATAATTCGTAAAAGAAGGGAAGACTATTCTGCAGATCTCAGACATGGGACCTGGAGGCTCAGTGCTGCCAGGCTTCTTTCTCTTAGAATCTTATTTTTACCTTTCTATGGCTATACGCTCATCTTTTAGACTCTTCTGTATAAATACATTTCTCTAGATCAGAGATTGGAGAGGAGGAGAGAACTTCATCCAAAATATTCATTTAGAAAAATACTAAGGAGAAACTCTTGTTGGACTAATCTAGCCATGTAACCATCCCTGGAATAATCTCTGGACTGGGGGATGAGACACAGCTACGTGTGGATCATGTGTTTTCAAAGTTTTGACTAGAAAGGTAGGCCACTATCATTGGCAGTTCAATTGGAAAGACAAAGACCTTATCACTAAGGGGAGGGGAAAGGTTACAGGTAGGAAAACTAACAAGTACCCATAAGAATCTACTCTCCGAATGAATGCACAGCACCCACATCTGTTTTCCCACATGTATAATTTTTAAAGGACTATGTGTTATATCTAACTGTTTCATGTATAATCACAAACTCTCTTAACCTTTCCCTGAAGGGGTAACAATCAAAACTGCTTAATTCAACCTTAAACCTAGACTCTTGGGAGATGAGATGTCTCTATCAAGCCCAGATGTGGTTTCTCATGAGCCGGCAACTTATGTATTGAATGGTATATTTGATCACCTGATACTCACAGCATGCAACGAAGATTTCCATTCAGCAAAGGTGGAGTTTCTCAACTTTGTCATTATTGATATTTTGGGTTGGATAATTCTTTCCTTTTGAGGACTGACCTGTGCATTGTGGACTGTGTCGCGGCATACCTGGCCTCTACCCATCAGATATCAGTAGCACATCTTCACCTTCTCCTCGTGTCATGATGATGAAAAACATCTCCAAACATTACCAAATATCTTCTGAGGGACAAAATCACCAACAGCAAGGAACCATAGAATTAGGGGGAAAAGGTGAAGTATCCTGAGTTGTCAAGCATCCAAACCACTATACTCATTAGAGTGGAGTGATTATGATCACTCTGTCTTGGAGTCAAATTCTTTGGGTTTAGATTTTGACTCTATCACACGTTTTCTATGTTTGAGCAATGGACTTACCTTCTGTAAGCCTGTTTTCTTTCCCACAAAATAAGGATAGAAACAATCTATTGAGATTGTTTTGAGGATTCAATAAAACCTTAACACAGTGCCTGAACATGATATGATAAGTGAATTTCCCACTAGCATTAGCTATTATCATATTATCTAGCTAGGCTGGAACATTAAGATGCATTCCTAGGTTGACTTACTTTCCAGAAAGCACAGTGAGTTTCTTGATCATATATTTTGTTGTCCTGATTCTGCCAATGGGAAAAATTTCATTTTCCAATGTTCCTTATAGAACATTCCTTATCTAAAGAGCTATTAATGAGGCTTCACTGGCTGAAGAATGGTCTACCTCTAGAGAACAAACTTACTGTGACCATATGGATTGCCTCCTCAGTTAAATAACCATGTACCATTGTTCACCAGGCTTGGGGTTTCTCTTTCCTACATATTTTTTCTTTCTTTCCTTCCATCCTTTCTTCTCTCTAGCCCCTCCTTTCCTCCTTTTTTTTCTTTTGTCCCTTTCCTGCCCCTTCTTCTTCCTTCTCTCTCTCTCTTCAGCTCTGAGTACATGCTTAGTCGCTCAGTCATGTCTGACTCTGTGGCCCCATGGACTGTAGCCCGCCAGGCTCCTCTGCCCATGGAATCTTCCAGGCAAGAATACTGGCATGGGGTGCTGTTTCCTACTCCAGCAGATCTTCCCGACTCAGGGATGAACCCACACGCCTTTGTCTCCTGCATTGGCAGGTGGATTCTTTGCCACTAGTGCCACCTGGGAAGACCAAGCTTCCAAGGTCTCTGTATAGTTGCCAGTAAATTTCATTTGTTGGAAATCTTTTAGCAGTAAATAAAGTTAGAAATTGCATCTGGGTCTTTGCTCTCTGCAGTGTCTACTTCTTAGCAGGTCTTGTACCTTCTAAGTCTCTCAGGGCTCAGCTGGATTCCCTTGGCTTAAATGACTGCCCAAATCAGGATGAAGCACCAGGCTGGAGTGGTAAGGCAGAGCTTCCCCAGTGCCCAGAACCTGCGTCTCCCTTGAGGGTACTTCTCCACCAAGTAGGGAGCTCAGAACAGGAGATGTTTGGGGGTAGCCTCAACCATATTTTATTGTTGGATGTGTCCTCAAATCAGTAGCACATTCTACTGATTCTTTCTGTATTCCAGTCTTAACTGCTTCAATGTTTCTCCTTTCCTAAGCTTTGCAAACACAAATTTTGATATAAGGCAAAGAATCCAAGTGTTGTTATTCTTTAGAATACATTGAATATGAATTTTTGCAATTACAACTTAGTGGCCATGGGCAAAAAAAAAAAAAAAATCTCTTTAAAAAATCTGTTTATACTAACTGTGGCCTTTTTGTTTCCAGATGGAGAAGTTTGGATCAAAACTCGTTTGGGAGTGGTATACTATCAGTGGCAAGTTTTGATTCTCTCTGGATCCATTTTCTGTAGAGTAAAACTACCATTTTCTACTGGGGTTGAAAAGGAACAACAACTTATTTTCATCCCCTGGGGTAGTCCTGGAAGACAGCTAGTGCCTCTACCTGCTAAGACTTGATCCCACATTGTAGGCTTGGCTTATCACTCTCTCAAGTGCTTTTTTAGTTCCCATAATATTGCTACTGTTACGTTTCATTGTCTTTGTATGTTTATGCTGTTTATTATTTTTCTCAGACAGTTTTCTGTCATTTAATTGCAGACTCAGAATATGTGTAAACTGTTATTTGTAAGTTTCATACAGGTGTGAAGTGAAGTGAAAATCACTAAGTTGTGTCCAACTCTTTGCAACCCCATGGACTATCCAGTCCATGGAATTCTCCAGGCCAGAATACTGGAGTGGGTAGCTTTTCCCTTCTCCAGGAGATTTTCCCAACCCAGGGACTGAACCCGGCCCTCCCACATTGCAGACAGATTCTTTACCAACTGAACAACAAGGGAAGCCCTCATATGGGTGTACTTTATATGAAATCTCATTAGACCATTGATCATTAAAAATACCTACAACTGGGGCAGCCCCGTCCAAAGTTTATGCAGTTGCTTTGGTAAAATCCCATTGATTAGATTTTCACTTTATCAGCATTCTTTAAGTCAAAAAGTTTGTATTTAATTTTCAGATAAATTGATGTAATGGATGAGTTCATATAAAAGACAGTCATTTCCTTTAAGCTTTTAATTGTTTGGAGACATCTTGATAATTTCATGTCATCATCTCTTTGCAGTGGTATGAACAGATTGACCACTGGTTTGTAATGGCATTAGCCCGGTCATTCCCAACATTTTTTGTGCTATCATTGGAGGAAGGGAATCTTTTCACTGAAAGAACTATATTGATTTCCACAATAAAATATCACATCTTTTAATATTGAAAAATGTTTCAAACTTCGAAAATGCTAAAAAAGATTTTAGTGAGAGGAAAAGGAAGATATTTGTATTTCATGCTGTTATGCAGTGACCAAAATTGTCATCTATGAGTTTTTACTTTTGCAAACACAGATATATACTGACAAATGTTGCCTCGCGGCTTCTGACCATAATACATCTAATTCATTATACTAAAAAATAATAAAATAGTAGGTGGTATATTTTAAAAATATCTAACTCCCATTTCTTCATTCCTGATACTGCTTATTTAGACTTTAATTATGCCTATATCTCAGTGTTTCCATATTGGAGTTACCTGTGGAGCTCTTAGAAAATGTTGAGGTTCTGGCCCCAACCTAGACCAATTAAAACTGAATCTTTGAGAATGGCATCTGGACAGCAGTACCTTGTAAGCTGTTGTTGTTTAGTCGCTAAGTTGTAAACATTTTTGTGACTCCGTGGACTGTAGCCTGCCTGGCTCCTTTGTCTATGTTAAGCTCTACAAGTGATCATATTATGCAGGCAGAAATGGCAAATATTGATCTCTCTTATGTTCCATTAGGAGCATGAAAATGAATATTTTTTTGATTTCTGATGGCATATCTGGCTTTGACTTTCCACTGTTTCCTGACCTCAGGATCTATGAGATCTCTGGGTTCTGATTATTAGTCCTTTTTTTGCTTAGCGCGTCCTAATGCCAGGGAGTTCTAACATTTAAGCATATGGAATCATAAAATATAAAACGGACTTAAGAGAATTTTGCTGTAGAAAAATGCTTGAAACACAAAACCTGTTTTGGACTTTCTGTCTAACCTGGTCAGAAACTGCATGAAGTCTTAGTTATTCAAAACCAAATTATTTTAATTCATTTAAATTAATATCTTATTTGAATATATTTTATTAATGTATAAGCATTCTTTTATGTGTCAGTAAGTGTTTTATAATACTATATATAGCATCTTGTAATTTTTTTCTCTACAATATTTGTTTTGGTTTGCTAGATAAGAAACTAATTTTTACTTACCTAACATATGCCATAGGTTACTTGAGGGGGTAAGGGTATTAAAAGCTTGCGGATACTATGAAGTCATGAAAAGTTGAAGCCTTTAGAATCTGGATTACTATTGGCATTCCAACATAATTGAATGATAAAAAAAAACGATAAAGACCTTAAAAGAGGACTTTCTTGCTAACAGCTATTATTTATGGAATGTTGATTGTCATGGTAATAGAAGAAACAGAAATCATTTATTAAATATTCAATTACTTATTAAAAATATTTACTTGTGCTTACTATGTGGCAGGGCTTCCCTAGTAGCTCAGTCAGTAAAGAATCTGCCTGTTGTGCAGGAAATCTGGGTTTAATCCCTGGGTCGGGATGATACCCTGGAGAAGGAAATGACAAACCACTTCAATATTCTTGCCTGGAAGATCCCATAGACAGAAGAGCCCAGCAGGCTACAGTCCTTGGGGTCACAAAGTCAGACATGACTTAACGGCTAAATCACCACCGCTGTGTGGCAGGCAATGTATCAGGCATTTTAAACAAGGAGCCAGATTGAAAAAGATCATGTGAAAACAAGTATGGAAATATGTATACTCTAATTTGTATGTCAAAAATATTTTATTTATACTTAAGATATTTGGCTCCATCTAATGATATTTCCTTATAAAATGGTTAAAAAATGCCTCTTGGGATTCTTCAAGCCAGACTGGTTTCTATCTTTCCATGTTACCTAGGCCCCAAAAGTGAAAGTGAAAGTGAAGTCATCCAGTCGTGTCCGACTCTTTGTGATCTTATGGACTGTAGCCTACCAGGCTCCTAAGTCCATGGGATTTTCCAGGCGAGAATACTGGAGTGGGTTGCCATTTCCTTCTCCAGGGGATCTTCTCGACCCAGGGATCGACTCAGGGTCTTCCTCATTGTAGGCAGACACTTTACCGTCTGAGCTACTAGGGAAGTACTAGGCCCCTAAAATGATACACAAAAAAAATGTGTAGAGAGAGAATGACTCTGGTTATTACTGAGAGCTTGATTCCTGAGAGTCACTGCTCCTCCTAATTCTTGATCTGAATTCTTTACTTACCATCACTTTTTAATTGCTTTAATTACACTTGACCTTGTTTATCCTGGTTCGGGATTTTGTTTCTCTCATTATTTGCCACATTTCTCGGATAATTTACTCCATCTTTGTGTACATACCATAGATCCAAGACCAGAAGTGATATTTTCCTATGTCATAATCAGTATTTTCCTGTGCAAATTTTGGAATCACTATGATTTGATTTTATCTCTACTGGCCCCATAAATTCTCATGACCCTCAAGCTATTTTCCTAATTTATGCAAATCTTGAAGATGTTCCATAATTTAACATCTTGCTCATTATTTTTCACAAACTATTACTTTCTATAGTGAAACTTATTAATGAGTAGGAATTTCATTGATACATATTATTTTCAACTGTAGATTGATAGTAAAATTATTTCTTAAGACACTGGTTCTTATATAAAATATAAAATATTTTACTGTTGGATGTGTCCTCATATGTGTTATGAAAATGTGTCATATAACTTTATTTTTGAATTTTCTTAATTAATGAAAGAGAATGAAACCGTCTCTTTTAGAAGCTTTCTCTGATTCCTTCAGTCTGGAGTACACCCACAGCACTAGCAGTATGCTACCCTTAATCCACTCCCCAGATTGCTTCAGAATATCTGTTTATGTTTTGTTTCCCACAAGTGCCTGCCAGTTTTTCTTTATAACGGAGGTCTGCCACATTGCTTGACTAAGGTAAAACCTCAGTGTTTGTTGACTTATAATGCAATAGGACAGGCTCTAAGACAAGGATAAGCTTGATGTTAATGGTAAGCCCTGTTTCTTTTGGTTTACTTGTTTTGAGTTAGTCTTGTTCCAGAACAACCTGAGTATGTGATCATATGAGTTAGAAATGTGTGCCTTCTATGTTCCTAAAAGAATTTCAGCTTTGTTCAGATAGTGATCTATCACCCTACACCCATATGACTCAAGGGAAATGATCACATGTGAAGCTGTACGGCCGTGTGCTGGTTAGTCTAGTAAGCCAATCTCAAAAAGTTCAAGCTTCTTTCCAGAGAATGGTTTTGGGAACTGATAATCAAACCCCAAACACTTGGAACTTGCAGTGGGCTGTTGTTTTGTTTGGCTGCGCTGGGCTTTCCTTGCGGTGTGCCGGCTTTCTTTAGTTGCATCCTGGCTTCTTTTGTTGCGGGACATGGACTCTAGAGCACGTGGGCTGGCGTGGGGGCTTCTCGCTCCAGGTGTGGCTCTGAGGCTTAGCTGCCCTCCGTGGCACGTGGGATCTTCATTCCCTGACCAGGGTTTGAACTTGCATCCCCTACATTGGGAGGCAGATTCTTAATCACTGGGCTGTCAGGGAAGTCCCTGGTTGGGCTACTTACTCGTTCAAGAAGGTTGGCCTATTTGGATAGGAGGAAAAAATATCTACCCCACAATTAGGAGATTGAATTTTTTGTCCTGTCTTACTTACTATACATGAACAAGAAAGCATACCACCACAGTTGCTACCGGCAATTGTCTTGCTACCATGGAGAAGGTTTTCTAATAATAGAATTGACATATAGAGGAGGCTAGAGCTGAGGTGATGCAGAGAAGCAGAGCTGGATCTGTAATATATCATACCTGGAGACTATCCCATTCTTTATTTACATTGTGTATGAAAAATATCTTTCTATAAAGGCTGTTGGAATAATAACTGTTACTTACAGTCTAGGTAGCATAATGTTAAAAATTCTCCATCTCCTCCTTGCTTTAAAAAATATCATTTATATTTGTTGACTTTTTTCCTGTAATTCAGGCTATAATCACCCATAACACCTTCAGCTATTTCTTCTCTCTACTTATTCATGCTATACCTCAAAATTTCTATTCATGACTTTTCTCTTACTGTAAGGCCTGCTGATAATATACTTTTGGTCCTCAACTTCCCCCAAGTAACTTATCAAGACTACTTTAGGATAAATAAACTGCCTCTCTGAGAGAAATTTCAGTGCAAGTTGTTAAGATGTTAGAGTTTTCACATTTCCTCAGTCTTTCCATCACTGAGGATGCAAGAGACTACAGAATCCTAGAGACAGTATAACAGTGTTTAGGTGGTCAGATCTAGAGTTAGTCTGTTTTCAGATGTTGACCTCACTACTTAGTGACCTTGGGTGAGTTATTTAACCTTGCTCAAACTCAATTTCATCATCTACAACAAGGGTAGACAAACAGTGGCCCACAGACAAAATCCAGCTTGCTGCCCCCCAACTTTTTTATAATAAAGTTTTATTGGAATACAGTTACATTAATTTGATTTTTTCTAGCTTTATACAGTAGCAGCTGAGTAACCGTGACAGACTGTAAGGCTGGCAAAGTTAAAAATATTTGCTATCTACCCCTATGCCAAAAATATTGGCTAACACCTGATCTATAAAATTATAGGGTTAGTGAGACTTATCCACATAGATGGTTAGCAGGGTAGCTGGTAACCTTCAGTAACCCTCAGTTAGCTGTCATTACTGTTAATTATTAACTGTTGTTGTTAATAATAGTAGTGATTGGGAAAGGGTCAGTGCCTGCAAGTCAGAAGTTATTTGAATAAATAACCTCAGCACATTTTGCAGTTGAGGGGAATAACTACCTTGAGGACACATGATGTAGTTTCAGTGAACAATATTTATAAGCAGGTTGAAGAAAATAATATTTCTGGAGTCAGTACCCCAGGTGAGGTATAAATGAAATTAGAAGGCTGCATTTAATATATTTATACCACCCCAGTGAGACTGAGATCCTTTAAATCTTACTTTTTATCCAGAGGAAAAAATGTTATTTAAAAATTATAATTTATTGCTATTGTTAATTCAATAATAACAACTGTGTTTGTGCTGCTTTAGAGGAGAGTGTTTGGCCAGACAGTGGAACAATTAATAGAATCTCTATTTCCCCTAAGAGGTTTATTTGTCATGTCAAAGTTACTCTGGTCTGGTACAACACAGATGGTGTTGTGACAGCACAAAATGATGAGTGCCACGTCGTTCTTCTAATGATCTTCTTCCCAATTCATCTTGTTTTGCAGCCTTGGATCTCTGCTACATGATTGTTTTGAAAATAGGGGGAATCAAGTAGGGAAAGTCACAGAAGATGCTAAATCGTTATTTTTTTGATTGGTGTGTGGGTCCAGAATGCACGAAAACAATGTAAATATGAACAAAAAGCCCATCATCTATGTCCCATAAATAAGAAAAAAAAATACCTTAATACTTACTTTTATCAAAAACAGTGGAAGGGGACTTCCCTGGCAGTCCAGTGCTTCAGACTCCATGCTTCCAGTGCAGGGGGCGAGGGTTTGATCCCTGGTCAGGAAAGTAAGATCCCACACGCTGTGGGGCATGGCCAAGTAAGTCAGAAAGAGAAAAACAAGTATCTTATATTAATGCATATGTACGGAATCTAAAAAAATGGTACTGATGAACCTATTTGCAGGGTAGGAATAGAGACACAGACATAGAGAATGAACTTATGGACACAGCGGGGGAAGGAGAGGGTGGGTCGAATGGAGAGCATAGCAATGATATGCATACATTACCATCTGTAATATAGCTGGTGGGAAGCTACCATAGAACACAAGGAACTCAGCTCACTGCTCAGCTCGACCTGGAGGGCTGGAAACGAGGGGATGGGAGGAAGGCTCCAGAAGGAGGGTATATATGTGTCTATAGAGCTGAGTCACATTGTTACACAGCAGAAACTAACACAAAACTGTAAAGCAATGAAAAAAATTTTAAAAGGCTAAAGAACACAGTAGAGGTATCATAGTAGTATACAAAGTAAATTCACTAAACTAATCATTTCTATGACATAGTGCTGGGTATGGTAGATAAAGACAAGCTTTATACATAGTTAAAGAAAAGGATATATAGTTAAATCGTGATTCTCTTGCTTAATTCACTAGTGCAAAGACACAAAACTAGTTAGAAAATTGAAGATGGAATCAATAAAAATAGTGTCCATGTCAGGAGGGAAAACAAGCTCAAATAATGAAGAATATTAAATCCAAAAGCTGACATTATGATATGATGCTATTTACACATACTTTGATATAAAGGGTGTTGACAGAGTAAAAATAAGATAAATAAAGCTATATTCAGATTTAAATTTTTCTGAAGTTCGCTGTATGGTTTTCAACTTTTTGCACTTCTGTTATTTCTGCTCCTGTAGATGTTGATGTGTGTGTGTGCTCAGTAGCTGAGTCATGTCCACCTCTTTGTGACCCCATGAGCTGTAGAATGCTAGGCTCCTCTGTCCGTGGAAGTTTCCAGGCAAGAATTCTGGAGTGGGTTGCCATTTACTATCACAGAGGATCTTCCTGACCCAGAGATTGAGCCTATAATTCTTATTTCTCCTATACTGGCAGGTGGATTCTTTACCACTGTACCACCTGGGAAGCCCACTCAATGCCAAACGAAAGTTTCCTTCATCCTGTCCATCCTCTCTAAATAAGCAGAATAATTGTAAACATTTAATTATTTAAGAATAATTGTAAAAATATAACTCTTAGGAATATTCAACGTATATGTAAACAGTCGATTTTAGATTAATGATAAGTTTCAGCATTTAAAAAATAATATTAAAGTAGGTTATTATAACAGCTCCCGAGGCATGAGAAAGATGATGACTTTCACAAAGATACACCTATTAAGTCTGATAATACTTAGCTTGAGTGGCAGTTTAGACTCCTCATCCAGCCAATTTTTGTTCTATATTCTTAACATTCCTAGCTAAAGTAGAAAATCTTATCTCACAATAAAGGCATTATGAGGTTTTAATTATTGGATCATTCTGGATATTTAAATCAGATTTCTTTCTGAGTCAATGAAACTTTTCCATTTGGAAGTCAGAGTCATTAGTTCCTGATCCATTCTTTGTTTACTTTCAACTTGGGAACATTGTTCTATTGTTGTATGTGGAGGTTGTTTGTAAATTGCTTGAATTTTTTTTTAACCCATTTCTTTCTCCAGTCAATGAAAAAAAAAAAAAAAGTTCAAATGCTAAGAAAGGGTGAAATTCTTTCTGAGTAACTGATCTAAGAAATTGT
The DNA here is from genome assembly GCF_019320065.1 of Cervus canadensis. Lineage (NCBI taxonomy): Eukaryota > Metazoa > Chordata > Mammalia > Artiodactyla > Cervidae > Cervus > Cervus canadensis. Next base: position 35,277,166 of record NC_057412.1, read on the forward strand.
CCTGTTTTGTTTTTGTCTTCATCAAAAAAGTTCTGCTATTTTGGTACTGAATTGATGGCTTTAGATCCTTTAAGATACTTATCACTGAGAGGTACCACTAAAGTAAGCCATGTGTAATCATTCAAATGATTTTGCCAGGCATTATTGTTGTCAAGTGTTTTTCGTCTCATATTCTATTTTGAATTTGGTTAATAAAACTTTTCCTGTTTATCACTATGCTTCAATGTGTAAAGTTATTTGTGTAATTACTGTCAGTTTCTTGATACAATATGCTGAAAGATATACATGCTCAGTGGATGAAATGTGGTCATAATGAAAGTTTTCACAATTTTTTCCTCTCTGGATATGACAATGTGGTGGATTGGCATGCAGATCACTTTTAAAAAATTGTTGAGTAGTGCTTTTCCTTGTTAGACACAAAAAAGCTGCTCTGTCAAGATTAATCCCGGTATATACTACAAAATAAAAATATTATCCTCTGTAGCACATTTTTCTGTAATAAACTATATAAAAAGCCATCAGGGACTTTTCTCTCTTATACTGCACATAGCAAAAGGCTTATTTACATGTTTTGCATATGCATGGTGTTGCCTATTGCAAAATGAAATATGCACATAATATTTCAGTAATTGCTTTTCCATATTATATGCCATGGATATGTTTGCCCAACTTTTAGGTTATACCTTAAAAGGTAAGCACTCACTTTTCTTTGTTTGGGTAGAAGGGAGTATTAGGATAGACCACTGGGACCTAGAGATGGACTGGTGTGTTTAGAAGGGTAGAGGCCTCCTTCTAGCCCTGGATTCTATGTGGAATAAATCTTTGATCTTGTTAATCAGTTTTATTTATGCCTCTCACAGTAACTTAGCTGTGCTCTAATTAATATAAATACCAAATCTCCTAACTGAGAAAAATTTATATCAACAGTGATGAATCTAACTGTATCTATATCCATAATCATTAGAGAAGATCTCTTAATATCTTGGAGTCTCAGCTATTTAATCTGTAAAATATGGATGCTACCAGCTACTTCACATGGTGGTTGTGAGGATTAAATGGTAATGAAATATAGAAATGCTTTAGCATAGTTTGAGGAGCTCTGAATAAGTACTCAATAAATTGTTACTATTGAATTTGCTATTTAGATACTTTGGATAGCCACTAAAATCATTAATTTATTATTCTTATGAATTGAAATTATATTTAATGAAATAAGTTTCAGATAACCTTCTCGTTGCTTTAACTTGTTTGATGCTGGGATATGCATTAGCCTGGCTCTTGACCTAATAGATACATCTCCAACTAGCCAATGCACTTCTCAACTTGTGGGTCCCTTAATTCTTTCAGCTGAGTTCTAGTCTCTCTGTGTTTTATGCATTAATGAAAACAATAGTTGCAAGTTGATTGGTATATAGATAGTACTCAATAAATGATAATTATTTTCAGTTATTATTTCTCCTTCACTTTTAGTGATGAAGAAAAAAGATTCAAAGGTGTTAGGTGACATATTCAAAGTTTCTTCCATTTTTGATGTATTATTTACCCTTGGTGAAAGTAGAACAAATCAAACTATGCAACAAGGGATTTGTTGAAAGGGTTTTATGGTAAGTAACAGAGCCAGTGGCGTAGCTGATTTCAAGTCTGTGGAAGGATAGAAAATTGAGACATTCATGGGACTTGATGGCCAGCAACAAAGACCCTAATGCTCTCATACTGTCTCCCTCTTGTTCAAGAAAATTGCATATTCCTGGAGTTTTCACTTATCCAGTTTCTCAATATTGGAATATGTTTTCATACTTTGGGAAAACTCCAATCATGTGGATATTTTGTATGCACAAATAAGCATTATTTTATAATTATCATGTAATGGCGTGGCTTGAGGTACTTTAGTAATCTCATTGATTTCTTAGCTCTTTGCTGTATCCTACTAAACAAATTCACTGGAGAAAGAGAATGTGAAATGGAAATGTACATTTTACTGCACATAAATTAGATGCAATATTTACTATAGCACATAGAACCAGTCATGCTATTAGGCATTTTAAATTATTTACCAATTATAAAAAGTGAATATGCTTCTTGGCAACTTCAGATCAGTGTTGAATTTTTTTTAAAAGCAATTAACTTTAAATGTCCATAAATCATTTAAAAAAGTATATTGCCATACCGTTTTAAGAGATTTGAATTTTTGGGCAGTTTTCTACTGAAGGCCTGATGAATTAATTACAATTAAAAATAATTTTGATTTTAAATTCCTCAGGGAAGGATTTGATAAAAATTTTCATATAAAAATGTCATTCATCATACATTAAAATAAGCATCATGGTTAGGAGCTGGACTCAAGAAGTAGGTGTCAGAATTTGAATCCTGATTTTGCCACACTGGGTTTAATGACCATGGGAAATGACTTAAATCCTCTGAACCACAGTTCCTAACTGCAAATCAGAATAATAAAGAGAGCTACCTTGTAGAGTTCTTGTGAGCGTAAAGTGAATTAATCAGTGTAAAGTCCATAGAATAACAGTCATTGATATGACTGTTACTCTGTAGAAGCATAATTTAAAAATATTTGCCTTGTGAATGAATACAAGATACTTTAAGTATCAAGAAAACTAATAGTAAATCTCAAATCTGAGGCTTTGTGTCTTCTGCAATTTTCTAAAATATTTGACCTAATCTTTCTATATGGTCTTTGGGTTCTAACCGCACATATGTTGGAGCTTTTCACCATATGTTATATTTCATTTATGATATTTTTTTGTATATTCCATTATTTTCTGTATTTCAGTATAGATATTTTCTACTGGCCTGTTTTCTTCACTTCAGCTATGTCTGTCTAATTTGCTATTAAATCAATTCAAGTTCTTAATTTCAGTTACTGAAATTTTAGTTGGAGAATTTTTGTTTGGTTCTTTAATATAGTTTCTAAATTTCTGCTGATTTTCCAACTTTTTTTTTTCTTAAATATCACACATTTAAAATTTCATAGTTAATAATTTTGATACAGATTTCACCTATTTTGGAAAGTTTACACTACTTCGCTTTTACAAAAGATCTGAACTAGTACCTGCTTTTGCTAATAGAAAGAAATCTGAAGAGGACTTTGCTTTCACAAAAACAGGCAAAAGGGAAAAGTAGTTCTCAGCATTTGTTTTGCCATTGTAAAAGCAGTATGCGCCCCTAGCAGTGAGATGGTATAACCGAGTTCCTTCCGGGGGAACTACACCCAGCATCTCAGCATCAAGCTGTTTCTGAGAACTCTGTGCTTTATCTCGATATATCTTGTGCATCCATTAGCAAGATGTATCCTAAGGAAACTGCTTCTATGACTTTTGCTATTTTGGCTTCACAGAAATGCTCTACTTTTGGATAGTGGGGAAAACCTGTATATGGATCTTCTGTGGGCATGTTCCTATTATCTCTTTTTTCTTTTGGTTTTTAGTATTTTGATCTTATTGTCTGATATGCTGGGTAGCTTTTGGTTAAATGCTGGATGTTGTAATTATATTGGTGCTCTTTATGGCCCTGAATAATCTTGTCTGCCTTTAGAAAGAACTTATTGTTGCTTCTGGCAAACTGTTAGGGAACATGCAGATCGATAATCTTATTTCAGGTTTTCTAAAGGTAGGATGACTTTTAATTAGCTCTGTATCTACAATATAGCCATTGAGGGGTCACAGCAAGAATCTTAGGGTGTTTTGTATGATCCTCCTTGATGCTTCCTGAGCCTGGGAAAAAAAAGTGAAAGTGTTAGTTGCTTAGTAGTCATGTCTCACTCTTTGAGACCCCAGGGACTGTAGCCTGCCAGGCTCCTCTGTCCATGGAATTCTCCAGGAAAGAATACTGGAGTGGGTTGCCTTTCCCTTCTCCAGGGGATCTTCCTGACCCAGGATTGAACCTGGGTCTCCTGCATTGCAGGCAGATTTTTTTACCATCTGTGCCACCAGGAAGGCCCCTTCTGGAGCCTCCTTCAGAGCTATTCAGCCTTCCACGAGATTACCCCACGTCTGCCTAGCTTCCCAGCCAGGGCTTTCTCCTCTCCTGCAGCCTGGACATAGGCCACAGCTTATTACACAGCAAATGGTTATTGAGGATCAGCAGGGTCAAATACCAGGTTTCTATGCTTCCCCTCCCACCTGGGATTTTGCCCCCCAAATTCTTCAACGACAATGGCTCTGTAGTATCTTCCAACAAATTTTGAGACATTATTTTGGTTTTTCCAAATGTTCTCAGTGGAAAAGTTGGTATAAAAATACCCATCACCAAGCCATGTGTGGAAATGCTAGTAATCATTCACTCTTGAGGAATCTACTTGGCTGCCTTTCATACTGCCAAATTCCTCTTTTACTTGCAAAAGCTTAGTGCATTTTTATCCAGATATCTTTTGCTCACATGTATACATAGACTTTCACTTTCATCTTCCTTTCTCTGACTCCTAATTTTTCTGACTCCCCTTATTTTTGGTTACTTATTTCAGGAAAACCATCTCCAGTAGCAATTTCATATGGAAGTTCTATTTACTAAATATAGTACTAGTATTAAAAATACAACAGTGAGGAGGGAAAGCCTATAAATCTTAATATGCAAAGAGACATCAAAATGAATCATTATCATTAAATACAGCTTTTTAAAAATTCTATAATGTTCCCAGTCTGAATCTCCACAAATCAAAATCCTTGCTTATCTCCTTTTCTTATATTTAAGTTGCTTTTCAAACAGCAATATTCAATAAATAAGTTAACGGTAGAATTATAAGACCAAATATTTAATTAAAAAATGTTTAAGGTATGGGATCAGAATCTTATTACATTGCTGTCTATTCCTCCCTGCCCCAATTATTTGATGCAAACTTTTGACCCTATTAGGAGAATCTGTTATTGCCTTTTTGACGATTTTCTCTTTCAAGTTGTCTAAGCAAATGAGGTACTTATTTAGTCAAAAGAAGTCAGTGCTGCTTTCAAATGTCAGGTGGCCCTTTGCTTCTAGCATGGTTGAAAATTTAAACATCATAGATGAACACAACCTTGTCCACTTTGTGATGAAAAACTCAGTGGCTCAAATTGCTGCCCTGGCCCCAATAGTTGCACCCTGTTGGGTTCTGAGGATTATAGCATTTAAAACTTAAACTCGTTTTCATTAAGGCGAACTTCTCAAACATTGACCATTTTATGAGGGGAACAGGATTAACCTTTCTCTATCAACTTCATAGCCTTAGGTGTTGAGCCTGAGTTTCTGGTTCTGATTTGGTTCTTCAATTGTGGTTCCTTTTGGAGTCTGTTTTTCTTTTTCCCATTAGCAGTTCTCTCTTGAGACCATCTCAATCCATCAGAGCTAATATTAAATTGAAAATTAGGGAAAAAGATGTGATTCCCTTTCTCAAAGTCTCCTTGACCCCTACGTAAATTTCCCGCAAGAACCAAATCTAAATTAAAGTGTTTGCAAGAAGCAGAATTTTGTCAGGTCACACAGGTTTTGTTAGACACTTCCCTGGGGAAATAGCTGTTTTTATAATTGTTTAATATAGAGGCTAATTAAGTGATTAAGAGTTAAAAAGGTCTTCTCTAAAGTGATTTTATATTCATCTTCAGTATAACTATTTTTTAGCAGTTTTCTTGTTCAAAAGTTTTTTTGGTTTTACCTGACTTTGATCGTTTTAAGATACTTCATTTGGGAGAGAATTGACATGTACACAAATAACTGTAAGTCAGTATGGGAAAAGGATTCTGAAAGCTATAGAACAAATATATATTGGAAATTTAAGGATATAGTGGTTACTCTTTATAATTCATTTTAAGAAATAACAAAAGATAATAATTAGCAAAAAGAGTTTACTGGGAATTAGGTTTTTTTGAGTTGGTTTGGGAATGTGATCACTGTATCTGCAGAATAAACATATTAATGCATTCTAAATCAGTGATGTGGAAATAGACTTCAGTACCAATCCTTTATAAATTGGAAGCTGCATGTGTTTTTGCTACCATTTTTTTTTTTTTTGCACTTTTCATGTTTTGCTCTGGAAAATATTTAAAGTGGAGTCAATGAATGTGAGAGAATTTGGTATCTTCAAGAAGACAAAAAGATGTCTGATATGTGAACCACTTGATTTTGTGGGAGTAATGTTGTAGGATTAAAGGTTTTGCTTAATTTATACTCAAGCATTCAGGAATTCATGTATCAAGAAGGTGTGGTATATCTGCTTTTTGTTAAGGAATCAGAACTAGCTACTATACATCATATAGATTCCTGCCAGTGTTCCCCCTCCCTTCTTTCATGTGTTAATGAAAGATCCTGGATGACTATTTATCATGGATTGCATTTATTTCTCCCTGTCTTAGTTCTTATTACAGAGAACATCATTGGAAAGACATCATACTTTCATAGATGACTAATCTGTGATTAAGATAGATCACCCATTGCTTCATAAGTAACATCTGGCATCAAAGATAATTCCATTGACTTGAAATCTCATAAAATGTAACATCATTAGACTGAATAAAAGACTGTCATTCTCTCTGGTTATAATGAACCATTCCTACAGAAAGTCACACAAAGGTGTTTTATAATTTTCCCTAAAGGTCTATAAAAATGGCAAACACATTTTCTGGAGCTAACATGGAATTCAATTCCCCATGAAAAAACCATAAGAAAAAAGATATAATTCTGAGGCACAGATCACACTTTACCAAGTAGCTTCTAGTTTGCTGGTACTTGTTTTGCTGATCTATAACCACATATGCCAACAGTGGAGACAATTGATTTCTAATGAAAAATGTTTCTGTAGCCAATATAGCCCATAAACAGTATCACTTTCCCTCCAGATAATAAACATAAGTGAAAAAATTGTATACATAATTATATCACTAATAGGTTTAGATTGATGAGAAAGATTTACTGTTTTCTGGGAATAAATCAAGAAGTCTTTTTTTTTTTTTTTCCCCTTCCAGTCTCTAATGATGTCAAATCAACTCTGGGAACTTTCTGAGTTCATATGAGATAGTTATAGTTTTAGCAAAAAAAAGAATCACGTTAATTAAAGACAATAAGGTTTCTTTGGTGGTCTAGTGGTTAAGAATCAGCCTGCAGTGCAGGGGACATGGGTTCAATCCCTGGTCTGGGAAGATCCCACGTGCCACGGTGCAAGTAAGCCTATAGGCCACAGCTACTGAGCCAGTGCCCAGAGCCTGTGCTCCACAAGAGAAGCCTCCACAGTGAGAAGCCCGCGTACCAGAACTAGGGAATTGTCCCCACTCACCACAACGGAAGAAAGCCCGTGTGCAGCAGTGAAGATCCAGCATAGCCAAAAACAAGTGAATGAATAAATGAATAAGTCTTAGAAAAAGCAATAATAATAGGTTTTAAAATTATTATAAAATAATAATAGAAAAAAAATCAAGAAGATTTTCTTTAAGAAAACTTTTGATGCAGAGTTTTAATTCAAAAATTAGGTATTTTCAAGAGCTGAACTTGCTATAATGCTAATTGCTTTGTTGTCTGAAAAGTTTTGCTCACCCTATCTTCCCAATAGCACAGTGAAAAATATTCTATTCATACTTCTCTATGAAACTAATAACATTTTACAGGAATTAAAAGTAATATGTAGTAAGAGTGAAAACACTAGTGTGAGTTGTTGATTAACATACTCTTCTCATTTAAAATATATGAGTTTAAGAATGCAATAAGATGAAAAATCTGAATGATATATATCGATAGTATTCATGTATACACACAACTGTTGAAAGTATGTTCTATTTTTATGTAACATGCTTTTAAATGTTGATTTATCTTTCTCTAGGGAATAGTACAGTATCAAAGAGCAGGAGCTAGGTGAATTCATGGTATACAGAAAGTTATTTCTGTAGATACTGTCTTCTGATTACACTATCACAAAGATTTTTTATATTTTTAAATAAGTAACTAACTGCAGAAAAGACATTATTCATATTACTGTGCCTTTTTCTTTACCAAAGAATTTCAATTTCTCTAAATTTTGGTTACTCTGTCAGTAAAAGAAAACAACAACAAAAATGTCCAAGCCAGACTAGACTACACTCTACAGTGCTGAAATGACTATAAATGACAACTCTAAGAGATTCTCTCCAACTGGTACCAAATAAATTCCCTTAAACCTTTTTTTGGGTGAATGATTTATTTAAAATACAAAAGAATATGTGAAATGTACAGTCTAGTTTTAAAGAATATTGGAAATAAAAGCAAAACTAAACAAATGGGACCTAATGAAACTTAAAAGCTTTTGCACTACAAAGGAAACTATAAGCAAGGTGAAAAGACAGCCCTCAGATTGGGAGAAAATAATAGCAAATGAAGCAACAGACAAAGGATTAATCTCAAAAATATACAAGCAACTCCTGCAGCTCAATTCCAGAAAAATAAATGACCCAATCAAAAAATGGGCCAAAGAACTAAACAGACATTTCTCCAAAGAAGACATACAGAAGGCTAACAAACACATGAAAAGATGCTCAACATCACTCATTATTAGAGAAATGCAAATCAAAACCACAATGAGGTACCATTACACGCCAGTCAGGATGGCTGCTATCCAAAAGTCTACAAGCAATAAATGCTGGAGAGGGTGTGGAGAAAAGGGAACCCTCTTACACTGTTGGTGGGAATGCAAACTAGTACAGCCGCTATGGAAAACAGTGTGGAGATTTCTTAAAAAACTGGAAATAGAACTGCCATATGACCCAGCAATCCCACTTCTGGGCATACACACTGAGGAAACCAGATCTGAAAGAGACACGTGCACCCCAATGTTCATCGCAGCACTGTTTATAATAGCCAGGACATGGAAGCAACCTAGATGCCCATCAGCAGACGAATGGATAAGGAAGCTGTGGTACATATACACCATGGAATATTACTCAGCCATTAAAAAGAATTCATTTGAATCAGTTCTAATGAGATGGATGAAACTGGAGCCCATTATACAGAGTGAAGTAAGCCAGAAAGATAAAGACCATTACAGCATACTAACACATATATATGGAATTTAGAAAGGTGATAACGATAACCCTATATGCAAAACAGAAAAAGAGACACAGAAATACAGAACAGACTTTTGAACTTTGTGGGAGAATGTGAGGGTGGGATATTTCAAAAGAACAGCATGTATACTATCTATGGTGAAACAGATCACCAGCCCAGGTGGGATGCATGAGACAAGTGCTCCGGCCTGGTGCACTGGGAAGACCCAGAGGAATCGGGTGGAGAGGGAGGTGGGAGTGGGGATCGGGATTGGGAATACATGTAAATCCATGGCTGATTCATATCAATGTATGACAAAACCCACTGGAAAAAAAAAAAAAAATAAACACATAGTGGTAGTCCTCAAAGGGAAGGGAATTAGCATTTTTAAAGTACTGACTGTTTGGTGCTCTGCCGGTTTCTCTACAGTTGTTTGTTGCCAGTTGCTTCTTAATCCTTTCTTTAATTCAGGGATACATTTCACCTGCTCAGACAGCAGGGCTTATAGAATGTAAGTAAACTGTTCAAGGTGACATAGCTATTTCATGCTGGGAATATATTTCAAATAGATAACCATCTAACTCAAAAGGCCATGCTCTTTCCATTATATCACCCTAGTGACAAAATTGTTCAAAATCAATGTGTTGGAGAAGTCTGCTTGTGAATATATAGATCAGCTGTCAGCAGTAGTTAGACTGGAGTTTAACATGCAGTTAAGCAGGTTTTCTTTGTGAGGCAAAGCTTTTTGAATTTAATATATTTCTGTTAAATAAGAGAAGTCAGGCCCTTTTAAGAGTAAGAGGGGTTCTAATAACCTGTTGGTTCAGAAACTGTAAAGAGTCTGATAATTTGCCAGTTTACACACACACACACACTGTTCATGGTGTTCTCCCAGCAATGCAACACTGTATATTGTCACCCTGCTCATTTAACTTATATGCAGAGTACATCATGAAACGCTGGACTGGATGAAGCACAAGCTGGAATCAAGACTGCCGGGAGAAATATCAATAACCTCAGATATGCAGATGACACCACCCTTATGGCAGAAAGTGAAGAAGAACTATTAAGAGCCTCTTGATGAGAGTGAAAAAGGAGAGTGAAAAAGTTGGCTTAAAGCTCAACATTCAGAAAATGAAGATCATGGCATCTGGTCCCATCACTTCATGGCAAGTAGGTGGGGAAACACTGGAAACAGTGACAGACTTTATTTTTTTGGGCTCCAAAATCACTGCAGATGGTGACTGCAGCCATGAAATTAAAAGACACTTGCTCCTTGGAAGAAAAGTTATGACCAACCTAAACAGCAAATTAAAAAGCAGAGACATTACTTCGCCAACAAAGGTCCATCTAGTCAAGACTACGGTTTTCCCAGTAGTCATGTATGGATGTGAGAGGTGGACTATAAAGAAAGCTGAGGACTGAAGAATTGATGCTTTTGAACCGTGGTGTTGGAGAAGACTCTTGAGAGTCCCTTGGACAGCAAGGAGATCCAACCAGTTCATTCTAAAAGAAATCAGTTCTGAATATTCATTGGAAGGACTGATTCTGAAGCTGAAACTCCAATAATTTGTCCACCTCATGCGATGAAATGACTCATTTGAAAAGATCCTGATGCTGGGGAAGATTGAGAGCAGGAGGAGAAGGGGACGACAGAGGATGAGATGGTTGGATGGCATCACTGACTCAATGGACATGAGTTTGAGTAAACTCTGGGAGTTGGTGATGGACAGGGAGGCCTGGCCGGCTGCAGTCTATGGGGTCACAGAATCGGACACCACTGAGCGACTGAACTGAACTGAACACACACACACACAGAGTAACATAGAAGAAAAGTTCTCTGGGTCAGACAGAGACAGAGAATTCTTTTTGCCCTCAGCAAAACATAGCAGCCAGAGAAATAACTTACACCAGCTTCTCATGTTCCTGTTACCAGAGGGTGAGAAGGTGAGCCTGATACTTATTTCCATTTGCAGTGGGTTGTACCACAGGAGAAGAAATCCCAATCTAAGGAGACTCTGAGCTTTTATTGGGGCTGTTGGTGATGTTCTTAGCTTCCATTCTGAAGAGAGATTATTCATTACCCTGGAGAGTAAGAAGGTCTCCTCTGGTGTAGCTGAGAAAGGCATACAAGATTTAGTACCCTGAAATGTAAGCAAAAATGCCAGGAAGGAGAAACCTTCCTTTTCTCTATTTTGGAATGTCTCTAAATCTCTCTGGAAGAAGATCATCTTGTCTTCATATTCAATCATGCACTTTTTCCCAAGGCCTAGAATTTGCAAGAATTCAAGAAGTTCCTGGGAACTGTCTTAGCCCTAAAAAAGCAGAGCATGAAACAACGACTTAAATGCAAACAGTCTATTAGAAGTGTGATGGGAGGCAGCAGGAATGAGACACAGGGAGTGAAAGAGGAAGCAGGGGAGCCATGAAAGGTTTTACTGTGAAAGGCCTCCTTGTGGCCTTTTGGAAGATGTTGCACTTTCTCCTCATGGTGACTGACCTTTTTTCACATCTCTGTGGCTCATGTGAAATGGTAGTTAGTATGGTACTGTATTATATCACATTAGTTCACATCTCTTGTTCCCTCACTCCTTTTTTTCCCTTACTTCACTTCCTGTGTTTGCTTACATGTCTTCAAATAAAGCATTTCTCTCCCAGCTTTGCTGTAGGCTCTGTTTTCTAGAGGACTTTAGGCTGAGATGATGTGCTTTGTGATTTAAGAAGATACGCTTTTGCAGACATCATATTAAATGTATCCTTTTAAATTTGAGCTTTTTAAAAATAAAAATTATGTTGTGGAGATTAATAAACTATTGTTTTTAAGTGTCTACGTAGAAAAAAGCAGTGATCTCCTGATCTACTGCCTTTCCGCTTCTGCATATTCAAACTCCAGAGGTGGTATTTTCCAACTCTTTATCAATAACATTTATTATTTAAATAATCTCTTTCACATGTTAATGCAGTTTTAGAAAACACCAATTTTAGGCATCTCTATTTACTACTATGATGTTGAGGGGTTATAACTGTTGTGGTGTTCAAGCTTATCCCTTCTGCTCATCCCATCACATCGTTGTTTTTTGTCTGGTTAGTAACTGACTCATTTTTCCATTCACTGAGTTTTTTATATACCCATGATCATTTTTTCCCCCAGGATTTTCCAATTTAATCTAACAAATACCAATGATAATATTTCTAAACTCTCCAACTTATTAAACAATTTCTTCCATTTCATTTTCTTGGAAATCTATTTTCAAATCTGATCTGGAAAAATTACTGTGTGGAAATAACACTCATTATCATCCTGGTATTTTCCACAGTTTCTCCTCTCTGCTAGATATCTTATTTCTTGAGTATTATTTCTTCCTATTTATTGGTTTGCTCCTTCCTTTGATTGGAGCATATTCTCTAGATTTCTAAAAAAGGAGGTAAATATTGGAAACTTTTTGAATTAGGCTGCTATATAGACCTCATCTAGGTTCAAGATTGTAGACAAAGATTACTTGCATTTGGCTCAAATTATTTTTACTTTGATTTGTACTACACTGGTAGAAAAAATTGCAAAAATACATGAGAGGAGGTATAAAAGAGAGACTGTTTATGGCTTAAATTGTGCTCAAAGTTCTATGGCCAATGCAGCCTGCACAGAATGGGCAAATCTTATGATTATAAATACAACTAACTGGATGTTTCCTGCTTTTTGTTTCATTGGATTGGGAGGAGGCAAAATGTCAGCATTCAAGAGTCTGCCTGATACTCTTTTGTTTTATTACTGGGGCATTTGGCCATCACTAAACACTCCTTGTGTATATGAAAATGCTTTATTTTCTCAGTATGCTTGATTGATGATTTGGCTGGATGGAACATCCTAGATTGAAAATCATTTTTCCTCCCAATGGTGGATGCTTGGCTTCACTGCTTTTAGCATCCAGTATTGTTCTTAAGTAATCCAATGCCATTCTCAGGTATCTTCATTTTTGTTGTGTCATTTTCTTTCTGTCTTAAAATATTTTGATTTTCTCTATAACCATTAAGTTACATCACTTGTGAACCTTCTCCAGCCCCTTGTCCACCTCCACTGCTACATTTATAGCAGTTGAAAGGGTAGAGAGGAAGGGAACTTCCTGCTTAGGTAGATACTCATTATCTGCCCTTGACTCCCTTCAGGTACTTTTCATGCTTCAATAAAGTGACTCTAGGTCTCCCTTTCTTCCATTGTTTCATGGCACTGGGACTGTAAATTTCAAGGCAGGTCTATATTCCAACTGATTAAAAGAACATACCTGACATGTTTGATAATGAAATACAGAGATGACTCAAAGTAAAGAGTTTAGGAACTATGATGAGTTATAAATAAATGGACTGGTGCAATTATAAATGGATTGAGCCTATTTAAATCAAAACTAATGCCAAGTAAAAGTGAGATTTATCGTTAAAGAACTGAATACAAATTTATAAACATTGAAAATGTGGAAATAATAAATTCAAAAGATTGTGCAAAGGAAGTTTGGAATTCCGATCTACACACTTTTTATATTTAGTGGATAATAAGTGGATAATGTCTCAGTCTAATAAGTAGAGAAATAATGGTTTGAGTACAACAGTCATCCATTGTAAGAATTCAAATCTGATAATCTCATGTAAAATGAAAGATATCAAATTATTAGTGATTGCTACATCCTCTTCTTTTAAGGAAGAAGTATTCTTTTATGTCTTGAATAAAGAATCCAAGTTATTGGCTAGGAGAAACATGGCAGGAAAAAGGTGTCCATGACAGTTTGAGTGTCCTTGGATATAGGTAGAAGACTAGGAATTTCATGAAGTTTTACCATGTGTTACTTTTTTCAAAGACCAATAAATACCTTAATTACTTTTAAATTATTCTTATTTTTTATTGGTATTTTCTAGAGTGACACTGTGCTGTGATTGGGCTACAATGTAGTTTAGCTCTCTGTGTTGTACGTCTGTAAGTGCTAGCCTACATACTTATATTAAACTTACATATACTCATATTTTAAGAGAAAGGGGAAGTGAAGTGGTTTGTTATCCTCTTCAGTTGAGAAAGTAAAAATACAAATCATGGCCTGAAACAAGTTAGCTTTCATTCCTTTTCAGTTTTCCCACCAGCCACTCATAGGTCTCACTCATCCTTATTATAAATACAGGCCTATTTATTTCCTGTACAATTGTAGGGTAGAACTCATAAGATCTCAGAGTTTTAAGGTACCTAGGAGATTAAATGACTTGTCCAACTTCTCTCAGGTAGATAGTAACAGACTTTTGACTGAGTTTCTTTGCACATTATCTCTTTAAAGTTACAATTCTCCAATTATGATAGACAACATTCACCAGAGAGTCAGACTTAGATCTGGGTCAAACCCAGAAATCTGTCATAAGAAGTACTCCAGTTGTCATAATCCACGTTTGGGTATACATTGTTTTAAGTTTGTTTCTACTAAGGCAGTTCAGTTGCCACTTGTCTCACAAAATCCTTATATCAAATTGCTGTCAGACCTGGTTAATAATAACGGAGTAATTTTTGTTACAGTCCTTACAGAAAGAAAACAGATGAATATGACCTCATTGTGCTTTATCGCTCAGTTTTCAGAAGTTGCAAGCAACTAGTTATTGTCAAGATAAGACCCAAAGTGGCTCTTTCACATCATGGTTATATTGGTTTAACCTGTTTGAATCTGTGCAAATCTTTAGTAGCCATTTACACTTCAGTCCTAGAAACCAATCTCAAATTCCTTTCTTATAGATGATAACAACTTGTGGGTAAATGCAATTTCTGTATATCCCATCTGCAGCCTTATTTCATGTTTTTCTTCATCTGCATTACAAGTACTTTATGAACCTGGGCTATACTACAACACTGTAGTTCACAGTCCGTTGGTGTTGCTGAAACCAGTCTTCTGAGACGCCTGTATGGACATGGTTTCGCAGGCAATGGGCTGTTTCAGTTCTGCTTGAGCTTTCATTGCCATCTCCACCCCAGCAACAGCTGCGTTTTACTGTTGTCATTTGGAATACATAAATAAAGGCGAGAACACTGATATTCCTTTTGATATTCGTTTCATAAATAATTAGGGTAGGTGCAGAGACTGTGCAGTTGCTTTGAATGAAAAATGCCATGTAACTTTTGACTATTTAGCATATTTTCATATATTATAGATGCGTTTATAAGCAGAGCATTGTTTATGATGGTTCCGAATCACATTCTAAAAATTGTCTGCCAAATTTTCATATGCCTTATTTTTGGCAAATTAATTTTTTAAATGATAAGCATATGTCTTATCAGTAATGAAATGAGAAATAATACAAATAAAGTTCTTGAGTTGGGAAGAAAATATAGAATTTTTCAATGCAGAGGCTGACAAACTATGACCTGTGTGCTGAATCCAGTCTACTGCATATTTTTATAAACAAAGCTTTATTGGAACACAGCTGTTACCATTAGTTTCTGTTATTCTCCAGGCAAGAATACTGAGGTGGATAGTCACTCCCTTCTGCAAGGGATCTTCCTGATCCAGGAACTGAACCCAGGTCTCCTGGATTGCAGACAGATTCTTTACTGTCTAAACCATCTGGGTAGCCCCATCTATGACTGTACATCAATTATAACAGTACACTAGTTTTAACAGGTACAATATAGCCCAGGAAGGCTAACTGTTTACTATTTGATGCTTTATAGAAACAGTAACCCAGTGGTTTGCAGCCTTCACAGAATTCTTGGGGATCTTTTGGAAAAAAAAAAAACACAGAAGAATAAACTCCATACTTAGGGATTTGATTTCACTTGTGCTGGAGAGAGGTTTAGAGTTTCCTACATAATTTGAATGTGCAGCAAACACTGTTTGACCTCTACAATAAGTTTACATTCCTCCCTAAGTACATTACATTGTTCTCAGAAAGCTGGGGAGGAGGGCAATAAGAAACACTGTTTGTCAGATCAGTCATGATCTCAGGTAAGAACAAACTCAGGATGACTTTCTTCTTTCCTTGGTTGACTTCATGAGTCACAGATGATCTGGCATGACTTGAGATGATCTTAGCGAAGTTGAACACCATGTAAAATATGTTTATTTTTGTTCAGAGGAAAGAACATTCATTTTGAGTGGAGGTTTCAGGGAAGGCTTCACAGTGTTTATTTTGAACTGTGTGTAGATGCTTCAAACATGGGAAGGATCCAATACCTCAAATAGGGTTGCTGTAGAGATTGCCTTGTTTAAATAAGTCTACTCTAGAATTCCAGAGTCAGAGTTTATCCATCTTGGCTTACCTTTGCCCAATTCAGTTCAACAAAATATATTAATCCAAGCACTGTTAAGTATCGAGTACATCACAATGAACAAGAGAGACATGACCTTGCTCTACTGGAGACTCTGTCCAGCAACAGTACATTGTGATAAACACATTGATAAGGCAAGTGTACCTTTTAGCCATATAGGAGAGGTCCTTACGCAGCCTTTCAGGAGTTAGGAAGCCTTTTCAGACCACATTCATTCTTAAGTTGGGATCTTTTGAGAGATTGGTATGGAGTAGGTTAGAGTAGGGCTGCTCAGAGGGAGAAGATAAGAAGGATAAGTTTAAGCAGTGGCAATAATCTTGGAGTGATTAGCACAGAGCACTAGAGGTAGATATGGATTCGGAGTTTAATTAGAGTTAAGATTTTAAGTGCCTTTTAAATGTTGTGTTGAGGTGTCTGGACTTTCCACAAGACAACAGTAAATTCTTAAAGAGTTTTGAGTTGTAGAATGACATGACAAGAAGGCAAAAATGTTATCCTACTTTTATGGGAGGGGAAATAGTCAAGAAAGAACAAGTGTTGAGACAGAAATAGTTGTTATAGTCTTCTGGGGCACAGATAGTGTGTCCTATGAAGAAAGACAGTGATAACACAAGGAGATAAACATGACTTTTACTAATTTGGAGTCATAAAAGTTACAGGACTTGGCAAATCCTTATATGTTGTATGTAAAGAGGGAGAAGAAGGAATCTGGAATGACAGAGGGTATAACTCTATCTTTGTTTAAGAAAAAAACAATTGGAGTGCCTGATATTGACCTATAGAATTTGCTGCTTCAGTTTTTTTTTTTTTTTTAATCTTTCTTGCCTCCAATTCTGCTACTACTGAAGTACCTATAAAAAAAGCTCTGGCTCTACTGAGACCACCAAGGCAAAGTCAATTTGCTTCATGACCCTCGAGGAGAGGGTTGATTTTGAGGATTTCATTTTGTAATGGCTGGGGGCTCATACTGAAATGAGCTGTGACACATTCACAACTATCTTAATATTGCAAGATGTAAAAGGCAAGGATATTTGCATACCTTTTCTGCCAGCTTTGGACAAGAAACCCCTTCACCTTAAAGATCCATTCATCCTTCCAAATGATCCCACTTAATGTACGACTCATATTCATTCAACTGCTGTACTTGGAACATTTAAAGGATCCATGGGCCATTTACTTCTTTTAGAGATTGTTAGCAATGTTATCCTGGGGATTTATGCTTCCTTTACCATGGTTTGTGAACTGTGAGATGGGCCTTTACTATTCATTTATCCTAGTCCTGAAAAGGCAAAGCAAGAATAAAAGAAAATAGTGAGGAAGGCAATGTTTATGTTTATTGTTTGTACATTGAGCATTGGCAAAACAGTATTCTGCATTCAAATGAAAAACATTCAGCAATGTATGTGTCAATTATAGAACTACTCAGTGAAAAGGATACATTTTATCTGCATTCATATTGATTCCAGGTTTGTCATATAACATTTTTATTGAAAGTAGCACATGAATTACTATGAAAATAGCAGGTTCTTGAATTTTCTTGCTAACTCTCTTCACTTTGCGTCTTTGCATTGTAAAGTTTTCTCTTTCACTTTAATAGCCAACTATTAAATGCAAGTAGGTGTGAGGACTGAAACTGCATAACTGATAAAATTAACTATCCTATTTTAAAAATATAATTTCTTCTTCCTTTTGCCATCCTTTCCTATTAGTTTGGAAAGCCCTCTGTAATATCACAAGTTACTTCCTCTCCATATGCCAATTTCTCACCTCAATTCTAATCACAGTAGATATTTGATCTGTGTTTAAAATCTAATTGAATTCCCTTTCCCACTCACTCTCACACTGAACTGTCTTAAAGACTCTCTCTCTTTTAATTTGTCTTACAAATATGAGTCATTTTTTATTTTCTCTTTGCAGCGTCACTTCTCTTACTTCCAAGTGTCTGAGGTTCTCGCAGAGTTACCATTCTTCTGGTAGGTTTTGATCTACTTGAGTTTGAAGTGTTTCTGCCTTCAACCCACCTGTGCTTGGCATTTCTAAAAGTGGTAAAAGAGTTTCATGGTTGTGCATAATTATAGGTAGAATATTTTTATCTATAGGAAATGGTGAATTCTAAAATCAATATTTCTTTATTGACTCTCTGTAGGAAAATATATGAAAGAAATAGCTTTTGTCTTAAGAAGCTTTTCAGGGAAAAATACTAGGAATCCCTTATTTAGAGCACAATTAAATGGCAAACATGATGATACTGACTCTAGGAGTAGCAATAGGTATTCAGAAAAGGAAGATAATTCTAGGAATTGGGGTAATTGGAAATCTTTTGTATCAAAGATAGGACTTGAACTGGGAAATGAAGGATGAACAAAATTAGAAGAGACAGAGGGATGGATAGAGTGGAGGTGGCAAGGCACTGAGGGAAGATAACAGCTACTTTAAATAGAGAAAATGACCTAAACAAATAAGGAAGGCAGCCTCAGTTTATGGCAGAAACTCAACCTGGTGAAATCATGTACATGCCTCCACCACTTTACCCATAACTCTGTCTGCCTTCCTGGACTGGGTTTGACTTTCATCGTTGTGTATCTGATTTTGATTTGACAAACCAGAGCTGTAGTTCTTGTATTCTTGATTTTAATTTTTATTTCCCTTGCTTGGTTCATCCAATATCCTGGGCTTGTGGTACTAAACCAGACTCAGGTTTTCTTTTGTTTCTCTCCTTGATCTACCTTGCTGCTTTTGACTGATTTCTGAACCTACACCACACTCTGGTCCTTAATGGTCTAGCAGAAGAAATAAGATGAAAACTATGGTTTATTTTGAGTTACTAAAGGGCTGTCACAGTTGAGTATTGATTTTCTCAGATACATATGAACTTTCTCTAACCTACTTTTAGTCTTGTTTATCATAAATTTTCAAAAGAAAGATAATAAGGAACTATAACAATATGCTTTAAAACTTCCAGAAGATTTACTCATAAGATGGGAAAAAATTAATCATCTTGTCAATAATGACTTTGCTATTCTGTTGATCAGTGAACTCATAAATATGTGTAATGCATGGTTCTAGGTCCTAGCCATAGAGAAATAAATACATACATCCCTCAAGGAGCTTGCATATTGGTGTCAGGAAGAAGAAAATATACACAGAAAAATAACTGATTAATTTAATTTCATTTGACAGGGTGATACTTAAGCTGAGATGTTCAGGAAATTCCGTGATGGTCCACTGATTAGGACTCCGAGCTTCCACTGCAGGCACAGGTTTGATCCCTGGTCGGGGAACTAAGATCCCACATGCCACCTGCCATGGCCAAGAAAAAGCTGAGATGTTCAATCAGAGTATCTTTGAGGAAATGATATTGAAGGTGGGGTGTGACAGGACAGATGAAAAGGAATTAGCCATGCAAATAATTAGGGGAAGAATATAAGCAAGAGTTACAAATGCAAAGGCTTTAAGTGTGAAAGAATTTGATATATTCAAGAGACAGAAATAAGGCCAGCATGTTTTGAGTATAGTGGGAATGAAGATAAAAATAAAGCCTTGTATATAGTGAGAATAAGGATAAAATTGAAAAAATGCATATGTTAATATATTAGATTTCTAAAAAGTAGGTACTTTCCCAATACCCCATGTTGCTCCAGTTTTTATGACATATTGTGACATTTCTATTTAATTTTTTGCTTACCTTTAGGGGTTAACTGAAGGTCAGATATTTTGAAAGACTAAATCAGTTTCTAATCCTGTGGCAAGATTTTGGCTTGCAGCAATTTCATCACTTATCAAAAATCAAAGTAATTTTTCTTCCTTTTTAATATTTAAAATGTGATAAAACTTCTCTTCCTTATTACATTTTCCAGCAGGCTCAAAGTTTATGATGTTATATGTAGGCAATGCTAAATGAAGAAAATGCTAATAAAATTTAACCAAGGGTTCATTTTATGTGACTACAAAGTGGATGTGAGTTTGGCTTCTCCTTTCAACATGGTCTGATGAACTTTGTGGCTTATATATGTGAATTTGAATCCTAGACACTTTCTTATTAGCTCTGTCAACTTAGACAAATTAATAAGTTTTCAGGTCTTCATTTCCCTCATTTATAAAATGGAAAATAATTTAATGAAGGCTTTATGGGAATTAAATTAGGAGATGAAGTATATGGAAGCACCTAATGGTCGAAAGCACATTATACAATAAATGCTTGAGTATGTGATATGAGTGTGAGTAAGTATGTATCTCCTCATCTTGCTTTAATGCTCTTTGCCTGCTCATTTGTCCATAGAAGTGTTCTGCTCTAAATAACATGGTGTTGAACAACATCAAAAGGATATGGATGTTTGCATCAGAAAACTTTTAGGGGTACACCTTTTATTTAGGTGATGATGAAATTAAATGTTTCAGGGCCCATTCCTACTATTTTATGGTGGTTTAGCCAGCCCTTCTCTTGAAGAAAGAGATTGGCTATTTAACAGGAATCTTAACTTTCTTCTAGGACACTGTAGGCTTCAACTGTGGTATTCTAATCTGACTTCTCATTATCTTGCTATTCTGTGATTCAGAGTCTGCATTTGGCATCCATTTTTATTCTTCCCTAACTTCTATGTACTTGATCATGCAGAAGCTAACTGATATCTTAAGTTGGTCCCTAACTTCATTATTTGCTAGTTTTGTGTCTACGATTATACGGTGGAAGTGAGAAATAGATTTAAGGGACTAGATCTGATAGACAGAGTGCTTGATGAACTATGGATGGACATCTGTGACATTGTAAAGGAGACAGGGATCAAGACCATCCCCAAGAAAAAGAAATGCAAAAAAGCAAAATGGCTCTCTGAGGAGGCCTTACAAATAGCTGTGAAAAGAAAAGAAGTGAAAAGCAAAGGAGAAAAGGAAAGATATACCCATTTGAATGCAGAGTTCCAAAGAATAGCAAGGAGAAATAAAAAAGCCTTCCTCAGCAATCAATGCAAAGAAATAGAGGAAAACTATTGAATGGGAAAGACTAGAGATATCTTCAAGAATATTAAGAGATATAAAGGGAACATTTCATGCAAAGACGGACACAAAAAAGGACAGAAAATGTATGGACCTAACAGAAGCAGAAGATATTAAGAAGAGGTGGCAAGAATACATAGAAGAACTATACAAAAAAGATCTTCACGGCCCAGATAATCACGATGGTGTGATCACGTGCCTAGAGCCAGACATCCTGGAATGCAAAGTCAAATGGGCCTTAAAGCATCACTACTAACAAAGCTAGTGGAGGTGATGGAATGCGAGTTGAGCTATTTCAAATCCTGAAAGATGATGCTGTGAAAGTGCTGCACTCAATACGCCAGCAAATTTGGAGAACTCAACAGTGGCCACAGGACTGGAAAAGGTCAGTTTTCATTCCAATCCCAAAGAAAGGCAATGACAAAGAAGGCTCAAACTACCACACAATTGCACTCATCTCACACGCTAGTAAAGTAATGCTTAAAATTCTCCAAGCCAGGCTTCAGCAATACATGAATCATGAACTTCCAGATGTTCAAGCTGTATTTAGAAAAGGCAGAGGAACCAGAGATCAAATTGCCAACATCTGTTGTATCATCAAAAAAGCAAGAGAGTTCCAGAAAAAAAAAATCTATTTCTGCTTTATTGACTATGCCAAAGCCTTGGACTGTGTGGATCACAATGAACTGTGGAAAATTCTGAAAGAGATGGGAATACAAGACCACCTGACCTGCCTCTTGAGAAATCTGTATGCGGGTCAGGAAGCAACAGTCAGAACTGGACATGGAACCACAGACTGGTTCCAAACTGGGAAAGCAGTACATCAAGGCTCTTGTCATCCTGCTTATTTAACTTATAGCAGAGTATGTCATGAGAAATACTGAGCTTGATGAAGCACAAGCTGGAATCAAGATTGCCAGGAGAAATATCAATAACCTCAGATATGCAGATGATACCACCCGTATGGCAGAAGGTGAAGAACTAAAGAGCCTCTTGATGAAAGTGAAAGAGGAGAGTGAAAAAGTTGGCTTAAAGCTCAACATTCAGAAAACTAAGATCATGGCATCTGGTCTCATCACCTCATGGCAAATAGGTGGGGCAACAGTGGAAATAGTGAGAGACTTTATTTTGGGGGACTCCAAAATCACTGCAGATGGTGACTGCAGTCATGAAATTAAAAGACACTTACTTCTTGGAAGGTAAGTTATGACCAACCTAGACAGCATATTAGAAAGCAGAGACGTTACTTTGCCAACAAAGGTCCATCTAGTTAAGTTTTTTCCAGTGGGCATGTATGGATGTGAGAGTTGGACTGTAAAGAAAGCTGAGCACAGACGAATTGATGCTTTTGAACTGTGGTGTTGGAGAAGACTCTTGAGAGTCCCTTGGACTGCAAGGAGATCCAACCAGTCCATGCTAAAGGAGATCAGTCCTGAGTGTTCATTGAAAGTACTTATGTTGAAGCTGAAACTCCAATACTTTGGCCATCTGATGTGAAGAGCTGACTTATTTGAAAAGACCCTGATGCTGGGAAAGACTGAAGGCAGGAGGAGAAGGGGACGACAGAGGATGAGATGGTTGGATGGAATCACTGACTCAGTGGACATGAGTTTGAGTAAACTCCGGGAGTCTGTGATGGACAGGGAGGCCTGGTATGCTGCAGTCCTTTGGGCTGCAAAGAGTTGGACATGACTGAGTGACTGAACTACACTGAACTTTTTCCTTCTAGATGTGATGTACATCCCAGTGTCCTTTGCCCCTACTGAAAATTCTACTCCATTGGTTTCTTTCAATTATTTTTTACTTTTGGATTTAGTAAGGTTCAAGTGAAATCCTTATCTACTTGAAAATTAGGGAAGGCCACAGATTTGTTAGGTGTTGTTCCAAAATCCAAAATGATAGTGTTTTAAGAAATGGTACTGTTTTATTTTATTCCCTTCATGGATCACAGCCTTGCTGTGGTGAAGGGCCTTGTATAACTCATTGAAGCTCTGGGCCTTGCCCTGCAGGGCCACCCAAGATGGATGGGTCATGGTGGAGAGTTATGACAAAACATGGTCAACTAGAGGAGGGAATGGCAAGCCACTTGCCAGGAGAACACCATGAACAGCATGAAAAGACAAAAAGATATGATACCGGAATATGAGCCTTTCAGGTTGGAAAATCTCCAATTTGCTACTGGAGAAGAGCAGAGGGCAATTATTAATATCTTCAGAAAGAATGAAGCTGCTGGACCAAAGTGGAAATGACACTCAGTTGTGGATGTGTCTGGTGGTGAAAGTAAAATTTGATGTTGTAAAGAACAATATTGCATAGGAACCTGAAATGTTAGGCCCATGAATCAAGATAAATTGGACATAGTCAAGCAGGAGATGGTGAGATTGAACATCGACCTCTTAGGAATCAGTCATCTTAAATGGACAGGAATGGGTGAATTTAATTCAGATGACCATTACATCTACTGCTGTGGGCAAGAACACATTAGAAGAAATGGAGTGGCTCTCATAGTCAACAGAAGAGTCTGAAATGCACTACTTGTGTGCAATCTCAAAAATGACAGAATGATCTTGGTTCATTTCTAAGGCAAACCATTCAAAATCACAGTAATCCAAGACTACACCCCAACCACTGATGCTGAAGAAGCTGAAGTTGAATGATTCCATGAAGACTACAAGACTTTCTAGAACTAACACCAAAAAAGAGATATTTTTTTTCAAGTTATGGGAGTGGTATACAAAAGTAGGAAATTAAGAGATATCAAGAATAATAGGCAAATTTGGCTTCAGCATACAAAATGAAGAAGGGTGAAGGCTAACAGAATTACATCAAGAGAACATGCTGGTCATACCAAACACCCTTTGCCAACAACCCAAGAGATGACTTTACATACGGATATCACCAAATGGTCAATACTGAAATCAGATTGATTATGTTCTTTGAAGCCAAAGATGGAGAAGCTGTATACAGTCAGCAAAAACAAGATCTGGAGCTGACTGTGTCTCAGATCATGAGATCCTTATTGAAAATTCAGGTTGAAATTGAATAAAATAGGGAAACTCACTAGGCCATTCAGGTATGAGCTAAATCAAATACCTTATAGACAGTGGAGGTGACAAATAGATTCAAGGGATTAGATCTGGTAGACATAGAGTGCCTGAAGAACCAAGGATGGAGGTTCTTAACTTTGTACAGGTAGTGTGAAAGTGAAAGTCGCTCAGTCCTGTCTGAATATTTGTGACCTACGGTCCATGGAATTCTCTAGGACAGAGTGCAGGAGTGGGTAGCCTTTCCCTTCTACAGGGGATCTTCCCAACCCAGGGTTAGAACCCAGGTCTCCTGCATTAAGGCAGTGACCAAAACCATCGCAACGAAAAAGAAATGCAAGAAGGCAAAGTGGTTATCTGAGGAGGCTTTACAAAGGGCTGAAGAAAGAAGAGAAAGGCAAGAGAGAAAGGGAAAGATATGAGACAGTCAATTCCTAGGCAGGTTGATAAGAAGTCCGGGGGTCCCCTACGAGATAGGGGTCTGGAATTCTCAAGGGGGAGGAAAGGACAAACATCTTTTTTAACCCCTCAGCATTCCTTTGTCACATTAAACGTTTTTTTCTTTAAGCCCGGAACTGTGATTACACAACAAACAAATCAGTTTAAACTCTGTACTAAGGATTATATAGTAACAATGTTTCCTGCTTGAGGACAGTCTCTCCTTGAAAACATTATGAATATCCTGATATTTAAGAATGTAAGTTATGGGAGTGAATCTAGTTCAGTTCAGTTCAGTTCAGTCACTCAGTCGTGTCCGACTCTTTGTGACCCCATGAACCACAGCACGCCAGGCCTCCCTGTCCATCACCAACTCCTGGAGTCCACCCAAACCCACGTCCATTGAGTCGGTAATGTCATCCAACCATCTCATCCTCTGTCATCCCCTTTTCCTCCTGCCCTCAATCTTTCCCAGCATCAGGGTCTTTTCAATGAGCCAGCTCTTTGCAGCAGGTGGCCAAAGTATTGGAGTGTCAGCTTCAACATCAGCCCTTTCAGTCAACACCCAGGACTGATCTCCTTTAGGATGGACTGGTTGGATCTCCTTGCAGTCCAAGGGACTCTCAAGAGTCTTCTCCAACACCACAGTTTAAAAGCATCAATTCTTTGGCACCCAGCTTTCCTTATAGTCCAACTCTCACATCCATACGTGACCACTGGAAAAACCATAGCCTTGACTAAACAGACCTTTGTTGGCAAAGCAATGTCTCTGCTTTTTAATATGCTATCTAGGTTGGTCATAACTTTCCTTCCAAGGAGTAAGCATCTTTTAATTTCATGGCTGCAGTACCATCCGCAGTGATTTTGGAGCCCCAAAAAATAAAGTCTGACAGTGTTTCCACTGTCTCCCCATCTATTTCCCATGAGGTGATGGGACCAGATGCCATGATCTTAGTTTTCTGAATGTTGAGTTTTAAGCCAACTTTTTCACTCTCCTCTTTCACTTTCATCAAGAGGCTTTTTAGTTCCTCTTCACCTTCTGCCATAAGGGTGGTGTCATCTGCATATCTGAGGTTATTGATATCTCTCCTGGCAATCTTGATTCCAGCTTGTGCTTCCGCCAGCCCAGCGTTTCTCATGATGTACTCTGCATATAAGTTAAATAAGCAGGGTGACAATATACAGCCTTGACGTACTCCTTTTTCTATTTGGAACCAGTCTGTTGTTCCATGTACAGTTCTAACTGTTGCTTCCTGACCTTCATATAGGTTTCTCAAGAGGCAGGTCAGGTGGTCTTGTATTCCCATCTCTTTCAGAATTTTCCACAGTTTATTGTGATTCACACAGTCGAAGACTTTGGCGTAGTCAATAGAGCAGAAATAGATGTTTTTCTGGAACTCTCTTGCTTTTTCGATGATCCAGTGGATATTGGCAATTTGATCTCTTGTTCCTCTGTCTTTTCTAAAACAAGCTTGAATAAAAGTCTTTAATTTTTTAGTATTTTACTTTATTTGATTTTTAAATTTTAAAATGACAGATGACCATAGAAGACAATTCAAAGATATATAAAAGCATATTCCTAATACAAGGGCTACACTTAATACCAATTATCCATAATTTTACCACTTTGAAATAAGCACCATTGTGCTTTTTACTGCAATTTCCTAAACTATTTTTTGCTTTTGGATATACATTAGAGCTCAGAGTATGCTTTGGAGACTTACTATATTAAGGTTGCTAAATATATGAGATAGTTGCTAAATTCGTGGGATAATTGTTAAAATATAGATTCCTGGGCAGTGTCTTCCTTGAGCTATTGCATTAGTTATCTCTTGGGTGATTATGATGCATATTGATGTTTGAGAACATCTAATACACGGATATACTGATGTTTTACCGTATTACTTCATCTTTTTTTTTTTTTTCAGTCTTAATGTACTCTCCTTCTAAAGTCTCAGGTAATAGTCTACCCATGAAGAAATGGATTCAGATGTTTTTTCCTGATTATATTGAGTTTATATCTGGTTTTTAATCAAAGTGTAACAGAAAACTCAATAGAAATAACGCTTTCCCATATCTAACGCTTACCCTGAACCCCTCGAAAACATCATAAAGATCACACGTATTATACTAGACTTCCGTACCCTGCTGTTAAAATCACAGTGCACATCTGCCCAGTAACAGCCCTGAACAGAGAGAGCGCCTTGTCAGGGCTTCTCTACCTTTTTCTTCACTGAAAATCATGACAGGGGCTTCTTGGTCCTGGAATTTTGCGTCTCGCAAAATATTGTAGTCCAACTTGGAAACAGATGAGGCAAATGGCAGATGATAACTGTCAACAGGCTTCAGAGGAAATGAAATATTTGAGAGAAGTGTGGAAAGACTCGTTGATTGTTGTTTAAAAACCTCCTCAGTTTGCAATAATAATATGACTTCCCAGAAATCACATTTTCCTATCAAAGATAGGCAGATAATACTATGTTGTGTCTGATGCAGTATTTGGTAGGAGGATGGGGAAATCATAAAATCAGCTGACTGGTTCCCCTATTTAATGACAAAGAGATCATTCACCTTGTTTTTTTTTTTTTTTTTAACAGTAAAAGCAGAACCAATTCTTTATTTGAGTGGTATTTATATACAGTTTGCTTTTTACCTTCATGTGCCAGAATTATGAAGTTTTTCAAATAGTTGCTTCTCTGTGTCTGAGTAATGAAATAATGAACCATAAGGAAAGGAAGAGACGGTTTATACCAAGTAGATCAATGCAGAAGTGTATTGTAGAATTGCTTTGACTCCATGCCAAACACTGGGCCAAGAGCTTCAGATACATTTTTTTTCACTTAAAATGTGAATACTGTGTCTAATTTCTGGATTAAGTTGTTTATTTGCATCTTTCTACTTATTTATTTATTCTACCTGTTTATTACTATGAAGGGAAGTAGAATATGGCATCTCTAAATATGCCACTTTGGTATTTTGTCTTGAATTAAAGGTAGGCACTTGAGGAACAGCCAGTTCAAGAAGGGCACTCTGACCCTCCTTGGTCCCCTGGAAGCAGGAAATAAATCTCTCATGTGAAATGTACTACGCCAGTTCCAGGAGGGTAGAAGATATCCTTATCACTGGAGGTAGGGAAGTTAAGGCCCAGATGTTACTTATTCCGCAATTTACTATCCTAAACCCAAACCCCTTTGTCTTCTCAAGTCTTCACAAATTTATTGTTTATTTTTCTGAAAGATATAAAATTGTCCTTTCGTCACTTCTTTGAGTCTTATGTATTTATGGGTCTTCTGGTAGCTCAGTCGGGTTGCAAGAGTCAACTTGGTGGCTAAACTACCACCTGAACCTACAAAGTTAAATTTGTTTTTATTCTGCTAATCTGTCTTACATTAATTTAGTTATTTTGTCAAAGAACCTCGAAGGGAAGAGGAGAAAAGTTTTCTACCCCTGCCATTGTCTTTCTCTATCCTTAGATTATGAACATGTTTCCCCAGGACCTAGAGTGCCTAGCATGCAGTAGATGTGGGAATATATACCCTAGGCCTGATCTTCCAGGCGTTCTGGGGAAGAACTGTCCAGTGGTGGTCTGTGTTCCTCCTGAGGGCAACTCCCAGTGCTCTGCTCAAAATTCACACATTTGATTTCAAATGAAATCTATAGTCAAAGGCATATCATTTAAGGCTCTCCAGGGGTCAGGCTCTAACTTACTTAACTAGTTTGATCTCTCACCATTTTCATACATGTATTTTCTCGCTTCTAAACCGCTGCATTTTCTTTCCTTTAACTTAAATGCTCCTCATTGCTCTTGAAATCCTACTTAGACTGTGTGACCAAGCCTTGGTTTAAAAGTCCTTCTCTGATTTCCCTGGGTAGAAGGAGCTTCCCAGACTTTGAAATGTCAATAGATTCTTAAAACTGTCTCAGGACACCTAACACATGGTGCCTTATATCACTTTAATCGCCGTTTGTTCTTCCTGTGTGTATGTTTTCTTGGCACTAGATGATTACCTTGAGAGAAGTAACCTTGTCACCCACTCAACCAAATACGAAATAAGTGCTCAGAATTTATTTATTGAATGAATAACTGGATAGATGGGAAAAAAGAAACCTTCAGTAGATACTTTATTATATAAACCCAGAAAGACAACAGTATTTTCCAGAATATAATACTACCTCTCAACAACACAGAGCTATCTTATTATGCCTTTTATGTAATGATTCACTGTGTAGTTCTAGTAGTCTAGAAGTTAGATATTGTTTGTATTTAACTGGCATTCAAATAATGTGGTTGCATAACTTGAATAATATAACTGACCTAGATAGACCAAGTCAATGTTTCTTTTCAGTAATTAAATTATTTTAGGATGTCTAATATCTCTTCATGCAGATTTATTCAGTATTTCTAGAATTATTTGATTATGGCTACCAAAATTGGTTGCTTTTGAAATTCATCTTTTTTATCTTAAAATTCAATCTAATCCAGAAATTGTAAAAAAAAATCTATAGTGGGAAACATATTTTCTGAACTCAGGGTATATTCTAATTTTGGTTATGAATATAGATTGAATATATGTTCTAGAAAATCTTATGAGGGAATTTGTGTGATTTAAAAATGTTCATTATCTAAAACTTTTCTAAATTATAGGGGAATTGAGAGTGTGTTTCAGGAAATACAATAACCTATAGTTGGCTCTGAACATGGAGCAAAACCATCTTCGGATAACTATATGGGTAATTGGGCCAAAAAGGGCTCTAAAAGATTAAGCTAGGAATGTTTTTTATTTTCTTTCAATATTTTGAGATTGTTATAAAAAATAAAAAGAATACTAGCCTGTAGATTATCTGTGATCACTGCTAAAGATACAATTTGGGATGTAATAGACTGCCCTCTGTTTGAAGCAGCATTTCTCCATTAAAAAATATTTTTTAAAGGAATTTTTTATTGAGCCCCTTGCTTGTACCTAGAGGCGTGTCTTTAGGGGAATAAAAATGAATATTACAGTAGATCTGATTTCTGGATGCCTATGGTACAGATGAAACTAGTACAAAGGAGTATTTTTGGGGGGGAGTGGGAGGGAAGATGGTCCAGGTTCAGTCATGTGGTACAGGGGTAAACTATCTTCCTGCCAATGCAAGAGACACAAGAGATGCAGGTTTGATCCCTGGGTCAGGAAGATGCCCTAGAGTACGAAATGGCAACCCACGTCGGTATTCTTGCTTGGAAAATTCCATGGACAGAGGAGCCTGGGGGTCTACAGTTCACGGTGTCAGGAACAGTCAGACGCAACTGAGCACTTAAGCCCCGAGTTCACTGCCCCTACTTTGCGTTTCCATTTTCTTTACTATTATTTAGGAAAGTGAAAGTGAAGTCGCTCAGTCATGTCCGATTCTTTGCGAACCCTTGGACTTGTAGCCCACCAGGCTTCTCCATCCATGGGCTTTTCCAGGCAAGAATACTGGAGTGGGTTGCCATTTCCTTCTCCAGGAGATCTTCCCGACCCAGGGATTGAACCTGGGGTCTCCTGCATTGTAGGCAGACGCCTTACCATCTAAGCCACCAGGGAAGTGATTATATAGGAAAATCACTTTAAAAGTGACAAATCTATATTTCAAGCTTATAAGAACAGAGAATTTCTCACAAATGCATATACTATATATTTGATTCCTACCCCTTCCTCCCAGTCCCCACCCCTGCCAGTGGGGACCACAGAAGATGCAAATAATCAGGTACTTGAAGAAATGCTTATTAGGATATGGATACTATTCCTCTCTTTCCTTTTTCTTTTCTTTCTTTTTTTTTTAAAAAGTGATTGAAAAGTCTGACATAGCAAGGCATTGTGAATACATGTCCCGTAGGGAATCTGTAGAGTCCCAGGAAGGGGTGGTGTTCAGATGTTGACTGATTCATGTTAATAAAGAATATGATCCCTTTGGAATAGATTTCTCCCCAACCCCTGGGTGTGCCTCCCAGGAGTGCAACACTTGCCTGACAGACAGGTG
Source organism: Cervus canadensis (assembly GCF_019320065.1). Classification (NCBI taxonomy): domain Eukaryota; kingdom Metazoa; phylum Chordata; class Mammalia; order Artiodactyla; family Cervidae; genus Cervus; species Cervus canadensis. The sequence continues at coordinate 35,307,916 of NC_057412.1, forward strand.
TTAACTGTGAATAGATATATGTAACTGAAAACTTAGTAAGGAAGGATGCAGTCTGCAGTTCTGACTCAGATGAGAAAAAAAAGAGAGGACTGTGAATTCCACTATATCTTTCACCAGAAGCAGGTGGATAGAAAATGTGATTTCTGAAAAGATTCTCAGTGCTCTGTGACAACCTGGAGGAGTGAGATGAGGAGAGAGCTGGGAGGGGGATTCAGGAGAGGGGGACATATGTATACCTGTGGCTGATTCATGTTAATGTATGTCAGAGGCCAACACAAAATAATAAAGCAATTATCCTCCAATTAAAAAAATAAAAAAAGACTCCTTGAAAAGATCATTTCCACTACTTGTCAGTTAGAATCCTTACCTGTATGTCAAGCCTTTCAACATATTACTTTGATGAGCTTACATTGTAATTATCCTGAGATGCATATTGTTTTTAATTAGATTCAGATGAGGTATAAATGACTAATAACTGACTCCCTCTTGGGAGAAACTTTTGACCACAGGGAGAGTAGAGAAGACATAAGAGAAATGAATTATTTGAGAACACAGCACAGCAGGAAGGCAGAAAAGAAACTATGGTGTATACAATGACAAGCCTCGCCTGCTCAAATGTTCTTAGGGCCACAGAGCTCTATCTGCATACATTATCATGAAAATACAGGACCTGAGTCAGAGAGACTGAGGGGACTGTGTGACTTAAATCTTATATAAGTGAGCTCTTGGAGTGGTGTGGCATTCTTGCTTGTATGTTCTTGACATAGACAACTGAGTAAAAAAGAGAACAACTGGAGAAAAGAAAGAAAAGATGGAAGTGTTGTGGAGAAAATCTAAAGTAGACTTTCAAATAGAGATTTAGGGATCTTTTAAAATGAACTGATATGGTGTTAGCACTTGTTAGGATTTATTGTCAGCAGATCAGCACATAAGACTCCTAACTCCTACTTTGGGGTTAGATGATTTCCTGACTCTTCCTCTTTTTTTTTTTTTGGACTGTTAATGAAATATCTATCATAATGACAGGACTCCAGTCAACATCTGGAGACAATTCTAAAGCTATCTAGATCCTTGGTGAAAGTCAACTAAGCAGCTAGTTATACTTTTTTCTATCACAACTGCTTTTGTCCTTTACAAGAAGCTATTTCATATTTTTTGCTCTCACATATTCTCTGTGCACATTCTTTGCAGTATGCAAAATCAAATTACTTTATTCTTTGTGTTGATAATTTATGATTCTTCTTAACAAAGGCTGACTATAAAAATGTTGTCTTCAGTTAGCTTGTTGTATTTGGTCCATGGAGCTTCCCAGGCACGTATTAGTCTACCTCTAAGAATAAGGAGATCCAACCAGACCATCCTAAAGGAGATCAGTCCTGGGTGTTCATTGGAAGGAATGATGCTGAAGCTGAAACTCCGGTACTTTAGCCACCTCATGCGAAGAGTTGACTCATTGGAAAAGACCCTGATGCTGGGAGGGATTGGGGACAGGAGGAGAAGAGGACGACAGAGGATGAGATGGCTGGATGGCATCACCAACTCGATGGACATGAGTTTGAGTAAAGTCCGGAAGTTGGTGATGGACAGGGAGGCCTGGCATGCTGAGATTCATGGGGTCACAAAGAGTCGGACACGACTGAGCAACTGAACTGAAGAATTGTTAAGCTTTTGCAGGAATATCAACTCATGCATAAGTCTCCATTTAATTTTTGTAATAAATATTCTTCTTAAAACTCGTTCTTATTCTAGTGCTTATAAGTGGATGATTTGAGGTAGTCAAGAATTTCCCATTAAGGGTACCATACCTACTCACATGGACTTTCTGTGAAATGGTACTAAATGAAGTGCAGCACCCCAAAACACTCCTCCTTGACCCTTTGACAGGGTCTAAGTGTCAGGGGAGTGGGTTATTTTCCTTGGTTCTGTCTTGTCACAATAAAAATTTGAGGCAACGGACGTTAAAGCCCTTGGCATGTCACAGCTCTCGGACAGTGTTACAGCTCCCTCAGTTTTATCTAGAAAATAAAGGAAGATACATCCTTGAGGCATGAGGGCATGCTGACCCAAAAGACGTGAAGAGGAGAGAGAGAGAGAGAGAGAAAACCAGCGTGCGTGCATGGGAGAGAGAGACACCCCCGGCCCTTTGGCTCCTCTTTTTATGTTTTTTTCCTCCCCCTGGACCTGCCCTATGTAAATTTGTCTAGCCAGGAGTGCTGTTTGTTCTACCTGAGGTCCTCACTCCTGTCCTCGGACCTTCCTTAGTTCTATTTTCACGGGCTTTTCCCTTCCTTGTCTTTTAGCCACCGCCATTCTGGACTCCTGTTTCCTATTCTTACTACCAAACATAAGCGTTAAGAGAGAGAGGTGTGCCTGTCTCTGTGTCTCTGATTCAGTTCAGTTCAGTCACTCAGTCCTGTCCTACTCTTTGCGACCCCATGAACTGCAGCACGCCAGGCCTCCCTGTCCATCACCAACTCCTGTAGTATCCCCAAACCCATACCCATCGAGTCGGTGATGCCATCCAGCCATCTCATCCTCTGTCATCCCCTCCTCCTCCTGCCCCCAATCCCTCCCAGCATCAGGGTCTTTTCCAATGAGTCAACTCTTCGCATGAGGTGGCCAAAGTACTGGAGTTTCAGCTTCAGCATCAGTCCTTCCAATGAACACCCAGGACTGATCTCCTTTAGGATGGACTGGTTGGATCTCCTTGCAGTCCAAGGGACTCTCAAGAGTCTTCTCCAACACCACAGTTCAAAATAACAGGGAGTTATTGTGTGAGCTGTGAGCCTGATGGGTGGGAGCTGCTGGGGGTACCTGGAAGGCTGCTTCTGAACAATCTGCCAAGCAGGGTTCCTTACTGTTCTCTAAATGTGCCATGTTCATTGCTGTGGCTAATGTTTAGAAAATCAGTATGGAGAGCAGGGAGAGAGTACTGATCTTTCAAGTCTCCTATTAAAATTCCTCCTCCATTGTTAAACTTTCTGATCATTCCAACCCCCTGATCTCTAAATACTGTGAATGTCTGTAACACTCATTGTCATATTCTCTCATTATGGCTTTTAATCATGTGCTGTCTTTATCATTTTCTAAGTGTTCCTAGGGTCTGTGTTATACTGCTCACTTGAAGTACAAGAAGATTGCCTGTTTGACTTCCCTTGTCTCCTTTATGGGTTTTTCTAAAGGGCCACTCCATTAAATTCTGTCCCTGTTGAATAAATGAGTTATAAGCATTATTAATGATTTAAACAGTTTAAAATTAATATTTTGTTTGAATAAATAAAGTGGAAAAATGAGCTGATTATTATGAAACAAATGATCGAATAGATAGTAAGTTATAACCAGCAGCACTTTTCAAAGTTCTGGAGTAGATGGAAGACTACATATTGTTAAAATATAGTGAATTCTGTGTGGATCAATAAGAAGAGATGGTTGTAAATGATACTTTTCTTCTTTAGTTCTTTTTCTTTGAAATTTTTGAAAGCAATATCTGCCTGTCTACTCAGTATGTTTAGGAACACTGTAAATTGAGAGAGCCAATCCCTTGAGAAGCGATGAACTACTTGTACTTATTTGCACAGGAAACCTAAACCAATTTAGAAGCACAGGGAAGTTGGATCGAACTTCACTTGACTGAAGGAAAGTAAAACATAATGTTTCAGGTCAGGAGGAACGTATCACAAACGAGCTATCCTTTAGTCTCAGGATATAGCAGTAAGTACAGAGGGATTCTCTATGTCACTGGCATCATATCATAGGATCTTTGTCTGGATACTTAAACTTTTTCAGCTTCAAAATGGAGTCAGTACATCTTATTTTTCATTTATTCCCTCACTAAAAAATTTTTTTTCTGGCCTCAATATGGACCAGAACCATGTCTCGGGACTAGAATATTCAGCAGGAGAAAAAAGAGAGAAACTCTTTGCTGTTCCACATCTTGTATTCTAGTATATTTTTGTGTGTATGTGTGTTGGACGGGTCGCTATATAAGTGAAGATGTGCAAAACCTCTAGAATAGAGACATTCAGTAACAATAGCTATCATTTAATGAGGCACTGCTATGCACTAAGAATTTTACATATAATTTCTCATAACACAATATTCCATATGTTAAACATGAGAATATTTATTTGACAAAAATTGCTTTGGTAAGAATTATATGATTTTCAAGAACTCTTAAGTGACACAATCTGAAATAAATATTCACCTTCCCTCATTTACTTTCTCTTCTCTTGACCTTGCCTCTTAGGGCATAGCAGATTGTCAGGTTGATAGCATGTGCAGCTATTTTAGGAATTTTTTTTTTCTTTTTCACCAAGAACTTTATTGAATGCATTCACCACTTTGTTCACCTTCTGCCATTTTTTCAGGCAACTTCATAATTCTATCTCTCAAAACTTTTTATATTTTTGAGCAAAGAACTGTTCCAAGTGTACAGTCTTCCTGGGAATTGAAATCTTTTTCTTTAATAGAATTTTTTAACGACTTAAAAAAATGAAAATCCAAAGGTGCAATAGTCTGGTGAATATGGCCAATGAATCAGAATTTCCTAGTCAAGCTATAAGAGCTTTTGCCTGGTCATCAAAAAGCGTGTGGTCTTGCATTGTCCTGGTGGATGATTATGCGTTTTCTATTGACTAATTCTGGACGCTTTTCATCCAGTGCTGTTTCAGTTGGTCTAATTGGGAGTGATACTTGTTGGAATTAATCCTTTGGTTTTCCAGAAGGAGCTCATATAAAGGACTCCCTTCCAATCCCACCATATAAACAGCATCATCTTTTTTGGATGGAGACTGGCCTTTGGTGTAGTTGGTGGTGGTTCATTTCACTTGCCCCACAATTTCTTCCATCTCATATTATTGTGCAGTATCCATTTTTCATTGTGCAACACAATTTGTTTTAAAAATGGAACGTTTTTGTCATGATTCAGTAGATAATTACATGCAGAAATATGGTCAAGAAGATTTTTTTTTCCTACTTATGTTGAACACAAACATCAAAATGATTAACATAACCAAATTGGTGGAAATGATTTTCAATGCTTGATTTGGGTATTTTGAGTATGTCGGCTATCTCCCAAGTGCTATAACATTTTATCTGTGCTGTGTTCAGTTGTGTCCAACTCTTTGTGACCTTGTGGACTATAGCCCATCAGGCTCCTCTATCCGTGGGATTTTCCAGGAAGAATACTGGAGTGGGTTGCCATTTCCTTCTCCAGGTCAGAAATTATAATCCAACATGTATCATATATGAATTTTTACAATCATGAGCTGTAATCATAGCTCCATTTTGACAGAGACAATGCATATCCTGTATCATTCTATCCCCTGCCTCTAAAATTCAAAATTATCTGATGAATGAATAAATGAATGTATAGATGAATATGCTGGGTTATATGGAGGTCCTTAGTCTTACTGTTTGTTTTTAATTATCCAAAGAGTATTATTGTCAATTCACCCCTTTGCTGGATTAGTCTTTTAGGGACAGGTTTTACACCTTGACAGAAATGAACTCTCTGTTACACAAGTCTTGTAAAGGTCATATTTTGCTGACATAAACTCTAGTGATGCATTTTCACCAGGAATACCAGAGGACTTCAGGCTGGCAGCAGTACAGTGGGCATAGCTTGTAAAATTCCCATTTCCCAAGGGAGATGTGCTCTGGTGGGTGATGGTATTCAGCCTGGCCTGGATGAGTTCCTAACAAGTCTCCAGTGCCTCTAAATAGAAGCTACCCAGATTACTTTCACATCAACCATATCATTTCAAAACTATCTGCAAGATTGTACTTCTGGTTTCTCTGATGATTTAGCTCCAGGTATAATTTGTTTCTAACAGCAACACTTTTTGCGGCATTTATCCATGGCTTCTGTGACGGCACAAGGCATTCTACATGCATTTCAGGCTTGAAAGTATGACTGGTCTGTATGCATGTTCTGTCAGCAAATTTTTCCTTTTGTAAAAAACCCAGAAGGAACTGAATACAGCAGGCCTGGAGACAGCCTCTAAAACAATGGCTTTTATTTACTGCTCAGCTAATCCCTATTGATAGCCATCAGTTGCCTCATTGACAGTCTGGTGAATGATAGGTAAAATCATGGGTTCAAATAGATATGATATATTTATATCCTACCATGTGCAAGGTATTTTGTTAGGCTCTTGTGGCATAGATGCATGATTAAGGCACAAACACTTGAAAAGTTAAAAAAAAAAGCTTAAATCCAACACTCTATGCTCTACATGGTAGGAGCTTGCTCTTAGTATATGGCACAGGGTAGGGTTTTAATATATTTAATGAAATGAATAAAGCATAGCATTAGAATTCAAATCTATAAATTTCAGATGAATGAATGGTAATGGTCAGTTCTCTAGAAGTTTGTATTAAGGAGTGATACATTCAGGCCTCGAAAAACTTTAAATGTAAGATACTATCTGTCTCTCTCTCTCTCTATCTGACATCTATTTATCTATCTTTGAAGTTTGCAAAGTATTTATATGTATGATTTTATTTTGATCCTGGAAGATAGGTGTTTGATGATCTTTATCATTTTGCAACTTGAATGGCAACAAGAGTTCAGTATAAATGTAGAGATGGAAAACTGTCCCTTCTTTCCTTCTATGCTCTTTGGCTGGCCTAATAGTGAAACTGACAAGACACATTAACAGGAGAAAAACAAATTTGATATGTACGGAAGCTGCATAAAAATATGAGACTTTCCAGAAGTCAGAAAACTGAGGCTTGTCTACTATCCTAAGCTAAGGAGAAGTGGGTAGTGTGAGACTGTCAAGACTAGCACCATGACAGGCGCCCTGGACTAAGAGTAGGCCTAAGTTTCAGTTTCTCCCGAGGGTAGGGTAATTATCTGCCCTCAACAGGCCACCAGAGACCAGCTAATCAGTACGCGCCCAGTAAACCTCTGAGAAGGTCCCCTGGAAAGTCCTGCGCGCGTGCGTGAAAGTTTGTACCAATAAAATTGCTTTGCAAACATGTAACCAGTCTGCTTGTGCCCACTACCCACTGCTTATGTTTGAAATCAAGCACCCTATAAATGTGCGTGGAAACTGGGGCTCGGGGCTCTCTGACTTTGCACCACTGCGTTGGTTGCAGCAGGGGCCCAGACTCGAGTCTGCAATAAATTCCCCTTCCTTTGCATGTTGCATTGTCATGGAGGTCTTCTCTTTTCCTGCTGGGGGATTTGGACAGCCGGCATAACAGGTAGGGGCCTGGGGCTTCAAAGGGAGGAAAGACAATTCACAGGAAGGTGGGAAGAGCAAATGTTGGGTAAACAAATGTCCCCATATCATACAGGTAAATCCTTCTGATATAAAATATTATTCAGGACAGTAGCTCTCTTTTTGATACAGGGCCCCATCTGAATTCTTTTAGGCAGTTAAAGGGGAGGTAAAAAGCTTTTCCTGAGTCTGCTGAGCCCCAGTTGTCTTCAACTTGAAATAATCCACAGGTCAAAATGGCATATTCTGGAGTGTATTCTGCTCTCCTTTATAACTTTTAAAAATGACATAGCTAGTCCCTAACAAAGTTGAACTTTGTTCATGTTCTTCCCAGTCCAGTGCTCCTTCCAGCATAGTACACTGTCATCTTCCACTTTCACAGAAGCACTACTGCCTGTAGTAGAGTTTCACTAAGTTGCTATAGATGCTCTAGATGAAAATTACCTTCAGTTGCTCTCCTAGAATCTGAAGGAACGCACTTGCAGTCATTCTTCCAGTCTTTTAGATGAATGTCTCCAAACACTGAATGTTTATGCTTTCAGAAGAAAATCAGTGCTTATCAATAACAATGGTTGAAGAATCCATACAGTTCTTTCTAGACACTATTGCCTAGTAAGTGGCTGTATGTGGAATCAATGAGTAGGAAACCAGATGAGGACTGAAAGGAGGAACATGGGTGAGAATACAAAAATAGATCTTGCAAGTAACAGTCACTCATTACAAACGATTCTTGGGCAGTGATTGGATAAAGCACAAAGAGGGACATTAAACCTTCTCTAGTTTGCTTGCTGATAAAAATCGTAACCTAAGTGTGTTTTAGTCCATATGGCAGAGTACATTTCTGGCAAGAGGGCTTTCTAAATAGCAGGCTTCTTTTTAGGGGTCTGGCACAGATTTTACAGGTGATCACCTGCCTTGTGCCCAGGGCAGATGTATTACTCTGCAACAAGAAGTTGATGTTTAACCTCTGCCTGGCCTCAGAAGCCACTCAGTGGTAGAAGTCAAGCAATTTCACATATTTCAACTTAATGGACCTTCAAGCCTCAAGGCTGCCTTGCTCTATCTCTTGAATATCATCTCTTTTGTGTAGAATCAAGCCCCTCAACAGTCTGGCAAGGATGGTCTAATGAAGTGGGCCAGTAGAACTCTTGATATTTCTTTCTCCACAGTAAGCTCCCAGGTGGGGCTGTCATCTTGTCAGCTCTGACTAGCCCAGGAATAATTATCTTTATTGCTGTCAGGTATGCAAGTTGCTCCTGCTCAAATGACAAAGCAAAAAGGACACAAGCCAAATTTGCATATATATGGTTTGGTCCTGCAGACCTGGCATTTTCAACAAAAAAGAGATAGTGATTTGGAAATGATGCTGGGTGCCCTTTTTTTTCTTTAATTTTGCATTTGACTCAAAGGTCTGTTTAAGGAAAATGAGTAAGACCCCATAAAATATCTAACTTTTTCTTTCCTACCTTTGCCCTGTATTTTTATTCTAGTCATTTCAAATAAGAATTTTGAAAGTAACTCATCTTTTCTTGTTTCACAGATATATACCACCATTCTTGATATGATTACTCTGGAACTTCTGAAATTCATGAAGAAGTTTCATTATTAGTCTGTTAGTATTTTCAAAGTTTCATCCCTTGAGACAATGAAGCCTGAAACTGCCTGTGCATCAGCTTTTAGTGTTGCCCTATTCTCATCCCATGTGCCCTGATGGGAAAGCATTTCTGTTTATCATGTCTATTGAAATATCACTTGTATTTTCTATATAACTTTTCCTAACATTTCAGGCCCTCAGTATTCTCATACTGTATTATCCAGATTTAATATATCATATGTAATACATTATTGTTTTTCATTTTATATGAGTTCAGTCTACTTTTCAGGCTAGAACATCAGCTATGTTAGCTGTGTTTTTGTTTCATAGGAGAGGCATAGGTCCATCAGATGCTAGAGTTGGTTGTCTTGCCTAGGTCTCTTCCTTCATAGTGGAGGAAACTAAAACCCAGTGAAGGTCAAGGTCCTATTAAAGATGTTTTAGTGAGTTAGTGGCAGAATCGAGACTATAGAACTAGTTATGGAACTTTCTATCATTCCACTGCCTTACATACCTTAGGTATTTAATAAGTGCATGATATGGATGTATTGACTTAGCCAGTGTTTGTCCACTGCTGGAGGGAGCCATTTTTGGTTTGTCATCATATTCATAAGTACAAATTTACATAAATATATATGTTAATAAATGTATATCTTTTTTTTTTTTTTTATAAATGTATATCTTGACTATGACATTAATCTTTACTGGGCTTCAGCTTCCTCAAATACATATGTATATTCCCCCCTTTTCCCCCATCAAGGCACTTGGAATGAGAACAGAATACTAAAGTCTAACACACAGGGAGGTACAGGCTTCATTGCTTCAAGTGATGATATTTTAAAATAAAATATTAGTAGACTATTAATGCAACTTCTTGGTGAATTTCAGAGGTTCCAGAGCAATTGTTTTTAGAAATGTTGGGATATATCCATGAAACCAGAAAAGGAAATTACTTTCAAGATCTTTGTTTGAGTTGATTTGAGTAGAAATATGGGGCAAAATTGGAGAGAAAAAGAAAATATCTACATAAAAGTTGGAGCTTCATCACATTTGGAATACGGCATTCAATTACTTGGCCCTAGTGTATTTTAGCATAATGTCACTTTTTATTATGTTAAAATTGTGATTAATTTGAAAAATATCGAGATTTACTAGAAGAATGTCACAGAAGGTGGCCATATCAAACAATATTAAATTAACATTAAATGTTATTGTGACATTAAATGTCATTAAAATTAAATTTTAGATTGAGTATTTGAAGTAGCAATAAACTCATTTTCTCAGGTAATTTCTCTTTTAGTTGTTAAACAGTTCAAGGAAAGGAATTGCTTAGGAGATATGGGTAAGATTCCTGGGTCATTAACCAAACCTCAGGGACCTTAAGCCAGCAAGATTGATTCTGGTTTAGAGTTGAAGCTGAAGCTCTGATTCCATTGTTTGTTGTTACACCAAGAGCAAGGACTCTCTGGTGAGGGTTTTTGTTTGTTGTGTTTTTAACCTTTAAATTATTTTTATTTAGAATAGCAGCCATAGCCAGATGAATTCTTATTGTTCTAGATTTTGGGAATATGCCTGCATGCAATGCCTCTGTAAAAACACAGACCCATGCCTACTTAAGATATGTGCCGAATATTCTGTAATCAAGGCAAGATATTTCAGAATTTTCACATAATTCAAGATTTTCATATTAATAGGTCAACTTAGTGCTTCAAAAGAAAGAATCACACTTTGCTGACTTTTATCAAAATAGTTGGGATCCTGTCTTTGCTTTGAGGATTGGACTAGTTCTAGTACGCAGAACATGAAAAAGTACTCATCCTAGTAAATTGCTTCACCTAGTGTTTTCTTCAAGGCCTAGAACCTATTCTAATTTTCAGAATTTTAATATTCAGAGAAGCTTTGGGGAGTCTGCATTAAATTAGGGTTTCTCCTTATCTCACTAACATAGGTGAATCCTGCAAATTGATTTCCATTTAGTAAGGTAATCCAATACTAAATTATATTCTGAACATTTATAATGAAAATAGGCCCTTCGAACTTTACTCCTGTTGAGTTCTGAAACTGGGGTCTGGGACTGACATGGACTTCTGCAGACATAAGATATTGTACTCGGAGAACTACTCACCATTTCTGGTACAGAGGCTAGTCCCACATTAAGGTTTTTGGAAGCAGATGATAGGATGGAATTTGTTGTACAAGTATTTATTAGGGAAAAAGAGTAGAAGAATGGAATGGAATGGAAAAGAGGAAGATAAACTTCGAGGCAAGACTAACAAAGTTACAGCCTATCCATTGAAAAGTTCTGGAGGGTGTATAGACCATCAGAGTGTATCATGTTGGGCCACCACCTCCTGATAAGGCAGTTGCTGGATGTAGGCTGCCTTAGGAAGGGTTTGACATCAATTCAGATGACTCTTTCTAGCTGAGATAGACACAGGTTCTAGAACCTGGTTTGGGCACCTGGAATGAACTGTCATCTGTCTGCTGACTCCATTTCCTACAGCTGGACAAAACAGTCACATTTCTAAATCTACCATTCTTTCTTTCATCTAAACTTCCATAAATGAGATGTACATACTGTTGGAAATTCTACTAATCCTTTGCTGTACCTTTCAGAAGTCAGAGGCGTTTATTGCTTAGAAGTTGAGGAGCTGACAGTTTAAACCATAAAATGTAGTACTTAAGAAGCAGAGTGATTATGGTCTTAGTATAACCTGCTAATTTTACCGAGATGACAGCAGAACAGTGATTGCATGGCTTGAAAATGAAAGTCACTCAGTCATGTCCTACTCTTTGCGACCCCATGGACTATACAGTCCATGGAATTCTCCAGGCCAGAATACTGGAGTGGGTTAGTCGTTTTCTTCTCTAGGGTATCTTCCCAATCCAAGGATTGAACCCAGATCTCCCACATTGCAGCCTGATTATTTACCAGCTGAGCCACGAGGGAAGTGCTCACAAAGCTTAATCAATGTTAAATATCTTGTTAGACTCAAGTTAAAGAGTAGGTCTAAGAAGTCTTAGATTATGATCCAAACTGTACTCTGCTTCTAATATCACTGTATTTTAAAACTATCCACCCTTAACATTTTATTTTTCTTTACAGCATGATCATAATTGTGAGCAAGAATAAGTTAATATGAAGTGATGCCCTTGGGTCTTATCCAAGTTGCTGTTTACTTCTGTGATGGAAGGAATGGTGACCTATAGAGAAGTAACAAAGAACTGAACAGGCTTGAAATAGTCAGCTAAGGTGTTTCTCCTCTGAAAATATCCTCTTAAATAAAACACCATTTCAATAATTAGCACTCTAATGTACAAAAGGGCACCATTAACAAAAGGAAATTGCAAAACATATTAAATTAACATATCAGAAGATCACAAACTGTTCCTTAAAAAGCATAGCCCCTAAAGGCAGGCATAAACAATTAGCAATGAGGTCATGCTTAGGTTAATAGTGTATTTGGATTACAATTGAGACTTAAACAAAAAAAAAAAAAGATACATTTCTCAGGACGAGGTTAACCAATCTTACTCAAATAGGAAGGAAATAGAGTTTCTGTCACTAAACACTGTTTTCCAGCCCCAGACAATCTCCTTTTTCCACACAAACCAAGCCCTAAGGAAAAGCTAGTTCTAATAAAATGCCCTTGTCAATTTCAGTGCATGCTAGTGCTGTGTGATTTATTTGAGGGCACTCTAACTTCTTGGTAGAATAATCCTCTTTGTTATTAAAAGTCTGTTAGAAGTTCTATCTCACATCTCAGGATCTGGAAAAGAGGTCTGGGGCTCAAAGCAGTTGAGAGTTTAGGGTTAGAGTAATTGAAAGACTAAAGGTTCTAGATTTAAAGAAGTTTAGGCTTTGCATGGGCTTCCCTTGTAGCTCAGTTGGTAAAGAATCTGCCTACAATGGAGGATACCTGGGTTCAATTCCTGGGTTGGGAAGGTCGCCTGGAGAAGGAAATGGCACCCACTCCAGTATTCTTGCTTGGAGAATCCCACGGACTACCAGGCTCCTCTGTCCATGGGGTCGCAAGAGTCGGACACGACTTAGCGACTAAACCACCACCACCACCAGGCCTGTAAGGGATGTCATACGATATTTTTCCTCTCTCTCACTTTACTCAGCATGACAGTCTCTAGGTTCATCCACAATGCTGCAAATGGCATTATTTCATTATTTTTAATGGCTGAGTAATGGCTCAATAGTAGAGTATCCACCTGACAATGTAGGAGACGTGGGTTCGATCCTTGGATTGGGAAGATCCCCTAGAGAAGTAATGGCAACCCACTCTAGTATTTTCCTAGGAAATCCCAAGGACAGAGGAGCCTGGCAGCCTACATAGTCCAGTCCATGGGGTTGCAAAGAGATCGACATCACTTAGTGATTAAGCAACAACAGCAATAATATTCTGTTGAACATATGTACCAAAGAAATGATACAAATGAACTTATTTTAAAAACAGATGTAGACTCAGACTTAGAGAATGAATTAATAGTTGCCAGTGGGGAAGGAAGAAGGGAAGGGATAGTTAGGGACTTTGGGATCAACATATTCATATCACTGTATTTAAAATGGATTACCAACAAGGACCTACTGTATAGCACAGGGAACTGTTCAATGTTATGTGACAGCTTGGATGGGAGGGGAGTTTGGGGGAGAATGGATGCATGTAAATGTATGGCTGAGTCCCTTTGTTGTCCACCTGAAACTATCACAATATTTTTAATCGGCGATGTGAAGTGAAAGTGAAAGTCACTCAGTCGTGTCCCACTCTTTGCGACCCCATGGACTGTGTAGTCTTCTAGGCTCCTCTGTCCGTGGAATTCTGCACACCAGAATACTGGAGTGGGTAGCCATTCCCTTCTCCAGGGGATCTTCCCAACCCAGGTCCCCCTCCTTGCAGGCAGATTCTTTCCTATCTGAGCCACCAGGGAAGCCCAAGAATACTGGAGAGGGTAACTTTTCTCTTCTCCAGCGGATCTGCCCTACCCAAGAATCAGACCAGGGTCTCCTTCATTGCAGGCGGGTGGATTCTTTAACAGCTGAACTAATTACCTATAGTCCAATATAAAATAAAAAGTTAAAAGACAAATAAAAAAAAAAGTTCAGGCTTAGGCTGTAGGAATCTAGGTCAACTTGGGTTTTGGGAGTATTAAAGAGGTTTTATGGACAAAACTGGAAGAATTTAGCCCTGAATTATGTGATCAAATATGTTTTAATACATTTGGGTTTTGGAGTATGCTATTCATGATAATTGGAAATTTACAGGTGGGCTTCTTGTCTTATTTATTTATTTTGTTTATTTACTTTTACATTAAACAAAATTTTGACATTAAACAAAATATAGCTTTAAATGTAACTTGAGATTTGATCTAGTTTTGCAAGTTAAATTAATATACATTGAAACAATCATTTTGTAAATTTATACTTTATGTGTTATTAAAATCATTCTTTTAAGCAAGAATTCACTATGCTTCTAGGTCATTTTCCACAAAGAATTCCAGTTATTTCCTAAGTTCTACTTCCTGGGTATTTATGATAAAATTTTATATTGTTTATAGACATAAACATTCTGTGAACATTTTAGAATGCTTGTCTTTTCCACAAAGTGTTCTTGGCAGTTTGTCCTAACCTGAGTCATCCACTGGACCTTGTACCATACCTCAACTCTACCATAAAATGTTGGAAATTGCTCACTCACCTATCAATGCACTTTGTAGTTCATCTAAAGAAGAGACGCAACTCTTAGTTTCTGTCAGTGAAAGCAGATAATAGACTGCAACAATATGTGAACTGTGAACTTCCAAATGTTCAAGCTGGTTTTAGAAAAGGGAGAGGAACCAGAGATCAAATTGCCAACATCTGCTGGATCATCAAAAAGCAAGAGTTCCAGAAAAACATCTATTTCTACTTTATTGACTACGCCAAAGCCTTTGATTGTGTGGATCACAGCAAACTGTGGAAAATTCTTCAAGATACGGGAAAACCAGACCACCTGACCTACCTCTTGAGAAATCTGTATGCAGGTCAGGAAGCAACAGTTAGAACTGGACATGGAAAAACAGACTGGTTCCAAATAAGAAAATGAGTACGTCAAGGCTGTATATTGTCACTCTGCTTATTTAACTTATATGAGAAACGCTGGGCTGGATGAAGCACAAGCTGGAATCAAGATTTCCAGGAGAAATATCAATAACCTCAGATATGCAGATATCACCACCCTTATTGCAGAAAGCAAAGAAGAACTAAAGAACCTCTTGATGAATGTGAAAGAGTGGAGTGAAAAAGTTGGCTTAAAGCTCAACATTCAGAAAACTAAGATCATGGCATCTGGTCCCATCACTCCATGGCAAATAGATGGGGAAACAGTGGAAATAGTGAGAGACTTTATTTTTTTGGGCTCCGAAATCACTGCAGATGGTGATTGCAACCATGAAATTAAAAGACGCTTACTCCTTGGAAGGAAAGTTGTGACCAAACTAGATAGTATATTAAACAGCAGAGACATTATTTTGCCAACAAAGGTCTGTCTAGTCAAGGCTATGGTTTTTCCAGTAGTCACGTATGGATGTGAGAGTTGGACTAGAAAGAAAGCTGAGCACCAAAGAATTTTGCTTTTGAACTGTGGTGTTGGAGAAGACTCCTGAGAGTCCCCTGGACTGCAAGGAGATCCAACCAGTCCATCCTAAAGGAGATCAGTCCTGGGTGTTCATTGGAAGGACTGATGCTGAAGCTGAAACTCCAATACTTTGGCCACCTGATGGGAAAAGCTGACTCGTTTGAAAAGACCCTGATGCTGGGAAAGATTGAAGGCAGGAGGAGAAGGGGACAACAGAGGATGAGACGGTTTGATGGCATCACTGACTCAATGGACATGAGTTTGGTTAAACTCCAACAGTTGGTGATGGACAGGGAGGCCTGGCGTGCTGCAGTCCATGGGGTGGCAAAGAGTCAGACATGACCGAGCTACTGAACTGAACTGAACTTAAACAACTTATTAAGAACATGTGTTAGAAAGAGACACGTGCACCCCAATGTTCATCGCAGCACTGTTTATAATAGCCAGGACATGGAAACAACCTAGATGCCCATCAGCAGACGAATGGATAAGGAAGCTGTGGTACATGTACACCATGGAATATTACTCAGCCTTTAAAAAGAATTCATTTGAATCAGTTCTAATGAGATGGATGAAACTGGAGCCCATTATACAGAGTGAAGTAAGCCAGAAAGATAAAGATCATTACAGCATACTAACACATATATATGGAATTTAGAAAGATGGTAATGATAACCCTATATGCAAAACAGAAAAAGAGACACAGATGTACAGAACAGACTTTTGGGACTCTGTGGGAGAAGGCGAGGGTGGGATGTTTCGAGGAGAACAGCATGTATATTATCTATGGTGAAAGAGATCACCAGCCCAGGTGGGATGCATGAGACAAGTGCTCGGGCCTGGTGCACTGGGAAGACCCAGAGGAATCGGGTGGAGAGGGAGGTGGGAGGGGGGATTGGGATGGGGAATACATGTAACTCCATGGCTGATTCATGTCAATGTATGACAAAACCCACTGAAATGTTGTGAAGTAATTAGCCTCCAACTAATAAAACTAAATGAAAAAAAAAAAAAAAAAGAACATGTGGCTTTGGTTAAAAATTATAATAGATTAATTGATTAACTTACACTCCGTTCAGGTCAGTTGCTCAGTCACGTCCGACTCTTTGAAACCCTAGGGACTGCAGCATGCCAGGCTTCCCTATCACCAACTCCTGGAGATTGCTTAAATTTATGTCCATTGAGTTGGTGATACCAAACCGTCTTTTCCTCTGTCACCCCTTTCTTCACCCACCTTCAGTCTTTCCTGGCATCAGGGTCTTTTCCAATGAGTCAGCTCTTCACATCAGGTGGCCAAAGTATTGGCGTTTCATCTTCAGCATCAGTCCTTCCAATGAATATTCAGGACTGATTTCCTTTAACATGGACTGGTTGGATCTCATTGCAGTTCAAGGGACTCTCAAGAGTCTTCTCCAACACCACAGTTCAAAAGCATTGATTCTTTGGTGCTAAGCCTTCTTTATGGTCTGGCTCTCAAGCTTTATGGTCCAAATCTCAACATATACTACTCAAGACCAAAACCAGGCCCATATTTAAGGATTTGTGCAATGTACTTTCCTCTTGATGGTGTCATTTGGTAGGACCAACTGACCTTGTCTCCAAAAAGAGCTTAATTTACCATGTCTGTGCTACCTTAATTTTAAGCTCCATCCAAACACAAGACTTCAAAATGAGAAAGAGAGCTCTATTTTTACTTTGAACTAAGAAATTGGAAAAGACCCTGATGCTGGGAGGGATTGGGGACAGGAGAAGATGGGGACGACAGAGGATGAGATGGCTGGATGGCATCACCAACTCGATGGACATGAGTTTGAGTAAACTCCAGTAGTTGGTGATGGACAGGGAGGCCTGGTGTGCTGTGACTCATGGGGTCACAAAGAGTCAGACACGACTGAGCGACTGAACTGACTGACTGACTGAAGAAATCCATCTCCCAAATATTTTATATCTTTGTGCTGACATCTTCCAAGTAATATTAAAAATAATATTAATTATAGTATTCCCATTGATTTGAAGGAAAATCTATCTCTGCTCACATGTTATGGCCTTGCCCTGTATATACATACACACAGAAAAGAAGCTCTGCATCAGTTCATTTGGGTTAATCATTTTAGGTAACATTACTTTTAAGATAACAGTAATCCAACTCATGTTCTATTGTTTAATTCAGTTCAACTCTATTTTACCTTTCTCGTTTAGCTACCTATAGTTTTCCCTATCGGCATTCCCTGGTGGTACTAGTGATCAAGAACCCGCCTCCCCACGCAGGAGATGTAAGAGACATAGGTTCAATCCTGGGTCAGGAAGCTCCCCTGAAGGAGGGCATGGCAATTCATTTCAGTATTCTTGCCTGGAGAATCCCATGGGCAGAGGAACCTGGCAGGCTACAGTCCATAGGGTTGCACAGAGTCAGACACGACTAAAGCAACTTAGCACACACATAATCTTCCCCATATCACCTGTGAATGTCCTGTAAAGTACCACTTAGAGAAGTATGCAGATACATCTTTATAAGCAAATAAGTTTTGTATGTATACAAATTTGTCAAAATGCATACTCCAAGAACATTATTTTCCCCAACTAACAATATAGTCTTCAAAGTCGATACTCTGCTGAGATATATTCCCCAATGAAATTATCAGAGACATCACTAAATTTCTTCGTGTGAAGTATCTACATTCAGGTTATTTAACTTTATTTAGATCTCCTCCATAAACAGAAAACCAAAATAAAACAAACATTGTTTGTGTTTTTGAAATGGTTAAGTTTTGCAGTCTACTAATCAAAGGTTCATGAAAGTCTATTTCCAGAATTCTCTGCTGCTCTAGTTTACTACTCAAAAAACTGTCAAAAAGGGCATAATAATATTTTGATGGCTTAAATCTCTATTGAAACTTGCATAGCTATGTTACACCTAAAATGTGAATATTTCAAATACAGACTGTCAAGATCTTCATTCCTATAGTACATAGCCTCTTTAATGATGTGGAATGGGGGAGAATGGGAGGGGGTGGTATTTTTAAATTGTCATAAATCCATGAAGTTTAATCTGTGTTAGAATAATATTTGTATAGTCTTTTTAAGATAGATATTTATTTTTAATTGAAAGATAATTGTTTTACAGTGTTATGAACATTTGTATAGTCTTTTGCAGTTTATAGAACAATTATCATTAAATGGATAAAGTATGAGCATGTTGAATTTTAATATACAAAAATCAGTAGATTGCTGGTTATATGTATCCATTAACCTTTCCTTTGTAATAAAACATCCTAAAGTTGAGTAACTTAAACCATATCAATTTATGTAACCTATAGAAGGTGTCACGGACAGGGAGAGGGGTATTTTTGTAATCAATGTAAAATACTGTAAAATATGTTGCTTCAAATATAAATTGATGCTCATTGCTCACTATACCTAAATGATCATACTGAAGTATTCTACCAGTGTTAGATGCTAAATACTTCATTAAACCTCTTTGAATCAAAGTAGTATTTGATTTCATTTAGTCAGTCTTGATGATTAAAACGTGTGGTACATATACACAGTGGAATATTACTCAGCTACTAAAAAGAATGCATTTGAATCAGTTCTAACGAGGTAGATGAAACTGGAGTCTGTTATACAGAGTTAAGTAAGTCAGAAGGAAAAACACCGATACAGTATTTTAATGCATATATATAGAGTTTAGAAAGATGGTTAACAATGACCCTATATGTGAGACAGCAAAAGTGACACAGATAAAAAGAACAGACTTTTGGACTCTGTGGGAGAAGGCGGGGGTGGGATGATTTGAGAGGATTGCATTGAAACCTGTATATTACTGTATGTGAAATAGATGACCAGTCCAAGTTCGATGCATGAAACAGGGCACTCAGGGCTGGTGCACTAGGACAACCCAGAAGGATGGGATGGGGAGGGAGGTGGGAGGGGGTTTCAGGATGGGAGACACATGTACACCCATGGCTGATTCAATATGTGGCAAAAGCCACTACAATATTGTAAAGTAATTAGCCTCCTATTAAAATTAAATAAATTTATTAAAAAAAAGCCCAATCTGATATTCTGTTTGTGGCTCTAGGTTATGTACTTCCAGGAGCGCACAGAAAAACCCTATATCTGCACTGCCATAAGCATATCAAACTTAGAAACTGGTAATTGAATGACTTAAAAAAAAACAAAAAACAGTACCTTAAAATGAATGTTCACCCACTATGTTGTCAAGAAAGAATAGCTGGCAAGAATTCTGCTCCGTACTGATGATAATAGTTTCAAAGTCTGTAACCTTCTAATAAAACCATGTGGTAGTTATCCTTTTTCTATTTCTTCCTTTTCAGAGTTGCTGATAGTTGTCATAAACACTGTTTGAACACAAACATTTCCCATCCCAATATTCTTGTTTGGCAAGATTTTATGTCATGTATATCCCTTTTCCAAATTAGTGATGATTTTCTTAGTCTTGGAGGTTATTTGGAAGTACAACGTGATGACATGTTTTTAGGGAGAGTTAATCATCACATGAAAAAGAAAAAATAACCTCACTCATGAAAGTGATTTCCAGTTATTTTGATAATTGAAGAAATTGCAGCTATCATGTAAAAGTTTCAATAAGAACAAACTTGATTCCTGTGACAAGATGACTTTATATTGCTGTTTAAATATGTGTTATATTCTGCTTATATGTAAATATGCTATACTTTTATTTGCTTTGATTTCAATCTGCAAAAGCTTACACAAAGTAAAAGTAAATTTTAACTAAACCTGAGTTAAAGTAGTTCTTAATATTCCTTAATTAAACAAACTGAACTTAATGGTGAAATTATGTATATAAATATATGCATGTGCATATGTGTATCTGTGTATATATATTTATCTGTATACATATATATATATATGTCTGCATATATGATCTATCTATTTGTCTTTAGCAAAATTGGTAGGAAAGGCACACTGAACTCTTTCTCAGTTTATCCTTTTTTTAGATGGATTGTATTCAATGAGTGTGTTATTTACAGAATATAATCTGGTGAAGAGTCATCCTATTTATAAACAGACGCCCATGAAAATATAAGAAAACCCATACGTGTAAAATAATTGGGGATATCAAAGTTGCAAACATGGTTACACTAAAACTGTGATCTAACACATTTATTTGTTCACTTATTTATTAAATATTAATCCTATATGCTAGGCACTATACTAAGTGTGAAAAATCACGCTGCTTGCACAGGTAAAATGAGTCACATGCTCTTAAGATGAGGTATGTGTGTGCAGTCAGTCATGTCTGACTCTGCAACCCCATGGACTGCAAACCACCGGACTCCTCTGTCCATGGGATTTTTCTGGCAAGAATACTGAAGTGGGTTGCCATGCCCTCCTCCAAAGGATCTTCCCGACCCAGGGATGGAACCCACATCTCCTGCATTGCAGGTGAATTCTTTGCCACTGAGCTATTGGGGAAGCCTTAAGATGAGGTCCAAACCATTCTGCCTGCTTCCTCTAGAAAGGAAATCAGGGCCATGTGAAAATCAACAGAGCTGGTTCTTGACAAAGTCAGATTTTTCAAAGATTTTTATATATATTTTTTGTATATTTATATATATATATATATACATTTTATATATATAAATAAAAATTTTTGTGTATTTTTAAATATACATCTATTTCCTAGACTTAAGCATATTATAATTTTAAGGATATATACTGTGTATATTGATATGTGTAACACTAAAGAATTATAAAACCAAAGAGAAAAATAAGGTATTAGATTTTTTATATGTCCTTTTGCAATTCAGGTGTGTTTCTTCCTCATTCATGGATTGAAGTATTTTTTTTTCACTCTTAAAACTTACAATTGCTTCCCTTTGCCTTGGAGTAAAGTGTTAAACACTTACCAAGTCAGTAAGGATGTTTCTCTGATCTAACTTTCTGTTTTCTTTTTCTACATCATTTTACAAAACTTATACAAATCCATATTTACATTTTTCCTACGTATTGTATGCTTTTATCACTCTGTAATTTTATCTGTGTTCTACTCTCTGCATAGACTCTCAATCTGCTAATTTTCCACCAATAAATCTCCTTTTTCTGATTAAAAGCATAGTTCAGATATTATCTGTTAAAAATGTTCTACTAGGTTCACCTATCATAAAAGCTTGGCTCATATGCATGCATACATGTGTACATGAGTGCTAAGTCACTTCAGTCATGTCCAACTTTTTGCAACCCTATAGACCGTAGCCTGCCAGGCTCCTCTGTCCATGAGATTCTCCAGGCAAGAATACTGGAGTGGGTTGCCATGCCCTCCTCCAGGGCATCTTCCCAACACAGTAATCAAGCCCGCTTTTCTTACATCTCCTGTGTTGGCAGGTGGGTTCTTTACACTAGTGCCATCTGGGAAGCCTTAGTTTATATAGTAGATATTTATTAAATATTTGTTAAATAGTAGATATTTATTAAATATTTAGTAAATACTTATTTACTAAATATTTTACAAATACTAAAGATTTGTAAGCAAATGTTTTACTTAGTACTTATTTAACTTTGTGTTATATATAATGATTGTGTCTTTCACCCATTAGTTTGTAAATTCTATAAGAGACAGGACCAAGTATTAATCGTTTGGGACACGTAGTACAATATTCTCCTTGTAATACAAGGTTAAGAGCTAAATCAAAATCAGGGCAGTTGCTAAAATTAGAGTTTTGGTAAGTGCTATCACATGACCAGATTAAGGGAGAGGAATTATGAATGTCAGTGATAATGTCACAGGCAAGAGGCATTCCACTCGATTAAGATTACCATTTCTTCAGTTGGAATATGTTTCTAAGATGGCCTACATTTCCTTCTACTTTGGGTCTCTGTTGAATTCCCCTTGTCATCTGAGAAGTCTTCTCAAGTTGAACTGTGTTACCACAGTTTTCCTCTTCTGCAAATGAGGATGATATTTGCTTTGACGATCTCACAGGCTTTCTATGAGGATCAAATATAATAGAGTATTCACAGACACTTATAGACCCAAAGCTGTATTATTGCAAGTCTCCTTAGAACTGACTTTAAGCTTTCCCATGGCGTTAGCAAGCGAGCCAGCCAGGGCATTGGCATATTAAAGAACACTGTTATTTTTTCTAGGGGCAGGGAGGTCTCTTCATAGAGGTCTCTCCTTATCTATCTGCTTAACTGGTTTCCTGCCTTTGCCTATTTACTCTTTGTGATGCATCCTTTATTTCTTCATAGAGATAATCACGTTTTGTAGTAACAGATTTGCATGTTTACTCATTTATGTTTTACAAGGCTATAGGTTTTATGAAAATATAAATTGTCTGTGATCTTTACTACTAAGTAAAGGACATCTATGAGCCTAAAGGGCAAGAGTTCAATACATTCTTATGAAAGGGAAAAAATAACCTTAGATCAGTAAGCTTCCAATTTTGATGTGAATAAGAATCATGAAAGTGAAAGTTGCTCAGTTGAGTCTGACTCTTTGCCTCATGGACTGTAGCCTACCAGGCTCCTCTGACCATGGCCAGGATACTGGCGTAGTTAGCCATTCCCTTCTCCAGAGGATCTTCCCAACACAGGGATCTTCCCAACCCTGGATGGAACCCAAGGTCTCCTGTATTGCAGGTGGTTTCTTTACCATCTGAGTCACCAGGGAAGCCCAAGAATACTGGAGTGGGTAGCCTATCCCTCTCCAACAGATCTTCCCAACCCAGGAATCAAACCGGGGTCTCCTGCATTGCAGGCGGATTCTTGACCAGCTGAGCTACCAGGGAGAAGAATTATAAAACTTGCTAAAAAATATGGATTCTGAATTTCAACCTGGAACATTTTGATTTTGTGGTTTGGTCTGCAGTTCAGAAATCTACATATTAACCCCTTCTGCTTCCCTCCATGGTTCAGATGTGAATGATCAACAGATTTTCCTTGATAAATAATGATGAGGTGATACATGTCATACATATTGTGTGGGAATCCCTGTTGCCCTCAGTGATTTGGTAAGAGTTAGAATTGGCTTCTTGACATACCCAGAGAGGAACCCCTCTGGAGATGTACACTGTGAGGTTGCAGATTATTCTTTCATTTCGTCTCAGAGCACAATTACAATTCAGACTTTTGAAGGGATGGAAAATGAGGTTTCCTAAGGACACAGTTTGGCAGACCATAGCAGTGCTGTGTCTTTAGGCACTGGATGCCTGCCAGAAGCACTTGCCCAGCACTGATTGCAGAGCACCTGAACTTTTATCCATCATCTGTTCTGCTGCACAAAAACTTGGACATGCCAATGAATGGCTTGTATTCTTCCCAGCCACTCCAGGACGGCAGGAAAATCCTTTCATTAAATTAGGCTATTATTTTCCATTTGAAACCTCAATAGAGATTTAGAAACAGGTGCCAGTTTCTCTTTTGCTTCTAGGCCTAGAAATCAGAATAACTGCTACTGAGAAAAGAAAGCAGATAAGACCTTGGCAGCAATACTATTAAATTGCCTTTACCTATGCAGTCT
Source organism: Cervus canadensis (assembly GCF_019320065.1). Taxonomy (NCBI): domain Eukaryota; kingdom Metazoa; phylum Chordata; class Mammalia; order Artiodactyla; family Cervidae; genus Cervus; species Cervus canadensis. The sequence goes on from NC_057412.1 coordinate 35,331,868, forward strand.
GGAAGCAGATGTTAATGACAAACAGTACAGCTCCAAGCTGAAAACAGCGTAATCATTGCTTAGGCTTATGTTGCTTGCCTGTTACTCTCTGCTGATTCTTCTATGTCTGGAAATCTCTGTATATTTCTAGATCTCTACCTATGTCTATATGTAGATCTGTATCTACATCCATATCTATACCTATCTACATTGACATCTGTTTTAATAGTGAGGTTTGTTTACTTTTAAAAATTGCTGACATTACCTCGTTATAGATGACACCTCTCAGGGCATTTTGTTTTCCTAAGACCATAGCCAGCAGCAGAGGCACTTATAACCATTTACATTGGATTTGTGAGGTTTGGTTATTTCCAGTTATAAGACATGGCTTTCTATTCCCCCTCTATCCAAGGTTTAAAGCAGACTTAAAACTCAACATTCTAAAAGCTAAGATCTTGGCATTCAGTCCCATAGCTTCATGACAAATAGATGGGGAAAAAGTGGAAGTAGTGGGAGATTTTATCTTCTTGGGCTCCAAAATCACTGTGGATGGTGACTGAAACCACAAAATTAAAAGATGCTTGCTCCTTCGAAGAAAAGCTATGACAAACCTAGATAGCATATTAAAAAGCAGACATATCCCTTTGCTGAAAAAGGCCTGTATAGTTAAAGCTATGGTTTTTCCAGAAGTCATGTACAGATGTGAAAGTTGTACCATGAGAAGGCTGAGCACTGAAGAACTGATGTTTCAAATTGTGAAGCTGGAGAAGACTCTTGAAACTCCCTTGGACAGCAAGGAGATCAAACCAGTGAGTCCTAAAGGAAATCAACCCTGAATGTTCATTGGAAGGACTGATGCTGAAGCTGAAGCTCCAATGCTTTGGCCACCTGATGTGAAAAGCCAATCATTGGAAAAGATTGAGGACAGGAGGAAAAGGGGGCGACAGTGGGTGAGATGTTTGGATGACATCGACTCAATTGTCATGAGTTTGAGCAAGCTCTGGGAGATGTGGAGGACAGGGAAGCCTGGTGTGCTGCCTTCCGTGGGGTCACAAAGAATCAGACACAAGTGACTGAACAGCAACAAAAATCCAAGGTTCATAGAGTAATTCTACTAAGCAAGACAAAGCAAACGAAAAAATTCAGGCATTTATCTGAATAATACACTTGAACATTCATTTCATTAAATAACAGTAAGACTTTTGTATTTAGATTATTTATTGTATTGCTACCTTTGAATGAGGAAGTTGTTTGAGGATAGGAGGCCCAACAGTTGGAAGCAGGTATAACTTACTTTGTGAGTTAGAAAATTACTGTTTCCTCTGGCTTTTTGATACTTGGAAATGACTGAATGAGTTAACGGGCCATAAGACATCAGACTGCTAAGGGCAGTGAAAATATGAAGCTGGGGGATATTTAAAATATGTGACAAGTATAGAGCTGAGACTGACATCTTTGTTGACAGGGTAGAGCAACTATAAAACCATATGTGACTATTTTGTGAGATGGCTTAAAGGCTATTGCAAGGACGATTGGATCGACTGTCTCAGTGAGCAGATTCTTTGAGAGAGAATAAAATGAAAATTGATATATTATCAAGTTCCTTCAGGCCTAGAGAAGCAGAGTCAACAGGCTTCTTTTGGCTCAAATAATTCACTCTGACTGCTTAAATCAGTGGAAGTAAACTCAGATTCTTATGGGGATCAGGAATACAAAATATAAATGAGCAAGTGGTCTGGATATAAGAAGTATTTCAGATATTTGTACTTTTGTACTAAATTTTATTTCCTTACTTTTGCTAGAACTCCAGGTATAAAAACATTTCACTTTCTCATAATTTTATGATTAGAAAGGAAACAATGTAGGTGAGATGATAAATAAGAATCAGATATGCTATGTTAGGGCAGGGGGTCCCAGCAAAGAAAAGTGGGGCCTGGAGCTCCCATGCTTCCTCAAAAATGGACAGTCACTCTGCTTTGCAGCTAGAGGTGGCTATGTGAGAATGTGGGCCCAGACCTGCTGGTTATACCATTCTCAAGAGAACCTAGAGTATCAAGTTTTTAGATGGAAACTCTTGATTTTTAAATTGTGTCTGCTTAGTCAATTTTTTATGTAGTTTTTTTCCCAATATAGATATTTCTCAGTTCAACAATTTCATGAGTATCTCAGCATCTCCTGTTCTTAACCCAGAGCAAACTTCCCAGAGGCAAATGGGGTGTGATTTATGTTACCCTGAACCCTGGAAGATAGTTTCCTAGTGAGTTGATAAACAACTGTCTCTCTTTCTTTTTTTTAACTTGGGGCTTAACTGATCATTTTTCCTTTGTCATTGGTTTTAAAAATTCACTTTAAATGCATCATCAGAGGAATATAGGAAAAATACCAACAAGGCTTATTTTAAAGTAGATTTTAGTACCCACAAGTCAAATCTCTGTTCTCGATACATAAAGTGTGAGTGAGTGAGTGAGTGAAGTAGCTCAGTCGTGTCTGACTCTTTGCGACCCCGTGCACTGTAGCCTACCAGGCTTCTCCTTCCATGGGATTCTCCAGGCAAGAATACTGGAGTGGGTTGCCATTTTTGAAAGTGTATATGACAACAAATGATCATTAAACATGCCCAGTTAGAACAGTTAGAACTGGACATAGAACTGCGTGGACTGCTTCCAAATTGGGAAAGGAATATGTCAAGGCTGTATATTGTTACCCTACTTATTTAACTTATATGCAGAGTACATCATGTGAAATGCCAGGCTATATGAAGCACAAGCTGGAATCAAGGTTGCTGGGAGACATATCAATAACCTCAGATATGCAGATGACACCACCCTTATGGCAGAAAGTGAAGAGGAAGCCTCTTGAAATTCAGAGGAGAGTGTAAAAGCTGGCTTAAAACTCAGCATTCAAAAAACTAAGATCATAGCATCTGGTCCCATCACTTCATGGCAAATAGATGGGGAAACAATGAAAACAGTGACAGACTTCATTTTTTTTTTTTGCTCCAAAATCACTGCAGATGATGTCCACTGCCATGAAATTAAAAGACCCTTGCTCCTTGGAAGGAAAACTATGACCAACCTAGATAGCATATGCAAAAGCGTTACTTGCCTGACAAAGGTCCGTCTAGTCAAAGCTGTGGTTTTTTCAGTAGTCATGTATGGATGTGAGAGTTGGACTGTAAAGAAAGCTGAGTGCCAAAGAATCGATGTTTTTGAACTGTGGTGTTGGAGAAGACTCTTGAGAGTCCCTTGGACTGCAAGGAGATCAAACCTGTCAATCCTAAAGGAAATCAGTCCTGAATATTCATTGGAAGGATTGGTGCTGAAGCTGAAGCTCCAATACTTTGGCCACCTGATGTGAAGAAATGACTCATTGGAAGAGACCCTGAAGCAGGGAAGGATTGAAGGCGGGAGGAGAAAGCAACGACAGAGGATGAGATGGTTGGATGACATCACTGACTAGATGGACATGAGTTTGAGCAAGTTCCCGAAGTTGGCAAGGGACAGGGAAGCCTGGTGTGCTGCAGTCCATGGGGTCACAAAGAGTCAGACACGACTGAGTGACTGAACTAAACAAGCCTGGAATATAGATCTCTTGCCACCATACTTGAATGTGTGTGTGTGGACTTGGTCAAGCCACCTAAGCTCTTATAGCTTCTCTTATTCTGAGCGTCTTCATTTCCCAAAGAAAATAATAGTATCTGCTCTATAACCTCACAGGGACATATGAAGATAAATAAAAATTACATGTAAATCACTTTTAATATAAAGAATACTATCAAAATACACATTTTTAAAATCAGGCAAGTATTATCAAATACCTGCAGGTAATATTTGGAAGAACTGAGCCAAAGAAATAAAGATTTAGCATTCCACTTTGCCCATGTAATTATTGATTTAAGAGTGATTTTTTGTAAACAGTCATGTTGCAGAATGATTTTTCTCTTTTACTTACCCTCCCAGCTTTACTGATATATTATTGACATATAACATTTTTAAGTTTAAGGTATACAGCATGATGATTTGGTACAAATATATGTTATGAAATGATGACCATAATAAAGTTAGCTAACTCATCCTTCAGCTAACATAATTACTCTTCTGTGTGTATATGGTGATACCATTTAAGATCTACTCTTAAAAATTTTCAAGTATCTGATATAGTTTTGGTAAAAACAGTCACCATGTTACATGTTAGATGCCCAGAATTAATTTACATTAGAACTAGAAGTTTGTGCCCTTTGACCAACATGTACCTAACCCTCCACCCACTAGACAGTGGAGACTACCATTCTATTCTCTGTTTCTATGAATTCAGCTTTTTAAGCTTCCATATGCGAGGACATATAGTATTTGGTTTTTTCCCCTGAATTACAAAATATACACGTTGAAAGTTATAATCCATAAACAGCTAATTCTCTTCTTGTACAATGCTTCATCAGATGAATGTATCAAGTTTTGACCTAACCAGAAGCATTATTCAAGGACAGAAACCTTAAAATTATTTCAATCTCTGTTTTATTAAGGTTATGGCATTTTAAAAAACTTCCTTAAGGAAGCAAACTTTTGGACGTATGGCAAAAATCTAGATCCTCGGAAAAGCACCCTGTTGTACATAAGAAGGCAGGGCATACTGTGCTTTTCTAAGTTCACCTGGAGTAGGCTGCAACCAAATGTAAGAAAAAATCAGTTTTCCCAGTTCTGAAGGATTCGGAGAAAAAATTTTATTTTAAATTTGTCATGTAGTTGGAACAAATATACTTGAAAATATCTGTTCCTTAAGTGATGACTCTTCTGGTAACAGTGAACATAAAAGCCAGTTTTCTTAGTCTAAAATAATGCTGCTTCATTCGAAAGTAAGTCACTCTTTTCCTTTTGTGGAGAAGAATGGGGAAATGTTTTCAGCGAAATGAATGACCTGAATGGCCAGATTGAGAGGGTCAGGGTTAGGAGGAGATCTGAGTGTAGCTATGGTAGCCTGACGTGGACCAAGTGATGCTATCTTGGGGCCACGGCACTTATAATCTATAAGGAAAAAGCTGTGAACTCAGAATGCATAAGCACCACATAAGGGGACAAAATTTAATTCTGTGAAAGTGGATCTATGTGTGAGAGAGAGTGTTTCTAGTGAGTACAGGGGGGTAGCTTCAGTAATAGAGCCAAGCTATTGCAGAGAACATTATATGCTGGCTTGCAGTATAGACAGGAGGAAGAGTGTGCAGGAGCATCTCAAAAAAAAGAAAAACTGTGAGGTAACATTGCTGAAAAAGGAAAGGTGATTCTGTAATAAGCTGCAATCAGGGCTGTTATATAGTTAGATAACAAAGGGGCATTGTACAAAAGGCATGAATACATTTCAGCAACATGCCTGCAAAAAAAAAAAATAGTCAAGGAAAGCATATGCAAAGGACAAAGACTATGTTGTTCTGACAAAGTCATTTTTTTTTTTGCTATAACTTTTACTAACTCCTCCTTAACAAGGGAATATTGATTTAAATTGTTTTGAATATCCCTTATAGTGATAGTGTTAGTCACTCAGTCATGTTGGACTCTTTGAGACACCATGGACAGTAGCCGGCCAGGCTCCTCTGTCCATGTAATTCTCCAGGCAAGAGTAGATTGGAGTGGGTTGCCATTCCCTTCTACAGGGGATCTTCCTGACCCAGGATAGAACCTGAGTCTTCTGCATGCAGGTGGATTCTTTACCGTCTGAGCCACCAGGGAATAACACTTATATGTGTGGCAATTAACACATAACAAAAGCATGTGTTTTTATATTGAGGTCTGATTTACATCCGTAATATTATTATGTTTGAGGAATTTATTATTATTCTGAAGTCAAGCATTTACTACTTCAGTAGATCCATAGTGCACAATGAACATCCTCAGAGAAATTTTACATATTTTAACAACTTTAAGTTATGTTTATGTGTATCTAAATCTTGTTGGTTCCATAAAACCTCTGGTTACCCCCAAGGCAGGGAAAGATAGGGACTGAATTTACCTTTCTATAATCCTACACAGCTGATAAAAAGAACGGTTAAACACAGAATTGGCAATCCTAAAGGGGATTGTTGCTCTTATGTACTAACAGATGCCATTCCTTCAATTACAAATTTGAGAAGAAAAAATATAAAGTGATGAGTCTTGGCAGAGCAGAGATTAACTTGCCCCTTCTCACTTTAATCCAGAACTGCTTAATCCCTAAATTCACTAAAGTAGGGCAGAAATTCTCATTAAACATTTACTCATTTCTTCCCAGTCAAAAAAGCACCCTTAAAATTTACAGTTGAAGGTACAGAGGAAGAAAGCAAAGATGATATGACTGACAGAAATGAGAAATTGCCTGCTCTGAGTTAGCTTATGATAGCCAAGCCTCTTGCTCAACTTGATCACTCAAGGCGGCACAAGGAGAGAACAAAAGATGGAGCTATATAGGAAAAGGCAGGCTCCTCACAAGCCCTACCTTCTGCCCATCACCATTTTACAAGACTGGTGGCATTTAGCCAGGTCCTTCTAGAAGCTTATTTTGTATTTTCCTTATGCCTGTTTCCTTAGCACCAACCTATTCTAAGATATTCTTGAAATGAACGACTACATGAAGATGAGTGAGTTTTCAGCAACCTTAAATAGTTTTTCATAAAGAGTTCCATAGAAAAATAGAAACAACAATAAGTTCTCCAAAGCTGATTCAACATTTTCTTGAGATAATTAAGAGGAAAACTTTTACTGTTATTATTGAATTAATTTCTATATTAATTGATTCATCAAATACACTTATAATTCCTACATCCTTGAGAAGTAAATTGAATCTCTACAACATTGGTCTCTGAAGTCATATGAACTCAAGCATGATATACTGCAATGTGAATGAAGCCATTAGAGCTTGTATCATTCTCTAATTCTTATAATATTTTTTGTATGAGTAATAGTATGCCTATTTTATCAGTACACTAACATTTAGAACATATGAACAAAGATATTTCATATATATATAGACTTTTTGAATAAATATGTTCTATATTTAATATATATACATATACAAAGAAAACATATGTTCTAAACATTTACCTATATTGATGATATAATTTAGAGATACACTATCCAATAAAGTAATCAGTAACCAGAGATGCTGTTGAGTACTCGAAATGGAGCTAATGTGATATGTTGAAACAATAATATTTTGGACATATTTGCTTAAATTAATATATAAAAATTAATTTCACCTATTTATTTTTACTTTAAAATGTGTGCTACATAATTTAAAATTAAATATGTGGCTCATGTTTTTGTATTAAATAGAGTTTTTCTAAAAATATATTTTGTCTAGATAATCAAGGTATTCTCTGTATTGCAAATATATACAGTGTACATGGGTATGGTTCTCAAAAATGTCTAATAATATATCTACATGATCAAATCATTATTATACAGTGCTATAAAATAGTTTATTTAAAATATTAATTGAAATAGCACAATTATAAATAGTTTATGTATTTATAGTTACTGTATTAGACACATTGTAATCTCTACAACATCTTATTTCTGAGAACTGCTTTATCTGACTTTTAGCTCTATAAATGTGACTTTCTAGAAACTTCCCTATTAATTTTCCTCTAGACACAAATGACCAAACTAGACAGCATATTAAAAACCAGAGACATTACTTTGCCAACAAAGGTCCATCTAGTCAAGGCTATGGTTTTTCCAGTAGTCATGTATGGATGAGAGTTGGACTATAAATAAAGCTGAGCACTGAAGAATTTATGCTTTTGAACTGTGGTGTTTGAGAAGACTCGTGAGAGTCCCCTGGACTGCAAGGAGATCCAACCAGACCATCCTAAAGGAGATCAGTCCTTAATATTCATTGTAAGAACTGATGCTGAAACTGAAACTCCAATACTTTGGCCACTTGATGCGAAGAGCTGACTCATTTGAAAAGACCCTGATGCTGGGAAAGATTGAAGGCGGGAGGAGAAGGGGATGACAGAGGATGAAATGGTTGGATGGCATCACCGACTCGATGGACATGAGTTTGAGTAAGCTCTGGGAGTTGGTGATGGACGGGGGGCCTGGCGTGCTTCAGTCTATGGGGTTGCAAAGAGTTGGACACGACTGAGCAACTGAACTGACTAAGACACAAATGATTGCAACTGATCTAAGCTAGACTGGTCAGAGTATTTCTGAATTCTGAATACTGAATCAGAATCATATTTTGTCTAGTTGGCCAATAAGGTAACATGAGAGCTCAGGAGCAGACAGTGTGCCTATGTTCTGTCCTGTGGAGAAAGCCAGGTTGCTCTGACCAACAGTGAGGAAGAATGACTGAGGCAGAGAGGAGATATGCAGAGAATATCTTTTTTTGCATGATTCTGGGGCTACCTACATTTCTCACTCATTATTCTTGTGGTTATCTATCACTTGAAATAAAATGGTTTAAGGCAGTCATCAGGAGTATAGAGAAAACTTAGTTTATTAATGGTTCATCTCTTAGGTAATTAAATATCATGGTGATAGGGATTTAGTCTACTTTCCAATTGTAAAAGAAAGAGAACCCAAAATTGGATTTTAATTTTTAAAAATAACTTTTCTGATTTATATAAAATATACATGTGGATTAGTGATCAGATATGTAAAATGTAAACAAACATAAATAAAAATCACCTCACACCTGATTCAGAGAAAAGTCACTGTTTCATTTTACACATGATTTTTTATACATTTAAAATCTTTGTATTTCATTTTATTTTTCCCAAATTTGTACAATACTGGATATTCAATATTCAATTTAGTATTTGATTCCTATTTAACATTATATCATAATCATTTTAGTTATGTTAAAATGACATATATGTTTTTTAAATGACAGCATTAATTCTAGGCTAGAGATACATTATGTATATGTTTTTACCAATCTTGTAAGTTTTAAAGCTTTTTTCAATTTTCTAGTAGTATAAATACTGCTGAAATGAATATATATTGTTGCCTGTAAGTTTTTGACCACATCTCTGTATGTTTCCATAGGATAGATAGTGAGATACATTATGGATCAAAAAAGTATGGCCATTTTGACATACTGATTTGTGTTGCAAAGCTCCTTATGGGAAAGTTTGTAGCAAATTCATATTTTCAGCAGCGATGTTTAAGTGCCCAACTCACTGGAATTTCATCTGTTTAGGATATGATATTTTAAAAATTGCCTAAATAGTGCTTTATATTTTGTTACCATTAAGTATATAATTCAATAAATTTATATAGATAACAATGAAAGATTTTTAAATAAAATATATTTATAAAATCAAATAACAAGAGATTTCAGTAATTATGCAAAACACATCCTTACAAAATTTAAATACAATCTCAGAAAGTCTAAGTGTTAATAGTGATAAACTAAAACATCATAGTGATGAAAATGAAGGTATTTCAAACTGTAGAGGTGAGTTTGCAAAGAATTTTTGAATGATATGCAAATCTATATATGAAATATGACTATATCCAAGCAATTTAGAATTCTGTTATCAGAAAGGAAATGATGCATTAAAGAAATAGAAAAAATAATGTAAAGAAGAAAACGAGCATTCAAATATGGGCTTAAAATATTGATTATAGATCAAGAGGTATGTTATGGAAGAAAGAGCGATATCTGGATTTGGACATAAGCCAGATCTTGGAAAATATGTAAATAAAAGAAAGAGTAAGCACAATGCCTATTCCTCTGTGTACCATGGTAGCCCACATTTCTTTGATAATTGCTTTAAACTTGTCTATGCCTTTGTAAACACATTTAAAGAGAATTCTCCAAGGGCAAAGAGGTGATAGATAATAGGTGAAGTAATAGGCTGTCACAGAGAGTAAACAGAGAGTTTTACTTCTTAGACAGCTGTCCTCTTGAGAAGCAAGTTTCATTATTTGAAACCAACTTGTCTGTTTTCCCCCTTTGATGTGTTGTTAAAGTTTTACAAATTATTTGAGATAGTGCTTCTCTTCTAATACTCTAAAATGTTGCTGATGCAGAGAAAATGCTCCAAGGTTAATAAGTTAATCTTTTATCATATAAAACTTCATATATATTCTAGCTGTGATCATGTTCCAAAATGTGCCTTAAAACACTTCATTAATAATAGCTGATGTCTTTACATTTTAAGGTGGGTCAATTATATTTGACATTGTGGTTGAATTTCATTAAAAAGTAGAAAACAGTAATTTTCCAAGTTTTAGAAATAACATTTTATTGTTTGCTCATAAAGGAGGGCCTTTGGGAGGAGTCTGAAATGCACAAAAATGTAGCACTTTTGATATGAGGAAATGCGTAACTATATTTAATATTAAGTACATGTCCTTAGAATACAAACTTTCAAGAGTAAATGGGCAATTTCTGCCTCAACCCTGTTTCCCCAAAAGCAGTGCGGAGAGCAGATTTTGCTTGCAGGTAGTTCACTTGGGAGTTAGGTCTCATGGGGTGGGAAGGACAGATAGGGATATACAGGATGAGCTTCTAAGCAGACCAAACAATGTATTTTAGAACTCTAACTAAAAGGAGGGCATATTTTTATCAGCTCCTGTCCCTCATTGGTCAAGCATGGTCCTGTGGGCAATAACTCATATTTCTAGGTTAGATGTGCCATGAATGAGTGCTAAATGAGTTCCCATGAGCATCCCAAACACCTTACCATTAGGGAAGCCTCATGTAGGATGTGGGAGGTATACACCCATCACAGGTCTTTGGTGAGGGGCTTATAGTTTCCATCAGTGTGAAGCTGGTTACAGTCTCTGCAGGTCTGGTTATCCCATTAAGGGTGACACTGAGAGGACTTGAAATTAGGCACAAGAGAAGTAGATGCAGTCCAGCCCTCATAGTGCTCAGATCTGTTCAGACTCTGTAAATCCCCAGGATTATTTGAACAAGGCAGTGTTACCAGCAGTGCAGCTTGTCCTGAGGCCATAATTGGTATTCATTATCTGCCTCTTCATCCATTCTAGATTTAGCTCACCCTCAGTCAGAATTCCAGCTTGTCTGCTCTGCTTGCCTAGTGAAAGGAACCTTTAGCCCTGAAGGGACTGAATCTTTAATTGAATTGTTTTATGGTATTATGGTATTGTTGCAGTTGTTTGTTCACAGTTATTACTGAGTACAGAAGCACCAAGAGATGCTTCCACAAATCACTTATTTTCCAGACGTGTCTCTTACTGCCCACTGTGTAGCAGCAATCCTAGGTCCTCATTTAGAGCCATTCTTGAATGGGAGTGCAGTACAACAGCAGTCTATTTGTGGCCGGTACCAATACCAATCCATCTGTGAACCTGGGTCAAGTATCTTCCTTTTTGGTCAGTTAGCTCTAGGGCATGTCTCCAAAAAGGCCAAGTGTATTTCAGAGTTAGCTGAAGTGGGGTCTGGGCCTTTTCTTTTTGTAACTTACTTCCATGTTCTGGATCTGCTCAGGCATCATGCTGAACATGTCTTCCACATTCTGGATCAGCTCAGGCACCATGCTGAACAGGTCATTTCTATCATGCAGTTGGTTTCTGCCTGCTGTGTGACATGATGGACAACTCCAACTCACAGTCCCTAAATATCCTATGAATCAGGTCTTACATCTTTACTAGGGCTATTAGTAGAGTAGGAACTATTTTTCAAGGACTGATTGCTCTGTGCCACAGAAAGCATGGGCTTGCTGGGAAATCCTCAGAGTCTGTACATCGACTCTTCTACTGTGGCTTACCAGAGATTCCACAAAGCCTTTTTAAAATTACTTCCATCATCATCAGATAAGCTAGGTTATATGATCTTAATGTCCAGACAGTCTGCACCCAACTTAGACTTCCTGTAGGACCTTATGCTGCTCTGGAAACTATTCAAAACAGTCAGTATTGTAAGTCACCTAGTAAAAAGGTCAAAATAGAATTTTCAGATTTTCCCCAAATATCAAAAAGGGCCACCAAGCGATGGCTTCTTTTCTCATCATAGGTGGTACTGCAAAATGCATTAATTTGTCCTTTTTTAAATGAAATTCGTCAGTATTTTCCTGACTGTTGGATACCCGTAAACTTCATAATAGAAAATTCAAATACCTGAGTCATCATTGTATTTATCTTTTGCATGTGTGCGCAGTCACTCAGTTGTGTCTGACTCTTTGTGACCCCATGGAAAGCCTGCCAGGCTTCTCTGTCCATGGAATTCTCCAGGCAAGAATACTGGAGTTGGTTGCCATTTCCTCCTCTAGGGGATCTCCCAGACCCAGGGCCATGTCTCCTGAGAATACTGCATTGGCAGGCAGATTCTTCACCTGTTGAGCCACCCTGCTGCTGCTGCTAAGTCGCTTCAGTCGTGTCCGACTCTGTGCGACCCCGTAGACAGCAGCCCACCAGGCTCCCCTGTCCCTGGGATTCTCCAGGCAAGAACACTGGAGTGGGTTGCCATTTCCTTCTCCAATGCATGAAAGTGGAAAGTGGAAGGGAAGTCGCTCAGTCGTGTCCAACTCTTAGAGACCCCATGGACTGCAGCCTACCAGGCTCCTCCGTCCATGGGATTCTCCAGGCAAGAGTACTGGAGTGGGGTGCCATTGCCTTCTCCGTTGAGCCACCCTACCCTCTGGCAATTCTGTCTACCAGATTATTTACTTCTCTTGAGTTCCAATTAGTGTTATTTCACATTGTAATCAACCACTAATGTTCTGAAGAATGTCAGAGTGGTCAAATTTCCTGTGAAACAGAATAGTTCCCTGAGGACAGAGAATGGGATAGTTAACAGTCTTGAGAAAAGACTGAGTATGTACCGCTATCTTTCTGATGTGAAAGAAAGCTTCTTTCTATGTCCTGTAATGTTAGCAATTGAGAAGAATGTGTCCAGTATATCAAGAGCTATATACAAAGTTCCAGAGGCTATGTCTAAATGTCAGTAAAGAACTACTTCTCCACAGAAGCAACTGTGAATAAGGCTATCATTTAGTTAGGTTTATAATTGCCCATCTTCATGTACTATAATCCATATTCTTTTTCAGAGACAAATAAGTGAACTGAAAAAAGATTTTGGTGGGAAGTAGCAATAGTATCTAAAATTCTTCCTGGGTAGCAATATTGCTTTTTTTTTTTTTTAAACAATCTGACAGAGTTCAGGGGTGGGTTAAAGTGCTTCCCCTTATCCTTCCTACCATATGATCTTACACTATAGGTCAGAGAACTAGTGTGAAGGTATGCCAACTGCTTTATATATCCAGTCAATTACATACTTAAAGACTGAAGAATTAACTGAATCAATTAGTCTGAATTTTGGACCATCATGCTATGGATTTTGGTCAAAACTATCTCTATTACTCAGTTTTTATAAGTGAGGTGAAATGACAGTCGCTCAGTCGTGTCCAACTCTTTGTGACCCTATGGACTATGCAGTCCATGGACTTCTCCCATGCTAGAATACTGGAGTGGGTAGCCTTTCCCTTCTCCAGGGGATCTTCCCAACCCAGGAATCGAACCAGGGTCTCCTGCATTGAAGGTGGATTCTTTACCACCTGAACTATCAGGGAAAGTGAAAGTGAAAGTGAAAGTGTAAATGAAGTCTCTCAGTCGTGTCCGACTCTGGACTGTAGCCTACCAGGAACCTCAGTCCATGGGATTTTCCAGGCAAGAATACAGGAGTGGGTTGTCATTTCCTTCTCCAGGGGATCTTCCCAACCCAGGGATCTAACCCTGGTCTCCCGCATTGTAGGCGGACGCTTTACCATCTGAGCTACCAGGGGAGGCCTTCACAAATCAGAGCACTCACAATAAGCTTTCAGATCCTCTGGTGTCATATCTTAAAACGCCTTGGGTACTATTCTTTACCCTGTATATAGGGTCACAGATCTCTTTCAGTTCAGTTCAGTTCAGTTGCTCAGTCTCTGTCCGACTCTTTGCGACCCCGTGAATCACAGCACGCCAGGCCTCCCTGTGTATCACCAGCTCCCGGAGTTTACTCAAACTCATGCCCATCGAGTTGGTGATGCCATCCAGCCATCTCATCCTCTGTCGTCCCCTTCTCCTCCTGCCCCCAATCCCTCCCAGCATCAGGGTCTTTTCCAATAAGTCAACTCTTCACATGAGGTGGCCAAAGTACTGGAGTTTCAGCTTCAGCATCAGTACTGCCAATGAACACCCAGGACTGATCTCCTTTAGGATGGACTGGTTGGATCTCCTTGCAGTCCAAGGGACTCTCAAGAGTCTTCTCCAACACCACAGTTCAAAAGCATCAATTTTTTGGTGCTCAGCTTTCTTTACAGTCCCACTCACACATTCATACATGACCACTGGAAAAACCATAGCCTTGACCAGACGGACCTTTGTTGGCAAAGTAATGTGTCTGCTTTTTAATATGCTATCTAGGTTGGTCAGTAGGAAGTTATTAAAGAAATGTTTATCATATATGCTTGTGTAGGCCTTTTGTCAAGGGAATCTAACTTCTTTGCTATGAGCTGAATTGTGTTTCTACCAAATTCATGTTAAAATTCTAATCTCCACAATATCTTAGGATATGACTGTATTTGGGATAGTTTTTTTTTTTAACAGATAGTTAATTTAAATTGAGGTCATTAATGTGGGCCTAATTCAATAAGACTATGTCCTTATAAGAAGAGGAAATTTGGACACAGGTAGATACAGAGGGATTGAACTATTCAAATCCCTAGAGGATGATGTCATCAAGGTTTTGCATTCATTATGTGAGCAAATCTGGAAGACTCAGCAGGGCCACAGAACTGGAAAAGGTCAATCCTCATCCCAATTCCCAAGAAAGTTAGTACCAAAGAATGTCGGACAATTATACTCATCTACCATACTAGTAAGGTCGTGCTTAAAATCTTGCATGCTAGGCTTCAGCATTATGCAAACCAAGAACTTCTGGATGTCCAAGCTAGGTTTAGACAAGGAAGAGGAACTAGAGATCAAATTGCTAACATTTGATGGATTATAGAGAAAGCAAAGGAATTTCAGTAAAACAGCTATCTCTCTTTCATCAACTACACTTAAGTCTTTGATTGTGTGGATCATGACTAACCATGGAAAGCTCTTAGAGAGATGCGAATACCAGACCATCTTACCTGTATCCTGAGAAACTTGTATGCAGGTCAAGAAGCAACAGTTAGAACCCTGTATGGAACAAATAATTCATTCAAAATCAAGAAAGGAGTATGACAGGGCTGTCTGCTGTCACCCTGTTTGTTTAACCTGTACACTGAGTATATCATGAGAAATGCCAGGCTGGATGAGTTAAAACTGGAAAAAAGATAAGTTGGAGGAACTTCAACAATCTCAGATATGCGGATGATACCACTCTAATGGCAGAAAGCGAAGAGGAACTAAAGAGCCTCTTGATGAGGGTGAAGGAAGAGATTGAAAGAGCTGGTTTAAGACTAAATATTAAAAAAAAAAAACTAGATCATGGCATCTGGCCTCATTACTGTATGGCAAATATAAGGTGAAAAGGTAGAAGTAGTGACAAATTTACTCTTCGCTCCAAAATCACTGTGGATGATGACTGCAGCCATGAAATCAGAAGACGATTGTTTCCTGGCAGGAAATCTATGACAAACCTAGACTGTGTGTTGAAAAGCAGAGACATTACTCTGCTGACAAAGGTCCATATAGATAAGGCTATGGTCTTTCCAGTGGTCATGTACGGTTATGAGAGCTGGACCATAAAGAAGGCAGAGCACTAAAAAATTGATGCCTTTGAACTGTGGTGCTGGAGAAGACTCATGAACATCCCCTGGACAGCAAGATCAAACCAGTCAATCTCAAGGGAGATAGACCCTGAATTTTCACTGGAAGAACTGATGCTGAAGCTGAAGCACCAGTATTTTGGTCATCTGATGTGAATAGACAGCTCATTGGAGAAGTCCCTGATGCTGGGAAAGATTGACGGCAGAAGGAGAAGAGAGCATCAGAGGATGAGATGGCTGGATGGCATCAGCAATGCAATGAACATGAACATGGGCAAACTCTGGGAGATGTGAGGGACAGGCAGGCCTGGCGTGCTGCAGTCCATGGGGTCACAGAGTTGGGCACGACAGGGTGACTGAATAACAAGGTACAGAGAGAAGATCAGTGAAGATGTAGGGAGATGATCATCTACAATCCGAGGGGTGATGCCTCAGAAGAAACCAACTCTGCTGAGACCTGATCTCAGGTGTCCAGCCTCCAGAATTGTGAGAAAATAAATTTGTGAATATTAAGCTACCTTGTCTGTGGTACTTTGTTAAGGAAACCCTAAGAAGCTAATACATACTTTAATTAATGCACACTGTGTATGTGGATAGATTTGTGATTAGATTTGGAAATTGGGTGAAGGATTATAATTTTGCAGTATAGTAATCTATCTTAGCCTTCTGGTTTCCAGAATTTGATTGTATTGTTTTTAGGTTCATACAGAAAATCAACATCATAACATCATATCAACTATAAATATATATATATATATATATGAAACTTAAATATCAGCCATGAAAAGTGAAAAGGTGAAAGTTACTCAGTCATGTCCAACTCTGTGCGACCCCATGGACTATACAGTCCATGGAATTCTCCAGGCCAGAATATTGAAGTGGGTATCCTTTTCCTTCTCCAGAGGAACTTCCCAACCCAGGGATCAAACCCAGGTCTTCCACATTGCAGGGAGATTCTTTACCAGCTGAACCACAAGGGAAGCCCAAATGTCAGCCATAAATACATATATATTATGCTTAAATATATATATATATATATATTTATAATTATATATATAATATAATGTATATATATAATTTATTAGCCCTCCTTTATCACTGATTTCTATGGTACTCTGCCATTCTATGGTACTGATTTCAGGTACTCTGCCATTCTAGTCTTACTCTAACTTTTAAGTGCTGCATCTGGTTTCTGGAATTCTAGAATTTCTGTTGATAGTATTGAGTCCAGTAGGAAGCATCTCCTACTCTCACCCCTGTCTGCAGAGAACATATACACTAAGCTTATCAAAGATGCTAGTGCCTCTCTCACTAGCACATTTCTTATAATCTTTGTGAAGATATGTCCTCTGGGTCCTCCCAGGAAACATAATCAGGTGGCAGGTTTTCTAGTCTCCTAGTTAATTCATTCAGGTGTTTTCATTTTCCTAAGTTTTATGATCCCTTCCTCAATACCATTCCAAGGAAGTCTCATAATCTCTATTTAATAGAGAATGATCATTGGATCCAAGCTTCAAAGAGCCACTCATGTTGTATGTTAGGATCAAAGCTAGGTGCCCTTACTAAGATACTGAACTCTGAGTTACAGGATTCTAATCCAATAAATTGTCTTCTATTCAAACTTATTTTCTGCTTTATCACTACCACCCCCCGCCCCCCGCCATTAACCACTACCCACTGTAGTATCCTCAAGACCACTTTCTTGTTGTTCACCTGCTAAGTCATATCCAACTCTTTGTGACCTCACGGACTGCCACACACCAGGCTTCCCTGTCCTTCACCATCTCCTGGAGTTTGCTCAAACTCATGTCCATTGAGTTGATGATGCCATCCAACCATCTCATCCTCTGTCATCTCCTCCTCCTCAAAGAAGTCAAAGGCTTTCGTGTAGTCAATGAAGCAGAAGTAGATGTTTTTCTGGAATTCTTTTGCTTTTTCTGTGATCCAATGGATGTTAGCAATTTGATCTCTGATTTCTCTCTCTTTTCTAAATCCAGTGTGTACATCTGGAAGTTCTCAGTTCACATACTGTTAAAGCCTAGTTTGAAGGATTTTGAGCATTACCTTGCTAGAATGTGAAGTGAGCATAATTGTATGGTAGTTTGAATATTGTTTGGCACTGCCCTTCTTTGGGATTGGAATAAAAACTGACCTTTTCCAGTCCTGTGGCCACAGCTGAGTTTCTAAATTTTCTGGCTATATTGAGTGCATCACTTTAACAGCATCATATTTTAAGATTTTATGTGTGAGTAAGTGGTCTTGCCTTTTCATTTAGAACCCCATGAACAGTATGAAAAGACAAGACCGCCTACTCACACATGTAGTCCTCTGGTTTCTGCTGGTTCATATTAGCAGTCCTTGAAATTCCTTCAGTGTTTAAGAAATTATATTTCCCTGTTTGGACTGTACTGAGACCAATCCTTGGTTTTTGGCCTGATAACAGTGAGAAGTTGCAAATATACACTGTGAAGAGGACAAGCAAAATCTGTCTAGACATTTTCCTTACAGTCTTTGCAGGGTAGTTAAGAATTGGAAGGTCACTTTATCAATGGGGAGAAGCCTGTTCATCTACTGCCTTGAAGAGTTCACGGTTATCTGTGGATTCAAGGTTCTTAGAATTTTTCACCAAAAAATCTCCACTGAATTTTTTCAGTTATATTTAATACATTTTCTTATTAGGGCTCGGACTCTGACTTAGCTGGAGAAGGCTGACTTAGCAGCTCTATCAAGACTGTGTGTTTGTTTCTTTGCAGCTCTACCAACTCACAATAAAATCTTGTGCCTGATTTTCAGTACAGTATATCCTGTGTGGCTAGACTAGATATGGATTTTCTCAAACAGTCTTCTGAAGTCCTCTTTTCTTCTCAAGCATGCTTTAATTTGATAGTAGGCCAAATAGAACCTGTCATTTCTTTTCTCAATGCTTTCAAAGCAATCAATTCATTTTGTAAGATTAAATCCTACAAAATGGTATTTTCATAGCCATGAATGCCAACACTTTAAGTTTCCATTAGTATTTCATTCTAACTTCCTAAAGGTGATATTCTCACAAATTGTGCTTTTGTGTGCTATGGTCCTACCACACATCTGTCAACTGATTGGAGCTTTATCCAGTTTCCAAAACCCATTCTGAAGATCTGTTACATAGAATTAATTAAAATAACAACTGCCTTAGCATGGGTACCAAAAAAGTATAGCCTGAGAGAAAGGATTACACACAGAATCGGAGTGAGGAATGAGAGAGTAAAATGGGGAAGGAAAGAAAACTAAAATAAAGATGCATTATTAAGTTGGCAATCAGTATGAGAAACTGCAGGTTGATTTCACTGCATTTTATGGAGTGTTTTATGAAATGTGTCTTAGAATGATCTGCCTGGGGGATGAAAGGAGGAAGCATTTATCCATTGGCTTTCATCTCACACTGATTAAGGATGGCTCCTGGGCATTCACTCTCCCACATTTCTAGATTGGTCATGCTTAAATGCTGAGCAGGTATTTGCTGACATCCCACACTGTGGCATTAAAAAATTCCTGAAGACAAGAGATATGAAGCAATGACCTAAAATTTTACCTATTTGAAGCTTATCAACGTTAGTGAGGATGGGTCACTGAAACAGCAGCTGGAATAAGAGATGGGGTCAGGAATATTTGAAGTGGGGGCACAGGAAGTCTGATTTGTAGGCCAATAACTGGCTTTATTGGTAAATGATACATTCAAATATTTCCTTTTATAAATTATTAGGTTTATGAGAAAGTCTCATACAATTGGACTTTCAACTACAATGTAGATTTATTTTAGGTCTTGATTGTAAATAATAAAGAAATTGATAAAAATAAAGAATTCTGTAGCTTCCCTGTGTGCAAGTTACAGTGTGGGTTCCCAGTTTGTTGGAAGTCTCATCATAATTCTTTTCTCCTAATTTCTATAGCTGCATTTGCCTATCACTACATTTAGCAATGATTTGTATCTAGTAGATATTATACAACAGAGTGGTGTTGCTATGGATAAAATATGTTGCATTATTTCACTCATAAATATTTGCTTGAATTAGATCAAATCTCATTAGCAACTATATACAAAGTGAAGCAATTTTTCAGGATTTCATTAGTTCCTGTTAGAAATACAGTTGGAGTTCAGATGAGATGTGAGTTTTTTTGCCCTTCATAGTTTTGGGTACTGGTTTTCCAAATGATCAAGGACACTGATGATAGTTTGTATGTTATTCATCATTATTGTTGTTAGGATCTCTGGCACACTATAGATATGAAATAAATGAGTATATATCTAAATTATTTTCATTTCCATGGCTTTTCTATTCATTTTTATATAACTTATGACCTCTTACTAGAATTTCATTTTTACAGGATGCAGTGTGTAAAATGGAACTGAGATTTGAGGCATTGAGGTGTGCCTTATATTGTACATAATGAGTATGAATAAATAACTAATGCATCATCTTTCAGATGAATTATTTCCTTATTCTTTCCCTGTATCTGTCATTACTAATTTAACTTTGGTTAATTTTACTGAAACCAACTTTTTTTTTCTTATGTTAAAAATTCTCTATTTGTGTTATAGTTATAAGCTAATTAATTTCCTTTTTAAAAAAGTCTATTTAAATTTGACCTTTTGTTTCTTGTAGCTAAAAGCATTCTTTCAGATGCAGCTTCTTTTTTTTCCCCCTCATATTTCACTTCTTTGGCTTACTATGACATTGTTCTCTACTACTATTTCCTAGAAGTTTCATTGTATTATTATCATAACAATAAATCGCACATGTTTAGAGTGTACAAATTGATGTTTTGTCATATGTATATATCCCTGAAGCCATCATCATCATCAAGGTAATGGACACATACATCACCTCAAATTCTTTTCTTGTGCCCCTTTGTAATGCCTCTCTCCTTCCCCTCTCTCACCCCCCAGACAACCACTCATCAACTTCATGTCACTCTACCTTGGTTTGAACTTCTTAGCATGTTATGTAAACAGAATCATACAATCTGAATAGACTTTTGTTTGGCTTCTTTTGCTCAGTATCCTTATTCTGAGATTCATCCAAGTAGTAGTATGTGACAATAGTTTTGACTATTGAAGGTTTTGACTATTTGACTCTTGACTGCTGAAGATGAAAGTGAAAGTCACTCAGTTATGTCTGACTCTTCGTGGTCCCAAGGACTATACAGTCCATGGAATTCTCCAGGCCAGAATAGTGGTGTGGGTAGCCTTTCCCTTCTCCAGGGGATCTTCCCACACCAGGGATTGAACCCAGGTCTCCCACATTGCAGGTGGGTTCTTTACCAGCTGAGCCACAAGGGAAGTCCCTTGACTGCTGAGTGATATTCAGTTATACAGATATGCTACAGTGTTTACCCATTCACCTATGGGTTGTTTTAGCTTTTGCTGATAACACATAGAGTTGCTATCAGTATTTCTATATAATTCTTTGTGTAGACCTATACTTTAATTTCTCCTAGATAAAATTTAAGAATGGAATGGCTAGATTATATGGTAACTGTACATATAAAGTTATTAAAAATTGCCAAACCATTTCCCAAAATGATTATCATAGTATTGCTTGAGATATCTACTTGCCCTAGCAACATAAGTATCTAGTAATCCTCAAGAACATTGGCATGGTCATTACAAAATGGTCAACCAAAGACATTAAGTTCTAATCTCAACAACTGTAGATATTCACCTTATTTTGAAAAAAGATCTTTGCAAATGCATTTAAGAATTTTGAGATGAGGACCTTAGTGTTGCTCAGTTGCACCTGACTCTTTGCGACCCCATGGACTGCAGCCCACTAGGCTCCTCTGTCCATGGGATTTTCCATGCTAGGATACTGGAGCAGTTTGCCATTTCCTTCTCCAGGTGATCTTCCCAACCCAGGGATTGAACCCAGGTTTCCTGAACTTCTGGCAGATTCTTTACTGACTGAGCTACCAGGGAAGGCTAACTTACCATAGACTAGTTGGGTAGGCCCTAAATGCCATCACAAGCGTCTTTATAAGAGAAAGGCAAAAGGAATTTTGAGAGACACATAGAAGAGATGAAATTTCTATAAGAGTAGAAACAGAAATTGGAGTTATGTGCCTCAAGCCAAGTAATGCTGGCAAGGAATGCTGGAAGATGCAAGAAACAGAATCTGCCCTAGGGCTTCCAGAGGAAGTAAAGCCCTGCCAATACCTTGATTCTGTATGCCCGGCCTCCAGAGTATGTGTTTCTATCATCTTGAGCTACCAAATTTGTGGTAATTTGTCATCATAGCCTCAAATAATGAAGACGATGGCTTTCCAGTATTAGAAACATGGCATGTGTTTAATCAGTTATATACTTTTACCCAGGATCTTGATGCTTTGATGACAGTGAAATAGAATATATTCACAGTCATATAATGGAATGTCCACTATATAACCATGTCAGTGGGCAGTGGGCATATGTTCTATATAACTTGAGCATCTTGCAGTGCTGGTATCTATCCTGACACACTGTTCTGCTAATTTTGCTTTATGTTTTTTTGCTTGTTAGTAGCTACCTTAGCTTCTATTTCCCAAGCTTGGTTCACACTTCTAGTATATTGCCAGACTTCATGTTTTGTTGGTGATGGACAGGGAGGCCTGGCATGCTGCAGTCCATGGGGTCGCAAAGAGTCAGGCACGACTGAGTGACTGAACTGAACTGGTAAGGGAAAAGAATCTGAAAAGGATATATATATGAAACACTGTGCTATATACATGAAACTAACATCACTTTGTAAATCAACTACAGTTCAACAAAGAAACAGATAAATAAAAATTCCTTGAAACCATAGTGGGTTTTTATAAATTGCAATTCTGGATTTGTAACTGATTCAGGCAAAATATATTAAATGCTTTGCAGTTATAAAAAGAGAAGAAACAATTTTCCTAGTACTCAAGTCTGTTTTCTTCCTTTGATTAATAACTAAACATACAAAATGCTTCAGAGTTAATCATTTTTGTTTACCTATCATTATCTCTTACTTTTCTCAGAAGTCAAAATTTAATAGAAACAACTTTTTAATATTGCAACAGTATTATCCAATAACCCTTTAATAAGCAAAATCAACACCAAGTTCCCTTTGGAGTAGTCCTTTGTTCGATACAGGTGGATCCAACAATCATATTTTACTCTTTAATATTCTTTTCCACGACAATGATTAATTTTACACTTCAGGCCACTGTCCTCTGCACTTAAAAGACCTTTCCTTTGTTGTTGTGTGTTACCAATATATCAGGTTTTATGTCACATCCATAGATGCCATCTTTTCCCTCCGTGTTCTCACATAACCAAATACCTTTATTGAAGTTTAATATGCCTTAGGGGCACAGTGAACTTTGCAGTGATTAATTGGAAAGGCTTTAGATTTACACAAGACATTTCTCAAAATATTGCATATATTAAAGACGTGTTTGGAAACTAAATAAACAGGAGATGGACATTTGCACTACTATAATCCAAACAAACTTGATGCTCTGTTTAGTCTTTAGCTTCCCTTAACCTCTGTTTACATAATGTCCTGTAGACAAACCATTCTCTGGGGGGATATCAGTAAAAATGTTAGGTGATTCATAACAAAATTATGGCTTAATTACTTTTTTTCACTAATTGGTTATAGTTCTATACAGAAACAGCTTTTGGTACAAGGGTTAGTTATTTCTCCTGTCAAATGGAACTCATAGAAAGTTAATTATAATATCCTATACTCTTTATCATTTACTCAAGTGGGATACTTGAATAATAAAAGGGAATTAAATAGCTATCCAAGAGGCTAAACACATGCCAATCTGGGACACTGGGGCTGAAGGTATATACTATTTGTCCCCACCGCCACAGTTCTCTCTGACACTGAATGTCCAAGCCTTCAGTTCAGTTCGGTCACTCAGTAGTGTCTGACTCTTTGCGACCCCACGGACTGCAGCACGCCAGGCCTCCCTGTCCATCACCAACTCCTGGAGCCTGCTCAAACTCAGGTCCATTGCGTCAGCGATACCATCTAACCACCTCATCCTCTATTGTCCCCTTCTCCTCCCGCCTTCAATCTTTCCCAGCATCAGGGTCTTTTCCAATGAGTCAGTTCTTTGCATCAGGTGGCCAAAGTATTTGAGTTTCAGCTTCAGTATCAGTTTCTCCAGTGGATATTCAGGACTGATTTCCTTTAGGATTGACAGGATTGATCTCCTTGCAGTCCAAGAGACTCTCAAGAGTCTTCTCCAATACCACAGTTCAAAAACATCAATTCTTCGGCGCTCAGCTTTCTTTAGAGTCCAACTCTCACATCCATACGTGACTACTGGAAAAACCATAGCTTTGACTATGTGTTGGTACAGTAATGTCTCTGCTTTTTAATACGCTGTCTAGTTTGGTCAGAACTTTTCTTTCAAGGAGCAAGCGTCTTTTAATTTCATGTTTGCAGTCACTATCTGCAGTGATTTTGGAACCCAAGAAAATAAAGTCTCTCACTGTTTCCATTGTTACCTCATCTATTTGCCATAAAGTGATGGGACCAGATGCCATGGTCTTAGTTTTCTGAATGTTGAGCTTTAAGCCAACTTTTTCACTCTCCTCTTTCACTTTCATCAAGAGGCTTTTTAGTTCCTCTTCACTTTCTGCCATAAGGGTGGTGTCATCTGCATATCTGAGGTTATTGATATTTGTCCTGGCAATCTTGATTCCAGCCTGTACTTCTTCCAGCCCAGCGTTTCTCATGATGTACTCTGCATATAAGTTAAATAAGCAGGGTGACAATATACAGCCTTGATGTACTCCTTTCCTGATTTGGAACCAGTCTGTTGTTCCATGTCCAGTTTTAACTGTTGCTTCTTGACCTGCATACAGATTTCTCAGGAGGCAAGTCGGGTTGTCTGGTATTCCCATCTCTTTCAGAATTTTCCACAGTTTATTATGATCCACACAGTCAAAGGCTTTGACATAGGCAATAAAGCAGACATATATGTTTTTCTGGAACTCTCTTGCTTTTTCAATGATCCAGCGGATTTTGGCAATTTGATCTCTGGTTCCTCTACCTTTTTGTTGCTTATGAAAAGAAAAAGTATTACTTTTCATATGGGCTTCTTACTTCAAATGATTAAAGTCAACATTGTCACTCTCTCCTTGTAGAAACAGATATAACTGTCACTCTGGGACTTTGGGCTAGACCCTCAGTAGTTATTATCTGCCACCCTCAAAGATATCTAAAAACATAATATCTTCATAATCTGGTGATGGGCTTATGTATTTTTATTGCAACTATTATTTCAGTCTCAGAATAACATTTCTTGAGGTACCTTTCAAGAAATTAAATGATATAATTTATACTGTCGACTATACTGCCTGTGTATATTTGTCTCTTCCAGAAAAAAACACATATATGACTCTCCTTTAATGCCATTCTAAAAGGATGATATGGCAATAATACAGATAAATTATGGGGTCATGCTTTGCATTTGGGGGAATTTTTATATGTCCAGAATGATAAGGTTGAAGGGACTTGAGAGATTTTTTAAAATTAACATCCATATTTTTCAACAGGAAAAAGATGAGTCAATGTGTAATGACATGTCAAAAGTCATGCAGTTTATGGCAGAAGTAATACAGGTGTGTGAGTCTTCTGATGCCTAGTTCTATACCTTATCTATGATACAAGACTTCATAAATGATTCACAGCAGAATGTTTCAAGCGGTACATTTATTTAGTGCATATTTGGAAACATTGATTTGATAGTATTTTTTGGATTCATATTTAGTGAATGTCAATAGTTTCATAGAAAGAAGACTCTGTGAATTAGTCCTGCCTTGGCAATTACTTTGTTTTCACATAGATTACCTCACATTCCTTACCTGATGGTAGATTATGTGACTTCTAAGGCCTCTTCCAGTCCTTAACCTTTGTTCTGCACTACAAATTTATATCATCTACCACCCCCAGAACAGGAAACAGCAACCTACTCCAGTATTTTTTTTTCTTTTTTATTTATTTTTTTCATTTATTTTTATTAGTTGGAGGCTAATTACTTTACAATATTGTAGTGGTTTTTTGCCATACATTGACATGAATCAGCCATGGATTTTCCAGTATTCTTGCCTGCAAAATTCTATAGATAGAGGAACCTGGTGGGCTTCAGTCCATGGGTTGGACGGAAGTCGCAGAGTTGGACGTGACTGAGCATGCGCACATCCACGGTATTATTCTACCTGGAGGAACTCTTCATCATGGATGAATTGACAAGGCAGAATTCTTGAGGAATGGTGTTGTTTCTTACCTCTCTTTACAGTAGAGCCAGAATCAGCCTCAGAGTCCAGTCCCACAGGTTACCTCCTGCCGGCCCCAACAAAACCTCTCCCTGTGACATCACCCAGCCGGGCCCAGTCAGGTAGATAAAGCCTGCCTGCCAGCGAGCACGCCAGGCTAAAGCGCCAAGATGTTACTATAAGGAGCTTTGAATTTTTCTTTGAATGCTTTCTGAGGATTGGAAAAATTTGTACTCCAAAAATACACACAACATTTTAAATATATAAAAGTGGTATTGTGAATAAGAAAAAAAAAATCTATTTTAAGATGCTAGTGAATTCAGAGTAAATTTTATCTCTTATGTTTTCAAATACTGAAATTACCTCATACTAAATGAATATTATCGTATGGGGAGTCAGCAACTACTTTGAGTTTACCAGTGTCCTCATTTAGGAACAGGTCTGGAGGCCAGCCTCTAGTATCTCCCTGTTATCTTTTGCTTAGAAATCAGGTGAGTGCTTGTGTCTCAGGCAGGAAGAATCAAACCAATATGAACTAAGACATTTAAAATTGGTGGTGACTTAGTGAACAGTATCTTCATAAAAATAGTTAAAATTTTTCTTAGAGGCTTAAAGACTTCAGCAAGTCACAGTGGGGAGTTCCAGGTGTTTTGACAGGTTTCTAAATAACGAATTTTAGAACAAGAGGATTTTTGTTGCCTCTCCAATCACACGTGCTCTGGTGTTGGGTATTATCCACTCTGCATACTCATTTTAGTCCTGAAGTTCCTTTGATTATTAGGAATCTTCATGCTTGAAAAGCTGGCTCTGCTACTCCTCCACAGAGTGAGGGAGGGAAATGGCGCATTTTGCAAATTTCAGTGCTTTTGAAAGAAATAATGAAAAGGAGGTGGTGCTGCTTCAGAAGGCGAGCTACAGATGGAACAAAAGGTTAACTCAAATTTCTGCTGAAAATAGAAAGTAAAAATAGTAATGATGATCTATACAAGAGCAGAAAACACAGCAAAGTGAAGTTATTCAGTTTGAATCAGCAGCTTCTTTTAAAGCATCCTCTGGTTGTTCAAAGGGTTTTATTTTACAAATTGTCATTCTGTAGGCATGTCTGACAACTGGTTCATTGTGTCTCTTTTGCCAATTGTCAGCAATAGTCTTTCTTTGGATCCACCAAGGAACTTCACTGTTCTGAGATAGTTTCTTTGAGGACAAATGATCCAACTTTTTCTCTATGTTTGCTGAAAAAGAATTCAGAGCTTAACTTTGCACTCAGTGGCTTCTCTTTATTATATTAACAGGTGCTTTCCACTTCCCCCATCACTAGAAATGGGAGTTTCCTTGCTTTTAGACATCAGTTTTTTGTCTGTCTGGTACCTCACCCGTAAAAAAGATGATCTATCCTCACAGAGGTTGCATTGCTGTTAAAAAACTGCTTTTTATTAGAGACTTCTGTGGAATGTACAAGTGGTATATGTATCGTAATGTGACTGAAATACAATAATCCCTCCTGAGCATTCCACAGTGTGGCTTTGAATAGGTACCGAGCAATCTGACAGGATTGGCTTCAGTTACTTCTCACTTTTGAACAGTTTCAGAGCTCCTGAATTAGAAAAAAAATCATCCTTGCTTAAGAAAAAGATAGTCATAGATTCTTAGAGAGCTACAAGCGACAGTGACAGAAGACACATATTAAATCTAGTGATTAATACTTGAGAGTCATTTCTCTGTTATAAACAAAATCTTTAAAATTATATTGAAAAAGCATTGCTTTAAAAATATGTTAACTCTTGTCTGAAGTGTTCTATCTCTATTAGTAACACAACAAACTAGTGGCAGATTTTTTTTTTTTTTTCCATTCAAGGACTCTTATGAACAAATAATATCTTAGGTCTACATAAGGCTTAAATGTAAACACATTGTTTTACAAGTGTGACAGGCATGTTCAAATAGAACATGGCATCATCATCACTTTCTGATAATATAGATATTAAAACCCCTGTTATAGAGGATGAATTTGCTGTTTAGGAAGGCAATGTCACTTGCTTAAGATCATTGTGTCAGAGACTCCTAGTTTTCTATCATATTTCATGGAGTTTTGGCTATATACATGACCATGAATGAAGACTGTTTCCCAGATTGCTTTGGATCTATGACTAAGTCTTGGCCTCTACGGTATATGGATACATTCTCTGTGTAGGGCTCTACACAGGGTTCTGTGTATGGTTCTGTGTTTGCTCTCCTTCTTGCTAGCTCTAGTAGGGGTCTGATGGTGGGAGCTTGCCAGCTGATGTGGACACTCCTGATGGTGCAACAGAAAAATAAGATAGGAGGAACTTACCTTTGATTAGCATTCTTAAACATGGCAGAATAAAAGTTTGGGAGTTCATACCAGATTATATCTTTAATAGCCATAAGATATAATAAAATCTAGCTCGTGTGTTAAGTTACAAACTGTACCACTTCAGTATAGCTGGCATGTGTCCATATTGTAGATCTTTGCACTCCTTCTTGAGTCTAGCCTGTTTAAGGTTTCTCCAATACTGTTGAAAATTATTGTTTTATCACATTTTATGGCATAGTAGACTGTATTATGATATGGATTCATTTAAAATATTTGAAGCACTAAGGATTTTAAAGTACTTTTCAAGCATTAATTTTTATGTAAGTAAAAATGTCCACATTATAACAGTTTATAGAGATGTAAATGAAGATACTAAAATCCTTTACAAAAGTCACTGGAACTTGTAAGAAAGAGGGAGCTGGGATAGGAATTGAAGCTGTTAGACTTGATTTCCTCTCCTATCACCAATCTGTCTTATTCACTTCCTTCCAATGGATTCTTTTAGTAAAACTCCTATTTCCTTCAAACAGCTGGTAGTAGTCTTATCTCCTAATGATATACACCACATTAAACAAAATACTACTAATCTAAAAATTCTACTCTGTGAAGATAAGTGTATGGTTTGGAAGATGAAAAATGCTGACTATATGATTACATTCCTGTCTACTTGTATAATACATGATCATGAAGCCATTCATCATTCTTTCCATGGACTTAATTTTGGGGCTGGGTAAAGGGAAGATGAAGTAAGCAGAGAATCAATTAACTTTCACTTGGCAGACAATAGTTCTGGCTCTGATGTTCTACATGCTCTTTATTTTAGAGGCGATTATAGAGAACTTTAGTGACTTGTCAGTTAGCCACAGAGCCATGGGTTATCTCTGTATTTCAAAAGACACTAGTTGAGGAATCTTTCTCCCACTCCATGCTGTTTCTTTTATCCTTCCTATAACCTTTTGGGAAGGAAGAAAAACGTCTAAAATCACAGCTAGGCCCCTTTATTATTTGGGTGATGATGACACAACTTGATGAACTTCTCTCTCTAGTTATTCAGAGAACCTAATAATCATCTCTACATGATGTTAAAATGAGACAGTATATGTAAAATCCTTTGCACAGAGTCTGACACATTGTAAGTGCTTGGTAACTTATTTGTTCGAAAATTGTTTAATAAACAAGGAAAAAACAATAGATAAGAGGAATACTTGGTGGGGTTAAGGAATTTATTTTTTCAAAACTGAAAAAAATTACTTCTGAATGTTCAATTAAAGGAGAAAAACAGATTGGGAAGAAGTCTAATGTGGGTAAATAAAGGAGCATTAATTCTCTTTCATAGAAGCACAAACTTCATAGAAGCATAAACAGTTTATGTTTGTAGAGTGCAACAAGTATGAGTTTTGATCAGCCATAAATAGGACAGAATTTTCAAAAGTATTATGGTTTATGTTCACTTTGAAATGAACTTGTAAGTTCATGCCTTTGAGTGGTTAAAACCTGTGAAGTACCTTTGAATTCACATTATTTTTGTGAGTATTTGTTGGACACATGAAGAAATAAATGTTTATAATATAATTAAGAGAGACAGTCATTTTCTTGGTTAATAAGAGCAAGCCAAGATTTATTTTTCAGAAACAAAGAAACAAACACATATAACCCAGTCAACTAACCAATGACTAGTTTGAGCTGAAGATTGAAAGTCATTATAAACTTTATGAGGGGATTTTCTGAAGTTCCATTGATGGAATGCTGAATTCAAGTTTATTTATCACTGAATAATAACAGTCATTTTACTGATATTTATTGAGAGATTATAGGATTCAGTTTCATTAAGAAAGCACTTCTTTTCTAATAGTGAGGAGAACTGAACACGATTTTTCTACTTTTGCAGTTCATAGCCTAGAGAGGAAGATAGGCTTTAATTAATAACAAAAACATAAAACTGTCTCTAACCCCGAAGCACGGAGGAGAAATTCAATGTGCTATAAAATATTATACATAAAGAATTTGACCTAAAAAGGAGGTCAGGGAAGTGGCAGTTATGCTGAGATCTGAAGTAGGAGTGAACCCAATGAAGCAAAACTACCTTTTACAATGATATCATGGCTAGAAGAAGCATAGCCAGTGTGGCCGAGGCAGAGAAGGGAGCCCAGTGAGAGACCAGGGTGGAAAGTCTCTTGGAGAAGACTGTGTGGGTGAGTGATAGTCACTCTGTCGTGTCTGATTCTTTGTGACACCATGGACTGTAGTCTGCCAGGCTCCTCTGTCCATGGAATTGTCCAGGCAAGAGTACTGGAGTGAGTTGCTATTTCTTTCTCCAGGGGATCTTCACCACCCAGGGATCGAACACAGGCCTCCCACATTGCAGGCAGATTCTTTACCATCTGAGCCACCAGGGAAGCCTTTAAAGAGCACTAAAAACACTGTCAAGGAGTTTTACATTTATAGCTAAGCACATTGGAAGCTCATTTAAATAGTTCATGTCTTTGTTGGGGGTAGGGGCCTGGAGGGTGATGATATAATCAGATATGCTCTTTGTAAGGATCTCCTTAAATGCAGTGTGAAGAATGAATGGATTTAATAGAGATCACACTTCTTTCTGAGTACTTCAGGTGGGAGATGATGGTGTGTCCTCCTCTCCCCAGATGCTTGTTAACTTCTTATGGGAAAAGACTTTTTATATATTTTTAAATATTTTATAGTGTTAGACTCAAATTACATAGCAAGTTTATTTTTGCAGAGTCAATTAAAGAAGGGTAAGTTTATCAGTTATTTAGATAATAGAATAATTAGGTTGGTTACTTATTATCATTTGATTTAGTCATATGAAAAATCAAAGCTGACTGGATAATTAGTAATCCATATCATACTCTGTTTTGAATCCCGGAACTAATAGAAAGAAATTGAACTTTAGGTAACCTCAGATATACATATGATACCACCCTTATGGTAGAGAGTGAAGAAGAACTAAAGAGCCTCTTGATGAAAGTGAAAGAGGAGAGTGAAAAAACTGGCTTAAAACTCAACATTCAAAACACTAAGATCATGGCATCCAGTCCCATCACTTCATGGCAAATAGATGGGGGAAAAATGGAAACAGTGAGAGACTTTATTTTCTTGGGCTCCAAAATCACTGCAGATAGTGACTGTAGCCATGAAATTAAAAGACACTTGCTCCTTGGAAGAAAAGCTATGATCAACCTGGATAGAATATTAAAAAGCAGAGACATTACTTTACCATCAAAGGTCAAACCTATGGTTTTTCCAGTAGTCATGTACGGATGTGACAGTTGACCATAAAGAAAGCTGCGTGCTGAAGAATTGATGCTTTTGAACTGTGGTGTTGGAGAAGACTCTTGAGGGTCCCTTGGACTGCAAGGAGATGCAACCAGTCCATCCTAAAGATCAGTCCTGGGTGTTCATTGGAAGGACTGATGCTGAAGCTGAAACTCCAATACCTTGGCCACCTCATGCAAAGATTTGACTCATTGGAAAAGACCCTGATGCTGGGAGGGATTGGGGGCAGGAGGAGAAGGGGATGACAGAGGATGAGATGGATGGCATCACTGACTCGATGGGCATGAGTTTGATCAAGCTCCAAGACCTTGGTGATGGACACGGGAGCCTGGTGTGCTGCAGTCCATGGGGTCTCAAAGAGTTGGACATGACTGAATGGCTGAACTGAACTAATCATAATCTGTTTTGAATCCCTGAACTGATAGAAAGGAATTGAACTTTAGGTTGTGCAAATAAAATTACAAAGTGGTTGCTGAGTGGTTAACTTTTAATTTTTTGTACATTGTTCTACATCAGACCTACATGTTATCATGAATTCTCTTTTTACAGAGAAAAGAAAAACATGAGCAATCTAATAAACAGATTGTGCCTCCTACTTGGGATTTTTTTAAATTTTAATAATTCTATCAGCTCATACTGTGTTTTGAATTAAAAATGAAGTTGTTACTTTACTTAGTGGACATATTCTTGTAGGCTGTGCTGAATTTTCCAAACTGTCATTTTACAAACAAATGTTCATAGAAATGGACACACACAGGGAAAAAAAAAATCATATATGGACACTTAAGTGACTATTCTTCGAGGGTTCTCATGACATCCTTCAAAGGCTTAGACAAAATGTCAGATGTTATCTAGCATGCAGATATCTGGATCATTCCAAATAAGTACTTCAAAATGATCTTTGGGTCAAATTTTTAAAAATATATCAGATATTCTGAAAAAAAAAGTTTTTTGAGTTCAACAGATGTTTATATCGTAAACATCTCATTCAGATTGACTTTAAACGTGTATAATTGTCATTTTGTTGTTATTCAGTCACTAAGTCTTATCTGACTCTTTGTGACCCCATGGACTGCTGCCTACTAGGCTCCCCATCCTTCACTATCTCCCAGAGTTTGCTCAAATAATGTCCATTGAGTCTGTGATGCTACATAAGCATCTCATCCTCTAACACCCTCTTCCCCTCCTGCCCTCAATCTTTCCCAGCATTATGGTCTTTTCCAGTGAGTCAGCTCTTTGTATCAGGTGGCCGAAGTATTGGAGCATCATCTTCAGCATCAGTCCTTCCAATGAATATTGAGGTTTGATTTCCTTTAGAACTGGCAGATTTAATCTCCTTGCTGTCCAAGGGACTCTCAAGAGGCTTCTCCAGCACCACAATTTGAAGGCATCAGTTCTTCACCACTCAGCCTTCTTTATAGTCCAACTCTCACATCTGTACACGACTACTGAAAAAGTCACAGCTTTGACTATATGAACCTTTGTCGGCAAAGTGATGTCTCTATTTTTAATATGCTGTCTAGGTTGGTCATAGCTTTCCTTCCAAGGTGCAAACGTTCTAGTTTAATGGCTGCAGTCATCCTTCATAGTGATTTTGGAGTCCAAGAAAAGAAAAACTGTCAGTGCTTCCACTTTTTCTCCATCTGTTTGCCTTGAAGTGATAGGACCAGATGCCATGATCTTAGTTTTCTGACTGTTGAGTTACAAGTCAACTTTTTCACTGCCTTCTCTCACTGTCATCAAGAAGTTCTTTAGTTTCTTTTTGCTTTCTGCCATTAGAGCTGTATCATCTGCCTATCTGAGGTTGTTGATATTTCTCCCAACAATCTTGTTTTCAGCTTGTGAGTCATCATCTTGATTTCAGCATTTCACATGATGTACTCTGCATATAAGTTATATTCACAAGATAACCATATAAAGCCTTGTTGTACTCCTTTTCCAATTTTGAACCAGTCCATTGTTCCATGTCTGGTTCCAACAGTTGCTTCTTGACGTGCATACAGGTTTCTCAGGAGGTGGGTAAAGTGCTCTGGTATTCCCATGTCTTTAAGAATTTTCGCAGTGTAACAATTTCGTGCGATTCACAGTTTCTTGTGATCCACACAGTCAAAATCTTTAGCATAGTCAATGAAGCATGAAATAGATGTTTTTTTCTGGAATTCCCTTGCTTTATCTATGATCCAGGGAATGTTGGAAATAGAATCTCTGGTTCCTCTTCCTTTTTTAAACCCAGCTTGTGCATCTTTTTCTCAGTTCACATACTGCTGAAGCCTAGCTTGAAGGATTTTGAGCATGATCTTTCTAGTATGTGAAATAAGCACAATTGTATGATAGTTTGAACATTCTTTGGCATTTCCCTTCTTTGGGATTGGACTGAAAACTGGCATATTCCAGTCCTGTGGCCACTGCTGAGTTTTCCAAATTTGCTGGTATATTGAGTGAAGCACTTTAAAAGCATCATATTTTAGGATTTGAAATAGCTCAGATGGAATTCCATCATCTCCACTAGCCTTATTCATAGTGATGCTTCTGAAGGCCCACTTAACTTCACACTTCAAGATGTCTAGCTCTAGGTAAGTGACCACAACCTTGTAGTTATCTGGGTCATTAAGACACTTTTTGTTTAGTTCTTTGTATTCTTGCTACCTCTTCTTAATCTTTTCTGCTTCTGTTAGGTCCTTATCATTTCTGTCCTTTATCATACCCATCCTTGCATGAAATGTTCCCTTGATATCTCCAGTTTTCTGTGTGAAATCTCTGGTGTTTCTCATTCTAGTGTTTTCCTCTATTTCTTTGCATTGTTCCTTTAAGAAGGCCTGCTTATCTCTCCTTGCTATTCTCTGGAACTCTCTGAACTGCATTCAGTTAGGCATATTTTCCATTTCGCCCTTGCTTTTCTTCTTTCCTCACCAATTTGTAAAGCCTCCTCACACAGCCACTTTGCCTTCTTGCATCTCTTTTTCTTGGGGATGGTTTTGGTCACTGCCTCCTGTACAATGTCATGAACCTCCATCCATAGTTCTTCAGACACTCCACCTGTTCTAATTCTTTGAATCTATTTGTTACCTCCATGGTATAATCATAGGGGTTTGATTTAAGTCATACTTGAAATGTCTAGTGGTTTTTCCTACTTTCTTCAAATTAAGCCTGCATTTTGCAATAAGGAGTTCATGATCTGAGCCACAATCAGATCCAAGTTTTGTTTTTGCTGACTTATAGACCTTCTCTATCTTTGGCTGCAAAGAATGTAATCAATCTGATTTCAGAATTTACCATTTGGTGATGTCCACATGTAAAGTCATCTCTTGTGTTGCTGGAAGAGGTTGTTTGCTATGATCCGTATATTCTCTTAACAAAACTCTGTTAGCCATTTTAAACTCCAAGACCAAACTTGCCTGTTTCTCTAGAAATCTCTTGACTTCCTACTTTTGCATTCCAATATGCTATGATGAAAAGGGCATCTTTTTTTGGTGTTGGTTCTAGAAGTTCTTGTAGGTCTTCATAGAACTGGTCAACTTCATGTTCTTTGGCATTAGTGGTTCAGGCACAGACTTGGATTACTGTAATATTGAATGGTTTGTCTTGGAAACAAGCCCAGATCATCCTATTGTTTCTGAGACTGCGCCCAAGTACTGGATTTCAGACTCTTTAGTTGACTATGAGCTCTACTCCATTTCTTCCTGCCCACAGTAGTAGATAAGATGGTCGTCTGATTTAAATCAGCCCATTCCTGTCCATTTTAGTTCACTGATTCCTAAGATGTCGATGTTCACTCTTGCCATCGCCTTCTTGACCTTGTCCAATTTATTAGTATCTTGATTCATGGACCTAACATTTTAGGTTCCTATGCAATATTGTTCTTTACAACACTGAACTTTACTTTCACCACTGGACACATACGCAACTGAGTGTCATTTCTGCTTTGGACAGATGCTTCTTTCTTTCTGGAGCTATTTGTAATTGCTCTCTGCTCTTCCCCAGGAGTATATTGGATACCTTCCAACCTGGGGGGCTCATCTTCTGGCATCTTATCTTTTTGTCTTATTATACTGTTCGTGGGCTTCTCATGGCAAGAAAACTGGAGTGGTTTGCCATTTCCTCCTTCAGTGGACCACGTTTTGTCAGAACTCTCCACTATGACCCACCTGTCTTGACTGGCCCTGCACATAGCTCATAGATTCATTGAGTTACACAAGCTCCTTTGCCATGACAAGGCTGTGATCAGTGAAGGGATAATTGTCATTTAAGTACTGTAAAATAGTATGCACTGAGTTTTTTTGTTTTTCTTTCCTTCTCTCTCAATCAACTGGCTTTATAATCCTAATAGGAATGAGCTGCAGATTGATTAATCTAACACACACACAAAATCATTTAAGGAAGTTCAGAGAAAAAAATCATAATTGAAATATTAGTGACTTTGGACATATTCATGTAAATAAACCTCTGGCAAAAATCAGGGGTAGTATATAGTCCATTAAAAGATATTTGTAAAATAGTCCTTTGGACACTTTGTAACTTATAAAAGTAAGCAGAGACAACTGACCTACTTCTCACCCTACTGGTGGCTGGTTTTTTTTTTTCTGCTCAGCTACTCAGACAATGGCTCTAAGAACTTCAAATATTAACTGTTTCCTGAGTTTAGTGAAGATCTTCTAGGATTATGCTAAAAATACAAAACAAGACAAGAATAATCAAATTTCCACCATGATTCTTGACAGTCTTTTCCCATGTTCCTTTTTCTAGTTCTTTTGTGTCTGTTTTTAAGTTTCTCCTTTGCTGTGTTAGCCTATATCTCTCCACTGCAGTCGCCTGCACCCTAAATTTCTGTGCTTTATTTTCTATATCTTTCTTAACCTCTTCTCTCTCTCTTCCTGCAGCAAGCTATAATAAAATATCATAGTTCAGTGAATGCTTCCCTGTACCATATGTAACTCTCATTATTCACACATTCCTAAACAAATCTGATGTATATATCACTTTAATTATCACCAAGAAAAGGAAATGTTTTTGTGCCATAAAATATAGCTTTTCTTTGAGAAACTGTTCAAATTATTTCCTAAGACCCCCAATTTCCTTTTCCATCAAAGATTGAATAAAAATTAGAGTCAAAGGGTCATGGATTTCTTGTTCCTTATTTATGATAAAAAGTACAGTGAATTATAGTTTTGTTTCTCCCTGTGGGATGTAGTAAAGAAATTTAAAGTGAATATAAAAGGGTTAAAGATTATAATGAAATAATATAGAGTTTTAGGAGTTCTGTGTCATTTAACTTCTTGTTTTGCTGATGTCTTTGACAAAGTGCAGGTTAAGCTGGTACAAATCAAAGACCCCAAAATATGGACTAAAAAAAGGCCTTTGTCTCTTTCTCATATTACCAACCAAGAATAAGCAGTCATAGCTGGTTGGATAACTGCTTAACTTAATATGTAACTGCCATCTCTGTTCCAATTTTCACTGACTACTGGGCAGCCATGAAAGGGAAAGAGCCAAGATAGAAATATGTATTCTTCCTTAGGACCTAGAGTTGGCAGTTGTAGATTTTTTTTTTTTAAGATTTTTTTTTTTAACATGGACCGTTTTTCAAGTCTTTATTAAATCTGTTACAACGTTGCTTCTGTTTTATGTTTTGGTTTTTTTTGGCCTCAAGGTATGTGGGATCTTAGCTCCCCGACCAGGGAACGAACCTGCACCACTTGCAATGGAAGGTGAAGTGTTTACTACTCCACTACCAGGGAAGTCCCAGCACTTGTAGTTTTTGCTCACATCCTATCAGCTGGTAAAGACATTAGAGACCCATTAGCAGTTTCTGCCACAGTTCAAAAAATTGAATTGAAAGCAAATTATTTAAACAAAATTCCCTCCATCCCTGGCATGCATTTTATTTTTTTTTTTTTTCCTGGCATGCATTTTAGAATTTGATTTATTTCACCTTTATTATTGATCTTGGTGACAATCAAGAATTTTTTAAAAAGCTGGAGTTCAACCATGAGTCTTTTAGTATAGTACCAAGTGGACATTATCATAGAGTGTGTAGGAAATAGTAGATGATTAAAATATTTCTCCAGACATAATGAAGAGTTTTTTTTTTTTTTTATAATGAAGAGTTGAATCACACCTTATTTCACTGAACTTTAATGAAAAAGTCCTTACAGTAGACCTTCCTAGATCTGATGTCGAACCTGTCTGTCCCTCACTCTCTTTTCTTTGTTCCTCTCTAATGACATGCCAGTCACATTTTCATTTTTGATTTTCCTCCTAAGTGCCAGCCACTTTCTCAGCTCTAAGCATTTATTCTTAATATCCTTTCTCTTTGAACCCTCTTTCCTCTAAAATGTCTGCAATATTTTGCTTCATTCTCTTGGAGGAGGTAAATCAAGAGAGGATGTGTCATGGGCTAATGCGTGACCTTGACCCAGGCAGTCAGAATTCCCTCCTTGTAATGTGTGCTCTTTTGGCCTCCTTGCTAGAACTTGCCCAAAGACAACCTTGAGCAATGAGTTTTTGAGACTATCTGGATGGCATATGTGACTGAGACCAGTACAGAACTTTATGTAAAATTTTAAGATTCTGGCACTAGTATCTGGGTGTGGAAGTCTACTCATCTTGTGGATGCCCAAGACCACCCTTAAGGGGATGTTCCCTTCATTAATAAAACCACCACCCAACAATCTGCAGAGACCTGCCTCCTTCTTCTCTCTCTCTGCCCTTTGAGTATGGGGCAAATTTCAGATTATACACAGGAGGCTCCAAGAAGGGTGTGAACCAGCATCTCTCCTTCAAGTCTTTGTTTAAATGTGATATTCTAAATAAAGCTTACTCTGATTTTCCTCTTTAAAATTTCAAATCCATACCTAGTATTTTTTATTCCACTTTCTTGCTTTATTTATTCCATTGGAGTTATCACCATCTAAGTTTCTATAAATTTCACTTATATATTTTGTTTATTGGCCATCCTCCACAACCAACTAGAATGGATGGTCTTTGAGGGCGTCCAATTTTTCTTTATTTTATGTTTCTTTCCTAAGGCTGTAATAGTGCCAGACACATAATAAAATCATCAATAAATATTCTGTGACAAACAAATGAATGAGTGATTGAATAAATGAATCACAAAACTAGGATAGTATTAACTTCAGTAGTCATTTTCTGAAAAGTTGATTCATGCATTGACATTTTTCAATGTCTCTGACTTTACTTAGGAAATCATGCTTTGTTTCACATTGTAAACATAATTGCTTTTTATTTTATGCACTGAAAAAAATCTAAGGAAAATAAATTCTTCAGTAAGAGAGAACATTTCATAAAATTATGAATGTTTTTCTTTCATAAAATCTATAAGTTCAGTCGCTCAGTCATATCTGACTCTTTGTGACCCCCTGGACTGCAGCACACCAGGCTTCCCTGTCCATCACCAATAACCACAGACTACTCAAACTCATGTCCGTCGCGTTGGTAATGCCATCCAACCATCTCATCCTCTGTTTTCCCCATCTCCTCCTGCCTTCAATCTTTCACAGCACCAGGGTCTTTTCCAGTGTGTTGGTTCTTCGCATCAGGTGGCCAAAGTATTGGAGTCTCAGCTTCAACAACAGTCCTTCCAATGAATATTCAGGACTGATTTCTTTTAGGATGGACAGGTTTGATCTTGCAGTCCAAGGGACTCTCAAGAGTCTTCTCCAACACCACAGTTCAAAAGCATCAATTCTTCGGTGCTCAGCTTTCTTTATAGTCCTCTCTCACATTCATACATGACTACTGGAAAAACCATAGGTTTGACTGAATGGACCTTTGTTGGTAAAGTAATGTCTCTGCTTTTTAATATGGTGTCTAGGTTGGTCAGAGCTTTTCTTCCAAGGAACAAGCATCTCTTAATTTCATGGCTGCAATCACCATCTGCGATGATCTTGGAGCCTAAGAGAATAGAGTCTCTCGCTGTTTCCACTGTTTCCCCATCTATTTGCCAAGAAGTGATGGGACCGGATGCCATGACCTTAGTTTTCTCAATGTTGAGTTTTAAGCCAACTTTTTCACTCTCTTCTTTCACTTTCATCAGGAAGCTCTTTAGTTATACTTTGCTTTCTGCCATAAGGGTGGTGTCATCTGCATATCTGAGGTTATTGTTATCTCTCCCGGCAATCTTTGTTTCAGCTTGTGCTTCATCCAGCCTGGCATTTCACATGATGTACTCTGCATATAAGTTAAATAAGCAGGGTGACAATATACAGCCTTGATGTCCTCCTTTCCCTATTTGGAACCAGTTTGTTGTTCCATGTCCAGCTCTAACTGTTGCTTCTTGACCTGCAGACAGATTTCTCAAGAGGCAAGTCAGGTGGTCTGGTATTCCCATCTCTTTCAGAATTTTCTACAGTTTGTTCTACACAGTCAAAAGCTTTGGCATAGCCAATAAAGCAGAACTAAATGTTTTTCTGGAACTCTCTTGCTTTTTTGATGATCCAGCGGATGTTGGCAATTTGATCTCTGGTTCCTCTGCCTTTTCTAAATCCAGCTTGAATATCTGGAAGTTCTTGGCTCTTGTACTGCTGAAGCCTGGTTTGGAGAATTTTGAGGATTACTTTGCTAAAGTGTGAGATGAGTGCAATTGTGCAGTAACCTGAACATTCTTTGGCATTGTCTTTCCTTGTAATTGGAATGAAAACTGACCTTTTACAGTCCTTTGACCACTGCTGAGTTTTCCAAATTTGCTGGCATATTGAGTGAAGCACTTTCATAGCATCATCTTTTAAGATTTCCAATAGCTCAACTGGAATTCCATCACCTTCACTAGCTTTGTTTGTAGTGATGCTTCCTAAGGCCCACTTGACTGCATTCCAGGATGTCTGGCTCTAGGTGAGTGATCACACCATCGTGGATATCTGGGTCATGAAATTTTTGTATAGTTCTTCTGTGTATTCTTGCCACTTCTTAATACCTTCTGCTTCTGTTGGGTCCACACTTTTTCTGTCCTTTATTGTGCTCATCATTCGTGACATTGTATAGCAGGCAGTGATCAAGACCATCCCCAAGAAAAAGAAGTGCCAAAAGGCAAAATGGTTGTCTGACGAGGCCTTACAAATAGCTGATCAAAGAGAAGCTAAAGGGAAAGGAGAAAAGGAAAGATATACCCATAAAATCTATATCTAGGGTTAGAAATGTCCAAGCCTTGATTTTAGTTACTCCATCCACATTAAAATCTCTTTAAAAGATATAAAATTACATGTCTTTGCAGTATCCTTCCAATAATAAAACTGTTATTTATAGTTTTCTTATAAAAAGAATTCTTGAGGCTAAGAGCAGAGCTCTAAATTTCATGTTGCCTTATAGCTTTATTTTTAATTAAGTGAATATAGTTCAAATGATAGTTTCAATCATTAGTGTCATTCTGTATTGAAACACAAGCCATAAGAGCTGGTTGTTTAATAGAACTTATTTTTATATTAAATCGTGCCATGCAGTTCTTTAATATATATTATCTGGGTGCCAATTAATTCCCAAGCTGTAGTTAAGCACCCAGATTATTGTTTCCACTCACCACATGAAGTGATTCTGAAAATCCCTGTGGAGGTAATTGCAAACTTGTTTTAGGTACAAATGCACTGATTTAGTTTTACAGCCAGCAGAGTCAAATCTGAATGTAGCCTAAACAAGGTGTGGTTGAACAAATTGTTCTGAGCATAATTGTCAAGAATGCTTCAAAGTGATAATTAGGATGATAACAAATGATATCCCCAAGGGAGCAAATTGTCAGACAGCATAAAACTGCAACCTTTTGGCAGATTCTAAGAGCTAATCTATATTTAAAACAATTTCACAAAAATAAAAGTAAAATTTTGGGGTTTTTTGATGACCACATACTTATAAATGCTACTAAATGTAGGTAAATGAGAAAGATCTATTACATACTATCAAATGACACTATTTTGTCAGAGCAAGGATTTTTTTCAGTCATGATAAATAACTAGAGGGGCAAAGGTGCTATTATATAGGATTTCTCAAATACAGGGGAGAGGGCTCCTGCAGTATAGTTGTAAGGAATCCCCTCACCTCCCATCAAGCATCCAAGATCTAGCCTGTGAACTTTCATAGACGGGAGCTGAGATTTCTGGTCTTAGAGTGGCAGGCAACCCAAGCTAATGATAATAATAATATTAATAATACTTACCAGGATAAAGTCAATATTTATTGAACACTTATTGTGTAACACATTGTGTTCACCAATCTGAATACATAGTTTACTTTTCACACCCATGTTGGGAGATGAGATGGTTATATTTCATTTGATGAGAGAATCAATCAAAAGTAGCTAGTAATAGAGCATGGACTAAAACTCACGTCTGTCTTATTCTACAGCTCTTAACCTTAATGAACAGTGCACTGGTGTGATCATACCAGGTACACGGTGTGGGTAACTCCTTTATTGGTGTTAGACGCTGTGCTGTGCTCCCAGAGTTCTCTTGATCACATGCTTCACATTCTGTTAGGTGCTAGCTGGGTGTCTGCACCGCATACTTTCTTTTCATCATTCTACATTTCCTGAACTTGATACAGAGATGATGTAATCCTGCTAAAGAATCAGGCAATGTCCTTTAAAATAATCTTTATACAACTTGTATCATAACCTATGATGAGACCTTGTTGGCTTGTTACCATGCTTGAAATACTTACATAGCTTTATATTTTAGCATTATCGTTTCTAAACATTTTGGGAAATGCGTGCATTGTTTCCTTTTCTGTATATAAAATGGATATGATATGACATTGTTGTGTTGGTGATTAAGTGAGGAAGTAGGAAGTATGTTTCAAGGTCATGGCACAGTGCTGGGGTGGCCTAGGCAGTTCAGGTTACTGGTGGAAAGAGGGGCAACCACTTACCAGGATTTTTCTTTTATGTAAAGGCACTCAATAAAAAGAACTGTACTAAAATCAAGTGTCATTTATAAAGAGCACCTTTTACACTGGGCCAGGCACAGTACTAGGTATTGATGCAATGGTGAATAAAATAGACTTCTTTGCTGAGTGTTTATGAACAAGGAAATTGAAAATGTCAAATTATGATAAAGAAGGACCAGACCAGGGTGTGATGAGGGACACTGATGTGCTGGGGATCTAATCTGGAGTCCACAGCTGGGGAAGGGCACTCTTGGGAAGGGCTATGTTTATGATGAGACCCAAATGACGAAAAGGAAACAGGTAGACAGAATCTTTGAGTCAAAAGGCACAGTGTATGCAAAAACCCTGAGGTGAACAGTTTGGCAAGTTGACAGAACTGAGAAGGCAGTGACCAAATGAGAGAAGCATGTGGAGACAGGATACGACCCAGGAGGGATAGTCGGAGCGAGGAGGGGGTGGCAGTGAATAGCAGCATGAAGGTATAGCGCTGAGGACCGACCTGGGAAAAGTCCAGTTCTTTGCCTGTGCAGGGCCTGTGGGGCCACGCCGCCCCATGGCCTGCAGAGCACCTGCTGGGAGGAGCCTGCACCAGCCTGGACCTCTCAGTCATTCACCCTCCCTCCTGCCTCCCAGGCCCTCTTATTTCCAGTGAGCCCTCAGCATTTTTATAACCCAGTCACTAAAACAGACACCAAGAAAACAGCTTTGTGAAGTGCCCTGTCGGAGCATATTTCCCCTGCAGGCTGCTGCTGCTTGACGAGATTATCTGTTCTTGGGCTCACAGGCCTACAAGGTTGCTTTTCTCAGTCAGTTTTGCTTTAAATCTTTTAAAGTTGGAGCAGATCAGTGGAAGGTTATATTTGCAGTCTTTGTTGTTTAAAGGTGAAAGTATAGAGCAGACTTTTGGACTCTGTGGGAGAAGGCGAGGATGGGATGATCTGAGAGAATAGCATTGAAACATGTACAGTATCAAGTCTGAAACAGATCGCCAGCCCAGGTTGGATGCATGAGACAAGTGCTCATGGCTGGTGCACTGGGAAGACCCAGAGGGATGGGATGGAGAGGGAGGTGGGAGGGGGGATAGGGATGGGGAACACATGTAAATCCATGGCTGATTCATGTCAATGTATGGCAAAAACCACTACAATATTGTAATTAGCCTCCAACTAATAAAAATAAAGGTGAAAGTAAACATGCTGTCCCATGTGAAAGTAAACTGACTCATTGGAAAAGACCCTGATGCTGGGAAAGATAGAAGGCGGGAGGAAAAGGGGACCACAGAGGATGAGATGGTTGGATGGTATCCCTGAGTCAATGGACATGAGTTTGAGTAAACTCCAGGAGTTGGTGATGGACAGGGAAGCCTGGCATGCTGCAATCCACAGGGTCTCGAAGAGTCGGACACGACTGAGTGGCTGAACTGAGCTGAACTGAAACATGCAGATAGCAGGAGGAAGAGCATTTTTAGCTGTGATTTGAACTGAGCGCTGACCTAGAAGAACTTGGAAAATTAAGGTAATTAGGCAGAGTTAAATGAAGGGCCCTACTGAAGAGCCTGCAGATTTGACTCTGTCATCCTTCTGACCTCTGCTAGTGACAGAATTTAAACTATTTGTTATTCTTTTTGTCTAAGTATCAAAATGCTGTGACCCAGGTAAGTACTGTGGCTCCTCGTTTATTTTCTGGCAGAGGTGGGGCATTGGTTTGGAGATTGAGAAATGTGAGTGGGGGCGTGAGGACTGAGGGGTCAGAGAGAGAGAAAGAGAAAGAATATGAGACTTGAGTGTACTAAAACAGATCAAGCTGGTTCAACAGATTACTGATGCAGTTTTCTATTTCCCAAGAAGATATTGTTCCTTGTTACCTGTAACCAGACTGCATGCCAGAAATTTACTCAAAATAAATGATATTAATTAGAAAGCTACCTAGCTCCCAGCCTCTTTAAAAAGCAGATGCACCAGTGAAATT
Organism: Cervus canadensis; assembly: GCF_019320065.1. Lineage (NCBI taxonomy): Eukaryota > Metazoa > Chordata > Mammalia > Artiodactyla > Cervidae > Cervus > Cervus canadensis. The sequence continues at coordinate 35,376,292 of NC_057412.1, forward strand.
ATGCTGACCTCTCTGTTTTCAACAGACACAGCAAGATGCATCAGGCTGGAAGGGCTACACCAACCCGAGGAGGTGGAAATGTCTCTGAACTGAGGCATTATTTCTGAGTCCTCTCCCCAGAGCCTCTAGAAAGGTCGTGTTTGTACTCGGCCAAGTGGCAGCCTGCTTTGTGAAATCACAGACACATCGATTGCCTCAGACACACTGCACAAGCCTGTGTTGTTTCGTGTGCTCTTGTCTCTGGCCCAGGAATATCCACCGGGATGTTCTGCATCACATTCATTGTGTGGGAGGAGCTGCAAAGCTTCTGAGCTTGAACACCCCAGCCAAATGAGTCAGGAAAACGAACGTTCCCACAGAAGACTTTAACCAGACTTCTCTTTTCCTGCTGTGGTATTCAGATCTGACAGATGGAAAAATAGCAACGGTTTATCAGAATGGCTGAGTAGGGTAAGGTATGAATGTTTTATGAAAGAGAAGGGAAGGCCTACACAGATATTCAAATGGCTGCAGACATTGAAATAGCAGCGACTGAGGGAGCTGACTAAAGATAGCTCCAAACTTCCTTGGAAAATGGTGGCCTTAAGCGCTAAGTGTCAGCCCCTTAACTGACCAAGGAGTCACCACCGCAGCCCCTCAATGGAATTTTCAGGGTACTGGTTCACAGTGATGATATACAGGGTTGGCTTTCTCTTTATAATTCAAGGCAACCTGTCACTTTCTCTTAAGCTGAGCGAATCTCTGTGCGCATGCTCAATTCCTTCAGTCGTATCCGACTCTTTGCGACCCTACGGACCATAGACTGCCAGGCTCCTCTGTCCGTGGGTTTCTCCAGGCAAGAATACTGGAGTGGGTTGCCGTACCCTCCTAAGGGGTCCTTCCTGACCCAGGGATCAAATCCACCTCTTACACGTCTCCTGTATAGCAGGCGGTTTCTTTACTGCTGAGCCATTGGGAAAGCCCCGCTTGCATCTACAGAACATCTAATGGTTATAATGTGCCTCACGTTTTTTAAAACAAAACCAAATACTTCTTTCTAAACCCTGAATTTGTCTTTATTCTTCTCATTTCATCTCTGTCAACTTCAAGTCATTATTCCTCCGGCGTTTCCTGCACCTGCATCTGAGCAGCTGAATGAGGTGGGAGAGAAGCAAGCCATGTTGGCTACTTCGGCTTTAAATTCACAGTTATTATCTTTGTGGGCCTTCCGTGCCACAGCATAACATCTGATGTCTGTCTGATCTCTTTATGCTCTACTCTCCTAGATGCTTGCTGAATATATTTCCTTTTCTCCTTCAACCTGCAACAACTTTTCCTTTCAGTTGATGACCTTGCTTGCTGATTTATTTAGAAAGGAGAAGCCTTTGGGAAAGGGGTTCCACAAGCTCCCCCCGCCCGGCCCCGCACACGCATTTGCTTGCATTTTTGCCCACTGGCTCTGACTTCATAAGCTTTACTTCGAATGAATGTCTCTGGTTTCTACTTGAGCCCTGTATCTTCTAGGTGCTTACCCAAGAACACTGCTCCTGGGCTCTAGAGCACAGGCTCAGTGGTTGTGGTTCGTGGACTTGTGGATCACAAGCAGTTGCCCTGGGCATGTGGGATCATCCTGGAACAAGGGTCAGACCCATGTTACTGCATTGGCAGGTGGATGCTTAGTCACTGGACCAGCAGGGAAGTTCACTCCCTTTCTTTTACTAGATGATTTCTTCAACACACAGACATTCCTGAAATGTCTTAAAACTGGTAAATTGTTAAACGGTGGTACATCCATACCATGTATAATGAAGCGGAACAATTATTGATACAGCCAGCAACTTGGATGGATCTCAAGGGTATGCAGAGTGAGAAAAAGCCAATATCAAAAGGTCACATACTGTATGATTCCATTTACCTAACATTTTAGTAAAGGAAAATTATAGAGATGGCAAACAAATTAGTGACTGCCTGGTGGTAAGGAATAGAATCAGGGAGGAGTGAGGTCATGGCTATAAATATGCAGCACAAAAGAGATCTTTGCAGAGCTGGAATAATAGTTCTGTATTTTGATTGTGGTGGTGGTTACATTAATTTGCACAAGTGATAAGTTGACTTAGAACTCTACTTCTACATTCTACCAAGGTCAGCTTCCTGGTTTTGATATTGTTAGGGTAGTTATATATGCTGTAAACATAGTATAAAACTGGATAAATATTTTTAAGACTTGTATGTACTATCTTTACATATTTCTGTGAATCTATAATCATTTCAAAATAAAAAAGTAAGAAAATATACCCACAGATATATATCATATTTTAACATATAAAATGCCACCAAATACATTAACTTGTACTTCCAAATTTACTAACAAAAGTACACCAAAGCAAAGCAAAAAATATTTTAAAAAATCAGAACAAACAAAAACAACTCTTTTGATCCTTCATGCTTTTCTAACTACCACTTAATTTTTCTGTATTCCTTCACAGAAAATCTAAAAAAGATTTGCTTACAGTCCTCATTTCCAACTCCTTTCTCTCCACTATACCCTAATCAGTCATTAAAGCCCATTATTCCAATGATGTTGTTCTCATCAGAGCCACCATTGGTCATGATGCTAAATTGAATGTCTAATCTTCTCCTCTCATGTGAGTAAACCTGTCAGTGGCATTTGAGAGGGTATATTACCCCATCTTCCTTTAAATACCTTTAAAAAAGTGATCTCTAGGGTATTACACTCTCCTGACTTTCCTCCTTATGCCCAGTTATTTCTTCTCAATCTACGTGGTTTGTTTTTCCTTGTCTCTTAGACATGTTATCCATGCATAGATCTAGGCATCAGAGTTTGGATTACATCTTTTCTATTTCTATATTTACTTCCATATTTAGATACCTTTACTTCAGTATTTTATACTTCAGTATTAAAGTGAAGTGAAGTCGCTCAGTCGTGTCCGACTCTTTGTGATCCTGTGGACTGTAGCCTACCAGGCTCCTCCGTCTATCGGATTCTCCAGGCGAGAATACTGGAGTGGGTTACCATTTCCTTCTCCAGGGGGTCTTCCCAACCCAGGGATCGAACCTGGGTCTCCCGCATTGGAGGCAGACGCTTTAACCTCTGAGCCACCAGGGAAGCCCACGTCAGTATTAGCATATCCCAAACAAACCTTTGATCTTACCCTCCCCTAGCCTATTCCCTCTGATGCTTTACCTATTCAGTTAACAGCAATTCCATTTTTCTAATCACTTAGGCCAAATGTCTAGGAGACATCCTTGACCCCTCTCCATTTTCTATACCATACATCCTGTATATCAGAAAATGCAGTAATGTCTGTCTAAAAATTTATGTAGGATCTTCCTACTTCTCACCACTTTACCATCATACCAAACTGGTTAAGCCACTGTTATCCCAATCCATATTATTGTAATGGCTTCCTAATTGTTCTCCCTCCTTCTGTTCTTCATTTTTCTTGAGCCTAGTCCAAACTCAAGGTGCAGAAGGATCTGTGTGAAACATAAGCCATGTCATATATCATATAAATGTTCTATGAACATTCATGCACAAGTCTTTGTAGAGACATATGCTTCCACTGGATAAATACCTAGGGATGAAATGTGTAGGTCATGTTATAGCCGTATGTTTAATTTTTAAAGAAACTGCCAAAACCTGTTTTCCAAAATATGTATAGAGTTTTATATTTCCATCAACACTGCATGAAAATTCAAGTTCCTCCACATCATAATGTATTGTGACAGGAAGCAGGTCAGTGGTTGTCTGATGAAAGGAAAAAGGATAGAATTGAGATGAGAAGAGACGAGTGGATTACAGTGAGTGCTAGGAAACTTTTGAGGATGATGGTTATATCCATTATCTTGATTCTGGTGATGGCTTCACTGGTATATACATGTTTCAAACTTATTAAATTGTATGTTTTAAATATATAGCTTATTGAATATAAACTATACCTCATAATGTAGTTGTGTTTATGGGGAAGATAATAATAATGTTTCATCTAGAGATTATAAGTATTAGATAATACATGTACTAAGCACAAACCTGGCTTATGTTAAGGGTTCAATGAATATGACTATTATAATTTAATTATTGGTAATAAAAGAACTAATCTTGTACTTACTACTCTATAGATGGGTGGCTACTTCAAAGTTGGAGAGGAAAATAATCTTTTCCTAGTATAGTTAGCATATTTGTACTTTTGAGAAAAATGTTTGACATTTCTTAATGTATCTGGACTTCTAAAACATTTCCTCCAATATGAGTGAACATTTTATTAATAACTCATCAAAAAAACCCATGAAAGTAGGATAAATTTTACAAAGCCTGATGAATGTGGATATAATTCCTTTGTTCAGTCCTTTGATCTGGTTAGAATCAGGGACATTACCCAGGGTATGAAGCAATGCCAATAGAACAGAGTAGATCTAAGTGGTCAGCTCTGAACTTCTTTAATACGAAGCTTTGTACTGAACCACTGCTCTTTCATTCAATAATACTACCAAAATATCCACTTTTTTATTAATTGCTGCCTTTCTCCTATTGCCTTATCGCTAGAATTCAGGACCATTCCATGATTCAGAAAACTTAAATTATTGTTTGGTGCTTTGGGTTTCCATTTCAGGAAAATATATTTTTGGCTTCTGTGTCTTCCATGTAGCTCTATTTATAAGAACATGTTTCATTTTAAGGGAAAAAAAATTAAATAGAAACAAAGCAATAGCAACAGAAACCTGGATGTGACTTTTTGACACTTTCCTCAGCAGCTGGATCATATAACACCACTTTTAGTTAAAATAAATATGTTAAAAATAATCAAGATTGTTCCAGTGTAATGGAGAAAAATACAGTTAGGCTTCACTTACAAATAGGCATCATTAATGATGCTGATTTTCTAGAAAAAAAAATTGCTGTTTTTTTCCTTTAAATGTGTCATTCCAATTTTTTATGTCCAGTTATCAGAGGAACCAGAGATCAAATTGCCAACATCCACTGGATCATAGAAAAAGCAAGAGAGTTCCAGAAAAACACCTACTTCTGCTATATGGACTATGCCAAAACTTTTGACTGTGTGGATCACAACAAACTGTGGTAAATTCTTAAAGAGATGGGAATACCAGACCACCTCAGCTGCTTCCTGAGAAATCTGTATACAGGTCAAGAAGCAACAGTTAGAACTGGTCATGGAACAGCAGACTGGTTCCAAATTGGGAAATGAGTATGTCAAGACTGTATATTGTCACCCTGCTTATTTAATTTATATGCAGGGTACATCATGTGATATGCCAGGCTGGATGAAGCACCAGCTGGGATCAAGATTTCTGGGAGAAGTATCAATAACCTCATATATGCAGATGACACCACACTTATGGCAGAAATTGAACAAAAGCTAAAGAGCTTCTTGATGAAAGTGAAAGAGGAGAGTGAAAAAGTTGGCTTAAAACTCAACATTCAAAAAACTAAGATCATTGTATCTGGTCACATCACTTCATGGTAAATAGATGGGGAAACAATGGAAACAGTGAGAGACTTTATTTTCTTGGGCTCCAAAATCACTGCAGATGGTGACTGCAGCCATGAAATTAAAAGACGCTTGCTCCTTGGAAGAAAATCTATGGCCAACCTAGACAGCAAATTAAAAAGCAGAGACATTACTTTGCCAACAAAGGTCTGTCTAGTCAAAGCTATAGTTTTTCCAGTAGTCATGTATGGATGTGAGAGTTGGAACATAAAGAAAGCTGAGCACTGAAGAATTGATACTTTTGAACTGTGGTGTTGGAGAAGACTCTTGAGAGTCCCTTGGACTGCAAGGAGATCAAACCAGTGCATCCTAAAGGAACTCAGTCCTGAATATTCATTGGAAGGGCTGATGTTGAAGTTGAAACTCCAATATGTTGACCATCTGATGCGAAGAGCTGACTTATTTGAAAAGACTCTGATGCTGGGAAAGATTGAAGGTGGGAGGAGAAGGGGGTGACCGAGGATGAGATGGTTTGATTGCATAACTGTCTCGATGGACATGAGTTTGAGCAAGCTCTGGTAGTTGGTGATATACAGGGAGGCTTGGCATGCTGTAGTCCATGGGATCACAAAGAGTTGGACAGAACTGAGTGACTGAACTGACTGATTGATCTAGTTAAACTTCTTTTACTTTATTCTTGTGTTTATAAATAAAACAAGGAAAACATACACAGCATGCCATTTTTAACTGACTATAATAAATGACCACTGAATGTATTAAGAACTTTTGCTATAGTGGTTTCTTAAAGAGGTTTTCTTTTCACAAGAGAACTATATTTTATTGTGAAGAAAATTTGACTTATAATATTAATAGCATTTTGGATGCTAAATATGAGGGAAATTTTGGTCGGGGTGTTCTGGCTATTGTTGAACTCTTCTCTATGTCTGGCCTTTCTAATTTAAACATTCCATGGTTATATAATTTACTTAGCAGAGTATTTATTGTTATTATTGTTTTTAATTCTCCAGATATTTACAGTATATCTGTAGGTATTAACTGCAAGAGCTTTTGGCTGCTAGAGTCAGAATTAGCTAACACCATGCAATGCCATATAGAGAAGATAGTAAGAGCATGGTTATCACACACAAAAACAAACCCAAGCTTTGTCATCTGGAACACGTGAGATGTTTTCTCAAGTATAAATATAAACTCACTTCAAGAGCTGCTAGGGCCAGTGAGCTTGTATATTCCTGTGGTGAAATCAGGAGTGCTGACTGGCAGGACACATATGGAATGGCAGTGATGGGCTGTATGATAAATAGAGGGGACATGGTGTATGAATTGTATGAATTCTTAAGTATGTAGTTTGCCTTTGATGCTTCAGTACTTCACCCAAGTGGACATAGGATGCCAGATGTGGCTATTTAAAAAGTGCTTCAGGGGGTGGTCCCAAGATGGTGGAGGAATAGGATGGGGAGACCACTTTCTCCCCCACAAATTCATCAAAAGATCATTTGAACGCTGAGAAACTTCCACAAAACAACTTTTGAACACTGGGGGAGGACACCAGGCACCCAGAAAGGCAGCACATTCTCTTTGAAAGGCAGTGGGACAAAATATAAAAGACAAAAAGAGAGACAAAAGAGTTAAGGACAGAGACCTGTCCTGGGGAGGGAGTTGTGAAGGAGAAGTTTCCAAACAGTAGGAAATACTCTCACAGGTGGATCTGAGGGAAGTTTTGGAATCTCAGAGGGCAACATAACTGGGAGGAAAGAAAAAAAAGCCCACAGAATATGCTCCTAACCACAACTGCCAGTGGAGAAGTAGCCCAGACACTCACGCCTGCCACCAGCGAGCGGGGGCTGGACAGGGAGGTGGGGGATATGTAATCGGTGCTTAAGGTAAGGACTGGGCTTGAATGCCCTGAGGACAATCTGAGGGAGCTAATATGAGATAGCAACCCAAACTGTGCGATCGGGAGAGAGAAAAAAAAGATAACATTTCTGTGAAAGTCTCTTCAGTCTGGCCTGCTTGCAGAACAAAGGATTGAATGAATACTAAAGGAGAGCTAGCCAGCTGTGTACAGGCCCCTCCCCCTGCTGGAGGCAGAGAGGCATATAAGTGATAGCCAGAGCCTGATGGCATCACTGACTCAATGGACACGAGTTTGAGTAAACTCCAGGAGTTGGTGATGGACAGGGAGGCCTGGCGTGCTGCAGTCTATGGGGTCACAGTGTCGGACACGACTGAGCGACTGAACTGAACTGAAGTGAACTGAATGAAGATCAAACACAAAGAGCAAATATTGCAAGCAGCAAGTGAAAAGCAATAAATAACACACAAAGGGATCCCTATAAGGATAACAGCTGATCTTTCAATAGAAACTTTTTAGGCCAGAAGGGAATGGCAGGACTTGCTTAAAGTGATGAAAGAGAAAAACCTATAACCCAGATTGCTATATCCAGCAAGGATCTCATTCAAATATGATGGAGAATTCAAAATCTTTACAGCTTTTGCTGTAAATCTCTCAGCTTTTGCTTGAGTGAATTCACCACCATCAAACTAGCTCTTCAACAAATGCTAAAGGATATTCTCTAGACAGGAAACACAGAAAAGGTTTATAAACTCGAACCTAAAACAACAAAGTAAATGGCAATGGGATCATACTTTTCAACAATTACCTTAAATGTAAATGGGTTGAATGCCCAAACTGAAAGACAGAAACTGGCTTAATGGATACAAAAGCAAGACCCCTATATATGCTGTCTACAAGAGACCCGCCTCAAAATAAGGGACACATACAGAATGAAAGTGAAGAGCTGGAAAAAATATTTCATGCAAATGGAGGCCAAAAGAAAGCAGGAGTAGCAATACTCATATAAGATGAAATAGACATTGAAATAAAGGCCATGAAAAGAGATAAAGAAGGACACTACATAATTATCAAAGGATCAATCCAAGAAGAAGATACAACAATTATAAATATATATGAACCCAACATAGGAGCACTCCAATTTGTAAGGCAAATGCTAACAAGTGTGAAAGGGGAAATTAACCATAACACAATAATACTGGGAGACTTTAATACCCCACCTTTAATGCCCCTATGGATAGATCAACCAAACAGAAAGTTAGCAAGGAAACACAGACTTTAAATGATACAATGGGCGAGGTGGACCTAATTGACACCTATAGGACATTTCACCCCTAAACAATGAATTTCACCTTTTTCTCAAGTGCACACAGAATATTCTCCCCACATCCTGGGCCATAAATCTAGCCTTGGCAAATTAAAAAAAAAAAATCATTTCAAGCATCTTTTCTGATCAAAATGCAATCAGATTAGATGTCAACTATAGGAAAAAACTTAAAAATACAAACATATTGAGGCTAAACAACACAATTCTGAATAACCAACAAATCATGGAAGAAATCAAAAAGGGAATCAAAATAGGCATAGAAACAAATGAAAATGAAAACATGACAACCGAAAACCTATGGGATTCAGTAAAAGCAGTGCTAGGGGAAGGACCATAGCAATACAAGCTTACCTCAAGAAACAAGAGAAAAATCAAATAAATAACCTAACTTTACACCTAAAGCAACTAGCAAAACAAGAAATGAATAACCCCAGGGTTAGTAGAAGGAAAGAAATCATAAAAATTAGAGCAGAAATAAATGAGAAAGGAACAAAGGAAACTATAACAAAACCCAATGAAACTAAAAGCTGGTTCCTTGAGAAGATAAATAGAATAGACAAAGCACTAGCCAGACTCATCAAGAAAAAAAAGGGAGAAGAATCAAATAAAAAAAAATTAGAGATGAAAATGGAGAAATCACAACAGACAACACAGAAATAAAATGATTGTAAGAGACTACTATCAGCAATTCTATGCCAATAAAATGGACAACTTGGAAGAAATGGACAAATTCTTAGAAAAGTATAACCTTCCAAAACTGAACCATGAAGAAACAGAAAATCTTAACAGACACATCACAAGCAGGGAAATCAAAACTGTAATAAAAAATCTTCCAACTAACAAAAGTCCAGGACCATATGGCTTCACAGGTGAATTCTACCAAAAATTTAGACAGAAGTTGACACTTATCCTACTCAAACTCTTCCAGAAAATTGCAGAGGAAGGTAAATTCCCAAACTCATTCTATGAGGCCACCATCACCCTAAAACCAGAACCAGACAAAGATGCCACAAAAAAAGAAAACTACTGGCCAATATCACAGAAGAACATAGATGCAAAAATACTCAACAAAATTCTAGCAAACAGAATTCAACAACATATTAAAAAGATCATTCATCATGACCACGTGGGTTTTATCCCAGGGATGCAAGGATTCTTCAGTATTCTCAAATCAATCAATGTGATACACACATTAACAAATTGAAAGATAAAGACCATATGATTATCTCAATAGATGCAGAGAAAACCTTTGACAAAATTCAGCATCCGTTTATTATAAAAACCCTCTATAAAGCAGGCATAGAAGGAATATAGCTCAACATAATAAAAGCCATATATGATAAACCCACAACAAGCATTATCATCAATGGTGAAAAATTGAAAGCATTTCCCCTAAAGTCAGGAACAAGACATGGGTGCCCACTCTCACCACTACTATTCAACATCGTTTTGGAAGTTTTAGCACAGAGAGGAGAAAAAGAAAAAAAGGAATCCAGTTTGGAAAAGAAGTAAAACTCTCACTGTTTGCAGATGACATGATCCTCTACATAGAAAACCCTAAAGACTTCACCAGAAAATTGCTAGAGCTAATCAATAAATGTAGTAAAGTTGCAGGATATAAAATTAATATACAGAAATCCCTTGCATTTCTATATGCTAACAATGAGAAAACAGAAAGAGAAATTAAGGAAACAATCCCATTCACCATTGTGATGAAAAGAATAAAATATGTAGGAATAAATCTACCTAAAGAAGCAAAAGACCTATATATAGAAAACTATAACACACTGATGAAAGAAATCAAAGATGACACAAATAGTTGGAGATATATACCATGTTTATGAAACAGAAGAATCAATGTAGTGAAAATGAGTATATTACTCAAAGCAACTTATAGATTCAATGCAATCCCTATCAAGCTACCAATGGTATTTTTCACAGAACTAGAACAAATAATTTCACAATTTGTATGGAAACACAAAAAACCTTGAATAGACAAAGCAATCTTGAGAAAGAAGAATGGAACTGGAGGAATCAACCTGCCTGACTTCAGACTATACTAGAAAGCTATAGTCATCAAGACAGTATGGTACAGGCACAAAGACAGAAATATTGATCAATGGAACAAAATAGAAAGCCCAGAGATAAATCCACACACCTAGGGACACCTTATCTTTGACAAAGGAGACAAAAATATACAATAGAGGAAAGGCAATCTCTTTAACAAGTGGTGCTGGCAAAACTGATCACCCACCTGTAAAAGAATGAAACTAGAACACTTTCTAACACCATACACAAAAATAAACTCAAAATGTATTAAAGATCTAAATGTAAGACCAGAAACTATGACTCTTCAGGAAAACATAGGCAAAACACTCTCTGACATAAATCACAGCAAGTTCCTCTATGACCCATCTCTCAGAGTTATGGAAATAAAAGCAAAAATAAACAAATGGAACCTAATTAAACTTAAAAGCTTTTGCACAATAAAGGAAACTATAAGCAAGGTGAAAAGACAGCCTTTAGAATGGGAGAAAATAATAGCAAAGGAAGCAACTGATAAAGAATTAGTCTCAAAAATATACAAGCAGCTCATGCAGCTCAATACCAGAAAAATAAATGACCCAATCAAAAAATGGGCCAGAGAACTAAACAGACATTTCTCCAAAGAAAACATACGGATGGCTAATGAACACATGAAAAAATGCTTAATATCACTCATTATCAGAGAAATGCAAATCAAAACCACAATGAGGTACCATCTCACGCCAGTCAGAATGCTGCTGCTAAGTTGCTTCAGTTGTGTCCGACTCTGTGTGACCCCATAGATGGCAGCCCACTAGGCTCTTCTGTCCCTGGGATTCTCCAGGCAAGAACACCGGAGTGGGTTGCCATTTCTGTCTCCAATGCATGAAAGTGAGAAGTGAAAGTGAAGTTGCTCAGTCGTGTTTAACTCTTAGCAACCCCATGGACTGCAGCCTACTAGGCTCCTCTGGCCATGGGATTTTCCAGGCAAGAGTGCTGGCGTGGGTTACCATTGCCTTCTCCAGTCAGAAGGGCTGCTATCAAAAAGTTTACAAATAGTAAATGCTGGTGAGGGTGTGGAGAAAAGGGACCCCTCTTACACTGTTGGTGGGAATGCAAACTAGTACAGCCACTATGGGGAACAGTTGGAGATTCCTTAAAAAACTGGAAATAGAACTGCTATATGACCCAGCAATCCCACTGCTGGGCATACACACTGAAGAAACCAGAATTGAAAGAGAAATGTGTACCCCAATGTTCATCACAGCACTGTTTACAATAGCTAGCACATGGAAGCAACCTAAATGTCCATCGGCAGATGAATGGATAAGAAAGTTGTGGTACATATACTCAATGGAATATGAAAAAGAATGCATTTGAATCAATTCTAGTGAGGTGGATGAAACTGGAGCCTATTATACAGAGTGAAGTTAGTCAGAAAGAAAAACATCAATACAGTATATTAATGCATGTTTATGGAATTTAGAAAGATAGTAACAACGACCCTATATGCAAGACAGCAAAAGAGACATAGATATAAAGAACTTACTGTTGGGCTCTGTGGGAGAAGGCAAGGGTGGGATGCTTTGAAAGAAAAACATGGAAACATGTGTATTATCATATGTGAAATAGATGAGCAGTCCAAGCCTGATGCATGAAACAGGGCACTCAAAACCGGTGCACTAGGACAACCCAGAGGGATGGGATGGGGAGGGAGGTGGGAGGCGGGTTCAGGATGGGGGCTCATGTGTACCCATGGCTGATTCATGTCATTGTATGGCAAAAATCACCACAATATTGTAAAGTGATTTGCCTCCAATTAAAATAATTAATTAAAAAAAAAGTGCTTCAGGTTCCCTGACATAGTAGCCATTCATGCTGGCTCTGCTGAGGAGAGATGCCCAATATGGTAAAAGTGACTGTACATATGACATAGTGAACAATCTTTATTGACCTATTTGAGATTGACAGAGTGAATATAGCTGGATTCCAGTCTTACTGTCAAGTTTGTGTTCATCACAGGGGTAAGAGAAGCAAAGAAACTATAATTCAGGGACAGATATTTTGTTGTGCAGGAATTCATTTTCCAAACTTGCCTCATAATTTGTAGTAATCAGTATTGAGGGATCCAGTTGCAACCATCTAGCAATGAATTTACATGTACAGTAATATTATCTAAGCCATCTTTGTTTTTTGGAAAAATAGCTAAGCAGTTCTTAGGTTAATATATTTTAGTACAAGCACATTTTGGGGGGAAAGCAATGGAAACAAACAGAGGCTAATGGAGTCCACACAATTTTTGGTGTCTGCCTTATAACAATAATTTGTTTGGGAAGCAGGAAATGCATTCAATAGTAGATCCTCAGTATACTTTATTACTTCAACCTCCCAGACTTTTCATACGTTTCTTTTTTAGCTACTCTCAATAGTGGTGATGATTCTTAGTGGCACTCAGAAACTATGATGGAATAGTTTCTATTCATTTGGACAATGATGTAGATATTTTAATTTTTTTTTCAGGGGGAGGTGGGGAGAGGGCCCATAATTTTCCAAAGAGGATAAAATCAAGTTTCATTGTTTTAAAATTAGATTTTAAGTTCTAGTTCTATCATGGATCAGAGATACTTTCTTGTAGAGAGAGATGTTTTCTACTTTTCCTAGACCGTAAAGTACCATGAGGGAAAAAACTAGGTAATTTCATCTTTGTATTCCTAGAGCCTGGTGTTGAAGCTGCCAGTCTATTCCTATTGATTGGAAAAAAGGAAGAAAGGAAAGATGCTAGTAATTTTACTATTGGCTTTTGAAGTCAGTTAGCCACCTTTCCTTAAGTGGCCAACAGATCATAAATTTGAGAACTATGTTCTACTTTGTGATATGTGTAGTAGCATGTCTGAGGGACAAGTCTTTGTATAAGATCATTCTTTCTTTTCCCCAATATTTACTGGAGAAGAACCATGTGGTAAACATAAGTGCTGATTCACCATGTTATTTGCTTTGGCCAGTGAAATGTGAGCAACAGTGACATGTATCACCTCTCTGGAAATTGTCTGCTTCTCCCTTTTTCTTCTGTTATGGTTTCCAGTGACATTCTATAAAATCTAGGTCTCTAAATGAGAGTAATGTTGAGCTGTTACTCCATGGAACATAGAAGCAGCCTATCATAGATGTTTTCAAGGGATAAATCTTTTTATTCTAGTTCCCTGGACTGTATTTTTTGCTACCAATAGAGTTAAAATTCTAATAATCATTGTTCCCAATTATCTTATTATTTTTTTTTTTTTTTTGCGATAATGAGTCACAAGTAAGCAATTTAATGAACCTAAGAAAATAAAGAGTTATTCTTCATGGTTCAAAGGCTATTGGAAGAGTGCTGGAGCCGCGATCATATAGTGGTTAGTACTCGGCGTTGTGGAAGAGTGCTGGATTGTTTCTTCTGGAAAGTAATGTTTCTTTTCTAAATAAGTGTTTAGAGTGCATCATCTTGAAGAATTATTTTCTAAAAGAGTTTTAGAATAGTGGCTGAGACAGAAGGTTCTGAAGTCATTCTACCTGGGGATGAATCACAGATTCCTCATGTACTAACTGTTTCACTTTGGGCAAGCTGTATAAAGTGTCTGTATCTATAAGTATAATAATTGAACACATCTCATAGAGTTGTCACAAGTGGAGAACAAAAACTGACAGCCAGGATATGGGGACATATATTCACATTGTGTAATGAGTAAAGTGAAGTAAAGTAAATTTGCTCAGTCGTGTCCGACTGTTTGCAACCCCATGGACTGTAGCCTACCAGGCTCCTCTGTCCATGGGATTTTCCAGGCAAGAGTACTGGAGTGGGTTGCCATTTCCTTCTCCAGGGGATCTTCCCGACCCAGGGATCGAGCCCAGGTCTCCAGCATTGCAGACAGATGCTTTACCGTCTGAGCCACCGAGAGACTCTTAATTCTAAAGATTACTCTGACTGTCAAAGTACTATTTGAAGTGGCATTTAAGAATAAATAATCCTGCTAGAGAAATAATAGAAGACTGTTAGATTCTGATTAATTGATTTAATGGCAACTTTAGGCAAAGCCAATCTATATTGTTTAAGGGTAGGGAAAACTACACATTCATATTGCAAGTATCCAGGGAAGATTTTAACCCAAGGGGAAAAATGTGGAACGTGAGTGACAAGCCTCAGACTGGCATATTGGGGGGAAATGTTTCCTTTTTCAGAGTTCAGGTAGTTGGAGCTTGGATCCCAAGGGGAGGGAGACATGCTTCTGAGAACTTATTCTAGGAAGGGTACATATGATGGTGCCGGGTCATGGGGGAGTGCCAAATAGAAGAAATGACTAATGAAGGAACTTAAGGCTGTGAGGATGCCACAGTGAGGGTCCAAGTTTAAATCCTCAGCTTTGTAATTCCTTTGTACTATTCCGAAGCCTCTGGAAAATCCTTGTGAATGTTGTAGTCTGGTCCACTGTCATTCTGGGGAATCAAAAAAGGGCTGGTGCCGCCATGAGGGACTGTGTGGTACAGACAAAGCAGCATTGGTTTTCGGGTCCCCAGCCTCAGGATAATAGGAGATGGACTCTGGAAGCGGGAGGTGGTTATCACAAGCTTGACTCCTGGCTAAGATAGTGAAAAAGCAGAGTGAATCTAGGAAACACATATGTATTCTTTACAAATCCTCACAAACACTTAGGTACTGGAATCTGGTAGAATATTATAAGTCCGGTTGAAGATTAAGCAATCATGATTCACATAGTTAAGGGAGATGGGAGCTTATAACTTAGTGAAGTCTGGAATATTTGTTTAACACTATCACCACCATCACTACCATCAGCATCATCTGTATAAACTGGACTCACAAATCAGTAATGAAAAAAAGAGTTTTATTTTGTATTAAATTCTTTCAGTAAAAGCATTAGAATAATTGACACAAATTGCATCTCTCCAAGACTATTCTAGCTTTTCTTGTGATTTTTTTCAGGTTTCTGATGCTTATAACGTCCTCAGATCTTCTGCTCCCGCCTCCTTGACTGGTCCCAGCTGTTGCCTCTTCTGCCTGTATTCCTGCTGACCTGTTGGCACAGTCATCCCCCAACGGCGAGTACCACTGATGCTGCCTCTCTGACTTCTGGAAGGAAAACAAGTTTCCTCTTCTCCCCAAGAGCACAGGTGAGACCAGGCTGTGGCTTTTTATAAGACACTGTAACATGTTGCAAGTACAAATTTAAACTTCACTTGCTTGTGTTTACTATTTTTGGAACCATCAGACTCCAGAATCAAAGTCTGAATCCTTGCGCGACCCCAAGAAGGCCTCCAGATAACTGAACCTCACCCACTGGTCCGATACCTGTGGGATTCTTCCTAAACATCACCCTATCTCAACTGTCCATGTCCCATCCCTGTCCTCAGCCTCATGTATTTTTCCTGCCATCCCAAGTTTGATGTCTCAGGATTAAACGTGTTCCAACACGATGTGCAGTAAGTAGACCCCTCTCTTCAGAGGGAAATGACTGTTCCAGGTCGGATGGCTGCAACAAAACAATCCCAATAGTTGATGGCATGTTTGCAATCAGGTTGCATATTAGATCTTAAATAGCATTACATGGAGGACCCCAAGTGTCCAGTACTGGATGCTGCCTCTAGCCAAGTTCCTTCTCAAAGCCGGTGCTTCGTTAAGAAATAGAGAGAGGATCAGTTCTGCCTGACGATTAATCAATGATCTCATCTCAGGAAAAGGCAAGGCGTATGCCAAATCCTAAATATCGTTTCCCTCATTTTTTTATAGCTTAGCATTGTGAAGCATTATTAAACTTTACAGTGACTATTCACTGAGGACTCTTCACAACCTAAAGGACCCCCCCCCCGCCCCGCCCAAAAAGGTCCTTTTTAGTGTAAAGCAGAGTTTGCCTTAGGGACAATCTCCCATTTTCACCCTGAAAACATAAATTACTACCAATCCCTAAAATGGTAAATTTCTTTTATGAAATGTTAAGATCCAGACTTTTCCAGGTGGGTTTGATTCTAATATGTCCATAATTAATAACTGATTTCAGAACACTGACCAATTTCTATTCCTATGGGATTAAAAAAATATGCAAAGATCACTAGTCTATGGTGTTCTAAAGTTGGAATAAAAATACTAAAGTTAGTATTAAGTACTAATAAAAATTCTAGAGTTAGAATAAAAATTTTGAATTATTTACATATATATATTCTTTACTAGATCTAGACAGACTTTATGTTAATACAGATTTCTATAAAGGAGGCTTATTGGTCTCTACAAGGATTCATTTACAAGGAAGTCAGAAATACTTAAAATAATTCATTGAGAGTACCTTCCCCAAATCCTGGAATGAAACTTTTATTTCCATCTCATCAACATTAGGTAATGACTCTAAATCCATGTAATTGAAGGGTCACTATTGATTCTGGGATGGTTTGGATTCCTTGTTGCATTGCCCCAGTTCTGAAAATCATTTTTGCTGTGCCTTTGAAATCTTGTCTCAATATTCTGGCTAGGATATCTTCTTTCAGAGCCCTTAACACAGATGGTAGATTTCATGAGTCTTTTCATTGGTAAATGTTCAAAGAGTACTTTATGAAAGTTCTGTGAATATATTTGAAAGGTCTGCTTTGTTGCAATGTGCTGTGATAAATGGCTATTTAAGAGTTAAAAGTGTCTACTTTGAAGTCAAATTACCTATATTTTTTATCCTGACTCTGCCACTTACAAATTATGTGACTTCGTAAAGTTACTTAATATTCTAATGTTTCAGTTTCTTTATCTGTAATGTGATGATAATACTAGCATCTACATGATACATATATTATGAGAATTAAATAGGATTCTGTGTGTGTATGTGTGTGTGTGCACATAAAAAACTTTATTTCTAAATTAAAGAGACGTTACCATTTAAATCTTGGTCACAAAGTGGTTTTCCAATGCAGATGAAAAAACACTGGTTGCCTGCCCGATTTCTGCATGTCATTCTAACACTCTGTCTTTAAGTATTCTGTCCTGTATCTTTGCACTGTAGGCCATATCTGGTGTTCTATTCAGAGATGTGGGAAGGAACATATTGAACTGGGAAATGTCAGTTACAACCTGGAGCCTAAATTGAAATCAGATCCCATTTGCATAACACTGTAATAACATCAAGCTTAGCTCTCTCCTTTACCCACAGGGGTGTAGCAGTTCCAAGAAATTATTCCTTAATCACTTCTTGTCTAATATCCTGTGGGCTACAACTGCACTCCACAGCTAGGAGCATTGCCCTTTACTAGTAAATTCTGGTGATTCACTGATTCTGAACCTCTAATTATTTTTGAAAAAAAAAATAAACTATAAAAATCAACACTGTGGCATAAAATATGGAAAAGTTAAAGGTCTTTACATGAGAATCTTTTATTTCAGACCACTCATGAAATCTGACATATCTAACTTTCTGTAATTATGCTGTCAGTTTTAAACCACTGTTTCCAATTATTACATTTGACAGCTTTTCATCTCTTTGGCATCGACTTGATTAGAAAAAAGATAAGAATAAAATATAATTTCCAACTGGTCTTATTTCATAGGTATGGTCTTGGGAACTGAGTTTTGAAATAGAATCTTGGAATGAAGGAGTATTGTACAAATACTAACCAATATTAGAAGGGAATTGTTTTTGTGAGCATTATATCTGATGATAGCAATGTGTTATCTTTACTGTAGAAATGGTGAGAAGCAGTATGTGTAGTATCAAAAGCCACTTACTTTACCTTGGAGCCAAGCACCTTGGGTTCACATCTGGCATTGCTGCATATTGGTTCTGAGGTTTTAGTTTTTTCATTTAACCTCTCTCTTCCCCAAGTGTTAGCTAAAAAAATGGTACAATAATAACACAATTCATGGTATTGTTGTGAAGCTAACTAAGGTAATGTATGTGACAAATAGAAGGGTGTCTGGCATGGTGAGTGCTGGATGATGCTAGTAATTTCCATCAAAGATCATTATGTCTGAGTTGGCTAAAGACAACTTTAGTGGTACCTAAAGACAGTAGCAGCCACCTTTAACTTCTTTCTTCATATCTAATCAGTCATTAAGTTTATTGATTTTTTAAAAAATAATCCTTCTGAAGTTTTTATTCTGAAGGACACCAACCTTTTTCAGTCTTTTATTATGTCTTCATTGAACTAATGCATTAGCTTTCCACCTGATTTCCACGTCTGCAGCCTTTATGCACTTCACTGGGTCCTGAGCATCACTGTCAGATCAATTTTCCTTAAAGTCAGATTGAGCCCATCACTGTTCAGCTTTGGATCTTTAGTAGTGCTCTATTTCTCACAGTATACAATCCGGACTCTTAATCTTTATATTCAAGCTCCTTCCATGTAACCAGCCTCAACCTTGAAAATCCTTCAGTTGTGCTGTTCTGCTCAGTATTCCTATAGCATGTTTTCCTTTGCATCTGTTGCAAGTGTGTTCTTTCCTTTCTTTCCTTTGGAATATTCTCTTGATTTCTTATCACTTGCATTTCAGTTGCATGTGTGCACATCACAATAAATTACACGTGCTTTGAAGGAAAGGAGAAATTGCTGACAACTTTCCCACACGAGGGTCTGCATAAAGTAATTGCTCAATAAATATTTGACAAATGAATGCTTCTCATGTTACATTGGGTGGAGCTTTCCTTCTTAAAGGGCTTCGTTAGTGGCTCAGATGGTAAGGAATCTGCCTGCAATGCAAGAGACCCTGATTCCATCCCTGGGTCAGGAAGATTCCCCTGGAGAAGGGAATGACAACCCACTCCAGTATCCTTGCCTGGAAAATTCTATGGACAGAGGAGCCTAGTGGACTACAGTCCATAGGGTCAAAGAGGCAGACACAACTGAATGACTAACACTTTCACTTTTCTTCCGAAAGAAGGGTGGGTTTTCAAATTTCCTTAAATTTCCACTGGGGAACTGGTTGGGAAATATCCCTTTTGGAACTGCTCAAACTGTTATCCTGTAATGTTAAATAACATCATTCTAAAGACATGCTGTTTTTGCAGTATTTTTGGATGTTACCTTTTAGATCTATTTCTTTATGTTAGTAATACTATTGTCTTTACTCTGTGCCAGATATTGTAGTAAATATTCTATATACATATCTCATTTAATTCTTACAATAACCCTTCACATTAAGACAATATATTATTACAATTCTTATTTATGTAACTGAAATTCAGAAGGTTAAGTTACTTTCTGAAGGTTTGTCAGCCTATATACAATCGGGAGTGTTTCTATGGTGGTTCAGTTGTAAAGAATCCATCTGCAAGTGCAGGAGATGTGGGTTTAATTCCTGAGTCAGGAAGATCCCCTGGAGAAGGAAATGGCAACCTACTCCAGTGTTCTTGCCTGGAAAATCCCATGAACAGAAGGAGCCTGGTGGGCTACAGTTCATGGGGTCTCAAAGAGCCAGACATGACTGAACGACTAACATACACAAATTTCTGTTAATAGTGGTTTTGGAACTTACTCCCCTAGAGTTGATTATGGATATTTAGTTGGGAAGAAGTGTTAGTTTGGAAGGAGAAGAAACTGGTCTAGAACTATCTGTCGCTTCATGTCTCATTTCTCATTATCAGGAAGGGTAATGCATGGTCAGTTTTAGAACATGATCATAATTTTGCATTAAAATGTAAAGAATGTTTAGCAAGCATGATGTGGCAAACAGATTGTAGGTAAGATACATGTGCCAGAGATATCTCAAGGTACAACAATGCTCCCTTGTAGGTGATGCACTAAAAACCGGGGAAGCAAGAGGTAACAACATCTTAGGTTGGTCTATGCTGCTGCTGCTGCTAAGACACTTCAGTCGTGTCTGTGACCCCGTAGATGGCAGCCCACCAGGCTCCCCGTCCCTGGGATTCTCCAGGCAAGAACACTGGAGTGGGTTGCCATTTCCTTCTCCAATGCATGAAAGTGAAGTCATTCAAGTCATGTCCGACTCTTAGCGACCCCATGGACTGCAGCCTATCAGACTCCTCTGTCCATGGGATTTTCCAGGCAAGAGTACTGGATTGGGGTGCCATTGCCTTCTCCAGTTGGTCTATAGAGTAACTTCAAACTGAGACACATTAACAGAGTATATTATGAAAAGTCACAAAATGTTGCCTACAGACATAAGTTATGTGCAGCTTGATATGTGCTACAGGTGTGAAAGAGTATTTTATAGATAAATTAGAACCTCATCCCTTTTTGAAGGAAACATTTAAAACACCTGCCCAGATCCCTTAAAAGTGTCTGTATGTGTGTGGATAGAAAGATTTCTGACCTTCTCTTTATCACTCTCTGAAAACACATGAATTCCATTTTTAAAATCCCAACTATATGTTGTGTCAAATATCACTCTCTTATCAAATATCTGCAGTTTATTTGACACAGTTGGATTTATGTTGTCCAGATCAACTTTTGTGCATGAACTAAATATAAATTCTGGGTATAGTCTTACAGATAAAAAAAAGTAAAGAGCATTTCCTCAGAAATAAAAGAAATACTAATTCTTTTTTTTTTTCATTTATTTTTATTAGTTGGAGGCTAATTACTTTACAATATTGTAGTGGTTTTTGCCATACATTGACATGAATCAGCCATGGATTTACCTGTGTTCCCCATCCCGATCCCCCCTCCCACCTCCCTCTCCATCCCATCCCTCTGGGTCTTCCCAGTGCACCAGCCCTAAGCACTTGTCTCATGCATCCAACCTGGGCTGGTCATCTGTTTCACCCTTTATAGTATACTTGTTTCAATGCTGTTCTCTCAGAACATCCCACCCTTGCCTTCTCCCACAGAGTCCAAAAGTCTGTTCTGTACATCTGTGTCTCTTTTTCTGTTTTGCATATAGGGTTATTGTTACCATCTTTTTAAATTCCATATATATGTGTTTAGTATACTGTATGGTCTTTATCTTTCTGACTTACTTCACTCTGTATAATGGGCTCCAGTTTCATCCATCTCATTAAACTGATTCAAATGAATTCTTTTTAATGGCTGAGTAATATTCCATGGTGTATATGTACCACAGCTTCCTTATCCATTCATCTGCTGATGGGCCATCTAGGTTGTTTCCATGTCCTGGCTATTATAAACAGTGCTGCGATGAACATTGGGGTACACATGTCTCTTTCAGATCTGGTTTCCTCGGTGTGTATGTCCAGAAGTGGGATTGCTGGGTCATATGGCAGTTCTATTTCCAGTTTTTTAAGAAATCTCCACACTGTTCTCCATAGTGGCTGTACTAGTTTGCATTCCCACCAACAGTGTAAGAGGGTTCCCTTTTCTCCACACCCTCTCCAGCATTTATTGCTTGTAGACTTTTGGATAGCAGCCATCCTGACTGGCGTGTAATGGTACCTCATTGTGGTTTTGATTTGCATTTCTCTGATAATGAGTGATGTTGAGCATCTTTTCATGTGTTTGTTAGCCATCTGTATGTCTTCTTTGGAGAAATGTCTGTTTAGTTCTTTGGCCCATTTTTTGATTGGGTCATTTATTTTAGATGGGTCTATGTGTTAGGTGTGACTTTGGGCAGCCTGTATGTTGACGCTCAGGGCTATGTTCCTGCATTGCTGGAGAATTTGCGTGGTATGTCTTGCTCTGAAACTTACTGGCTCTTGGGTGGTGGTTGGTTTCAGTGTAGGTATGGAGGCTTTTGGATGATCTCTTATTAATTAATGTTCCCTGTAGTCAGGAGTTCTCTGGTGTTCTCAGGTTTTGGGCTTAAGCCTCTTGCCTCTGGATTTCAGTCTTATTCTTCCAGTAGCCTCAAGACTTCTCCAACTATACAGCACTGATAATAAAACTTCTAGGTTAATGGTGAAAAGATTCTCCACAGTGAGGGACACCCAGAGAGGTTCACAGAGTTACATGAAGAAGAGGAGAGGGAGGAAGGAGATAAAAGTGAGTAGGAGGAGAAAAGGGGGGAATCAAGAGGAGAGAGACAGATCTAGGCAGTACTCTGTTCCCTAAGTGTTCTCCACAGCCCAGAACACCCACAGAGATTCACAGAATTGGGTTGAGAAGAGAAGGGGGAGGGAGGAAATAGAGGTGACCTGGGGGAGAAAAAGGAGAGTCAAAAGGGGGAGAGAGTAATCAAGCCAGTAATCACACTCCTGAGTAAAAATGGGTACTGAAGATTGGATTCTTAAATGTACAAAATTGATATCAAATACTAAAAAACAAAGATTAAAAATCTAAAGTAGAGGTTAGACTCTTAAGAACACAATAGTAACAAAAAACAAAAAGTATAAGAAATATATATGAAGTTCACTTTAAAAATAGGGTCCATTTTTTTTGCAAGATAATAGTGGGTTATTAAAATGAAAATTAAAGGAGTAATAGAGGACTTAAAAAAAGAAGAAAAAAGTTTTAATTAAAAAAATAACAATAGTAGAAATATATCTAGGAATTTCTCTGGAGCTGTTGCGGGCAGTGTTGGTTTAGTTCCATTTCAGATAGTTCCTTGTTCCAGCTTATACTTCTCAATATCTGTAGGCCCCTTCCAGTGTAGTCGGTGTTAACTACAGGGATTTTCATCTGTTGCACCTGTCACTTCTGAAGTGGTTCCCTTTGTTTATTTGGCTTCTGTTTGCAGGTCTCTTCAGTGTCTAATTTCCGCCCTGACACAGGCGGGCGGAGGTGGTCTCTTGTTTAGGTTCGCTTGTTCAGTCGCGCTGCAGGGAGGGAGGGGTGCTGCAGGCAGATATCGCTGTGTGTAGGGGGCGCACTCGCAGTGTTCGGACCACACTGGGTTTGCCCCTGCTCGCGGCGTGTGCTTTCCCCGTCTACACTGCTCAGGCTCCAGGCTGCTCTCCAGGGAGCGGGCCCTGAGTTATGTGCACTTCCCAGGCCTAAGCCACTCAGGTTCAGGTTTCCTGGTACTCCACAAAAGCGTGGACACAGTTGCACCTGCGTTTTGTGCCTTCCCCGCCGAGCAGCTCAGGCAGCCAGGAGCCTGACGGGCGCACTCTCCCCGGGTGCAGGGCGCCTTATCCCAGCCGCGGTCCCAGCCTCAGTTTCCGGGCGCGCCAGTTGGGTGCGCCTGGTGTCCCTTCTGGGAAGCTGATTTCTGGCTGCGACCCTCCCGGCGTATGTCAACCATCCAGAATCTCAGGAAGTCTTTGGTTAGAAGCTGGGAGCCTGTTTGCAGTTTGGTAGGGGGTGCTGTCTCTGGGGCCACGTTTGCCCCTTTCCCCTCCCCCCTGCCTCCTGTGGGGGATGAGCCAGTCCGCCGCTGGCTAGTTCTTCTCTGGGTTTGCTCAGTCCTTCATTCTGGGAATGGGCAGATAGTGCCTAAATTTAGGGCTTTTCCCAGGTTAATTCTCTCTCGCTTGCGATCCCACAGTTTAAGTTGCTATCTCGTGTTAGCTGCCTCCGATTGCCCTCAGAGCATTCAGACCTGGTCCTTACCCTAAGCAATGCTGCCCCGCTCCTCTCCATTCCGCCCCAACTTGTTGGTGGCAGATGCAAGCGTCTGGGGTACTTTTCTGCTGGGAGTTGTTTTTAGGCATGTAATCTGTGGGTTTTATTTATTTTCCCTCTCAGTTAGGTTGCCCTCCGAGATTCAAAAACTTCCCCCAGACCCACCGGTGAGAGGGTTTTCTGGTGTTTGGAAACTTCCTCTATTAAGACTCCCTTCCCAGGATGGATCTCCTTTATCTTTTATATTTTGTCCTACCTCCTTTCGAAGACAATGGGCTGCTTTTCTGTGTGTCTGATGTCCTCTGCTAGCGACAGATGTTGTTTTGTGAAGTTTGCTCAGCATTCAAGTGATCTTTTGATGAATTTGTGGGGGAGAAAGTGGTCTCCCCATCCTATTCCTCTGCCATCTTCAGTAATTCTTATATTAGAAATGTAATCTTAATTTTATGCTTTTGGGTGAATTATTTTCCTCCTCATAATTATTTGGTGCTTTTTTTTTTCCTTTTATGAGTTTAAGAAGTGCAGTTTGACAGTCTACAAATGGGGACTGTACAGGTCTTCCTCAAGGAGGTTTGAGCCTCATATTGGACTACCCAGCCTAGGGAAGATCCCTGGAAGATCACCTGAACATCTGGCTTTGCAAACAAGCAGGGCTTATGATTGGGAGAATGGAGTGCTGTAGGAAACAGACTCCCCCGCTAAAGGGTGCATGTAAAATCTCACATGATCTGAGTCCCAGTACAAAGGTGATGATTTAAAAGAAGCCTGTATCAGAGGCATTTACTGATCTTGGAGAGCCTTCTGAAGAGATAGGAGGCAACTGGGACTCCCCCAAGTTTGGAGACACCAGTTTGTGCATTTGTGAGTGCATGCTCAGTTGTGTCAGCTCTTTGTGACCTTATGGAATATAGTTTACCAGGCCCCACTATCCATGGAATTTTTCCAGCAAGAATACTGGAGTGGGTTGTCCATTTCCTACTCCAGGGTATCTTCCTGATGAATCAAACCTGCGTCTTTTGTGTCTCCTGCATTGGCAGGCAGCTTCTTTACCACTGAGCCACCTGGGAAGCCCTGTGGACCCTGGAGGCAGCCATTTTGGGGAACTCATTTTACCATAACATCAGTGCCGGCAAGCAACAATTTGGAAGCCTCCTTCCAGTCTAGTATTATCAGGGACTAGCCCCACCCACCAGCAAGACAGCACCAGCCCTGAGCCCACCTGGGTCATACAGACAACTGCATGGAAATCTGGCCCTATGCTCCAACAGACTGGT
Source organism: Cervus canadensis (assembly GCF_019320065.1). Taxonomy (NCBI): domain Eukaryota; kingdom Metazoa; phylum Chordata; class Mammalia; order Artiodactyla; family Cervidae; genus Cervus; species Cervus canadensis. Next base: position 35,401,678 of record NC_057412.1, read on the forward strand.
ACCAGTATCAAACCCCCATGAAAGTGAAAGTTGCTCAGTTGTGGCCAACTCTTTGCAACCCATGGACTATACAGTCCATGGAATTCTCCAGACAGAATACTGGAGTGGGTAGCCTTACCCTTCTCCAGGGGATCTTCCCAACCAAGGGATTGAACCCAGGTCTCCTGCATTGTGGGCAGATTCTTTACCAGCTGAGTCACAAGGGAAGCCCAAGAATACTGGAGTGGATAGCCTATCCTTTCTCCAGCAGATCTTCCCAGCCCAGGAACTGAACTGGGGTATCCTGTATTGCAGGTGGATTCTTTACCAACTGAGCTATCAGGGAACCCCTCAAACGCCCTTGCTGGGCCACACAGACAGTTGTGTGGGGAACCAGCCCCTCCCTCCAGTGGATTGGCACACGTCCAGAGCACCCAGCGGGTGCACAAGCAGCTGTGCAGTGACCTAGTCCTACCCTCCAGCAGGCGGGCACCAGACCAAGCCCTGCCAGGCCATGCAGACAATTACACAAGGACCCAGCTCACCTTCCAATCATCTTGCACTAACCCTATGCCCCATGGACATCATGCAGCTGAGCGGAGATTTGATCTTTGCCATAGTGGGCCAACAGCAGTCCCAAACTCCCCTATTCAAACTGAATCTATTTAGTAAGGAGTGCAATGTAATGATCATAAAGATGATCACTGAACTCAGGGGAAGGATGGATGAAGACACTGAAAATTTCAACAGAGTTAGAAATTATATTAAAAAAAAAAAAACAAGCAGAACTGGAGAACACAATAAGTGAAAAAAAAAAAAAAAACAACACTATAAGAAATGTAGATTGAATGATGCAAAGTAATAGACTGGTGATCTGGAGGACACAGTAGTCAAAATTATCCAAATTGAAAAGAGAAAGAGAATTTAAAAAAACCGAGGCTAGTAGATCTTTGAAATATGCCCCTGGTAATTTGATAGGGATTGCATTGAATCTGTAGATTTCCTTGAATAGTATAGTCATTTTGATGATATTGATTCTTCCATTCCAAGAACACAGTATATCTTTCCATTTTTTAATGTGGTCTTTAATCTCTTTCATTAGTGTCTTACAGTCTTTGGTGTACAGGTCTCTTGCCTCCTCAGGTAGAATTATTCCTACATATTTTATTCTTTTTGATGTGATAGTAAATGTTTCCTTAAATTCTCTTTCTGATCTTTGTTGTTAGAAATGCAACAGATTTCTGTATATTAATTTTATATCCTTCAACTTTATAGAATTCACTGATAAGCTCTAGCAGTTTTCTGGTAGCATCTTTAGGATTTTCTGTGTATAGTATCATGTCATCTGCAAACAGTGGCAGTTTTACTTCTTCCTTTACAATTGGGATTCTTTTTATTTCCTTTTCTTCTCTGATTGCTCTGGCTAAGACTTCTAAAACTATGTGGAATAAAAATAACAAGAGTGGACATCCTCATCTTCTTCCTGATTTTAGAAGCATGCTTTCAGTTTTTCACCACTGAATATGATCTTTGCTATCCATTTGTCATAATCACAAACAATGATAAATTGTAAATGACAAAAACAAGTAGAAAGTTATATCATGCTCATGGATTGAAATAATTAATATTGTTAACATAGCTATAACCCCCAAGACAATCTACCGATTCAATATAATCCTTATATAAATACCTGAGGCATTTCTTACAGTACTAGAAGAAATAATTCTAACAGTTATATGGAGTTTCCCTGCTGGCTTGGTGGTAAAGAATCTGCAAGCCAGTGCAGGAGATGGTTTTGCTCCCTGGTCTGGGAGGATCCTTCCTGTCATGCAGCAACTAAGCCCATATGACACAACTATTGAGCCTGTCACTCTAGAGCCTGGGAACCACAATCAGTGGGCCCATGTGCCACACCTATTGAAGCCCACACACCCTAGAGCCTGTGCTATACAACAAGAGAAGCCACAGTAATGAGAAGCCTGTACACAGCAAGTAGAGAGTAGCCCCTGCTTGCTGCAACTAGAAAAAAGCCTGCACAGCAACAAAGATCCAGAACAGCAAAAACTAATAAATACATAAATTAATTAATAAAAGTCTATGAGTTACAGCTTAAAAAAAAAAAGCAGGCTATATGGAAATGGGAAAGATCACAAATAGCCAAAGCAATTTTGAGGAAAAAGAACAAATTTCTCCCTAATTTCAAATAGTACTACAAAGCTTCAGTAATTAAAACAGTATGACATTGGCACAAAAGCAGGCATACAGCTTGATAGAACAGAATTGAGAACCCAGATACAAACCCACATTTATATGGGCAATTATTCTATGACAAAGTAGACAAGAATATACAGTGAGGAAAATATAACTTCTTCAGTAAAACATTGAGGAAACTGGATAGTTATATGTAAAAGAATCACACTGTACTGTATTCTCACACTCTATACAAACATGAAGTCAAAATGGATACAAGACAAATGTAGGACCTGATACCATAAAGCTCTTAGAAGAAAAGACAGGCAATGCATCTTTAATGGGCTTTCCTGGTGGCTCAGCTGTAAAGAATCCACCTGTAATGCAGAAGACGCAGGTTCAATCTCTGGGTTGGGAAGATCCCTTGGAGGAGAGCATGGCAACCCATTCTGGTATTCTTGCCTGGAGAATCCCATAGACAGAGGAGCCTGGCAGGCTACAGTCCATAGAGTTGCAAAGAGTTGGAACTTAGCATGCACTGAAGCAACTTAGCATGCACACACATCTTTAATATTGTTCTTAGCAACAGTTTTTGGGTGTGTCTCCACAGGTAAGGGAAATAAAGCTGTTAATAGCAAGTGGGACAGCATCAAACTGAAAAGAATTTGTGCAGCAAAGGAAAATACCAACAGAATGAAAAGGCAGACTATGAATGGAAGAAGATATTTGCAAACAATATATCCAATAGGTGTTAATATCCAAAATACACACAGAACTCATAGAGCTCAACATAAAAAAAAAAAAAAATCGGCAGAGGACCTGTGTAGGTATTTTTTCAAAGAAAAAGATTACACGTGACCAACAGGCACATGAAAAAGTCCTCAAGATCACTAATCATCAGGGAAATGCAAATTAAATCACAATGAGATACCACCTCACACCTGTCAGAATAAAAAAGAGATCAAATAACAAGTGTTGGCAAGGATGTGAAAAACGGGAATTCTTACGCATTGTAGGTGGTACTGTAAATTGGTGTAGCCACTATGGAAAACATTATGGAGATTTCTCAGAAAAATAAAAATAGAACTGCCGTATGACCCAGCAATTTCATTTCTGGGTATTTACCATAAGAAAACAAAACACTAATTGGAAAATATATATGCACAGCCATGTTTATTTTAGCCTTAGTTACAATGGTCAGGATATGGAAGCAACCTAAATGTCCTTTGATAGATAAAGAAGATTAGATATATATAGATACATATATTATTCAGCCATAAAAAATGAAATCTTGTCACTTGCAAGAATGTGAATGGATCTAGAGTGTATTATGCTAAGTGAAATGTCAGACTGAAAATGATAAATACCATATGATCTTGCTTATATGCAGAATCTAAAAAAACAAACAAACCAAAATGAAAATAGATTTATATTGATAGATACAGAGATTATTTTTATTGCTAGAGGGGAGAAGGGTGAAGAGGCAACATAAGTGAAGAAGATTAAGAAGTGCAAATTTCCAGTTATAAAATAAATAAGCCAGGGGGTGTAATACACAGCATAAAGTGTGTGGTCAGTAATATTGTAATAAATTTTTTTGAGGATAGATGGTTTCTAGACTTATTGTGGTGATAATTTCATAAATTATGCAAATTTCAAATCACTATGTAATAATCTGAAGTGAATAATACTGCAAACGAAATATATTTCAGTAACATTTAAAGAATGCTTAGTGGATTTTATATGTAAATATGCAAAATTATTTTTCTTATAAAAGATATCCTTTATGCTTCCTTACAGCAGTCTGCTTTTGCAAATACACAAGTTTTTAAAAGAACAATTCTAAGGGCACAAATGCACCGACAAGCAATGATATTCAGTATGCCCCTTTGGGTGGGCTAGTCTGAGCAGATGGACCTTCAGTCTGCGTTAAAAGTCAACTGATTTGTGCTTTTGCCAATCCAGTTTAGAAAAGTTTGAAATTCTGTCTTTCTAATAAGTGGTTCACCATGTATTTTCTGAAAATTCAAATTAAGCTGTGGTTGTTTCTAACTCTTCACAGGAAGTCCTGGTGGCCAAACCTAATTTCTAAATCAAGTTTGAACTTCTTAGCCGAAGTTTGGTATGCACAACTTACCTACTGACCCTAGTTCATCACATCAGCGTCAGTATTTATTGTGTCCCTTCACAAATCCCTCCAATCCTGTAAAATAGGCCTCTCAACCAAATCATGAATTCATTAACTTTCAGAATCTGCAATGGTGCTGCTTTAACTATGTGAACAAGACGACTTTCCCTCATGTTCTAGTCTGAGTTGTCTCTCATATAGAAGGCTTTCTTGGCTTACTCTAATAAAATTCTTTCTTTTGCAAAACTCCTTTCATCCTTGCTGTGTATTTCTTTAATTTTCAACCTTAAAAAAATAATTCTAATTCTCTTTTAGGCAACTCTTGTCTCTACATGTGACCTATTAAAATTAGGACTGTAATTCCTATACTGTAATTCTTATATTAGGGAGGAAAGTAACTGGCTTAGCAAGTATTATAATCAAGACTTTTTCTGGCTAAATGAAGAAAAGACAACAAGTATGGGGCTTTGGCCTTTTACTATCAGTTCTTACTCTCCTGGGGATTTCTTTCACTACCAAACTTGCAGTTATGTCTTCCTAAGTAAATAGAGATTACTTCCTAAGTAATCCTCTGTCTTCCTAAGTACTGGGAAGTTGTTCCTTGTTTACGTATGTCTTATGATGTTTGTTTACAAACTGAATTGGAAGTCAAGGTGAACACATTCTCATTAGACTGGAGCAGTTTTTCGGTCTTGCCTAACTTACCACTTCTTATGTCTAAGATGTCTCATATAATTTTGAATTAAGCATAGAGTATAGAAGATTCTTATGTCAATATGGAAGTCAAATTCTTAGAAATACTTTATTCTTACTTAAGGTTTTTCTAGTTTTTGTGTTTTACAACTAAAGGTTGTGGCACACAATTAAAGTTAATTCTAGGCCCAGGTGGAAATATTTGGAGAGAGCTATGAGTTACCCTTAGCAAATAAATCACAGTGGACTCTAGTGCCTATTTCAATAGCTCAGAGTTGGTTTTCTAGTATATTTCTATGTTCCTGAAGTTTTAGTTGTTTTTCCTCAAGGAAGAAGGACATGTTGAGATGGGTTGAAAGCATTAGTCACTCAGTCATGTATGACACTTCGCGACTCCATGGACTGTAGCCCTCCAGGCTCCTCTGTCCATGGAATTCTTCAGCCAAGAATACTGGAGCGGGTTGCCCTGTCCTTCTCCAGGGGATCTTCCCAACCTGGAGATTGAACCTGTGTCTCCTGCATTGCAGGCAGATTCTTTACCGTTTGAGCTAAGGATGGAAAAAGAGGTAGTATTTGGAGAATAAAAGTGTGAAAGGAGGGAAGAACATGAAGAAGGAATCTGAAAATAAGAATTGATTCTGTCTTCTTGATTACCTGTGCATTCTCCAGACTATAGATATGAACCATTCACTTGTAGACTGAAGTGAAGTTTCCTTCAGCTACAAATGTGTTTTATTTAGTTCTCATAACATTGTTCTGCATAGTGTTTTGGAAATCTTGATATAGGTTCTAACATTTCAAAATTGAGAAATCTTACACAAAAAATCTAAGTTGTGGCTTCTTTTGGAAAATTTTTTAATTCCTATGTAGAAACAACATGTTTGAGTTAGGCAGTATTTTTCTCATTAGCTGGAGCAAGAGCTCTTCAGGTTTGGATAGGGCCTACTTAGCATGAGCCTTTTGTCCTTTACATAGCAGAAATCGCCCTGAGACACTAAGTTCCTCACTCATCTACCCCAGATTAAAGTTGATGTCAAGGGACTAAAAGTCAGATGTCCTAGAAATGTGCCTTGAGTAGTTTAAATAAAAAAATATTTTTGTTGTTGCATTGATGAATAATATCACAAACTTAAAGACTCCAATTAAAATAATTTAAAAAACCCTATTAGATAGTATCTAAATGAACAAGAAATTTACAAATGTCCATGTTATTAAGTTGTCAAATGCATAAATTTTTTCCTATTTTTGTAAAACTACTGGTTGAAAATGTCTAAACACAACTATTTAACAATGTAATTCATCAAAATTTGGGTTGAAAAACAGAATTAGCACTCAGTTTTAGCGATTGGGGAAGTAATCTAATGTATTCAGTAAGTTTCATTACAAATACATGTCAATGCTCAGTAAAGCCAAATGTGTTAGGTGCTAAATCATGTCTGACTCTTTGCGACCCCATGGGCTGTAACCCATAGGCTCCTCTGTCCATAGCATTCTCCAGGTGAGAATACTGGAGGGAGTTACCATATCCTTCTCCAAGGGATCTTCCCGATGCACGGATCTAACCCGAATCTCTTGCATTGGCAGGTTGATTCTTTATTGTCTGATCTGTCAGGGAAACACTGAGCCACCAGGGAAGCCCTTGAAAGTCAAAGTTATCATTTATTTGTACTTTTCAAGGAATAGCTCTTGAATATTTCCCCTAAGTTCATAAAAAGAATAGTAAGAATTTCCAGTAAATTGTTATTGAAAAAGGAACTATTCCTTGCAAAGTAGCTTGTGGAAGGTTAAGAGGGCAATTTTTCTTCATTTTGATTCTCAAATCAGTCCTTCTGAAAGCAAATTGAATTTGAATAGCTAACTTTTTGTAAAATGTGAAATCTGTAAAATTTCCTTCAAAAATTAAGAAGGTTGTTTAGAGTAATGGAATCTACCAGTTTATTTCACATAAGCTGTTAGACAGCTTCCAAAGAGTAATGCCTTTTAGACATTACACAGAAGTGCAGGAAGAGGCAGTTTTAACTTTATGAAAACAATGTATCTCTGAAAAAAATTGGTTGTAGGAAGATTATGTAGTTTTATGGGACATTCTTTCACATTTGTAAACTTAAATTTTCTTCAGAATACCTTTGGTGTTTTTTAAGATCTCTTGAAAAGTGTGAGTAGTTTATAGATACTTTAGATAAAGGGCTTTCAGTAGATACTGCTTGGTATAGAGAATATGTATATATTATAAATTTGGTTTTGTCTGTCTATTGCAATGAGGTTGTTTTCCATTAATAAGAGCTTCATTTTCATTTAGTCCTGCTATCTAAATTTCTGTAAGACCTTAAATTTACGTGTTTGGTGGCTTCACCCCAGACAAAAAAAGTACACTGCCACAAATTGATATGATTTTTTTTTTAATTTTAAGGTAAAGGAGAAGAACTGTAGAAAATGTATTCCAAATTAATTGATGATATTTAGAAATGTCCAAGAGAGGCTGATGATTTCTCAAGGTGAATGCCCTGCTCTTAGAAATTATCCACTGCTCTCTTGGCTTGATTTTATCACTCTGAGTTGTTCCTCCCTGAGTAAAGTTCTTTGGAGACACTTTATTCTTAAACCAACGATATGGATAAAGTTCTTTAAAAATGCTCTATTTTAGCCAATGTTGTTATTACAGTTAAGAAGCAGAGTGACATTTCAAACTTACAAAATTTTTTCTTAATGGAAATATGACATGTTCTCTGTGTCCTTTGAAATCATAAAATTTGTGAAATCTCTCATGAGCTAGAAAAGTAGAGATTGTTTAAAGTTGACATTTTCTTTCTGTTTCTCTGAAGCTATATGGTGGAATTGCAGTCTCTTTAGGGAATTAAGCTTTAAAATAGACTACTTCTACAGAGTAGTGAAATCTAGCTTATTTCATATTATCCTAGAAACACTGACGTTAAAGGGATTATAAAAATTATCTTGTTCAGCTATCATTGCAGGCTTGTATCTTCTCCATATCACATCTGACAAGTTAAAGACTAATTTCTATTAGTTCTAATTGAACTCACCCTGATGTTGAGAAAGCTTTCTGCCCCAAGGCATCCTCTTTCTTTCCTGCATATCTATGACTGTTACAAAAGCCTTCTCTGTATAGTGTTGAAATCTGTTTTGTGTGTGTATGTGTTTCAATTCTTTTGTCCTAGTGATTCCTTCCAAACAAGTTGTATGTGCATGAATATATAGCATTTCAGAAGTCTGAAGACAGTTAATAAATTCTTCTTCAGCTCCTCTTTTCATGGCTAAGCATCCTCAACTACACCAAAACTGATATAGCTTCCAATTTTCTAATTAATTTCCTTCTTCTCCTCCAGATGATATTGATATTTCAATATTCCTCTTAAATTGTGACTCTCAGAATGTTAGATTCCAAGAGTGGTCTCATTTATATAGAGTAACATGAGATTTTTCATTGTATCATTGCAGATTTTCTATGTCTATTTGTTCATTTTATCATTGACTTTGTTGGATGGTCTCATCACATCGCTGATTGATTGTGTTTCATGTTAAGCTATAACCCCCAAATATTTCACAGGCAGTATCTGGACCTATATTTGTATAATTTTAAAAAATCCAAGTACAGGTTCTTACTAATATCTTACATATTAGTTTTAAAATTTCTATTTAAGAAATATTTATGCTGTTAGACTTTAACAATTATTTATTACTTTGAACCTTGATTGTACTCTCTAACACAGTGGTCCCCAACCATTTTGGCACCTGGAACCAGTTTTGTGGAACACAATTTTCCCACAGACTGTGGGGTGGAGGGGATGACAGGGATCCTGTCATGATTCAAGTGCATTACATTTATTGAGTTTTTTGAGCAGGAGGCAGAACTCGGCAGTGATGCAAGTGATGGAGAGTGGCTGTAAATACAGATAAAGCTTTGCTCACACGGTTCACCTCCTGCTGGGCATCTGGTTCCTAATAGGCCATGGACCAGTACTGGGGGTTGGTCTAACATAATGACTTTCTTTACAAGGTTTACGAATCTACTAAATATGCTATTAAATCATTATGGACATTTTCAATAAGATAAAATAAAATGATCTAAGGGTATACAAGACCTGTTTAGTATATTTCACTGCTGCTTCTCTGTAAGGTACTTTCCAGCTTCCCCTTGACTTGTACCAGCTAGGAAGTTGGGAGCGGTTGATTCATCATCTTCTTTAGGCTTGGGCCCTGATACATTGAAGCTAGTTATTGTAATTTAACTATGTATGTCATAGTTCTTGGTTCATGGGCAGTTCAATCAGAGAATAGATATTCTGTGATTGGATAGAATGTTAGGTTGAGGAAAAAAAGTCTCTTTCTTCTGCTCTGGATGATGAGACATGCAGATGTGAGGCCTAGAATTGCTTATACCTACTTTGTTAACATGAGGGATGCCAGCCTAAGGATGAAGTCAAAACACATGGCTGACAAAACTTCTTAATATAAGTGAAATTGAAATTCTAGTCTATCAATGTCTAAGGCTTTATCTTTCTCTAAACTTTTTCATTAAATGAATAGCTATACTCAGAGAGCAAGGAAATTAATGTTATCTACCTTAAGATACAGTAAATATGAGTAGATTAACACAACAAAAAGGCTATATTTTATCCACATAATGTCTGATGTGAGTTGTCAGAGGCTGTCCTCTGTCTAGTCACACAAGGAACCAGATTTCTTCCATCTTATTCTTCCACCATCACAACTTGTGGCAGGTAGAGAGAGACAATGAGAGGAAGAATTTGGCTTTTAACTACCTTGGTCTAGAAATGAAATATGTGGCTTCTTATCTTACTTCATTAGCCTGTACTAGTTTTATGGTCCCAAACTGAATACCTGGGAGGCTAGGAATTGTTGAAGAATATTTTATGAGTATGAGTGGCATCTGCAAACCAACATCTTCTCTTCAAGGAATGTAGGTTTTCAAAAAAGACTGAAGGAGCCAATGATCAAAAACTCTGCTTTCCATCTACAACCATCCCAGAGGTATGCATGTATTAATAACCTGACTACTGGCTCAGAGCAGTGTGAAAACATACAAATTATAGTAATACATTCTTGCAGTCCCTATCTCTTCTTTTCATTTTGAAAGTCAAGAGTAAACATTAATAACTCTTGATTCCTAGTCATATCTCCTATTTTCTCTGGTGGCTGGAAGATAAGAAATTTCTGTTCCTCTAGTTTACTATCTCATCTATAAGTTTTTACCATACTCTGGTATGTAATCTTTTTAGGCCAGGAGACTTGAAATCATTTAGAGAAGCTAAATGCTATCTTATCATCTCTTTACATATCTGAAGGTTCAATTGCTTTTACCAATATTTGTCCAACACTCTCCAGGCTAAAAATTATTTTTCTGGTCAGAGAATATGGACGTAAATAGAATTTTCTGAATCCCATTTTGTGTCACTTGTTCAATTTATAAAATCTTGCCAGACATATTACAGGTAAATTCTCTTTGTTCTTGCTCTGGATATAAATATAACTTAAAAACATTTTATTGCCCTTATGCAATTTATTCACAGTCAGTCAGTCAGTTCAGTCGCTTAGTCGTGTCCAACTCTTTGCTACCCCTTGTATTGCAGCACACCAGGCTTCCCTGTCCATCACCAACTCCTGGAGCTTACTCAAACTTATGTCCATTGAGTCTGTGATGCCACCCAACCATCTCATCCTCTGCTGTCCCCTTCACCTCCTGCCTTCAATCTTTTCCAGGATCAAGGTCTTTTCAAATGAGTCAGCTCTTCACATCAGGTGGCCAAACTATTGGTGTTTCAGCATCAGTCCTTCCAATGAATATTCAGGTTTGATTTCTTTTAGGATTGACTGGTTGCATCTCCTTGCAGTCCAAGGGACTCTCAAGAGTCTTCTCCAACACCACAGTCAAAAGCATCAATTCTTCGGTGCGCAGCTTTCTTTATAGTCCAACTCTCACATCCATACATGACTACTGGAAAAACCATAGCTTTGACTAGACAGATCATTTTTTGCAAAGTAATGTCTCTGCTTTTTAATATGCTGTCTAGGTCAGTCATAGCTTTTCTTCTAAGGAGCAAGCATCTTTTAATTTCATGGCTGCAGTCACCATCTGCAGTGATTTTGGAGCCCCCCAAAATAAAAGCTGTCAGTGTTTCTATTGTTTCCCCATCTATTTGCCATGAAGAGATGGGACTGGATGCCATGATCTTAATTTTCTCAATGTTGAGTTTTAAGCCAACTTTTTCACTCTCCTCTTTCACTTTCATCAAGAAGCTCTTTAGTTCTTTGCTTTCTGGCATAAGGATGGTGTCATCTGCATATCTGAAGTTGTTGATATTTCTCCCAGCAATCTTGATTCCAGCTTGTGCTTCATCCAGCCTGGCATTTCACATGATGTACTCTGCATATAAGTTAAATAAGCAGGGTGACAATATACAGCCTCGACATACTCCTTTCCTGATTTGGAACCAGTCTGTTGTTCCATGTCCAATCTAACTGTTGCTTCTTGACCTGCATACAGATTTCTCAAGAGGTAGGTCAGGTGGTCTGGTATTCCGGTCTCTTGAAGAATTTTCCACAGTTTGTTCTGATCCATACGGTCACAGTCTTTGGCATAGTCAATAAAGTGGAAGTAGATGTTTTTCTGGAACTCACTTGCTTTTTCGATGATCCAACAGATGTTTATTCACACACATCAGTTGATTCTGTATTTTCTGGCACTGTTCTCTCAGGCTCATGTTTCTTTCATATTTGTGCTTGGTTTTATGTCACTACCCCTTTTCTGCACATAAATTTAAAAGTTAAAGCCATCCAAGTGATGTTTATGGAGCCCCTGTGCATCTTCAGATCCTCTCCTTTATGACTATTTTTGTAATTTCATAGGTGGAAATTCAATTTCAAGTGATTTCCAAACTCTGAACTTTCCCATTTCAGAGTCTAAAACTACATGACTATTTATATCTTTCACTTACTGTCTGACATTTTCCTATCTGAAGTTTAGGGTAGCTTTTTCTCCTGATTGACACAGCCACCCTATGTTTGGAATATCCTTGGTGTTTAATTAGTAATTTTGAATGAATGTATTTGAACTAAGCAAGAATAAGCAAGAGTAAAATTCCCTCTTCCTCAGAATCCTATTTTTTAAAATTGAATCTTTACATCTTTAGACAAATTTGATGATTCAGTATATCTTTTTTTTAAATAGAAATTTCAATTTGATTTTTAAAATGACTTCTGATAAGCTTTCTATTTATGGAGATTAAAATTTTAACCATTAAGTTTGTTAAATACTTTTGAATGAGTGTAACACATAACATCAAAGTTACAGGTTTAATATCCATATAGACAGTTATTACTTAAGAGATAATTATATATAATCTTGTATTCTTACCAACAAGCTTCATTGGCCATCAGAGAAGCATGCCAAGGGAACACAGATGTAATTCTGTTGTCATTATTAAGGGCAGACAAACTTGGATATCTCTTTCATATCTGTTTCCATAGTACTTTATGAAACAAGCTAGTCTGTATTCACTATTCCATGACTTTTAAAAAGTTTTACTCAATCTTATCGAAACTCTTCAATATTGCTTCAGAATAAAGGGAAAATGTATGCTAACTTTAAATATGTTATTAATATTGACATTAGCGTCAATAAAAGAAGCAGACACTTATAAATTATAACCAAAGAATTGTTATTTTACAACAGAAGATTTCCTTTAACTTTGGAGACCACAGTTTACCAAATCTATACCTCCAAAAGATTTCTCTACAAAACCCAACGTAGATAGCTATCATGACTGTTTGAATATTTCCAGAAGTAAAAATCCCCTCTTTTGTAATTCCTTTTCTAATCAGGCATACTATAAATTTTCTTAATTACTTTCCTCATTATCTTCTGTTTCTTGAATTCTGAGTCTTCTTTGATGGTTTATGTGACTGTGGTGCAGAAACATAACATTAGTATTTTCCTTATGGAGCATATAAGGCAGAATTTCTGAATTTTTGATGTTTATGAAGAAAAAGTGAATGAGAGCTATTGTAATTATGCTGTTACAGTAGGTACAAAATTAAAATAAAGCTGAGAAAATCTGTATTAGTCATCTTATTGTTGGTAAAATTTTAAACTTTATTCCCAATCTTGAATGATACCTTGACTTGGAAAAGAATTTTAAATTGAAAGTAATTTATCCCTCAAACTTCAAAGACATTTTGGTTTGGCTTCAAGAGTTTCAGGTAGGAATTCTGAGATTACTTGGATTTTATAACCTCCTCTTTGCCTCCCTACTAGAAGCATTTAGAATATTCCTTTAATATTTGATTCAGTATACACTATTAATAACCTCAGATGTGCAGATGACACCACTCTTATGGCAGAAAGTGAAGAAGAACTAAAGAGCCTCTTGATGAAAGTGAAAGAGGAGAGTGAAAAAGTTGGCTTAAAACTCAACATTCAGAAAACTAAAATAATGGCATCTGGTCTCATCACTTCATGGCAAATAGATGGGAAAACAGTGGAAACAGTGGCTGACTTTATTTTTGGGGGCTCCAAAATCATTGCAGATGGTGATTGTAGCCATGAAATTAAAAGACGCTTACTCCTTGGAAGGAAAGTTATGACCAACCTAGACAGCATATTGAAAAGCAGAGACATGACTTTGTCAACAAAGGTTCGTCTAGTCAAGGCTATGGTTTTTCCAGTGGTCATGTATGGATGTGAGAGTTGGACTTTAAAGAAAGCTGAGCGCAGAAGAATTGATGCTTTTGAACTGTGGTGTTGGAGAAGACTCTTGAGAGTCCCTTGAACTGCAAGGAGATCCAACCAGTCCATCCTAAAGAAGATCAGTCCTGGGTGTTCATTGGTGGGACTGATGTTGAAGCTGAAACTCCAATACTTTGGCCACCTGATGTGAAGAACTGTCTCATTTGAAAAGACCCTGATGCTGGGAAAGATTGAGGTCAGGAGGAAAAGGGGATGACAGAGGATGAGATGGTTGGATGGCATCACCGACTCAATGGACGTGGGTTTGGATGGACTCTGGGAATTGGTGATGGACAGGGAGGCCTGGTGTGCTGCGGTTCATGGGATTGCAAAGAGTTGGACATGACTGAGTGACTGAACTGAACTAAACTGAGTCCATACCAAGACTTATACACAGATATTTATGACAACTTTATTTGTAAGGTACAAAAACTGGAAATTAAGACAAATATTACCTACAGGTTAATGAATAAGCAAACTGTAATAATGGAACACTATTCTGCAATCAGAAGAAATGTATTACTAATACCTATTTACAAAATGAATGATTCTGAAACTATGGTGAGTGAATGAAATCAGGCTAAAATCAGTAAATAATGTTAAATTCTTGTGCAAATTAATCTCTAGTGACAGAAAGCAGAATAACAGTTGTTGTAAATGGGACAGTAGAATGAGGAGAGGAGTGAATGGGGTGGGAGACAGGTCTTTTGGTCTTTTGTATGCAGTGAAATGCCAGGCTGGATGAAGTACAAACTGGAATCAAGATTCCAGGGGAAATATCAATAACCTTAGATATGCAGATGACACTATCCTAAGGGCAGAAAGCGAAGAGGAACTGAAGAGCCTCTTGGTGAAAATGAAAGAGGAGAGTGAAAAATCTGACTTAAAACTCAACACTGAGAAAACTAAGATCATGGCATCTGGTCCCATCACTTCATGGTCAAAAAATGGGTAAACAATGAGATTTTATTTTCTTGGGTTCCAGAATCACTGCAGATGGTGACTGCAGCCATGAAATTAAAAGATGCTTGCTCCTTGGAAGAAAAGCTATGACAAACTTAGACAGCATATTAAAAAGCAGAGACATTACTTTGTCAAAAATGATCTGTCTAGTCAAAGCTATGGTTTTTCCAGTAGTCATGTATGGATGTGAGAGTTGGACTATAAAGAAAGCTGAGCCACCAAAGAATTGATGCTTTTGAACTGTGGTGTTAGAGAAGACTCTTGAGAGTCCCTTAGACTGGAAGGACATCAAACTAGTCAATTCTAAAGGAAATCAACCCTGAGTATTCATTGGAAGGACTGATGCTGAAGCTGAAGCTCCAATACTTTGGCCACCTCATGCGAAGAGCTGACTCATTTGAAAAGACCCTGATGCTGGGAAAGATTGAAGGTAGGAGGAAAGGGGATAACAGAGGATGACGTGGTTGGATGGCATCACAGACTCAATGGACATGAGTTTGAGCAAACTCTGGGAGTTGGTGATGGACAGGGAAACCTGATGTGCTGCAGTCCATGGGTGTCAAGAAGCTGGACATGACTAAGCAACTGAACTAGGATGATGGAAAGAAAGAAAGTGAGATTGCTCAGTCGTGTCCAACTGTCTGCGACCCCATGGACTGTAGCCTACCAGGTTCCTCTGTTCATGGGATTTTCCAGGCAAGAATACTCGAATGGGTTGCTATTTCCTTCTACAGGAGATCTTCCTGACTCAGGGATTGAACCTGGGTCTCCCTCATTGTAGGCAGACACTTTACCATGTGAGCCACCAGGGAACGATGATGGAATATACTGCTGCTAAAAGCTTAGTCAAAGCACTAGCTTAGGGGCAACTCGCTGTTTATTTTCTTTTGGAGCATCTGTAAAAGCTAATGTGAACAGCTCCAGGCATTACGTGTTGGAAATAGGAGTAGTTCCTATCAATATCTTTGAGGATTGTGTTTTTCAGGGCGGTAACATTTCAGTCATCCAGGGGACAAAGAATTTTACTGAATTGGATGTTGTGAGTAGAAACAAATTGCTTTCAGCTCCTCCTCTTGACAGTGGACCAGTAAACAAAAATAGGGACCCCTATAATATCAGAAATAATGATAATTGACATAAAGTATTAGGGGGATGTCACACAATGGGAGTAAAAAGGAGTATACTGGGGACCTGCCCAGGGTTTCACTAGGACATTTCTTGTGCTTCTATGGTTCTGTACACTGAATTACTGGTAAATGGCCTGTTGCATCAACCATGACCTGCAAGGTCAAGGCACCTAAAGACTCAGGATCTTTGGGGAGGAAGATTGGAAATCTCCATTTCAGTTGCCTGTAAAAATACAAAAACTTTCTATCTTATGACTTTATACAAGGCATGTACTTGTTTTACATGTGTTGGTTTTATTAACATTCCTTTGTTTCTTTTTGTTTCCATTCCTACTTTTATGACACTTTAAGTACATGTTTAATTTCTTAATAAAAGTGATTTTAAAGCTTTTAATTTAAAACTTGAGGTGTGTGTTTGTTTTCTATCAAAGACATGGTAAGTTTCTCTTTTATTCCCAAATTCACCAGGTCAGGATCATTAAATAGTGAAAGTATATTATTTTTATATATTTTAAATTCTTTAAAATATTTTCTACACATTTTCCTAAGAAATAAGCACTTCATTTTGTTGTTGTGTATTACTTATCATCTCTCTGTGGAAGCCCCAGAAGTAAAAATTGTTCTGTAGTTAAGCAAACAAATCCTTTTCTTGTCAACATTCTTTCCTTCCAAATAGGAATATTAACCCTAGAACATTATGGAAGAAGCCTTGTGAAACATTATAGCTATATTACAAATAACTTGGGAACACATCTTCATATTTGTTGAACATAGAAATATATAAAAGAATGTAAGAGAAAGAAGAAAAGGTATTATATCTACTTTCATGGCCAGCAAAATCACATCTGGTTCTGTTTACTAAGCATTTCAAAAATGGGTGACAGTTTCAAGGATCACCTAGATTGGTTATAAATTTTAAAATTTTTGAAAATGGATTCATAGTTGGTAAGTTGGGAAATTTGAAAAAAGCTGTTTCTAATAATCACTGATATGTTTTACATTGTAGAATTTAGCCATTTAACACATTGCATCCATATGCAAGTCTTCACAGGCGGCACAGTCTTAAAGAATTAGCCTGTCAATGCAGAATACATGAGAGCTTCGGGTTTGATCCTTGGGTGGGGAAGACCCCCTGGAGTAGGAAATGGCAACCCACTCCATTACTCTTGCCTGGAAAATTCCATGGACAGAGGAATCTGATGGGTTATGGTGCATGGAGTCGCAAAGAGTCAGACACGACTGAACATACACACACACACATATGCAAATTATCTATACAATTTAAAGCAGAAAGAGTATTTTATTATTCAGGGAGCACATAATTTATGAGTGTAGAGAAATATATGAGAATTCCAAGTTAATACTTTCGATAGTTGCATTGTATTTTCATAGTTTATTCTCTGCATCTGATCAACCAAATGAAATCTTAGGATTTATATCCTTATAGCATCTTACTCTAGGCCCTGGAAACAAAATGATCTGAGGTCTTGATATCATCATGTTCCCACCATTGTGTACTTCAAGTTCTACACTAAAGGGCCTGAGAATGTCACTTACAGTGTTACGAATAATTGGTTATAAATTTCCTTTTCTTTTTTGGCTGCACAGCATGCAGTATCTTAGTTCCCCAGCCAGGGATCAAACCCACTCCCTCTGCAGCAGAATGTAGAGTCTTAACCACTGGACTTCCAGGGAAGTCCCTGATATAAATTCATGATGCATGTATCAGTTTGATGACTTTCAGGAAAAAAAAAAATCACAGTCTAAAACTAAACCACTCATTAAAACCTTTAGGTCCAATTTTTGATGATAAAAATGTAAAAATATTTTCTGAGGCAAATTTGTAAGACCTGATGCTGTTCACTGAAGAACTGTTAGGCATCTGATTAGATGACCTTGAAATCTGAAGATGTTCCCAAGAATATGCTTTCATTCAAATTCCTAACCACAGGGTTAGACCAATCAAATTCAACATCATTTTTTTAGCTGAAAACTTATTAAACACTTTTACAAGCTCTCGTTCAGTTATTATGATTTTAAATTTATTTATATTGAGTGGAAGTTAAGCTTTTCTAAAAGTACAACGCTGAATAACAGCCAGAGTTCCAAAGTGTGCTCCAGTGTAGTGAAAGGGCCAGGAAAATCACATGCAAATGATCTCTAGATTTCAGAAATCCAGTAAAGATTATTTACTATTATCTTTACAAGTCCTGGGGATTAGTGTTGAGTGCTCAGGCTGCAGAGAACTTTGCCTGTTCTCACCTGAGGAAGAGCAGAGCCTGGACACAATAACTGGCCGAGCTAAGTGCTGCCTGCGTACCAGTGAATGCACCTGCTTGAGGGAGTTAGGAGTTTAATTGCTTGTGGGATAGAGATTTACCTCAGAGCAGGCATCCGGTCAGTCTTCACTAGGTTCTAGGACGTTCAACGGCAGGAACAGAATCTGTATAGTCTCTCCAACATTCCTGCCTCCCCAGCTGCCTGTCCGGAACCATACATACAGTTCAAGCTAAATAATTTTTATAAACGAATGAAGGAATTCTAACTGACCATGTAAGAGAGAGTATGAATACTTCTTGTTCTTTATTTGCGTATGTTGAAAATGAAATTTAAAAAGCCATGATGACAGCGTCCCCCTATGCTCAACTTATGCTTTTCTATGAAAGAAAGGACTTCTCTGTTAGATAAACAAAAAGGACATATTTTTAGAAAATCTGTGTATGGACAGACATATTCCTTTTTAATGATTTGGAGGTATTTCTTAATTTATTTTTACTTTTAGTGGGTTAAATCATGTATTTTCTAACCGTAATAAATGAATGCAGATTTTTGATAAATGTTGTTGTGACCTTTGATAGAGAGATTTTTGAGTCTTTTAATAATCAGAGAAAGAGTTTAAGCTACTTAATTATAAAAGTACTAATTACAGGAGATAAACACTAAGAGGGACTGAAGTTGGCATCGGCCTTGGTAAAACTTGGGGTCATTTAAGTCACCAGATAATTGGGCTGTCCTAATTGCAGGTCCTTGAAATGATCTTGAGCTTAAGAACCTTGTCATGACCCAGCAAATGCCCTAAGCAATCACCTGGAAGAACTAAGAAAGTGCTCAGAATGTTAAGGTGGTCTTATTCAGACACAGAAATCTTGCCCCTATATGATAATGAACCATGGCTTATTCAGTACTGTAACATTGAATACAATGGAACTATTGAAAGTATTAACTTGGAATTCTCATATATTTTCTCTGTATTTTAAAAAACACTTGCTTTTTGTTTTATTTAAGAATAGGAGAGGGTCTTTTTTTTCCTTGCAGACTAATTCTTTGTAAGTGATTAATCTTTTTATGATCATGACATTCTTCCTTATTTCTCTTTTACTAGACTGTGTGTTCATTAGCTCCCTGACTTTGTTCTAAGTTCTGTTCCTATAGACTTACATGAGGCTATTCTCCCTTCTACCATGTGGAGAGTCATTTCCACACAGGATGGTCCTCCTCCTTTGCACTGCCTTTGAGGCCCATGTCTGAGGGGGATTGTAGAGGGCTAGTCATATATTAATACCTCCATCTGGTACTAGTTTATTAAGTAGTGTTCATGCTCACTTGAGTCTGACTATTTTGTGACCACATGGACTGTAGCCTCCCAGGCTCCTCTGTACACAGGTGCCATGGTTCTTAGTTATTTGCTTGTGTGGTTCACACATGTCTTCAGGGCCTGATAGAGTCTTACTTTGTATATTTTGCTTTTACTTTATATGAGAATACTGCCTGTTGAAATCCAAAGCTAAGGTTTGTTGAATTATCATAATAGGCAATTTGGTTCATGTCGTCATCAGATGTCTCACGTTCAGTCACTTAGTCTGTACAAGGGCCCAGTCACAAGCCTGGAGCTGCTTTTCTAATGTAGAACATTTGCCAAAAGAGGGGGAGGAGATGGTCTTATTCTAGGGATTTTTCTGGTTTTCTTTCTGGGATCACCAGAAGCTTCATATAGCATCTGTATGCCAAAGACAATTTCAAAACCACTTGAACTGCTGGGTCATTATGCCTAGTAGAAGCAAAATTATACTATAATCTAAATCTGATAAAGTGAAACTTCTGTCTCCAGATCACACTAGTTGTGATCTCCAGGCACACACATTAGGTGCCTGATGTCTGGGTATAAGCTGCTCACTCCAGTGTTTTGTCTCTAAAATCCATACACATCTACAAAACATTGTGCTTATTCTTTTGAGACTGGTTCTATCTTTTACTTTAGAAAGAATATTCTGACATCCAAGCTACTAGACTCCTGGAAACTACCAACAGGGCAGACTCATGAGTATTTGTAGTTGCTTCCCCACCTTCGGGTATGTGTTTGTCTTAATAAGTTTTCCAGAGCTCTACTTATTTAACAAATTCTCTATATAAAAGGAAGCTAAAGAGTTGACATAGACCTGTGGCAAGACAGAAGTTACACAATATTCTCTGACATGGAAATGCAAACCATTTATTATTTTGCTTACGAACTTTGTTAGAAAGTTAATTATTTACTATATACAAGTGCTAAAATTATGTTGAATTGTGCCTATAGAGATACCCAATCTGGAATCATAGCTGCAATCGACATCAGTACTTGATTAAGTTTTTAATGATCTTCTGTTATTCTGCATGATCCATCAAGTTTTTGCAGTGACCAAACAGGCTAGTTCATTGGTGCTATGCTAGGAATCACAACCCTTGCACATGTCAAATCCTTGATTGTGGCACTAATCTCTACAGTTTCCCTCAGGAATGGTTTATTATTTTCAGGAAGAGATGAGATAACAGGGAATTTTATTCTTTCTACAAAATAGCCTTTGTTCCATATACTATGGAACAAACATAAGACTCCTTCTTGATAATTAAATATATTCTATTTTTACTGCATGTTCTGAAGCCACTGCTAGGACAATCCAAGAGTCACTCTGACTAGTAAAATATAAAGGTATTTTGGGGTTTTGAGGATAAGCATGAGTTCAGAGTCAGTAACTGAAAGATTATGAAGTATGGATATTTCTCCTTCTAAAATCATTCTGGAAAATGGTAATGGGTCCATCTGAGGAATCGGATGGAGGTTTACTTATCAAACTGAACAGCTTCAGTGTTTTTCATGAGGAAAGCTCTGTCTTAAACTGACTTTGGTGTCGTAACAAAGCTGTGAATCTCCAAATAGCAATGTGGGTCAGATTTTTCTCAGCAAATCTAGAATTTGTCATCCTATATATATTAAGAAGCACTTAAGTAGATTTCTAGGAATCAATTTATTTCAATTCTGAGGGTATGAGTAATTAGCAATAGATTTCCATGGATCAAACACTATTGTAGGGATTTCTCTAGTGATTCAGTGGTTGAGAATCTACTTTGCAATGCAGAGCACTTGGGTTTGATCCCTAGTCAGGGAACTAAGACCCCAGGTGCCACAGGGCAATTAAGCCTGTGGGCAGCAACAGAAGATCCCTCAGGATGCACCTGAGGCCTGGCACAGCCAAATAAATAAATGCATTTAAAAAGACCAGTATTGTAGCCACAGGCATTTTCTCCTTATGGCTTCTGTGCTCACATTTTCTACCACTATAAAGTCCCATTTTTACCATTGAGGTCACAGAGTCAACTTTCATTGTAGTATCTCACACTCTCATCTCTGGCCTACAGAGCATAAGCACCAGAGAGATCAAGAATGTTCATACCTCCATCATGAAAGCATTTCTTAATGTCTTGCTGAAGGAATGTCCTCCCTCCTAAGAGAATGTGGCTAGGCAATCACCAAGAAGATTCCACTTAATAGATTTATTCCAAGTGTATTTCCTTAAGAATTAAGACTTTCCTTTACAGTATAACATGGAAATTTTTTTTTTCTTTTTGCCTTTCAATTTCCTTAACAATAGGTCTTCGTTGAGAGAAGGCTTAGATTAGCCAGCCTAGTGGAATATTAACATCACACATAAGTGCTCAAGCCTAGCCTACGCAATCAATTCTGAAACCAATGTGAAAGAATCCATGCCATTAATTAGAAAGTGAAGAAGAACTAAAGAGCCTCTTGATGAAAGTGAAAGAGGAGAGTGAAAAAGTTGGCTTAAAACTCAACATTCAGAAAACTAAGATCATAGCATCTGGTCCCATCACTTCATGGCAAATAAATGGGGGAACAGTGGAAACAGTGACAGACTTTATTTTTTTTGTGCTCCAAAATCACTATAGATGATGACTGCAGCCATGAAATTAAAAGATGCTTGCTCCTTGGAAGGAAAGTCATGATCAACCTAGACAGTATATCAAAAAGTAGAGATATTACTTTACCAACAAAGGTCTGTCTAGTCAAAGCTATGGTTTTTCCAGTGGTCATGTATGAATGTGAGAGTTTGACTATAAAGAAAACTGAGCACTGAAAAATTGATGCTTTTAAGTTGTGGAGTTGAAGAAGACTCTTGAAAGTCCCTTGGACTGCAAGGAGATCCAACCAGTCCATCCTAAGGGAAATGAGTCCTGAATATTCATTGGAAGGACTGATGTTGAAGCTGAAACTCCAATACTTTGGCCACCTGATGTGAAGAACTGACTCATTTGAAAAGACCCTGATGCTGGGAAAGATTAAAGGGAGGAGAAGAAGGGGACGGGAGAGGATGAGATGGTTGGATGGCATCACTGACTCAATGGACATGAGTTTGGGTAAACTCTGGGAGTTGGCAATGGACAAGGAATCCTGGTGTGCTGCAGGCCATAGGGTCGCAAAGAGTCAGACAGAACTGAGCGACCTCACTGCACTGAACTGAACTGAACCTTAAATTCTACATGTGGTCTAACACACTTAGAACCAAGTACCACACAGATCCCACAACTTATATTTGTGAAGCATTTTAACTCATGTGATATATATATACCATCTTCTAGAATAGACGACACTGTCTGGAAAATGCTGGGATTTAAGTCTTATTGTACATCTGGACAAAAGGGGAGAAAGAGAAGATATTTCTAAAAAGAATTCTGTTATCTTATGAAACTAATTGTCCCAGATGCAATCAGGAGTTGAGGATGGAATGATTTTTTTTTTTTCAGATGGAGGAAGGCTTAGGGGGAAAGTTAAAGTTTCAAGATCTCGTTAATATCTGTTTAGTTGTCCCTGGCCCATATCTCTGCACCCTGCTGCTTCCCTTCTAGTGGAGGAGTTGGGCATTTAATCGTGCTGAAACTCCAACTCTTATTATACATTCCTGTACGTGGTCTCAGCCATGCGTTCCTTGTGACTAGAGAAAATAGGAGTCTTCATGAAAGTTGTCAGGCATTTTGTTGTTCTACATGTATTTTTGATTTCACAGTCATAGTTTCACATTTCTCTTTGCCTTATATTAATTCTCTAGGGGTATTAGAAGAAATCAGGTGAACATCTGAACTTCAAAATCACTGTCTTTCCCATTGCATCATGTCAAAGCACTCAATCTCACAATGCTGTTTCCTCCAACTATATTTTATCCAATGTTACTGGCAGTAAAAATTTGAGCAATTATGATGCCATGTCATGCCGTAGGTTACTTGTATCCTACTTTTCCCCACAATAGAGGTTATCTATGAGCTCCTGGATTATGCTGCTGCTGTTTCTGTTAAGCTGCTTCAGATGTGTCCGACTCTGTGCGACCCCATAGATGGCAGCCCACCAGGCTCCACTGTCCCTGGGATTCTCCAGGCAAGAACATTGGAGAGGTTGCTGTTTCCTTCTCCAATGCATGAAAGTGAAAAGTGAAAGTGAAGTTGCTCAGTCATGTCCAACTCTTAGCGACCCCGTGGACTGCAGCCTACCAGGCTCCTCCGTCCATGGGATTTTCCAGGCAAGAGTACTGGAGTGGGGTGCCATTGCCTTCTCTGCCCTGGCTTAAATAACCGACCAAGTCTCGTAATCTCATTTTAAGGGTAAGTTACTTAGGACACTCCTGATATCAATGGCTATATCAGAAAATAGCACACTCATATTAGGATGATTTGAAGATGGTTTATTTATAAGGTGCCAAATTAAAAAGAAATGACTGGGAGTCTTGAAAAACACAAAGATTGGTACAAATCCTAGAAGCTTGCTAACAGAAGCAAATGTTAGCCTTTCTAGGTCTAACAGTGATGTAGGGTAGGAGAGGTTTTCAGAACCAAAGGAATTGTGTAGAATAGGCCATGTTGAGTTCAGTAGTGCCATCTTTTCAAGGGGGACACCATCCTGAAATGACTTCAAAGGAAGAGAATCAGGGTCAGTAAAGCCTTGACCTTGCTCTCATCTCTACCTCCAGAATCCCCCAGGCTTCCCCAGCCGAAAGAGTGCAGGAGATCTGATTACATATTTCAACATGTGGGCCACCTGGAGCACGGTGTAAGTTGGAATACTGTGGGGAATGGATCTGGAAGGGCAAATGGAGTTGCTAAGCACATCTTATCTTTTTCGTTGATTTTTTTTCTCTGAAATTCTGGTTATAGTCATGCATTTCATTCTTTTCTGGGTGGGTATATCCACAGTTTATTAGAAGGCTGTGCTATGGTGTCCTGTGCTGTGCCAAGTCGCTTCAGCCGTGTCCGACTCTGTGCGACCCCTGGACTGTAGCCCACCAGGCTCCTTTGTTCATGGGATCCTCCAGGCAAGAATACTGGAGTGGGTTGCCATTTCCTTCTCCAATTAGAAGGCTATTGTGAAAATATCCAGGATGCTATGCACACACACAAGAAAGCTGGTAGTACATGCTCTTCACAGTCACTATGTATTTGATATGGTGATTATATAATTTAGAAGAATATCTTGAATAAGACATTCGTTCCTAAAGACTGCATTTGGGTTTATGCAGCTCACATTTACCAGTTGATTCATTTTTTCCAGTATAAACATGGACTTCAAACATTAAGATGCTATGATTCAGTCTCGTAAGTGAAGACTGTAACTCTGTTATAGTCTGTAGGTACTTTTCTCAGATTACAGGGTAGATTGATTTTTATAGTCATCTTTTATTTCTTCTTTGAAAATATCACTGTAGACTGAGATAATATATTTCAGTAAAATTACACATTTAAGTTTGATATGAAATATACTGGTGTGATATATAAGGTTTATAAAATAATATTTTATAAGATAATTTAAATTATAAGACAACATGTACATATTTAAGGTCAAATATTTTTGACTCAGAATGAGTTCCTTTCACTACTAGCACCAAAAAAATGTATAGTTTCTTATTTTTTTATATACAACAGAGTTACTTAAGGAAACTAGAGAAATTTTGAGACCTGCTTTGGGGGGAAACTCAGTTTTCATGGCTCTGCTATAAGTAATAATGATAAATGTATTGCTCAAATAAAATATGTAGTGGAAACATTTCCAGCACTTCCATCTGTTGTTACTTTTCAGTTTAATAAGTTAAAACAGGATGTTCAACCTGCAAGCTACATTTACTTCACAGCAATAAATACCACTGATCTGAAATATTTAAAATCCAGTATTATTATAGAACTGAAAGGGGAAAAGAAGAGAATTTCTATATCAAATAGTGCTATATTAGTAGAAAAGGACCAGTAACAACCACTTGGACTCAATGCTACTTTTTTCTTCATTTTCTGACTCAATGTGAGACACTAGAATCATAAATAGATAGAAATGAAAATGTTTTCATAGGGAAAAAAACCCCAAATGCATTAGAGAATGATTATCACACTGTCTCAAACTTAATTGTTTCTTATTTACACTTTGATTGAAGGTTAAAAATAGTATTTTTCTTAGACTTTACTCTGTGTCCAGCTGGGAGGAAATGTAGACATCTGATGTTAAAATACTACTCAACTGATAAATAAAATATGCCATTGAAAAGAATGATTATGGATTGCTCTTAAGGAATAGCATTTAAAATGAAATTAAATTAAACCACTAGGATAAAAGGCAAAGTATTAATTTTTGGTTGAAACTAATTGTTTTGGTTATCAAACTACAGGCAACTGAGGATCAGGCTATCTTAGAAAATCTTAGAAAAAATAATTATCAGCCTGAAATTTAGAGGTCCTAAGAAATAATGCTTCTTTGTAATTACAATTGTAACAAAACATTACAGTGGAGTTCTTGGCATTTTTGATCTTAGAAGAAAAAAAAATCAACTTTGAAGATTTCTTTCTATTTATTAAGGTCATGGAAGAAACTATTATTCGTTCATGTCCTGGAATGCTTCATACAAAACAAATACATTTTTAAAATTTTTAATGAACTCAGGTTTGGTTTCTTGCTACTCAAAAGCCAATATGAGAGGCAAGTGTTGGTGAAAAGTTACTTTAATAAGAAAAGCTGGCAATCTGGGTAGGTGGACTCATGTCCCAAGACTGGCTGTGCTCAGCTATGACAGTTTTTAACGGGAAAAAAAGTTTGTATATCATTCTCCATTGCATGCAGATTGGCTCTTTCTTCAGATGTTATCTTGCTCACATGATCTGCCTGCTAAAATCACTTTGCAGGGTTGAAAACTAGTATTCTTTAACTACTTAATTCTTCATTCTTACTTCTTTTAAAGGAAAAGGATCAACAAGTTAGGCAAGGCATTGCGTATACTCAGGAGAGCATAATTCAGGAGTTTAGGTTAAACTGCTTACTGATCTTGTTCCTATAATTAGGTTCCTATAAGGTTAGGGTAGAACAGAAATGGGCAAACAGGAAACAGGAAAAAGAGCTGCTTTCAAAATGTTTCAAATCCAAATAAATTAGAAGTATTGTTTACAAGTAATTGATTTTATTTGACCTGAATTATCACCATAACTTCTGAACACAGACAATATTTTAAAATTCTACTCAACAGTCTTATTGATTGATTGGAGAAAAATGTGGATAAAGTAAATCTTCATAGTAAGCATACTCTTTTCTTTGGTAGACTATAAAAATTCAAATTATTTCAGGTTTGAAAACTCTGATTAATTATTCTACCAGAAATCTAAAGAAATAATAAAGGTATAATAGTGATGAGAGAATTTGAATGAGTCCAGATTTGCTATAAAACTCTTAGAAAAATGGAAATTACAGATTATGCAGTGTGTTCTAACAATATTATAAACTATTCAAAGTGCAAAACTTCAGAAAAAATTATTAAAGCTTTCATTTAATTTTGTTATTATAATTATCTTCTTTAATTCACCAAAAATATATTGAATTTCTTAAAGTTAGAGACTAGACTGATTTCTGCAGATTTTATAAATGTGTTTGCTCTCTAATAGCATGATATTTAGTTTTTAAAAATTTGACATGTTATAAGGGAGCAAAATTTCACACCCCAAAATGTCTCTTTTGGCATGTAGATCATTTTCAGCTGAGAACAAAACTGCCTGAAGAATATAGATAGAAGACCTGATTCAGGGAAAAAGCTGTCACCATAGATGACTATAGTAAAAACTAAGTGTGTAGCAGGGAGGAACCTGGCAGGGTCTATTTGTTAAAATTCTTCTCCTTGTCCCATTGTCTCTGTATGGCCTAGCAAACACTTGTTTAACAAACATTTGCTTTTCCATCTCCTGATAATCACCTTTCTCCCCTTTGAAATCCCAAACCACTACTTCCCAACATCCTCTTTTGTCTTTAGCTGAAGTATTTAAGGTAAATATTTCAGTCACTTTGGTGAGTTACTCAGTTTTCCTGGGTCTCTCCTATATACACAGGTTACTAAACTTTTGTTTGATTTTTTTTTTTTTCCTGTAAATATATCTCATGTCTATTTTATTCTTAGACCTGCCAGAAGAAACTAGAAGGATAGAGGAAAATTTCTTTCCCACACATCAACATGAGTTATCAAATCTGTGCTGTATTCAAGAAATTTGCTTTGTACTTTTCAGAATATTCTTTAGCATGCTCTATTTGCAGTCTTATAATAATTTGTTTGCCTTGCTTTTAGAAGATGATGATTGATTAAGGAATTGAAGGACTGGATTTTATTTTGGCATTCTGTTTTTTTTTAGTGTGTACTAATTCTATGCTGAGCTCAGAGACTGCAACTTCTGAGTCTTCCTTCAGTGGACGAATCAGTTACAGTTATGTAGTCACATAGCAGCCCTACTAATCTTTTAAAATGGAAAAAAAAAGATATACTAGTAATCATCAATATGAAAAAAATATTTTAGGTTTGACTAAATATATCCTTACCACTAAAATAAAATAAACAAAAATTAATCTAGCAAGGAATTAGAAGCTGAAAACCTTACAAGTTCAGGGTCATCAAATTACTGTTCCTCACCAGAATGTCAGTTCTTTGAGGGCTATAAAAACACATGCTTTGCAAATGATTTTGGAAAGACAGTTATTAAAATGAAATCAGTGACTTGGATATAATTCAATTGTGCAAAGCATTTGTCATCATAAGGACAGAATGCTTAGTTCTTTGTAAAAAAGAGTGTTAAAACAGCTTTTAAATATAGCTGATTATTTGAAAAAAACAGTGAATCCTCTGTAACCATATCAACAAAGCACCATTTTTATGCAAAACCCAAAAAACCAACTTTGATTGGCATTTCTGGATATTTTATGATACTGTTCTCATTTTTAATGGATTTTAATCTTATTTTATGTCTACTAATGCAAAGTAATTTTAATTGATTTATTTAATTTTGACCAACATTCTCTTTAGCATCCATTTAAGACTGGGTATACAAAATTAGTATGAAAATTTTCTTTTTTCTCAGGAAACTTATTATATGAGAAAGAATGAATTATATAGATTCTATAGTGCTCTATATTATAACACTGTAATGGTTGATACTTACACCATTCTACTTTTCCTTAAGAGTAATGACTTTTGTGTGGTATGGTACACAGTGAGACCTTGGGCATAAATCACTTAACTTCTTGCTATTAATTAAGCAACTCTCCAAGTTACTTGATTAGAATCAATGTTTATATAATACTGTAATTGTATATAAGGCATTTAGCTGGTCTAGTGTTAGTAGTGATAAAGGAACAATGACAGATAAGAAATGCACTTAACTAGAAAGTGTCTATTTTAGTGAAGAAAAAAATATTAATCTGATTTTTATAGGTGGAGTGCCAATATAATCAATCTTCCATCAAGTAACCATATGGCTTTCTCAACTCTACAGTTTTAGGAAACTTAAAGGGGTTACATTGTTGATAGCTGCCAAGGAAAAATCTTGCACTAACACTAGTTATTGATTGAATTAATGAGGGCAAGTCCATTGTACAGTCCCATGCATTTACTTCCTCTATTGCTAGAGATACTTTTCCATGAGCTCACCGAGCAGGCACTACAGTGAATGAGAAAGTATGGTGATGGAAATGCACAAATTGATTTATCTTTCCATTTGATTATTAAGATTTTTTTTTCAACATTGCAACCTACTGATTGTGAACACAAACATATTACCTAAATATATATTTTTAATGGGCCTATTTTGAGATAAGGCCTTTCCTTGTAGCTCAGTCAGTAAAGAATCTGCCTGCAATGCAGAAGACCTGGGTTTGATTCCTGGGTTGGAAAGACCCCCTGGAGAAGGAAATGGCAACCCACTCCAGTATTCTTGCCTGGAGAATCCCATGGACAGAGGTGCCTGGTAGGCTCCCAGTCCATGGGGTCACAAGAGTCGGACATGACTTAGCGACTAAACCACCACCACCATTTTGAGATAATGTCCTAGAAGTCCATATCTGTGTTGCCAGCACTTTGTATAGACTCATCAGATTTAGTTTACTATGTTTACTTTTTTTGGGGGCAACTAATGTCAGAGAATACTCATAGGTTTGTGTTGCGAGTTTCTATTGATGGAGAGTTGAATTATAGCTGGAATATATGCTTTGGAAACATAAGGAAATTTCTAGTGCTAATTATGTACATTTTCTGCATAAGACTGTGCCCTATTCTGTAAGTATTCAGATCAGTTCTGTCGCTCAGTCTTGTCTGACTCTTTGCGACCCCATGGACTGCAGCATGCCAGGATTCCCTGTCCATCACCAACTCCCAGAGCTTACTCAAACTCATGTCCATTGAGTCGGTGATGCCATCCAACCATCTCATCCTCTGTTGTCCCCTTCTCCTCCTGCCTTCAATCTTTCCCAGCATCAGGGTCTTTTCAAATGAGTAAATTCTTCGCATAAGGTGGCCAAAGTATTGGAGTTTCAGCTTCAGAATCAGTCCTTCCAATGAATATTCAGGACTGATTTTCTTTAGGATGGACTGGTTGGATCTCCTTGCAGTCCAAGAGACTCACAAGAGTCTTCTCCAACACCACAGTTCAAAAGCATCAATTATTCCGCGCTCAGCTTTCTTTATAGTCCAACTCTCACATCCAAACATGACTACTGGAAAAACCATAGCTTTGACTAGATGGAACTTTGTTGGCAAAGTAATGTCTCTGCTTTTTAATATGCTGTCTAGGTTGGTCAAAACTTTTCTTCCTGGGAGCAAGTGTCTTTTAATTTCATTGCTGCAGTTACCATCTGCAGTGATTTGGAGCCCAAGAAAATAAAGTCTGTCACTGTTTCCATTGTTTTTCCATCTATTTGCCATTAAGTGATGGGACCAGATGCCGTGATCTTAGCTTTCTGAATGTTGAGTTTTAAGCCAACTTTTTCACTCTCCTCTTTCACTTTCATCAGGAGGTTCTTTAGGTATTTGCTTTCTACCATAAGGGTGGTTTCATCTTCGTATTTGAGGTTGTTGATATTTCTCCTGGCAATCTTGATTCCAGCTTGTGCTTCATCTAGCCTGGCATTTTGCATGATGTACTCTGCGTATAAGTTAAATAATCAGGGTGACAATATATAGCCTTGATGTACTCCTTTCCTAATTTGGGACCATTGGGATGTTCCAAGTCTGTTGTTCCATGTCCAGTTCTAACTGTTGCTTCTTGACCTGCATACAGATTTCTCAGGAGGCAGGTCAGGTGGTCTGGTATTCCCATCTCTTTCAGAATTTTCCACAGTTTGTTGTGATCCACACAGGCAAAGGCTTTGGCATAGACAATAAAGCAGAAGTAAATGTTCTTCTGGAACTCTCTTGCTTTTTTAATGATCCAGTGGATGTTGGCAATTTGATCTCTGGCTCCTCTTTTCTAAAACCAGCTTGAACATCTGGACGTTCACAGTTTATGAAGTGTTAAAGTCTGGCTTGGAGAATTGTGAGCTTTACTTTGCTAGCGTGTGAGATGAGTGCAATTGTGTGGTAGTTTGAACATTCTTTGGCATTGCCTTTCTTTGGGATTGGAATGAAAACTGACCTTTTCCAGTCCTGTGGCCACTGATGTGGTCACCTTTTATGCCTTGATAATTTGGTCAGGCTTTTTCAGTGTTTCTCAGCAAATCAAACAGAATTTGCTAAGATGGAGAGTTAACTGATAAATAAGGCATACAACCAAATCTTCAGGGTTTCTGTTGGCATACCAATTTTCTTATACACCAGAGATTTTCAAGGATCACTGGCTTCTATCACATCTTAATGGGCCTAGAGGCAGAGCTGCTTAGTTGGTAGACTGTATCATACAGGAGAGTCTTTTTGGGTGAAGTGGGGATCCAATTAAAGACTACATGTTTCAGGGACATCTGCAGATAGATCTCAATGGGTCACCAGATGTAGTTTATGTTCTTTGAAACCACAAAGATACTCTCCAAATATTGTCTTTCTTAATTGCAGAGAATGAGGGTGAAGCAACTTAACCTTTTATTTTGGAGTAGATGTCCTAACATACCTAAGACTTGAAACATATACATTTTTGTGGGATTTATTTCTACCTCTCTGTCATTTTCACATGTCTTTCCAAAACATATGGGAGATTCATGAATTGAATTAAATTGTTCTGGTAATGGGACCACATCTGGAATTGTAATTATAATTTGGAGTAATTCTCTGATTAAGCTTATAAAAATGTATTCCCCTTTTCAAAGACCCATCCAGCAAATTTGGTAAAACAGTCAAGATACATTCATCTTTCAAGTCTCAGTGGTGCTACTCATCTCTATCATTTTCCCACTTATGTGATGTACCATATGATTTATTATTTTTGTAAAAAAAAGTGAGTTCTAGGACTTTGTCTTTGTTATTTTCACCATAATAACTCTTCACAGAGCAAGTAGACATGTAGGAACTTTTCCACTTGGTGAGCATCTTCTTCAAGAACTGGAAATGTTAACAGCATGAGTTCAGAATCCCCTGATACCCAAATAAAGGCTCCAGAGAGGAGTCACTAAATCCTTTTCAAAATAAAGGCATCTTTTTATTTCTCATGTCACTCACAAGTTCTTGGTAAAATTAACAAATTCTGAGGTTATTTTAGTGCATAGTCATTTATCTTTGGTGAGATCTGAATCCTATCCTAATTCTTGTTACACCTCTAGAGTTAAAAGAGATGGGAGCGGTGGGGGAAGCATTATGATTTTTTTTTATCTGATAAGATTTTAAACAAGAGAAGAAAAGATTTTCAGAGAATGGGCCTTTTATTTTTTTTTTTGGTTCAGAGAGTATCCCATGCTATTCAGATGAACATCTGAATATATTCTTTCAAGTTTTCATGATTCTAGTTTTTCCAAAACAGTACCATACCTTATAGAAAATGATAGTGCTTACCTTCAAATTCAACTGTCATTATAAATCAGCAACTTAGAGGATTCATGTTTACATTTGGTTTTCAGCTGCCTGTGAGTACAGGTGATAATAACTATTTTAACACCATCATAGGAAGCCCCTAGATACATGTCCATCACTTGAACTAAAACTTAGGAATCTGATGCTGTGCACTTCTTAATCTGTCAAACAGTGTTAGGGACAACCACAATACTCCACAGTTTTTGAGTTTCTCATTTTTAAAAATGTTTTGTATTAGTTTCGTAGGGCTACCTTAACAAATTACCACACATCCAAAGTGGATAAAAATAGAAAGATATTCTATTACAGTTCTACAAGCTAGAAGTCCTAAATCAAGATGTTGGTAGGGCATGATCCCTCTGAAATCTGTAGGAGGATTCTTCCTTGCCTCTTTTCTTTGATTCTGATGGTTTGCAGGCATTCAGTATTCTTTGGTTTACAACTGCAAACATTCAATCTCTGCAGATCAAGAAGGCAGAGTGGGCGGATGCTGAGTTTACCTCCTTTCAGGAGTACATTTAAAAATATCAGCACTTGGTAGAACAAGTATTGCTGAAATCGACCTGAAGATTAGCAGAATGGCTCTTCTATAACCAAGGCAGTAAAGAAAGATGCACAGAGTCTGGTAGGTAGGGAGGAGAAGCAATTTAGTCAGGACCAGCACCCTAGTAGGGGATGCAGAAGAACAGTGAGGTATCATAGGCTCAGGGATCCTCTCTTGGAAGCAAGGTATTTGAGCCATATGTTAGAAGCCCCAGCCCTGGGGACTGATAAAGGGAAGGTGAGTCCCCTTAGCTCCTTAGCTCGGTTGGAAACCAGTGGGGCTGACTAAAGGGCTGTGAAAACCTAAGACTCTGCTCTTGAAGAGTGCACACACAGATTTGTTTTCCCCCTGTCACAGCACAGAGGCAAAAGATTAAAAACTGCCTGGGGCTCTGACCAGCTTCCAGGACAGCCCCAGCACATGTTCCAGCCTGCACCAGGCCCCTTTCCAGCAGGACTTGGTCCAGTACTTCTCCCCACTAAGGCACTGGCTCCCATTGCCCAGGAGAGGGTGCACACCTAGAGGAAAGGAGCCAGCTCAAGCCCTGGACCTACTTCTGACCATGACAGGGTCAGTCATTGCCAGCACGTATGTCCCTGCACATACTTGAGAGGAATCACAAGCAACCCAGGAATGTGGCTCCAACCCCTCTGACCCCAACCCAGCCTCTAACCAAGGTGCACTTACCAGGGAAAAAGTGACACCAGCACAGAAGTGCAGCCTCAAGTCCTCAGGCCTCAGCCCTGCCCCTAGCCAAAGTGGGGATTGCAGCCACACCCAGGAGAAACCCAGCTCCCTCAGGGATCCTGCTCCAGTCCCTCCGGCTCCACCCTTGCCTCCTAGTAAGGTGGCGATGGCCACTGAGCATAGGAGAAGCCCCTGCTTGCACCTGGCTCTGGTTTTAGGCCCTCCAACTCCAGCCCTACCTCCCATTAATGTGAATTGTCAGTGTATCCCAGGGGAAGATATAGTCTGTGCTCACTTCAGATCCAGCTTTCTCACAAAGCCACTGGGTACATGTGGACAGCTTAGGAACTCTCTCACACAAGGACAGACCTTCAATACCGGGGTAGGTTAACTGTTTCGCCTAATTTCATAGAGACAGAAAAAGTTAAACAAGATAAGAAGATAAAGGAATATATTTCAAATGAAAGAACAATTTAAAAGTCCTGAAAAAAAAAATAGAATGAAGGTAAATCATTTACCTGACGAAGAGTTCAAAGCGATAGTTATAAGATTGCTAACTGAACTTGGGAAAATAATAGATGAACACAGTGAGAATTACAACAAAGAGATAGAAAATTTTTTTGAAAAATCCAGTCAGAGCTGAATAATACGATAACTAAAATGAAAAATGCACCAGAAGGAATTAACAGCAGATTAGGTGACAGAAGAATGCATATTGACTGAGAAAATAGAATAATGAAAATCACCCAATCAAAACAGCAAAAAGAAAAACAAACTTTAAAAAATGAGGACAGTTTAAGGGATGTTTGCAACATTAAGTGTATAAATATTCACACTGTAGGAGGCATAGGAGGAGAAGAGAGAGAGAAAGGGATAGAAAATGTATTTGATGAAATTATGGCTAAAAACGTTCTTGAACCTGAAGAAGGAAATAGATATCCAGGTACAAGAAGCACAGAGAATCCCAGACAAGATAAACCCAAAGAGACCCACAGTAAGTTATATCATATTGAAGTGGCAGAAGTTAGAGAATTTTAAAGGCAACAAGAGAAAACAAACAGTCACATCAAAGGAACCATCTACCAATTGATTATTCAGCAAAAACTTTACAGAAGAGAATAACACCTCTGAAAGGAAAAATCCTATAATCTGAGATGCTCTAACCAGCACGTTTGTCATTCAGAATTGAAAGAGAAATAAAGAGCTTCTCAAACAAGCTCTTTCAAAAGATGAAAAGAGTTCATAAACACTAAATCAAACTTATGAAAAGTATTAAATGGTCTTTTTTTCTAAATGAAAAAGAAAAAGCTACATTAATAAATAAGAAATTATATGAATGGAAAATGACCCTGGTAAAGGCACATATATAGGAAAGTCAATGGTTTAATCATTTAAATAAGCTGGTATAAAGGTTAAAAGACAAAAATTTGAAATCAATTTTGACTACTATACAATAAACAGTTAAGGAATAAGCATGAAGATATAAAATATGACCCTGAAAACAAAACATGGGAATGGGGAATAAAACAGGTAGATATTTTAGAATGTGTTTAACTTCAGTGACTATGAGTTTAAAATAAGTCAATGTATGTGAACTCTATGGTATCCAATTTATATGAACTCTATGGCGAGTGGCGGCTACGTGACTCTGGAGTGGCGAAAGGAGATACCCCATGTCCAAGGTCAGGAGCAGCGGCTGCAGTTTGCTGGAGCAACGGTGAAGAGATACCCATGTCCAAGGTCAGAGAAATCCCAGTAAGATGGTAGGCGCTGGAGCAGCTGTGAGGAGGTACCCCACGTCCAAGGGCAAAGAGGAAGCCCCAGCAAGATGGTAGGAGAGGTGCAGTCACATTTAGACTCAAACCCCATTCCCGCCAGAGATGCTTAGAGGGCTCAAACAAACCCTGTGTGCACCAGGACCCAGGAGAAAGGAGCAGTGACCCCACAAGAGACTGGCCCAGACTTGCCCGGGAGTGTCCAGGAGTCTCCAGTGGAGGTGTGGGCTGGTGGTGGCCTGCTGCAGGGTTGGAGGTACTGTAGCAGTACATGCTGGGATCTTTTGAAGGAGATCACCATTATCTTCATTACCTCCACCAAGGTTTGGCCCCAGGTAAATAGCAGGGAAGGAACACAGGTCCACCCATCAACAGAAAATTGGAGTGAAAGATTTACTGAGCATGGCCCTGCCCATTAGAACAAGACCCAGTTTCCCCCTTAGTCAGTCTTTCCCATCAGGAAGCTTCCATAAGCCTCTTACCTTTTTCCATCAGAGGGCAGACAGACTGAAAACTACAATCACAGAAGACTAACCAATCTAATCACATTGACCACAGCCTTGTCTAACTCAATGAAACTATGAGCCATGCTGTGTAGGGCCACCCAAGATGGACGGGTCATGGTGGAGAGTTCTGACAAAATGTGGTCCACTGGAGAAGGGAATGGCAGACCACTTTAGTGTTCTTGCCTTGAGAACCCTGTGAACAGTATGAAAAGGCAAAAAGATAGGACACTGAAAGATGAACTCCCCAGGTTGGTGGTGCCCAATATGCTACTGGAGATCAGTGGAGATATAACTTCAGAAAGAATGAAGAGACGGAACCAAAGCAAAAGCAGCAACCAGCTGTGGATGTGACTGGTAATGGAAACAAGCTCTGATGCTGTAAAGAGCAATTTTGCATAGGAAACAGGAATGTTAGGTCCATGAATCAAGGCAAATTGGAAGTGGTCAAACAGGAGATGGCAAGAGTGAATGTCGACATTTGAGGAATCAGCAAACTAAAATGGACCGGAATGGGTGAATTTAACTCAGATGACCATTATATCTACTACTGTGGGCAAGAATCCCTTAGAGAAATGGAGTAGCCATCATGGTCAACAAAAGAGTCCGAAATGCTGCACTTGGATGCAATCTCAAAAATGACAGAATGACCTCTGTTTGTTTCCAAGGCAAACCATTCAGTATCACGGTAATCCAAGTCTATGCCCCAACCAGTACACTGAATAAGCTGAATTTGAATGGTTTTATGAAGACCTACAAGACCTTTTAGAACTTACACCAAAAAAAGATGTCCTTTTTATTATAGGGGACTGGAATGCAAAAGTAGGAAGTCAAGAAACACCTGGAGTAACAGGCAACTTTGGCCTTGGAGTACAGAATGAAGCAGGGCAAAGAGAACGCACTGGTCATAGCAAATACCCTCTTCCAACAGGACAAGAGAAGACTCTACACATGGGCATCACCAGATGATCAACACCAAAATCAGATTGAGTATATTCTTTGCAGCTAAAGATGCAGAAGCTCTATTCAGTCAGCAAAAACAAGCCCGAAGAATTGATGCTTTTGAACTGTGATGTTGGAGAAGACTCTTGAGAGTCCCTTGGACTGCAAGGAGATCCTACCAGTCCATCCTAAAGGAAATCTGTCCTGAATATTCATTGGAAAGAGTGATTTTGAAGCTGAAACTCCAATACTTTGGCCACCTGATGTGAAGAATTGACTCATTTGAAAAGACCTTATGCTGGGAAAGAGTGAAGGTGGGAGGAGAAGGGGATGACAGAGGTTGGATGGCATCACTGACTCATTGGACATGAGTTTGAGTAAACTCTGGGAGTTGACAATGGACAGGGAGGCCTGGTGTGCTGCAGTCCATGGGGTCGCAAAGAGTCAGACACGCTGAACGACAGTGAACTGAACTGAACTATGATAACCAAAAATCAAAAAACCTACAGTAGATGAGCAAAAACTAGAGAGAACGCCCAAATGTAACACTAAAGAAAATGATCAAGCCACAAGGGAAACGACTAATGAAGGAAGGAACAGAGAAGAACTGCAAAAATAACCAGAAAACAGGTAACAGAATGGCAATAAGTTTGTACCTATCAATAATAATTTTAAACATCAATAGACTAAGTGCTCCAATCAAAAGACATAAGGTAGCTGACTGAATAAAAAAGAAGAACCATCTATATGCTGCTCACAAAGATTCTCTTTAGAGCTCAATACACACGGACTGAAGGTAAGGGAAAAAATATTGCATGTAAATGGAAACAAAAAGAATGTTGGGGTACTAATATTCTTATCAGACAAGGTCGATGTAAAAAAAAAGTCTAAATAAAAGACAAAGAAGGTCATTGTATATGATAAAAGGTCCAACACAAGAAGGGAATATAACATTCATAAACATAGGCATTTAATATAAAAGCAGCTAAATACATAAAACAAATATTAATGGATATAAAGGGAGACATTGACAATAATAGTAGGGGACTTTAACAACCCACTTACTTCAGTGGATAGATCATTCCAGACAGAAAATCAGTAATGAAATAGTGACCTTAAATGGCACACTAGACCAAGCTAATTTGATAGATATCTATAGGACATTTCAACCCCAAATAGCAGAACACACATTCTTTTCCAGTACATATGGTACATTATCCAGGATAGATCACACGCTAGGCTACAAAAGAGTCACAACAAATTTAAGAGTATAGAAATTATACCAAGCATTTTTATTGACCTCAATGATATGAAACTAGAAATCAATACCAAGTAGAAGAAGAAAAAGCATAAAACCATGTAGAGACTAAACAACATGTAAATGAAATGGCCTCATCCTGACTTGACTAATTCCATATGCAATGACCCTGTTTCCAAAAAAAAATTCACTGCGAATAAGTGTGAGATATTGGAGGTTAGGATTTCAATGTATATTTTTAGGTAATACAATTCAACCCATAACATATTCTATCCACTTACAACTACAGCCCCATAGGTTTTGCTTTTATGTAAATCTAAATTTTAATTCAGTTAACATGTTTTTTTCCTTTGCAAGCTTGATATTCTAATGTCTTAGTACTCAAATGAGTTTTACTGATTTTAGACTCATCTATAATAGGTAATGCTACCTAGTTTTATTCCATTTCTCTAAAATTCTGAATCTGGAATTCCATTTCTGGTAACAACTTTGGTGACACTCAGATATCTTTGTTCAATAAATGGGGCCAATATAGTTTCCTGTGTTTTAAAGAAAAGAGATTTATTAAGATATTTAGAAGCCCATAGAATAAGTAGGAAGCCTGGATAACAATGCTTGGTAACAGATCAGAACCAAAAAGATGACCAAGAATCTGACTATAGTTACAACAGAGAAACCATCACTTAGACTGTTGCTAAATTTGTTTCTACTATTGAAACCTTGACTTTGCTAATGATTCCATGAATATATTCTAACTGCCCAGCCATTTTGGTCAGTATATTGAGTCAAGTCTTAGCAAAATTTCAACTTGTTTTCATCTTATGTCTTAGCTGTTAGGGGGCAGAGAGAAGGAATATCTGCTTGTCCCTATTGGCTATCTTCAACCTACCTCTCTCTCTCTGTCCTGCTTTCTTCCTCCTTTTCTGTCCTTCCTTTCTTCCTTCCTTCCTTTCTCTCTCTCTCTCTTTCTTCTTTATTTTCGCCTTCCACCTCACTTGTACCACTGAGTTCAGTATACTCTCTCAACTGGGGAAATTGATTTTTCCTTAATGTTGTTGCCTTGGCAGTACATGAAGTCTCCAAATTCTTTTTCTTCCCCAGGTTCTTATAGTGATTTAAAACGTGGAAAACCTAAACCGAAAGTTATCAGATTTCCTCTTTGTTTTTTTCCTTTTTCCATATTCATTTTTAGAGGTGATGAAAAAAGAGCCAGTAAAATGGTTATGTAGAAAGTAACAATATTGATTAATATCCTCTGTTCTAGATATTTTACAGATAAAAGACAGATTTCAGAGAGGGTAAGTTATATGTTCAAAATGATACTAATCAAAGTAGTGAATCCAAAGCATAAATCCAAATTTTCTGACTATAGTATTTGACATTTTCTAATACACTATGCTCTTCCTCAGTGGTTTACAAAGTAGATTTGATAAATGAAGTGATGACATAGGACAAGATGGTTGGATGGCATCACTGACTCAATGGCCATGAGTTTGAGCAAGCTCTGGGAGATGGTGAAGGACAGGGAAGCCTGGCATGCTGCAGTCCATGGGGTCGCAAAGCATCAGACATGACTGAGCAACTGAACAATGGCAACAACAGAAATGATCAATTATGTATTGATATCATTAAAATGTTGGTTCTTTCAACTTGATCTATAGATTGAATGCAATTTCAATCAAAATTGTGCAAATTGCTTTGTGGACATCGACACATTGATTTTAAAGTTTATAGGGAAAGGAAAAAGATCCAGAATAGACAGTAAAACATTAAAGAAGAATCAAGTCAGAGACTGATGCTGCTCTACTTAAACTTATTATAAAGCCAAGACAGTGCAGTATTAATGAAACACAAATAGATCAGTGTAATAGAACACAGATATGGTCACCTGATCTGTGCAAGAGTGAGTCAATGAAGAAAGGACAGTCTTTTCAATGCCTTTGGAAAAAACAGGATAACCACATGCAAAAATACATTAATGAATAAACCTAGACACAGACATTATTCCTTTCACAAAAAAGAATTCAAAATGGAACACAGACCTAAATGTAAAGTGGAAAGCTATAAAACTCCTGAAAAATAGTATAGGATATCTAGATGACCTTGTGTTTCACAGTGACTTTCTAAATACAATATCCAAAGCACTATCCATGAAAGAAAAAAGAATTGAGAGTTGAGCTTCATGAAATTAAAATTGCTCTGAGAAATACAAGTCACAGATTGTATTAAATAAATGAAAATACAAGTCACAGATTTGGAAAAATGTCTCTGCAAAATATATATCTGTTAAAGGACTTAAAAGACTGGTGTTAAGAATATACAAAGAACACTTAAAACTCAGCAGTGAGGAAACAAATGACCCAATTTAAAAATGGGCAAAAGATTTGAACAGACACCTCACCAAAGAAGATATACAGATGGCAAATAAACATGTTAAAATGTGCTCAGCATCACATGTCATCAGGGAAATGCAAATTAAAAGAATAATGAGATGCCACTACAAACCTATTAGAATGACCAAATTCCAAAACAATGACACAGCAAATGTCGCTGAGAATGAACAGGAACTTTCATTCATTGCTTACTGGAATACAAAGTGATAGGCCACCTTAGAAGACAGTGTGGCAGTTTCTTATGAAGCTGAATATACCGTTCCACATTATCCAGCAATTGTGATACTTTGTATTTACCCAAATGAATTGGAAAACCTACACACAAAAGCTTTCACACAAATGTTTAAAGCAGCTTTATTCATAATTGCCAAAATTTGGAAACAACCAAGATGTATTTCAATAGATGAGTGGATAAATGTACTGTGGTACATCCAGACAATGGAATAGTGTTCCGTGCTAAAAGAAAGAGTTATCAAGCCCATGCTGATGGCTTAAGCCTTATGTTTTAAACAGACGTAGAGAAACCTTCAGTGCATATGAATAAGTTAAGGAAGCCAATCTGAAAAGGCTACATATTGTGTGACTTCAGATATATGACATCACGAAAAAGGCAAAACTATGGAAATTGTATAAACCTCGGAGATTTTCAGGAGTTCAGGGGGACGGAGGAAGGGATGAAAAGGTGGAGCACAGATATTTAGGACAGTGCTATTATTCTGCAAGATACTATAACTGTGTATACATGTCACAAAACTTAGTATACAAAACAAAGAGCAAACTATAATGCAAAGCCATGAACTTTAGTTAATAATAATATATCAATATTGGGTCATCAATTGCAAAAAATGTACCAGGCTAACAAAAGATGTTTATTACAGGAGAAACTGTATGTAGGGTGTTGAAGGTGTATATGGGAACCCTATGCATTTTGCACTCAGTTTTTCTGTACATATAAAACCCATCTCCATCTAAAAAATGAAATCTATAAAATACTATAGGTATTGATTAAAAAAAAGATCAAGAACATGTTGAGATGGCAAAATAGCATGGAAGGACCCGTGCAGGATACATTTCAATGACTGAAATATTAGGTTGTTTTGGAACCAAGTGAAAGGTAAGTTTTGGGAGGGGAGTTTAACAGGAGGCTAAAGAATCTTTGAGCAGAGAAGTGAATTGCTACCACTAGACTTTAGGAATTTGAGTTGAGAACAGCCTTAGGGATTTTGAGAACATACAGTAACTTAATACCTTAAGATAACAAGTAGGTATTAAGAGGGCCTGGATTAGAGCATAGTAATATATGAATAAGAAGAAATCTCTATCAGGAAGGCTCCTGTGGAAATGTGTTAAAAAAATTGGTACTGGAACGCATACTTTCTCTGTTCATCTCCACTGGCTTCTTTTCCTAAGTTTACAGATTTGCTTCAATTGTATTCATCCGCAAGAAGATATTTTCTTATCTTTCTTTTTTCCTACTTAAGCTACTATCTAAACTCCTTCTTTTACTACAGTGTGCTTCTTAAAAGAGTAATTACCTTCATTGCATTCACGTTCTCATAGACCATTCTCTTCTTGCAAAATCTCTCCCCTAACTCCCCCTCCACTATTTCTTTTAACTTGGATTTTTTTTTTAATTCTTCACCTGGTTTGTTGAGTGTTCTTCAGCTCACTTGTTAACATTGGCACTCCTGAGCAGTGCCTATCTTTTCAGTGAATGTCAGTCTCCTGTGCACCCAGGATTTTAATTGTTACATACACCCTGAGGTCTTCCACTTCACTATCTGCATCCAGATGCCATTTCTCAACTCTAGAGATTTATTTCTGTTTTTTACCTTCAAATTCCACAATCAACTCAAACTTGAAATGTTCTAAATTGAACATTTTTCTTCCTTGTGTATCTTCTGCTAACTATCTTTTAATATGGAAATGTTATATTTAACACCTCCACCTGCACATCATCCCTACCTTCCCATGTATTTGTCAAGTTCAGTAAATTCTACCTCTAAAGTGATTTTTCAGATCTGCTTTTCTCTATCTGCATTCCCCAAGTTTTCATTATTACTTACCCATATCATTGAATCAGTTGCTAACAGGTTTTTCTGCCACCATTATATCTTTCCTTTGACATCACTTTGCATCCCTGCCAAAATTCTCCATCATGTGAATTTGGCTATTTTGATTTCAAAGACCTTAATATAGGATAAAGTTTAAATAATCTAGCTTCACCTTTACTCTCTAGGCTCGTTCTTCTTAAACTGTCTGGAGAGAAGGCCAGGCCAGTTTTCCTTGCCTTCTTTTAATCCATTGTGAGCAACAGTTTTATAAAATTGAATGTAAATTCTTTATCAGAATAATTAAGACTTGCTGGAACATTGTAGCAATGTCAAATTACCGTAAAACACTCAAGTTGTTAATCACATTTTCTCCAGTTTCACTGACACTTCATAGTTTATAGTTCAGCACCAGGAGTACTGATCTAGGTTAGTATTTTCTCTTTCCCCATAATATCAATACTTTTGTGTAACTTTTGTAGTAATCATGCCAACTATTTGAGGGATCTGATAAAAGATGAGAAATGTTTGCCGAGTAATTCATAGAGGATATACACATAAAGGAATTAAACATAATTTTGACTTTCTATGAGATCATAAAATCTGTTTCTAAAAACATCTAACTATCTACAAGACCTTCATGGTGGAGTAGAAGGACATGCACTCATCTTCTGCAAGAACACCAAAATCCCAACTAGCTGTATGTGATTTCAGAATTTTGGTGCTATTGATTGTAATGGCGGAGTGGAAAAGTGTTTCAAAAATGTTAGCTCTACAAATATAATACACTCAATTGGATCAAATTGTAAATTAGTTCAACCATTGTGGAACAGTATTTGGTAATATTTATTAAAATGGAACATATATATCCTCCGTGACCAAGTACATTTACTATTAGGAGCAGTGAAATGGCAGGAGTATTTTGTGCTTCCCAGACATACATACTAATCTTTATATCAGCAGTATCCAAAGTAGTCCCAATCTGAAAACTGTCCAAATGTCCACCTACCATAAAATAGATTTTAAAAGTTGGTATATTAATTCAGTGGGATGCTATTTAGTAGTAAATATGAACACATTGCAACTATACTCGATAGCATAGTGGATATGTTAAACATAAAGGTGAGTGAAAGGGGACAGTCACACAAAGTATGTACTTTATGATTCCATTTAAATCAAGCACAAATAAAGGCAAAGTTATTCCACCTTGTTAGAAGCCAAGTTAGTGATTACTGTTAAAGGAATAGCAACTAATAGTGAGCACAACAAGGGTTCACTGACGTTACTGATATATTATTTCTTCACAAGTGTGCTCCACAGATCCTCAGACGCCCATTGTGAAAGTCCATTAAGCCACGAAGCTATGGTTTCTTTGTTTGTTTTGGTATGTATATTGTACTTTAGTAAAAATTTTACTTTAAAATAGTTCTTGACTAAGTTTCTGC
Source organism: Cervus canadensis (assembly GCF_019320065.1). NCBI lineage: Eukaryota > Metazoa > Chordata > Mammalia > Artiodactyla > Cervidae > Cervus > Cervus canadensis. The sequence continues at coordinate 35,445,712 of NC_057412.1, forward strand.
TAGTGACATGATATCTAAGAGGGAATTAACTCTGGGCGGGTAATAATAAAGGACTAAAATATGAGGACTTAGATACTGGAGTCAAACAGAAAGAGATGACTGCCAAAATCATCCATATGTCACTTTGGGTGAGTATGTGGAAAGCTGGAAAATAAAAGTCAAGTTTTCAACTTTAATATACTTAATATTTGCACATCAGGAGGAAAAATTATAATTAAAAAAAAGAATCAAAGAAAGAGGGTAGAGGAAAAATTAGAGAAAATTTTCAGAGTTGAATAAGCTAAGAATTTATTTTGACTCTAGCAATTGTTCAGTAATAGCAGAAAAAAGCAGGGAAAAAATAAGTAAAATAATAGTCGATAGCCGAAGAATTGATGCTTTTGTACTGTGATGTTGGAGAAGGCTCTTGAGAGCCCTTCAACTGCAAGGAGATCCAACCAGTCCGTCCTAAAGGAGATCAGTCCTGGGTGTTCATTGGAAGGACTGATGTTGAAGCTGAAACTCCAGTCCTTTGGCCACCTGATGCAAAGAGCTGACTCATTTGAAAAGACCCTGATGCTGGGAAAGATTGAAGGCAGGAGGAGAAGGGGACGACAGAGGATGAGATGGTTAGATGGCATCACCGACTCGATGGACATGGGTTTGGGTGGACTCTGGGAGTTGATGATGGACAGGGAGGCCTGGTGTGCTGCAGTTCATGGGGTTGCAAAGAGTCGGACATGACTGAGTGACTGAACTGATCTTATAAGGAATAACCGATCTGTTTGGAGTAATGTCAGTATTTTGGCCATAATTTAAATCAGAGTTGGGATTAGTAATCAAATAGGTGGTGAAGAATGGAGGTAAGAATTATTGCACACATTTTTGAATAGTTTCATTGGTAAATATGGGAGGGGGGGAAACAATGACTTTGCAAAGAACACTTTCAACATTTTATACCATAAAATAATACATCTCCTGAAAATATCAACTGCTCATCTGTCTTCCACTTTATTTCTCTGAGACACTGATACCAGAAACTCTAAAACTGAAACATATACAAATCACTTTATCACCTAGATAAATCTTTTCTAAGCTATACATTATAGCTCTATCTATGACCTTATGTAGTTCTTATAATGGCTGAATATAATGAATGTTACATAAAATACCAAAAAAATCACTATAATTACTTATTAAAATTATGAGCACATGTAAGCATTTTCAACATAGACAAAATAAAAGCTGAAGTACATAATCAACTATGAATTGAGTTATCAATGCTCAGACAGCATAACTGATTCAATGAAACACGGCTCCATGCACTTCACATTTGTGAAAGTTTATTACATTTATTATAAACTAATTAGCATTGCAATGTAATAGTATAACCTAAGGGGCTGGCTTGCCTTCAGTAGTTCTGAAGGTAATGGAGGTTGAAAGCCTGTCTATTCTGGTAAATAGTTCTCCTCACTCATGAATTATCTTAATATAATATGTAAAATAAGAATATGATGCAGTGTAAACTTGAGAACTTTGAAATATATGAGGTGAAAATGCTGAAAGGAGCTTTTAGAAACAAGTTTAGACTATCTGTTGGGATATAAGTGATACTGAATCTGAATGGTGTTTCTAGCTATCAACAAAGCGAGTATAAAACTAGATAGACAAAACTAAATCCTCGCTATTTTCACCCCATGTCACTGCCGGAAGCAGGTGGACTTTCTCTTGGAATTAATTGCCTATCTACAGTCTTCCAAATACAGCGATAGTGTTGCATGATGGTTGATTGGAAACGTAGTGGTCGTGGCTTAGTCACTAACTGGTGTCTGACTCTTTGCAACCCCATGGACTGGAGCCTGCCAGGCCCCTCTATCCATGGGCTTTCCCAGGCAGAAATACTGGAGTGGGTTTCCATTTCCTCCTCCAGGGGTTCTTTTCAACCCAGGGATCAAACCCACTTCTCCTGCGCTGCAAGCAGTTTCTTTACCACTGGGCCACTGGGGAAACCCATATTGCCTGGGTTCAAATCCCAGTTCCACTACTTCTGGCTGTTCCACTACTTCTACTTGTGGTTCTGACAAGTTCTCTAATCTTTTTGTGTCAGAGTTTCCTCGACAGTAGTAGGGAGTATTGTAATAGTCACATCATCATAGGAGAATGGTGAGGATTGAATGATGTGATGCATGAAAAGTATTTAAAATAGTCTGGCACACAGTCAGTCCTAAATGTTAACTCCTGTTTACAGTACTTGACCTCAGTCTTTGGATGTTTAAATGGAGGTCTGAGCTGAGGACTGGAATAAATATATGGTTCTTCATGATAAAATATAAGCATTTGTGTGTTTTTGTTTTTGTTACTAAGAGAAAAAGAGAGGAGAAGGAAGTAGCAGCAAAGAGAAAAAGAAAAATAAGGGTCAAGAAACATGAAGAACTGGATTTCAAAGAGAGGGAATGCTTGAGATATCTGTTTTAATTCATTAAATTTTAAAGAAGATTATCAATGGATAAGGAAGCTGTGGTACATATACACCATGGAATATTACTCAGCCGTCAAAAAGAATTCATTTGAACCAGTCCTAATGAGATGGATGAAACTGGAGCCCCTTATACAGAGTGAAGTAAGCCAGAAAGATAAAGAACATTACAGCATACTAACACATATATATGGAATTTAGAAAGATGGTAACGATAACCCTATATGCAAAACAGAAAAAGAGACACAGAAATACAGAACAGACTTTTGAACTCTGTGGGAGAAGGTGAGGGTGGGATGTTTCAAAAGAACAGCATGTATACTATCTATGGTGAAACAGATCACCAGCCCAGGTGGGATGCATGAGACAAGTGCTCGGGCCTGGTACACTGGGAAGACCCAGAGGAATCGGGTGGAGAGGGAGGTGGGAGGGGGGATCGGGATGGGGAATAAGTGTAAATCTATGGCTGATTCATATCAATGTATGACAAAACCCACTGAAATGTTGTGAAGTAATTAGCCTCCAACTAATAAAAAAATTTAAAAAAAAAAAAGAAACTGAAAAAAAAAATAAACCACATTAAGTAAAAAAAAAATAAAGAAGATTATTTAAGAACTTTTGGTAGACACATTTTCAAACATAACAAAGAAGAAAAAAATAGTACGATATACACACCCATGCACTCATCTCCTAGCATCAACAATTAACAACACATGTTTTGTCTATGCAGTCACTCATTCTCTGTCCCCTCAGTTGGATTATTTTAAACCAAACCCCAGTATATCATTTATTCTATATTCATAAGCATATATGTCTATAAGATAAGGTCTCGATATATATAATAATCACAGTTTATTATCTTATTTGCAGCAAAACATAATTCTTTGGCACTATCAAATAGTCAGTGTGCAAATCTCCTATTTCTTAAGAGAACACAGATACATATGAAAAAGTGAAAGTGTTAGTAGTTCAGTGGTGTCCGAGTCTTTGTGACCCCAGGGACTGTAGCCCATCAGGCTCCTCTGTCCATGGGATTTCCCAAGCAAGAATACTAGAGTGGGTAGCCATTCCCTTCTTCACAGGAATCTTCCCATCCCAGGGGTCAAACCTGGGTCTCCTGCATTGCAGGCAGATTCTTTACCATCTGAGACACCAGGGAAGCCCATATACAATTTAATATCGGTTGCCTTGATAACGTGTAAATTATATTTTTTCTCGGCTTAATTGAAACTAGTTACGTGCAAAAGGTGTGTGGGGGTGTGTGTGTGTGCGTGCACGCATGTGATGGATGTCTAAATAAAAAGGTTGGTCTAGGTTGATAAGGTCTCTTGATATATATAATAACCACAATTTTATTATCACATTTGCAGCAAAGCATAATTCCTTGGCATTATTCAATACTCAGTGTCCAAATTTTCCCTATTTCTCCAGAGAACATGGACACTTATATTCAATTTAAATTTTATTTTCTTGATAACATGTAAATCATATTTTCTCTGTAGTTTAATTAAAACTAGTTACATACAAAAGCTTGCTTTAGATGTGTGTATGGGGGTTTGTGTGTGTGTGTGATAGACATCTAAATAAAGAGGTTGATCTAGGTTGAAATGGTATGAAGTGGGAAGAACAATGCATTCTGAGAGAAAGTGTGTTAGTCACTCAATAGTATCCGACTGTTTGTGACCCTATGGACTGGAGCCCACCAGGCTCCTCTCTCCATGGAATTCTCCAGGCAAGAATATTGGAGTGGGTTGCCATTTCCTTCTCCAAGTTTCATATAAAGCCTTGATTATCTTCCATTGCTGAGCTTGTGGAATCATAATGTTTTCATCTGACTTAGACTTATTAACCCATCCCCTTAGACGTATTAACCCCTTATGTTTAGCCCAGTTTTCTTTCTTGGTATAGCAAGGTTGTGGCATTTCCTCTATTAAGCCTAGGTCTTTTAAAACTGCCTGTGTTTTTTCTGTTGATCTGTAATCTGCTTTCTTTGCTTCTTGGTCAGCTCGGTGATTTCCTTTTCCAATTTCAGACCTGGGAATCTGAGACTGATGTCCTCTACAGTGAATAGTCATTTCTTAAAGATCTTGTAAAGTAACCACTGGCTGGACCTCTTTGGCCAGATCTGGAACTTCGATATTCTACATTCCAGGGCCTATTATGTCTTCTATTTCAACTTTAGTTTCAATCTGCCTCTTTCTGTTTTCTGTTAAAATCATTTGGTGAAGAGGAAGGTTCCTTTGCCCTTCCAGAAACAGAGTGGCCCATAACTTAGTTAATAAATCTCTTCCTATTAAAGCGATGGGGCAATCAGGCACAAATAGAAATGAATGTAAAAACAACTGACCATTAACATTGCACAAAATGGGCTCTAGGAAAGTGTGTCCCTGTTTCTTCCCTGACAAACCCATTACATATTCATCATGATTGTTAAGGTTTCCAATCCTTTGGGTTAAGACTGAGAAGGTTGCACCAGGGTCTATAAGAAATTCTACCAAGTGGCCAGCCACATCAATGATCACCCAAGGCTGAACATTAGTTATGTAGACAGTATCTCTAGGCAGAGCCACTTTCACCCTCGGGTCCCATTAGTCTTCTGATTGCAAAACCATCAATGGCTGAGGGGCCCCCATTGCTCTCTGGCATCTGGGGCATTCCCTCTGACAATGCCCTGGCTGCTTGCAAAGGACACATTGACCACAGTCCTTCCTCCAGTGCTCCTTCTGTCTGCACATGATACGCCTGTCTTGTATGGGTGCCCATGGGCCTTGTGGTCTGCCAGGACCAGACTGGCCCAGAAAAGGCAGCCTCCTAGTTGGTGGTCTTTGAGCAGACAGAGCCATTGCAGTCATTTGGGTCTCTTGCATATTTCTCTGGGTGCATTCAGTCTTTTCAGCCGTATCCTTATTATTGAAACTGAATAAGCCATTTGGAGTAAATCATTCATTGAAGTCTGAGGACCAGCAGTTGCTTTCTGAATTTTGTGCCTGATGTCTGGGGCAGACTGGGCTATGAAATGCATAGCCAAAAGGACCCATCTCTCAGAGGAGGAGAGACCCACATTTGTATACTTCCTAAAAACCTCCTCTAATCTCCTTTGGAAGACTGCAGGAATTTCATCCTGTCCCTCTTGGACCTCTTTCACCTTTTCATAATTAATAGGTTTTACTGTAAGTTTCTTCTTACCCTCTGTTAAACAGTTAATCATATGACCCTATCTATCTCTATCAATAGAATTCAGCTGGTAATTCCATTGCGGGTTTGTATAAGATATTTAGGTATTTAGTTTAACTATCTTGCGATAAAAGTATGGTTATATTTGGCTGTAGAACATCCAGCAAATTTAACTTTAAGATTCATTATGTCCTAATTTCAAATCTTTGTATTTGTTTGTGTAACAATAGAAGAAGCATGCATTTTGTAGCCACACAGACCTAAATTCAATTTTGTCCTCTACACACTACTTTTAACATGCTCAGCTCAATTTCTGTTTGATCTTCATCTGTTTTTTAAAATGAGAATGATTGTACCAATTGTGGCATGCTGAAGTGATAATTAAATAAAATGATTATGAAGGCATTTAGCACAGAGACTAGTATAGGAGACACTCAAATAATCCAAGCCTCTCTTTACTAGAAAAGGTGACTATTAGTTCTGGTTATGACTACCATGCTATAGGCAATATTTATATGACATCTGTTTAACAACTTCCTATGACAAATAAATATGGTTTATTGACAAAAACATATAGATTTAAAAGTTTGCAGTTCAATGTAAAGTTGTCAAGTGACAAACTCAGCTAGATTTATTTGCTAATATGATTACATGTGGAAATTTTAAAAAAGTCCATTTGGGGCAGCTCTGATATAAATGTGTAGTAGCTAGTGTGTGAAAGACATGGTAATTCTTCGTTATTTTTACTGGTATGATCACACTAGGACTGATGTATTCGATTTTGGACTCCATGTATTATGATGCTATAGATGGTGATTTTACTTATAAGTAACAAAACAAATGAATGATCATAACAAAACAAAACAAAATAGATAAGAGAATAAACAGTTGATAGAGGGGAGGGGGCTGGGAGGATCAGTGAAATACTTGAGGGAAATTAAGAATTGTGAAATAAAGGAAATGTACAGTGTGGGAAATAGAGCAAATAATAATGTAATATCTTTGATGATGAAGGCTGTCAAAGGATACAAACTTCCAGTTATAAATAATTACTAGGGATGTGATGTTCATGATTAATACAATAGTAACACTGCTAAATATTATCTATGAAAGATGTTGAGAGTAAATCCTAAGAATTGTCATTATAAGGAAAATATTTTTTTCTTTTTCATGTCTATATGAGATGATGGATATTCGCTAATCTTACTGTGATAATCACTTCATGATTTATGTAAGTAAAATCATTATGTTGTACACCTTAAGCTTATACAGTGTGTATATGTACGTGTGTGTGCTCAGTCATGTCCAACTCTTTGTGACCCTGGGAAACCTTCTTTGTACATAGCAAGCTGTTTTTATTTTGCTGCATTTAAAATTCTTTATTTTAAAAATTTGACATTTCAATTATGTGTCTGGTTGTGGATCACTTTGGGTTAATCTTTTTTGGGACTCTCTGTGCTTCCTGAACTTGGATGTCTGTTTCCTTCATCATGATGGAACTCTTCAGCCATTATTTCTTCAAAGAAATATTGTCTTTTCTTCCCTCTCTTTTCCTTCTGGGACCCTTATAAAGTAAATGTTCGTACACCTGTTGTTGTTCCAAAGATATCTTAATCTGTCATCATTTTAAAAATTCCTATTCCTTTTTGCCATTCCAACTGGGTGATTTCCACTACTCTGTGCTCTAGTTTGCTGATCTGTTCTTCAGCCTCATAGAATCTGCTGTTTATTCTATTTAGGGTATTTTTCACTTCAGTTACTGTATTCCTTAGCTCTGATTGGCTCTTTATTTATTTCCTGACTCCTTGTTGAAATTCTTTTTGTGCTTAGCCATTTTTCTGCAGTTCAGTGAGCATCTTTACGATCATATTTTGACCTCTTTTATCAAGTAGATTACTCATCTCTGTTTTAATTTTCTTTGGTGTGAGGTTTTGTCTTGATCTTTCATTTGGAACACAGTTCTTTATCTCCTCACTTTGCCTAACTCTCTGTGTTTGTTTCTATGTACTAGGTAGATCAGCTGCATTTCCCAGTCTTAGAGAAGTGACCTTATATAGGAAATTTCCCCCTCTGAAGAGAAATCCCCTCTGTTGGTCAGAGTCAACTGCTCCAGGGTTATCCTCTGTGTAGACTGCGCCTTCCTGTCATGCCAATGCTGTGACTGCCGCACGTGTTCTGGCTTGTGGGACTGGCCCTCAGGACTAGCCATGATTTCTGTTGGTGCTATAATGGGTGCTTCCAGTCCCCAATGGGCCTGACTACAAAGCTTGGCCATGGCTGCTGCCTTTTGGGGCAGGGCTGGTCTTCTTGTTCACGGTTGTGGGGGCCAGTTGTGATATTTGGGAGCACTGGTGAGTAGGCCTGATACTCTGAGGTGGGAGCTGCTTTAGGTGGACGCTGGTCTTAAAGCAGGCTGCCTGCCAGGTTTGGTGGGAGAGAGTTGCTTCGGAGAGACCAGTCTGGGCTGGTGAGTGTGATGGGGATGGTCCTCAATAAACTGCTATGGTGGGGTCCATGGTGTTAGTTAGCTTTTTATAGAGTGATGGAAATGGCACCCACCAGCACAGTGTCAGCTACGTGGAAAGAGAATTCAAAACAAATGGCACTTGCCAATGCTTTTGTCTCTGGAGAATATTCCACCAGATCACTGCCCCTCCACACACACCCTGAAATGAGTCAGTGAATCTTCTTTTATGACCCAGATGTTTATGACCCTACTGCCTCTGCACTAGGAATGAGCATGTGAGTTTGTGTTTGAGCTCTTCCAGAACAAAGCCTTGATTTCCTGCAGTTCTTGGGTTCTTCTAGACATAAGCCCCCTGGTCTTCAAAGCCAGACACTGTGGGGACTTCTCTTTCCAGTGTAGGTCCTCAGGACTGGAGAACCTTATGAAGCTTGACTTGTGTGTTTGTGACTTCTCCTTCCATTTTTGGGTCACTGTGCTGAGGGTACGGGTCCTGACTAGACTGCAGCTCTCCCCTTCCTACTAATCTCAATGTGTTTTTCCTTTATATTCTTAAATGTAGAAGAACTGTTTGGTTAGTTGTCAGGTTGTTTTCAGAGATAAAAATTTATTTTATATGTAGTTGTAGTTTTGATGTGTCTGTAAGAGGAGGTGAGCTCAGAATTTTCCTACCCAGCTATTTTGATCCTGCTTCCTAAAAAACACATTTTGAAAGCATCAGAAAGTAACACATTGCTTGTAGCTCAGTCGCTCAGTTGTGTCCGGATTCTGCAACACCATGGACTGCTGCCTGCCAGGCTCCTCTGGTTCATGGGGATTCTCCAGGCAAGAATACTGGAGTGCATTGCCATGCCCTCCTCCAGGGGATCTTCCCAACCCAGGGATCAATTCCAGGTCTTCTGCATTGCAGATGAATTATTTACTGTTTGAGCCTCCAGGGATGCCTAACACATTGCATAGAAGGAAATAAAATTTAAAATTCTGTAAGCTTCTCATTAGAGACTATGACAACCAGAAAAGAGTAGAGTAAGATCTTTAATTTAGTGACAAAATTAGAAGTTGTGCTGTGTGCTGTTCGCTCCGAGCCCATACTTCCCACGGGATGCTTGCAGCTAATGACTAAGAACAGGATGGACACTAAGGCAGGCCCACTCCTATGAAATATGGGATTTTTCTGAGTGATGACTTTGGATCCAAAATTCCTCATCAGTCTGGCCAAAATTTTGTTAGAACTATGCTGTATTCGGAGACTCTTTCCTTGCAGTCCCTCTTTCTTCTCTGTCTGTCCTTCGGAAGGGGCTTCCCTAGTGGCTCAGACGGTGAGGAATCTGCCTGCAATGCAGGTGACACGGGTTGGTCCCTGGGTTGGGAAGACCCCAGGGAGAAAGGAAGAGCTATCCACTCCAGTATTTCTTGTCTGGAGAATTCCATGGGTAGAGGAGCCTGGAGTCCTACAGTCCTACTGTAGCCATGGAGCTACAGTCCATGGGGTTGCAAAGAATTGGACATGACTGAGCCACTAACACTTTCACTTTTTACTTCCAAAGACCAGACATGCATCATAATCTTATACTTCTCCTTACCTTCTCTGACTTGCTAACTTTTCTGTCATGGATATTTACAATGCAAACCTCTTGGGCTTCTAATTCCAATCTGACATTTACTTCTTAGAGAATCAGAACTAACGCAAGGTTGGCACATTCTTTTTCTAGAGTTGATGAAAGAAGGGTCTGTTTTCTAGAGGACATGTCTAGGAAAATAGTTAAGGAAACAAAAATATTAGAAAACTTCTTAGTTGAGTCTTTATCCTTTTGTAGATTTAGGGTGTTAAAAGCCCTCTAAATATATAGCCCATCTATTATTCTGTTTCTGAATGATAAAGATACATTTTGTGCCTTTGGAGCTTCTGTTCTGAAGCCTCTGTCCTAGAAATGCATTACTCCACAGTCATTGGTATTGAAAAGACTGAGTGAGAAAGCTGAATTAGGTCAATAACATTAGAAAAATATTGAGTGGCTGTAGGCAAAATTCTATATTATTTTATGAGACAATATAAGCATTGTGTTAGAAAGTTAAATAGATCTTACAAAAAAGAAAAAAAACCTCATTAAGAATTTTAGTATTACTATGTATTAATACTTTGAAAATAAAATTAAGTATTGAACATCCAAAAATGTAAATTAACTGATCAATTTTAAAGTTATTAAGAATGATTTTACTTTCTGAAAAATAGCTTCATGTTATTTTAAAAACTTATTTTCCACCTTCATTGCTTATAACCCATCACTTAAAACTTCATTTTATCCTGTTATAGTTCTCCATTTTCATTGTCATCACCCTAACATAGACCTTTAGCTTTTCATATCTAGATTGCTGAAACAGCTCTTGACATGCTTTCTCTGACCCAACTGTGGTAAGTAACATTCTTTGGACTCAGAATTTGGACTCTGTGTTAGAATTCCTTTGTTATATCATGCTAATTTTTTGATTGCATAAATATGAACTTAAAATTTATACATCTCTATTTCTCATCTGTTCAAAAGATTAAATGGAAATATATATGCAAAATATAAAGTACAAATCTTGAACATGTCTGCACCAAGTCAATGATGAATATTGCTATAAAGTATCTATTTCTAGCTTTACATTGCTTGGAATGAATCCTTCAATGTTTTCCTGTTTGCTTTGGAATCAGCCTTAATTTTTCTTTTGATTTTAACCACTTCTAAGTGCTTTTTCCTAGTTTTCCACCTGAGAAATATTTATGGAGCACCCACCATGTGCCAGGAATGGCATTTTTTTTTCCTTCTGTTTCCAGTATATACAGCTAGCTCCAAACTCTGGAGGGACCTGGCCTCTCAATGTACCATCAAAATGTTTGGTTTGTGTTTGGTTTGTGTCTGCTTCAGAATATTCCCTTCTTTGTTATATACTTTACACCAATTATACTTTATTATACTTTATTATATACTTTATACCAAAGTATTTTATACTCAAAGTATTTATTGAATGCGTAATATGTGCCTCTCACTGTGCAAAAAGCTGACAGCACATCCAGCAAAGATGGTTTTGCCCTCAAGTTGCTTATGGTTTAGTGAGGAAAACCCACAACCAAATAGTAAGTTAAAAAGCTTCTGTGTTAAGTTCTATTATAATAGAGAGTATCATGTAGTTTTAAAGAGCAAAAAGAAGTAAATAACCCAATATTGGCCTGAATTTGAAACCTGAAGAATGAAAATGAATTAGGCAAAGTTGTGGGAAGAAGTTTGGAATGGGGCATGTGGGGAATGTAGCTCGTGATGGGAGGAGTGTGAGCAAGAAGTTGCAGGAAGATGGTGCAGCTTGTGAGCTGCCCATTAGCCAAGAGAAGACGTGGTGTTTTCCATGGACTAAAATAACTTTATTATAATTAGACCCTAGTGTGAATGGAAGAGTACTTAAAAATGGGCCAAGGAGGTGATCTTAAAAAAAAAAAAAATGAGACCAAGGAGGTGATAAAAATGAGATTATATAGAACCATGTAAAAACTTGTTAAATAATTTAATATTTTCATAAGGACAGTGGGAAGGGATTTTAGCAGTTGAATGATGTTCTTAAGTTTGAGTTTTAGAAAGATCATCTGATAAGAACCAAAAAATGGGGCAAGTATGAAGAAACTGAAATGAATAAGGACCCATAGAAAATAGTCAAAGTAAGAGGTAATGATGACCTGAATTAGGTAGTTCAATAAGACTAGAAGATTAGAGAGATATAAGTTTACATTTATTTGTAATACCACTTAAATTTTACTTTTCATTTGACTCTAAGTTCCATAGGGTGCTGTTTTTATTTGTCATGCATTTTCTATGCATAGGAAAATACCTAGAATATCTAGTAGTTCAAGATATATTTTTGAAATATGAAGCTTTGAAAAATAGATTAGAAAAAAATTTATATTGGAAAGTTGACAAGAAATATGACTGATTGGATGCGGGAGCTGAAAAAATCTAGTTAAAATGTCTTGGTCTGGCTTGATCAAACAGGTAGGTGATGGCAGAAATAACTAAGAAAGATAATATTATGGGATATGAAAGAGGTTTAGTGAAGAAGAAGAAAAGTGCAGTTTTGGATATATTACGTTTAAAATGACTGGGGAATTACATTCAGAGGTTTCTAGTAAATATCCTTTGAATATTGAGCTCTTGAGCTTAAAAGTACATTTGAGCTGGAGACAGAGCTGTAATAGTTAATCACAATACATGTCACCTGTCCAGTAATCAAATGTTGCAGACCTGGTTCCCATGGAGATATATATTAAATGCAACAATGTTTTGAAATAGGTATGCAGGTATTAGCCTCATTTCACAAATGGTAAATTTGAGGTTTATTGAAATTACACACACACACACACATTGAAATTGTTTTTCCCAAGTTTACATGGTTTGCAAGTGATGGAGTTCTGATTTGAACCCAGGTATCATGTAATTTTAACCACAATGATGCATTTTCTCTCTTCTAATAACTTAATATAGATACTAGCTAAAGAGGAGGCACATAACACAGTGTCAGGGAGAGGCTATTGTCAGAAAAGAGATGATAAGAAACACAACCTTAGGGTTATGAATGGAAGAAATGTCAATAAATGTGATTGTAACATGGTCAGAAATAGAATGGGGAGGAGGATGAGAAAAGCACAGTGTCACAAAGACACATGAAGACAAAGTTTCAAGAATGTAGGTTGTTGACAGTGTCCAAGCTACCAGCAATTCATGAAGACAAGCATTACAAAGTTTCCCTAGCAAAAAAGAAATCATTGCTGATCATGAAATAAACAACTTCAGCAATGTGGTAGAAAGAGAAACCTGTCTTTGAAATTTTGTAGTTGTAGATGAATTAGAAACGTAAATGTAGAAGATGTATCTTAAAGTTTTAAATGGGAGAAAAAGGATAGAAATTGAGCATAAAATGGAATTTAGGAAGTATTTATGGGGTTGATGTTGTTTGTAGAAAAGAAAAAAGTTACATTTAGAATCTGATAGAAGTTATGTGAAGGCTTAAATTGTATGCCTGTGGAAGTTGGAGTGATGGGTAGTAAGGGAGGCCTTCCCTAGTAAGAAAGGCATGGAGCCCATAGTGGGCAGACATTCAGGAAAAGTCATGGATGTTGTAGTGAGAAATTGAAAGTGTCATTTTGATAGCTTATACTTTGTGGAGTAGAAGGTAAGTTCATCTTTTGAATAAAAGGCAATTGTTTGAGAAGAAGACAGGAACAGAGAGAATTGAGACATAGCATCACCTGACTTTGCCTCTAATAGATACTTATTATTCCTTAGATACTTAAAGGAAAAATGTTCATAGCTGATAAATTCAGGTAAAAGAAACCACTGCTTAAAATTTTATTATGCTACTCCCAAATTCAATTGCAGACCTTGAGTGATGTAGGATACGGACTTGTACTTAGATCCTTTTGCCTAGACAGTCTAAGGCCTCAACAAGATTACAGACAAATGGTTTACTTTGTCCTTTTTCTTTAAATATACTTCCAAAATCTCAGATTTTAAGATTCCAATGAAAAAGAAAAGCAAATTAATACTAATCACACCAGTTAATGTGCTAAACAAACAACTTAAAAATGCAATTCCTACTAACAGCTCAATCACTATGTTGAATAATTCGTAAAAATACTTCCCACCTTCTCAGACTGGAATAAAGACAATGAAGAGTGGGGCAGCATAGGAGAAATAGAGAACAAGATTAATTTTTTTGGTAAATCATAGATGCAAATTTTAAGAGGACACAGACTTTGAGAAAATGTAGAGAAAATGTACCCTTGTAGATTATAGGAACTCCGGGAAGTGTTGAAGATATAGGAAAAATTAGAAATATACAGGAGACATAACCTATACCACTGCATGATTTTTCTCTTACCCAATCAATAACCTAGATATAGATATGGAGAAACCAGGCAATTTTTTAATTCTAAGTTGAGGCTTGTCTTGTTACTGGTAAGGAAAAACTATAGAATAAAAAAAGTTGATATTAAAAGAATTTAAGTTAAAAAAATAAAAATATGAAACAAATGATAACTTGTGAAATACTAGCAATTTTAGGATATTGGAGATTTCTACCTAGTAGAGAAGTATTGGGAAGCACTTGACTTAGTATGATGGACAATAGATCTTGATTACAAGAAAATGTTTCCTTTATTTTTTAAATAGACTATTTCCATAGGATGACACATCAAAAAGTTTATCTGTGAAAGATGTAATGGTTTGGATTATTGTTCAAACAAATATTTGCTCTCACCTCCTCTGACACTGTGGATGGAATATACTTTTGTGCTCCATTGATGTTGTGTTTGAATTGGCCAATGACATGTAAGCAGAAATATCTGTATGGCAATGATTAGTTTAGGTCTTGAGAAGTGTCATATATTTAATTTAATTTGGTTCCAAAAAGAGTCACAGATGTTTGAAGCAGAGCTGCCCAAATTAAATTTCTGTCCTGCCTCTGGAAACAGAGCCAGCCTGGTTAACTTGTAAACCCACAGCTCTCCATGTGATCTGAAGACCTGGGGATGTGATCACTGATGCTTACTTCTTAATGTCATAGAGTTATGGGATGCCTGTTGAGAGTGTCAACTGAAAAAAATGCACAATGTGAAAGTTGTGAGTTAAACTTTATCGGGGGACAAAATGAGGACTATAGGTGGGAAATAGCCTTTCAGATAACTCTGGGAAATTGCTCCAAAGCAGTAGGGGGGAATGTCAGTATAAGTGATTTTGGTGAAGTGGGAGGGTACATGCAATCAAGCACACATTTTTTGCAGAAGGATCCTGCTAGTTTCATGAAGTTTACTGTTAGTAATGAGGAACAGGTTTAGTGTTTTTCTAGATATGAGGAGATGCAAGAACTAGGCTTATAAACTCTTCTAAAAATATCTATCTGAAGGCCTGTTCTGCCAGTTTTCCCTGGAGCACAGTGTCTCATTCCTGATCTCCACCCTGAGATCTTTTCAAGGTGTGTTGAAAGTCAGCAGTTACTGCAGCTTGTGATTTAGTACTTATAGAGGCAGATGACAAGTGCCAATTTTTAGTCAGCCAGAGAAAGGGACAATGATGGAGTAAAATCAAGGGAAAAAAAAACTCTGACAGTAAAAAAAGTCAGAAAATTGAATGCTGAAATGTTGAAAGAAAGAACCTGAATGTTAATAATATTGGGGTGCAGAAGAAAACAGAGAACAAAATCCTAAAGTCTTCAGTTACTTAGTATGAGGAAGAGGGGTTTGGGAAATGACAATATTTAAGAGAGAAAAAGAAAGAGAGGATATTGCAAGAGAATGGCAATAATTCCAAAAATGAAGAAATTTTTAATATGAAGATGAAGTAATGATCTGAAAGTAGTACTAGAGAACATAAGGAAATGAACCCCACTTTTTTCTTTCATTTTTATTGAGATCTAATTGACATGTAGCACTGTGTGAGTTTAAGGTCTACAGCATAATAAACTATACATGCTGAAAAATGATTGCCACTGTAAGTTTAATCAGCATTCATTATCTCATGTAGGTAAAAAAATTTTTTTTTCTTTTATTTCATTGAGATGAGAATTTTCAGAGTCTACTCTCTTAGCAATTTTTCTCTTCTTAAGTGTGTAGAGTGTCGAAGAGAGTGTAGCTTTTAATTGAAATGTGCATTAATCAAGGTTCTCTAGAAGTACAGAACCAATAGGTTCTTTCTCCTTCCCCCTTTCCCCTCTCTCCTTCTTCCTCTCTCTCTCTCTTTTTTTCTTGGAGTTGACTCAAACTTGTATGGAGGCTGAGAGATTACAAGATGTGCAGTCAGAAAGCTGGAGAACCAGGAGAGTCAATGGTGTGATTTCAGTCTACACCTAAACATCTGAGAACCAAAAGGGTCAATAGCATAAATTCCAGTCTAAGTGCAGACGGAGACAGATGTCTAAGCTCAATAGTCAGATGAAGAATAAACTCTCTTTCATCAGCCTAGTTGTTCTGCTCAGAACTTCAGTGGATTAGATTAAGCCCACTCACATTGGGCAGGACAATCTGCTTTAGTCTACTGATTCAAATGTTAATCTTATTCAGATACACCCTCACAGATACACTCCAAATAGTATTTTACCAAATAACTTGGCTCCCTATGATCCAGTTAAGTTGCCACATAAGGTTGACTATCACAAAAGAGTATCAAGGGAAGTATATCCTTAAAGGAAAGTGATATTTCATCAAGACAAATAGATTAAGGGAGTTTCAATGAAGAAATTGAGGACGTATGAAAACTTCTGTTTTATTTTTCTAATACTTGAATCTTGAAAATTGTGTTCTCTGGCAAGCAGTAAAACTGAGTGTTAATTTGGCTTGTTAAATTAAGGGAGCTTCAGCCTCTAATGTTCAGGATGTGCTGTTCTGTGCTAAGTCACTTCAGTCATGTCTGATTGTGTGACCCCATGGACTGTAGCCCATCAGGCTCCTCTGTCCATGGGATTCTCTAGGCAAGAATACTGAAGTGGGTTGCTGTGCCCTCCTCCAGGGGATCTTCCAGACCCAGGGGTTGAATCTGTGGTTCGGACATCTCCTGAATTGTCAGGCAGATTCTTTACCATTAGCACCACTTGAGAAGCCCATGTTCAGGATCAAATGCTGCAAAGGAGAGAATGTTATACAACAGAGATGTTATAAAACACAAGTAGAGAGCAATAGAGTGACACAAAAGTATACAAAAGAGCACTAACGTAAAGGGGAGAAAAGAGCACCAGTGTTAGTCTGTAAAAAACTTTAAGGATGTTATGATCACTTTCAGTGACTATAAGGACAGCAAGCAAAAAGCAAGCAAAGTCACTCAGTCGTGTCTGAAGCCTTGCGACCCCATGGGCTGTGGCCTACCAGGCTTCTCCGTCCATGGGATTTTCCAGGAAAGAGTACTGGAGTGGGGTGCCATTACCTTCCTCAGGGGATCTTCCCGTCCCAGGGATCGAACCCAGGTCTCCCGCATTGCAGGCAGACGCTTTACCCTCTGAGCCACCAGGGAACAGAGAAGCCTATAAAAGATATGACAACTCTACAGACATTCAGGATTAAAATTTAAACTAGATTAAGATCTATAGGCTTCAGCTATTTGAGTATGTTCCTCATCTTTCTGTAAGTCAAAGAATTCTTTTCCTAGATAGCACAAGTGACTGGCATGAAAAAAAAAACTTGTAATTAATAAAAGTGATTTCATATTTAAGGACACGTTTGCAGTTATTCTTTTTGCATAGACCTCTAGGAAAAGTTGGAATAATGCCATATCAAAGAAATTTTGAATATGTCTCTTTTAGAGACAAATTTTGTCACTGTCTTGTCATAAGTTTTATCATGGAAATTGTCTTCTGTTGTAAAATAGTCAACTATGATTTTTTTTCAATAAACATTTATGGAACACCCAGAGGCTAGTAGGGCCTTGTGCTAGTTACTGCCAGGTGTAGAGTTATTTACAGTGCTATTCCTGCCCTTGAGTAGCTAACAGTTGGAGAGATGCAGAGTTTGAATTTAGATAATTGAGAGCATCAGGCACTAAGTATTATCCAATTGTTATAAACTAAGCTTTACAAGAATAGAGAGAAGAGTATTTGTAATTTGACTCAGAAAAAATTATTCAGATCTTAAGAGACAAGAATGACATATTAAATTACTTTTGCTGATGCAATAAATTACTACAAACTTTGTGACTTAAAACAACTCAAATTTATCATCTTACAATCTGAGAGTTCAGAAGCCAAAATATAGGTCTCACTGGGCTAAAATAAATTTGTCAGCAAGATTTTATTTATTTTTTGGAGGCTCCAGGTTAAGAATTACTCCCACTGAAGTAGTCCCCTCTCTTTGAGTAAAGACAGAACCTGTGATTTGCTTCTAACCAAAGAACAGGGAAAGAAACTACATCCAAGGTCATTCGTGCTGTTGGGAGAATCCAGTTTTTGAGGCTGTTGGGTTGAGGCCCTCATTTCCCTGCTATCGGTCAGAACTTGGTCTTTGCTTCTGGGGGCTGCTGTCGTTCTTGCTCATGGCCTCATCTGTCTCCACCAGAGGCATGTTGGAGTCCCTTCTTGTGCTTCCAATCTCTCTTACTTCCTCTTCTACCATTAGGTAGGGAAAACTCTCTGTTTATAATAGGGCTTGTGGGATTTAAATCATGTCCACATGAATAATCATCCTATCTTAAGATCACATGTGCTATATAGAATAATCATCATTGAAGTGATATCTCAACATATTCACTAGTACTGGGGATTAGGTTATGGAGTCTTGGGAGCTATGTTTTAGAGTTATGACTCTATACTTATAATTTAGACTTTATCTTAGCAGACTGTTGAGAAAGGGTCTCCTTTTGGCTTTGAGGAAGCAGACAACTCTGTTGTGAACTGCCTATGCAAAGGCCACATGACGGAACCACAGGCTGCCTCTAGAAACTGGGGGTGGCCTCCAGTCAACAGCTCTTAATAAACTGACACTCAGTCCTATAAGCAGAACCTCAAGAATTTGAATTCCTCCAACAGGGTTTGAGCTTGGTAGAGGACGGGAGCCTGGTGGGCTGCCGTCTATGGGGTCACACAGAGTTGGACACGACTGACGTGACTTAGCAGCAGCAGAGGACCTTGAACATTAGCAAGGTAGATAGTCTGAGGTGATGCTTTGATTTCAACCTGTGAGACCCTCAGCCGAGTACTCAGCTAAACTGTGCCTCCTCTCCTGATCCTCAGAAACTGTGAGATGATATGTGGTCATAAGGGCCTCATTTTTTGTGTGTTTTGTTTTAAGCCACTGAACTGTGGTGATTTGTTGCAAGCAACAGAATACTAGCACATGGGACTTCCCTTTGGAGATCTTGATTCAGAAGACCTGGGGTCAGAATTAAAACCTGTAGTTTATCAAATAACAGAGGGGAATTTGATGCAGATAGTCTCTTAGCTAGTTTGGGAAACCCTGAATTATTTCTCACAATTTCCGTCTTTCATTAAGATAGTAGGAAAAGCTCATCATTGTGATTTTGTGCCTGGGAGAACTACATGCAGCCAGAATCTTCATTCCTTCATTTCCTTCAGGAGAACATTACTCAGTGAAAGTAGCTTAAAATCTGTAATAACCTGAGAAATACCCCAGAGCAAGAGAATCTACAAAATCCATGGCACTCGAGACATAAAACAGCTTGTTCCTTCCAAAGATTGGGTAATTCAATCGTCTTCCAGAAGGCCACCAGCAGGAGAATGATAGAAATGACATGCTTGCTGTTCATGGAAGAAGAAAAAATGTAATTGGAAGCAAATCAGACAAGATGTTCACAGATAAAGGAGGAAATATCTGCTGATTTAAAAAATTGTGGGCTAGTTTACTCACCGGCCAACAATAAATTTCTATTTTCATCTTCACAATTGAACCTTGATTAGAATTAGATGTGAATTTTTTGCATTCAGAAAGACAGTTTTTTTTTAAAGTGTCTAGAGACAGATTTATAAAGAATAAAGATTAGTCACTTTAGCAGAAGAAGGTGCTATTTATCACTTCATAAACCTAATAACTGATTTCCTAAAAAATAGTAGTGAGTACCAAGGCTGCAATTATAATTTCAGTACTTAGAAACAAACACGCAAACTGCCTAGCTTGTGCTTATTGGACTATATAGTTTTGAAGTGGTTTTAGAGCTTTGATCTGTAAAGTCTTTTATAGGCTATATTAATCACAGTTTTTTTGTTTTTGTTTTTTTTGCCTAAAATATACTTTGGCATCACTGAGGAATCAAAATAGCTAATTCTGAATTGAGGGCAAAGCCTAGTGGCATGTTGATTCTAAGCTTGTTAAATCATGCATATTTGGGAAGGGCGGATCAAACTGTCACAATAAATGTCACTCTAAACATAGGAGAATTTTTTTTTGTCAGCAATATCACTTAAAATTCAACTATATCATTGAAATATTTATTCAAAAATAAATTTTCATAGTTGATAAAAGAGAAAAAAAAAAGAGAGATTAAGGCCTCACCAGAACTTTTGTGGGTAAAGAATTGAGGATTGATTGATAAATAATATTTTATTTAAATAACTGAAAAAATTATTGAAATAAACTGATAATATTTGTAACATGCATCTGAATGGCATTTTAGACTTCATTGAAAAAGATCCTAAAAATCTTGCCTGTGACATGACTCCACTTTTAAAAGATTAAAATAAAATATACAGCAGAAGTGGCACATAGCCTACAAAGCCTAAAGCATTCCCTTTTACAGAAGAGTGACTGATCTCTGCTCTAGCACTAGGTAGGACAATTTGATGACAACCCCATGGCTGGGATAAATTTTATAACGATCTCTCTTTACCAACACTGCTCTCAGGATTTCCATGATAAAATACCACAAACTAGATGACTTACACAACAGAAATTTATTTCCTCAGGGTTCTGGAGACTAGAGGTACAAAGTAAAAGTGTTGGCACGGTTATTTTGGAGGGCTGTTAGGGAAGGATGTGTTCCAAGCCTCTCTTCCTGACTTATAGATGGACATCTTTTCCCTAAGTTTTTTCACTTAATCTCCCTCTGTGTGTGTCTCTGTTCAAGTTTTCTCTTTTGTATAAGGACAGTGATCATCTTGGACTAAGAACATATACTCATGGCCTCATTTAAACTTGATTATATCAGTAAAAATCCTATCACCAAATAATGTGACATTCTGAGGCAGCAAAGGTTAGGATTTCAATGTATGGATTTGGGATGGACACAATTCAATGGTTGAGTAACAACAGAATTCTCTAATATTCTCTCCATCACTCAAATGAAATTTTAAGTTGAAAGAGAACTATATAGATTATATGATTTGCCCAAGGTCAAATGGCTAAGGATGAGGAGCACCGTGGCTGGCCATCGAAATTTGAGAAGGACCTACTGAGAGGATCATTGAAGCTGATCCTCTTACAGATACATGAGAAGTTGCCAAAGAACCCAGCATTTGAAGCAAATTGAAAGGTGAAAAATCTCAGTAAGTGAGTGCCTCATGGGTTGACAGAGACCTCAAAAAAAAAATAGTCATTTTGAAGTGTTGTCTTCTCTTATTCTACACTAAAACAATGAACCATTTCTCGATCAGATTGTGACATGTGACAAAAAGTGGATTTTTTTATGACAACTGGTGATGACCAGCTCAGTGGTTGGACTGAGAAGAAACTCCAAAGCACTTCCCAAAAGCAAACTTGAACAACAACAACAAAAAAGGTCATGGTAACTCTTTGGTGATCTGCTGCTAGCCTGATCCAGTACAGCTTTCCAAATCCTGGGGAAACCACAACATCTGAGAAGTATGCTCAGCAAATCAAGGAGATGCACCAAAACTGCAATGCCTGCAGCCAGCATTGGTCAACAGAAAGGGCCCAATTTTTCTCGACAGCTCCAGACTATACATTGCACAACAAATGCTTCAAAAGTTGAACAAATTGGGCTACAAAGTTTTACCTCATCCTCCATTTTCATCTGACCTCTCACCAACCAACTACCACTTCTTCAAGCATCTTGACGACTTTTTGCAGGCAAAATGCTTCCACAACCAGCAGGAGGCAGAAAATGCTTTCCAAGAGTTCATTGAATCCTAAAGCATGGGTTTTTATTCTACAGGAATAAAACAACTTATTTCTTGTTGGCAAAAATATGTTGATTGTTACTCTTTCCATTGTAATTGTTCCTATTTTGATTAATAAAGATGTGTTTGAGCCTAGTTATAATGATTAACAATTCATGGTCTGAAACTGCAATTCCATTTGCCCCGACCCTAGTGGTAAAGAATCTGCCTACTAATGTAAGAGACATAAAAGACATGGGTTCAATCCCTGGGTTGGGAAGATACTCTGGAGAAGGAAATGGCAACCCACTCCAGTATTCTTGTGTGGAGAATCCCATGGACAGAGAGCCCTGGCAGGCTACAGTCCAAGGGATCAGAGTTAGACACAACTGAAGTGACTTAGCCCGCATGTAACACTATGTATATTCTCCTCTAAAACTGTCCAAGTAGACTTGCCCTCCCCCAAAGCATGTTGTCTACCAAATGCTGGCTTCTGGGCTCTTGCCTCTGCTCTTTGCTCATGATAAGGCTCAGCCTCCCACCGGACTAAACTAAGCTACATGGTAGGAGGATCTTTATAGATTCTCGGTCTTGGCAAGACGAGAACAGCTTGCAAAATGAATCTAAACTGAGAACATCTCTTCCATTGCACAGATGTCATTGACTTAATTATATTTCCTGTGATAAAATATTGAATGTCTCCTACAGCCACTACCACCTAGAGTTTTTTTTTTGTTTAACTACAGCATGCTTATTTTTGAAACATCAACTCTGATGTATGAGTTCATCATCTTTTTAAGTGCATCATTTAATTAGAAGCCAGAAAAGAACACACTCAAAGTGAATTGTTCCATCTAAGTCTGGCCAGCATTCTTTTTACACTACAGTTTAACCTGAATGATAAATATCAATATTAGCCTTTCTCCAGTTAGGCTTACTGAGTAACAGGTATCTAAATAATTTAAGAAGCATATTTGCATTGAATTATGTAACTTGAATTATGCAGACTACAAGTCCAAACTCTTCCAAGAAATGCTAAATATTTATGTTACTTTGTCGACAATTTTTTAGAACTTTCTTTTTTTAAGCTGAGTAAATGCATATTTTTCTACACATGTAATCATCTTATTCATGGCTCTCCCTCTATTTTGTCTTAATAAAAATTGCATTGATTTGTTTATAAACCTGTTATCACTTTCATGTATAACATTACTTAGTTATATTTGTATATAACATGGCTTTGTCTACAAATATGATGATTTATACTAATTATTCCACATTATTGTTTGAAATTAGGGAAATAACCACAGTAAAACTGTGTGCTATTTTACTTTTATACCCTAAATCTAGGCCTTCTGCTCAATAGTTCTCCAGAACAGTTGAGTCCCTTCTTCCTTGATGATTCCTGTTGAAATTGAGTAGAAACTTAAAGTCAAAGCAGTTTAAGGCTTTTCCCTGGACCATTGTGTCTCTAACACTATTCAGCTCTCCTCCAAAGCCCCCGAAAACCCATTTCAGCGAGGAGGATTTCAAGAATGCTCCATACCAGGTGGTTCTGAACACTGGCAACCTGTAGAAACCATGGAAATTTCAAAATGTTCAGTTTTGAGGGTACAGTTATAAATTCTCTATACTTCCAGAACCCTCAAAATGGAGGTCAGCTTTTGAGGCTTGAGGACTACTGATATAGTGACTGTCTTTAATTTAGAGGTGGGAAGCAGGATTGCTTCTCCCAACATAATCAAGCATATGAACTGAAGTGAAAGTAAAAGTCACTCAGTTGTGTTTGACTCTTTGTGATCCCATGGACTATACAGTCCATGGAGCTCTCCAGGCCAGAATACTGGAGTGGGTAGCCATTCCCTTCTTCAGGGGATCTTCCCGACCCAGGGATCAAGCACAGGTCTCCCACATTGAAGGTGGATTCTTCACCAGCTGAGCCACCAGGGAAGCCCAGGAATACTGGAATGGGCAGCCTATCCCTTCTCCAGTGGATCTTCCCAGCCCAGGAATTGAACTGGGGTCTCCTGCATTGAAGGCAGATTCTTTACCAACTGAGCTACTAGGGACACAGTAGATAAAATGTATCTCTGTAAATACTGGTGATGCTTTATGCTTATCCTCCAAATTTTAATTTTGTGCTATGGGTTGAGGCCCAGAGATTTGCATTTTAAACAAGAATTCTGGTATTTTTCTTTCAGGTGAGCTTTCCTTTGAGAAAACAAATGGGAGCAGTTAGGCCCTTTTCCATGCTTCTCTTACTTTGCATCATTATGGTACTTAGGGGCTCCTGATTTCTTGTAGCTACGTGCTACCCCTGCTCCCATTATTCCCATGGATATCCATGATGCCAGCCTGGTGACTGCCTCTCCTTCCATCAGCTCTGACTTGAAGAGGGGGACATGTGGAACTTATAACTGATGCTGGTCATTTGCTCACTGAAAATTTCTAATAACCTTGATCTTGGACAGTTCCTGAGTGGGGCATTTGTTGCCATTTGGGAGAGATATAATTGAAATGCCCTCCAGAATTGGGAAAATGCTTGCTCTCATTCTGGAAAGGTAGGCCAGCTCTCTCAAGCCAATATCCTCAGAGGACTTCATCCAAATGTCCCTATACCATTTCTCAGAATCCCACACTTTTATAACCAGGGCTCTGATCTGAACAAAACTGATCTATCTGAATGAGGTTCAAATACCTCTGGAGCTCTGCAACTCAGCTGTTCAGTTTCTTGATTACCTATGTTAAATTTGACCGTTCACTACTTGTCATTGGTCTTCAGTTTCTCATTATCTCTCTGCAGGCTATTAATACATATTAATAATAACCAGTAAACTCTACTATCATATTCATGGATCATTGGACCTACACATTCCTCTCCACTGAACCATTTGCCCAGGTCATCACCAGTCAAAGTTTTAGCTATTGTGCCAGAGACTATCTATACCTCATCTATCTCCTTTGTCTACCGTGCACTGAGTCCTAACTCTAAATGTTGTTGTTGTTTTGTTGGGCCACTCTCAGTACCAGTACTGTGAATTTGTGCCCTCTGAGAGGCAGGTGCTAGGGCAGGATTATACACCTGGGATTTAGGGGAAAGTGTCTACAAGGGAAAAGGGAACGGAGCCAGAGGAGGTGATGGTGAACCTCTAAGACCATCATACAGGTCTGACCCCTATAAGGGAGGAAGGAATGGTCTTGTAGAAAGAGTCTCAGATTATAGTATGTTTCTGAGAAAGTTTGGATAGGCCCACGGCAGAGTCCTTAAGCCAAAGGCCCTCAAGCGAGGAGTCACACCTCTTGTAGGACTGAACCTGTTTTAGGATGCTTATCATGTTCAATAATTTGCTGAGAGCAGCTGGGGGAAGCGTGGCCTCAGTGCAGCTGCAATGGCTTCAGAGTGCCACATCTCAGGTTGTCTGTCGATGACATGCCCCACAGCAGGAGAATCATGCAAAAAATCATGGAAAGCTGAATGCATTTAATAATATCTCATTCAAACCAGGCAGCTATTTAGCTGCCTGGGAGTGGAATTTTTTTTTTTTTTTTTAATCAACAACTGGGAATTTTTTGCCCACTGTTTGCCATCTCCAGGGGCAAAGTGAAATGAATAACTGAGATCCTTATGGGTTTTTCTGAGATGAGTTAAGTCCTTAAGTAAAGTAAAATATGAACATAGAACCTCTTAGGCTAAGTATTTCTCCTGAGGGGAGCTTGCTCAAGAATAAGCTACAGATTCTTACCTCCTTGATGTACCGGTAGGAACGCCAGCCAAGCTGTATTTTCGCTGTCCTCAGTCCCTCTCCTGCTGCTGTTGCTGCTGATGCAAACAGACTTCTGCCCGAAGAATTTTGCAGAGTTTGCTATGTCAGTGTCTGTCAACCCTAAATTCAAAGCTACACTATAGTGGATTCTTTTGTTTGCAGGTATTGTTTTGGAAGTAGCTTCAGAATTTTCTATTTTTTTTTTAATATCCTGTATCAAATGTAATGTGGTTTGAACATTTGAATATCTTTTCAGAATAGGGTACAATGGATTCAGATAACTTGTGAGGAGATCATTCAAACAAAATTTTGAAAAGTGCTCCAGATATTTTAAATTGTTTAAATTTATTGAAGATGTTTTTAGAAACCCTTCAGTCTCTACTAATGCTTTTCATTTATTGACTATTTTGGAATTTAATATAGTATTAGTTTCTGCCTAATTAAAATAGAGTGCTAAAACTGTTTTATAACAATTATAAAAATTTAAGCTAAAAAATGGAATCTGACATAGAGGGCTTAATGCTTGCAGAAAGCTAATATCCTGAGACATGGCGCATAATGGACAATGTAGTTGCTTTTGTTGGCAAAACAATTATTAGTGATGATTGTGTGCAGATCAGAATGATATTAATACTTATGGTAGTAATGTCTGTTAGGAAACTAAAAAACATATCTTGCTCAAATTCTGAGAAAAATTAAATAAATATAAAATACTAAACCATTTTTAAACCTTTAGAGAGGAAAGTTCTGATATTACCCTGCAAGAATCTAGACTAGTGGAATTATAGAAAAGTAACTTTTAAAAATAGAGATATATTTCCATAGAGGTATTCTCTATTCCACAGAGATATAACTGACATACAACATTATATTAATTTCAAGTGTATGACATAATGATTCAAAATTTGTATATATTGTGAAATAATCACCACAATGAGTCTAGTTAATATCTGTCATTATATAGCTAAGAAATTTTTTCTTATAATGAGAACTTTGAAGATTTACCTTCTTAAATCTTTCAAATATGCAACAGAGTATTATTAACTATAGTCACCATAGTGACTATACACTATGTATATAGTGTACATATGGGATGTGCATTTGGAATGTACCCCAAATGTTCATATGGGGTGTACATTTCATCCCATAATGTGTTATTTTATATCTGGAGATTGCACCTTTTGACTCTTTCACTTATTTCAGCCCCACCCCATCCCCACCCTGCCTCTTGCAACCACCAATCAAAAAAAGTGACATTTTAATATTGATCATCTCTTTGAGACATCCATTTGATGCTTTTCCTTACATAATACATAATACAGCTTCATTGTGATTAGTTGCGAACTTCTGAAAGAAGCCAGCACTGTCTTAGAAATGCCTAGTACTATTGCCTGGATTATCTTGCCATCTACTCACAGGCTCCAGGAGACCATTTACATCTCCCCACCTTTGTTCTTGGCCAATTCTCACTCCTCTTCCACTGTCCCTATATTCTGCACTTAGCAGAGTATTTCACCTGGAAGAAGGTTATCTAGTTCCTCATCTTTGTGATTATTTTAGACATTACCTATTTTAAGTACAAAAGTTTAGAAGTATTTTGAAAACAACAAATTGCTGTCAAAGCTTGTTGAAACTCATGTTTTTACAATATTTTTTTTTCTGTCGTCTTAGTAGAAATATTAAAGATAAAATAACTTAAAAAATTATCTGCAATAGTTTTTACCTCTTGTAGTATTCAGTAAATACTATTCTATGCAGTGGTATGCTCATACATGTTTAACAACACATTCTCAAAATAGAAAGAAAAAAATAAAAAGGTTGATTTGCAAAGGTACACATTTCCATGGTGTTATTCCTTCCACCACAGCTGATTTCAAACTACCCATGCGAAGTCACTAACTGGGGACTTATGGAAGGATATGCACAATCAGATTTTGAAAGTGAGCACAAGCTGGCTGCAGCATGCCACTGACTCTCTGGAACAAGCTATCACTGCCTTGTCCATATTCCTCACAAGCATACCGTTTTATTGCACCCTGCTCTAGTTTCCAACTGCCAGTTTCTGCATGTCTCAGTCTGAGGGTTATCTGTGGATGTGGAATTCCTTTCTGCTAAAACAGTCGTGCCAAGAAATTATTTTGGCAGGAGAAATAACTGGTAGCAGTTTAAGCAATGACTGACAATGTTTGGTGCGTCAATTCACCATCTTTCTCAACTATTCCATGGGATAAGTCTGAAGTTTTTGTTCTATCAATAGAACTGTGCTCATTGTTCCCCAGAAGTAAGTCTCAGGGTAATGCTATATTGTCTTCCCTTCCCTTTGTCACTTTCTTCCTCCTTTAATAGGATCTCTTCCTAATAAAACTACCTGCATCTAATACTGTCTTAAGATCTACTTCTGCTGGAATGCAAACTCCTATTCAATATCCATTTTGGTAGATGTCTTTAGAATATTAATATCTAGCCAAATTCATATGTCTATTTGATATTCCCACCATTACATCCAACTCAAAATAATCTATTTTATTCTACCAGATTCTTTTCTTACTGTATCATTTCTGTAATAGATGGGGTGGCTCCAGGTGCTTCTTGTTTTTGATAAAATATACTAACATCTCATAGCATTAGGGCTCCATGAAATCCTTTGCAAAGGAGAGAATTTTGCTACCAAATATGATCTATTTGCAAGCCTGGGCAAGACCGGGTCTGATTCATGTAAAGAAATAATTTAAAAAATTTATTTATTTTTGACTGTGCTAGGTGTTTGTTGCTGAGTGAGATTTTCCCTAGTAGCATTGGGCAGGCTTTTCATTGTGGTGGCTTCTTATATTGCGGGGCGCAGGCTCTAGAGTGTGTGGACTTTTGTAGGAAAAAGGCTTACTAATATCAATGGAACTTAAATTCCTGGAGGTGTTTTTAGATGTAACATCCATGTTCTTATCATTGCTTCCTCTTTTTTCCCCTTCCACATTGGTAGCATTTTCTCTAAACTACTTCTAAACATAAATTTGCTTCATTTTGTTTTATTTTGATGCTTAGTTATTTTGTTTTGGCTTTTTTCTTTTTGACACAAAACTAGCCAAAAACACAACTATGGTCACAAAAGAATAATGTTAATGTCTATCTCGATCTTCAAACCAGGAGTAAATGTTTACTAGGGAAATGAAAAAAAAAAATCTTCCAGAAGGAAATATCTGAAATGTTTGACTTGTTTAAAAAAAAATTCTCTTTGTTATACATAAGATATCTACAATAACAATTTCTTTCTTCCCAGCTGGTGATGTAAACAACATAGAAACAGGAACAAAAATGAAAGGGAAAATATACCAAAATTATTAATGTCCCCTTTCTTTTATGATGTACATTCTGCTTGATTATGATAGAAGAGATGCCATCTATGTTGTCTTTAGACTGTTGGCTCCAAATTGCCTTGCTTCTTCTCATGTCTGCTACAGGAGTCATAAATCCTATAGTGGGAATGACAAGAAATGACAAGTACAGTCCAGCTTACAAATCTGGCTTTCAGTGCCACCTCTGGTATTAAGATAAGTTCTTGTATTTACCAAGGGACCTAAATGTCACCATGTATCTTGTGAAATCAGTTTACAGACACTTGAAGTGAGTCCTTTTCTAAGACACTGGGAATAGCCAGGCAAATGCATGTTTTTGAGGTCAAAATTAAATCCTGAAATAAAACACTTCATGTCAATGTGAGATTTCCTCTGGCTGTCATCACATGTTGGCTGTTCTCATTATAAGAGAAATTAGAGCAACATTTTTCTTTCACTCAGAGCTCTTAGGGCAGATTTCAAGCACAGTTAAGCTGTTGTAGACTTAGGGCTGGACTTCTGTGAAAACACATATTTAATCAGTGAATACTGAATTAAAGGAGAAATTAGGGAAAAAGCATGTGAAAGAGTCAGGCACCATATGAATTAGCCAAATCATTTTTAATATTTCGAGTTGCTGAATAAGCAAGTCATTCAATGCCATTGCTTTTGTTTCTAGGGCAATAATGATTCAAAACAGGGAATGGCCAGTAGCATATGTTATTGTTGGAACCAGGGCTTTATAATGGAATCAGAGTAGTACAGATTAAATAAACTCTTCTTAGGGAATTTTTATTCATATTTTCTACATTGTTGAAGGATGCCACTTTTCATGATTATTCCAGCTGAAAGGAAATATTTTTTCATTATATGTTCACTGCCATAGTTTCTTATAGTAAGACTTCTGATCTTTGATTTATGCTCTTCTCTGGTCACCAAATCTCATTTATAAGGAATAAAGCAGCTTTTTGCTTCTGAGGAAGTTGTTCTTTTTTGTGACTGCTGTTATGGCCAATTGTCAAAGAAAAAGGGAGCAGCAGATAATTTCTTACTGAATAAGATCAGGAAAAAATAAGAAAGTTGTTTTCTGGTTATGTGGAGTTGAATAAATGGCTCATTATGGTTTCCTGATATTTGATAGATTTTGTTCTTAATTTTCTTTTAGTATCAAAATGCATTTTCCAAGATATCTTTACTCCCTAGAATGGCAAAGTGACAAATGCCTATAGGAAGATTAAAAACATTTATTTCAGATAAAAACCCTCGCATAGTACTGTTTCAAATTTTGGACCCCTCAACTGAAGACACATTCTGAAAACTTTGAAGATTCTTCAAAGAGCAGAATTTTAATTACTGGATCAGCATATTAGGTCACAGCGGTGACCTAGGCAGAATTTAAGTTGGTATTTCCTTTGGTTCCTTTTCTGTATCTTTATTCCCCCCTACCTTGTCCCATGTCTAATTCCTTATTCTTTTTTCTAGATACCCATTAACCATTATTTTGAAAATTTTCTCAGGTCTCTCCTTATATAACTTCTGTCAGTTGGAATACAGAGGCATGGATGACATGTGAGCTAAAGCTTTCTGGACACAATTTCTATTTCTAAATGCATTAAATCAGCCTCTGATTAGTCAAGTTCAGGCAGTTGTAAGGAGATCATTTGAGGCCGAGAACCATATAAACAATCCCCGCCAGCCCACTACATTATTTTCTTCAAACCAACATTTGCAGCTTATCCATCCATGAGGAAAGAACCCCAAGGAGTCTTAGAAGGAAGTTGATTGAGGTCATTAAAATTCTAAAAATTTTTATATAGAAAATGATCAAAGGCTATATTTCACATCCAATGAAAGTGCAAAAACACATGATTCAAGACAAATACCTGAGAGTTTTGAGATTTAGGTTATATGTAGTTTATGCTTGAAAGGCACTTAGATCAATGTTTCCAAAATATATTCTGAGGAAATGAGTCTTTCAACTCCTTTCCCCACCTCCCACCACCCTCTCTAACCTCTGAATTCATCAAAACAAGAACAAAACTTCAACGGTCTTGGGAAATTACAGTGTAAATTAGTAAAGTCAAGTCATGCAATGCTCTGCACTGGATCAGCCCCTCTAATGCAGATTAAAGTTCAGTATCTTCAAGATCCACTTGACTCTTAAGGATTTGTCTTATCTATAAATGAGCATCTATGGCGATAAAAGCAAAATATTCATCTTCCTTGGGTTTTACTTTTGCTATTTACAAAGTGAAAGAGTTGAAAATAAGTGAGTTTTCAAACATAGTCTTGAAGATCACCTAATGGTGACATTAATATAGAGAAATCCATACTGATGTGGGAGTACACATGAGATAACCCTTCTTTCAATTCTAGTTTTGTGTGATTCTATGACTAAATGAACTCTGAGTTTGTTTACAGATCTAAAATTTCTCAACTGTCAGAGCTCTACATCAATTAAATTTGTGAAGTATTCAAATTGTCCATAAGAAAAAATTTAAGTCTCTTCCTACTCCATTAAGTATAAAATGTAACTCCATTGTTTAAAGCTGCTTATGGACTCACCCAGGAGTAGATAGTTACTGTGCTTGCAGGAACAACTGGTTTGGGGGTACAACTAGGAATTATCTGTGAGGTTAGTAAGGCTGTGAATATTTATCTTTTTTATGTAGAGGATGCATTTTTAGGCAAGCAATGATATTTTGCCAACAAAGGTCCATCTAGTCAAGGCCATGGTTTTTCCAGTAGTTATGTATGGATGTGAGAGTTGGACTATAAAGAAAGCTGAGCGCAGAAGAATTGATGCTTTTGAACTGTGGTGTTGGAGAAGACTCTTGAGAGTCCCTTGGACTGCTAGGAGATCCAACCAGTCCATCCTAGAGGATATCAGTCCTGGGTGTTCATTGGAAGGACTGATGCTGAAGCTGAAACTCCAATACTTTGGCCACCTGATGTGAAGAGCTGACTCATTTGAAAAGATCCTGATGCTGGGAAAGATCGAGGGCAGGAGAAGGGGATGACAGAGGATGAGATGGTTGGATGGCATCACCGACTCAATGGACCTGAGTTTGGGTAGGCTCCAGGAGTTGGTGATGGACAGGGAGACCTGGCGTGCTGTGGTTCATGGGGTCGCAAAGAGTCGGACACGACTGAGCGACTGAACTGAACCGAGCTAATATGTGATGATGATGTGTTCTCCTTATTTCTTCCCATATGCACATTTTAACTTTAAAGACATCAAAACTTCTTATGTTTTCTGCAACTTATTTTTTTCTCCTTCCTTCAGTTTTTCTCCATTATTACCTTTTATTTTTTCTTTCCTTCATTTCTAGACTTTGCTATAAGTAGTAAGGATCCAGGCAAGTGTTAATATAGCTCTTGTTCAAATATTTTCTCTCTTTAAACAGGGTGCTTACCAACCACTTTTATATAGATTTTTTTTTCTTCCTTTTACTTTTGTCTCATTTACAGCTTCAGAAACTTAGAAGGGTCACAGTTTATGTCCAATTTTTCCCTTCAATTTCCTTTTTTACAAAATTTCATTTCTTTAAACTCGTTCTACAGGACATTTCTGTCTTGAAAAATGAGACAGACTGTGTTAAGCACTATTCATTACTACTGTATTCTTCTGTTCCGCTATTGTAAAATATACTGAATGCCATGTTCCATTGTGGTTGTGTCAAAACAAAAAGAGATAGCAGTTTAAGGCCTCTGTTCATTTCCTTTCTATTATACTTGGAGTATTTCATACTTTGAAATAGTTTTCAGTTCATGAAAGAAAATTAAAAACCTGTATCCTTTTTACCCCTTCAGCAAAAGAAGGCAGTAACTTTTCATTTAACCATCTTTTCTATAAAAAAAAAATAAAAATAAGGACAAGTTTGTGGTTTTATGTGTTAAGGACCAAACAAACATGATACAATGCCTGCTATTATCTTGGGAAATTAGCTGTATAGCATTCAAAGGCTTTCTTCCAAGAGCTTCAAATTCATTTCCTTGATTTTTGAATAGAAGTTTGTCTGGCCAAGCAGATGTATGATTCAGAGGGAACTTTTTCCCTCCTCAGAAATGACTCTTGACATCTCCAGTCCTGTCATCTATCTTTGTATGTCTGTTTGTCTGTGTGACCCTGTAGAAACTGGCTTCATAAGACCACATTTTTCTGTCCCACAGAAGACTGTCTGATCCTGTCTTTGAAATCCTGCCAAGAATTGTAAGAACCCATGTGTTCAGGCAGAATGTAGTCCAGTAGCAAAGTGTTTAGGGAATGTTTGCAGCAAGTAAAGTCTTGTCAATAACGTGACTAGGAATTTAGATGTGACATTGTGACCCATAATAAGTGGAGGGAAAGCATCCAAATGTGGCCACTTGCAGTGTATTGTAGGATTTTTTTGTATAAACTAAGTCAGAGCCATGCTTGTGACTGCTTCCAAAATCACCCTAGCTTTAGACAGGAACTGAAAATCAGCAAACCCAAGGACGTTTTTAGATTTTCAGGATAAATGATAAGAAAAAAATTGTAGTACAGGAAGAGTGAAAATTACAAATAACATCAGAAATAGTGTGGGTATCCCAATGAGATAGGAAATGATGGTTGATAAATTTCCAAAAATCTCCAGTGGTGTAGAGGAAAGTGTGTTGATGTGACATCAGACAGACTAGATCCTGATGTCTGGTGTAGAATTGTGGTCATTTTGCTTAATTGCTATGAATCTCAGTTTTCTCAACAGTATCAACCTGACAGTATTGTTGAGAAGATCATTAATGATAAGGTGTATAAAGTGCTTCACACGGTATCTAATGCATATGTGATAATTGTTATGTTATTATTAACATCCTTATTATTATTCTTTATCCTTTTGTTTTTTTAAGTATCAAGCTAGATCTCTTTTCATTGCTGCAGATAACAATATTAATGAAATCAGGGCCAGGAAGGAGAATTCGTAGCTGTAGATTTATTGTGCATATCCAAGACGTTATGCTGTGAAAGAATTAGGATAAATCTGAGAGAAATACATTTGTTTTTTAAATATGTGTTTTGTTGCTTGACTTGATTGAAATTGAGAAAAGCAAACTCTACAAGGTGGGTTTGGAGCCGTTTATTGAAAACTGCAAAGATGTGAAGATGTTGTATGAAGTATGTTGGAAAAATGAAATGAAAAGTTAGTCGCACAGTCGTGCCTGGCTCTTTGCGATCCCATGGACTGTAGCCTGCTGGGCTTCTCTGTCCATAGAATTCTCCAGGCAAGAATACTGGGGTGGGTTGCCATTTCCTTCTCCAGGGAATCTTCCAGACTTGGGGATCAAATCTGGGTCTCCTGCATTGCAGACAGATTCTTTACCAACTGAGCCACTAATGCATATTTAAATATGTTTCAATCAGGATCATCTTCCCACTCTCTTCCTCTTTTTGGTCTTACTCTCTATTTTTCAATACTTTTTCTTCATCAATTCCTTTCTTCCTCTTTTTTGGCCATTTTTTCTTTTATTCATTTTCTTTTGTCATTTAAGGTTTCTGTTTGTTTTCTTCCTTTTTCCCCCTTCAAAATCTCATGATTAGCATATTCAATTAATAAATCATCTGTTGTCGTCGTTTTGGAGAGTAGGGAAGGGCCAATATATACTTAATAGATCAGTTCATAAAAGGTTTGAACTGGTTATGGAAGCTACAACAATATGAGCTTTTGTTTTGACAACAGAATAATCTATCTGAAATTCTTCCCTCAGAATTTAAAAAATATTTAGAGGCAGAAACTTGTAAAAAGTATGTTGTAAAGATTTAAAGAAAGCTGTGGTACCCATACACAGTAGAATATTCCTCAGCCATTAAAAAGAATACATTTGAGTCAGTTCTAATGAGGTGGATGAAACTGGAGCCTATTATACAGAGTGAAGTTAGTCAGGAAGAAAAACACCAATGCAGTATACTAACGCATATATATGGAATTTAGAAAGATGGTAATGATGACTCTATATGCAAGACAGCAAAAGAGACACAGATGTATAGAACAGTGTCTTGGACTCTGTGGGAGAAGGTGAGGGTGGGATGATTTGAGAGAATAGCATTGAAACATGTATATTATCATATGTGAAACAGATCGCCAGTCCATGTCTGATGCATGAGACAGGGTGCTCAGGGCTGGTGCACTGGGATGACCCTTAAGGATGCAATGGGGAGGGAAGTAGGAGGGGGGTTCAGGATGGGGAACACATGTAAATCCATGGCTGATTCATGTCAATGTATGGCAAAAACCACTACAATATTGTAAAGTAGTTAGCCTCCAATTAAAATAAATAAATTAAAATAAATAACTCATTGGATGAATTTAAAAAAATAAAGATTTAAAGAAGCTTTGTCTCTCCAAGAAATATAGCTTTGAGTTTTAAATTTGTAAAAAGTTATCTTTTGACGGGGTGTGCATGGGAAAGTGTGTCATAAGGAGACCTACTTAAACTCATGAAGCAAATAACATCGCCCAAGATTGTTGAAGAAATAGTGAGAACATAGGAACATGTGTTTTAGATTTAGAAATCTAAATCTAGTCATTCAATAATGTGGAATACTGTTAATGGTTGAGCCACAGCTATGTGTCAGAGACTTTCCTTGGAGAGAAAGAGGTAGCTTTGTCTCCACTGTGTGGAGTATGAGGTATTGCCCTTATAAACTCTAACTCTTCTGGTGTGTGATGTGTATTTGAGATGAGAAGGTGAAACAGTGCAAAAGTAGGATAATACTTAGGTTGAATCAGCATATCTTCCTGAAGAGGTAGCTAAAAAAGAATTGTTATTGTAGATAGAGCTCAACACCAGTTTGTATATAGAGATGTGTCTGGATAACAGAAATTGTACTGCAGTTGGACTATTCAGTTCTGATACAGTTGTTGTATTTGGATTCATAGGTGATTACACACTTTGCTCTTAGGGGGTTATAGTTTTTCTCAAAAGCAACAAGTATTCCCACAGAAAGTCAAACTGGGATGAGGCTTATCCGTGAATAGAAAGAGATGGCTAAAGAGGTGGACTTGTATTAGTATACTTAGAGTGTTCAGGATGACTAGATCTAACAAAGAAAGACTAATCAGAGGTTAGTTGGCTGTGACAGCATTAGTGCAGAATGAAGTAATCTCAACCATTATATGCAACTGAAAGGTTGAGACTGCTTCATAAATGGGAACGTTTGGCAAAAATGAGGGCACCACTCTTTCACTTCCCTACAAGTAAGCCAACTTAGTGTAGAATCAGACTCTTCTCGAAGGGGAGGCAGTGGTACCAAAGCTGCCAGGATAGTCAGAAATGGTCGCTGAATGTGGAGACTGAGGGAGTGGAAACACAGCTGACGTATTTGTTTGCAGATACCAGTACCCTTGCCTGGAGAATTCCATGGACAGAGGAGCCTGGCGGCCACAGTCCATGGAATCGCAAAGAGTCACACACAACTAAAGTGACTTAGCATGCATTCATGCAACAAAACAGAGAATCTCTTACTTGATTCTGGAATATATCTGAGGACTCTTTGAAGTGGCTCAATGCCCACAATAAAAATGTGACCTCAGATAATACAGGCTGGTGAAGAGAGAATGCCAGCAAAAAATAAGCCTAATTTTCTGAAGAGATCTAGTCTTTTTTTGGAAAATAATAAGTACCAAAAAAAAAAGTATTGATTAAAATTAACAAATTCCTTTTGCTATTGAATTTTAATGGAAATAATCAAGTGCAATTTTATTGAGTTATAATTTATGTACAATAAAATGCAATAATTTTTAAGTGTATAGCTTGATTAAAAAAACATATGCACTGTAACCAACACTCACATTTCTGCTCACATGTAGTTTCTAGAATTCATCTCTGATGCTGTGTGTGCTAGGTCAGTTCAGTCATGTCCAACTCTTTGTGGCTCTATGGACTGTAGCCCGTCAGGCTCTATTACTTAGACTAATATTTAGACTTAAAGAGCACTTATATTCCTTCTTGTTGCTGGATAAGAAGCAATTTTAGTCTTCTTTTTTGTACAACTATGAAATAAAAGAGAAAAATAACTCAATTTGATTTTTCTTATTTAGTATAAGTAGTAAGGAAATGGGTGTTCTCTTCTTATGAATATGAAGTAACTTGCATTTAAAACATTTTTAATAGAAATAAATTGTTAGTCAAACTATGATTTAATGAGCAATACCAGCTTGTGGAAAGCAGTATGAATTTTCCAAAAATTTTACTTTCATTAGAACTACAATTCATTGTGTCTTTATTAAATATCTTGAATCATTGCATTGTTTTATGAAAAACATATTCATAAATTGAATGTGTTTATTTGCATTTTTCATGGACAAAATCTGTTCCTATAACATTGGATATGTGAATTTTCTCATAGCAATTTAAATACATTAGTTTTCTGATTTGATTCTAAGGACTTGGGAATATTGCAAGGGGCATAAGAGTGGAAATATACATTGTCTGAAAATATAAACTGTACATGTACGTATAATGTGGCAGACATTTGCCTACACCCTGTTTTTGGTTCCTGTCTGCTTTTTCTTGATCCTTACTCTAGAAGTACTCTTCTCATTTTTTTATCTTCAGCATAGTCCTTCTAACTGAGTCCTTGTCATGGAACACTGAAGCGTTCACTAGCTATTCTCATCTTAAAACACACACATTCCATAAACAGATATATCTACAACCTCCTAATTCCCCTATTTCCCTTTACCACTTCTCTGTTTATTGTCTCTTTTCCACATCTAAATTTCCCAAGCGTTGTCTGTGTATTCTGTCTTCAGTTCTTAATCACAGCTGTATCCTTCAACTCAGTCTAATCTAGATTTCACATCACTACTTCCCAACCTCCTTAAAAGGCCTCTCCCTAAGGGTAACAGGTGATTTCCAGATAGCGCAGTCAATGTGTATTTAATCTCTCAGCAGCATTTGACAAGGCTCAGTGCACTCATTTTCTTGAAATTCTATTTTCTTTTCAATTTTATGTCACTGTTCTGGGTTTATTCTGATTCTCCCTGGCCACACTTTGCCAGTCTCTTTGCTGGCTCCTGCTTTTTTTTTTTTTTTTTTATCTAACCTTCAAATGCCAGGGTACTCAAGATCCTCTTCTCTTCTCTTTCTGTGTTCTCCTCCTAAGTGCTCTCATTTTAACCATAGCTTCACACGTTTCTTATGGAACAAAAAATTAAATCCTTGTAGATCCTACTGGCCATGTGAGATCTGGCCCCTATTTCTATAGTCCTGTCTTAAATGACGCAGTTCTCTATATATCAGCCTGAATCCTTTAATTACTTGAGTGTTCTGTGCTTTTTCCTACATATTGGCCTTTCATATACTCACTACTAGCCTAGAACACTAGTCGATGCCCCACGTCCTCAGGCTAGGGCAATGCTTTGTCATCCATCAGACCTCAGATGAAAGGTCACTTCTATAGCAAGCCTTCCTCAACACTCATATTGCAAGGCTCTTCTTCTTGCCTACTTCCTTTGCAGCTTTTCTTTTTTAATGGGTTATGGGTAACATCTAAATCCTACACTAGGTTCTAAACTACATTAGGTAGGACAAGACCTTTGTTTGGCTCATGCCTGTATCGTCAGCTCCTGGAACAGCGCTTTGGTGTTGTTGCTGTTCAGTCATCAAGTTGTGTCAGACTCTTTGTGACCCCATGGACTGCAGCACCCCAGGCTTCCCTGTCCTTCCCCATCTCCTGGAGTTTGCCCAAGTTCATGTTCAATGAATTGGTGATGCCATCTAACCATCTCATCCTCTGCACCCTCCTTCTCCCTTCAATCTTTCTCAGCTTTAGGGTCTTTTCCAATGAGCCAGCTGTTCACATCAGTTGGCTAAAGTATTGAAGCTTTAGCTTCAGCATCCATCTTATTTCCTTTAAGATTGACTGATTTGATCTTGATTTTCAAGGGACTGTTAAGAGTCTTCTCCAGCACCACAGTTCGAAAGCATCAATTCTTTGGTATTCCACCTTCTTTATTGTGCAGCTCTCATATCTGTACATGACTGCTGGAAAGACCATAGCCTTGACTGTGTGGACCTTTGTCAGCAAAGTGATGTCTTTGCTTTTTAACACACTGTCTACAGTGCTTGGTAAATAGTAGCTCTTTACTCAAAATTTGTTTCAGGAATGCTTATTTATAAATGGCATTTGAAATATCTTGTCAATTCATACACTACCAGATGTTGAAAAAACTTAGAAGCTCTATGAGATATACATACATAGGGAAGTAGCTGTTTACATAGGGATTACTCAGACATTCTGAATAATACCAACATGATTTGTTACAAAGAAATTAAATTACAAAGAAACCTTGTTTAAAAAAATAAGTCTTTTTTTTTTATTGAAAAACCCTATTCATGTTTCTTTTCTTTTGCTAGAAAAGCATGGGGTACTGTATTTTCTATAGTATACATGATATGGACTAGCTATTACCACTGTATTTTTACTATTAAAAAGTGAAAAACTTAGAAATACCCAGAATTTTGAGATGTTTCTATACACATTAATTCATGTTGCATGTGGTTTACTAAACTATCTTTTCAATTGCATTGTTTCCTAAAATACATGTAAATCCATGGCTGATTCATATCAATGTATGACAAAACCCACTGGAAAAAAATAATAATAATAATAAAAAAAATATATTATTAGATTAGAAATGCTAAAAAAAAAAAAGTATTGGAACCATTTGGGCACTGTTGAACACATAACTGAGTCTTTTTGCAACAAAGCAACCCTAGTTTTGTTGTGTAAGAAAGGACAAGCCCTGACTAGATCTGGCAGGCCATCTGTTATATTTCAGATGTCCTAGAAGCTTTATTTCCTATTTAGGTTGGTCCATAGATCCAAAGTACATGTCATGTCTTCATGAAGTTACCTTCTCTTCTAGATGACTAGAAGGAAATGATTGGTGAATACCATGTTAGAGAATAATCACTGGTACTAAAATAATATCTTGGTCCAAAGTATGATTCATGCAGGTTTCTTCTTTTCTCTCATTTTCTAGTTTCCTAGACATGAAGCAACAACAATAAGAATTCTCAAAATTCTGGGAGTCAGAAAATTGAGCAGGGCGCAGACAGAGTTGTATTTTGAGTTACCAGAGATAGATAGAGAGCTTTTGGTTCCAACTGTCAGATGAATCCCTTGATTCTTCTACACATCAGTTCGCTGGGGCTGAAATGTCCAAAATGGCTTTCTCACTACTCTGTATGGTGCCTGAGTTAAGAACACTCTAAAATCTGAGGCTAACAAAGGATCTCTCTCCTCATGCAGTCTCTCCACATGGCTGACTTGGGGCAGGGAAGTGAAACTTCTCACAGGTACCTGGCTTTTCTAATGTAGCATTGTTATTAGGTCTAGAAAGCTGCAATAAAAGAATGCCTGAGACTTAACAAGTTACTAACAAAAATGATTTTGTTAAAAAAAATCAGTTGTATCTTACTGGTTGAAACTTACTTAAACACAGACTTAGAATAGAGACTTTACCTTCTTTAGCCTGTGATATATTCTTCCCTTAAATAGCAAAACAAACTTAAGCTCAGGCTATGTTCACACTACAGAAAGGCTATGTTTATAATACAAAAGAGAAGGCTTCCGTGGTAGTTTCTTCACTGTATGAGCCAAATCAAAACAGATAAATCAGGGTTCACTGTATAAATCTACTCTTAACATCACTTAACAGTTATTTACTGAGTGTCTATTATGTGTCAGGAACAATAGCAAACCCTGGAAATATTGAGGTATATATGACATAATCCCTACCATCAAAAATCTTGTGTTCCAGAAGAAGAGACAGGCAGGTTGGCAAATAAATAGAATATATTCATCAAATGCTGTAGGGAGCTGGATGAAGAAGTCATTTTTTTAGCCATTTGTGGGAGGTAAGGAGAAATTATAGAAAGGAAGTGACATTCTGAGCAACATTTTGTGGCCAAGGGGACATGTGTAAATGTACAAGCAAACAGAAAACTTGTTACTAATTGAAGCAAAGCTTTTTATGATGTCAAGCTTGAAATTTTAAAATATAATAATAGCTTACTTTCATATGAGAATTTGTAATATTATCTAAAAACAATTATGTGTCTCAAAAGTAGAAATGAAACAAATGAGACATAAGGCAACAATGAATTATTCTTATAGCTCAAATGTCTTTCCATATACCCAAAGAAATAAAAATTCAAGTTAATCAAGTAATCAAGTTAAGCATAAACAAGCTTGTACTATGTGTGCACTAGGTACACACACTAAATAATATCTAGCTTTGATTCAAGAATACCTATCTACTACTGATTTAGATTTAAATTTTTACTTTCATCTGAAGGTGACTGGATATTTTAAATTTCTCAGAGTCTTATGTAATATTAGTAATGTATGTAAATTATAGATGTTTTTTATTTTCAAAGTTAAGAAAATTCAACTATTATTTAACATGGAACTGAGTTTCTTTCTTGTTTTTTCTTTTTTTCAAATTTTCAGTTATTTTTCTTTATACCTAGGTGATACTAAAGACTTCCCAAAGGCTACTTGTCTCTTCATTATTTGTTTTTAGAAATGAGAGTGAATGTCTTTTACCTGTATTCCCAGATAGCATCATGAATTTCATTTTGAGTGGACTGGATCTCTCAAACCAATCGGTTTGCTGTCACACCAGTCATGATGGCAGAGGGATGGAATGTCCAGCTGGTTTAGCACAACTTCCACAGGACACTGCAGGATTTGGCACACATTCAACTTGCAAAAATCGAAATCAAGGTGGTTAAAATGAGAATGTGGGATGCTTCTGTGAAGGTAATTAATAATCGTCCACTACCTAGAAAAATATGTGGATAAACAGTAGATTAAATGATTCAAAAGGCTTGAGTTTTCTGGATTTTTTACTGTTCCTGTTATAAAGACAAAAACAAATATAAGTTCCATTTCAAGTGTGCTGTTTTCCCAATGAAACAGTGATACAACTGATGGAAAGGTTCTAACATTCACAGCCTAAAGACATATGCTCACTTAAATGAAGTGAGAACGAAAAAATACCTTACAGAGATAGCTGCACAGAGCCAGAGATGCAGTGACATAGCTTGCGGTTTGGAAAGATGGCTTTGCCTTTAGGTTCCAATAGGGTGCTGCTCCTGCCTGGCAGTGACAAAGACGCCATCACATTCCTCAAGAATTTTCCTTTGCGTCCTCATAGGGTGAGGATTTTACATGTCCTCTAGGCCCTTTTCAAGTAATTAGGAAGCTGGCTCTCTACCTCCTTGCTCAACAGAGGAGTATTGCTGAGTGCTTACTGGAGATAATGTAAACCAAAGGTCAATTTTCCCTCAGTTAATAGTGACAAGAATTCCAGTGAGAATAAAAGGCTTAGAGTTCCCAATCAGAGATGACACCTGGGTTAGCTTCCCAATGTACCATTTTCTAAAAGGCCAGAATTTTGGTCCTCTGTCAGTTCAGTTCAGTTCATTTGCTCAGTCGTGTCTGACTCTTTGCACCCCCATGAATCGCAGCACGCCAGGCCTCCCTGTCCATCACCAGCTCCCAGAGTTTACTCAAACTCATGCCCATCAAGTCGGTGATGCTATCCAACCATCTCATCCTCT
The DNA here is from genome assembly GCF_019320065.1 of Cervus canadensis. Lineage (NCBI taxonomy): Eukaryota > Metazoa > Chordata > Mammalia > Artiodactyla > Cervidae > Cervus > Cervus canadensis. The sequence continues at coordinate 35,488,069 of NC_057412.1, forward strand.
GTTGTCCCCTTCTCCTCCTGCCCCCAATCCCTCCCAGCATCAGGGTCTTTTCCAATGAGTCAACTCTTCGCATGAGGTGGCCAAAGTATTGGAGTTTCAGCTTCAGCATCAGTACTGCCAATGAACACCCAGGACTGATCTCCTTTAGGATGAACTGGTTGGATCTCCTTGCAGTCCAAAGGACTCTCAAGAGTCTTCTCCAACACCACAGTTCAGAAGCATCAAGTCTTCTGTGCTCAGCTTTCCTCACCTGAAGCCTTTTCTTGCAACATTGTTATTTAGGGAAGTGCACAGTCTGTCTTCATTTTTGGTAGACATTGAAATACAAATTAGCTAATATTTATTAACCCATTTTTTCTCTCTTTGGAGTCTTTATGTGAAAGTGTTAGTCACTCAGCCATGTCTACCTCTTTGAGATCCTGTGGACTGTGGCCCGCCAGACTCCTCTGTCTGTGGAATTCTCCAGGCAAGAATACTGGAGTGGGTTGCCATGCCCTTCTCCGGGGATCTTCCCGACCCAGGGATTGAACCTGGGTCTCCTGCATTGTAGGCAGATTCTTTATTGTCTGAGCCACAAGGGAAGCCCAAAACAATGGAGGTACAGGGGATTGAACCCAGGGTCTCATGCTTGCTAAGCATACTCTCTATCACTGAGTCATGCCCCTTTAGCAGACTGCAAACTTTATGAAGTAAAAGACTCCTTGTATATTTATATATTTCATAGTTTACAGTTTTAAAATTTAGTGTTTTTGACATATGTAAAAAAAATTGTAAAAACTTAGAAGTATGTGTTTAAAAAATCACCTGAAACCTCACCAATCTAAAGTCAATCATAATTGATTTTTTTTTTTTTAAGGGCCAGAGGATATATACAGTGCTTTGTTGTCGTTTAGTCCCTAAGTTGTGTCTGATTCTTTGCGACCCCATGGACTGTAGCCCGCCAGGCTCCTCTGTCCAAGGGATTTCCCAGGCAAGAACACTGAAGTGGGTTGCCGTTTCCTTCTCCAGGGGATCTTCCTGACCCAGGGATCAAACCCATGTCTCCTGCATTGGCAGGCAGATTCTTTACTGCTAAGCCACCACGGAAACCCTATTCAGTGCTTATTGCTCAGTAAACATTCAAAATACATTTTCTGTATTTGAACACTGAATGAATATAAATAGGTTATGTATTTACTTATAAACATTTGCTGATATTCTTCTTTTAACAAGGATAGCTTAGTTCTCTTGTAAACATGTGTTCTATCAAGCTTGATTGAAATTTAAAACAAGATGTGCTCTGAAGTATTTTGCAAGTTGTTTTTCTTTGACAGGAATTCACACTTTCTCATCCTATTTGTATGATACCATTTTAATTACCTGTCACTGCCTAAGCAATGGGTGAGTGATTATACCTCACATTTGGCAGATGATGGGGGAAGGGCTGGAGGAGATTTTCAGGTTATTATGACTCAGTGAGGCACTACACATAATATTCCAGGACAAGGAATATGTTATCATCAACTTGTCACCAGTGCTAATCCCTTATCCATCACAGGAGTTTTCTTGACTACACTTGTGAAAACCCAAGTCACTCTCTGTTCAGAAGGTCGACAGTTTAACACAGGGAAAGGTTAAGAAACAGGGAGTAGTTTATGCTGTTCACTGAAAAAAAAATGACCTGATTCTTGTATCTTGTGATACTCAGAAAACAGAGCTGGGAATACTTAATGATGGAAACAAGGGAGTAAGAAAAATTCAAGAACTTGTTAGGTATAAGTAAGCATCTATTATCAAGATATGCTGTAAGGTTTCATTCTAAGAGTTTTCAGGGAAAAAACTTTTCCAGTGATATTTGGTGGTTATATTACAATCTTCCCAGTACACTAAGAAAGTAAGTATATCATTTTTAACTGGGAAAAATTTATTGATATGTTTTTCTTATATTGACAATATTCTTGTGATTAATTTGCTTACTTTTCATGGTGAATTTATGATATTAATCCAAAATGAAGCTAATAGAGAATAAAGGATAATAACTCAGGGTACAGACTACACTCTTGCAGTCATTTACTTTCTGTAAGTAATGAAAAGGAAGGTTTATATAGGATGCCATGAAGTGTGTGCTAAGACAAAATTAAACTATCATGTTTTCAAAGAAATATGTTTACGAGTCCCATGTAGTGGAGTAAATAGAGGCAAGAAATGGGAAAGAAAAATAAAGGGAAATAAAGTTTTAAAAGAGAAAGGAATAAGGATGAACTTCTGTGGTCTAACCTGAGCTCCACTACTTACTAGTTACATGACTTGGGACAGGTTTTTGTATTTCTTGTCTCTTATCTATAATATGTAGTTAATAATAGTGACTGTCCCATAGAGTTATTTTGGAGATCCAATGAGTTAATAGATTTGAAGTACTTAGACATTTAAAAGAGTAACTGGCACATAGCAAGAGAGAATAAATGTTAGCTTTAATTATTATGTCTTAAAATTAAATTTTGAGTGGACTCTGGGAGTTGGTGATGGACAGGGAAGCATGGCATGCTGCAGTCCATGGGGTCTCAAAGACACGACTGAGCAACTGAACTGAACTGGAGCTGAGATATAGGTAAGGTAAGAATAGCATAAGATACCTGTATTATAAGTAATTTTTCAGTATTCTAGGATATTCTTGTTGACCTCTTGAAGATAAAACATCTTTTGCTTACCAACCACTAAGAAAAAGATGGCTTCTAGAGTAAGTGCATACCCATTTTAGATGTGTCTCTGATTAATCTAATCAGCAAAGCTTCAAGCTTTGATTGGATCCCAGAGCAAAATAAATTCTTCCAGGTGGTTTAGAATATAATATTACTATTTATTCACTTGAATCCAATGACTGGCTAGATATTAGAGTTAGCAGGAAATTGAAATGCTACTTGGAACCTGTGGTAAATAAGAGATTTACTGAGGAGTCATATTTGATTTCAGCAAAGGCTGTGCCATCTTCAATAGATTCATTTTGAGAAAACTCTCCTACTAGATTCTGGTGAAGATCAAATACCTGACACTGAGTCAACAAGTGATCCGACACCTCAAGGTGTCTTTGTATAGCAAAATATCCATCATGCACTAATTGTTGTTGTATCTACCCAATGGAAAATTTTGTGTTCCTTTCAGCATTTCAACAGTAAGTGGTATAAATGGGACCAGGATTTCATAAATCCTCTGAAGTAAGCAGACATCTACTCTGAAGTAGGCAGATACCAAGGGTTATACTAGTTCTTATATAAGGAATGCAAAATCTTATGCCACATTGTATGGAGTTTGGATTTAATAATATTGAGAAGAAACTTTTGAAAGTGTTATAGGGGTAGATGTTTCATAATAGCTCAGAATTGAAATTCTCATATCCATGTGAATATTTACCAAAAAAATCACCTCTATGAACACTTTCAAATCAAATGGACTGTTTCAAGATCATCCATCTTCTTTCTTCTATAAATCTGGTGCTTGCTCAGTGGCCTAATGAACAATGAGGCCTTGAAGTAATCTTTTGTTAAATTAGTATGCATTTCCAATTCAGTTATAAACACTGCTGAATGCTCAGTCTATCAGAAACTAAGGACTTCCCTAGTAGCTCAGCTAGTAAAGAATCCACTTGCAATGCAGAAGACCCTGGTTTGAATCCTGGATTGGGGAGATCCCCTGGAGAAGGGATAGTCTACCCACTCCAGTATTCTTGGGCTTTCCTGATGACTCAGATGGTAAAGAATCCAGCTGGGTTTGATCCCTGGGTTGGGAAAATCCCCTGGAGGAGGGCACGACAACCAACTCTAGTATCCTTGCCTGGAGAATTCCCATGGACAGAGAGCCTGGCCGGCTACAGTCTATGGGGTCGCAAAGAGGTGGACACAGCTGAGTGACTAGGCACAGCAAACAGCGCAAGAGTCTCTTACAGGTTCATGTGAATTGGGAAGATCCCTTTGTAGAAAGGAAATGACAGCCCATTCCAGTATTCTTGCCTGGGAAAGAGGAGGCTGGCTGGTTACAGTCCATGGCGTTGCAAAAGAGACATGACAGTGAATAAGCAACAACAACAGGTCAGCTTCTTGGTGGTTATTCCATTGTATGAGTACCCTCTATCATGAATCTTTCATCATCATAAATTATTATTCTAAATTTGAGTTGAATTTGCCTCCTTGTCATTTTTCTTCCAATTTCACCTCCTGTGGATTTATGAGTCCTCAATTTCAACCATATATATATGTATACATTTCACATTATTGGAGAAGGAAATGGCAACCCACTCCAGTACTCTTGTCTGGAAAATCCTGTGGATGGAGGAGCCTGGTAGGCTACAGTCCATGGGGTCGCTCGGACATGACCGAGCGACTTCACTTCACTCACTTCACTCACTTCATAGTTCATCACTGGAGAAGAAAATGGCAATCCACTCCAGTATTCTTGCCTGGAGAATCCCATGGACAGAGGAGCCTGGTGGGCCGTGGTCCATGGGGTCACAGAGGGTCGGACATGACTAAAGTGACTGAGCACGCATGCACACACATTTCATATTAAATCCATAAACCATATTTCCAATCCAGCCATACATTCTGGGCTAAGGAATTTTCTTATTTATGGTAGATAGATAGATGATAGGTAGGTAAGTAAATATATAGATAGATAGAGGATTTTTTAGCTTTATCTAAAGAAATGTTCAGCTCATTATGCAGATATTCGGATGACAAGAGAGAAACTCATCTAGTCATTCATATGCTTCCATATGCACAGACAGTGTTATGTCAGGAAAACATTATAAGAATGAAATAATTTAATTTTTTATGGTACATTTGTTGCCATAGGTACATAGACTTTTATCTTAACACAATTTGGGCAGTATTTGGTGTACTAATGATAAATTATACACATTCTAAATAATACTTCACCAAAGAAATTAGTTATTAAATGCAAATTGCCTAAAGACACCTGCTTACCTGTTTTTTTTAAATCCATTGCTTGATCAGAAGATGTAATGCAATTTCTCAAGCTCTGATTTCCCAAACATGCCTGTCCTTGGAAGTCGTTTTCCAAATGATGATTAAAGAAACAGACACACTCTTCCACAGTAAAAAAAATATTGAAAAAATAGTTTTTGCCCATGTTACTGCAATACAAAATTGACTAGCTGGAGAACAATGAATATTGCTTGATTGTGGTGACCCTGTGAACATAATATGCTAAGCAAAGCACATTTCCTTTCAAGCAATGTCTGCCCTCCAGTATATAATTTCTCTTGAGTTTATCATTTTCAGACCTATTTCTGTGCATTTATGAAGTTTGGCCATAGCTTATCTTTGTAAGAGAAATTACTTTTAGAAAAAACTGACCACATTTGTATGATAACGTTTAGCAGTCAAATATGTGATGTATGCCTTCTAAGGTCACACTGATATATGAACTTTCAAGTTATTAGCTTATTTCTGATAGTTGAATACATAAAACTATAGAATTATAAAATTTAAAATGAATTTATGTATCACAGATTCTTTGTGATCAACTGCTATTTAACCCCCCATTTTTCTTTACAATGTTCTCAAAGAGCTTAACTTTTTTTACTGAAGTATAGTTAATTTACAATGTTCTGTTAGATTCAGGTGTACAATAAAGTGATTCAGATATATATATGTCTATATGTATATATAGATAAATATATCTACTTATATATTATTTTTCAGATCCTTTTTCATTATAGGTTATTATACTATATTGAATATTATTCCGTGTGGTATGTCATAGGTACTTGCTGTTTATTTTATTTATAATAGTGTGTCTATCTTAATCCCATACCTAGAATTTATTCTACTCCCTTCCTCTATGGTAACCATAAGTTTGTTTTCAATGCCTGTGAGTCTATTTTTCTTTGTAAATAAGTTCATTTGTAATGGTAATTTTTACATGCCAGATGTAAGTGATATCATATGATGTTTGTCTTTCTCTGTCTGACTTATTGCACTTACTATGATAAGCTCTAGGTCTATCCATATTGCTTCAAGTGGCATTATTTTTTCTTTTTGATGACTGACTAATCTTTCTTTATGGATGGGTAGTATTACATTGTGTATCCCATGTGTTATATTCATACACACACACACATATATACCACATTTTCTTTATCTATTCATTTGTCAATGGACATTTAAGTTGCATAAATAGTGCTGCTATGAATATTGGGGTACATGTATCTTTTCTAATTAGAGCTTCATCTTTTCTGGATATATGCCCAGGTGTGGAATTTCATGATCATATGGTAGCTTTATTTTTAGTTTTTTGAGAAATCTTTGTACTATCTTCCATGGTGGCTGTGCCAGTTTGCAGTCCCTCCAACAGTGCAGAAGGGTTCCTTCTTCTCCACACTTTTCCCAGCATTTATTATGTGTAGACTTTTTGATGATGGCTATTCTGACTAATGTGAGGTGATATCTCATTGTAGCTTCAATTTGCACTTCTCTAATAATTAGCCATTTGGAACATATTTTAATGTGCTTTTTGTCCATTTTGTATGTCTTCTTTGGAGAGATGTCTATTAAGATCTTTTGCCCATTTTTTGATTGGGTTACTTGTTTTTTTTTTTATATATATTGAGCTGCATGAGCTGTTTATATATTTTGATGATTAATTCCTTGTCAGTCACTTCATTCACAAATATTTTCTTGCAACCTATAGATAGTCTTTACATTTTATTTATGGTTTCCTTTGCTGTGCCAAAGATTTTGAGTGTAATTAGGTCCTATTTATTTATTTTTCCCTTACTTTAGGAGATGGATCCAAAAAAGTATTGCTGCAATTTATGTCAAAGAATGTTGTACCTATGTTTTCCTCTAGGAGTTTAATAGAGCATCTGGTCTATCTGATCCCTTTATGAAGCAGTTATCTGTACTTTGAATATTCTAGTGAACTAATCACTTGCTAAGCAGCCTCTTATATTTTTGAACAGTTCAACTTTTGCTTTTCTTTTAAACTGGGTGGAAATCTGTCTTTCTATAATTTTCATTTATTAGTCCTAATTCTTCTTCCCCATGAGACTGCTTCAGATAGTTGAAGATTGCTGGTATGTTCTGGTAAGTAACATCTTTCCAAAATTAAGTTCCTGAGTTCTCCAACTCATCTTAATATTATATTGAATAGGTTAATATATTATTTCTAGACATTTTTATTTTGCTACCTTGAGAGTTTTGTTATATTTTGTTCTAAAGTCCAAGATAACTAGATCAAATAACAATTTGTGCTATCATGTGAATTTTTATATCTGGATGCTTGGGACTTTGTTGACCAATATTCTATGTAGTGGGTTGGATTTTTCACTTTTTATTATTTTATGAATATTAGAATTTATATCATGTATTTCTTATGGCAGAAAACAAAGAAGAACTAAAGAGCCTCTTAATGAAAGTGAAAGAGGAGAGTGAAAAAGTTGGCTTAAAGCTCAACATTCAGAAAATTAGGATCATGGCATCTGGTCCCATCACTTCATGGCAAATAGATGGGGAAACAGTGGAAACAGTGGCTGACTTAATTTTTTTGTGCTCTCAAATCACTACAGATGGTGACTGCAGCCATGAAATTAAAAGACTCTTGCTCTTTGGTAGAAAAGTTATGGCCAACCTAGACAGAATATTAAAAAGCAGAGGCATTACTTTGCCAACAAAGGTCCATCTAGTCAAGGTTATGGTTTTTCCAGTAGTCATGTATGGATGTGAGAGTTGGACTATAAAGAAAGCTTAGCACCAAAGAATTGATGCTTTTGAACTATGGTGTTGGAGAAGACTCTTAAGAGTCCCTTGGACTGCAAGGAGATCCAACCAGTCCATCCTAAAGGAAATCAGTCTTGAATATTCATTGGAAGGACTAATGTTGAATCTGAAACTCCAATACTTTGGCGACCTGAAGCAAAGAACTGACTCATTTGAAAAGACCATGATGCTGGGAAAGATTGAAGGCAGGAGGAAAAGGGGACAACAGAGGATGAGATGGTTGGGTGGCATTATCAACTCAATGGTAATGAGTTTGCGTAAACTCCGGGAGATGGTGATGGACAGGCAGGCCTGGTATACTGTAGTCCATGGGGTCTCAAAGAGTCAGACACGACTGAGCAACTGAACTGAACTGATTTCTTATTATGCAAATTTCTATTTCCCTCCATTTTTTTCCCTCAATACTTTTACCTTATGACAACATCAAATGAGAAAAGATCAGATATGTATATTTTTTCCTATTGAGTAGGCTTGCAGATTTCTTCCAAAAATAGGTTTTAGAAGAGTCATATTTTGTAATACAAAGTCAACATGGAGAAGAACCCAAGCATACTTCAACCAGTAAGGCTTTATCTACATGCATTTGAAATGAACAATGAGACTTAAGGGATCTTGACTTAAATGGATGAACAAGCAGATCTAGAGCAGAAAGAGGTTCTAGTAAGTGTAACTCCATTTAGGAGTGTCATCATGCAAGACAGATATAAATATGTATTTCAAAACTTTTTTAGAAATTGTCAGTATGAATAAGAAAGACTAATCAATGTCAAGTTTAGATTTTTTCCTTGACTTCTTAACTTGATGGCCATCACTCTCAAAAATACTTTGCTACAAACTGGAACATTTTCTTTTATAATAACCTTATAATTTTCAAAATGAGGACACTGATATTTGATACATTCTCACTGTCTAATCATTAGACTTATAGAAGTTAAACTGATAGTCTCAGTAATGTACTTTATGGCAAATGAACCCAGCTCCAAGTCACACATTACTTTTAGTGTTCATGTCTCAATCTAGAAAGATTTCTCTGTCTTTCCTTATGGTGGTACTTTTAAAGTTATTGTAGAATGCACCCTAGTTTGGGTTTGATATTTTCTTATATTAAGATTCAGGTTATGTATCATTGGCTGGATAATTATAGAAATGATGCTGTGCTTCTCTGCATCCTATAAGGTGGAACATAATTTTGAACATGATGTTCAGTTTAATCAGTGTATTAAAATAGTGTGTCAGGCTTTTCCAGTGTAAAGTTACTGCTTTCCCTACTGTAATTAAAATTGATTTTGTGGGCAATTATTCTGAATCAATGTAAATAGATTCACTGAACATTTAACTAATGAATATCACTATGGATTTATTATTTCCCATTTTATTCAGTGGATTTTGATCTTACTACCACCATTTATTTTGATGTTCAAATTGTCCCTGATGACCAGTAGGAGCCCTCTCAAGCCATGATCTGTTGTTTCCTTTTAACAGGTACCTGCCATTTTTTTTTTTTTTTTTTTTTTTAGTATTTCCTTGCTTTTTGGCATAGACAGATATTGTTGGCTCACCTTGTATTTTCTGTGCCTCAGCCTAGAATCAAGTATTTCTCCAAGGAGCCTTTATCCCTTTTCATGGAGATCTGTGTTTAGAAGCCACCGCTCAGCACCAGATATGCTCATTATTATTGAGGTTTTGCTTCTTCCACATCCTCTCAGTGGAAAGAGTAGGAAATAAATACATTTGCATCATATTTACATACATAAGTATGTGTAAATAAGCACTATATACATAACATAAACATGCACATAACATATGCCCATTTATATTTATTTGTTTTATTCCCATCTCTCTATCCATCAAAATCATTGACTTTGCATTGATACCTCTGATTCTAATTCAACCATTCAGAGTTCATTTCAGTTTCCTGTGTTTTCTTACTTCTAACTCCCTTTCCCAATAGTGACAAACTTGGTTTCCATTCAGTTCAGTTCAGTTCAGTTCAGTTGCTCAGTCATGTCCGACTCTTTGCGACCCCATGAATCGCAGCATGCCAGGCCTCCCTGTCCATCACCAACTCCCGGAGTTTACTCAAACTCATGTCCATCGAGTCAGTGATGCCATCCAGCCATCTCATCCTCTGTCATCCCCTTCTCCTCCTGCCCCCAATCCCTCCCAGCATCAGGGTCTTTTCCAATGAGTCAACTCTTTGCATGAGGTGGCCAAAGTACTAGAGTTTCAGCTTGAGCATCAGTTCATTACATTTAGTATATTAAGAATTTAATTATTCTTTCTGCATGTAACCAGTCTCCCATCTCTATCACCCCCCCACCCCAAGCTGATGCCCCTTTCATTCACTAGGACTCTGACCCTCCATGCTGTGCCTCCACCATGCAGAAGGTCTCCTTACCCTGACTGGGCTCCTGAACCTCATGTCAGCCTGTACCCACTGCATGGAAACTGTCCTGGCCCTGCTCAGGCTCTGACATTCTGTGCTGTGGGTGCGCCTCCATCAGAATGCTCGTGATCTGAACACCTGCACACTGGCTTCTGGTCATGGGTCTGTCCTCCTCATTCATCTTGTCTGGACTCTGACACCGTGCGGTGGACTGGCCTACCCCGTCCTCGCCAAGTGGATGTGCTTCTGCTCAGGCACTGACGCCCCAGGCCAGGTGGTGCTGCTCTGTGGGCGCCTTCCTTGTCCTGTTTGAGCTACGATTCCCAACACCAGGCAGTTCCCATCCCATGCTCGGATGTACCTCCCACCCTGCTCAGGCATTGACGCCATCCAGCAGGCTGTCCCTTGTAGAGATTGGCCTTCTCTTTCCAGATGCACACCAGCATCTTATGCCAGGTTGCCTTGGATGCCATTTCACCCAGTTCAGGCTGTAACACCATCCATGCAGATTGTTTATCTCACTCATGCCTGTCTCCACTCCCCTGGGCTTTCCCAGTGCTGGACTTTCCCTCCTATGAACCTCATCTTCCCTCTGCTGAGGCTCTGACACCTTGACCCAAACAACCTTGATCTACCATTCACACTGTAACACAACACGAGATCACTATGGCTCCTCCCCACCCCCATCTGCTCGAATGTCTACTTTGTTCTGTCCATCTAAGTCTTTAGAACTAAATTACCAGGAAGGGGAAAAAAAAAAAAGAGGAAGAGGGAGAGAAAAGCTAAAAGAGATTTATTATTTAGAAGAATTTAATTAGTAAACTATATATATAAAACAGAATACATCTCTTCTTTACAGAATTGATTAATCACTCTACTTCATTCAGTTCTTTTTCATTCCCAATGACATGAAAAATGTACCAATTTTGGAACTTAGGAAAACTCAGTGTGACTAGGATCTTGGAGGAAGAATTGGGGTCTTTCTGAAATTCTGCACTTTCTGTCTTTTAAGATCAGGACACACACTCATATGTGAGATATATTCTCTTTTGGTATCAGGAAAAGTGTTAAACTAGACATATGCATATTTCTAAGCAAACTGACTCTGAAATTCTACAGAGAAATCCTATGCTATCAACAGATCAACTGTTCATGCCAAGAACACAGCTAACCTAAGATGTTTCTGCCTTTCTGAATTTTATGCTAAAAGCAATTAGAGTTGAGAAAGTTCGCCTTGGAAAATTAAGAACCTGTTCATGTTGACATACATTTGCAATGTTGATGTTTCCAGTCCCAGCATGGGTTTTCTATTTAAACTCATATGCAATCCTTTTCTACAGAATTTTAAAAAAGTATCTGAATATAGACTGAAAAAAAAAAGAAACCTTGATGTATGAAAGCAATCATTAAAACCTACATCAAAAGAAAGCTTCTACAAAGTTTCAGTTTATCAGCTTAAGATGTGTTTTCCAAGGTAACTGACTGCCTGGGACTTTAATTTTTTATTTTTTTTTCCTTTCTCTGTTTCTTCCTTTTCTCCTGTCTTCTTTCTTTTCTTCTCTTTTTCCTTCACTCCCCTCCCTCTTCCTGCCTCCTCTCTCTCTCTCTGGCTCTTTCTATCCTCACAAATACTGATTTCTCTGTCATGTTTTGATTTCGCTTTCCATTCTCCATTAGTTGACTGATTGATCCATAGCATGAAATTATAATTTATAGAGACTTAGCAGTATCCTTCATGGAATAAACATATCTGGGCCAATTCCCCCTCCTTTCCAGGAAGCTGAATGGGAGAAGGATAATTAATAATATAGAAATATGTCAGTCTATATTCTGAAAACAGAATACTTCTGGCTAGTTCAGTGTATTTACTCAAAATTGTCTTTAATTAGCCAGGTGCTTATTGCACATGATGCCAAATACCTGGAAGACTGGACACTGAATTGCTTAACTATTTTGATGCTCTATGTAGGCTTAATCATTATAGGATATTCCACTGAATCACTTGATTTCATCAGAGACTTTGATGATGGGCAACTAAAGCTTTTCCTATGTAAGACTTTTCATGTGTTTTATGCAGACATCTTATATGTGTTTCAATATATAAATGAATATCTTGGCAACATACACAATATTTATGATTAAGATCAAGAGTCAGTCTTCAAAATTTATTGTGGTCACATTTTTAATCCACTAAAATTTTATAATGTTGCATTTTCTTTTACATAAAACCAAACAAGCTATGACTATGGTTATACAATGTCATGAATTTTAGGTTTAGACTGCATAGTTTTGATATTTACCCATCTACAGGTAATAGTTGAAGAATGACTATTCTTATTAACATATATGCAAATAGCATAACAAGAATTAGGCCAAACTGTAAAAGCAAAAGTAAGTTGAATGTACGGTTCAGGGTCTTACAACTAGTAGATGCATGCTAAGCACTTCTGTTGTGTCCAACTCTTTGCGACCCTATGGACTGTAGCCTACCAGGCTCCTCTGTGTATGGGATTCTCCAGGCAAGAATATTGAAGTGGGTTGCCATGACCTCCTCCAGTGGATCTTTCCGACTCAGGGAATGAACTACATTTCTTATGTCTCCTATATTGGCAGGTGGGTTTTTACCACTAGCACCACCTGGGAAGCCCAAGCAGACATTAGAAATGGAATCACATCCGGTTCTGTTCAGCTGGAATTGTGGCATCTAGGCAAGTAAAGTGGATTGATTTTAAATAACAGGCCTCATATTTCCATTTCGATATGCATTTGGGGGGAATGTATGTGTGTGTATATATTTGTATGCATGCATTTAAGTGAAACTAAGAGTTCGAATCATTTCAAAATTAAAAAAGAATTTTTTTTTTGGCTGTAAATATGATATGGTTTTTGTGTAAGTTGAAACAATACACAAAAGTGTTACAAAGAATCTAACATTTAGTACTTAAACAAAAAAGCAGCTGTTATCTTTGATGGAAATTTTATAACATGTAAATGCATCCCATAGACAAAAAATTGATACATAATCTTACACAATCAGTTTCACACTATACATGCTTTTTTGTAATCATAGAAATTGTATGATAACTAATTCTCAATAGAGCTCTCATAAATGTTTTATGCTTAGGTGAAATTACGTTTTATGGGTATGTTGATGTAACTGAATACTTATAATAATATTTAGGTAGTTAATGTTTCTATAATCCTTTTTATTTATGATAAAATAATCACAATGGTGTGATCACTCACACTCACCTAGAGCCAGACATTCCAGAATGTGAAGTCAAGTGGGCCTTAGGAAGCTTCACTACAAACAAAGTTAGTGGAGGTCATGGAATTCCAGTTGAGCTATTTCAAATCCTGAAAGATGATGCTGAGAAAGTGCTGCACTCAATATGCCAGCAAATTTGGAAAACTCAGCAGTGGCCATAGGACTGGAAAAGGTCAGTTTTCATTCCAATCCCAAAGAAAGGCAATGACAAAGAATGCTCAAACTACCACACAATTGCACTCATCTCACACTCTAGTAAACTAATGCTCAAAATTCTGCAAGACAGGCTTTAGCAATACATGAACCGTGAACTTCCAGATGTTCAAGCTGGTTTTAAAAAAGGCAGAGGAGCCAGAGATTAAATTGCCAACATCTGCTGCATCGTTGAAAAAGCAAGAGAGTTCCAGAAAAACATCTACTTCTGCTTTATTGACTATGCCAAAGTCTTTGACTGTGTGGATCACAATAAGCTGTGGAAAATTCTGAAAGAGATGGGAATACCAGACCACCTAAGCTTCCTCTTGAGAAACCTGTATGCAGGTCAGGAAGCAACAATTAGAGCTGGACATGGAACAACAGACTGGTTCCAAATAGGAAAAGAAGTACATCAAGGCTGTATATTGTCACCCTGCTTATTTAACTTATATGCAGAGTACATCCTGAGAAACACTGGGCTGGAAGAAGCACAAGCTGGAATCAAGATTGCCCAGAGAAATATCAATAACCTCAGATATGCTGATGGCACCACCCTTACGGCAGAAAGTGAAGAGGAACTAAAAAGCCTCTTGATGAAAGTGAAAGAGGAGAGTGAAAAAGTTGGCTTAAAGCTCAACATTCAGAAAACTAAGATCATGGCATGTGGTCCCATCACTTCATGGGAAATAGATGGGGAAACAGCAGAAACAGTGTCAGACTTTATTTTTTGGGGGGCTCCAAAATCACTGCAGATGGTGATTGCAGCCATGAAATTAAAAGACACTTACTCCTTGGAAGGAAAGTTATGACCAACCTAGACAGCATATTAAAAGCAAAGACATTACTTTGCCATCAAAGGTCCATCTAGTCAAGGTTATGGTTTTTCCAGTAGTCACGTATGGATGTGAGAGTTGGACTATAAAGAAAGCTAAGTGCCAAAGAATTGATGCTCTTGAACTGTGGTGTTGGAGAAGACTCTTGAGAGTCCCTTGAAGTGCAAGGAGATCCAAACAGTCCACCCTAAAGGAGACCAGTCCTGTGTGTTCATTGGAAGGACTGAGGCTGAAGCTGAAACTCCACTCCTTTGGCCACCTGATGCGAAGAGCTGTCATTTGTAAAGACCCTGATGCTGGGAAGGATTGAGGGCAGGAGGAGAAGGGGACGACAGAGGATGAGATGGTTGGATGGCATCACTGACTCAATGGACATGAGTTTGGGTATACTCCAGCAGTTAGTGATGGACAGGGAGGCCTGGCGTGCTGCAGTTCATGGGGTTCCAAAGAGTCAGACACAACTGAGAGACTGAACTGGAACTTGAATATTAATTAAATGTCTTACTGAGTGAAAAAATGTGTATTGCATAAATAAGATAAAAAATATAACAAATTAAACACATACAGAGCCAGTTTTTAGTTTGAGAAGACTCTACTCAATAAGGTGATGTTTGGGGCTTCCCTGGTAGTCCAAGTGTTTAAGAATTGGCCTTGCTATGAAGGAGACACATGTTCAGTCCCTTGTTGGGGAACTAAAATCGCACATGCCACAGAACAACCAAGCCCATATGCCACAACTAGAGAGTCCCCAGTGGAAGATCCTGTGTGCCAGACACAGCCAAATAAATAAATAAATGTTACAAAGTATAAGTTGATTTTTTTTTTTGCATATCCATTCCTAAAGGCATATTTCTTTCTTGTGAACTGGAGAATTTATCTTCTTTTTGTTTTATATTATAGTTTTATTACATGTATAGTTATCCTTAACAGATAAATTGTTCTTTTTTGTTTTTGTCCAGTTGCTAAGTCACATCTGACTCTTACCAACTACATGAACTGTGACAGACACACAGGCTTTCCTGTCTTTCACTATCTCTGGAGTTTGCTCAAACTCATATCCATTGAGTCAGTGATGCCATCCAACCAAATCATCCTCTGTCACCCACTTCTCCTCCTGTCCTCTGTCTTTCCCAGCATCAAGTTCTCTTTGCACCAGGTGTCCAAAGTATTGTAGTTTCAACTTTAGCATCACTCCTTCCAGTGAATATTCAGGAATGATTTGCTTTAGAATTGACTGGTTTAATCTCCTCGCTATCCAAGGGCAGCACCACATTCAAAAGCATTAATTCTTTGGCATTCAGCTTAGTTTATGGTCCAAATATCACACCCATACATGACTACTGGAAAAAAACATAGCTTTAAATATATGGACTTTTGTAGGCAAAGTGTATGTCTCTAATTTTTAATACGCTGTCTAGGTTTGTCATAGGTTTTCTTCCAAGGAGCAAGCATCTCTTAATTTTGTAGCTGCAGTCACCATCCACAGTGATTTTGAAGCCTGAAAATATAAATCTTTCATCCTTTCCACTTTCTCTTCATCTATTTGCCATGAAATGATGGGCTGGATTCCATGATCTTGATTTTTTGAGTGCTGAGTTTTAAGCCAAATTTTACCATTCTCTTCCCTTAACCTCATCAAGTAGCTCTTTAATTACTCCTCAACTTCTGCCACTAGAGTGGTTATCATTTGCACATCTGAGGTTGTTGATATTTCTCCTGCAATCATGATTTCAGCTTTGAGTCGTTTAGTCCAGTATTTCACATGATGTACTCTGCATGTAAGTTCAATAAGCAGGGTGACAATAAATAGCTTTGACATACTCCTTTCTCAATTTTGAGCCAGTCTATTTTCCTTATCTGTTTCTAATTGTTGCATGTTGACCTGCATACAGATTTCTCAGGAGGTGGGTGTTTTTAAGATTGTATTTATTTTTTTGAAACCTTTTTGTTCCCCCCAAAATCTATGCTTTTGGATTTATGTTGATACACATAACTCTACTTAATTCATTTTAGTTGCTGAATAATATTTCATTCTATGATTTTATTCATTTCTCAGTCCATTATCTTAACAATGGACACAGATATTTTGTGTCATGGACAATGCTTCTATCAATGTATTGGGTTATACACAGAGTATTCTCCCATTCTGGCTAATAGATATGTTATGCTAAAAAGTAAAAAGATATAATATTAGAGAAAACTTTTTGTGAGTACTTTGTAGGAGACACATAATATATAGAATACTATGATAAAGTATGTCTCAAATATCCTAAGTGTGAGATTGCTGTTTTCTGGTAGGCATACCTTCAAATATACTAGAAGAATTTACATTTATTTCTAAAATGGTTGTGCTAATTTATATTCACAATATCAGAGGATGACTGTGCTATCACATTACATATTCTTGGAACTGACAGATTATAAAAGCTTTCTTGTTAATCTAATAAGCATGAAATTGTATAATCTGGTAGGTTTTTACTTTCAGTTTGTTCATCATCTTCTGTAAAAGTTCATTAATAGTTTTTGTCCAAACAAGGTGAAAAGAGCCCTCAGAATGGGAGAAAATAACAGCAAATGAAACCACTGACAAAGGATTAATTTCCAAAAATACACAAGTAGCTCATACAACTCAATACCAGAGAAACAATCAACCCAGTCGAAAAGTGGGGAAAAGACCTAAACAGACAATTTTTCCAAAGAAGTACAGATAACTCACAAGCACATGAAAAGATGCTCAACATCACTTGCTATTAGAGAAATGCAAATCAAAACTGCAATGAGATATTATCTTACTCCAGTCAGAATGCCCTCATCAAAAAGTCTACAAACAATAAATGCTGGAGAAGGTGTAGAGAATAGGGAACCCTCTTGTATTGTTGGTGGGAATAGAAATTGATACACCCACTATGGAAGACAGTATAAAGATTCCTTAAAAAAAACTAGGAATAAAAACACCTTATGACCCAGCAATCCCACTCCTAGGAAACCAGAATTGAAAAAGACACATGTACCAGAGTGTTCATTGCAGCACGGTTTACAGTAGCTAGAACATGAAAGCAACCTAGATGTCCATCAACAGATGAATGGATAAAGAAGCTGTGTTATGTATATATGATGGAATGTTACTCAGCCATAAAAAGAAACACACTTGAGTCAGTTCTAATGAGGTGGATGAACCTAGAGCCTATTATACAGAATGAAGTCAGAAAGAAAAATATCATATACTAACACATATATATGGAATCTAGAAAGATGGCACTGATGAAATTATTTCCAGGGCAGCAATGGAGACACAGACCTAGAGAACAGACTTACAGACATGGTGAGGGGGATGAGGATGAGCGGGGAGGAAGGCGAGGGTGAGATTTATGGAGAGGATAACATGGACACTTCCATCACCATATGTAAAGTACATAGCCAATGGGAATTTACTGTATGATTCAGGAAACACAAACAGGGGCCCTTTAACAACCCAGAGGTGTGGATGGGGAGGGAGATGGGCCGGAAGTTCAAGAGGGAGGGGACATGTATGTATCTGTGGCTGGTTCATGCTGATGTTTGGCAGAAAACAGCAAAATTCTGTAAAGCAATTATCCTTCACATTAAAACAACAAGAACAAAAAAAAAATCAGTAATGAAAACAAAAACTAATAGTAACTTTAATGCAATACCAGAGAGTCACAGAAATAAATGTCACCAGAATGCAGAAAAATAAATAAATAAATGAATTTTGTCCATTTCTATATTGGGATTTATCCAATTACAATTGGAATTTTTATTGAATTTGTTTCCTTTATATATTCTGAATGCCAGTACTCTATGCTCTATCAGTTATAGTTGTTGCAACTACATTTTCTCATTCTTCATTCTTATTTGCTGATACATAATTTCTTAAGTATAATATAGTTGATTTTGGAAGTATTTGTCTGCCTTTTCTGTACTTGCTGTGTCTTATTTTAAAAATCCTTCTTTATTCAGAGTTTACCAATGTATTTTCACCTAAATGTGTTTGTTATATTTTAATATATAGTACTTTATTCCATCTAGGATTCATTTTTTAGCATGATAAAAAGTACATATCTATTTAAATTGCTTTAAAAATTATAACAGCTAGGCAAGCAGTATCTATTTTCTCATTTATCTGTGTAATACATTTTAAGTCATAGATCATTTTTTCTGTATATGTGTATTTCCCTTCCATAATTTTGTTTTCTCCTGTCCTTGGATTTGTGAGGTAGACAATCTGCACTGCTATATGTAGTCTCTTTTCTCAAAAGAAATACTTAAAATTTTCCTATCAAGTACTATTACAGATTTTCCCTTAATCTCTTACATCAAGACTCTTTATTCTCAGTTTACTTACAGTTTTATCACTATATTTTACCCAAATGTTTATATTCATATATTGAGATGATAAAATGTGTTTCCTCTTTAATCTGATGTGATAAATTACCTTAAATGTGCTTCTAATATTAAACTAACTTAAAAAAAACAATATGATTATCAGTATTACTATTTGAAAGTGAAAGTGTTAGTCGTTTAGTCATGTCCAACTCTTTGTGACCCCATGGACTGTAGCCCACCTCTGTCCATGGATTCTCCAGGCAAGAATACCGGAGTGGGTTGCCATTCCCTACTCCAGAGGATCTTTCCCACCCAGTGATCGAATCCAGGTCTTTTTTTGCAGGCAGATTCTTTACTGTCTAAACCACCAAGGAAGCCCATTGGACTTCAGTAAAATTTGTTTTCCAATTTTTTTGATTTTTTTCATCTAACAATATTTATTATCTTATTTAATTAATTTATGTATTGTTATTTTGTATTGATCTTTATTGGCATATAGCTGCTTTATCATGTTGTGTTAGTTTCTGCTGTATAACAAAGTGAATTAGCATCTAACTATATTTAAACTTTCATTAATATTTGTTCTTTGATGCATACATTGCTTATGAGTATGTTTTTAAATGTCCAAATATTTGTTTCATTGTTTAGTTTATGTGTCATTATATAGTTCTAAGTTATTTCATCATGATCAACAAATATAATCTATATGACACTAATTTTTACAATTTGTTAAAACTTGCTTTATGGCAAATACATGGGATATTTTTTATTAAAAACTATTTATGCTGAGGAAGAATAGGCCTTAAGGTGGTGGTGTTTTTAGCTTGCTAAGTCATGTCTTATTCTTTGTGACCCATGGACTGCTGCACACCAGGCTCCTCTGTCCTCCATTATTGCCTGCGTTTGCTCAAACTCATACCCATTGAGTCAGTGATGCTATCTAACCATCTCATTCTCTGTCACCCCCTTCTCCTTTTGCCTTCAATCTTTCCCAGCGTCAAGGTCTTTTTCAATGAATTGGCTCTTTACATCAGGTGGTCAAAGTATTGAAGCTTCAATTCCAGCATCCAGTCCTTCCAATGAATATTCAGGACTGATTTCCTTTAGGATTGACTGGCTTGATCTCCTTGCAGTCCAAGTGATTCTCAAGAATCTTCTTTAGTGCCACAAATTTGAAAGCATTGAGTTCTATACATGTCCATGCAATAAAACGTGTTTAATGCATTATTCAAAAGTTTAATACTTTGTCATTGAGAATGATGTCAAATCATTTATAAACCTTATGGCATATATGTCTAATCAGAAGAGGTGTAAGGTGTAAAGAACTGGCACATACAGGCAGATGGTCACAATCAATAAGTAATTTTAAGAAAGATGTCTTGAAACTCTTACTATTATGGCTGATTTTACAATTATCCCTTGAATTCTAAGAATATATTCTTTTATTACTTGCATATGCATTAAGAATTGTGATAACAGTGAATTGAATTTTTTTTTTAAATTCTGATTCAATTACTCCTTCATCCTTAATAGAGCATCTCTTTGTCTGTATAATCTTTCATCCTCAGATTGGGAATCCAGAGCATTTTTAAAGGGAGATTTCAGGGCAGCAGAGGGTGAGAATGTAAGTTGCAAGACCTCCTATTCCGTCATTATCATGTCAGCTGTAGGTCATAAGTTCAGTCAGGTTCAAAAAGTAAAGAGACTCTTTTTTGATGGGTGAAGCTGGAAAAAAATTTGTGGATATTTTGAATCCTCCATAGACTATTTACCCTCTCTTTTAATATTGCAAGCTATCAGTGTCCAGTATTTTAGACTGACTTTTTAAAAAGGCTTTATTTATTTAGAGCAGTTTTAGGTTCACAACCCAGGGAATGAACCCAGGTCTCCCGCATTGCAGGCGGATTCTTTACCATCTGAACCACCAGGGAAGCCCTCAAAAAAGACTTTATTTGTTTGGAGCAGTTTTAGGTTCACAGCAGAATTGAAAGGATGATACAGAGCTTTTCCTACATTTCCACTCCCCAATCCCCACACATGCATAACATCTATTGATCAGTATCCCCCACTAGAGTAGTACATTTATTACAATTGATGAGCCTACAGTTCTACTTTAAAAAAATTTCAAATTTAATGTTTATTTTACTACTTTATGCAAACAATGTGAGTGTACCAAAATGTTTTTGGTCACCTTTTTTTTTTTTTAATTCATTTTTCTACTAGATTCATGCTCAACATAAACTAAGTCTTTTAGCTCTTTCTTTTCTATCTGTTGACACTCAGATTCCTTCAGGTTTTTTGGTTTCTTTTTCTCATGAAAATATTCTTATTTGCCTTGTTGTCGAAACACTATTTTGATCATTACTTAAATTGGGATAGCACTTCTCTCAGCTGTCACCTGGATTTCCATGTAGAGGAAGAGTTAATAGTGATTAAGAGCCTAACTATTGGGGCCAAACTTTGTTGGTTCAAATCTGGACTCTCCTTCCTAGTATCTGGGGAATTTTGGGTAAATTAAGTAAATTTTCCTCGTTCAGTCTCTTCACCTGCAAAAGAAAAAAAAGTTTGTCTCATAGAGTTAACTAAATAAACCATAGTATCTGTAAAATAGCTTATGTATTTTATGCATTCAATAAAATTTAGAATTTATAATCTTTCCTATTGTTCTTGGGAAGCATATTTTCAATGGCCTGTCTTACTTATACATTCAAGATTTTATCTTTGCTTTAGAATGTTTCATTTCAAGTAGTCTAAATGAATTTATTTTTCTTTATACTACTTTGAATATAATATGGCTTTTGAGTATCATGATTTTTATCTTTCATAAATTCTGGAGAATTAACAGTATTTTAAACATTTTCTTTTCCCTTTTCCTGTCTTTTCATACTAAATCCCAATTAAATCTTACATTTGGTATTCTTATTTAGATCTTCAATTCTCTTAAAAATAGAATTACATTCATTTTATTAATTTCCTTCTTGTCTGTGCTTCATTCCAGTCTAATTTATATATATATGTGTATATACACACACATGTATATGTTTTCTGAATAACTGTAAGAATTATGTCAAAATAAGCAGTAGAAGAAATTCCAATCTATTAGTGGGAGTGCATTCCTAGACACTGGAAAGAAGTAATTTGGTTTAGAATAATTAAATAACTAAGTTTTTTGTCAATAAAGATTTTGTTTATTAGATGTCTAATGGAACTTTGGAGAATGCTTGGTATATGGTAGATGCTCAATAAATATTTGCTAAGTGTCTAAATAAATGGTTGACTAAGGAGAAGGAATTGGCAATCCACTCCAGTACTCTTGCCTGGGAAATCCCATGGACGGAGGAGCCTGGAAGGCTACAGTCCACGGGGTTGCAAAGAGTCAGGCATGACTGAGCAACTTCAGTTTCAGTTTCAGCTTAAGGTATGAGTTGAAATTAAAAATATTTAAGCTATTTTGAGGTTTATGTAGTACATGACAGATGACTAGGTCTTTTTTGAATTAATCCTTAGCAGAGACAAAATACTGTTATTAGATAAGAATCTGACTTTAAGTCATTCCTGTCATCTCATGGATAGACATTTTCTAACTTTGTATATCAGTTCCTTTGTTCTTCAACTTTGGTAGGGAAGTGATGAGAAATTTTGC
Organism: Cervus canadensis; assembly: GCF_019320065.1. Classification (NCBI taxonomy): domain Eukaryota; kingdom Metazoa; phylum Chordata; class Mammalia; order Artiodactyla; family Cervidae; genus Cervus; species Cervus canadensis. The sequence continues at coordinate 35,510,510 of NC_057412.1, forward strand.
TGTCAGTAACTTAAAGGGTAGTGCTTCCTAGTTTCACTGCTGTTTGATTTGTATGCTTTGTTTATTGCCTGTGACATGAAAAATATGACTTAGTTGGGGTTGACTGCTGTCATGAGTTAAGCTACACTCTGCACTGTGTATTCAGATTTTATTTGGAGTGTACCAGGCAGCCGACAGCAGCTTTTGATCAGTTCTAAATGAAACAGTTAAAATGACCTACTCCACAGAGCTCATAGCAGTAATTGTGAAATTTTTGAGTGCTTGAGTATGGATAGTATCCATGAAATAAAATTCTGGATCTGAAGAATTGTGGCTCCCTACTATTTTCCTATACTGTATTTTGCATGCCCATTTTGCTGCATGAGAGTTTAAACTCAATGAAATTTAATTTCTGTATCTCAGACATTGTGCTGACAATAATGCCAGGAGGCACCTATACATGAAAGTCAGTATCTAACAGCAAGTATTATGAGTTGAAATTGTGTGACCTTACACATTCACATGGTGAAATCCTAATCCTCAATATCTCAGGAAGTGACCTTTTTTAGAAACAAGATCTTTATGGAGGTAATCAGGATAAGATGAGATCATGAGAGTGAACTCCAACCGATTATGACTGCTGTCCTTATAAAAGGGGGGAAGTTTGGAGATAGATTGGATCATAGGAAAAGCTAGAGAATTCCAGAAAAACATCTACTTCTGCTTCATTGACTACGCTAAAATCTTTGACTGTGTAAATCACAACAAACTGTGGAAAATTCTTAAGAGATGGGAATCCCAGACCACCTTACCTGCCTCCTGTGAAACCTGTATGCATGTCAAGAAACAACAGTTAGAACTGGACATGGAACAAAATTGGGTAGATTCAAAATTGGGAAAGGAGTACATCAAGGCTGTATATTATCACCCTGCTTATCTAACTTAGATGCAGGGCACATCATGTGAAATGCCAGGCTGGTTGAAGCACAAGCTGGAATCAAAATTGCCAGAAGAAATATCAATAACCTCAGATATGCAGATGACACCATCCTTATGGCAGAAAGTAAAGAGCAATTAAAGAGCCTCTTGATGAAAGTGAAAGAGGAGAGGGAAAAAGCTGGCTCAAAACTCAGCTTTCAAAAAACTAAGATCATGGCATCCAGTCCCATCACTTTGTGGCAAATAGATGGGGAAACAATTGAAAGGGTGACAGACATCATTTACTTGGGCTCCAAAATTACTGCCATGAAATTAAAAGATGCTTGCTCCTTTGAGGAAAAGCGATGGCAAACCTAGACAGCATATTAAAAAGCAGAGACATTACTTTGCCAACAAAGGTCCATATAGTCAAAGCTAGGTTTTTTCCAGTAATCATGTTAAGGTATGAGAGCTGGACAATAAAAAAGGTTGACCACTGAAGAATTAATGCCTTCAAACTGTGGTGCTGGAGAAGACTCTTGAATCCATTGGACAGCAAGAAGATCAAACCAGTCAATCCTAAAAGAAAGCAACCCTGAATATTCATTGGAAGTACTGATGCTGAAGCTGAAGCTCTAATACTTTGGCCACCTGATGTGAAGAACTGACTCACTGGAAAAGACCCTGGTGCTGGGCAAGATTGAAGGCAGGAGGAGAAGGGGACAACAAAGGATGAGATGGTTTGATGGCATCACCCACTCAATGGACATGAATTTGAGCAAACTCCGGGAGATGGTGATGGACAGGGAAGCCTGGCATGCCGCAGTCCGTGGGGTCACATAGAGGTGGACATGACTGAGTGGCTGAAAAATAACATCAATGAATAGAGAGAGAATGTAATGTGAAGATAAAGGTAGAGATTGGGGTGATGCTTCTACATCAAAGAGTGACAGCAAAACCTCCAGAAGTTATGTAAGAAACATGGAACAGATTATTTCTCACATACTTCAGGAGCAATCAACCCTGTTGACACCTTGATCTCAGATTTGGAGTCTCCAAACTGTAAGCTAGTAAGTTTCTTTTGTTTTAAGCCACTCAGTTTGTGGTATTTTGTTATAGCAGCTCCATCAAACTAATACACCAAAAAACTTGATCCCTTTTTGTTGTTCTTAATTAAATTACTTCCTTTCAGCTGTTAAGGATATACTCACAGATGAGGAGCTCATCTAAGCTAAAACCATGTCTTGTTGAAAATTTATAAATGTCCAGTGTTTTTGATATGAGCATTGGCATGCTGAAATTAATATTTTGGAGACTATGAATAATGGGATTTTGCTTGTATTTGTAAAGTTTTTTGATGTTTAAGGATAAAAGCATTAGATAAGGTACACATTACAAATATTATAATCAGTGTGAAATACATTGAGAGTCAGCTAGGATTATGCCCAGTGGGAAGCTGGCTAATTGCAGTGCCTTTCTGATTAAGCCATTATAAAGATACCTAAAATAACTGACTCCCTACTTGGCCAGTTGATTATGTTCCACCATCATTTTCCCTAAAATAGGTGAGTTGCTTGGGTTATAGTCAGTATGCAGAACTGTGGCTTACAAGTCTCATGCAGTGTTTTGGGGTCTTCATGGAAAGAAAATACATAGTTTAAAAATCATCTTAGTTTTATGTCTTTAACATGAATATGGTAGGCAGAATAATGCCATGCACCTCCCCCCAATATGTCCACACCTCAATCTGCAGAAACAGTTTATTTTCTCAGCTGAGTTCAGAGTCAGAGGGAGATATGTCTAAGGAACAAGAATCAGACAGATGCAACATTGTTGAGTTTCTGCTTTGAGGATGGAAGAAGGCGCCATGATCTGAGAAACAAGGGCAGCATCTAGTAGATGGAAAAGGCAAAGAAATGATTCTCGCATAGAAACTCTGGCAGGAAATGCAGCCCTGCCAACACCAGGATTTCAGCTGAGTGAGATTTGGGTTGGACTTCTAACCTACTGAACTGTAAAACAGTAATTTGTGTTGGTTTAAGCTTCTAAATTTGCGGTAATTTGTTACAGCAGCTATAAGAACCTAATGCTGCTGCTGCTAAGTTGCTTCAGTAGTGTTCGACTCTGTGCGACCCCATAGACGGCAGCCCACCAGGTTCCCCTGTCCCTGGGATTCTCCAGGCAAGAACACTGGAGTGGGTTGCCATTTCCTTCTCCAATGCATGAAAGTGAAAAGTGAAAGTGAAGTCGCTCAGTTGTGTCCCACTCTTAGCGACCCCATGGACTGCAGCCTACCAGGCTCCTCCGTCCGTTGGATTTTCCAGGCAAGAGTACTGGAGTGGGGTGCCATTGCCTTCTCTGAAGAACCTAACAACAATGGATAAATTGTTAATACATGCTGATCATCTAATTGTGCAAGATGCTTTAAATTTTATGGGACAGATTGTAAATAATAACAACAACAATTCATTGTGAAACTGAATGAGATACAAGACTCAGTATTTTTAAATCCCATTTATGTTCATCAGCTCAGTTCAACTTAGTCACTCAGTCTTGTCTGACTCTTTGCGACCCCAGGGACTGCAGCACGCCAGGCTTCGCTTCCTAAGTTGTTACCTCCCCCCTTTAAAGAAAAATTTATTGTAGTATAGTTGATTTACAATACCGGGTTAGTTTCAGATGTACAGCAAAGTGAATCAGTTATATATGTATACATATATCCACTCTTTTTTAGATCTTTTTCCATATAGGCCATTACAGAATATTGAGTAGTTCCATGTGCTATACACAAGGTCTTTATTTTCTATTTTGTATATGATAGTCTGTATATGTTAATCCCAATTTTTAAATTTGTTCCCCTCCCCTTAACCCCTCAAAACCATAAGTTTGTTTTCTACATCTATAACTCTACTGTTTTGTAGATAAGTTCATTGTACCTTGTTTAGATTCCACATACAACCAATATCATATGATATTTGTCTCTTTCTGACTTCACTCAGTATGACAATCTCTATGTCCAACCATGTTGCTGCAAATGGGTATCTTTTGTATGGCTGAGTAATATTCCATTGTATATATGTACCACATCTTTATCCATTCCTCTGTCATTGGACCTTTAGGTTACTTCCATGTATTGGCTACTGCAAATACTGCTGCAATGAACATCAGGGTGCATGCATCCTTTTGACTTTTGGTTTTCTCTGGATATATGTCCAGGAGTGGGATTGCTGGGTCATATGGTAGCTCTATTTTTAGTTTTTTGAGGAAATTTCCATAATGTTCTCTGTAGTGGATGTACCAATTTACATTCTCAAAAGTTTAGGAGAGTTCACTTTTCTCCACACCCTCTCCAGCATTTAATATTTGTAGATTTTTCATGATGGCTATTCTGACCATTGTGAGGTGATACTTCATTTCAGTTTTGATTTGTGTTTCTCTAATAATTAGTGATGTTGGGCACCTTTTCATGTGCTTTTTGGCCAGCTGTTTGTCTTCTTTGGAGAAATGCCTATTTAGATATTTTGCCTATTTTTTGATTGACTTGTTTGATTTTTTGATAGAGTTGTTTGATTTTTTGATATTGAGCTATGTGAACTGTTTGCATATTTTGGAGATTAGCCGCTTGTTAGTTCCTTTATTTTCAATTATTCATTCACTTGTTGTTGTCTTTATTGTCATTACTCAAGTCAATGGATTGAAAAAAATCTTGCTGCAATTTCTGTTGAAGAATGTTCTGCCTATGTTTTCCTCTTAATTTTTTTTTTAGTATCCAATCTTACATTTAGGTTTTAATCCATTTTGATTTTATTTTTACTTATGGTATTCATTTCAGTTCAGTTCAGTCGCTCAGTCATGTCCAACTCTTTCTGACCACATGAATCACAGCACGCCAAGCCTCCCTGTCCATCACACACTCCCGGAGTTTACTCAAACTCATGCCCATTGAGTCGGTGATGACATCCAGCCATCTCATCCTCTGTCGTCCCCTTCTCCTCCTGCCCCAAGTCCCTCCCAGCATCAGGGTCTTTTCCAATGAGTCAACTCTTTGCATGAGGTGGCCAAAGTATTGGAGTTTCAGCTTTAGCATCAGTCCTTCCAATGAACACCCAGGACTTATCTCCTTCAGGATGGACTGGTTGGATCTCCTTGCAGTCCAAGGGACTCACAAGAGTCTTCTCCAACACCATAGTTCAAAAGCATCAATTTTTCGGTGCTCAGCTTTCTTCACAGTCCAACTCTCACATCCATACATGACTACTGAAAAACCGTAGCCTTGACTAGACGGACCTTTGTTGGCAAAGTCATGTCGTTGCTTTTTAATATGCTGTCTAGGTTGGGCATAACTTTCCTTCCAAGGAGTAAGTGTCTTTTAATTTCATGGCTTCAGTCACCATCTGCAGTGATTTTGGAGCCCAAAATAATAAAGTCTGCCACTGTTTCCACTGTCTCCACATCTATTTCCCATGAGGTGATGGGACCACATGCCATGGTCTTAGTTTTCTGAATGTTGAGCTTTAAGCCAACTTTTTCACTCTCCTTTTTCACTTTCATCAAGAGGCTTTTTAGTTCCTCTTCACTTTCTGCCATAAGGGTGGTGTCATCTGCATGTCTGAAGTTATTGATATTTCTCCCGACAATCTTGATTCCAGCTTGTGCTTCTTCCAGCCCAGCGTTTCTCATGATGTACTCTGCATATAAGTTAAATAAGCAGGGTGACAATATACAGTCTTAATGTACTCCTTTTCCTATTTGGAACCAGTCTGTTGTTCCATATTCAGTTCCAACTGTTGCTTCCTGACCTGCATACAGATTTCTCAAGAAATACTTATGGTATTAGGAAGTATTTTAATTTCATTATTTTACATGTAGCTGTCCATTTTTTCCCAGCACCACTTGTTGAAGAGATTGTTTTTTCTCCATTATATATTCTTGCCTATTTTCTCATAGATCAGGTGACCTTAGATGTGTTTATCTCTGGACTTTTTATCCTGTTCCATTGAACTATGCTTCTGTTTTTGTATCAGTACCATGCTCTTCTTATGACTGTAACATTATAGTATATTCTGAAGTCAGGGAGCCTGATTCCTCCAGCTCCATTTTTCTTTCTCAAGATTGTTTTGGCTATTCAGGATCTTTTGTATTTCCATACAAACTGTAAAATTATTTGTTCTAATTCTGTGAGAAATGTTATTGATAATTTGATAGGGATTGCACTGAATCTGTAGATTACTTTAGGTACCATAGTCATTTTCACGATATTGATTCTTCCTGTCCAAGAACGTGGTATATCTGTTTGTGTCATCTATGATTTCTTTCATCATTATCTTATAGTTTTTTGAGTACAGGTCTTTTGCCTCCTTGGGTAGGTTTATTCCTGGATATTTTATTATTTTTGTTGTGATGATACATGGGGTTGTTTTCTCATTTTCTCTTTCTGATCTTTTGTTGTTAGTGTGTAGGAATGCAAGAGATTTTTGTGTATGAATTTTGTATCCTGCAACTTGACAAAATTCATAGATGAGCTTTAGTAGTTTTCTGGTTGCAGTTTTAGGATTTTTGTATAATATCATGTCATCTGCAAACAGTGTTACTTTTACTTCTTGTTTTCCTATCTGGATTCCTTTTATTTTTTTACTTCTCTGATAGCCATGGCTAAGTCTTCCAAAACTGTGTTAAATAAAAGTGGTGAAAGTGGACATCCTTGTCTTGTTTCTGATCTTAGAGGAAATGCTTACAGCTTGTCACCGTTGAGTATGATGTTAGCTATAAGTTTGTCATATATGGCCTTTATTATTAAAGTGGGTTTCCTCTAAATCCACTTTCTTGAGAGTTTTTATCATAAATGGGTGTTGAATTTTGTCTAAAGCTCTTTTTGCATCTGTTGTGATGATCATATGGCTTTTATTCTTCAATTTGTTTATATGGTATATCACATTATTTGTTTTGCATATATTGAAGAATCCTTGCACCCCTGGGATAAATTCCATTTGATCATGGTGTATGATCCTTTTAGTGTGTTATTGGATTTGGTTTGCTAGTATTTTGTTGAGGATTTTTGCATCTATGCTCATCAGTGATATTGGCCTGTAATTTTATTTTTGATATCTTTGATTTTGGCAAAAGGGTGATGGTGGTCTCATAGAATGAGCTTGGGAATGTTTCTTCCTCTGCAATTTTTTTGGAATTTTCAGAAGGTAGGTGTTAAGTATTCTCTAAATGTTTGAAAGAATTCATCTGTGGAGTTGTCTGATCCTGGCCTTTTGTTTGTTGGGAGTTTTTTAATCACACATTTTATTTCAATACTTGTGACTGGTTCTGTTCATGTTTTCTGCCACTCCCTTCTGGCCTGCAAATTTTCTGCTAAAAAATCAGCTAATAACCTTATGGTGATTCCCTTGTATGTTATTTGGTGCTTTCCCCTTGTTGCTTTTAATATTTTTTCTTTGTATTTAATTTTTGTTAAGTTTGATTACTATGTGACATGGTGTGTTCCTCCTTGGATTTATCCTATATGGGACTCTGAACTTCCTGAATTTGAGTGGCTATTTCCTTTCTCACTTTAGGTAAGTCTTTCACTATAATCTCTTCAAATATTTTCTCAGGCCCTTTCTCTTTCTCTTCTTCTTGGGACCTCCTATAATTTTAATGTTGTCATGTTTAATGTTGTCTCAGTGGTCTCTAAGACTGTCCAAATTTCTTTTCTTTTTATTTATTCTGTCTGCAGTGGTGGTTTCCACCATTTTGTCTTCCAGCACACTTATCTGTTCTTCTGCCTCAGTTTTCTGCTATGTATTCCTTGTAGAGTATTTTTCATTTCCATTGTTGTATAGTTCATCTCCCTTTACTTCTTCTTTAGTTCTTTTGGGTCTTTGTTAAATATTTCCTGCATCTTCTCAATCCATGCCTCCGTTATTTTTCTGAGATCTTGGATCATCTTAATTATCACTATTCTGAATTCTTTTTGAAGGTAGATTGCCTATCTCCTCTTTGTTTAGTTGGTCTTGTAGGTTTTTACCTTGCTCCTTCATTCGCAAGGACTTCTCTTTAGTCTCACTTTGTCTAACTTATTGTGTTCATGGTCTCCTTTCCACAGGCTGTGGGATTGTAGCTCCTCTTTCTTCTGATGTCTGCCCACTGGCTGGTGAGGTGGTTATTGAGCACAACCTCAGCTGTGGTTTTAGCCCCACTTCTGCTTGTGTTCCTCCCACAGCATCTGTTCCCAAGGTTTCCCTGGAGCACAAGTGCCCATGCAGACCAGCAGGGGTGGAGACATCAGTGGGCATGCCCATCAAGGCCAGCACAGCCCAAGAAAGCTTGGTGAGGGTGGAATATGGGAGGAAGTTCTTTAGAGATGTGACAAATAAAATTGGCATAGGCCAAACTGTAAAGAACTGTTTCTATTGATAATAAAAGGCCAAAAATTAGTGAGGTTTTTCACAGTACATATTTTGAACTGCTGAAACATTTGTTTATCGGAAACAGTGATGTTTTCACAAGATTCAGTGTTAGAAAGTTAGTGCTCTATCATTAAACTTAAATATATAGTCTAATTTTATATATTATTACTCTTTTGGCTGTGAACCACAGAAAGTATATTTATCTGTATTAGCATTTATTATCTGAAAGGATTGCTGACTCACCTAATGGAACAATCTGGAAGCATATCTTGCTTCAGGCATTGAGACATTTAAATTAGAAGCAGGAAAAATTGAATCCATGCTACAATTAATATAGATAGATAGGTAAATAGATAAGTGATAGGTAGATACACAGATAGAATTGCAAAACTATTCTAGGTGTAGTTTTTAAATGATTCAGACTAGAAAAATGTAATTGAAACATTAAATTGGAGGAAAGGGAGAGATTTTATGAAGGATCCTTGTTTTTGTTTGTTTTTTCTGGTCTGAGGTTTTACGCTTCTGTGAGCACTACACAGAGTCCTTCCAGCTTCCATGTGCTTTCTGAGGATGCACTGTTATATCAGTAAATGCTTACGGATTCTAAGACATGGTTGATAAAAGCAATTCCTTAAATACTAAAAAAACAAAACCCCAAAACCTCAGCATGAGCACTCTTTGCAATGTATGTCAAGGGAAAAGCACAACTACGAGGACCTCCACCTTGATGCTAAACATTCCTTTCTGAAACATTTATAAACTCTAAAATTTATGATCAATTGAAATGGTCTTCTTCAAAGTGATGACTTTTAATCATTTGGATTTTATGATTTCATAATTCTAAAAATGGTTTAGCATTCTTTAAATTTCCAACACTAATTAATTCTTTTTAGATAATCTACAAGTTCTTATAATAATACTGGTAGGGAAAAGTATTTGCTTTTCAAGGAAACTAAATGTGACAACTAATCATTCAGGCTATTTGCCACCTGGTGCAAATATTGAATAATAGCTCCTACTTATCTCTAGTGTGATTCAGCAATAAAGAAGTGTCATCTACTTCCTAAAAGGTCAAGTGGATTATTAATTAAAAACTAATTAACCACTTATGAATTCTGTATAGTTAATTTACACTCAATAATTCTTGATATGAGGTTTACTAGGAATCATTTTTCTTGGCTATTGTTAACTTTATGTTAGCTGTAATATTTATAGAAAATAAAATGTATATTGAAATGTAAAATCCATAATTTTTCCAAGCTTATACTATAAACTAATTAAAATGAATTCCTTTTAACTTGCTAGTGAATTAGGCACATATAATTAGCTGAGTTTCAATTTATGAAGGTATGCATTGTTTTATATTACTTCCTCTATTTATATTGCTCTGGATTTTATTGTCAGTTTTTCCTACAATATAATTTTCATGGATTTATTTTGCAGATACTTTATACATTTTGGTCTGAGTCTCTTTTTCACATACATTGATGCATTATTTGTTTAAATGAACAAATCTGTTTTGGTTTGGTGGAGAAAAAAATACTCATCAGTCTGCCTCACACTGAAGCCATAATATTCATGTTCTATATCAATTCTGATGCCTATGAGATTATGTATAAAGTAGATTTAGAGGAATCATCTTATCATGTTCTTTCTCTGAATTCTCTTCAAAATTAGAAGAGTCTTTGATACATTCCATGCTGTGATATAAATTGTGGTCAACACCTAGACTGCATATTCTCTTGGAATATTATGGTAGGTATAACTTGAAAGTATAGACTTTTTCATAGGATGTAACAACACTTTAAATTAATACAGTTCCTATGTTTACAAAGCACTAAATCTTTATAATAACACTGTGAAGTAGACATTATTGAATTTTGAATCATTCATATAGAATAAATCAATAATGGATGAAGCATAGGTTTGCTGTTGTTTAATATTTAGAGTAGGGTTTGGAGTCTGGATTTTACTTCTCAATACTTCAAAGTTTCTTAGAATTTTATAGTTTCAATTTCTTTGATCTTACAAACAGAAACAAATACTACCCAATGACGATATTGTCAACCAGATTTTTTTGGAAGACATAGGTACCATTTATCACGAGTTTATTATCTATCAGGCACTATGCTAAGAAGTGATTTTTTTCTATTATATCATTTGGTTTTTGCAACCACAATATGAGGTGAATTATAAAATAGCTTATGTTTATGTTCTGTTTATCAATGTTCAGGCAGAGTTCTCAGTGCTTCTATATATTATTCCATTTAATAACCACAAAGTATTGCAAATGAATCATATACCTTTGCTATTATTGCCATTTTACAGATCAGTCAACATTGGCTTAAAGAACTTAAGCAACTAACCTGATCACATGACTTTTCAATGGTGGAACCAAATCTCAAACTTAGGAAGCCTGCCTCCAAACTCTACTCTTCACCACTGTGTTTATTACTCTCTAATAAATATATCCTCCAGTAGAACCGAGTAAGCTATGTTAGTGATGCACAAAAACTGCCTTTTATTCTCCTTTCCTCTCTCCAGTTTACAAATTAAGAAACTGAAAGAAAAAATTAAGCATCCTATCAGAGATCACATTAAGAAACGTGAAGCTGGACTCAAACCAGCCTTACATTCACATTTAGTGTTTTGTTTTATTTTGTTGTATTCGTATCCTTTTACCACAGCTGCCTTTTACACATTCATGTGCAAACTGAAGTAAACAGTCAGACTTTGGCAGACAAATGTCTTGATTATATACATCATGGTTTTTGTGCGGATACTTTAGATTCAGAACATTTCCAAAACAAATTTATTCTCCTGTTTTATGTGCCCTGGACAGAAATCCTACAAAAATGCTAAAACCTCCAATCCAGAAGTTATCTAGGCTAAATGTGCACACTCTTTAACAGTAATATATTCCTTCTTGAGTATTTATGAACAATATTAAGGCAAGATATTGTAAAAGCTTTAAAAGACTTACATAAATTTTAAAACAGCGATTTGAGTGATATGGCTCTTAAGTTTTAAGCTACCTTCATATAGAGGCTGTACCAGAAAATTGTTCTTTAGTTTTGTTTATTTTCTAGAAGAAAATCAGTGAACTCTCAGATATTAGGGAAGAGTCACTTTACTGCAGAGTGGCTGAATTGTCAAATCTACAGCTTGTCCTATGATTGGCTTGATGAAGTTTTTGTTTCCCTCAATCCCCAAAAGGAGCTCCTTGAAAGCAAGGCTTGTGTCCTATTTGTCCTTACATTCCTAGTGCTTTGTTCATGTAAACCTGTCCTTATCTGCCTTGCTCTCATTTCAGTCATATCTGCCCTGTTTACCTGTGTTCTGAAATTTATGCCCTCTCATCATTGCAAGGTCCACACTCTATCAAAGATGCTCTTGCTCATGCACGTTCCTCTGGTTCTTCCTTAAAGCTTTAGACACGCCACGCTCTGTTCATAATAAATGGTAATAACAACAGCCAAGCCACATAATTCTCTCAACACTAAGTTCTCCTTAGCAAGCACACTATTTCTTTTCTTTCAAAGCCAACAGTCTTGGAAAAATAACCCATTTTTCTCATCATCACTTTTAACACATTTGTTATCCAATACATAACTGTCTGACTTCACCCACAACCAGTCCAATAAAACTGATGTAATTACGATTGCATGGTTATTTGTAACCACACTATACCTATATTAGATGGATGAACAGTATTCAGTTTTTATTACTGATGTTTGAACCAGTCAATATGTAACAGGTTTCTCTTTCATGCCTGAGTTCTGAAACATTTGAGAAAATAGGACATGGGCCAGTGAAAATGGAGATTAAAATGCCAGCATTATCACTTACAGTACCTAAGTTGAAGGACATGGATTCTGTGTGCAGTCAAATAGGCTTTCTAACACGTCCATGAATCAAATGTATCCCAAGCTGTAAGCCTCCCTCACAGAGATAAGAATTTTTGCCATGGCAGGAAATAGAAGGTGAGACCTATCTGCAGGTTCCTTTTTCTAACTCACTTTTCTCTGGGGAAAGAAAAGCCATGAAGGTCACTTTAAGAGCTGTTTCTTTACATGGAATCATGAGATCAGGGATAAAAGAAGTTCTTTTGTAATACTTTTCTTACTTGAGCTCTTTGTGTAGTTCAGCCTGTACAAAAGACTACAGCCTAAAACTACAGCTTTTAGTTACAAGAACTACAGCCTAAAGCTGGTGGCTCAGAGGATAAAGCATCTGCCTGCAATGCGGGAGACCTGGGTTCGATCCCTGGGTTGGGAAGATCCCCTAGAGAAGGAAATGGCAACCCACTCCAGCACTCTTGCCTGGAGAATCCCATGGACAGAGGAGCCTGGTGGGCTACAGTCCACAGGGTCGCAAAGAGTTGGACACGACTGAGCGACTTCACACACACACACACACAAAGCAACATGGGTTTGAACTGCATGGGTGCACTTATAAGCGGATTTTCTCAATAGTAAATACTATAGTACTATGGAATCCATGGTTGGTTGAATTGACAGATGTAGACAAACCGCATATGCAGAGGACCAACCATAAGTTATAATTGGATTTTCAGCTACATGAAGGATGGGTCCTCCTAACCCCTGCATTGTTCAAGGGTCAACTGTGTATGTGACAGAATTATCATATGCGTGCATCCTTAGTCACTCAGTCATGTCTCTTTGTGACCCCATGGACTGTAACCTCCCAGGGTCCTCTGTCCATGGATTTTTTGGGAAAGAATATTGAAGTGGATTTCCATTTGCTCCTGCAGGGGATCTTCCAGACCCAGGAATTGAACCTGGGTCTCCTGCATCTCCTGCATTGGCAGGCAAATTCTTTACTAATATGCCACCTGGGAAGCCCAAATTATCATACGCTCACCATTAAACTTTTCTTCTTCCTTAGCCTATCTTTTAATTCTAATTTCTAACATCGTTTGTTGTTTCTTGTGAAACTTTTCATAAGTTTTTATATTTAATTCTTTAAATGAGTTGTTCTTTAAGTTTCCATTCTCTTTTCTTCTTACACACTGCATGCTGTCCTTAGGTCCTCACCTACTCATTAGTTTATCTCCCAGTCCTATGCTCTTGATTTTAGAATAAATATCTCTAGCCCAGATCTCTTTTCAGGGATTAAGAGAGATGAGCTAAACCATCTGTCAAAGTGCTCTTGGGGATAAATGATAAACAATGAAAATTCGGAGTTCATACCTGAACTCATCATCTTTCCTCTGAAATTACTTCCAGTTAATAGCACTGAAATTTTCATATTGCCCATTAAAGAAACTCACACATTGTCTTTTTCTACTTCTTTTTTATCCTATAAATCTTATATTTCCAGTGTGTCATGTATTTTTACCTTCTTTTATATCTCTTCTTGGAATTTTAATTCAGGCCTTTACTTGCATTTTGGTAAGTGTAATATAATTTATATTTGTATTTCAGACATGTTTATTTTATTTCCCTCTAATAAGTTTTCTAAATGATCTATAGAATAAACTTTTTCAAATATGAATCTGGTTTTATTGTGTTCATGCTTAGTGCATGAAGCTTCAGGTAATTTGGCCCAAAAGGACAAGGTCAATAAGTTGGTGAAAACAAATTGGTTGACCAGTATAATTTTAATTGAAACTAAGATTTAGTTAAAAATAGAGATCCTCAGATCTTTTTTTTCCCCAAGTGTTGCAAGTATTATAGCCAATGGTGTATTATATGGCTATTTTTAATTCGCTTATATTATTTTGGTAGTGAAAGTGTTTCCCAAATCAGTTACTTTTATTGTCACTGTATATAAATTTCAAAATATGAAATCAATATAAATATTCCAAAATAGTAAAAATCATTAGAGAACCTAAAACCATTAAAAAAAGAAAAAGAAAAAGCTTAAAAAGTAAACTAGTGTTTGGAAATTTCAGCTTAATAGTAGGGAATTAGTTGAATAATAGGTAATTGATTATAAAACAATAAGCATTTGAAAAAGATCTGCCTCAAATATACACAGAAAACTCTTAAAACAAAATAAGGTAGTAACAGAGAAGTTGTCTTCTGGTTAGTAGGTAACTTCTTTTTGTTGGCTTTTCTAATTAAAAAAAATTTTTTATGATGAATTTAATTTTAAATGAACTCAATTGTAGATAAAAATTATTAAAAGAAATTTGATGTAAAGAAAGGAGTCTGGAGTTTTCTAAATTATTTTTAGAAAGTTATTTTTGTCTGGCAATGTTTTAATAACCTTAAAAATATTCAAAATGGAAATTTACAGTTTCTAGTTCATTTTTTAAGCTGCTTCTTTTTTTTTTTGGTATTACAGTGACTACTTTGTAATCTTTCACAATCTATAACTAGCTTTTTATTGTCAAATAATTGTTTCTCACATTTCTGTATAAAAACAATGCATAGTAAGAATTGTTGGGGAATACATTAAAAATATAACTGGATTCCCACTTAGATCAGGAACAAGGCGAGAATGTTCTTTTTCGCTACTCCTTTTCAATATTGTACTGGAAATCCTAACCAAGGCAATGAGATGAGAAAAGGAAATAAAAGATATTCAGATTGGGAAGGAAGAAATAAAACAGTTCTTGTTTATAAATGATATGAATGTCTATGTAGAAAATATATATAAGACTTGGATGAATTTTTGAAGCAGTGAACAAATAAATAAGTAATATTTTGTTGAATCACTGAGTGATTAATTAATTAATTAATACCCAAGTTTAATTTTGGGTACAAGTAGAAATATAGCTGTGAAGATTAAGCTTGGTTCCAAAGAACTCTTCCATATATTACTGCTTTTATTTTTTATTTTTTTTCCCTATAAAGGTAAATCCTTCATCTGTATCCCTTTCTCAGAAAAAACTTGCTCTTTGTTGAAAAACTGTCTAATCTTCACTTCTTAAAATGTATTTAAAAAGCAGTGGCTGACTCTGGAGCTCTATGAATATAGATGGGTAAGAGAAGAGTTTAAACTTCTCAGTGATGTACAGAGCTAATTTTCCTTTTAACAATTAAAACAGCCTTCATCTGTTCATATTATTATGTCCAGTCAAGCATTTGGATAAAGTAATCCTTTAATGAATAGCAAATCGAAATGAAGTGAAAGTATGAAGTATTTAACTACAAAAATTACACCTAAACACACTATTAATATATAATTAATGACTGACAAGTTGACTCTTCAGGTTCAAATAGTAGTAGAACTCAACCTTGAAACACTAATAATTTCATCCCCTTTCTCACTTTCCAAAAACGTTGACTTTCCTGAGTTCTTATTGTCTTCTTAGTATGCATGTCAGCAGCAGAAACAAGTCCTAATAGAGGTTGCAATCTCTCTCACCGAATAAAACCATAATTGTTAAAATCCATCAACAGTTTCACAGAAAGAAATTAGAACACCAAAAATACTCCTCACTATTTTAATTTTATTCATTAGGGAAAACAAGAAGTTTTTTATATGTAGCTTTTTTCAGTTCTGTTATGCAATGTTGCCAAAACTACCTTGTTTAGGGACTAACAAGGATTTAGACCTGCATCTAGGAAACTAAATGAATATTCCAATGTTATTCCTATAATGGCTGATAGATGAAGTGGCAGCTGTCACCAAAAAAAAAAACAAAAAACAAAAATAAAAAACCTCTCTAATGCTTTTTTAGTGTAGTGTCTAGTCAGCAGTTGAATACAAGACACAGCTTGAAGTTCATAATGGCTGCCAAAAGTTTCATTGCCTTGATATTGCCTTTGTCTTTGAAAAACAGTTTTCCCCAGGCATGGTCAGTAACAGAAACACAGTTTTTTTTCTTTCCTACTAGACAGAATCAGAGCTGCTCCCCATGAAGAGAACATATTACCCTGCTCAGAGAGGAGTACATCTCAGAAAGACATTCTCATCAAAGGGGAATTATGCTTTTTGATCAAATGCATCTTCAAGGTCAAACATGTTACAGTTAAAGGATACAGAGAAAAAGGAAATGACACATATATTGGATGCCAAAAATTTTCTTGGTAAAATTACCGTTTCTAAGTATTTGAAAATTTGGGGATCTGTTGTTTAAGTCAAACTGAGCATTTTATACATGTGACAGCAAGCCTATTTTTTTCCTTCTTAGATAAGATTGTACAATTTTTTTTTCCATAGAGGAGAATTATGGTCCCTATGAATACTTAGTGTGAGCCAACATTCTACCTTCTAAAACATAATCGTAACAATGTTATAACCTTTCTCTTGAAAACCTTTGACTCTGGTATGGAGAAAACCACAGTGTGTTAATCTTTTCATCATGTATTCAGTAAAGGGAGCTCTTTGTTTTGTTCCAAAATCTTTGCTTTTTGTATTAAAGGCTCTGAAACTTTCGTCAGTGAAAATTTGATTTTGATTTCCCTAGAATCTTATTATACTTAATTAGAGGAGATAAAAGCTTTTGAGAGAAAGAGTTGAGAAGGGGCTGGAGCAAAGATTTCTGTCCCATCCTTGAAAGTAATAGTGAGGAGAAGGTGGGTGTAGAGAACCAGATTGAATGAGGCTTAGTGTCTACTTTAAAATGAAAATCTTTGGGCATGCATTGGATAGTTATTTAGTGAGATTTTTCCCTACTAAAGTTTTTTTTCTTTTGTTTATCAATGAAAATCATTCAATAAACTTTAATAGAGCACAGTTCTACTTGAAAGATTTCTATATAGTATTATGTCATTTGAAAATTCTTATAAATCTCTTTAAGAAGCAATCATTTATCTAGATAGCTTGACCTCCAGGATATACTTTTATATTTTCCACTACCATAAATAAATGAAAAGAGACAATGCTGACTAAAATAAAAGTTGACTTCATAAAAGATTCCCTATTTTACCTTTTATCTCAAGTCATGAAATATTTGTTATTCATTTAGCTTTAACCATTTTTTTTGTTACTGTATATTTTATTTAACTAAAGCTATTTAGAGTCCTAACAATTATATATATATATATATATATATATATATATATATATAAAACTGTCTGGGACAAGATCAGCAGACTCTTTCTAAGGGATTTAATAAATCCACTAATTATGTTGATATGTATTAAGCCAAGTGTTTAGTTTCCTTGCTAAGAAACTTCACTATACCAATAATACCCCAAAAGTTAATATATCATTCATCTGCCAGGAACATAAACACATTTACCAAGTTCACAAGATTAGTATATAAAACCAAGATGATTATTTATGCCTGTAAAATAAGATGTATCACTACCCACAGATAGAAATATCTAATGTAGTATGTATCTCTTTTACATGGTCAATTCCTATTGGTTACAGTCTCTAAACATATCACAACTCCATATTGTCATACCTTCAAGCGTGTTATTGAGGTTTTCTTTGCACAGAATATTCTTCAGAGGGAGATTTTGAGATTGAATTTTGATCATATAACTCTCCCACTCAAACGCTATAACCAGGATAATGTCTGTGTTCCTTAATTTAGTTTTCTACAAACCAGTATGATCTGGCTTCCATCTGACTCTCTAGAATTATCTTTCAAAAGTCCCTACCACATTGGTACTCTACTTAAGAATACTGATCTTCTTTTAGTTTCTTGAAAGTATTTTGCTGTTTCTCAACTCAAAATCTTTGCCCATGTTATTCCCCCTCATGGTCTCACTACACTCTTTCCCCTTCACCTGTCTAGCTATTAGCTCAGGTTAATGGAATTTCTCCAAAAAGTATTCCCTGATCCCATTTTAAAAAATGTAAATACATTACATGTCCCTGAAATAAACTCACCATAAGATCTAGAATTCTCTTGTCATAGTACTCATCACACTTTACTGTAAGTGCTTGCTTAACTGTCTATGTCCCTCACTAAAGCGTAAGCTCAGTGAGGGTGGGGACAATGGCTGTTTTGTTTATTTTTCTTGTTATCTATCATGATTTCCAGTATTATGGCAATATCTTTCAATATTGAGTAAATAAAGAACCATTTTCAACGGCAGTTTCTAATTTTAAAATGATGATTTTTAACACTCCATGAAAGAGAACCTAAAGTTCAGCATGAAAAGCTCATTGTTGCTGTTTACTTGCTAAGTCACGTCTGACTCATATGTGACCCCATAGACTGCAGCCCACCAGGCTCCTCTGTCCATGGGATTTTCTGCATTCTCATGGTCATGTTCTCTCTATAAAAATTGGACTTTGACTTCCCTGGCAATCCAGTGGTTAACATTCCACACTTCCACTGCAGGGGCTGTGGGTTCTATCCCTGGTCAGGGAACTAAGATCCTGCATGCTGTATGGTGTGGCCAAAAATAATAATAAATAAATAAAGGACTTCCATGATGATTCAAATCATAATCCAGATCTAGAGACTAGACAATAAATGTATCAAGGAGATGAAGATATTTTTAAATACATTCAAGTGTGCTGAACAAGTCAGATCACTGGCTAAGGTGGTCTTTCTCCTCATTAGTATTTAGAAAGACCTAGGGAAAGTTTACTTCTGTGTTTCTCTCTCATATATACCTTCTATCTATATGATTCGCCTGCTGGCTAACATAGTCCTTCTTTAATTTTTTAGAAATTGTGACTCTATTCTCAGAGGCAGCCTATATCATACCTCCAGAGAGGGAGGAAAAATGCTACTTTTTGCATTAGAACTTACCAATGAATATATCAAATAAAAAATTACTGAATAAATTAATTAAAAGAAGTAGCCATTGTTGATAACAATGGAGAAGTTACATTAGATCAATAGATATAAAATTATCTGAAATTCAAGATCACATGGGAGTCTTATAAAAATATAGATGTCTAGTCCTCATTCTTTGAGATTTTTATTCTCTAAATAATGAAATGATCAAGGAATTAATGGAAATCAATAAGATTAAAAAAGACTTTTTAATTTTTTTCTTAATAAATATAATATCTAGATAGTATATTTTGGTCATCCTCACTTTTATTATCTCACCATAAGATTCTTTTGATTAGATGGGTTAGGAAACAGCTATTTTCTTAGATGAAACATGCTAGCTTTCAATATTTACAGTAGCATGTATGTTTGTGCATATTTATTTATATAACTGCACATGAATAGATTTGCTTATTCTCCTCATGTAGAATTGGCAAATTTTGTCGTGTCCCTGATGGCTTCACTCTAAGCTCGCCTTTACTGGCAACACACTCTTATCAGACATTTCACGCAGCATTTCATTTACAACCCTGCAAAATACACTGACACATTACACTGATTTGAGGACTCTAAAAGCTAGATGGTGCAAAACTTTCAACTTGAATGAAAACAGTTTTAATTAAACTTCATAGTTTTAGGCCACAATTACATCTTTTAGTTTTTTCTCCATAACCAGTACCTAGAAATACTTATAAATCTGAAAGTTAGTTAAATTATGTCAAAAAAATGCTATCTTAGTAAAAGTATATAACTGAAGTATTTACTATCAGGTACAAACTGTTGTAACAATGTGCAGGTTTTTTAAAACATATAGATTATTCAATACATACTCATTATGTTTCTTCTATGTGTTAGGTGCTGTGGAAGAAATTGCAGATTCCTGGAGTAAATAAGGCAGAGATGATACCCATCTTCATAGATCATAGAGTCTGGTATGTAACATGGTTGTTAAGTAAATTTATATTTATAATTATGATACATGTTATGCAAGAAAAGATCAGAGTAACTATTCATCAAAATTCCTATAAAAGAATCATACAATATGTGACCTTTTGTGACTTTTTTTTCACTTAGCATGATGTGTTCAAGGTTTATTCATGTCTTAGCATGTATCAGTACTCCTTGCCTTTTTATTGCTAAATAATATTCCATTGTACAGATATGACGTATTTTGCTGATAAAATTTTTTCTGCATCCTTTGGTAGAACCGTGCCCACTCTGCAATCTAAGGCATCTTGACCCAAAGAGCCTGGGGTTGCAGAGACATGCAAATTCTCTAAGCAGGTTCATTGGGCATGAAGGAAAAGGGAGTTACTTCTACTTTCATGGTGTGGTTCTTGAACTCAGGTATTCCACCTGTTAGGCATACAGCACCATATAACTGTCACTGTTTTAGGGCATACACTATTTCTTGGGGGATGGTTTCCTATCTCTCAGGGTCTTCTCTCCAAGGTGGCAGCTCAAAAGGTTGTTTCTCATTTTGTCAATGGCAACTTCTAAGCAGTATGGCATGTGAAATGACTCATGAATCCTCTGGCTATGTGCCCACTGCTGAATCTCATTGGCTCCAAAACAGATCACTGTCCCAAATTAGATATGATGGAGGATACTATGCTGATGAATTAAGCACTCTGAAAGCCTTGGGTAAGTGGTGCTTGCTAAGGCCTTGTGGGACAAACAAGCAAACAAGATGATTTGCCATCCCTTGCAGGATGTGTGGGTTCAATGTAATCAACCTGTCACCAAATGACTAGTTGTTCTTAGGGGTGCTGACATTTTTGGTCTACCTTGTTGAGAAGTTTAGTAATATCAATAGAAGTTTGGTAATAGCAATAACTAAAATGGCCTTGGTGAATAAGAGCTTATGTTGTTGCATCTATTCCCACACCCCTTTCTTGCTGCCATGGGCCAAAGTACAGTGTTGAGGTGGAGCATGAAAGTATTTGGCTAATATCAACTGCCTATTGTTACATCTACTTGGTAGTTTGAGAAACCTTCAGTGCCAGAAGGAGACTTGTTAGTATGTGATGTAAGATCTTCATACTCTGTGCTCAGTATAATGGATCTATTTACAGGCCTTTTCCCTAGGATTTTTTTGTTCTCAATTTTCCAATTATTTTTCTCCTAGATTCCCTGACCCACTAAACACTGCCCATTAATCTTTGTATAGTCTTGCTTCATGCCACTTTCCATACAAATGGATGACCAGGTGCATCTTCCAAAGCTATAACATTTGGAAAGTTTTTGCTCAGTGTTGCTTTTCAAGTGCTGTGGTATTGAAAACATACTCTGTTGTACCCATATCTGAGCTAAATATTTTGTCAACAAAGTCAAACTTTTTCTCTTCCATCAGTTGGTCTTTAGGGATACTCTCCTTCCTGACTTGTCTCATAAGCTTGGGTTGAAGATAAATGCAAGAAAAATGTCAAGTTCTCTGGGCCATCTGCTTATGCATTTTACTTGTTTTTCTAACTGTGATCATGTCTAATCCAAGATGTACCATCCCATCTTATGATAAATTGCTGTTCGGCTGGCACAAGTTTATCACTTTGTGTAAATATAACTGAGTTCAGTTCAGTTCAGTTGCTCAGTCATGTCCGACTCTGCAACCCCATGGACTGCAGCATGACGGGCTTCCCTGTCCATCACCAACTAATGGGGCTTACTCAAACTCATGTCCATCAAGTTGGTGATGCCATCCAACCATCTCATCCTCTGTGATCCTCTTCTCCTCCTGTCTTCAACCTTTCCCAGCATCAGGGTCTTTTCCAGTGAATCAGTTCTTCACATCAGGTGGCCAAAGTATTGGAGTTTCAGCTTCAGCATCAGTTCTTCCAATGAATACTCAGGACTGATTTCCTTTAGGATTGACTAGTTTGATCTCCTTACAGTCCTAGGAATTCTCAGGAGTCTTCTCTAGTACTGCAATTCAAAAGCATCAGTTCTTAGGTCTCAGCTTTCTTTATGGTCCAACTCTCACATTCATACATGACTACTGGAAAAACTATAGCATTGACTAGATGGACCTTTGTTAGCAAAGTAATGTCTCTGCTTTTTAATATACTGTCTAGGAACTCTCAAGAATCTTCTCCAACACCACAGTTCAAAAGCATCAGTTCTTCAGCTCAACCTTCCTGATGGTCAAACTCTCACATCCATACATAACTATTGGAAAATATAACAGAACTCAGATTATAAAGAAAAGCTTCAAGTGCATGTTTTCTATTTATCTTATAATTAGGTACCCCTTCTCTGCTGCTGCTGCTAAGTCGCTTCAGTCATGTCCAACTCTGTGTGACCCTATAGACGGCAGCCCACTAGGCTCCTCTGTCCCTAGGATTCTCCAGGCAAGAATACTGGAGTGGGTTGCCATTTCCTTCTCCAATGCATGAAAGTGAAAAGTGAAAGTGAAATCGCTCAGTCATGCCCAGCTCTTCTGATCCATAGTCAGACGCACTATCCATTGCGCCACTGGCCCTGTACTCATGCCCAACTCTTAACGACCCCATGGACTGCAGCCTACCAGGCTCCTCCGTCCATAGGATTTTCCAGGCAAGAGTACTGGAGTGGGTTGCCATTGCCTTCTCCAACCCCTTCTCTACTAAGACCCATTAGGAATTCAAGACCTCATATTTGAATGGATATTCTCTTTGAAAAGGGCATGGTCATGTAGGTGACCTACAGTGAGGTACTTCTGGGAATAATTCCTGTAAAAGAATGAACAAAGCAAGATTGGGCAGAGAAAGAAGTTAAACTGTAGTGAAGTTACAAAAGTGAACTCAGCTAACCTCTCAGGGATGTCTGAGGCTGAGGTTTTTAGAGATATTCCAAATTAAAAAAGGGCTTTGTCTTTGTACCTATACATCAACCCATTATTGGAAGCTGAATTCCCCTAGGGAAGGAAGGGCTTTATCCTTGGACAAAGTAGTCATGGAGAGTGCCTCAGTTACGGAATTGGGGGAAATGAGTTCCAGGATCCCGAGGAAGCAATCTGGATTGTGTACCAAAACTTTTGCTAGATGCAGTGCTTCTAAATAGGTGTAGGATAAACATCATCATCTATAGTTTCTCTTCTTTCTATTAAATTTTTAAAATTCTGCATGGTGTAGGCCTATGTAAAGGTTTCAGTAGTTCCATCTTTGAAATATCCAAACTTTTGACCACACTTTTAAAGAAATTGCTTCTTAGAGAAATTAGAGGAGAATATAGCAAGCAGGACAAGGAAGGGAAAGGAGCCCAGCAAGACTGTGGGCCAGGCACAGTTCCACAGAGGTTTGCTTCTCCTGATCCTGGAGGCTGACTCTAGTGTGAATTACACTTCAGATGATGGAATTGCAGTTTCAAAGTTCCATACCCTGAAGTCATTGGTTAACTGGGTCATAACTCCCAGGCTTCTAGCTCTGTACTGTGAGGTCAAATAGGTCCAGCAACCTCTGTAGATCACACTAAAGAAAATCAAAGATGGGGCCACAAAAAGCAAAATCACCTCAAAGAAAGAAGGGGACACATTTACAGAGTCAAAAGGAGACAGAAAGGAATCTGAATTGAACACCAACAGTGTTTGCTACAGGGAGTGGTAATGGGACCAACCACTTAAAAAAGTAGTCTGGAACCTGAATTACTTTTTTAATTTTAGCTTTCTTTTCTGGTTTTTTTTTTTTTTTTTGCTTTTTACTCTCTAACATTTGCAAATATTAGACTATTCAGTTATCCCTATCTTTTCATGGTGAACAGAGTGATAATTTCTTTTGCTTAGAGTATTTTAATTTCACTTTTTTCCAAGTTGATGTAGAAAATAAATGCTATTTTGGTATTGATTAGATTCATTGATTTTGGAAATTGGTGAACAACTATGAAATATCTTAGGTGTCAAGATATGAAATAAAGGCCTGAACTACTTGGAAACATTTCAGTTTTTAATGTGGGATGCATAAGATGCCAAGAACTTACAAAAGATGAAACAGTCACCTCTGTTTCATAAAGAACAGTCACCTCTAAATAAAGGAGAATGTTACATTCATAGGCTGATTCCTTCCATATCTCTTGCTAGTTTCTCATCTGCTTGATTTAGGACGTCTCTTGTTATAGTACTTGGGGGAGAATGGAAGTTAGAATAAGACAGCAAAATGCCAAAATGAAAGAAAATTTGTGTGTGTGTGTGTCTGTGTGTGTTATATGTTTTAGTCAAAAGGTAGTTCTTTGAGTCAGGCAGGAGATTCCATAGACCTGTTTCCATTAATTAGCAAATTTCAGGACATAAACAAAATATTTTATGATTTTTCAAGTCAATCTAGATCCATCTTCTGTTTCTTATCCATGGAGCCTCAAAAGTATGGTAGGGTTCTGATACTTTTATCAGGATAACTAAAGCATGGCTTCTTGTTAAAGCTTTTGACCAACCTTAAGGCATATTTATAATCATTCTTTAGAATCATTTTCTTTTTTCTGCCTATATCATGCAATTTTCACTTAATAAATTAAGTAATAATTCACAAGCAACTCATTGTTGCACCAAACATGTACATATTCATTCAAAGCATGAATACGTTGTGTTTCTTTCTGAAGATTTTCTGAAAGGCATTCATTAACCTACAGCTCTCCCTATTAAAGTCTTCAATAACTTTCCATTGCTGTCAGGAAAAATGACGACCTATACACGTTTCTCACCATCTAGGCTCTGCCTGATTCTCCATTTTTTTTTTGTACTTTTCTTTATGGGGCCCAAACTTCACCTATGCCAAGCACATCTACACAGTTTTCCAGATGGGTCATAATTTAGCCTATATGTACTTATACTATACATACACATAAATATAATATAATATAAAATCATATCATATAAATGCATATGCATTATGTATATATACACATATTTTTTAAATTTTCATTTTTCACATTTCATCACTGTACTGACTCCTATTTTTCAGAACTTATTTCATGTCCAAAGTATTTTCAAAGCTTGTTCTAACTTGTTCCCTTCTAGGATGAGTTGAGACCCCTCCCATTTTTCCATATGTAGAGTTAACACTGCATGTATTCTACTGTTATGCATGTGTTGATTATTTGTGTCTCTTTCCTGTCATAATTCATAAAAAGAATTTTTACTGATTATTTAAAATTTTCCAGTCCAAGTGGATGAATGATGAATAAAATAGTCCCCGTTCTCTAGTAGCTCCAAAAGTAATACTTTCTATTATATCATAAAATAAATAAGTATAAAGTAAATATCCATGTCTATTATTACAGAAAAAAATGATTAAATAAATTAAAAATGAGACTAATGGAAAAATCTCTTGAGCCCCCAATCTCTTGAATCTCTTGAATTTGGAACCCCCCAATTTCCAAATAATGTATTTATATACCACCTCCTCTTTAAGAAGGTATGACATAACTCTCCAGCTCTTAGCAAAGGGATGCCTCTAGTGACTTCTTTTAAAGATAACTGTGTGTTAAAGGGAAAAATAATAACTTCACAGTGGAGAAGCCTGACCGACACTAAACTGTACCTTCGCCTGGTGATCAAGGTCAGCATCAGTAGTGAAAAATCATATGGATTGCACGAATCCTTAATACAATGTGATGATAATGGCACACAATCTCGGTCTAATCACGGGAGAAATATCTGACAAACACCAGTTGAGTGACATTCTGCCTAATGCCTGAGCAGTATTTCTCAAAGCTGTGAAAATCAAGAACAAAGTTGGAAAAAAAGTGTCACAATCAGGAGGAAAGTAAGATACGATGACTGAATGTAATGTGGTATATGGTACGTGATCTTGGAATAGAAAAAAAAGTACATTACACTAAAAACTCAGGGGGTCTGAAGAAAGTATGGATTTAAGTTAATAATAAAATGTAAACATTGGCTCATTATTTGGAGAAATATGCCATACTAATGTAAGATGTTAGCGATATGGGAAACTGGGTTTGGGATATATGGAAACTCTCTACTGTATTTATTTATTTTTTCTGTAAATGTAAAATTATTATAAAATTTAAGGTTTATTTTTAAAAGTCACTATTTCTTCTCTCACTTACCACTTTGCCAATTCTAAAGAACAAGACTTTAGTGGTTGCCCTAAATTTAAATCATTAAATGCTATTCTTATTAAAGAGTGAACACCTGCTAAGGGAGGCCATGAGTTTGATTAAAGTTTCAGAATTTGGGCTTTCCTGCCCATTAAACCAAAAAAGGGAAATTTAAGCACTATTATTTAAAAAAAAAAAGCACTAAACAGAGTAAGTACTAATTTTAGCAGATTATTCCGTTCCCTTGTATTTCTCAAATAATCTGTAACTGTGCTGTCCACTCTAGCCACACACTTTGGATTCTCTTTATGTAATTGTATGAAATAAAAATATAATATCTTTCCATATAAATTGTAAGCTAGATCTGTAAGATTCTTCTATTATTTTATTTCTAAGATTAAATGATTCTAAAATTCTAAAATTGTGAAGAAATTTGACAAGTCAAAAACATGTATGGATAAAGGACAATGTTTTTTGTGTTGTTATCATTTGATTTGCAAGACATCCTTATTGATATTTGCTTTCCTAATGATTTTATTTTATTAATTTAATTTTATTTATTTATTTTTCATTTATTAGTTGGACGCTAATTATCTTTGTTTTCAAATTCTTTTTGGATAGGATTTTCTTGTATTTACCATGTTGCTTCCTTTTTTTCTCCCTAAGTTCAAATACAAGTGATATACTTTTTGTCTTTTAAACTTCTTATTATGTGAATATAACACAGAATGGGAACCTGAAATTGAAAAAAAAGAATGGTTTAGTTATAGAAAAATAGAATCATTTTTTGTATATCTGAATCTGTGCCTGAGATTGTTGTTGACTGAATACCCCTTTTTATGTTATGATAATTATTATTTCAAGAAGTAGGAATAAGAGGATGTAATAAACAAAATAGAATTGTGTCCTAGGAGTTAAGGTAGGGGTTTCAAGTCCTGGGGCTTTCATGCATCAAGTATTTGACCAAGACAAGATCTAAATGTACTCAACTACAAAATGGAATGATCACTTTAAATAATTTCTAGAATCCTTCCTGGCTTTAACCTATTTTTGAAACATAATTAATAGCCAAAACTCAAGTGTAAAGGTGTTGGAAAAATGAGCCAAACTTACATGAAATTCTCATGGTAACTCTTTCCCATAACCAACTCATATTCACATAAAGGGCCTGAGTTCTTCCATCAGGGTTGTTACTCCATTTTTGCATTATATTATGTTAGCGTTAATGTAACTCAGTAATTGAGTAAATTGCAAATCATAATTTGGATATCAAATAGAGAGAATAGAGACCTCTTAATCACTATTTTTAAATGAGCTTCAGAAATAATTTCAAGAGAACTCTGACCTTTTTAAAAGAATTCTACTGTGTATAATAAAAATAGAGACACAAAGATTCTTTCCCTCTTCCACTCCATCTCTCTTTAACACTTACTTTCTCTGCCTATTTGGCCGGTATGACTGCGTTAATTTCCTGAGGCTGATGTAATGAAGCACCACAAATGGCGGGGTGGATTAAATTAAGATAAGCTTATTGTCTCACAGTTCTGGAGTCTAGATTTCCAAAAAGCAGGGCCAGGCTGCCTCTGAAACCTGTAGGGCAGAATCTTTCCTTCCTTCTGCCAAGCTTCTGGAGATGGCCATCCTTCCTTGGCATTTCTTGCTTCGCAGCTGAATCCACTCCAATTTCTACCTCTGTCATCAAATGATATCTCCCTCTGTTTTGGTTTCTTCTTTCTTAGAAGGACGCTGGTTATATTGTGTTAACAGCTCACTTTTCACCAGTATGACCTCTCTAATTGAAATTACTGATTACATTTGCAATGACCCATTTCTAAATGTTACCTTCTGAGACGGTGGTGGCTAGGATTCGGTATATCATTTTGGGGAGTACACAATTCAACTCATAACAATAATACAATACAGATTGTATTGTATGCACAGACACTCAAGCATGGAATCATTCCAAAATGACATTTTAAGTATAACAAGCATAGTTCCTGTGATTGATCGATGCAAGGATATGGTAATGGCAGCTCAGTGTGACTTTAAAATCAAGTAAACAAGGAATAAGCTTGGGGAAAAGGTGAAGAGATTATTTCTAGATAAATAAGCATCATATCATGACTCTTCCCAGGAAGCAGTTATATATTAAGCTGTCATTTGCACTCATGGGAAATAATAGGAAACCATTTGGTGTTCTTATTTTTCCTGCACATCTTATATGCATATGGTATATTTATGTAGTTTTCCGAAACATCATGGAATGGATAGCATCTGTGACATTCAGACAAATAACAGTTGGGACCTCATTAGGGCATGCTATTTGCTGCCCGTGGCTCAGTTGATGACCATGTAAATGATTTACTGGCACAGCATCCTGTTAGTAATTTTTGATCAACACGTGGTCCCTGAGTATTTTAAGACACACCACCAGAATGCATTAACCTCTAAAACAATTCCATTTTCACTAGCTCTCAGATTGGAACCACCTAATTTAGACATTAATATAAGGTGCTGGAAGTCTTTAACAGTTACTCTTTTTAATCACCGTTGTGGCTTTTATTGCTATTTCAGCATATAACTTGATTTGTGAAGTATTTATCTTTAAAATATAAAATTTTAAAAAAATCAACACATATTATTCAAGACATTTTGTTTCAATCTTTTTTTCTTTATTTTGAGCTGAATTATCTATTCAAATTAAACTCAATAAGCAGCATTTATGAATACATTGTTTAATTCTTATACATTTTGGTAAAAAACATATTCCACAAAACTTACTGTCCTAACCATTTCAATACACAGTTCAGTAAAGTAAGTCCAATTACATTGTTTTGCAAACTGAATATTATTTTTTGCAAATTCTACATTTTCTTATGTTAATTTATTTTGTGTATGTGTGTACAAATTGCTATTTGGTGGTTTTTTTCAGAAATCTGTGTCAACAGGTACACACAATCATGTGTATTATATGATAGAAGAGATTGTTTAGGCTAGTTATTTCCATGTCCTTTTGCAACACTATAGGATCTCTTCAACTATTTGTTGTTTTGTTGTTTTTAGTTGCTAAATTGTGTCCGACTCTTTTGTGACTGCATAGACTGTTGCCTTGGAGAAGGAAATGGCAACCCACTTCAGTATTCTTGCCTAGAAAATCCTGTGGACAGAGGGGCCTGGTGGGCTGCTGTCCATAGGGTCGCAGAGAGGCGACTTAGCAGCAGCAGCAGCAGCAGACTGTTGCCTGCCAAGCTCCTCTGTCCATGAGTTTTCCCAGGCAAGAATACTGGACTGGGTCACTATTTCCTTCTCCAGGGGAATCATCCCCATCCAGGGATCCAACCCCATGTCTCTTGCATTGGCAGGAGAATTCTTTACCACTGAACCACAAGGGAAGCCCTAGTAGAGTTAAAATTCCTTTAAATATACTGTGAATGATAATTTGTTTTATAAAGCCCAGGCAACTTCTCACTTATTACCCAATGTTTCTTTGAAACCACTGGGATGGGAGCTGAAGGCACAACTAGAAAACAACTAGGATCTTTGTAGGGTGTGTGGCACTCTTTTTATTTAAATGGAGATTGTGTTCCTACTGGTGAACTTAGTACCACCTCGATCATAGCCATAAAGCCCCATATTCTAAAGCACAGAAAATTTAATATGTATCTTAATTTTAAAACTTAAATTTAAATGAATATTATATACATTTACATATAATAAATGGGAATTGATCTTACTATAAAGTTACCTTCAGTTCAGTTCAGTTCAGTCCCTCATTTGTGTCCGACTCTTTGCGACCCAATGAACCGCATCACGCCAGGCCTCCCTGTCCATTACCAACTCCTGGAGTCCACCCAAACCCATGTCCATCGAGTCAGTGATGCCATCCAACCATCTCATCCTCTGTCATCCCCTTCTCCTCCTGCCCTCAATCTTTCCCAGCATCAGAGTCTTTTCAAATGAGTCAGCTCTTCGCATCAGGTGGCCAAAGTATTGGAGTTTCAGCTTCAGCCTCAGTCCTTCCAGTGAACACCCAGGATTGATCTCCTTTAGGATAGACTGGTTAGATCTCCTTGAAGTCCAAGGAACCCTCAAGAGTCTTCTCCAACACCACAGTTCAAACACATCAATTCTTCAGGTCTCAGTTTTCTTTATAGTCCAACTCTTACATCCATACATGACCACTGGAAAAACCATAGCCTTGACTAAATGGACCTTTATCGGCAAAGTAATGTCTCTGCTTTTTAATATGCTGTCTAGGTTGGTCGTAACTTTCCTTCCAAGGAGTAAGCATCTTTTAATTTCATGGCTTCAATCACCATCTACAGTGATTTTGAAGCCCCCCAAAATAAAGTTTTACACTGTCTGCTGTTTCCCCATCTATTCCCCATGAAGTGATGGGACCAGATGCCATGATCTTAGTTTTCTGAATGTTAAACTTTAAGCCAACTTTTTCACTCTCCTCTTTCACTTTCATCAAGAGGCTTTTTAGTTCCTCTTCACTTTCTGCCATAAGGGTGGTGTCATCTGCATATCTGAGGTTATTGATATTTCTCCCAGCAATCTTGATTCCAGTTTGTGCTTCTTCCAGCCCAGCATTTCTCATGATGTACTCTGCATATAAGTTAAATAAGCAGGGTGACAATATACAACCTTGACGTACTCCTTTTCCTATTTGGAACCAGTCTGTTGTTCCATGTCCAGTTCTAGCTATTGCTTCCTGACCTGCATACAGGTTTCTCAAGAGGCAGGCCACGTGATCTGGTATTCCCATCTCTTTCAGAATTTTCCACAGTTTATTGCTCCACACAGTCAAAGACTTTGGCATAGTCAATAAAGGAGAAATAGATGTTTTCCTGGAACTGTCTTGGTTTTTCGAAGATCCAGTGAATGTTGGCAGTTTGATCTCTGGTTCCTCTGCCTTTTCTAAAACCAACTTGAACATCTGGAAGTTCACAGTTCATGTATTGTTGAATCTTGGCTTGGAGAATTTTGAGCATTACTTTACTAGCGTGTGAGATGAGTGCAATTGTGTGGTAGTTTGAACATTCTTTGGCATTTCCTTTCTCTGGAATTTGAATGAAAACTGACCTTTTCCAGTCCTGTGGCCACTGCTGAGTTTTCCAAATTTACTGATATATTGAGTGCAGCACTTTCACAGCATCATCTTTCAGGATTTGAAATAGCTCACCTGGAATTCCATCACCTCCACTAGCTTTGTTCGTAGTGGTTCTTCCTAAGGCCCACTTGACTTCACATTCCAGGATGTCTGGCTCTAGGTGAGTGATCACACCATCGTGATTAACTGGGTTGTGAAGATCTTTTTTGTATTTTGTATCTTTTTTGTATGTATCTTCTGTGTATTCTTGCCACCTCTTCTTAATATCTTCTGCTACTGTCGGGTCCATACTATTTCTATCCTTTATTGTGCCCATTTTTGCATGAAATGTTCCCTTGGTATCTCTAATTTTCTTGACGAGATCTCTAGTCTTTCCCATCCTGTTGTTTTAATTTGCCTCAAATTTTTGTTAAATGTTCCATAAACTGACCATCATGTTTATAATAAGCAATATTTAAATAAAGTAAGATTATATCCTGTCTTACAATATTAACATATTTTTGCCAATTATTCAAAGGACCTGTAACTTTTAAAAATAAACAATATCTCAAAGATTTGCATCATTTTTTTTCTTTTAAATTTCTTTGTTTTTCTTTTTTTTTCATTTATTTTTATTAGCTGGAGGCTAATTACTTTACAATATTGTAGTGGTTTTTGCCATACATTGACATGAATCAGCCATGGATTTACATGTGTTCCCCATCCTGATCCCCCCTCCCACCTCCCTCCTCATCCCACCCCTCTGGGTCTTCCCAGTGCACCAGCCCCGAGCACTTGTCTCATGCATCCAACCTGGGCTGGTGATCTGTTTCACCCTTGATAGTATACTTGTTTCAATGCTATTCTCACAGAACACCCCATCCTTGCCTTCTCCCACAGAGTCCAAAAGTCTGTTCTGTACATCAGCAATAATAGATAAGCAAAATATTGGCTCAGTCATAAACTTATTCAGGGAAAAAACCCAAATGAACTTTTTGGCCACCCCAGTATTTCTGTTAACTCTAGAGTTGCCTGCAGAATATTGCAGAATTACTTCTATTATGAAACACTTTATATCCACCAGAAAGACTTATAAATAGCTGCCTGGTCATCTATCAGGACTATTAAGGAAAAACTTCCTTGTAGCACTGTGAAAGTTATTTGGAGTTTTATGCTGATACCACTGACTCAGTTTCTATGTGACCTTGAGCAATTTACTCAAATTTTGAAGTTCCCTTTGTCCTGATTTGTAAAAGGGAGTGACTCTGAGTCTCTGATTTCCAAAAATTCTAGGCAGTTCACACATCCTATGAACAAGTTACAAAATTTTTAAAGCTGTCCTAGTATAATATCCTATCCATATGCTCATGTTTGTCCTTTAACCTGAAAGGTTTAGAAAATTTTGAAAGTATAGAGATTTTTGGTTTGATTGCAAGAGTGGAATGTATATGTGAACCTTTGCAAGATAGTTTACACCTGCCAAAATGCATGTTTTATTTTCATGGAGTTTCTCTTTTTGATTTTAAATCCTGGTGATATTTACTAGAGAAAAACAATACAAAAACTTTAACAGCTAATATCCCAATCAGTAGACTTTCATGAATAATTTTATTTTCATTTTCTTAGCTTTTCAGATATACCATACAAATTAAAGAAGTAAAAATTGAAATGATGATTGCATTTAACCATTCTTAATGTCACAAAATTTCTTGAATTTAATTTCAAATCATATCCTATCAATGTGGAGGTCATTCTTAATATTGCTTCTAGGAGCATTAAAGAGCATTTGCTTCAATAATATGTCTTGTTTATGCTTATCAAATTTGATAGGAAATTATATGATTTTTTATGTGTAATTTCTGTAAGTATAAACACAAAATTCCCTCTGGTAATCATTTTCAGCTTAATATAATCCCTCTAAAGAAGAATTATTTTAAAAGTACAGTATTAAAATCACCTATTGTTTAGGATTATGCTTTAATATGTTTGGTATAATCAATATATATTATTTTGAATCTTAACCATAAAATTTTGAAATTGTAATCTGGAAAAAGTGTATGTACACACACACATATATATATATATGATACATAATTATAGGCATAATTATATATATACTATATACATGATTATATGCATGACTATCTATTTCATTCTGTACACATATGATCAGTTTAATGCTGGTCATTTTCCTAACAATACAGAACCCTGCCAATGCAGCATATTTGTCTATTAATTTAATTCAATAAGTAGCTATATTTAGACAGACATGAGCCTATCAAGCAATAAACCTCAAAAGTAGGTAGGACTTTTGTTTGCAATAGCTCTTATATCAGAGCTCTATTTAGTTTGAACTATTTGTCAAATAATAGAGAAAAAAAAATGAATCTGGGACAGAGTTAAACTGATGATTCATGGGCTGAGTTCTATTCACAGATGCATTTTTTGTCTTCATGGTTTATCCAAAGAGTGATTTAAAAAATTTTCCTAGTCTAAGTTTAACCATAAATCATTAGTAGCATGAAGGCAGTCGTCTTTGCTTTCTGCAGTTCCCACATGCAAAAAATTCGCAGTAGTTGTTCCACTTGTGAGGGACATGCTTTCTAGACCACCCTACTTAGTTTGATTCACCCAGTAGTTACATTATTCTCTGGTTCATGGATCTTTTAATCCATTTATTACAGTTTATTCTGCCTCTTCACTGCTTCTTGAGCACTGCTTATCAATGTCATGATCTCTTAGTTATTAGTGCAATTGACAAATTACCAGGGGCATAAGCTTCTTATCTCAGCCTTTTTTGTTGTTGTTGTTCGTTTTACCCTCATCTTAGCCCTAATCCTTTTCTCTTTACTTTTCTGAGCATATTCAAAGACAAAATTGTCATTGAGTCCGTGCTTGTACTTGTTGTTGCATGCATGCTCAGTCATTTCTGTTGAGTCCAACTTTTTGCGACACCATGAATTGAGGCCCACCAGGCTCTTCTGTCCATGGGATTCTCCAGGTAAGAGTATGGGAGTGGGTTGCTATGCCCTCCTCCAGGGAATCTTCACGACCCAGGGGTCAAACCTGCGTCTCTTATGTGTCCTGCATTGGCAGGAGGGTTCTTTGCCACTGGTGCTACCTGGGAAGCATGTTGCTGCATCACAGGCCAGTACATCGAGAGATGAGGTGTTGGAAAACGAACAGTGACTTTCTTCAGAAAGCCAGCAGACTGAGAAGACCAGCACCAGTGTCTCAAAGCACCATGTAACCCATTACAGTTCAGGATTCTTTTATACTAAATGGGAGGAGGTGTGGCTGCTACTGCAAGCTTTACCGGATCTCAGAGGGAAACTGATAATCTCTGTCCTTTAGCTGTGCTCTTAGGCCTGGTCATAATGTTTCTGTAAACCTCCAACAAGACAATCGTTATTTTCTGTTCTGTAACTTTTTATCTCTTTAGGAATGCAAAAGTGTTATATCCTCAAAGTTCAAGTCTGGAAGGCAGATCCTTGACACTAGGTCATCATGTATATTTCAGTCTATCAGTTCAGTTCAGTTCAGTTCAGTTGCTCAGTCGTGTCCTACTCTTTGCCACCCCATGAATCGCAGCACACCAGGCCTCCCTGTCCATCCTCAACTCCTGGAGTTTATTCAAACTCAAGTTCATCGAGTCGGTGATGCCATCCAACCATTTCATCCTCTGTCATCCCCTTCTCCTCCTGCCCTCAATCTTTCCCAGCATCAGAGTCTTTTCCAATGAGTCAACTCTTTGCATCAGGTGGCCAAAGTACTGGAGTTTCAGCTTCAACATCAGTCCTTCCAATGAACACCCAGGACTGATCTCCTTCAGGATGGACTGGTTGGATCTCCTTGCAGTCCAAGGGACTCTCAAGAGTCTTCTCCAACACCACAGTTCAAAAGCATTAATTCTTCGGTGCTCAGCTTTCTTTGTAGTACAACTCTCACATCCATACATGACCACTGGAAAAACCATAGCCTTGACTAGACAGACCTTTGTTGGCAAAGTAATGTCTCTGCTTTTTAATAAGCTGTCTAGATTGGTCATAACTTTCCTTCCAAGGGGTAAGCGTCTTTTAATCTCATGGCTGCAGTCACCATCTGCAGTGTAAACAGAGATGCAGATGATGAGTCAGCAAGGCTAAGCACAGAGCAACAGAGCACGAAGTTTAGAGCTCGGGAGATAGATTCTATATGGATTCAGGTTTGTTCTTTTTTATAAAATCATGACTAAATTTTACCATTTTTTAAAAAATAAATCACCTAAACTTGAGAATGGAGAAGGGGAGGAACCTAACCCCATCTTCTTAGGGAGGTTGGTTTGGAGGGAAAATCATAGCAGTGAAAGAAAACAATAGGAAAGAGTGAAGGAAGGAAAAGGGGAACCCTAAATCTCTTCCCCATCAAAGCATGAAGAATATTCTTCAGATCCCTAGGAAGGAACAAAAACAGACATTAGAACTAGAAACTGGCTTTAAAGGCTGTAACAAACTAAGTGTGGTAAGAAATGGGTCCAAGGGCTATATTCCTGTATCGCTTAGAGATTAGCAAAAACAGCAGAAACAAAATCAATAAAAATGTATACACAAAGATACAGCTCTATTTACTCATCCTTCCCCACCTTTTCCATTAGAGGAAAATGGAAATTCCTGATTGTCTGAATCCAAAATTTAGAAGGGCTTGACATTAGACACGTTCAGCAAATAATCATGCATTCATATTCATTTTGCATATATGAGAGCATGATGAATCATATGTAATAGTTTGAATTCAGTTCCTTCATATAAAGGTTCCAGTTACGAAGAAAACTGATTTTCTGGGAACTTGTGTTTAAATATGTGCATCATTTAAAATAATAAGTATCAATACATAACTAATTAGCTTACAGGGAGGAAAGAGTGATATATTAAAGATAGATATTAAAATTACATTCAGGCTTCCTTAGTTGCCATTATCAGAGTAACAAATCCTTTTTTTTTTCTTTTTTATAGAAAAGCTAGCTTTCAGTTGACAAGACCTACTCTATAATTTCACACAACCTAAGTTCTGAAATCTGAGTTAAATTGCCTAGAATTTGTGGAAGAATTGTCTTAAAGGAATTATTCTCAGAATTTAGGGGACTTATACAATAACTACATCTGAATCAGTTTTAAAACTGGACAAAATGAATATTGAAAATTTGAAAGAAATAACAAACAAACAAATTTAAACCAATTAGTTTCAGAATGACTCTTTAACCAATAATTGATTCCATTCAATTCAGTTCAGTTCAGTTGCTCAATCCTGTTTGACTCTGCGACCACATGGACTGCAGCACAGCAGGCTTCCCTGTCCATCAGCAACTCCTGGAGTTCACTCAAACTCCTGTCCATTGAGTCGGTGATGCCACCCAACCATCTCATCCTCTGCTGTCCCCTTCTCCTCTTGCCTTCAATCTTTCCCAGCATCAGGGTCTTTTCAAATGAACCAGTTCTTCACATCAGGTGACCAAAGTACTGGATTTTCAGCTTCAGCATCAGTCCTCCAATGAATATTCAGGACTGATTTGTTTAGGAAGGACTGGTTGGATCTCCTTGCAGTCCAAGCTACTCTCAAGCATCTTCTCTGACACCACAGTTCAAAAGCATCAATTCTTCAGCACTTACCTTTCTTTACAGTCCAACTCTCACATCCATGCATAACTACTGGAAAAACCATAGCCTTGACTAGACGGACCTTTGTTGGCAAAGTACTCTCTGCTTTTTAATACTCTGTCTAGGTTGGTCATAGCTTTTCTTCCAAGGAGCAAGTGTCTTTTAATCTCATGGCTGAACTCACCATCTGCAGTGATTTTGGAACCCCCAAAAGTAAAGTCTGTCACTGTTTCCATTGTTTCCCCATCTATTTGCCATGAAGTGATGGGACTGGATGTCATCATCTTAGTCTTCTGAATATTGAATTATAAGCCAACTTTTTCACTCTCCCCTTTCACTTTCATCAAGAGGCTTTTTAGTTCCTCTTCACTTTCTGCCATAAGGGTGGTGTCATCTGCATATCTGAGGTTATTGATATTTCTCCCGGCAATCTTAATTCCAGCTTGTGCTTCCTCCAGCCCAGTGTTTCTCATGATGTACTCTGCATATAAGTTAAATAAGCAGGGTGACAATATACAGCCTTGACCTACTCTTTTCCTGATTTGGAACCGGTCTGTTGTTCCATGTCCAGTTCTAACTGTTGCTTCCTGACCTGCATACAGATTTCTCAGGAGGCAGGTCAGGTGGTCTGGTATTTCCATCTCTGAAGAATTTTCCACAGCTTGTTGTGATCCACACAGTCACAGGCTTTGGCATAGAATAAAGGAGAAGTAGATGCTTTTCTGGAACTCTCTTGCTTTTCCTATGATTCAGCAGATATTGACAATTTGATCTCTGGTTCCTATACCTTTTCTAAAACCAGATCGAACATCTGAAACTTCACAGTTCATGTATTGTTGAAGCCTGGCTTGGAGAATTTTGAGCATTACTTTGCTAGCGTGTGAAATGAGTGCAATTGTGTGGTAGTTTGAGCATTCTTGGCATTGCCTTTCTTTGGGATGGGAATGAAAACTGACCTTTTCCAGTCCTGTGGCCACTGCTGATTCTTCCAAATTTGCTGGCATATTGAGTGCAGCACTTTCACAACAGCATCTTTTAGGATTTGAAATAGCTCAACTGGAATTCCATCACCTCCACTGGCTTTGTTCATAGTGATGCTTCCTAAGGCTCACTTGACTTTGCATTCCAGGATGTCTGGCTCTAGGTGAGTGATTACACCATCGTGATTATCTGGGTCATGAAGACCTTTTTTGTACATTTCTTCTGTGTTTTCTTGCCACCTCTTCTTAATATCTTCTGCTCCTGTTAGGTCCATACCATTTCTATCTTCATTGAGCCCATCTTGGCGTGAAATGTTCCCTTGGTATCTTTAGTTTTCTTGAAGAGATCTCTAGCCTTTCCCATTCTATCGTTTTCCTCTATTTCTTTGCATTGATCACTGAGGAAGGCTTTCTTATCTCTCCTTCCTATTCTTTGGAACTCTGCATTCAAATATGTATATCTTTCCTTTTCTCCTTTGCCTTTCGCTTCTCTTCTTTCACGGCTATTTGTAACCCTTAGTGACAGGTGTCTCTGTCAATGTCAGTCACTACATGAAATCCCTGATTTCCAGGTCATTATTTCTCTACATCTAATCAGTGTTTTTCAAATCTGACCAATCATAAGAATCACCCATAGGCTTGTTAAAACATAGATTTTTGAACTCAACTCTTGGAAATTCTAACTTAGTAGGTAATGCGGAGGTTGCCAGTCTGCAGACTACATTTTGAGACTGCTGAACCTGTGTTCTGTCTGTCCCCATTTTTCACTGTTCTTAGCTTCTTGGTTGAGGTTCCTCAGCTTCTTGGTTGAATCCTTTCCAATATGCTCTTTGACCATTTTGGCCCATCAAAAAAATCTTATAGCTTCAACTTCTATGAATGCTTCCTCTGCGTATTTACTCTGACAATCAACAACACTTTTGTCACTATTTTCACAGAAGTGTGGATTCTTTCAATATGTACTTTCAAATCTTTTTCTAATTATTTCAGTGAACTTCCTTAATTAAAGATTTTTGCATTTGTTTTCCATCCTCTCTTCCTCAGAGATTGCTATTATATGTAGCAATCTTGCTACACATATAGCAATCAATTGCTATTATATGTTGAATCTTCACCTATTAGTCACTTTTTAATTGTCTTCTCTTAAAAAAAAAAAAACTCTATTGAGATATAATTCACTTACCATACATTTTACCCATTTGAGATTTATGAACTAATGATTTTTAGCATATTACAGATATTTGAAATAACTGCCATGGTCTGTTTATGACTACTTGAATCTCCTCAAAAAGAAACCCATTTCCTGCAGTTCTCACTTCCTTGGGGTGTAGTTCAGGAGAGCTTTTCTAACCCCACAGAGCTTCCTCCTCTCTTGATTTCATAGAGTGTCTGAAGATAGGACAGTTTGTTCTCTGAGTTTTCTGATCCATTCCTACTTCTCAGCTTTATCTAGGCCTTTTTTTCCTTTTGTATGTTGCCCTTTCTTGCCAATTTTGTTCTATTGCCAGCAATTTCCTATTGGCTTGGGGCTCTGTCTGAGAAGGATTTCTAGTTAGATATTTTCTGGAGTTGAAATAGGCTACATGACCCCAGCTCCATCAGACCCGTCCATGGGTTTTTTTTTTGACTTAACTGTTTCTAGATTTTAAGTTGGGTAAATTCATTCTCATTTTCAGTGACTCTTCCTCATTTGGTGTGTAATGCTTCCCAGTGAATACTTGTGTCTACTGGAGAGTTTCCTGTTACATGTCCCGTTGCTTTCTTCTGCTTCTTGCTACTTTTCTTGCTACTGCACAGACAATGAAAGTACAGTATACAGGGCTTATATTAGTGGTATTTGTTCCTACCTGCTCAGCTTTTGAAATTTATCAATATATTTAATGGCTATCTTTGACAGTAACAATGTCCAAGCATTTTTGGTTTGCTCCTAATTTCTCTCTGGCTTTTGTTTCATCATTTGATATGAATTCCGTAATCCAGTTATTAATTGTTTGATGTGGGGGCAAGAGTCATACTTAAAAATAACTAGATAAAAGAGTTGAATAAGTTCTAGAGGTATTTGTTGATGATCATAGCCAGAAAGTTAATAATTTACTAATACATAAAAATTATACAATCAAGTTTTATAATAATTTTAATTAATTTTAGGCTTTGTCATGCTTTTCTTTTTTATGCTTATAATTAATCCAGTAACTCATCAGATTCAGTCATATTACCAATTTGTTTCTGTTCTTTACAAAACTAAGTTAAATAAACTCGATTATGAGTTTGACAAAGCTAAGTTAAATAAACTCAATTATGAATTAATCTGTTTTGTTTGTTCTGCCTTTTATGTTGGCATTTTTTTAATTTACAGTTTAACAAAAATTACTTTATTTTCTCTTCATTTTTGTTATATGAAACTACATTTTAATGCTTATCAAAATTTATTTTAAATTTTATTTTCAATACTTAACTGGGGAGGAAAAAATTTTCCTTCTAGGTTATTTCAGCTCAGTTCAGTTCAGTCGCTCAGTTATGTCTGACTCTTTGCAATCCCATGAACTGCAGCACACCAGGCCTCCCTGTCCATCACCAACTCCCAGAGTCTACTCAAACTCAAGTTCATTGAGTCAGTGATGCCATCCAAGCATTTCATCCTCTGTCGTCCCCTTCCTCTCGCCTTCAATCTTTCCCAGCATCAGGGTCTTTTCAAATGAGTCAGGTTTTTACATCAGGTGGCCAAAGTATTGGAGTTTCAACTTCAAAATCAATCCTTTCAATGAATATTCAGAACTGATTTCCTTTAGGATGAACTGGTTGGATCTCCTTGCAGTCCAAGAGACTTTCAAGAGTCTTCTCCAACACCACAGTTCAAAAGCATCGATTCTTCAGTGCTCAGCTTTCTTTATAGTCCAACTCTCACATCCACACATGACTACTGGAAAAACCATAGCCTTGACTAGACGAAGCTTTGTTGGCAAAGTAATGTCTTTGCTTTTTAGTATGCTGTCTAGGTTTGTCATAACTTTCCTTCGAAAGAGTAAGTATCTTTTAATTTCATGGCTTCAATTGCCAACTGCAGTGATTTTGGAGCCCCCAAAAATAAAGTCTGCCACCATCTCCCCATCTATTTGCCATGAAGTGATGGGACAAGATGCCATCATCTTAGTCTTCTGAATGTTGAGCTTTAAGCCAACTTTTTCACTCTCCTCTTTCACTTTCATCAAGAGGCTCTTTAGTTCTTCTTCACTTTCTGCCGTAAAGGTGGTGTCATTTCCATATCTGAGGTTATTGATATTTCTCCTGGCAATCTTGATTCCAACTTGTGCTTCCTCCAGTCCAGCATTTCTCATGATAAAGTCTGCATATAAGTCAAATAAGCAGGGTGACATATACAGCC
This sequence comes from Cervus canadensis, assembly GCF_019320065.1. Lineage (NCBI taxonomy): Eukaryota > Metazoa > Chordata > Mammalia > Artiodactyla > Cervidae > Cervus > Cervus canadensis. The sequence continues at coordinate 35,551,583 of NC_057412.1, forward strand.
TTTTCCTATTTGGAACCAGTCTGTTGTTCCATGTCCAGTTCTAACTGTTGATTCTTGACCTGCATACAAATTCTCAGGAGGCAGGTCATGTGGTCTGGTATTCCCATCTCTTTCAGAATCTTCCACAATTTATTGTGTTTCTTTTGGCAGGCTTAATAATTAAATTGGCATAAAAGAGAGTAACAGGAAAAAAATATTTAATTTCATATGTCCAGAAGCCCCACAAAGATATGAGATTCCAAGGTAGTCAGGCAATTGTAGTTTATAAACCATCCTGAGTTAAGGAAAGGGATGAGGTCTTGAAGTTTAAACGGAAAGAAGACAATTCACAGGAAGATGAGAAGAGTAGATGTTAGATAAACTAATAATTTGTCTTGAGATACAGATTAGTCTTTTAGATATAGAAAGTTATTTCTGGTAATAGTTCTCTTCCTGATACACGCCTCCTTTCTGAATTCTTTTAAGCAGTTAAGGGGGAGATAAAAAACTTTTCCTAAGCCTGCTTGGTTTTGATTGCCTTCAGCTCAAAATAATCCACAGGGCAACGTGGCACATTTTGGGATGTGTATTCTACTCCTTTTAACTTCTAAAACTTAAGAGATTTAGATAGATTCCTAACTTCCCTGACATCTGTTATCTATTAAATAGTACTAAAATTCCATAGTTCTCAACATTCCCTCCCCAATGCCACCTATGAAGAATAAAACACCCATGAAAGACATAGTCCTTCTCTAGATGGTGTTTGAGATGTAAGTGAGAGTAATGTTATTTATTGGGATAACCTTGACCGGACTGTAATTCATAAAAAGTGGATCATTCACAAACTGTGGTACCTTAAATATTGTTTGTAACAAATTACCTGTAACACATCCCTATGACTGATTACAACACACCCATTTGTCACTGCTCTGTAGCTAAAAACCACTGGATGACAGAAAGTTGACCTTTTCAATGGCTTTCTAAAGGGTTTGTGCAAATCTTCCATTTTAAAGGAAGCTTCTCTGTGTTATAAAATGTCATCATAATTTGTCTTTGCCATAGGTATTTTTATTTACTCAGGAGAATTACCTTGCCTTAGGAAGAAGATTTTTGTGGCATTCTTTAACTTCACTAGAGAGCAATTTTTACAGAATACGCTTCTAGAAAACATTCTAAACTTTATAAACATAAACTTATTAACGTACAGTTCTCCTTTGGTAACAGAATAGTCATTTATAGCTGACAGAGTTTTGTGGCTCTGTTGTTAAGTGATGGTATTGAAAAAAAGTGCTTTTTTCTGATGCTACTATTCTCTGATTGCTCTTTAACTTAAAAAAAAGAAATGTATTGAGATACACTTAAGACTTCAGTCTACCCATTTTTTAATCAATGAAAAATATTATTCTAATGTCTAAATAATATTTGTTTCAGAAGATACTTGAGATAGAACTTCTAGCCTATAATCACATTATGTTTATCATCAATTTTTATTGAGTGTTTGATTAAGGGCTAGAGCAGGCAGAAATAATACAACACATTACTCTTTGGAGAAATGAAAATTGTTTTGAATTATGAAATTAAGATTTATCTCCCAAATAATTTGTACATTTTGAAAGAGAGTCATCAGAATTTGACCACCCTCACCCCAGGACCAATGGTTCTCAGTTGCAAGCCACACAGAAACGGCTTTGGCTGTGCTTACTAGTAAATTAATTTATGAAAAGAATATGTTGTAGCTCAAAGAAGATTCTAAAAGGCTAAGCAGCCTGGGTGTACCCAAAATTAAACTGCAGATCTAGTATAGTGAGCGTGCAGTTCTTTAGTAGTAACACACACCCTAACTTGATAACACTTCCACTGTCCAAACTGGACCCTGACAGCAAAACTGCCAGTCCTTCTTTGGGAAATTTGTTGCTGTTTTTACCACTGTGGGTGGCATTTAGGAAGCACTGAGTCATTGTTCCTAATTCACAGTACAGGATAGACTTTTAGATTTTACTGGAAGATCTAGGTCTTAGGCTCACACTAATGCTACAGAGGAGACTGGGAAAAGTGGCTATTCAGAATTTTCAGTTTCTATCATAAGCTTTACCTCTCATGTAGACTTATAAGGTCCCCCAAACATCGATAAGGAAATGGCAACCCACTCCAGGATTCTTGCCTGGAAAATCCCATGGACAGAGGATCCTGGCAGGCTATAGTCAGTCAGTCCATGGGGTTGCAAAGAGTTGGATTTAGTGACTAAACAACAACACAAAAATACAGAGAGGAGGTTTAGATACTGATGAGTGAATTAAAGGAAAAGTATCCCATACAAAGTTTCTCATTTTTTCTGCCAGATGATTCTTTTAAACAACTCTTTATTTTTCTTTTGTGTTTTACTGGTGTGGATCCTGCAAACATGGATGAAACAGAACAAAAGCTGCTACTCCCTGGTTACCATTTAAAATCTAAAAATGTCCAAGTAATTTCCTTCAGTATTTCAAACTACTTCTATGTACGTCCTGTGTGTCCAAAGAAAACACTGTAATCGTTTTCAGAATGTGATTTCCTTAGTCTCTCTTTTGATTCTTTTTAAGAGATATAGAAAGCGCTTCCCAATGATGGTTGTGTGTTCATGAAATAAGTACTTTGATTGTGAACGATTAATCGTCAATCAATGTGCCTTTAAAAACTGTGAAGAAAATGCACTAACCTTTTCAAGTTTCTATCCAGAGCTTGGCCTGGGGCTCAAGTGATTTAGTAACTTATTTGATTTTCTTTTCCTAAAGTTTAAAAACACAAAATTTCTTTGATTTAGCCTTTTATATTCTCTGTGTTGCTTCCTGGACTCTGATATCTGACAAAATGTCAAATAACTTAGGGAGAAGTTTTATTAAACGTTGCCTTTATGTCCTGCCACCTGGAGGTGATTCTGGTTCTGATTTAAATCCAGACTTCTGCCAGGATTTGGAAAAGTTCCTGTTTGGCCTTGGGTCATACTCAAGCTGTGTATACTCAAAAGCCTCTGAAAGTTTTGAAAATGGAATAGAGGATTCAGTCAGAGATAAAGGCCCTCTGTACGGTTCATTATTGCCTGAAAGAATCCACTGCCACCATCATAGTCTATTACCAACATTTTTCCTCTTAGGGATGCATACCTAACAGAAATGTGTATATTTATTCACAAAATGCATGCATTATAATGTTCTTAGAAATATTATTTATAAGAATCAGAACTGGAAAGAACCCAGTACAATCAACAGTACAATAGATAAATTGTACAATAGAATCAACAGTACAATAGATAAATTATGTTGTAGTTAGTAAAATGAACACTAAAACAGCAATGAGAATGAACTATTTATACAGTAGCAACATTTGAAAAACACACAGAAAAATGATTTAAGCCAAAGAAGCAAGACAAAAAGATATATATGCTAAAGGAACCTACTTTTTAAGTACCAAAATAGGCAAAAATCAATCTCTGCTCATAGAAGTAATGATGTTGGCTTCCTCTGGGTGAAAGATAGTGACTGCAAAGTAATACATGGGGTCTTTAGTTACCAGTCACGTATTTCTTCATGTGAGTGCTATTTTCATGGGGATGTTCACTAAGTGCAAAGCTCTTGAGTTGAAGACCCCGGTTCGATTCCTGGGTCAGGAAGATCCGCTGGAGAAGGGATAGGCTACCCACCCCAGTATTCTTGGGCTTCCCTGGTGACTTAGCTGGTAAAGAATCTGCCTGCAATGTGGAAGGCCTGGTTTCGATCCCTGGGTTGGGAAGATACCCTGGAGAAGGGAACGGCTACCCATTCCAGTATTCTGGCCTGGAGAATTCCTATGTCTCAAAGAGTCGGACACGACTGAGCAACTTTCATTTTCGCTTGAGTTGAAAACATAACTTTGTACTTGCTTTAGGTGTATGTTATACTTCAGGAGAAGTTAAATATCAACTTCATTAAACTTTAAATAATTCATGTAATAAGTTTGAATATTGCTTTTACTCCTTTTTTTACTGAAGATAATTTACAATATTGTGTTAGTTTCAGATGTATAGCATAGTGACTCAGTGTTTTTGTAGATTATATCCATTATAGCTTGTCACAAGTATGCTTTCACTCTTAAAGTTGTGGTATTATTCTCTAGATCAGAGTAACTTTGAGATTAAAAAAAAAAAAATTGTTTTTAATTTATTTATTTACTTGGCTGAGCCAGGTCTTAGTTGTGGCATGCAGGATTTTTTACTTGCACCATGTGGGATCTAATTCTGACCAGGGATCGAACTCAGAACCCCTACATTGGTTGCTCAGAGTCTTAGCCACTGGACCACCAGGGAAGTTCCTAGATTTTTTTTTTTTTAATATTGATTTTGACTGTTCTGAACATTATTAACATGCTCTATGTATAGGCAATCCACTCAACTCTATTACTGGATAGTTATTTAGTAATAAAACGTAAGTTAATCATTTGGGAGTGGCATCATTTTAAGGTAAAAAAAATGAAACATTTTTATTTGATTCTCCCTGGTAGCTCAGATGTTAAAGCATCTGCCTACAATGTGGGAGACCTGGGTTCAATCCCTGGGTGAGGAAGATCCCCTGGAGAAGGAAATGGCAGCCCACTCCAGTATTCTTGTCTGGAAAATCCCATGGACTGAGGATCCTGGTAGGCTACAGTCCAGGGGATTGCGGGGATTGCAAAGAGTCGGACACGACTGAGTGACTTCACTTTCACTTGTCACTTTCATAGAAAACTGAAAGCCATTCTGTCTGAGAAATGTTCGGTGTTATAAAAGCACAGAAAGTGTTCCTCTATTGTACTTGATTTGATTCAAATTTCTATACTTAATCATATAAATGCCTAATAGTATCACTAGCTATGTAAATGCTAATTGCCTGTATTTTATTTTAATATGAAGAGGACACTACTGAGTGATTGAGCATGGGCTTAATACCAAACTTTTAATTTATGTTCTTAAAACATTTAGCACGACCCAAATGTACTCTTTCCATACCTCATTGCATTTTTTTGATTAGCTGATAGACTTTCCAGCTAAAATGTAAGCTCCATCATCGTCTATACAATGTCTATCTTATTTAGTATTTCATCTTCAATCTTGCACATTAAATAACACATATTAGATGTTTAATATTTGGAGATGACTAGATTAAGTAATCCAACTAGAAGTATTCAAACAGGAACATTTTCCTGACTTTTCTTGAAAAATTTATAGTCTTCTAAATTCCAAATCCTGATTACAAGCATTTGACAAAGTGGGGAAATAAAAAATACATATATAAATGTGTATATATTATATTATTATATATAATTTATTCTCTTGTGAAAATTAGAGCATAACTCTAAACGTGAAGACTACTGATCTGAAGGAACCTGTAAATAACGAGAAGGTAGCAAGAGGAGGAAACCCTGGTACACATTTAAAATTAAGGTCAACATTTTTTAGAAGTTGTGTATTTTTGCCATCAATTGTGATTTTCAATATTCTGAGTAAATCCAGAATACTGAGAAAAAATCCACAGTTTACCTTAGAAATCTTACATTTCTAAGATGTTTGAGATGTCTATTAAACAAAGATTTGTTTTTAGCTTGTGAATCATAATTTCAAATCATTCATTTCCTTCAAACATAACATACATTCTAGCATTTACCTTTGTTCTGTTGAAAACTCTGATAGTGAAAATGATTTACAATTACAACTGGTGTTGGTAAAAATCCCTTGGCCCAAAAATTGCATTTGGAAACCTTACGAAATCACTGTTAAGTTGTTTTTTTTTAAAATTTATATTTGGACTAATTTAGCAACTACAAAATACTAGAGTACCACATAATTTCCTTTTTAAAATTATATCCAGATGTTTAGAATAACATCATACTTGTAGAATTCAGAAATGGCTAATTATGTGGTGGAAAGAAAGTAAATAATAATTTTAAAATAAATATATTTAAAGAAATTCCTTTTTCTATTTTAAAAGCTTTTCTTCATTTTCTTCTTTTCAACTTCTCTAATATCCCCTTACTTTCCCCCCTTTTCCTTCTTTCCTTCCATAATTTTCTTTTAATTATAATTTATTTAATTGAGCATTACTATATTTCAGGCACTAAACTAGGCATTTTAAAAGATACAAGGGTAAGTAAGTTGCAGACGCATTTGAAGACTTGAAAGCTTATTATAGGATAGAAAACATTTCCTAGCTGTATATATATAAAACACAGTTTTGAAGATATTTAATGGAAAGAGAAAGGTACAGATAAACTTTTAAAAATTGATTATTTTCTGTTGTCCTATATTTCATCTTATCTAAAGAAATTTTATGTGCAAAAATACTTGTCAGTTATGTGCTTTAGAGTGCCAGGTTCCTAATGGTACATTAGGATTTGCTATCAAGTGAACTCGTATTTATTAGAGAAAAAGTTAAAATGTAGTTTCTACACATTCATTGTGACTATAAACATTCAAGATTAGAGGAGAAATAAAGTTCCAGGGCAACTGAGATCCTTTATCTATAGAATATTAAATACATATCATGCTTACATGAGTCTTGGAAGAGTTCTGTAGAATGATTCAACCTTATTTTCAAATAACCCTTGGAAAGTAGTATCCTATGAGGTCCTTGAAATTCCTACTAATAATATTGTCTGAAAGTCATATGAAACTGCTGTGCTTAATTCTCCATTTTATTCCCATCAACATACCGAATTGCTAGATTCAGAATCTGACTGTAGCTGTCTGACCCTGAGAAAGTAGGGTAAATAAAATATAGAGATATGTCATTGGTTTGAATAAAACATATCTGTCCTTAGAAAGTCCATTTATCTTCACTACACAGAAAGATCTCCTGGGCTAAAGAAAGAGCTATAAACTCATGGACTTTGGTGCTGTTTTTTACTCAGTTGCTGGCAAGGTAGACCAGAATTTTGTAGATAAGGACCTTAATTTACTGAAAAAATTACATGAAGAATTTGTAATGGCTTCCTATGGTGGCAAAAGTATGATATTAAAATGATATACTGATATTTAGAAATTTAGAAATGAAATATTAGCATCTACGTCTTTGTTGGAAGCCCCACTGGTAACCCTAACATTGAGAATATAACCCTCTCAGGCTTTGACTCCAGGAAAGGATGAATCTCTGGATGAGCAATTTGAGAAAATGGATTCCAGAGACATCAGGCAACATATAAGTGCACCTTGTTATCCTAAAAAGAGATAATGGAACTGTTTAGCATAGTAAAATGCCTATGAACCTATGAGTAGGCATCTGCTGATAGATGTGAGACTTACTAAGGAAACAGTGTGGAAGTAAAGAGTAAAAATTTGAACCCTTCCAGATGTCAGATCAATTGTGGTCACTTGTTCATGAATAGTCCTTTGAGACCTAAGTTCAGTTTTAATTTCTTTGATGTCTCAAGGACTTAACCTTTGGGTCATAAATAAATCCTGGACCCTCCTGCCTCATCACACACGTCTATTCTTATTTAAGATTTGGCCAAGATTTCTTCAATATTGCACAAGCCCTTCTTTAATTTGCTGGGTTTTACTCAAGCTAGCAGTCTGCTTTCAGTGTATTTGAGTCTATTTCCGATATAACCACACTCCTTCCTATGAGAGCTGACACAAGCTCCATCAGGAAACAAACCCATTCAAATTTTTCATCACCTTTTCCACTCTGATTGTTTTCAGTGTTGCTTCTCTTGAAGCTATCTAGTACAATTTTTAAAGAATCATATTTTGGGTTAGAAGCACTAGGATAAAAATTCTAAAACACCCTCATGCTGCTATGAGAATAATAAAAAAAAATTTATTTGAGTAAAATTTTATTGGAGACATAGGATCCATGAAGTGGCTCTCTGATAAACTCATTCTTCAATTTGATTCCAATTTTTTTTTTCCAAATGCTTTCTCGTGTTTCCTCAAAAGACAATAAAAAGTTTTGAAATGTACATCTGTGTTTGTTGAAATAGAAAATGCTTACACTTGTGAGCTAATAGGGCTAGCAATGCTCATCAGACTGTGTTTTTTCTCATCTTCCTATGTTCAGTGCTCCTCAGTGTTTCTTATATCCTTTATACTTACATTAGTGATAAAAAACTGAGTTCTAGCCAGTGAAAGATGTACAAAATGATACAGACTACTTCAAGGCTCACAGAAATCCCATGTGTAAAATTCTATTCTATTTTCCCATTGCATGGCGGGTGTGCAGATAACATTGAAAATCATAGTGCCCAAGATTAAAATGCCAGGGTTCCTAAATGACTCTATGGGACACGGCGGCCCTCCCCTACCTAAGTGATTCTTTTTGGAAGATGCTCTGCCAAAAGGAGCCACATCTGACCCAACAGATATGACTGAACAATAGAACACCTCTAATATAGTCTTTCAGCTGGAAGCAAAGATGGAATTTGGGATCATCTCCTTCAGAGAGAATTTTCTATGTGTGAAAAGAAAAAGGCAAAAGAAAGAGGTGATCATTAGGCAAACCATCGGTGACAAATGTTCCTGAGCTTTTGGGGCTACTTGATATAACAGCATACAGATAATACTAAAACTAAAATCCTAAAGATAGATGCTACTGTAAAAAACCCTCAAACCATATGGTACTGGCATAATTGTCTAAGGGAGCAAAACACGGAGGGGAAATACAGTGATGTGCTGTCTTAGTTGCTCAGTTGTGTCCGACTCTTTGCAACCCCGTGGACTGTAGCCCACCAGGCTCCTCTGTCCATGGGGATTCTCCAGGCAAGAATATTGGAGTGGGTTGCCATGCCTTTCTCCAGGGGATCTTCCCAACCCAGGGATCAAACTCAGGTCTTCCGCATTGCAGAAGGATTCTTTACCGACTGAGCCACCAGGTAAGCCCAGGTGAGCAAAACACAGAAGGGAAATAAACTGATATATATGTTAATGACATATCAGAATTCTTGATAAAAATGTTGCCTGTATTAATTTATGACTGGTTGAAATTATAATGGATTGATCTTAGTTCAGGCATACAAAATAGAGCTGTGGAAATTTTACACATAGAATTTTTAGAAAATAAAATATAAACTGAAGATCTAGTCTCAGATGCATCCCTGCACCACTGATGACTTGAACTTTCTGTGAACTTTATGCTGGTAGAGAATCCGCCTGCAATGCAGGAATTCCCAGTTCAATTCCTGGGTTGGGAAGTTCCGCTGGAGAAGGGATAGGCTACTCATTCCAGTATTCTTGGGCTTTCCCGATGGCTCAGACAGTAACAAATCCATCTGCAATGTGAAACCTAGAATCCATCCCTGGGTTGGAAAGATCACCTGGATAAGGGCAGGGCAACCAACTCCAGTATTCTATCCTGGAGAATCCCCATGGACAGAGGAGCCTGGCAGGCTACAGTCCACAGGGTGGCAAAGAGTTGGACACGACTAAGCGCATACTTAATCCATGTCTCAAGGTTGTTCCTTTAACTATGCAACCATTTTGGACACCAACCAATCTTTGCTTAAGAAGGACCCTTCTTGCCAGTTCATGTACTGTGACCTTGAGGTTTTTGCCTTTCAGAAAGTGAAAGTGAAATTTGCTCAGTCATGTCCCACTCTTTGCAACCCCATGGACTATACACTCCATGGACTTCTCCAGGCCAGAATACTGGAGTGGGTAGCCATGCCCTTCTCTAGGGGATCTTCCCAACCGAGGGATCAAACCCAGGTCTCCCGCTTTGCAGGCGGATTCTTTACCAGCTGAGCCTTTGCCTTACCAGGGAAGTCTTTGCCTTTATGACCCTCCTCCAATTTTGTAGTCTGGAGGAACACAATTCAAGTGCTTCTTGAATTTGTGCAACCCTAACAAACTTAAAATAAATGCCTCTTTATTTCAATCAGGTTTCAGTTTCTGAAAATTTGGTTAACATAATGTTAAAAACAATCTATACACCTATTGAGCTAGCATCTCTAAAGAAATTGACTGGGAAAAAAGTTAGTGACTATTGATATTGGCTGTTTAGCACAGTATTTCAACAAGTGATGACTACAGAAGGGAATTACGAATTGAGTGGTTTGAAAGCAAAAATAAAAGTAACTGTCTTCTAAGTATTATATAGTACCAATCGAGTGGGAAACTTTTCACCACTAAAAATACATTAAGACCCAGACTTGGGTCAAAGATTACATAAAAGGTAGCTTTCTCTTGTTCACACCTGATAACATCAGTGTTATTTCCAGCCAAATGAGAGAGAGAAGCATGGAGGCAAAGAAGCAAATTCAAAGAAAATTTGATTCTTGTGTCTAAAAAGAACTTCAGATGTTTTTCTGGTACATAGGATAACTTAAACCAAATAACTTATAAGTTTTAGAAGTACCAGACGAGGTTCACTCATCAATCCTAGTTTCAGTTATATCTAAGGTTATCTTATTCCTAACCCATCACTGAATTTTCAGTGTGGGGTTGCAGGGAGAGCAGATAACCAGCATTATAGATGATGGAATAACACATCTAAAATTTCTGGTTTTTCAGCTGAATGCAAAGATGAAGTAGAATGTGGAATTTTCTTCTTTGGGTAAGGGGAAGACAGTATTCTATGTGTGGAACAAGAAGAGCAAAAGTATATTTGGTGATAGAATGTGGCAGAGAAATCTAGTGCTTGCGTGTTTTCCCTCTCCTTTCTAGCCACATAAACAAGAGGAACTTGTCTTTCAGTCAAATTGGAAACATGTACATAAGCTTTGGTGAATGTAATGTGGGTAGAGATGTGGTATGCTGCTTCTGGGCCTGACATGTAAAAATCTGTCAGATATTATCCACCATCTATCCCTCCATTCTGTATACCTAGGGTTGGAGTTGAGGATGGAGGCACCACAGGGTGGAATAAACTATGAAATCTGAGTAACTGCTTAGCAAAATCCCTTTTCTTTCCTATTCCTCACTATCCAACCTAGACAGGAATGTAACACAAAAAAACAAATAAATCTTTGTTTACTTGAGTTAAGCCATTGATATTTGGAGTTTGTCTTTTACATGGTTCAGTTCAGTTCAGTTCAGTCACTCAGTCCTGTCCGACTCTTCATGACTCCATGAATCGCAGCATGCCAGGCCTCCCTGTCCATCACCAACTCCCGGAGTTTACTCAAACTCATGTCCATCGAGTCGGTGATGCCATCCAGCCATCTCATCCTCTGTTGTCCCCTTCTGGAAGTTCATGGTTCATGTATTGCATGTTTTACATGCATGTATTACATGGTTAGAATACTCTATTAAATACACAGATCTTGACACACATATACACAGGAAATTGAGACTTTGTGAAACATATAAGACACATATTTATAGTATACATTATATAAAAACTTATTTCAAGTAGTGAATTATAAAGCCCATCTTGTCATCTGAAAAAAGAAAAGTGACCAAACTTGTAGGAGAGAAATTTACTGGGAATGAATGGTGCACAATGATTTAGGAGGAAACTTAAATTATCCCCACTCTCCCTTTCCTAAAGACAATTTAAAAATGGACAGAAAAAATGCAGAAAAACTCTAGGCTGAGCTTTTGAAACTTGTAGAATGGTGTGATGTATATACTTCAGAGTGCGCAAAACAAAGGAATTCTTTTTAATAGAGGAAAAAAGGAGGGCAGAGATAGGATATATCATGTAGTACAAATGTATCATATAGCAATTGTGGAAATTAGGATGTCCTTAAAATGCTAGTGACTGAGAGTTCTAGGTACCCAAGAGACACTTGTACAACTGGCCAGGAAGTTAGTGTAGTAAGTCTTAGAGAAATGTTGGAGGATCAAATTGCCAATATCCATCGGATCATCAAAAAAGCGAGAGAGAAAAAATATTTACTTCTGCTTTATTGACTATGGCAAAGCCTTTGACTGTTGGATCACAGCAAACTGTGGAGAATTCTAGTACAAGTTTCCTGATGGGAGAGACTGGCTGTGGGGAAAACTGGGTCTTGCTCTGGTGGGTAGGGCCATGCTCAGTAAATCTTTAATTCAACTGTCTGCTGATGGGTCAGGTTGTACTCTCTCACTGTTGGTTGTTTGGCCTGGAGTGACCCAGTCTTAGAGTTTACAGGCTCTTTGGTAGGGCTAATGGTGAATTCCAAGAGGGTTTATGCCAACACACACCTCCCAGGACTGCTGCGACCAGCGCCCCTGTCCCAACACCAGGTTACTGTCAACCGAGGCCTCTGCAGGAAACCCTTAAACACTCACAGGCAGGTCTGGCTCAGTCTCTTGTGGGGTCATTGCTCCTTTCCCCCGGCTCCTGGTACACACAAAGTTTTGCCTGTGCCCTCCAAAAGTCTGTTTCCTTCAGTCCTGTGGAAGTTCCATAGTCAAATTCTGCTGTCCTTCAAAATCAGTTTCCCTGGGTATTCCCAGTCCCTTTGCTCAAAGCCCAGATTGTGAAGTCTGATGTAGGGCCTAGAATCTCTGCAAAAGTGCGAGAACTTCTCTGATATTTTATTTTCCAGCTTGTGAGTCGTTCACCCGGGGAGATTTTATTTCAACCTGATTACATCTCTCCTACCATCTTCTTGTGGCTTCTCCTTTGTCATCAGATGTAGTGAAACTTTTTTTGGTAAGTTCCAACATCCTCCAGTCAATTGTTGTTCAAAACCTAGTTCCAATTTTGGTGTTCTTGCAGGAGAAGATGAAGGCATGTCTGTCTACTCTGCCATCTTGGTTGTCATCAGAAAGCTTGCATAGGCCTCTTATTCTCCTCTGTCAGAGAGCAAACAGAAGAAACAAGAAGTACAGGCTGAATCCCACAGGCTGCAGAACAAAAGCCACAATCACAGAAAGCTAAACAAAATGATCACGTGGATCACAGCTTTGTATAACTCAATGAAGCTAGGAACCACGCCATGCAGGGCCACCCAAGATGCATGGGTCGTGGTGGAGAGTTCTAAAAAAAATGTAGTCCACTGGAGAAGGGAGTGGTAAACCATGTCAGTATTCTTGCTTCAAGAACCCCATGAACAGTATAAAAAGGTAAAAAGATATGACACTGGAAGATAAGCACCCCAGCTCAGAATGTGTCCAAAATGCTACTGGGTGGGGAGGAGCAGAGGACAATCACAAATAGCTCCAGAAAGAATGAAGTGACTGGGCCAAAGCAGAATGACATTCAGTTGTGGATGTATCTGTTGATAAAAGTAAAGTTTGATGCTGTAAAGACAATATTGTATAGGAACCTGGAATGTTAGGTTCATGAATCAAGGTAGATTGGACATAGTCAAGCAGGAGGTGACAAAAGTGAACTTTGACATTTTAGGAATCAGTGAAGTAAAATAAACAGTAATGGGTGAATTAAATCAGATAACCATTATATCTACTACTGTGAACAAGAGCCCCTTAGAAGAAATGCGGTAGTCATCACAGTGAACAGAACACTACAAAATGAAGTACTTGGGTGCAATCTCAAAAGCAATATAATGATCTTGATTCATTTCCAAGACAAATCATGCAACATCATGGTAATGCAAGTCTATGCCCCAACCACCATTGGGAAGAAGCTGAAGTTGACCAGTTTTGTGTTGACCTATAAGATTTTATAGAACTAACAACAAAATAAGATATCATTTTCACCATAGGAGACTGGAATGCAAAAGTAGGAAGTCAAGAGATACCTGAAGTAACAGGCAAGTTTGGCCTTGGAATACAAAATGAAGCAGGGCAAAGGCTAACAGAGTTTTGCCAAGAGAACACACTGGTCGTAGGAAACATCCTGTTCCTATAATACAAGAGATGACTCTACCCGTGGACATCACCAAGTGGTCAATACTAAAATCAGATTGATTACATTCTTTGCAGCCAATGATGGAGAAGCTCTATACAGTCATCAAAAACAAGACTTGGAGCTACTGTGGCTCAGATCATGAGCTCCTTATTGCAAAATACAGTCTTAAATGGAAGAAACTAGGATTGATTTGATCTAGGTTTAACCTAAATAAAAATCCTCATAATTATACAATGGAAGTGACAAATAGATTCAAGGGATTAGGTCTGATAGACAGAGTGGATGAAGAACTATGAACAGAGGTTGGTAACATTGTAAAGGAAGTGGTGACCAAAACCATTCCAAAGGGAAAAAAAATTTTAAGAAGCCAAATGGTTGTCTGAGGAGACCTTATAAATAGCTGAGAAAAGAAGAGAAGCAAAATGCAAAGGAGGAGGGGAATGATATACCCAACTGAATGCAGTATTCCAGTGATAACAAGGAGAGATAAGAAAGCCTCCTTAAGTGAGCAAAGCAAGGAAATAGATGAAAATAATAGAATGGGAAAGACTAGAGATCACTTCAACAAATTTGGAGATACCAAGGCAGCATTCCATGTAAAGATGGGCACAATAAAGGACAGAAATGATAAAGACCTCACAGAAGCAGAAGATATTAAGAAGAGGTGGCAAGAATACACAGAGAACTATATTAAAATGATCTTAATGACGCAGATGACCACAATGATGTGATCACTCACCTAGAGACAGACATCGTGGAGTGCAAAGTCAAGTGGGCCTTAGGAAGCATCACTATGAGCAAAATTAGTTGAGGTGATGGAATTCCTTCTGAACTGTTTCAAATCCTAAAAGATGATGCTGTTACAGTGCTGCACTCATAATGGCAGGAATTTGGAAAGCTCAGCAGTGGCCTGAAAAGGTCAGTTTTCATTCTAATCCCAAAGAAAGGCAGTGCCAAAGAATGTTCAAACTACTGTACAATTGTCCTCATTTCACATGCTAGCAAGGTATATGCTCAAAATCCCTCATGCTCTCCTTCAGCTTAAGTGAACCTAGACCTTCCAGATGTACAAACTGGATTTGGAAAAGGCAGAGGAACCAGAGCTCAAATTGCCAACATCTGTTGGATCGTAGAAAAAGCAAGGAAATTCCAGAAAAGCACCTACTTCTGCTTCACTGACTATGCTAAAGACTTTGACTGTGTGGGTCATAGCAAACTGTGGAAAATTCTTGTGGAGATGAGAATACCAGATAACCTTGCCTATTTCCTATGAAACTGGTATGCAGGTCAAGGAGGAACAGTTAGAACCAAACATGGAACTATGGGCTGGTTCAAAATTGGGAAAGGAGTACTTCAAGGCTGTGTATTGTCACCCTGCTTATTTAACTTCTATACAGAGTACATCATGCAAAATGCTAGGCTAGATGAAGCTCAACCAGGAATCAAGATTGCTGGGAGGAATATCAATAACCTCAGATATTCAGATGATACCATTCTAAAGGCAGAAAGCAAAGAGGAACTAAAGATTCTCTTGATGAGGGCAAGAAAAGAGAGTGAAAGAGCTGGCTTGAAACTCAACATTCAAAAAAGGAAGTTCATGGCATCTGGTCCCATCACTTCATGCTAAACAGATGGGGTAAATGTATAAACAGTGACAGACTTTATTTTCTTGGGCTCCAAAATCACTGAGGATAATGACTGCAGACATGAAATTTTAAGACTCTTGCTTCTTGGAAGAAAAGCTATGACAAACCTAGACAATATATTAAAAAACAGAGACATCACTTTGCCAACAAAGCTTCATATAGTCAAAGTTGTAGTTTTTTGATTACTCATGTATGGATGTGAGAATTGAACCATAAAGAAGGCTGCCGCCAAAGAATTAATGCTTTCTAATTGTTGTGCTGGAGAAGGCTCTTGAGAGCCTTGGACAGCAGGGAGATCAAACAGTCAATCCCAAAAGAATCATCCCTGAATATTCATTGGAAGGACTGATACTGAAGCTGAAACTCCAATACTTTGGTCACTTGATGTGAAGAGCTGACTCATTGGAAAAGACCCTGATGCTGGGAAAGATTGAGGGCAGAAGAGAATGGGATGGTAGAGAATGAGATGGTTGTATGATATCACTGACTCAATTGACATGAATTTGAGCAACTCTGGGAGATAGTGAAGGACAAGGAAGCCTAGTGTGCTGCAGTCTATGGGGTCTCAAAGAGTCAGACACTAGTTAGCAACTCAACAATAACAACCCGTGTCCAAAGAATTTAGGTTCTTAGTTGAGTCTTAGTTTTTGAAATGCTAATTTACTAAAAATGTCTCTAGTGTTTGGACTTTACTAATTCTTTTTTGAAGGTCCTCATTGCTACGGTCCTACAGAGCTTACTGTCCTTCATACCACCCTGTACCACATTTGTTCTCTTCCTTTCTTAGTAAAAAAAAAAAAAAAAAAAAAATGACAAAAAAAGCAACTGCTTGAGTGTTGGAGCATTTGATGAGTCAAGGTACTGTGGATATAGTGGTACATCTGACATTGCCTTTCTTGTTATAAATGAGATTCTAATTAGAGCAATCAGTTTTAATTAGTATGCTGCTGTGTAGAAATCTAATAAAATACTATGTCTAGGAAAATTGATCTGGCCCTGATGCTAATTACTCTTCTAGACTCTGAGCTTTATAAAAATAAGAATTGATTGCTTCTAGGCAACCTATGTTTTTTCTCCTTTCCTTTGTCTTCTCTGGCTTTCTTGTATACAGAGTTTTCTACTTAAGTTGTCACCTTAGTTCATATTGTGTTTTCTTTCTCTACTTGTGCCAAACCTTGGATTTGGTGTAGCCTGAAAAGAGCATGGCTTCATCACTTGTCAGAGAAAACGGTCCTCAGTTAAACTTTTCTTCTTGGGAATGTAACAGATCAGAGCCTCACAATCTTAAAGGCTTGCTTAGAGTTAAGGCTGACAGGGTTAGTCTCAGGTCAGCCTCCACATAAATCAGAGTCAGAGAGAATTGGGGCTGTGGCTGAAATCAGAGAAGACAGTAACAATAACATTAGAAAAGAAATATCTTAATAATTTTCATGTGGGATGTGCTGCTGCTGTTTTCTCAAAGCAGCATGGCAGTTTTAAGGTTAAATAAATTATTTCCAATAATCAAGTGGCTGGTTGACATTTTCCTAGCTTCTATTTAACTTTAAAATCAGAACAATCTGAGATAACTGGTGGTTTCTTTTAGTTACAAGGTACATGGACTACAAATCTTGAAGGCTGACAAATTTTTAGGTGCATTTTTAGCTCATTAACTGTGTCTCCAGGCTTTTTATGAAATTGCTGATGGAAACAAAATTTAAACATGTCATCCTACCTAAGAATAACTTGAACTGTATTTTTCTCCATTTCTTTTAAACACAATTAATTGCAATAATGTTTTAAAATCAAGGGCAAGGTGATAGATTTCTTGATCTTCATGAAAGTTTTTTTTTTTTTTTCTGTTATATTAGCATAACCAATCTTCAAATACTGATGATCTTCATTAGCAGTCTAAATTTGTTTTTTGGGGTGGTCCTCAAGAAGTGAGTAGCTCTAAAATTTCCTGAAATCCCTAGTAAATGTCTTATGAGTTTACTGGGCACACATGCGTGGCTTCATGTGTGTTTGTCTTTAGGAATTCATTCAATTTTACCTTGTGAGGTTAAAGGAAAGTTAAATTGAAGTGGTCCTGAATCCTTAGATCTGAGTGTTTCACAGTGTGATGAGGTGCGTCCATGAACTATTTGTTACCTGTGCATAACTGGATTTCCCTGGTAGCTCAGACGGTAAAGCGTCTGCCTGCAATGCAGGAGACCTGGGTTTGATCCCTGGGTCGGGAAGATCCCCTGGAGAAGGCAATGGCAACCCACTCTGGTACTCTTGCCTGGAAAATTCCATGGATGGAGGAGCCTGGTAGGCTACAGTCCACGGGATCGCAAAGAGTTGGACACGACTAAGCAACTTCACTGGTTCATAATTGTTGCTGAAAGAGTGTGGCAGGTCTGCCTGCTCGCTGCTCAAAAGCCAATAAACTAGTCCACGTTGGTGGAAAGGAAACAGCTTTATTTCAGATGCCGGCAACTGGGGTTGGGGGGGGGTGGTGGGTGGTGGTGGCTGACACCTGTCCAAAGATCAACTCCTCTCCTGCCCATGCCCATGACAAGCAGAGGGTGAGAGCATTTATAGAGAGTTGGGGGTCGGGGGGTTACATGCAGAAACAGCACAGTCATCTCTAACAGTCATCTTCAAATTGGTCATCAGTGGTCTGACCGGCATCTTCTTGGTTGTTTTAGGTAAAGTTGCTCTTCAGTTCTGGGGTGCACTTGTTCCCATTTCTTTGCAATCAATTCTCAGAATTGTGGCAGCTCAAGTCCTGTGTACAGTCTGGTCATCATGCAGTGAACTCTTCCACCTGGAGTTTTAGTTTTTACAAGATAACTCACAAGCTATGGCTCAGAGTATCATCTTTAGCCCTTCAGGAAGCACTAAACGTCCTTAACCATGCTTAATGACTACATTATTATTATTTAGTCTTCTTTGACTGCTTTCCTTTGTTTCAACATTTCTCACGTCTCCAATTAAACTTATTCTTGGACTAAAGTTTTCCACAGGCAAAAGGCAGGCAGAGGACAGGTGGTGGGGGTGGGCAAGGACCGTACATCCTGCTTCATTTCATAGAAGTTTATGCCAAAGTGAAACTCATGTAAGCCATTAAGCACAGTGTTTAGGTCAGCTGGCTTTTTTTTTTTTTTTTCAATGAAGAAAGTAGCAAATTTAATTACATTCTAACACAAGCTCCTTATTTCATTTTCACTTACGCATTGTCACTATGAGTAGCCCTGATGTATTGACAGCCTGGCCATAATGAAAAGATAAAATATGTTTTCCAACAATTAATATGTATGCAGATCATATAATAATGATGGAAGATGTGAACTCCAATGATCCTACCTTCATCTAGAAATGTTAGTATGTTCTAAGCATGTCATTTGTTACTTCTTGATTATCCTCACTGGAATTTCACTGTTGGAGGGTTGAAAGAAGCAATATCAGGAAGGAGTAATGTTTATTTCATTCTAACCAGCAAACAATATCTGACTGATAATTTGAAAGTGATGAAAAGTTTGAAAGAATATGGCTTATCCATGGAAAAGCTCTTGGAAAAATTATAAAGGACATTCTGACCATAGTTAGACATGTAGATGAAAATTTGAAAGAAAAAAAAAATGGGAAAGGATAGGCTGAATCTTATAGTCAGAGAGATTGCTGGAGAGACTATAAGGAAAATTCAAGGCATTCAAGTATGATATGCTTTTTCCAAACTGAGGACAAAAACTACCTTGTGCACTCCTTGGTCTCTTGTCACCTGGCCCTGGCCTGCTTCTTTTTTCTCTTCACTTGTGCATAGCAATAGGATCTGAAAATTGGTCATTTAGAGAAATTTCCTGTAACTCTTTGAATCTTTATGGGTCAAATATTAAGTGAGACCGACACTGGAGAAGCATAATGGTGAGAAATGATTGCTAACTAGCTGTTCTGCCTAAGGAAAGGGAAGGGGAAAGAAATAATATCATGAATCATCTGCCCTCCCAGAATTTGTTGAGGAAGTGAGAATGTTTCTCATAGTCCAGATATGGGTCATTTGGGAAAATAATCAGCTTTGAGGTGTTAAAGTAGCTTTGATGAAAAGGTTAGATTAAAATAGCAAATGAATTCCAACAGGTAGAAATTTATAGTGCAGATTTCAGAAAATCAGGACTGAAGAGGGTACCACAATTCCAGTCACATTAAATGTCTGAATTAGTGAACTACAGGGAAGAGATCCCCCGTGATAAAAGAGAGAAATCTCTGCAGATTCACGTAAGTAGATGCTCAGCTAAATACTCTGAATACTCAGAAAGCCCAGGGAGAATCAGGTATAAACAACATCCCAGCCAGAGAAAATTTGGTATCAGGCAAATATGACCTCTCCTGACTTCAAACTTGTCTCCTCTTCATACTTCTCTCCAACTCCAGGGAAACTAAAAGGCAGGCTAATGATGATGTGATAATAGGGGTGGCAGAAGATAGAGGTTGGTGTTATAGTCCATTATACTGCTCATCCCACTCCAGGCTTCTCAAAGATTTTCTTTTTTTTCCCAGGAAGTAGCAGATAAAATAGTATAAACAAGGGCATTTTATTGAGGGCTAGTTCTATTTCCAGACTGGAGAAGGAAATGGCAACCCACTCCAGTACTCTTGCCTGGAAAATCCCATGGACGGAAGAGCATGGTAGGCTACAGTTCATGGCGTCACAAAGAGTTACAGATGACTGAACGACTTGACCTTCACCTTCTATTTCCATAAGAAATAATATAATTTAGAGATTTCAGGTAATGAATAGAAAACATGGTATACTTTCTCTTTATGAATTGTTTCCTTCAAAAAATTTTTAAGTTTTGGTTCTACCTCTTAAGATGGATGTTACTGACGAGCTATATGGATTCAGATTTGGATAAACAAAATGGTGAAGAAATGTATGAGAAGCAGTGAAAGTAATTGAGAATGTTGAGCTGTGAGCAAAGGGAATCTTGAGGGAGCCAAATATCTGAAAAGTTTTTAGAGAAAAGGAGTTAAACTTGCTTGTCGCATGCTTTTCCCTATCAGGTGGTGATGAGATTAAACAGAGCTATGGGACCGTAAATGCTAGAGGACAGGGATCACAGAACATGGGGTAATCATATGGTGGTTTGGCAGTCAGCTTCCAGTCCGAAGTTCTTCTGGTATGCTGTCCTAGACTTCAGATTTTAGGAAGCTAAATCCCACTGTTTTCAGCTTCTCTTTCAGATAAGATGCCCTCAAATGAAGTTGTTATATGTAAAATTTTGAGGGCAGAATTAAAGAAAATGCCATTTTCCTACTGCAGATATTGGATTATTTTGTTTGTTCTTTAAAATTGTATGTGCCCCAAAAGGGCTTCCTAACTGGAGTTAGTGTTAAAGAACCCACCTGCCAATGCAGGAGACCTAAGAGGCTTGGGTTTAATCCCTGGGTTGGGAAGATCCCTGGGGGAGGACATGGCAACCCACTCCAGTATTTTTGCCTGGAGAATCCCTTGGGCAGGAGAGCCTGGTTAGCTACAGTCCATAGGGTCTCAAAGAGTCAGATATGACTAAGGTGACTTAGCAAGCAGAAACAGATGGGTTGTTTTGGATTCAAGTTTTCAGTGACTACTGCAGCAAAGAGCAGTTACAGAGGCAACAGGAAGAGATCCCTTACTCCTGTGTCACGGTTGTGTTATTCATTCATGTTGAACACCAATAGTTCAGGCATTCTTCTTCCAAACATGTGGTTAGTTTTCACATCCTTAACCTCTTGAAACGGGCAAGGTTATGTTACATGCTTTGCTCAATAGAATGTGAAGGAAGTGGCATATATATCACTCCCATGTTGAAGCATCTGCAAACTGGTATGTAGTTCCTTAATTTTTCTCTTGGCCACAGCAAAGGTGGAACTGTGTGTTGCAGAGTGGTTAGAATGTTCAACCATTTCATGTGTGACAGTTGCCCTAGTGACTTCCAGATTTGTAGTAGATCTTGTCTGGTAAGAAATATATCATCATTTTTGTTTTGAATTTTTCCCCCACTGTTTTATATCATCATGATTTTGGAATTATTTGTTACTATAGCAAGACCTAAACTAATCTCAACACTGCAGAAATTGACACCAGGCTTGGAATGTAATAACAAAGCCTAAAATAGGTAACATTGATTTGGGCAGAATTGTTGAGGAGACTGGAGTCCAAAAACTAACAGTCTATGCTATTCATTGCTGGAAATAATTTGTTAAATGGACTTCTGAGTTAACAGAGGATATCATATACTTAATGACCTTTCAGGTCTAGACGAAGATGATGGCAAAGTGAACATAGGTTGTGTGTATTGATTACTATTGACTGTGGTTGGAAGGTATTATATGAAAGAAGTAAGTTCAGAAAAGAATTGGACAGTTTAACAAGCAAGAATAACATGGAAGAGAAATAAACTAGAATCTTGGCGGTTTGTGGTATTGGAAGAACCTTTCTTAGCCCTTCACATTACATGTAAAAACTAAAGGAGGCTTTGAATCACACAAGTCAAATTAATTGGCCATCACATCTGTTATTTTAATCTCTGAATGGATTAATCTATCTCAGGTTTAAGATCCAATTAAAATTGTGGCTGAGTAAATCTTTTAATTAGTTAAAATGTCTCATGGAAAAGAGATTAAGGCATGTCTCAATTATAGAGCTACCCCATTCAAAGCACATAGAATCGCAACTGGTCAAAAGAGAGAGATGGTCATGGGACAGAAATTAAATAAATACTACAAATTTTAGAACAATGCTCTAAGAGGAACTGTGCATTTGACCATTATCACTTGTTTTTGATTGGACTCAAATAGTCTACGAAATTTTTTCAAGAGGTTTTCTATCAAAAGGAATTAAATCTAAATTAAAAATAATCTCTAACTGAAGAATTAAAGTGAAACTTTGGCTCACGAAGTAGTATAAGCAGGAACTGGTTTGAGAAAATTGCTCAGCCTCAAAGTATATTTCCCCATTTCCTAGTTGTGATGCCAGTTCTGAGACGGAAAACGGCAAAGGAAGAAGTTCTCAGTGACCACAGAGTCAGGAGGAGAAGCTGTTTCTCCTGAGCAGAGAAGGGGCATAATGAAGGGGTATTCCTCACCCTCAGAGTAGAAAGTCCATTGGGAATTCTAAATTGCTACAGGAGAGTATCTTCTGTGTGTATCCCATTCTTCTCCTCTCAGGATGGAAGTGTTCATTGAAATAATCTTGTCCACTCCTACAAATTGGGTGTTAGGGTACACCATTTGCATTTTAGTTTATAAAGGCATGGGATCAAGAGCAACTATATCTAGACCTGATGTAGAGACTATCATGCATGCCAAGAAGCTCTCAGCTATCAACTTAAATGCTACAATTAATTTAGATTTGGGGGCATTAAAAGGGCATACTATGTTAGTCATTAGTACTGTTCACCAATAAACATTTTCCTTCCAGAACCAAGGTGTGGATAAATTTCCCTGCCAAGTAGAAGTTAGACAGAGTCATGTGACTTGCTTTGGCTGATGAGTAAAATATGCCATATATAATTTTGGAGAGAAATTATTTAAGAACTGCTGAATTATTTTTTAATCTGCTTTTCCCCCTGCCATGGGGTTCATGTATGTCCGTATTTATATAAAGATGCAACTATGAGACATCTCATAGGAGATGACAATCTGGGAGAATTTCCCTGATCTAGAGTGAACTTTGTGAGTAAGAAATAAGGTTTTATCATTTTAACCTAATGAGATTTTTAGGTTGTTTTTTTATTGTAACATAATTTAGCCCAAACTTAATAATACAACACAGATGGGGTTTTGATCTGAACCCAAGTTCTAGTATTGACCACTTGATCCCCCGTCTCCCTGATTATGATAGAAATTGCAGCTCCTTGAAAAGCTGAGGCTAGAGTAAAAGTCTACGCTCCAGGCCTTCTAATAATTTTATAAGTACCTAATACACTATTAAGCCCCAGTCTTTGAAAGTACCTGCAGTCTATTCTGTTTCCTAAAGCTGAACACTGACTTATCTGCCAGTCAAGGCAGAATGCTACAGGTCAAGAACTATGATAGAGAACCTATACTAGGTAGATAATCTTATAGGTAAGGTGGCAGTAGAAGTGAAAAATTAAAAATTGAAATTCAATTATGAAGACTATAGAAATGAATACAGCCTGGATTATGGAATGGAAATCTGAACCAGTTTCCAAAATGATTTGCTTAGGAATTTTAAATGATTCCAGTATACTCCTGTGTGGGCATGGTAGATTAACTCAAGGAAATTACAATGGTTGCAGAAGAGTTTGGGAGTGGTCCAATGTAGGATATAGGGTTAAACCATTATACTTAATATGTGAAACAATTTTCTACAGCTCTAAGGACAGTTCAGCCTTCTTAACCTTCCTGTGAGGCAACGAGCTTCTTTTCACAGGAAATGTTCAAGCATTTTGTGTGTGATATTGGCAATGGATATTGCTGAGAGACTGTCTATATCAGAAAGTTGTCACATTTTTTATTATCATGGCAAAAAACAAACAAAAATAATTAATGGGAAACTTCCATTTATATCTGTTAAATTTGTATTAACAAGTTTAAAGTGCATATGTTTATACAGGTGCATACAGATCTACAAATACATTTCATCTCATGCTCTAAAGATTTGTAGGGCTATTAGATGGATGAGATACAATCTTATCAAGCTTGGGAAATCCTTGCTTTTGGATGACTCTAAAATGAGATGAGTAGTCAGAGTCTTGGGTAATTTCATTGCCAGAGTGTGGGAATTTGGAAAATGAGCCAGATGATGCTATGAGGTACTTTACTTCTAAGATTCTCTGAATGATGGAAATAGACTGAAAAGGAAAATGTAAATTATTTCAGTAATGGAACTATGTTAGCTCTAATGAGACTACAGATAATTATATAATATATGGAAAGCACAGGTGTTCTAGAAGTATCCACTAAGAAAAGTACTATGTTCCTATGATTATAACTACTGTTTGATTTGCTTTTGCAAATGAAACTAACTTGATACTCTCATTAAACTATAAAGACATTCTTATTTCCTGATAAAAATTTATAACTGAAAATACTGATTCTGAGAAAGTATCTCATTTTGAATGATCTTTGGTTAAAATAAATTAAGTACATATAAGCTAGTTTCTGCTAAAGCAGTTACTAGAACAATAAACAATACTGGAACCTAAGACATTAGCAACAGGATGCCACCTAACCAGTTTGAGAATACAGCCTATAAAATGTGTAATTCTCTCTTAGATATTATAAATTGACCACATAACAATATAAAAAATTTTACTTGTAAGAAAAATGACACAACATGTGTAGGTCAATTGTTCTGAAGAGAAACTGTAAAACAAGGTAAAATGTTATCTGAGATTTATATTATGATACTTGACATTTGCTTTATTTTGAAGTTCCAATTTGCTTTCAAAAGTCCTGTGTTGGAAATCAGCCTTGTGCATGACCAGCTTCAATGGTGACTATTAAAAAAAAGTCTTTTGAGTATTTAGTAACCTACTTTCCCCTTTACATTATCTTGAAGGCTGGCAAGTCCAAACCCTGCAGCTCAGGCAGCAGACTGGAGACCCAAAGACAAATTGACATTGCAACCCCAGTCCACTGAGGCAGAATTCCCTCTTTTTCAGGGAACATCAGATTTTTTTTTTTCTCTTAAGGCCTTCAATTTATTGATGTATACCCACATTAGGGAGAGTAATCTCCTTTACTAAAAATTCACTGATTTAAATGTTCAGTTCAGTTCAGTCGCTCAGTCATGTCCAACTCTTTGCAACCCCATGAATTGCAGCACGCCAGGTCCCTGTCCATCACCAACTCCCAGAGTTTACTCAAATTCATGTCCATCGAGTTGGTGATGCCATCCAGCCATCTCATCCTCTGTTGTCCCCTTCTCCTCCTGCCCCCAATCCCTCCCAGCATCAGGGTCTTTTCCAATGAGTCAACTCTTTGCATGAGGTGGCCAAAGTATTGGAGTTTCAGCTTCAGCATCAGTTCTTCCAATGTGCTCATTGGAAGATGAGCCACCAGGACTGATCTCCTTTAGGTTGGACTGGTTGGATCTCCTTGCAGCCAAGGGAGTCTCAAGAGTCTTCTCCAACACCACAGTTCAAAAGCATTAATTTTTCAGCGCTCAGCCTTCTTCATAGTCCAAGTCTCACATCCATACATGACTACTGGAAAAACCATAGCCTTGATTAGACGGACCTTTGCGTTCAAGGTCAGGAGGGGAGGAAGTGAGGAGATACCCCTCATCCAAGGTCAGGAGCAGCAATTGTGCTTTGCTGGAGCAGCCGTGAAGAGATACCGCACGTCCAAGGTAAGAGAAACCCAAGTAAGATGGTAGGTGTTGCGAGAGGGCATCAGAGGGCAGGAACACTGAAACCATAATCACAGAAAACTAGCCAATCTGATCACAGGACCACAGTCTTGTCTAACTCAATGAAACTAAGACATGCTGTGTGAGGCCACCCAGGATGGTCGGGTCATGGTGAAGAGGTCTGACAGAATGTGGTCCACTGGAGAAGGGAATGGCAAACCACTTCAGTGTTCTTGCCTTGAGAACCCCATAAACAGTATGAGAAGGCAAAATGATAGGATACTGAAAGAGAAACTCCCCAGGTCAGTAGGTGCCCAATATGCTACTGGAGATCAGTGGAGAAATAACTCCAGAAAGAATGAAGGGATGGAGCCAAGGCAAAAACAATACCCAGCTGTGGATGTGACTAGTAATAGAAGCAAGGTCCGATGCTATAAAGATCAATATTGCATAGGAACCTGGAATGTTAGGTCCATGAATCAAGGCAAATTGGAAGTGGTCAAACAGGAGGTGGCAAGAGTGAATGTTGGCATTCTAGGAATCAGCGAACTAAAATGGACAGGAATGGGTGAACTTAACTCAGATGACCATTATACCTACTACTGTGGGCAGGAATCCCTTAGAAGAAATGGAGTAGCCATCATGGTCAACAAAAGAGTCGGAAATGCAGTACTTGGATGCAATCTCAAAAATGACAGAATGATCTCTGTTCATTTCCAAGGCAAACCATTCAATATCATGGTAATCCAAGTCTATGCCCTGACCAGTAACGCTGAAGAAGCTGAAGTTGAACGGTTCTATGAAGACCTACAGGACCTTTTAGAACTAACACCCCAAGAAAAAGATTTAAATGTTAATCTCATCTTAAAATAATACCTCCACAGAAACATCAAGACTGGTTTTTGACCAAAGGTCTGAGTACCATGGCTTAGCCAAGTTGGCACATAAAATTAACCATTATAATCAACTTTATAAAGGAGCCTAGAGCTCTTCCAGTTTTTACCTTTCCCCTACAATGTATATTATATGATTGACTCTCTGGACTAAATCCCTAATAACAGTTTAACATATCACTCCACCCTTAAAGGGATTTGTATTTTAATGAGGTGAAGTTTCTAACGTAAAATGATTAAGCTCTCAATATATAATTTCAGTTTTATTTGATTAGCAGAAAATTATTATTTTGAGTAATAAATTTTGCTTTGGTCCATAAGTCTAACACCTAATCAGATTTCTGTTCTTCACAGACACACACTTTGTCCTGGTTATAAGCATCCAAACACACTAATTAATTCAATGCAATAACATTGATTAAAATGCCTACTTTGTGCCAGGACTGTGCTAGAAACCTGAAGGTAAAAATAGATAATCTCATAGAAGACCTCCTAGTCTGGTGAGGGAGATGTGTACACAAATAAATAAAAGATAGTTTGATAAATGCTGCACTAATTGTACAAACAAACTATTATAGGAGAGAAAGGAGTAGTAATGGTTTCAATATAGGGTTGTCAAAAAAGCTTTCAAAAATATAAGATGACAGTCATGTGTTGAAAAGATGACTCACTAGATGAATTACAGGCAGGGAAGCAGGAAATGAAAGTTAGCAGAGAGGGAACTTTCAGGGGGTGCTTGTGGGAAGAACTGAAGCTGCCTGGTTCAGAGCCTGTATAAAAGGATTGGTGGGGACCAAGCCAAGGGAGATGGGTTGGGCCAGGTTTGAATGTATACTAGGAAGAATGGGCTTAATCCTGTAGAAAATGCAGAGCCATTGAAAGTACTTAAGATGAGAAACAACCAGATGAGATCTTTGTTTTAGATATTTAATTCAGATAGGTAAGTGGAAGATAAATTAGAGTCTCAGGGGGACTCTAGTCAGATAATCATCTAAAAAACAGTTATAACTGTTCCTAAGAGATAATCTAAATGTAGTGGTGGAAATGGAAAAGAGAAAATGGATTTGATAAGGAGATGGATGAAACTGGAGCCCATTATACAGAGTGAAGTAAGCCAGAAAGATAAAGACCAATACTATACTAATGCATATATATGGAACTTAGAAAGATGGTAACGATAACCCTATATGCAAAACAGAAAAAGAGACACAGATGTACAGAACAGAATTTTGGACTCTGTGGGAGAAGGCGAGAGTGGGATGTTTCGAGAGAACAGCATCGAAAGATGTATATCATCTAGGGTGAAACAGATCACCAGCCTAGGCTGGATTCATGAGACAAGTGCTCAGGGCTGGTGCACTGGGAAGACCCAGAGGAATCAGGTGGAGAGGGAGGTGGGAGGGGGGATCGGGATGGGGAATACACGTAAATCCATGGCTGATTCATTTCAATGTATGACAAAAACCACTACAATATTGTAAAGTAATTAGCCTCCAACTAATAAAAATAAATGGGGAAAAAAAGAAAAAAACAGTTATAACTGTTCCTAAGAGAAAATCTGAGTGTAGTGGTGGAAATGGAAAAGAGAAAATGGATTTGAAAATGTATGTTTGAAAGGACCTTGACAACACATTTGACTATGTGAATGTAGAGAGATGAGGATTCAAAGATTATCTCTGGGTTTATTACATAATAACTCCAAATGTCATAATTCTTTTAACTAAAGTCTTTCTGAACATTATTAGACACTCTCCTATATATATATATATATTTGCCTATGTTCTCCTCTAGGAGTTTTATAGTTTCTGGTCTTACATTTAGATCTTTAATCCATTTTGAATTTATTTTTGTGTATGGTGTTAGAAAGTGTTCTAGTTTCATTCTTTTACAAGTGGTTGACCAGTTTTCCCAGCACCACTTGTTAAAGAGGTTGTCTTTTTTTCCATTGTATATTCTTGCCTCCTTTGTCGAAGATAAGGTGTCCATAGGTTCGTGGATTTATCTCTGGGCTTTCTATTCTGTTCCATTGATCTATATTTCTGTCTTTGTGCCAGAACATAGTTTTGGAAGTTTTGGCCACAACAATCAGAGCAGAAAAAGAAGTAAAAGGAATCCAGATAGGAAAAGAAGAAGTGAAACTCTCGCTGTTTGCAGATGACATGATCCTCTACATAGAAAACCCTAAAGACTCTACCAGAAAATTACTAGAGCTAATCAACGAATATAGTAAAGTTGCAGGATATAAAATTAACACACAGAAATCCCTTGCATTCCTATACACTAACAATGAGAAAACAGAAA
Source organism: Cervus canadensis (assembly GCF_019320065.1). NCBI lineage: Eukaryota > Metazoa > Chordata > Mammalia > Artiodactyla > Cervidae > Cervus > Cervus canadensis. Next base: position 35,580,444 of record NC_057412.1, read on the forward strand.
GAGAAATTAAGGAGACAATACCATTCACCATTGCAACAAAAAGAATAAAATACTTAGGAGTATATCTACCTAAAGAAACAAAAGACCTATACATTGAAAACTATAAAACACTGATGAAAGAAATCAAAGAGGACACAAACAGATGGAGAAACATACCGTGTTCATGGATTGGAAGAATCAATATTGTCAAAATGGCTATACTACCCAAAGCAATCTATAGATTCAATGCAATCCCTATCAAGCTACCAACAGTATTTTTCACAGAACTAGAACAAATAATTTCACAATTTGTATGGAAATACAGAAAACCTCGAATAGCCAAAGTAATCTTGAGAAAGAATGGAACTGGAGGAATCAACCTGCCTGACTTCAGACTATACTACAAAGCCACAGTCATCTCCTATATTTTTCAAAAAAGCTAGTGAACATAATTTCACTTTAGAATAAAGTCATCAATATGAACATTCGGTATTATTTTATTGTAATTTATAGGAGGGCTTCCCTGGTGGCTCAGTGGTAAAACAACAACAACAACAACAACACACCTGCCAATTTAGGAGACGAATGTTTGATCCCTGGGTCAGAAAAATCCCTTGGAGAAGGAAATGGCAACCCACTGTGGTAATTTTGCCTGGGAAATCCCATGGACAGAGGAGCCTGGCAGACTACAGTCTATAGGGTCACAAAGAGTTAGACATGACTCAGAGACTAAACAACAACAAACAATTTATAGTGTAGCTTTATTTACATTTTAAGACTTTATTTTCTTTTTCTGTTTTTAGTCTACTTTTTGTGGCCATTATTGAAGTCTTTATTAGAGATTTTTAATAATTTCTAGTTTCCTATTTCTAATAAAGGGTGGACTGGGAAATCAGAACAAAATCACAAAAGTAGTACACCAGTGAGTGGAAAATTTGTGAGCAAGAGTATTGGAATGGAACATTTCTTACGGAATAAAAAGAAAGAAGACTTTTGTCCTAAGGTTTTGTGACAAGTTGAATGTGTACATGTGTGTACACACTCAGAGATTTTCTTCACTAACTTTTTATTTCATAAGGATATATTAGAGAGTTTAGCTTGACTGTACTCTAACTTCAGATGGGAAAGATTTTATTATTAATACATAGGTCTCATGTGTTATATAGGTACAAGTGAAGATCTTTAATTATTAGTTATTTAATTATTGGTTCATTGTCTCAAGCTTCATTGTTGATAGTAGAACTGCACTGTTCTAAACATACTGTTATAGGTAAGACATTGGCAAAACTATGACCCATAGGCCAATCTGATCTGCCACTGTTTTTTTTTTTTTTTCAATATCCCAGGAGCTAAGAACATTTTTTATATTTTTAAAGAGATATAGTAAAAAGTTGAATACAAGAAAGAGACAATATAAGGCCCATAAACCCTAAAATATATAGCATCTGGACCTCTACAAAAAAAATTTGCAGCCCCTAGTTATGAATAAAAGTTTATTTCTTATGTCTTCTTTTTGTTGTCATTTTCATTTTTGTTTACATATACACCATCTCACTAAAGGAATGATCAACTCATTGAAGGCAGGAATAAGGCCTTGGTACTGTGTACTCCTTGACATTTGGTACTGTATATTCCTGTGATCTGTTGTCATAAAATTTGTATAGGTCACATAGATTCCTAATATTTGTAGCTGAAAAAGAAAGAGGGAGAATGATAAATTCTGCAGAAAAAAAAGAAATAAAATACATTTTTATAAGAATTTCAGCTTGAGATGTCAAGAACCTTCAGAGGTTCACTTCTCATTAATTTTTTAGTCCTCCTACAAATAGCAGTTTAAAAGATTTTTCTAAATCACTAACTTGGATAGAAGCAGATCGTTAACAAAATGTAATACCATCTGAGTTTTAAGCATTATGTGACTAACTGTGGTGGTTTAGTTACTAAGTCATGTCTGACTCTTGTGACCTCATGACTATAGTCCACCAGGTTCCTCTGTCCATGGGATTTTTCCAGGCAATAACACTGGAGTGGGCACTTCTCTTTCCAGGGGATCTTTCCAATCCAGGGATTGAATCTGGGTCTCCTGCATGGCAGGCAGATTCTTTACTGACTGAGCTACTGGGAAAGACTAACTAATGCCCTAACTAATGCCCTTTAAAATAAGGAATAACTTTATGATAAGTGGAGTGGGTGCTTTATTGATCTTCTAGAGAGGAGATCCTATGAAAAATGTATGGCATAACAATGAAACCTGAATTTTAAGAGAACATATTAATCCTTTGACTGTATCAGTTTATCTCATCTGCTTCGAAATTAAATAATTACTTCTATAACACTCTTTTGGGCTTCCCTGGTGGCTCAGATGGTAAAGAATCCACCTACAATGAGGGAGACCTGGGTTTGATCCCTGGGTTGGGAAGACCCCCCGAGGAGGGCATGGCAACTCACTCCAGTACTCTTGCCTGGAGAATCCCCGTGGACAGAGGAGCCTGGTGGGTTACAGTCCATAGGGTTGCAGAGAGTCAGACACGGCTGAGCAACTAAGACAGCACATGACCCTCTTATAAAGATCCATATCGGTTTTAAATATGTATATATTTCTAAAATATATTCATCTGTTTAACAAAGAAGATAATGCAGTGAAGAAAAGATAGGCAACCCTGTAGTGCATAAGTGTGCAGCCTCTAGCCTGAGATTGTTTTAGTGTGAATACCAACTTCTCTATTGGACTGTCCCTGAAAAAAGGTAAATGAGAACAGTTTTGTCACCTGTAAAATGGGTATAATACTAGGGCCTTCTTTATAGAGTTAATGAAAATATTAAAAATAAAATTATATATAGACACTGATAAGAATATTAAATACATAACTAGCAAAGAGATAAAGAAATGATTCGCTATTTTTTTTCTTCTATCTATTAGAAATACTGGCTAGCTCCTATTCTTCTATGAAGCACACAATATTCTACCTATCATAGCCAAAAGTATCTTTTAGTTCTATGATAAGATAGAAGTAATTGGGCCAACTGCAAGCATCTTTTCAGGGAATTTACAGTTGACATTTATATTTTCTAAGAAACAGTGTAACTTTCATGTACTTAAGTTTTCTACATGGGTCTGTTGCATGCTATTTCAGTTTGCTCTCTTCCCTGTTACCATTTGTGTGCCAAGAAGTGTTTGGCTTTATTCACTTCAGGAATGGAAAGTATAGAATGTTTTGTTCAAAAGAGCTTTACTTTTCAGTCTCAAATCTCCATAATTTCTGGAAAACCTTTTCAGGAATGGGCCTGAGGGGAAAAAGTATCATTCTGCCTTTCTGCAGCTTTTCTACTTAATCACCAGGTATGTAAATTAGTACTCACAATACTTCTATATTTTGTACACTGTACTGTATTTTTTAAATGATAATGATATTGCAACTTTAATGATTCAAGAGCAAAAAATTAACTTAGTTGCTGATGATCATAGATTTTCTCTTCTGGTCTCATGACTAGAGAACAACATAAATGTGATTCATTTCTGTAGCCATTATAGTCATCAACTGACATCACCATCAAAAATCGGGACAAAAGGGTCCCTTATTTTTTATTAGAACAATTGTAAGAAAGAAAAATGTTCAAAGGGAACCTGAACAATAAGTAGATGCTGATTTCCGCTATAGGGAGCAAACCTGAGAAAGATCATACACAATGGAGCTGATATATTAGCAATATGTTGTTTCAGGTTGTATATAAATTCAACAGAAAAATTGAATCTGTTTTCACATAGATGTTAGATACTAAAAAGTCAAAAGCAATCCTTAGCAGCTTAAATATACCAAGTGAAAATGTATGTATGTGCATGATCATTTGTATCTGACTCTTTGTGACCCATGGACTGTAGCCCACCAGTTTCCTCTGCCCATGGTTCAAGAATACGGCCATTTCCTACTTCAGGAAATCTTCCCGACCCAGGGATTGAACCTGCATTTCCTGTGTCTCCTGCATTAGTAGGCAGATTCTTTACCACTGAGCCACCTGGAAAGCCACAAAAATGTGCACTTGCATATAATAGCCATATCTTGATGTAGGTTGTGATGCAAACTCTTATTTGTTCATCTATGTAGAACGTAATGCTCTTTATTATCATTATTATCCTTAATCGTTAATGCAATAAAGCACAAACTCTTTAATATTTTTGACTTTCTGTTTGAGAGGTGCACCAATACCCAAAATAAGGATGGGGGATTCAGCCCTGGAAAGGTTGTGCTGGTCTAAAAATGACAGTGTGATATGAATTCAACTATACGGTGTTATAGAAAAGGAAAGTCTCCAGAAGCAGTAAAAACAATGGTCGCCAGAGAGGGAACAAATATCTGGAGTGCAGGGGATTTTTAAGGTAGTGAAACTGTTCTGCAAGAAACTTTAAGGGTGAGTCCATGACATTATGCATTTTTTAAAACCTATAGAACTGAACCCTAATGTAAACTAAGGACTTCAATTAGTAATAATGTATCAACATTTGTTCATCAGTTGTAACAAATGCACCACACTAATTTAGGATGATAATGGGGGAAACTGTGCAGCCAGTGGAGAAGATGGGCCATATGAGGATTCTGCTGTTGCTGCTGTTGTGGCTACGTCATGTTCAACTCTTTTGTGATGCTATGGACGGTAGCCTGCCAGGCTCTTCTATCCATTGGATTTCCCAGGCAAGAATACTGGAGTGGGCGATCATTTCCTTCTCCAGTGACTCTTCCTTACCTAGGGATTAAACCCACGTCTCCTGCCTTGGTAGGTGGATTTTTTTTACCACTGAGGCACCTGGGAAGTCCAATAACTTTCTGCTTAATTTTTCTGTAAATCTAAAACTGCTTTGAGAAAATCTATTAATTAACTTTAAAAAGTTGCATTCCTCTCAGTTGCAGTAGATGGAAACTGCTAAAATGATCTCAAAAAAGAAATACCACAGTCATCTCAGCATCAAAGAATTATAGAGCTAAAAGACACCCAAAGAAAAATATCTACTCTAGTCTCAAAGGTTTCTAAGGAAAGAGATTCTACCACTTTCCAATTCTAGGATTTAATTACTTTCTGAGTCCAGTGAACTACCCTGTGTATTAATAATTCTGTCTTCTCTGAGGTAGAGAGTGAGTTGATCAATAGCCCCCTTAAATAACCATTTTCTACTAGAGTTTACTTCTTAAGTAAATTACCACTTTACTTTTTTGTCTGGTTCTGAATAAATGGATCCAACACCTTTAATCTTTTGTTACAAATGCAAGCTATAATGAACTAATAGGAAGCTGGTGAACAAAAATAGTTAATCCATGGCAAGCCTGTCATTTAAAGTTTACATTTCCAATGTAGAAGCTCTCAAATTCAAAAAGATTGAATGTCTTAAAGAATATACTCAAGTAAAGGAAAAATTCTTTTTACTAATATATTGACCTTTACAACTTTGTCCTCACACTGGATTATGTTCACTTTTAAATGTATAAAAATGAATAAAAATTTTGACTCTCCTAAAATTAGTGTGACTAAACTCATGTTCAAAACCTAATTTAGTTTACTCCTTTGATGATGTCAATACTGACAACTCTATAATTTTTCAAACAAAATCTCTCTGTTGAAATAATCAGATGCCAAATACCCATTCTCAAGAAGAGGTAAAACCATAAAAGATAGTTACATGTTGACATTGATATTTGCTCAAGGGAAGATGTAATAGAGAACCCACATTGTATATAGCTCATTTCTGAAATAAGTCTGCAGATGAATTAAAATGTTAATGTTTGAACCTTTTAAACTGCCAGTTGTCCATGAAATGATAAATACCACTGAAGGCATGGTAATAAAATGTGCAACAAAATTATAAAGGGCATAATTTCTGTGAACATGCGTTCTTTCTGAGTATAATAAATTCTACTCATCATAACCACAAGAGAACAAAAGAAATTTTATTTTCTTTTCACAGGAAGAATAAGCACTAGATCCTAGCATATTTCAAATCAATTTTATATTGTCTAATACTCAATATTAAGAGCTATTTTATCTCAAAATTATTTTTTGTATTAATTTGTATTTCACTTATTTGGAAATCATGCATTTCTGATTAAAATGATTCATGGAATCAAGATAAAGTTCAGAATATATTTTTCCTCTATCTTTGTTGTGCTTAAAATTTATACCTCTCTCAATTTGTAGGTGTTAATCATGAGCACATTTTTTCCCTCTCTTCTTTACTAGAAGACAGCTGTTGATACAAGGTTATGAGATTATGCCACTTTTACATAGTAAATTGAAAACTAGTAGCTTAACTATAAGTCTTCCTTTTGATATCTTTTATCCTTTGTTGACAGTAGTTATCAATCACAAGACTGTCTAGAATGTCTTGCTTTATCAGGATGTAAAAAATCATTATTCCCATATCATGGCTTCCTATTAATCTAGTTGCAAAGTGTTATGGTATTAATAAAATCTTGTAAAAGGCCCTTCCTTAATGATGTCAGAGAGTGTATGAAGCCTGGCTAGTTGAGGCAAGCTGGGTTCTCTGGGAAGCAGATGACAAGATAAAGTTAGGTGTGTGAAAGATTTTATGAGTAACACCTGAAGGAAGGAAGGAAAGGAAGGGAAGCAGGACTGGATGAGATGGTCATCAGACCTTGTCACTGACTCTGCAAAGTCTTTTTTAACCCAACGTGGAACAAGAGAGAAGGGGTTCCCAATTAGAGAAGTCCTGTGTGGAGAGGGAATGGCTAGCTTAAAATCAGAATTGCTGTTCAATGAGCACCACCTTAAGCAATCATTGGTTGAATGTCATGCTAATGCAGAAAGAACTTTGCTTTGAAATCTGAGATGAACATTTTGAATGAGTTAACAGCTAAAGGCCATCAGCTAATCAACACTCATTACAAGCAAGGATCTGTGTGGCTCATTTCTTCCACAGTCCACTCTTTGGGCCTTGTAGCTTAACCTCTCCACACAGATTCAATGAGCAGCTCATTCAAGCACTGATGAGACTTTTTTCCTGAGGGAAAACTTGGAATAAGAGGGTCAAAGACCCTCCTGCAGTTGGTCTCGAGACTGGAACTGACACTCACTACCATCTATAATAAATTTTCCTTGCCAAATTTCTGTTAATCCTGATAGCTTACCTCATAGAATGATCCAGACCTCATTCCTTAAGATTCTGAACCCTTGGCAGCATTCCTTAAGATTCTGACCCTTTTCAGGTCAGAATTGCTGTTCATTCATGGTTATGACTGCTTACCCAATTCATTCAGTTATATACTCTGAGATGGTACTTCAGCTACACCTACATCACGTAATTCTAATGTTCTATCAGGCTGCTATCTTGAGGAAGGGGAATGTGACTTGTGGATTCCATGTTCATGGGGCTCCTTCCACATGCCTTTTTCACTGTAAAGTAGGCTCCCTGTTTATTTATGCCCCCAAAATTCCAATTCTACCAGGGCCCAGCAGCATGCCAGTAATTGTATTTTAACCGTATGCAATTCTCTGCTAGAGTTGACATGGTTTTAGTCCAGGAACCCAGGGCTCCATCTGTGATTTTTCCAGTGGTACTGTCCATAAAGTCCACGTTGAATATTTTCCACCACTAAAATCTCTAACACAGTATGGTGTGCTGGATCATATGATCTGAGTTGCAGGACTGCTTGCACTGTAGCATGACCTGGTGCCAGACCTTCTTTGCTCCAGGTCCCACTCAAACTGGCAGCCTCACATATCATCCTATATCTGGGCCAGAAGAGCATTTCTAGGTGTGGAATATGGTATTTGTAGAACTTTAGAGGCTTTCTGAGCAGTGAGCTTCAGTTTTGGTACAAAAGGATGAAAGATATACCAAAGCGTCCTTTGTTTAGAAGTGGAGGGATTGGCATGCCCCTGGCTATTGGTCTTCTAATTTTTTTTTTTTTCCTTCTTGCTGAAGTAACAGGTTCCTAATTCATCATGTAGTTTAACTCCCACCTTTAGGAGCTAATGTCATTTAAAATGATCACATAGACACTTCTTCCTCATCCTGCCTAATTATTATTATAATGAATCAACATGATATTTTGTGAAAATATCTTTTGGGGATATAGTAAGAGGATAGAGTGTTCAGCCATGGGGCAAAGCTAATAAATGTTGTAGTACATTCTAAGTGAATGTGGATTGTTCTTGATTTTTTTTCCTGATAAACAAGAAAATTCTAAATCACTGACTGCTTAGTAGGTTTCGGAGGCTCTATTAATCTGCCTTAGTAACAATACTACATCAGATCTGACAGTTCAGTTGTGATTAAACTGACAATTTAATTGACTCTTCTTTTAATACTGACTCTTCATGGTCAATTCAATTTTGGCAGAGTCCAGACTTATGGGTTAAAATCACAATGAGCTATCACCTCACACCTGTCAAAATGGCTACCATGAAACTGTCTACAAATAACAAATGTTGCTGAGGATGTGGAGAAGAAAAAAAAGAACCCTCACATACTATTGGTGGGAATGTAAATTGGTGCAGCCACTGTGAGAACCAGTATGGAGGTTCCTCAAAAAACTAAAAATAGAATACCGTATGATCTAAGAATTCCACTCCGTGGTAAATATCTGAAATGAACAAAGGCACTAATTTGAAAATATATACACATTCACCCCAATGGTCATAGACAAGATATGGAAGTAATCTAAGTGTCCATCAACAGATGAATGGATAAAGAGTGGTTGTATTGTTTGTATTGTATTGTATTATTATATTGTATTGTTCAGTCACTAAATTGTGTCCAACTCTTTGTGACCCCATGGACTGGAGCATGCCAGGCTTCCCTTTCCTTCACCATCTCCCAGAGTTTGCTCAAATTCATGTCCATTGTATCAGTGATGCCATTCAACCATCTCATCCTCTGTCGTACCCATCTCCTCCTGCCTCCAACCTTTCTCAGCATCAGAGTCTTTTCCAATGAGTCAGCTCTTAACATCAGGTGGCCTAAGTATTGGATATAAACATACATATAATGGAAAATTCAGTTCAGTCGCTCAGTCTTGTCCAACTCTTTGCAACCCCATGGATTGTAGCACGCCAGGCCTCCCTGCCCATCACCAACTCCTGGAGTCCACCCAAACTCATATCTATTGAGTTGGTGATGCCATCCAACCATCTCATCTTCTGTCATCCCCTCTCCTCTTGCCTTCAATCTTTCCCAGAATCAGGGTCTTTTCAAATGAGTAAGTTCTTCGCATCAGGTGGCCAAAATATTGGAGTTTCAGGTTTAGCATCAGTCCTTCCAATCAACAGTCAGGGCTGATTTCCTTTAGGATGGACTGGTTGGATCTCCTTGCAGTCCAAGGGACTTTCAAGAGTCTTCTCTAACACCGCAGTTCAAAAGCATTAATTCTTTAGTGCTCAACTTTCTTTATAGTCCAACTCTCACATCCATACATGGCTACTGGAGAAACCATAACTTTGACTGGATGAAGCTTTGTTGGTAAAGTAATGTCTCTGCTTTTTAATATGCTGTTTAGGTTGGTAATAACTTTTTTCCCAAGGAGTAAGTGTCTTTTAATTTCATGGCTGCAGTCACCATCTCCAGTGGAAAATTACTCAGCATTAAAAATGAAATTCTGCCATTTGCAACAACAGGATGGGTGAAGAGGATATTATTCCTAGGGAAATATATCACAATGAGAAAGACAAATCTATGTGTTATAACTTACATGTGGGATCTAAAATATAGAACAAACAAATGAATATAATAAAACAGACTCACAGATGTAGAGATCAAACTAGTGGTTACTAGTGGGAAGAAGAAAGTGGGAAGGGGAAATATAGGGATGGGGATTAAAAGGTAAAAACTATGTATGAAATAAGCTACTGGGATATATTGTACAGCACAGGGAATATAGCCAATATTTTATAATAACTTTGAATGGAGTTTATCTATAAAAATATTGAAGTACTGTGTTGTATACCTAAATTAATATAATATTATAAATCAACTATACTTCAATTTAAAAAAGAAATATGATAAAAATCAGTCCCCTTATATTTTTGAAACCTTATGGCATATCATTCATCTCTACTTTTTCTCTGTGGCCTCTTCCCCCAGAAGTGATACTATTCAATCCTAATCATAGAGGCAGTTTCAGAGGCTTACACTTGGCCCTCACCACTATTATAGCTTTTACCCCCTTGCCCAAGGATCCAATGTGAACATTACTAAAACTACCAACTGTGTAAATCCCCCCAAATGCATCTGGGGACCATACAAATGATCAAAGCTTGGATTTATAGACCCAAGTCACCTAGGGTAGGCTGGAATTAAACCAAGACTTCATTTATTATTTGACACTCACATGTTCCCACTCTTACCAGGGGCCATGATATATCTTAAAGTCTGCAAGTATCAATGTCAGCTGAAAACTGTATCCAATATTCTCTGAAACTCCTCTTAACCCAGGTTATAATCACTGCAGTAAGTGGTCATAGGTAGCCTTCCCTTTGCGGAAGGTCTTGGGGAATCATAACAGTATATGTTGGATATGATATTTTGGGTCCTTCCTCTGGGATTCAGATCATCTAACAAGTCAGCATGTTCTGGTCCAGGTTTGAAAACCATCTAAGATTGAGAAACAGTACAAAGTATTTTAGTTTTTATTGGAGTGATTTAGTTTTTATTGGTACATTTGTTAGCTGCTATTTATTTGACCCCTAGAGACACCATGGCTCTTGAAACATCCCCATGGCTCTGTATGTGTTAAGTGCCCTTAGCCAGGGGAGCCTCTCCAATCTGTCTGTGATTATGATCATTACAACCCCCTGATTTCTTCCCTGGTAGCTCAGTTGGTAAAGAATCCTCCTGCCATGCGGGAGGTCCTGGTTTGATTCCCGGGGTTGGGAAGATCTGCTGGAGAAGGGATAGGCTACCCACTCCAGTACTCTTGGGCTTCCCTGTGGCTCAGCTGGCAAAGAATCTGCCTGCAATGTGGGAGACGTGGGTTTGATCCCTGGGTTGGGAAGATCCCCTGGAGAAGGGAAAGGCTATCCACTCCAGTATCCTGGCCTGGAGAATTCCATGGACTGTATAGTTTATGGGGTCGCAAAGAGTTGGACACAACTGATAAACTTTCAGTTTCAACATAGATACCTGGACCCTGCTTCTTTGGGATCATATCATTGTTCTCATTGCTTTCAGCAAGTCAAGCATGTGACAGCCTGTCTACCATTAGCCCTAACCTGGAGAGGAGAGCTGTAACTGAAGTTCCTAACTGTCCTGCCATGAAGCATTTTTCCCATGAGTGTGCTTCTGATAGTAGTTACACTAGAGTTGGCACTTACTTACACACAGTGCCAACTCTGATAGTAAGTGCCAACTCACAAATCACATTCTGATTTGTGAATGTTGCAATTTGGAGGCCATGGAATAAAATTCTCTGAATGCTCTCATAATTCTCTGAGTGACCTCACATAATCTTTGTTGTTTAGTTGCTAGGTTGTGTCTGACTTTTTTGTGACCCCCTGGACTGTAGCTCCACTAGACACTTCTGTCCATGGGATTTTCCAGGCAAGAACATTAGAGTGGGTTACCATTTTGTTCTCCACAGGATCTCCCCAGCTCAGGAATTGAACCCATGTGACTGGCATTGGAAGGCAAATTCTTTACCACTGAGCCATGTTATAAGCCCTTCAAGTGTGCCCACTTTTCTTGACCTTTAATCCCTTTCCCATCTCTGCTGGCAATGTAGGCATTTTAATCTCCCTCAGTGTGGGCCATTACGTTTTCTAAGTTTCTAGATCTAGCAAATTTGCAGTGTGCCCTGGGGAATCTTGTCAGGGAGTTAAATCCTGTTTGTTGAGATGGTGCCCTGAGTCAACAAACAGCTTCAGTTCCTTCCACCAGGCTCCCTCAGATCCCTGTTTCACCAATAAATGCTTTCTTTTTCCATAACTAACTTTAGGATCTAGTCTCTCTGCTTTCCCATTAGTCCCAGCATGGCATGGCTGGGTTATGCAACCACTTAACTCTAACTACCAGTTTGCAGGAGAAAAGGTGGGGGTATGTCCATAAGGTAGCAACTCTGCCTTGTGAGAAACAGTATCTGTATTTTCTTCCTGAAGTAAGTGCCAACTCTAAACAGAGAGAGGGAGGATAGATCAGTTCTTTGTTTCAAGTGGTTTAGAAAAATATGAGGAGTCAGAGTCTTTGGAGACAGTCACATAGATGTCCTCAAATAATGTGTCAAAGGCCCAACTTTTCCTAACTTGGGTCCTGACTTTGGCATAACAGACCTACCTCAGCTGTTTCAAAGATCTTTGAAATTCAGCCACTTTGACTAAAATTCTTATGCCAACCTTCACCTTTTTCTACTTTTCTGCTCTGTGAGATGGAGCATCTTTGTATACCCAGAGACTCTGGTTCTCAGACTAAGTTTTCAGTTCTTAGTTCTTGCCTTCAACTTTTTGTCATCTGCCTGCAGGAATAAATGCAACTTAGTGACAACATCCAATGCCTCAGTCCTTATATCTGTTATTTGCATTGTATGTTTCAAATGTCTGAATCACGGCAAGGACCAGGGTAGTTCTGTCCTCTATCAGGCCAAACCAGCACACCTTCGGTGAAGGGTTGAAAGCTGGACTGCCACCCTGTGTCAGGGCAGTGACACTTACCACAAGTCCTATCGTGAATAGGATCTGAGTGATCCATTCTCCTATCTGCCACAACATTTTTAAGGTTAGAATATCCAGATGCTTTGCTCCTTTACCCATCTCTCTTCTATAGAATATGTAATGTAAGATTAAAATAGGAGACAAAATTGGAGAACTATTTTTTAAAGCACAGCTACCATGGTATTATTTTGTTCTTGGCCAGAGTTTAACAAAACAAGCATGCTATATTCGTTTTTACCACTACTTGAATGAATTCCACACATTTAGTGGCTTAAATCAACACAAATTTACTATCTTACAGTTACAGAGGCTCAAAGTCCTAAAATCAAAGAATCTGGAGGGTTATGTTCCTTCTGGAAGTTCTAGGGAAAAGTCCATTTCCTTGCCTTTTTTTCTTTTATAAGCTTCTGTGAGACAACTGTATTCTTTGGTTCATGGCACCATTTTGCAATTTTAAAGCCAGCAATGGACGCTCCCTCTCTCTCTGCTTCTGTGATCATCTTGCCTTTTTTTTTTTTTTTTTTTTAGCATTTCCCCTTAGCTTCCCTCTTATAAGGACCCTTGTGATTACAGTGGTTCCACTCAGACAATGCAGGGTAATTTCTCTATCTCCAGATCCTTTCCATATACGACAGAAAGCATTTTAAGATATTAACTTGGATATGCTTTTTACACCCTTTTTATGACAATTCCCTTTCAGATCCCATTAGAGCATTCCTATACTCTCATAAGGATAAGGACATAAATAAAACAAAATTTCAGTGTTGAAATTGGGTTCAGATGCATGTTCTTGAAATCATAGCAGAAGTTGCTATGACTAAAGTGTTTGAGAAAGAAAGACATTGTTTGTTTTTTCATGTTGATAATTTTAATTCTAAAAATTTCAAAGGTCAGCCAGAAATGCCAGGGCTTCATCATGGATCTGGGCACAATAGACTTTGATATCCAAGTACAAGTGGTGATTTCACAAAATGAGTAAAACCTCAGTGGATGTGTTCTGATAATCTATCTTTCTGATGCCAGAGCTACATGTAAGGTCCTAGGGTTCTGGATCATATCTGGGAAAGAATTGAAAGAAAAGAAGAGAGGAGGGTTTCTGCATTGATGCTGTTTTTATGCAATAAGAAAGTAACAGTTTACTGTTGCTAATAAATATAATATAAATAATATAAATGTTTGATAATAAATAAAATGATACCATTGAGCAAAACAGGAAGACTTTCTATAGATTTATACAGAAATTTAATTTTTTGTTGAGCTAGATGTACTTTCTAGCACTGGAGCAATTTAATATATTGAAAAATTCTGCAAAGCAGATGTGATTGCTATTTCAGTGATTATTTGATTGAAATTTAGAGAGGTATTGCAGCCAGTGAATAATGTTGGAAAGCAGCTCTCCATGGTCCTTTTGAATCTCTGCACTTTTTGTGGAGAAACATGGATATTTTTTGTTCCAAACTATCTAATCAAGGATGGCACCACCCTAATGTCAGAAAGCAAAGAGAAACTGAAGAGCTTCTTGATGAAGGTGAAAGAGGAGAGTGAAAAAGTTGGCTTAAAACTCAACATTGAAAAAGCTAAGATCAAGGAATCCAGTTCTATCATTTCATGGAAAATAGATGGGAAAACAATGGAAACAGTGACAGACTTTATTTTCTTGGTCTCCAGAATCACTGCAGATGGTGACTGTAGCCATGAAATTAAAAGATGCTTACTCCTTGGAAGAAAAGCTATGACAAACCTAGACAGCATGTTAAAAAGCAGAGACACTGTTTTGCTGACAAAGGTCCATACAGTCAAAGCTATGGTTTTTCTAATAGTCATGTATAGATGTGAGAGTTGGACCATAAAGAAAGCTGATCACTGAAGAACTGATGCTTTTGAACTGTGGTGTTGGAAAAGACTCTTGAGAGTCCTTTGTACAACAAGGAGATCAAACCAGTCAATCCTGAAGGAAATAAACCCTGAGTATTCATTGGAAAGACTGCTGTTGAAGCTAAAACTCCAATACTTTGGCCACCTGATGGCAAGAGTCAACTCACTGGAGAAGACCCTGATGCTGGGAAAGACTGAAGGCAGGAGGAGAAGGGGGTGACACAGGGTGAGATGGTTGGATGGCGTCACCGACTCAAAGGACATGAGTTTAAGCAAACTCTAGGAGACTGTGAAGGACAAGGAAGCCTGATGTGCTATCGTTCATGGGATAGCAAAGGGTCAGACATGCCTGAGCAACTGAACAATAGTAAAAGTCTATTCAAGGACATTGGTATAGCAAACAGCCTTGGAAGATAAAAATAGCATCATCTTCTTCCAGAGCAAAAGTTTTATTTTCAGAGTAGGAAAATTATGATAATGTCTCTGTACAGGGGAAATTTTGGGCTGGTTGACACCAACAACTCATAAGATAGGGACTTCCTAAGCTCTGAGTTCCTCACTATGATGTGAACCTTCTGTGTATATAGCATCTATTTGTACCTCTCAGCATGGCACTCTGGGCCTAGGGTCAAGAGGAACACATGTGCACATGAAGTTCATAATGCCTTCTGTGCTTTATAATAAAAAGTTCTCTGTCTCAATGCTGTTCTCTCAGAAACAGATCGCCAGCCCAGGTTGGATGCATGAGACAAGTTCTCAGGGCTGGTGCACTGGGAAGACCCAGAGGGATGGGATGCGGAGGGAGGTGGGAGGGGGGATCGGGATGGGGAACACATGTAAATCCATGGCTGATTCGTGTCAATGTATGGCAAAAACCACTACAATATTGTAAAGTAATTAGCCTCCAACTAATAAAAATAAATGAAAAAAAAAAAAAGTTCTCTCTCTTTGACTCAATAGTTTCATGTCTTCTTCCACCAGTGATGACACTGTGACAGGCTAAGTTGTTAGCTTGCAAGCAGAGTGAAATTTCAGATCACTCATAGTTTCTTGAGTATGGTGGAAGCAATATTACAGTTTTGGCCATTTAACTCTAGAACCTGGACTTGAAACCAAGCATTTGAATATAATCAGTCAATATCTACTGAGGGACTCAGCTAAAATGAAATTAGCATAAATATGGTCAGCAAATTTGCCCATTCTCTTAGTAAAATCATACTTTGATCTTTCAGTTTGGTAATAGGAGAATTGATTTACTTCATAAGCCACTTTACCAATATTTTTTGTTTTCAAGGTATAATTGGTGAAACACTACTCTAGAAGAAGTAAATCCTGGCCAAGAAAACTGTAAGCAAAAAGCCACCTTGGTACACCTTATCCTTCTTGAAAAGTGTGTTAGTCACTCAGTTGTGTCCGACTCTTTGTGACCCTATGGCCTCTAGCCTACCAAGCTCCTCTGTCCGTAGGATTTCCTAGGCAAGAATACTGGAGTGGGTAGCCATCTCATCTCCAGGGAATATCCCCAACCCAGGGATCAAATCCAGATCTCCTGCATTGCAGGCAGATTCTTTATCATCTGAGCCACCAGGGGAATCCTTATTCTTCTTAGAAATGTTTGATACATTAGTATTTAAACTTTCTGAGAAATCCTATAATAAAGAAGTTTGACTTCTTTACTTGGAATCTTATTTTAAATATCCCAGATTATATGATAGCAAAGTTTCTGCTCTCTTTTATGGATCTAGGATCCCAGTGAACACATTTTGAGAATCACTGATTGGGATAGATGCATCTTCTCAGCCTATTCTCATCCTATTATCACAAGGCTTTGAATAGCTTCTAGTTTAAATGGTTGTACCTGTACTAATAGAGATAAGGAAAGATTTGTGAGTCCACACTTGGGCTGCAGCAATTATTCTGAGCCTTAGAGTCCCAATAAAATCGTCAAGTGATGCTAAAAAGTTGATATTTTTAAAACTCCCTAGGCTAATAAAATGTGTAGCCAGAGTTAACTACCATGTGATAGAGCAGTAAAGCAGGAACTCACTCCTGGGGAAATCATAAAGAAAGTATAGAGTCTATATATTATTCTGTCAGTATGATAACTGCTAGCCACATGCTACTTTATAAATTTTAGTTTAAATTAATATAATTAAATGAAATTTAAGCTCTATTTCTGTCATTCTTAGTCACACTCCACATACTCCATTAGCCACATACAGCTAGTGGTATAGTATTAAATATTACATATATATATTATGACATATATTATATATGTAATATTTATACATAACATAATGTTCCCATCATCACAGAAAGTTCTGTTGGACAGTGCCACTAGGTAAGCTACAGAGTTCTCTTCCAGTATGGCCATAGCCAAACTTAGAAGTTCTAGGTTTGGTTTTATTAAGGCAATCAGTGCTCTTTCCTAAGGGGGACTAAAGAGGATATGAATGGAAATTTTCATGGAATGTGTGTGATATATGTATATGTGGGGGCATGTGAGTATGCACACATGTGTGTTCATGTGCTATGGAGATGATTGTGATAGTCTAACTCCTTTAGCCCTATGAAATGTATCATGCTATAAATTCATGCTAATATAAGAAAAAATTGTAATGACTTAATATCCTTGGAACCCAACTTTAAGAATGTTTCCAAACAATCAGGACTTATTGTCTTAATATTGCTTCCCTAAAAGACTTTCTCTAATGTTATTTTTGGTTTTCTTCCTGAGGGTCCCTGATTTCTCTAATTCTTGTCCTGGAATCACCCCATAGTTGGAGAAGAAGTCATGGTCATTAATTAAATTCAGTTTTATAAGATGCTGCCATTAGCTACAGGATCTAAACTATAACCTAAATTTTTATTTAATATGTTCAAAAAGGGCTGGGAAAATATCTCAGGGAACAAATGAAAACAAGCAGAAGGAAATTATTTTGTGCTATAAAAACACCTAATTTTTGTTTATTTAGTTGTTAAGTTGTCTGACACTTTTGCGACCACATAGACTGTAGCTCGTCAGACTTCTCTGTCCATGGAATTTCCCACAAGAATACTGGAGTGGAGTGGAGTGCCATTTCCTTCTCTAGGGGATGTTCCCAATCCAGGGATTAAACCTTTGTCTTCTGCATTGGCAGGCAGGTTCTTTACCACAGAGTCACCAGGAAAGTCCACATTGTTTTGTTACATAATAACTTTTTTAAACTTCTTGCAAAGATGGTTTTAATATTTAGCTATTCAGTATAAGCTGAAGATAAAAAAGGGTCCTCTATAAAAGTTCATGGTTATCAAGTATATGTCATTTAGCTAATGACATGCAGTGTGTAAAGAAAAAAATAATCCTTTTATGATCACTCATGTGATTTTTAAAACCAGGGCTCACCTATAGGGAAGGGTGATTTGTTGTTTTCTTTCTATGGAAAACTTGAGAAGGGAACAATCCAAGAACATAATTTTCTGACTTTAATCCAGGTTTATTAGCCACAGACTTTGATCAAACAGAAAAATACAAATACTTGTGAATGATAAAATCTCCATTCTTAATACTCTAATACTGTCTTCATGTTAGCAGAGTGAATAGTCCCTACCTCATTCTGTGAAGTCTGTCCCTGTGTTAGTCACTCAGTCGTGTCTGACTCTTTGCCACCCCAAGGATGGTAGCCCACCAGGCTCCTCTGTCCATGGAATTCTCCAGGCAAGAATACTGGAGTGGATACCCATTCCCTTCTCCAGGGAATCTTCCCAATCCAAGGATCAAACCTGGGTCTCCTGCATTGCAGGCAGATTCTTTACCATCTGAGCCACCAGGGAAGCTGATTCTATGAAGTCAGAATTACTCTAACACCAAAACAAAGACATTACAGGAAAACTACATAACAATATTTCATATGAACATTGATATAAACATTCCCAATGAAACATTAGCAAATAAAATTTAACAATGTATACAAAAATTATGCACAATGAGCAAGTGGATTTATCCCAGGTATTGCAGTCTTGGTTTAGTATTTTAAAACCAATTAATGTAATCTATTACATCAAAAGGCTAGTGAAGAAAATTACATAATCATATCAATAGATATAGAAAAATCATTTGAAAAAAATCTAATACCCATTCATAATAAAAACTATGCAAACTAGTAATAGAGGGGAATTTCCTCAACTTGATAAAGATCCTCTACAAAATACTTAAAGGTAACATCATACTGAATGGTAAGAAATTTGTAATTTCCCCACTAAGATTTGGAACAAGGCAAGGGTGTTCTTTGTCACCACTGCTTTTCAACATTGTATTAATACTCCTGGAAAATGTAATAAGACAGAAAAAGGAAATAGAATGTATGCAGATTGGGAAGAAGAAATTCTGTTTGTTTTCAGATAACCTGCTTGAATGCATAGAAAACCCCACAGAATGAACAAAATGACTACTCAAAATGATGAGTAGTTATACCAAAACTGAAGGATGTGAGGTTGATATACAACAGTTGATCATTTTCCTATGTATGAGCAATGAGCAAGTGGGATTTGATATTAAATGTAATACTATTTATATGAGAACCCCAAATATGAAACACTTAGGTATGAGTATAATCTGTAGGAGGAAAATTACAAAACTCTAAAGAGATATATCAAATAATCAATAAATGGAGAGATATTCAATTTTCACAAATAGAAAGACTTGAGATATAAGTTTTACCCACACAAAATCTACAGATTCAATGCAATAACCTAAAATTCGGTTAGGTTATTTTGTGGATACTGATGTACTACTTCTAAATGTCTAAACTTTCCTGAGAAATCTGTATACAGGTCAAGGAGCAACAGTTAGAATTGGACATGGTAAAATGAACTGGTTCCAAATTGGGAAAGGAGTACATCAAGGCTGTATATTGTCACCCTGCATATGTAGCTTGCATGCAGATTGCCTCATGCAAAATGCCGGGCTGGATGAAGCACAAGCTGAAATCAAGATTGCTGGGAGAAATATCAATAACCTCAGATATGCCGATGACACCACCCTTATGGCAGAAAGTGAAGAGGAACTAAAGAACATCTTGATGAAAGTGGAAAAGGAGAGTGAAAAAGTTGGCTTAAAACTCTACATTCAAAAAACTAAGATCATGGCCTCCAGTCCCATCACTTCATGGCAAAAAAAATGGGGAAACAATGGAAACAGTAAGACATTTTATTTTCTTGGACTCCAAAATCACTACAGATGGTGACTGCAGCTATGAAATGAAAAGATGCTTGCTCCTGGGAAGGAAAGCTATGCCTAACCTAGAGACCATATTAAAAAGCAGAGACATCACTTTGCATCAAAAGTCCATACAGTCAAAGCTATGATTTTTCCGGTAGTCATATATAGATATGAGAGTTGGACCATAAAGAAAACTGAGCACCAAAGAATTGATGCTTTCAAACTGTGGTGTTGTAGAAGACTCTTGAGAGTCCCTTGAACTGCAAGGAGATCAAACCAGTCAGTCCTGAAGGAAATCAGTCCTGAACATTCATTGGAAGGACTGATGCTGAAGCTGAAACTCCAATAATTTGGCCACATGATGCAAAGTACCAACTTACTGGAAAAGACCCAGATGCTGGGAAAGAGTGAAGGCAGGAGGAGAAGGGGACAATAGAGGATGAGATGGTTGGATGGCATCACTGGCTCGATGGACATGAGTTTGAGCAAGCTCTAGGAGTTGGTGATGGACAGGGAAGCCTGGCGGGCTGCAGTCCATGGGGTCACAAAGTCACAGCTCAGCGACTGAACTGAACTCAACTGACTTCTAAACTTGTTATAGAGCAGCAAGAGACCCAGAGTAGCCACAACAATTTTGAAGAAGAACAAAATCAGATGACTGACATTTCTAGACTTTAAGACTTAACATAAAGCTAGTTATCAAGACAGTGTGGTACTGGTTAAATAATAGACAGATGTGCTGTGTTCAGTCACTTCAGTTATGTCCTACTCTTTGCAACCCTATGGACCATAGCCTACCAGGCTCTGACCATGGGATTTTCCTGGCAAGAATAATGGAGTGGGCTGCTATTTCCTTCTCTAGAGGATCTTCTTGACTCAGGGATTGAAACTATGTTTCCTGCATCTCCTGCATTGCAGACAGATTCTTTACCACTGAGCCCGTGGGGAAGCCTGTAAATCTACAGAATAGAATAGAAAGCATGGAAATAGCCCCACATAAATATGATCAACTGATCTTTGACAAAAAAGCCTAGGCAATACAATAGAGCAATTACAGTTTTTTCAGCAAATAATGCTGGAACAACTGGACATCAATGTGCAAAAAAAAAAGGTGAATTTGGGAAAAAACCCTAGGTCTGACCCAAGGTTTTTCCTGTGAATATCAGTTCAGTTCAATTGCTCAGTCATGTCTCACTCTTTGTGACTGAGTGAGTCAATTCCTAGGCAGGTTGATAAGAAGTCCGGGGTACCTGAGGAGGAGAAAGGGATCTGGGGCTCTTGAAGCAAAGATAGGAGTTTGGGGTTCTCAAAGAGGAAGAAAGGAGAACCCCCCCCCCCCACTTTTCTTAGTCTTAGTCACGTAAAATTTTTTTTTTTCTTTAAGCTCGGAACTGATGATTGCACAACAAACAACTCAGTTTACACTCTGTACTAGGGATTGTATAACAACAGTGTACCCTGCTTGAGGACAGTTTCTCCTTCCTGAAAAACTTCTGATTAATCCTGATATCTTAAAATCTAAATTATGGGAGTGGGTCTAGTAGGATCTTTCTATTGTTAAATTCTAATTCTATTATCTTAAAATGTAAATTGTGGTAGTGGGTCTGATAAAACTTTCACAAACTTGAGACATTCTTTTGATTTATTGTAATAGCTAATTAAAAAGTATATAATTCCCTTGCTAAAGACTAGCAGGTGGGGCACTCTCCGCCTCCTTCTGATGTTCTGTGTCAGGAGCTTTCTCTGTTGCTTTTCACTATAGTAAAACTTGTGCCACACAGGAGCCCTGAGTGGTCAAGCCTGGTCTCTGGTCCTGAAGCTAAATCTTCTTTGGAGATCACAAATCCGACACCGTTCACCTTAAGCTATCCTGACCCAATGGACTGCAGCACACCAGGCTTCCCTGTCCATCAGCAACTCCCAGAGCTTCCTCAAACTCATGTCCATCGAGTTGATGATACTATCCAAACATCTCATCCTCTGTCGTCCCTTTCTCCTCCCACCTTCAATCTTTCCTAGCATCAGGGTCTTTTCCAATAAGTCAGTTCTTCGCATCAGGTGGCCAATGAATTTCAGCTTCAGCATCAGTCCTTCCAATGAATATTAAGGACTGATTTCCTTTAGGATTGACTGGCTGGATCTCCTTGCAGTCCAAAGGACTCTCAAGAGTCTTCTCCAATACCACAGTTCAAAAGGATCAATTCTTCAATGTTCAATTTTCTTTATGGTCCAACTCTCACATCCATACATGATTACAGGAAAAACCATAGTTTTGATTAGATGAACCTTTGTTGGCAAAGTAATGTCTCTGCTTTTAATATGCCATCTAGGTTGGTCATGAATTTTCTTCCAAGGAGAAAGTGTCTCTTAATTTCATGGCGGCAGTCACCATCTGCAGTTATTTTGAAGCTCAAAAAAATAGTCTCACTGTTTATATTGTTTCCTCATCTATTTGCCATGAAGTGATGATACTGGACGCCATGATCTTAGTTTTCTGAATGTGGAGTTTTAAGCCAGCTTTTTCACTCTCCTCTTTCACTTTCATCAAGAGGCTCTTTAGTTCCTCTTCACTTTCTGCCATAAGGGTGGTGTCATCTGCGTATCTGAGGTTATTGATATTTCTCCTGGCAATCTTGATTCCAGCTTGTGCTTCTTCCAGTCCAGCATTTCTCATGATGTACTCTGCATATAAGTTAAATAAGCAGGGTGACAATATACAGCCTTGGCGTTCTGCTTTCCCTATTTGGAACCAGTATGCTGTTCTATGTTCAGTTCTAACTTTTGCTTCTTGATCTGCATACAGATTCCTCAGGAGGCAGGTCAGGTGGGTAAGGTAAGACAGGTAAGGCATCTCTTTAAGAATTTTCCACAGTTTGTTGTGATCCACACAATTTGCTGTGGTCCTCTTTTTGATCCTGTATGCCTCTTTTTGATACATCACAAAAAGCACAATCCATGGAGAAATGAATTGATAAGGTGAACTTAATTAATGTTTAAAATACCCTCTCTTCCAAGGATATTTGAATTCAAAGGATATTTGAAGAGAGGGTATGAGAAGAATCAAAAGAAAAGCCAAAGTTTGGGAGAAAATATTTGCAAAAGACCTATTTGATAAAGGGATGCTAGGCAAAATATACAAAGAACTGTTAAAGTTGAACAATAAGAAAGAAACAATTCAATTTAAAATTGACCTATGATCTGAACTGGAAAAGGAAGTGGAAACCCACTCCAGTATCTTGCCTGAAGAAGCTCATGAACAGAGGGGCCTGGTGGGCTGCAATCCTTGGGGTTGCAAACAGTTGGACATGACTTAGCAACTAAGGTCTGAATAGGCAACACACCAAAGGAAATATGAGGATGGCAAATGAGCATGTGAAAAAATACTTGGTATCATATGCCATCAAGAAATTAAAAATTGAAACACAGCAAAGATATCACAACACATCTATTAGAATGACTATAATCCAAAACACTAACACCACCAAAGGTTAGCAAGAGTAGGGAGTCATGGTAATTCTTAGCTATTGCTGTTGGGAATGCAAAATAGTATAGCCCCTTTAGAAGACAGTTCAGCTGTTTCTTACAAACTAAATAGACTCTTACCATACAATGCAGCAGTTGTGCCCCTGGAAATATACAATGGAATAATTTTTTGAGCTGAAATAAATGTGCTTCAAGCCATGAAAAGATATGGAAGATTCATAAGTACATTGCTGCTGCTAAGTCGCTTCAGTCGTGTCCGACTCTGTGCGACCCCATAGATGGCAGCCCACCAGGTTCCCGTCCCTGGGATTCTCCAGGCAAGAACACTGGAATGAAAAGTGAAAGGGAAGTCGCTCAGTTGTGTCCGACTCTTAGCGACCCCATGGACTGCCGCCTACCAGGCTCCTCCATCCATGGGATTTTCCAGGCAAGAGTACTGGAGTGGGTTGTCATTGCCTTCTCTGCTTAAATACATTACTAAGTAATTTAAACCAGTCTGAAAAGGTACATACTGTATGATATTAACTATATAACATTTGGGAAAAGGCAAAACTGTAGAAACAGTAAAAGGGTTAATGGTAGTCAGAGCTTAGCTGTGAGGGAGGGAGGGATAAATAGGCAGGGCCCAGGGAACTTTTAGAGTAGTAAAACTACTTTGATACTATGTTGGTGTATACATGTTAAACATTTGTCCAAACCCACAGAATGTACAAAACTAACAGTGAACCCTGTTGTGAACTATGGACTTTGGGTGATGATATGTCAATGTACCACTCTAGTGTGGAATTTTGATAGTGAAGAAGGCTGTGCATATGTAGGGACAACAGGATGGGTATAGAGAAATCTCTATAATTTCTGTAATTATATTGAATTATCTCTATAATTTCTAAATCTCTATAATTTACTATGCTGTGAACTCAAAACTGCTGCATACAATAGAGTGTATTAAAAATTTCACATTTTTTGCTTTTCATCTTCTATGAAGCCAGTTCAGAAAATTCAGTTACAATTAGTTACATATTAATTATGTAATACACACATGCATATATGTATATTGATGTGCATATTAGTATGAATCAATATGCATATGTATATTAATATACTTATGCATATATACACATATTAAAGTTTTTCTAAGAATTTATTGTGTGCTAAGTCACTTCAGTCTTGTCTGACTCTTTGTAACTCTATGGACTATTGCCTGCCAGGCTTCTCTGTCCATGGGATTCGCCAGGCAAGAATACTGGAATGGGTTGCCATTCCCTTCTCCAGGGGTTATTTCTGACCCAGGGATTGAACCCACATCTCTTATGTCTCCTGCACTGGCAGGTGGGTTCTTAACCATTAGCATCACCTGGGAAGTATTTATTAGGTTGATGCAAAAGTAATTGCAGTTTTGAATTGTTGAACTTTGCCTTTTGATATTGTAATACATTCATGAATAAATATGGTTATGTTATACCTCATTTTAATGCACATTTCTTGCTTTATGTTTTTTTTCTAATGACTTATTACTTGCTACTTATTTTATATTTATTTTAGACTAAGGAAATGAAGTTAGACAAAAAGCAAATTTGAGCAATTTTCTTATTTGAGTTCAAATGGATCATAAAGCAGCAGAGACAACTCAGAACATCAATAACGCATTTGGCCCAGAAACTGCTAATGAACGTACAGTGCTGTGGTGGTTCAAGTTTTTGCAAAGGGGATGAGAGACTTGAAGATGAGGAGCATTGTGGCCAGCCACTGGAAGTTGACAGTGACCAACTGAAAGGGTCATCGAGGTTGATCCTCTCATAACCACAAGAGAAGATCCCAAAGAACCCAGCATTTGAAGCAAATTGAAAAGGTGGAAAAGCTCAATAAGTGGGTGCCTCATGAGCTGACAGAAACCTCAAAAAAATTATCATTTTATCTTCTCTTATTCTATACAAAAACAATAAACCATTTCTAGATCAGATTGTGACATGCGATAAAAAGTGGATTTTTGGTAACCAGCAACGACCAGCTCAGTGGTTGGACTAAGAAGCTCCAAAGCACTTCCCAAAGCCAAAGGTGCATCAGACTCACACACGGTCACTGCTTGGTGGTCTGCTGCAAGTCTGATCAACTACAGCTTTCTGAACCCCAGGGAAACCATTACGGCTGAGAAGTATGCTCCGCAGATCAATGAGATACACTGAAAACTGCAACCTCTGCGGATGGCGTTGGTCAATAGTACGGGCCCAGTTCTTCCCCATGACAATGCCCGACTGCACATAGCACAACCAATGCTTCAAAAGTTGATCGAATTGGGCTGTGAAATTTTACCTTCTCCGCCATATTAACCAGACCACTCACCAATTGACTACCACTTCTTCAAGCATCTTGACAACTCTTTGCAGGGAAAATGCTTCCACAAATGGCAGGAGGCAGAAAATGCTTTCCAAGAGTCTGTCGAATCCTGAAGCACAGATTTTTATCCTACAGGAATAAATAAATTTATTTCACATTGGCAGAAATGTGTTGATTGTAATGGTTCCTATTGTGATTAATAAAAATGTGTTTGAGCCTCGTTATAATGATTTAAAGTTCACAATCTGAAACTGCAGTTATGTTTGCACCAACCTAATGTCAGCCAGACTAGTACAAATTTAGTAAGTGTTAAATTAGTGTCTTTTTTGGGGAATACATACAAAATTACACATTTAGTACTATATGAAGAGGGAAATGGCAACCCACTCCAGTGTTCTTGCCTGGAGAATCCCAGGGATGGAGAGCCTGGTGGATTGCCATCTATGGGGTTGCACAGAGTTGGACACGAGTGAAGCGACTTAGCAGCAGCAGAAGCAGAAATAAGAAATAGAAAATAAAAGTGAATTTTTCTATGAGTTCATACTACAGAACTGGCTTGAAATTTTAACAAAATATTTTAACTAACATTAATATTGAAATACAATGAACAGTATTTCAAATGTCCATTTTTAGGAAGTTCCAGGCAAAGAGGTCCACAGCCTGAAACAGATGCAATTGAATTAACCATCTCTTTCAGATGTGCACTTGTAGATACAATTTTCTAGCAAAATATCATTGAAAAGTAACTGGGTAGTGAGGGGCAATATTTTTATTACATGGTAAATTATGCTGCATTTTAAGCCAGTTTTTAGTAGCAATCACAAGAAAAAGATATATTTGAAAATAAATATAGCATCTTTGGCAAAATAAACTATCTGGTCCAGGTTATGATATTTTTTTTTTCTGGACAGTGACTGTAAACTTTATTAATCTATACAATGCAAATATGCACTTGAGTCTCCATTAGGTAAAGTTATTGATATTTTTTACTGTAAATATTTCTGCTCTTTGTAATATTTTGATCTTTTTCCCACTAAAAAAAGAGGGAGTATATAACTCAAAGATTTTTGTTTCTGTTCTATTTTTTTCACTTTTAGCTCAGTAAATGTAGCTTCAAGCGTTACATTTCCTTGCTAGCTCAGGAGTAACATAGAGATTTTGTAGGTAAACTGGCCCTCCTCTAGTCCTCTGCTACTGTAGAAGTCACACCCATCTTTTGTTCACCAGCTGACCAGTGTCTTCTCCAAGTCTTTCTCCAGTCCTACTTTCTTTATTTTTTTTTATTATGATTGTATTTGTTTATTTAGTTTTGGCTGTGTGAGTCTTTGCTGCTATGTTGACCTTTCTCTAGTTGTGGTGACTGGGGGCTACTGTCTATACTCTTGAGCCACCAAGGAAGCCCCAGCCCTACTTTTTTAAACAGCCTTCTTTATCAGGCCCCACCTCTTCACCTATTTTACCACTCCCCCTAAGCCACAGTCTTCATATTTCATAAACATGAAATTCAAAAGATGTATCTGTCTATGATCTTGCTTATTCTTTCAACCTTAAGATGGTACATTGCATATGGTATAAAAAGATCAATGTGAATTTATTTACTTTATTGTTCTTTCAAAAGAGGTCTGCTCTAGCAGGTCTCTGGGTATGCATACAAACTTCGTATAGCTGTAAAAGGAGAGAAACAAATGCCAGGCACATAGCACCAAGCTGAGAAACCAAATGTTTAGCAGAGATAATGAAGGGGCTGAACTTGGAAGTTATCAGTACTGACTGATAAGAGACTCAGTACTGACTGCTATTTGGAATATCATTCTAATGAGTATGGAGCATTGTAGGCTTCCCAAGTAATAGAGAAAATTTGCATCAGGGTCCATGTTGTAGTCATACTATAGCCAATAATTTAAGGATGAGATGATAGAAGGAAAAAGCATTTCATAGTCTTCATCAAACAAGGGAATAGAGTGGTAATACTTCAATGCTCTCGCCCTTTAAGGAAATAGATTAATAATATAATAACAATTTGAATAAAATATGGTAAATGCAGAAGTTAGTCAAGGAAAGGATGGTGCTCCTGTTAACTGTGATCTAAGTTCACCAATGGACCAAATTCTATTGAATACCCTGTAAAATATTTCAGAGAAGTTCTGTTTTAGGATTAGAGGGCTTGTGTGCATCGCTCCAAGTAAACCCTCCGACACTTGGAGTCAAAGTGCAATTTGCTGCATCTGAGAGATTTTTGGTAACTTACCAAGAAATTTCCAATGTGGGCCAGTTTGCCATTAATTTTGAAACTGTAGGTCCCATCTTGGGGAACACCACCCTCTGGGTCAGCTACTATGTGTCCTGTGACATCAGGAATTACAGATTAAGTGCTAATGCCCCTTCCCTTTCACCAGTTGTAGTTGATAGGGAAAGCTGAGGAAAAGGGAAAGAGTCAGAATTTCTAGCTGTCCCATGGTCCTCAAGCCTCTTTCACAACTTCTATATTCAGTCCTGGTTAAAGGGTTTGAAAATGAGTTTTCCAGTTATTTACCTGAAATTTCTTCCTCGTTCACCAGATAGGCTCCCATCCCCATCCCTGTGTCTCTTAATACTTTTTATAAGATTTGTGATCATTTTGGCATTTTGAAATCAATTTTCCTAAATCAGAATTCAAGTACCTTATAAATTCCCCAGCAATTTTATTTGTAGATAGACAGGGACATTTTATTTTATTAAAATGTTAATGGCTGTTTAGTGATTTAAAGTAATGGGGCAGGCTGATAATACACCATGATGTACTAAGCATCTGAAAAATACCTATAAAAAATTGCTGTATTCTTTCTCTATGGTTTTCTTTTTTTTATATTCAGTTAATCCTACATGCAAAGGCCTTTGAAAAACAAGGATTAAAAATTAAAAATTAATTTTTCTTGGCTAACTCCATGGTAGCTGATAATTAAGAAATATTTCAAATTAGTTCACCCTAAACAATTTGTATCTTTGCAACAAAACACCCAAAACTCAATTGTATGAATTTTCCTGAGACACAGTTGCTCGCTAACAGCTGAGCCTTTGCTGCCTTTCCAAGGCACTGTGCTGTGTGGCGCTAAGTTGCTTTAGTCATGTGTGACTCTGTGTGACCCTATGGACTGTAGCCTGCCAGCCTCCTCCTCTGTCCATGGATTCTCCAGACAAGAATACTGGAGTGAGTGGCTGTGTCCTCCTCCAGGGGATCTTCCGGACCCAGGGATCGAACCTACATCTCTTATTTCTCTTGTATTGGCAGGCAGGTTCTTTACCACTAGCACCACCTGGGAAGCCCCACCTTTTCAAGGTGAACAGGTCTAAAAGTCAATTCAGCAAACATTTGTAGAGGACTTCCTAAACTGAAGTCAACAGTAAGCATTATGGGATTCAGAGATTAAAAAGTAAGTGATGAATCCTATCTTCAAGAAATATGCACTATTTGGTGTGATGCAGTACAGAATGAGGTAGGCAGAATAGCTAAATCATAAACAGAAGTGCTCAGAAAAACTAGAGGGAATAATCAGTGGGAAAAGAGAGCTCGATTGAATAAATGCTAATTGTCCTGGACTCTAAACAATGAATTGAAATTAAGTAAGCAAAGAAGAGAATAATTCATTAGAGACACAAGTTTATATGAAGATAAGAAAATAATCCATTATGGGCAAAATGAGATCAAAACTAATCTTATGATGAACATGGCTTTACTACCACTATAAAGCGTTATTAAGAGTTTAACATAGATTAGACATTCCCATCTCTCATTTCAACTTTTTCTTTAAAGCACATTTTACACTGTAACATACTCGATAACTTACATGTTCATATTCGTCATCTAACTCTCAGTAATAGAATTGCTAGCCATGCACACATATACACTCCACACAAATGCTTTCTATTCTTGCTTGACTTAGTACTTTAAAAACTACATTTCCATTCACCCTTGTAATCAGGTGTGTCCATGGGAATGAATTCTAGTCATAGCCACTGTTGGAAAAAAAAGAGACCCAGGGAAATACTTTTGTGGGGCCCTTATCTATTTAAACAATTGGACTATGATTGTATTATTGAGCTTTTTGGCAACAGGTTTGCCGCCAGGACACAGGTGTCATGAAAACCACAGTTAAACCTAAGCAAAAATGGGAAAGGAAAACCCACAACAACATCGTTGTCATTGGGCATGTAGATTCAGGGACGTCTACCATGACTAGCTATCTGATCTATGAATGTGGCGGGATCAAGAGAACAATTGAATAATTGCCAGGACATGGAAGCAACCTTGATGTCCATCAGCAGACGAATGGATAAGGAAGCTATGGTACATATACACTATGGAATATTACTCAGCCATTAAAAAGAATTCATTTGATTCAGTTCTAATGAGATGGATGAAACTGGAGCCCATTATACAGAGTGAAGTAAGCCAGAAAGATAAACACAAATACAGTATACTAATGCATATATATGGAATTTTAAAAGATGGCAACGATAACCGTATATGCAAAACAGAAAAAGAGACACAGATGTACAGAACAGATTTTTGGACTCTGTGGGAGAAGGTGAGGGTAGGATGTTCTGAGAGAATATCATTGAAACAAGTATACTATCAAGGGTGAAACAGATCACCAGGCCAGGTTGGATGCATGAGATAAGTGCTCAGGGCTGGTGCACTGGGAAGACCCAAAGAGATGGGGTGGGGAGGGAGGCAGGAGGGGGGATCGGGATGGGAAACACATGTAAATCCATGGCTGATTCATGTCAATGTATGGCAAAAACCACTACAATATTGTAAAGTAATTAGCCTCCAACTAATATAAATACATGAAAATAAATAAATAAATAAAAATAAAACATGGAAAAAAAAAAAAAGAGAACAATTGAAAAGTTCGCGAAGGGGGCTGCCGAGATAGGAAAGGGCTCCTTCAAGTAGGCCTGGGTCTTGGACTAACTGAAAGCTGAATGAGAGCATGGTATCACCATTGATATCTCCCTGTGGAAATTTGAGGACAGCAAGTACTATGTTACTATCATTGATGCCCCAGGACACAGAGACTTCATAAAAAATATGATTACAGGCACATCCCAGGCTGACTGTGCTGTCCTGATTGTTGCTGCTGGTGTTGGTGCATTTGAAGCCAGTATCTCCAAGAATGGGCAGACCCATGAGCATGCCCTTCTGGCTTACACTCCGGGTGTGAAACAGCTAATTGTTGGAGTTAACAAAATGGATTCCACTGAGCTACTCTACAGCCAGCAGAGATATGAGGAAATTGTTAAGGGAGTCAGCACCTACATTAAGAAAATTGGTGACAACCCCAACACAGTAGCATGTGTGCCAATTTCTGGCTGGAATGGTGACAACATGCTGGAGCCAAGTGCGAACCTTCCATGGTTCAAGGGATGGAAAGTCTCCTGTAAAAATGGCAATGCCAGTGGAGTCATCCTGCTTGAAGCCCTGGGTTGCATCCTGCCACCAATTCACTCAACTGACAAACCCTTGCGTTTGCCTCTCCAGGATGTCTATAAAATTGGTGGCATTGGTACTGTCTCTGTGGGTCGTGTGGAGGTTAGTGTTCTCAAACCTGGCCTGGTGATCATCTTTGCTCCGGTCAATGTATCAACTGAAGTGAAGTCTGTAGAAACGCACCATGAAGCATTGGGTGAAGCCCTTCCTGGGGGCAATCTGGGCTTCAATGTCAAGGACGTGTCTGTCAAAGATGTTCGTTGCGTGGCCATCACAATGTGGCTGGTGACAGCAAAAGTGACCCACCAGTGGAAGCAGCTGGCTTCACAGCCCAGGGGATTATTTTGAACCATCCAGGCCAAATCAGCGCTGGATATGCACCTATGCTGGACCGTCACACAGCTCACATTGCTTGCAAGTTTGCTGAGCTGAAGGAGAAGATTGATTGTTGTTCTGGCAAAAAGCTGAAAGATGGCCCTAAATTCCTGAAATCAGGTGATGCTGCCATCGTTGATATGGTTCTTAGCAAGCCCATGTGTGTCAAGAGCTTCTCTGACTATCCTCCCCTGGGCCAGTTTGCTGTGTGTGACATGAGACAGACAGTTGCTGTGGGTGTCATCAACGTGGTGGACAAGAAGGCAGCTGGAGCTGGCAAGGTCACCAAGTCTGCCCAGAAAGCTCAGAAGACTAAATGAATATTATTCCCAACACCTGCCACCCCAGTCTTAATCAGTGGTGGAAGAACGGTCTCAAAACTGTTTGTCTCAATTGGCCACTTAAGTTTAATAGTAAAAGACTGGTTAATGATCACAGTGCATCGTAAAACCTTCAGAAAGAAAGGAGAATGTTTCGTGGACCATATGTTTTGTGTGTGGCAGTTTAAGTTATTAGTTTTTAAAATCAGTACTTCTTAATGAAAACAACTTGACTAAAAATCTGTCACAGAATTTGAGACCCATTAAAAAAAAGTTTAATGAGAAAAAGAAAAAGTGTGTTATTGAATCCATGGGCCTATGTGAGATATGATAATTTATCAGTGATAATTTAGAATAATAAGTAGAGCATAGTTACTTCCGAGTTGATTTATTGTCCAATAAGTGCATGGAAAGAATCTCCACAGGGTCCAGGTACCATCTCCTCTTGCTCAGATTGAGGTCCCCCTGGGTTCTTTATTGTCAAATGTGACAGTCCTGGCTAATTTCTTGTCTCATATTGTGAGAAAAAAATACCAGCCGTATGATTACTAATGATTCCATGGCTTTATGGAACCTATGTATTTAAACCATATATATCCCTCTTGCATTTTTTTCTAACTTTTTCTAACTTTTTCTAACTCCATTTGTTTAATGCCTCTTTCATCTTTACTCCAATTCAGTTCAGTCAGTCAGCCATGTCCGACTCTGCAACCCCACGGACTGCAGCACACCAGGCTTCCCTGTCCATCACCAACTCCCAGAGTTTGCTCAAACTCATGTCCATCGAGCCAGTGATGCCATCCAACCATCTCATCTTCAGTCGTCCCCTTCTCCTCCTGCCTTCAATCTTTTTCAGCAACAGGATCTTTTCCAAT
The DNA here is from genome assembly GCF_019320065.1 of Cervus canadensis. Lineage (NCBI taxonomy): Eukaryota > Metazoa > Chordata > Mammalia > Artiodactyla > Cervidae > Cervus > Cervus canadensis. The sequence goes on from NC_057412.1 coordinate 35,613,000, forward strand.
GAGTCAATTCTTTGCATGAGGTGGCCAAATATTGGAGCTTCAGCTTCAGCATCTGTCTTTACTCACGACACTGCATTATCCATCATGCCGTTAGAGCCTATGGCCCTGGTGAGTCACTTCAATCATGTCCGACTCTTTGTGACCCTATGGACTGTAACCCTCCAGGCTCCTCTGTCTATGGAGTTTCTCCAGTCAAGTATACTGGAGTGGGTTGCCATGCTCTCTTCCAAGGGATCTTCCCAAACCAGTAATTGAATTTGTGTCTCTTGCATCTTCAGTATTGGCAGGCAGGTTCTTGACCACTTGCACCACCTGGGAAACCCTGTTAGAGACTATCAGCTTTCAATGACTTTCTCAAAAATTCTTCTTGTGTCTCATTGGTGATGACGACAAATGCAAGCATTATCCAGGGAATGTAGACTAGTATGAAAGATAATTCATTTTCTGATCATTTTAAAGTTACCATTTGGAAAGGATAATAGTACATCTTCTAACCATACTTTCTCTTAAACCCTTTAAATCATACTCACTGTTTTCCTGGAGTATGATCTCTTAGAATGTTGAGTACATCACTGACTTCCATATACCATCACCAGTGGAGAGGATAGATAAGGGATCAATGGGTAGAGCAAGAAAAGAAGCCACATCTATCTGAGAAATGTCCATCTGTCCTCTGGCAGGGCTTAAGATTGACTTGGATGAGCATAGTGCCACAATATCGGAGGCAAAAAGACAACAATCATAGGACCTTTGTCACTGTGGAAGAAAAATCTCAAAATCACTTGAAAGACATAGGTGTAGGCACTCCTAAGGGATAGCCTGACATATGGTACTAGGTACCATCAGAATGGGGCTTACAGAATAAAAGACACCTTCTTCCATTACTTACCTCCTGTGGATGCTGCAGAAAAGCATCAGCGCCACAGTCACAATGTGGACCAGTGACAGCGGATGCTTGGCCTCACACGTGTGGCTCAAGCCCAACTGCTGGTGCTAGTTGTCGGTGGTCTAGATCTCTAACTCAGCATATGTCTACTCTGAGTGACATTCACCCAGCATCAGTATGTTAACTCATTTAGTCACCTTAATTTTAGGCAACCCTGCAAAGAAATACCACAAGACCTAGTGGGAGTGATTTGCTCATCAGGCTGCCTTCCTGAAACTAAAACCTGGGCATTGGATTCAGAATGATCTCATAGACTTAAGTCCTGGAGCTTTTTGCAACAGCTAGTTTTCCTCGCACATGAGGTAGAGGGTCACAGGATGACCCAAGGTGAGAACTGGAAATGAAAGTTCACAAAGAACCTAGTCTAGGTATACTTAGACGTCAAAGTCTATATATGTCTATCTACTTAGGCAGGACTTCTGGCCAGTTCCATGCCAATCCCAGGCAACCAGGGGCCTTAGATAATTATGAAGAAGGCACTCTGGAGCATGGGCCCTGTGGGGTGCAGGGCTTGAGACAGAGGCCCTACATGCTCATGTCTAAGGACAATACTTGTTCTGTCCCATGGAACAGCAGCAGAAGTAAAGAATACTGCTTCTGATTTTAGAATATAAAGACATACAAAGATTCCACATGTATTTATTTTCCTTTGCCTACTGGATACTGTATCCCAGCAATATTTATTTATTTATTTATTTTTCTTTTTTAAAAAATTGATTTATTTTTTATTGAAGGATAACTGCTTTACAGAATTTTTCTGTTTTCTGTCAAACCTCAACATGAATCAGCCATAGCATACATGTATCCCCTCCCTTTTGAAACTCCCTCCCATCTGCCTCCCCATCCTACCCCTCCAGGTTGTTACAGAGCCCCTGTGTGAGTTTCCTTAGCTATACAGCAAATTCCCATGGGCTATCTATTTTACATGTGGTATTCCTTAAAAAAACTAGGAATCCCAGCAATATTTAAAGCCACATGTTAAATGGACGTGTTCAGCAAAGTAGCCCTACCTCCACCTTAAACCCAGAGTAACTCTTTTGACAATTTATCTGTATGAGATATTTTGTTTGAGTCATTATATATTCGGAGGTTTGTTAGCTACTCTAGCTAATCTAATTACTCCGTAAAGTGAAAACTCAAGAAGGGTTGGGACTTTTGCTACTTTGTCCCTTTTTTATGTCTAGTGTCTGGAAAACTGTCAGACATGGTAGTGAGCTGTTATGATTGATATTAGGTGTAGTCTTCAATAAATGATACACTTGAGAAAATAAATAAAATATTTAGTGGAATACAGTTCTAGGAGCTAAGTGATAAGAATGGGGCTACATGAAGAAATAGGAGGAAGTTCCAAATTATTGTGTACTTGGATGTTTAGTGCTTATTCTAAAGTCATCAGTTAAGAAGCTTTAGGCTACAGGTGACTTTCAGAAGAAAGCTGAGAAGTATATTAATATGCCTTATTCCATGGTCACAGGAACTGTGGTGAATTGAGCTTGACAATGAAAGACCTCAATGATTAGAACTTATGGGGATGCAAAGTCAACAGCTGGTGCAATTTGTAAGTGTTGTTTCACAACCTGAAGCACCTTAAGTGTTCCTGTAAAATGAATGCATTTCCAGAATGCATGGGTCTCACTAAATGAGTAATCTGAAATTTTATTTAAGGGAATCTATATTGGATTACCATTATGGACAAGCTTTGTAGATCATTCAGTTCAGTTCAGTTCAGTCGCACAATCATGTCCAATTCTCTGTGACCCCGTGGACTGCAGCACACCAGGCTTCCCTGTCCATCACCAACTCCCGGAGCCTACTCAAACTCATGTCCAACGAGTCGGTGATGCCATCCCACCATCTCATCCTCTGTCGTCCCCTTCTCCTCTCGCCTTTAAACTTTCCCAGCATCAGGGTCTTTTCAAATGAGTCAGTTATTCGCATCAGGTGGCAAAGTATTGGAGTTTCAGCTTCAACATCAGTCCTTCCAATGAAAATTCAGCACTGATTTCCTTTAGGATGGACTGGTTGGACCTACTTGCAGTCCAAGGGACTCTCAAGAGTCTCCTCCAAAATCACAGTTCAAAAGCATAAATTCTTCAGTGCTCAGCTTTCTTTATAGTCCAACTCTCACATCCATACATGACTACTGGAAAAACCATAGCTTTGACTAGATGGACCTTTCTTGGCAAAGTAATGTCTCTGCTTTTTAATATGCTGCCTAGGTTGGTCATAACTTTTCTTCCAAGGAGCAAGCATCTTTTAATTCCATGGGTGAAGTCACCATCTGTAGTGATTTTGGAGCCCCCAAAAATAAAGTCTCTCACTGTTTCCATTGTTTCCCCATCTATTTGCCATCAAGTAATGGGATTGGATGCCATGATCTTAGTTTTCTGAATGTTGAGTTTTAAGCTAATGGTTTCACTCTCCTCTTTCACTTTCATCAAGAGGCTCTTTAGTTCTTCTTTGCTTTCTGCCATAAGAGTGATGTCATCTGTGTATTATTGCAATTGCTAATAAATAAGTAAGAATATTGGCATATACAGGACAAAGTGGATAGATGGGCTCTATAGAAGCAGTGGTTGTAGTAGGAACACAGGCTCATGACCCAGGCCTTAGTATTATTTTTATTTCAAACCAGATAAATAAATATCACTGACAGCCACAAAGAGGTTTGGAAGCACAGAATGATGATGACTATCTAATAGTAATTAGATGACTGTCTTATAATCATGAGATGACATTCTAATTGTGATTGGGGAAGACAGAATAGGACTGGGAAATAGACTCTTGGAGGGCAACAGAACCTTGTGAAACAGGACCCAGGAGAAAAGAACAGTGACCCTACAGGAGACTTGCTGTGGGTGTCTGGGAGTCTCCAGTGAAGGCGTGGGTTGGCGGTGGCCTGCTGCAGGGTTGGGGGCACAGACTGTAGCAGTACATGCATGGGATCTTTTGAGGGAGGTCACCATTATTTTCATTACCTCCACCATAATTTGGCCTCAGATAAATAGCAGGGAGAGAACACAGTTCTACCCATCTACAGAAAATTTTATTAAAGATTTACTGAGCGTGGCCCCACCCATCAGAACAAGACCCAGTATCCCCCTCAGTCAGTCTATCCCATCAGGAAGCTTTCATATGCCTCTTACCCTTCTCCATCAGAGGGCAGCCAGATTGAAAACCAAAATCACAGAAAACTAACCAGTCTAATCACATGGACCACAAACTTGTCTAACTTAATGAAACTATGCGCCATGCCGTGTAGGGCCACCCAAGACAGACAGGTCATGGTGGAGAATTCTGACAAAATGTGGTCCACTGGAGAAGGGAATGGCAAACCACTTCAGTATCCCTGCCTTGAGAACCCCATGAACAGTGTGAAAAGACAAAAGGATAGGACACTGAAAGATGAATTCCCCAGGTTGGTAGGTGCCCAATATGCTACTGGAGATCAGTGGAGAAATAATTCCAGAAAGAATGAAGAGACAGAGCCAAAGCAAAAACAACACCCAGTTGTGGATGTGATTGGTGATGGAAGCAAGGTCTGATGCTGTAAAGAGCAATATTGCATAGGAACCTGGTCCATGAATCAAGGCAAATTGGAAGTGATCAAACAGGAGATGGCATGAGTGAATGTCGACATTTTAGGAATTAGCAAACTAAAATGGACTGGAATGGGATAATTTGACTCAGATGACCATTATATCTACTACTGTGGGCAAGAATCCCTTAGAAGAAATGGAGTAGCCATCATAGTCAACAAAAGAGTCCGAAATGCAGTACTTGGATGCAGTCTCAAAAACGACAGAATGATCTCTGTTCATTTCCAAGGCAAATCATTCAATATCACGGTAATCCAAGTCTATGCTCTGACCAGCAATGCTGAAGAAGCTGAAGTTGAACAGTTCTATGAAGATCTACAGCACCTTTTAGAATTAATACCCAAAAAACATGTCGTTTTCATTATAGGGGACTGCTGCTGCTGCTGCTAAGTCACTTCAGTCATGCCCAACTCTGTGCGACCCCATCGACGGCAGCTTACCAGGCTCCACCATCCCTGGGATTCTCCAGGCAAGAACACTGGAGTGGATTGCCATTTCCATCTCCAGTGCATGAAAGTGAAAAGTGAAAGTGAGGTCACTCAGTCGTGTTTGACTCTTAGCGACCCCATGGACTGCAGCCCATCAGGCCCCTCCGTCCATGGGATTTTCAGGGCAAGAGTGTTGGAGTGGGTTGCTATTGCGTTCTCCGTATAGGGGACTATAGTAATGCAACAGTAGGGTGTCAAGAAACACCCAGAGTAACAGGCAAATTTGGCCTTGGAGTACAGAATGAAGCAGGGTAAAGGCTAAGAGTTTTGCCAATAGAATGCACTGGTAATTTCAAACACCCTCTTCCAACAACACAAGAGAAGACTTTATACATGGATATCACCAGATGGTCAACACTGAAATCAGATTCATTATATTCTTTGCAGCAAAAGATGGAGAAGCTCTATACAGTCAGCAAAAACAAGACTGGAGCTGACTGTGGTTCAGATCATGAACTCCTTATTGCCAAATCCAGACTTAAATTGAAGAAAGTGGGGAAAACCACTAGACCATTCAGGTTGACCTAAATCAAATCCCTTACAATTATACAGTGGAAGTGAGAAATAGATTAAGGGACTAGATATGATAGACAGAGTGTCTGATGAACTATAGACGGAGGTTCATGACATTGTATAGGAGACAGAGATCAAAACCATCCCCAAGGAAAAAAAAAGCAAAACATCAAAATGGATGGCTGAGGAGGCCTTACAAATAGCTGTGGAAAGAAGAGAAGTGAAAAGCCAAGGAGAAAAGGAAAGATATACACATTTGAATGCAGAGTTCCAAAGAATAGCAAGGAGAGATAAGAAAGCCTTCCTCAGAGAACAATGCAAAGAAATAGAGGAAAACAACAGAATGGGAAAGACTAGAGATCTCTTCAAGATAATTAGAGATACCAAGGGAACATTTCATGCAAAGATGGGTTCGATAAAGAACAGAAATGGTATATGGACCTAACAGAAACAGAAGATATTAAGAAGAGGTGACAAGAATACACAGAAGAACTGTACAAAAAAGATCTTCACGACCCAGATAATCACGATGGTGTGATCACTCACCTACAGTGAGACATCCTGGAATGTGAAGTCAAATGGGCCTTAGGAAGCATGACTGAGCAAAGCTAGTGGAGGTGATAGAATTCCAGTTGAGCTATTTCAAATCCTGAAAGATAATGGTTTTAAAGTGCTGCAGTCCATACGCCAGCAAATTTGGAAAACTCAGCAGTGGCCACAGGACTGGAAAATGTCAGTTTTCATTTCAATCCCAAAGAAAGGCAATGCCAAAGAATGCTCAAACTACTGCACAATTGCACTCATCTCACACGCTAGCAAAGTAATGCTCAAAATTCTCCAAGCCGGGCTTCAACAATACATGAACTGTGAAGTTTCAGATGTTCGATCTGGTTTTAGAAAAGGCATAGGAACCAGAGATCAAATTGTCAATATCTGCTGAATCATAGGAAAAGCAAGAGAGTTCCAGAAAAACATCTATTTCTGCTTTATTGATTTTGCCAAAGCCTTTGGCTGTGTGGATCACAATAAACTGTGGAAAATTCTGGAAGAAATGGGAATACCAGACCACCTGACCTGCCTCTTCAGAAACCTGTATACAGGTCAGGAAGCAACAGTTAGAACTGGACATGGAACAACAGACTGGTTCCAAATAGGAAAAGGGGTACATCAAGGCTGTATATTGTCACCCTGCTTATTTAACTTATATGCGGAATACGTCATTGAGAGATGCTGGACTGGATGAAGCACAAGCTGGAATCAAGATTGCTGGGAGAAATATCAATAACCTCAGATATGCAGATGATACCACCCTTATGGTAGAAAGTGAAGAAGAACTAAAGAGCCTCTTGATGAAAGTGAGAGAGGAGAGTGAAAAAGTTGGCTTAAAGCTGAACATTCAGAAAACAAAGATATGGCATCCAGTCCCATCACTCTATGGCAAATAGATGGGGAAACAGTGGAAACAGTGGCTGACTTTATTTTGGGGGGCTCCAAAATCACTGCAGATGGTGACTGCAGCCATGAAATTAAAAGACACTCCTTGGAAGGAAAATTATGGCCAACCTAGACAGCATATTAAAAAGCAGGGACATTACTTTGTCAACAGAGATCCGTCTAGTCAAGGCTATGGTTTTTCCAATAGTCATGTATGGATGTGAGAGTTGGACTATAAAGAAAACTGAGCACCAAAGAATTGACGCTTTTGAACTGTGGTGTTGGAGCAGACTCCTGAGAGTCCCTTGGACTGCAAGTAGATCCAACCAGTCCATCCTAAAGGAAATCATTCCTGAATATTCATTTGAAGGACTGATGCTAAAACACCAATAATTTGGCCACCTGATGCAAAGAACTGACTCATTTGAAAAGGCCCTGATGCTGGGAAAGATTGAAGGCAAAAGGAGAAGGGGACAACAGAGGATGAGATGGTTGGATGGCATCACCGACTCAATGAACATGAGTTTGAGTAAATTCTTGGATTTGGTGATGGACAGGGAGGCCTGGAGTGCTGCAGTCCATGGGGTCACAAAGAGTCAGACACAACTGAGTGACTGAACTGAACTGAAGGCTGAATAGCTGTATAGAAACCTTAAATTAAAACAAAACCAGGAACAATTGAAAACTAGAAATAATTAGTAATGTAGACTTTTGTTCTAATGGGTTAAGTCAGGCTGATCTCTCTTTGCTCAGTTTCCATTCTGTCCTCTGCTTGGCCTGTCACTATTCATTGGTCTTGTGGGTTGAGTAATAGCTGGTACAACAGTTTAACCCAGAGTAGCCTGTGCTATCTCATTGCTAATCAAGTCACTCCCAAGTGTGTTAAGGTTTATTACATCAATGATGAACAGGAGGTGGGAATGGTTATAGGTAAAGGAAAACAAATTTTCAGTTGGTTGGTGGTAGGTTCAACTTTTTCCTCATAATCTCCATGTAAAATGTGAAAAGTACAGTCTAGAAAAGTAGAATTAGCTTTTACTAGTAGCACGGCATGGCCGTAATGAGTTTAAACTCTGAAGCCAACTTCCCAGGTTTAAATTTCAGCTTCACTCCCTACTAGTTGTGCATCTTTGGACAAACTGCTTAATCTCTCTGTGCTTCAGTTTCCTGGTATTTAGATTTGAGACAGTAGTAATACCTATTTTATGGAGACTGAATGAAATAATATTTAGAAAATTCCTGGCCTAAAGCATATATTATGCAAGGGCTCTATAAAATAAATTACTGTTTTTAAAGTTATTTCTAAAGTCCATTTAATGATTCACTCAATATGTGTGTGTGCTTTTCAGACTACTTTTATCTGTTACCTTATGGTTAATTAAATATTACAGCTGAGAGTGAGAAAGCTCCCTTTACAGGAAGGAACTAGTCTGGCTGCTAGATCAAGATGGTTTCAATCCTGTAAATGATCCAGAATGCCAAAACACCAACCAAGGCCACTCTAAGATATTAATGAAATGACACACACAAAGAGACCCCTTTGTGATTTTATTTAAACACCTCCCATCCCCTCCTACACACAGTACTCTTCACTTCCAAGTATCATGAGAACCCAGCCAACACTTTTGTTGTGGTTATTGTTCAGTTGCTAATTTGTGTTTGACTCTTTGCAACCTCATGGACTGCAGCGTGCCAGGTTTCCCTATCTCCTATCTTCACTATCTCCTGAAATTTGCTCAAATTCATGTCCATTGAGTCAGTGATGCCATCCAACCATCGCATCCTCTGCTGCCTTCTCCTTTTGCCTTCAACCTTTCCCAGCATCAGGGTCTTTTCCAATGAGTCATCCCTTTGCATCAGGCGGCCAAAGTACTGGAGCTTCAGCTTCAGCATCAGTCCTTTCAATGAATATTCAGGACTGATCTCCTTTGGGATGGACTGGTTGGATCTCCTTGCAGTCCAAGGGACTCTCAAGAGTCTTCTTCAACACCACAGTTCAAAAGCATCAATTCTTCAGCGCTTAGCCTTCTTTATAGTCCAACTCTCACATCCATACATGACTACTGGAAAAACCATAGCTTGACTAGACAAACCTTTGTTGGTGAAGTAATGTCTCTGTTTCTTAATATGCTGTCTAGATTGGTCATAACTTTTCTTCCAAGGAGCAAGAGTCTTTTAATTTCATGGCTGCATCCCCCCAAAATAGTCTCTCACTGTTTCCACTGTTTCCCCATCTATTTGCCATCAAGTGATGGGACTATAGGCCATGATCTTAGTTTTTTGAATGTTGAGTTTTAAGCCAACTTTTTCACTCTCCTCTTTCAGTTTTATCCTTCTTCTTAGTAAGGATTCTAATCATAGAATTCTAATCATAGAATTAACCCTGCTTCCTGACATCATTCACTCCATAATGAACTGCTGCTTCTTCGAAGACCCCCCCCCCCCAAGTCATCATCTAATAAGCACAAATCTTGCGGTAAGCCCTCTCAGAAACCCTCTTACTGACACCTCATGGTACCGCATGGTGTGTGATATGTCTCATTGGAACTTGTTCAACAATAGGTCGATTCTTGGTTATCTTTGGCTGGAGGGCACTGAAACACTGTTTCCTATGTTGGTATTTTTATTCATGTAGAATATCTGTGCTTTTAATACTGACACAATTCAGTCTTGGCTATTTGGAGACTTTGAAAGTGTTAAGTCTCGAATCACTTCAATTTTTACAACAGTAAAATGAATGGACAAAAGAATATCTGTAGTGGAATGCAATTCCCTAAGCTAGAAGCAGGTTTTTATGCACATTTTGCATATAATATTATTGTCATCCATATTACATTTCTGTTCCAAGTAAGGGAGAGATTGTTCATTGTTTGATTTGGTGGGATTGTTTTTTCTGAGGTGTTTTTCCCCTTTTGTTTCTTCAGATTTATGAGCCTGGCATGCTTTTCTGTCTGCTGCTGAAAAGACTATTGTGCCCATGTACACACAGTCTCAGCAAATCATTTATTTCAGACCTCCAAGAGCATTCTTTTTGCACCCTCAAAAACATGAATTTTTCATTTCAGTCATCTGTCCCAATATTAGTAGTGATTCTATAATGTCAGTATTCATTTTCAATTAAAAAAGAAAAAGGAAGTTATAGTTGAGGGGACTTTGACACAGATGAAGGCAGTGGTGGTGAAAATGGTCTTGGATTTTATGCCATCATCACAAAAATTTTGGTCAGGGATAAACTTAATTTTTAAATACTTAATTTTTCTTTTGTCTTCTGTTTCTTTCATCCTAACATCAAATGTCATGAAAATAAATCTATTCCAGTTTTAGCAACAATACAGTGGAATGGGAGATAATAATTCTATTAATTCAGAGAACAACATATTTTAGTTAAAAAGAATAATCCTTTGTCTTGACCTATCTGAATGGTTATCTGTGTTCCCTTGTTGAGGAGTATAATTTATTGACAGAATTATCTTATTATTTCTCCATTATACTTTTATGACTTTAACAATTGTCCCTGAGAATTTATGAGGTTCTATTGCCTGTTAATCTGTGCCTTTTTATCTATAGCAAAATTGTCTGATCTTGTCACATTACATGCATGTAACTACATATATTGTCACATTATTATGTTATAGGGCTAGATGAGACTATGAAAATGTGTGTAAGTCATCCTCTTGGGTACAGAGCAAGCTTTGCTATAACTAACCTTAAAAAATACCCTTTCCTTCAAATTCCCCAAAGAAGAAGATGATTCTTCAACTTCTCATTCTGAAAAGAAAATTGTCTCTTAAAGAAATGACCAGAGAGACCTTGACCATACCCATAAGAACTTGACAAATGTACACATTCGTCATTTGCTTCTGAAGGTCTCATACTATACCTTGTGATACTGGCATTTCATAGAGTCAGTGGATATTACGTTTTCTTTCCCCCCTGTCCTGGTCATCCCTTTGTGTACTTTAACATAACTATACTGGGATTAAATGCCTGGATAGTTGAACAGCAAAAGATGAATCTCATTTTAGTTCCACTATTGGCAGCAAAATTATTCCCAAACCATTCTCATTGCAGACCTTATGAAAACCAGCTGCAGGTCTCATACAATGGCAAAAATTAACATGCATTCTAAAGGATTTCTATGCATACTTTTATCAGCTAAAATATGACAGGTTTTTTTTTTTTCTAGAATATATAACCAAACCTTCTCAGGAATCATTTTGTCAGCATTTGTGAAAAAAGATATAGTATTACTCATCAAGAATTTTTGTTAGTGAATATGGGAAAATCACATAGTCACTCTCTTGTTTGTATTTTTCTATCTCAAAATTGAGACTATTTACTTCTGTCAAACTCACATAAAACATGTATTTATTAAGTTAAATACTCCCATTCTATAAACTTTTAGAGAATAATTCAACATTTTGGGGGGGAAAAAAGGAGAAAAATACTATCAGTATGTAATATCTTACCCTGTAATATTTTCCAAAAGTAGTACTTTCCATAAACATTACAGAAATCAAAATACTCTGGCTTTGATGGATTGAAATATAGTTTTCATAGTCATTTATTAGTAGAAAGTCATTTATCTATTTGGCATTTAATATGCTTCGCAGGTGGTGCTAGTGATAAAGAATTCTCCTGCCAATTTGGAGACACAAGAGATGTGGGTTCTGTCCCTGGGTTGGGAAGATCCCTTGGAGCAGGAAATGGCAAGCCACTCCAGCATTCTTGCCTGGAGAATTCCATGGACAGAGGAGCCTGGTGGGCTACAGTCTAAGAGGTTGCAAAGAGTCGGACATGACTGAGCAACTGGGCAGGATAACACATGTGCTATCTCATGATTCCTTGTTTCTCTGTTTTTTACATTTTTCTTGTTGTTGTTTGGCGTTGGTCAACAGCACAACTTCTCATATACCATTGTCTAAAGACAAACATTCCTTATCTGCAACTTGTCCTTTTTGAGCATGGAGTCTTGGTAAAGATGTGTTTATTTATAGTGAGCAAAATGTATACTTAATGCTCAGATATGTGGTCTGAATAGTTATTGTTGTCCTTTGGTCATTCAGTCATGTCTGACTCTTAGTGAATCCATGGACTGTAGCCTGCCAGGCTCCTCTGTCCATGGGATTTCCCAGGCAAGAACACTGGCGTGGGAAGCCATTTTTCTCTCCAGGAGAACTTCCCAACCCAAGGATTGAACCTGCATCTCCTGCACTGGCAGGTGGATTCTTTATCACTGAGCCACATAGTAGGGAGGCATAATTAAAATTTTAAAAATAAGATTGCTCCTGAAAAATCTCAGGTTTATCATTACTTAAAGGAGAAGAAGTAAAGGTCATCTGGATAAGCTAAGTCATACAATTATATGAATATATGACACAAGTCGTGTTGGTGTTATATTCACATTTAAGTTAGCCAGGAATTGACTTCTTATATTTCCCTGAGCCATTTATGGACTTTTGGAATTGAGAGTATTATTAACGATCTCTGGCTGATCCCTTTATTTCATAGAGCAGGAAGTTAAGACTCAGAAAGTCAAGCAAGGAATAGAAACTGGATTTCTTTTGATCCCATCTCTGTTCTTTCCAGCAGCAAGCCCCTTTGCTCTATTTCCCCTCAGGTTTATGGACTTCCACTGCATTCCTCATTTCAAATAGATGATTCATATGTGATCCTATTTTACTTTTACAACTGCTGTAGCTTTAGGAACCAGAAGTTCTAAGGGAGGATATCACAGAGTTGCTTCAGCAGCAGCATTCCCACTCCCTCCACCCATGCTCACCACCCCTTCCTTTCAATGTTCAGATGAAGAGGAGTTTCTCATTTTTATCATATGATCTGGGACTATGGCCTTTACATCCACAAGTCAATCTTTTGCTTACATATCCTACAGAGACCTACGTGACTAGAATTCAGACCTCTTTCCATGCAGGAACTGCCTTCAGCAAGAAGTCTGGCCTTAATTTCAAAAGATTATAATAAAAAGCATATGAAATAGATGACTAATAAGGTCTGAATAGCTCAGGGAACTCATCTCAGTATTCTTTAAGGACCTGTGTGGGAAAAGAATCTTAAAAAAAAATGGATATATGTATAACTGATTCACTTTGCTATACACCTGAAACTATCACAAATTTGTAAATCAACTATTCTCCAGTAAATCTTTAAAGAATGTATGTCAAGGAATACCTAAATGGTGCCCTTGAAGTTAAACTTGTCTTCTCTCTCATCCTATGTCTTATACATGAGAAAAATGAAGGTGTTTGATCTCTATGCATCTAAACTTGTGGATAACTGGTATTTGATCTCTATGCATTGACCTAAAGTTTAGTGCTAGATAGATCTCAAGCTTAGCCCACAGAGACCAGCATTAACTTCATTGTGCACTAATGAGGTAATTATTCAATCTATTTGTAAATCTCAGTCATTCCTCACTCTTTGCTTACCTTTGCCTATGCATAACTTTTGTTTACTCCAAAAGTAAATTAAAGATCGCTGATTAAAGATGGTTGAATCTTTGTTGTTATTCCTCTCATTGAGATGCAGAGTTCCTCCCTGTGCCTGTACTAGCGTTAGTTAAGTTTGACTAATAAAAGCCTGTGGAAATGATATTCTAGGACTTTTGTGCTGGTTCATTAGAAGTTTTGCAACTTCCAGCCAGGTCCCTTGGAATGCTTGCTTTAGGTCTGACTGTAATTAGACCACCAGACAATGAGGAAGCCCGAGTGGAGATGCTGCATGGACAACGGAAAAGCCCAGAGAAAAAGAAGCAGGCTTTGGCTTTTCTATCCCTTCTTCTAGGGACTAAAGCAATGAATAAAAAGCTTCCCTTGAGCATATCAGGCCCCAGCAAAGATGATATGAAGAACTGTAGGATCTATATAGCAGCCAGAATCAAGAACCAAGATGTATGATCTAGTTCAACCATCCCAGCCATATCCTGCCATTTGAGCTGCTCCACCTAAGTCCCAGTCCTTATGGTATAAAGACAAGCTGTCCCCACTGTGTGCTGCCCAAACTCTGAACCACAAACTTGTGGATACAATAACATGGCTACTGTTTTATGTCATTAATTATTGGGGTGACTTGTTATTCAGCAATAGATTGCCAGAAAATGAATTGATTCTGAAACTTGTTCCAGTTGAACAGAAACCTAAAGCATGGGATTTGGGACCAGGGAGAGGGTATAAACAGGATGTGAAGAGGGGGAGGTTAATGACAGCACGCATGAGCAGAAATGGTCCTTGGTGGCTCACTGTAACTTTGAGAGCAAAATGCTTGTTGCTTTAAAGTCTCATGTGATTTCTCTCTGGCCAAGCTAACCTGGATAAGCACGGGAAAAAAAATTCTGGGAAATGTTACTTTTGCTTAACTAAACTGATTCAATACCATCCCATCATGTTGAACATGACTGTTGAAAAGCTTGGCCACAGTCACAGCTGATCTCTTATAATCGCTTACTTCCAAACTATATCACAGTGCTGATTCCTGGCCTATTGTTTCCACAGTTCCTCCACTTTAGGTCTTCTCTAGAATGACCAACCTCAGCTTTCAAAATAATTGGATGAACTATAAGTCCTTTTAAATAAAATCCTCCGATTCTTGCATTAAATGATCTGCAGATTAAAATCTATAGTCATCATCTCCTATGAGTGTTTCCACAATTTGGCTCTAGCCATCTTATATGCTACTATAGTGACCCAGGGTTCCCATGCTTCTTGGAAGTTCCTGCTCCTTGTGTTTTTTTGAGCAATTTAAGCATTTTATGCTTTTATATTTATCTCCCTTGTAAATTCCTGCTAATTGTTTTAGACCAAACTCAAATATCACCTTTATTCTTCCTAACCAACTCCATTGCATTCTTTACCAGCCAGTGAAAACTATTCCTTCTATGGACATTCTGATGCACTGATTTGAATATTTATTATAGTGTTTTCTTTATTGCAGTATACTCTTTGGACACTCAATCTATAATGCTCAGAAGACTTTGAAATCTTTAAAGGCCTGGACAATTTGACTTATTCCTTTCCATGTCTTCAGCATTTACAAAAGTTCTGAGAGTTTCCAAGCACTTAATATATATTTGATGAAAAAAAAACAACTAAATTTCCATAGGTGGTAAAAGTATAGCTAAAGAAACCTTATAAATCTTTTTTTGTATGTGACTTTTGTGTAATCACTACATTGTCTGAAAAAATAGCTATACAAGAGTTTAACAATTTATAACACCAAATATCTGTATGATGCTGTGTTGGAAGTATGAAAAATGCAAATTTTAGGTAGAATATAGTCTTGGACATATAGACATTTAATACTTCTGCATTAAATACAATGCAGAACATTTAAAATTGAATACTATTAACTCTTTATTTGGATCTTTCTACAAATGAGTCAATCTGCTTTGATAAGCCCAAAATAATCAGTCAGTTGTCCAATTTTTATATTCTTGAGGACTGATTCTCCAAACTTTACTAAAAATTTCCCATATCCTTTATAGGAAAAGTTACGTATTGGAATTCTTAGAACTATAGTGTTTACCCTTATTATTTTTGAAATCTTTGCACCAAATACTTGCCACAAATCATTATGTTTAAAAAAGGCGTATCTCATAATTCTCTTTGCCAGATGTGGAATGCTGCCTATCAAGGAAGATTTCCATATGCATATCTCATTTTGGTCTTTAGTTCCTACTGATTTTATAAAAATAGAAATGTTTGACATAATATCTAAACTATATGATATACTAAAATGTATTGGTTGAATATGATGATTTATCTGTCTCTGTGTTTGTGTAATATGTACCTGAAGGGAGGGCTTCCCTGGTGGCTCAGATAGTAAAGGATCTATCTGCAATGTGGGAGACCTGTGTTTGATCCCTGGGTTGGGAAGATCTCCTGGAGAAGACTTATTTCAGTATTCTTGCCTGGAGAGTTCCATGGGCAGAGGAGCCTGACAGGCTACAGTCCATGGGGCCGTGGGGTTGCAAAGGGCTTCCTTCATAGCTCAGTTGGTAAAGAATCCACCTGCAATGTGGGAGATCTGGGTTCGATCCCTGGGTTAGGAAGATCCCCTAGAGAAGGGAAAGGCTACCCACTCCAGTATTCTGGCCTGGAGAATTCCATGGACTGTATAGTCCATTGGGTCGCAAAGAGTAGGACACAGCTGAACAAGTTTCACTTTCATACCTGAAGGGAAAAGAACATTCATTTGACTTAGAATTTGCATGATACATATAAAAATCACACAGATTCACATGTATAGCCTTAGGCATTAATTATATGCAATTAGCAATTCTGTAGTAATTACACTAATATTTATCTTATAATCCCTGGACAGTCCTCTTAAATTATTCTCATAAAAATAAACCACTCACTTATGCCACTGTATTGGAGGATCTGCTTTATTTACTTTGTTACCAAATGATTTTGCTATATTAAGGATTTTTTATTAATATAATTGTTATAAATAAATGCTTTCTTAATTCAAACTCAAAATACCCCCAAACTGTTCCTCAAAGATTCAACAAGCCTTTAGATACTTCCTTCCTCTCTAGAATGCAAACTAAAAGCAGGGGATTTCAGTCTATGCCATGCTGCTCTGCTCAATCACTCAGTTGTGTCCAACTCTGTGACCCCCTGGACTGTAGCCCGCCAGGCTTCTCTGTCCATGGGGATTCTCCAGGCAAAAATACTGGAGTGGGTTGCCATGCCCTCCTCCAGGGGATCTTCCCAACCCAGAGACTGAACCCAGGTTTCCTGCATTGCAGGTGGATTTGTTACCATCTGAAACTCCAGGGGAAGCCCAAGAATACTGGAGTGAGTAGCCTATCCCTTCTCCAGGGGATCTTCCCCACCCAGGAATTGAACCAGTCTTTCCTGCATGGCAGGTGGATTCTTAACCAGCTGAGCTACCAGGGAAGCCCCATTTCAGTCTATAAATGACCTTAAAGGCCTCAGACACCTGTTACCATTACAATAGTTTTCCATTACCCTTGAAAAGTTATACCCAGATTATGCTGGAACACCCCGTGACAGTGAAATAGCAGCTTCTCATTCTATCTACTCTTTCTGGGCAACAATCACTCTTAAAATATTTTTAATTCAAATTTCTCCTCTGTTTCCTTCCTACCACTAGCATGCAGAACGAATCTAATCTTCCACAGAAAAGCTCTTAAGTAATATCATGATAGCTATCCTGGATCTCAAAGTATTGTTTGTGCAAGGACATTTGACTTTATTAAATTAGCCAGAAAGTTTTAATATACTGAGTACCTACTCTGTACCAAGGATTGTGCTAGACATTTGAAATGCAACCTTAAACCAAGCAGATCTGGCCCTGGGCTCATGAATTCACCATCCCGTAGAGGAGGTAGATAATAACTCATAAAAAAGTAAGATGAATCTAAAAAAAAAAATTAACTCTCCTCCTCTCAATTCTTTGAACATACTCATCTTCCACTATATTCCATTTTGTTATTCCCAAACAGATGCAGTTATTCCAAATATCATCTGATTAGTAACGACTTTAAGCCTAACTCTCATTGCCTCGGTTTCCTTAATGATAAAAGGGGTAATTAGAATATCTATATCCTTAATTGAGAGTTTTAAATAACATAAAATATATATAAAAGGGGTAATTAGAATATCTATATCCTTAATTGAGAGTTTTAAATAACATAAAATATATCAAGTATTTAGTATAGTGCTTGTCACTTAGAAAGTACTTCATAGATGTCAGCAAGTATCACTGCATGCAGCAAAATCATAACTAACTTCCTTCTTTTTCCTTCAATCACATTAGTTTTTATGGTGAATATATTATACCACTATTAGGACTTTTCCATGCATCTTGCTTCTTCACTATGACTGAATCATCATGTAAATCTTAGATGTTCTACTTTTCAAATATAGCTTTTGCTTATGTAAAATTTTGTCTTTATAGAAAAGATGCACCATTTCAGATGCAGTCTAAAGCTCTTTATCCTCATTGTGCTACACAGTGTTATTTCCTTCCCACCCATTTTTAACACCCTGCACTTAATTAACATACCTATTATTTTAAACATTGGACTGTACAGGTCCAAAGTTAAAAATCTTGTGGTAATTCACCGAGCTAGCTGGGATTTAGATATTTTAGAGGAAGTTATATTTTTTAGTTCTTCTAGAGCTGAAATTTGATATATAATATTGATAATAATAATAAGATTAAGCCCTAAAGTTTCCTTTGTAAACACAAGCATATTGTAAGTTCTTCCTAAGTCCCACTCTAATTAGTTATAAATGCTGCTACAGCTACACTGAACCTTGTTTGGCTCTGTGAGTGAGGGCTAAAATGAAATTTGCTATACAGATACAGACCATCAAATCAACAAGATCACCAATTTACAGACCAGAGGGACAACTCCTAAGTAATCATAATCATATCCATAACAGCCATAATATTTATGATTGGTTAATTGAGACTTACCATGGTGATTACAAAAAGAAAAAAAAAATGTAGAAAGGAAGAAGGAAAAGGCAGACTTAAACAAAGCAGCAGATGCCTCTATTGTGGCTGCCAAGAGACACAAGTCCTTTTCATGCAGACCATCTGAAATTTACTGTAAAACTTTGGTTGGCTGAAAGCTATCCACACCTACCAGACGTGCTGTTAAGGGAGATGTGCCATCTCTTTTACATAAATGATACAATGCCCAGAACCAGTCATCTGTGGGATAATGGCATCACTTTTGATATCCCTGCGAATGGTATCAAATAAGTGGCAGACAGATTCATTTTACTTGTAAATGCATGCTTGTCTAGCACCCACTCATACACTGATATCTGTTTAAAGGGTTATATCTCTTTATGCTCTCCTTAAGTACTGCATAGGCATTTAATACCATCTGCAGGGAGCAGACAAGACTAGAATCACCACCGTTTCACACTTTTCTGAATAGCTGTCCGTTTAGACCCTTGGGAGAGTGTCTCCTTTGTACTACATTGTAAGCACTTGGTTATACTGCAAGCTGGTTATAATTATAGCTGCTAATTCAAAATCTGTTCAAGCCCCCTAATTATTTAAATGTATTATTCCTTTAAAAAATATTTACTGCAGGTTTTCTGAGTGGCTCATGAGTTCTGACAGAGGGAGAAAAGAGTGTTATCTGGAGTCTTTCAACTATTCTTAAAGGACTTATTCACTGTTTTTCTGGACAAGAACCTATTTTAAATGTTTTATTGCCATTAGGAGTAGCTAGAGATTACTGATTCCTACAGATACCAGTTTACAGGGTATACAGTAGGCCAGCAAAGTGATGATATATTCTTTTGATTCCTCTATGGCTACCCAGTTGAGATTATTTAATCCCCTGAAGACTCAGCAGTGGTGTGTGTGTGTGTGTATGTGTGTGTGTGTGTGTGTTTGTGTGTGTTGGGGGGTAGGTAGTGGTGAAACCTTAGCACACTCTCTCTTCTTAACACCTACAATATTTAAAATCCTCTCTTTGACCTTCATCACTGACTCAGTTCAATCCTTCACCCATTTAGTACCTTGCTTACTGCAGAAGACTACCAGTTGGTCTCCTGGCCTCCACTCTAGTCTAATCAGCTCTGAATAAAATCAAGGCCAGTCTGACAGGAATAGAGCCTTTGAGGTAGGCAAGACTGGGTTCTGAGCAAGGCGCCTAGAGTCAGAGAATATTGGATTCCAAGGGCAAAGAGAACCAAACAAAAAAGGCCAATGGCAGCAACACTGGAGAAAACAAACTTCTTGTCAGATCTAAACAGAAACATTCAGAAATTTTGTACAGTTTATTGTTGCAGTAGCTTATTTTTAAAAATGCAAAAAGTCAGAATGCACACATTTTCACTGCACCAATTCAATTTTACTCAAAAGCTGAACATCACAGCTTCCTTCTAAACATTCACCCACAAGAAGATGATATTATATATATATATATATATATATGTGTGTGTGTGTGTGTGTATGTACACACACACACACACAGATGTGTGTATCTATCTATCAATAGATAGATAGATAGATAGAGACAGAGTCAGTCTTTAAGAGAGTATCCCATACTGTCTTTGTTTGTTTGGGCTACTACAACAAAACAAGATAGGTTGAATGGCTTATAAGCAACAGAAATTTATTTCTTACAGTTTGGGAGGCTAGAGGTCTAAAATCAGGTGACTTCTCATATTCTCTGGTGGTGAAGGGGCAAGGGAGCTCTGTGAGATCTCTCTTACAAAGTCACTAATCTCATTCATGAGGGCTCCACTCTCCCAACTTAGTCACCTTCCAAAGACTCTCCTTGCTGATCCTGTCACACTGGGTATTAGGATTTCAACATATTAATTTTGAGGGAGCACAAACATTTCAGACCATCGCACACATATATTACACATCCAATAAATTTTTTGAATAACAGCTATGAGGAAAGAAAAAAAACTAATTTCTTCAATTTCTTCACTTACAAAAGTAAAAAGTCAAAGTAGAAAATTTCTGAAGTCCTTAATTTTAATAATCTATAATTGTATGATCTGAAGGAAAAATAGCAAATATTAATTTCCTAAATTTTGAGTCAGAATTGTTCATTCTTTCTCTAAATGGTTCTGTTTCCAATTTAACCAGCATTAGAGTTTATTTTTTACTTTCTAGCTTATGACTTCTGAAATCGGGACTATAAACTGGCCCTTTCTTTAATAGTGTTGATTATTCCAGGAAAACAAAAAAGCAGGAAGAGGGACAAGGTATTCTTTGGACATTGGACTTATTTGAGACACGTTTCAGTTAGAGTTCAAGATTTTATTTTAATAAAAAAATTGCCTAGATTCCATCCATAAATATTCCTAGTTAAAAAGCCAGTAGTTACTTTAAAAGTAGAAAGGTAAAAAAAAAAAAAAAAATCAGGAAGTATGTTTAGTTCTTGAATCCCTACTTAATTATTTTATTTCCAACACTATACTTACCAAACCTATAGGTTTCAGAAGGAAGGCTATACATGATAATGGAAATAATATTTGAACTTTGGCGAGAAATGGACCTTGTAACTTCCAAGACTCTGAAATTCCTAATTGTAATAACTGTTGATGAAGCATACTCTTTTTAATATCCTTAGAGTTTATAGTGAATATCAATTGATGCTGAGCTCACATGCATTAGAGCTGTTGATTAGATAGCTATGCGGGGAAATACTGTACCTGCTTCTGGGATGGGAGTTGGGAGGGTGGGCAGAAAGGTGCTCTGTGAATTATGACTGCTTGGTGAACATTTTATTTTATTTATTTTTGCATTTATTTTTCTTCGGAATGGTCTTGATTCCTGTCTCTTATACAGTGTCACGAACCTCCATCCATAGTTCATCAGGCACTCTGTCTGTCAGATCTAGTTCCTTAAATCTATTTCTCACTTCCACTGTATAGTCATAAGGGTTTGGTTTAGGTCATACCTGAATGGTCTAGTGGTTTTCTCCACTTTATTCAATTTCATTCTGAATTTGGCAATAAGGAGTTCATGATCTGAGCCACAGTCAGTTCCCGGGCTTATTTTTGCTGACTGTACAGAGCTTCTCCATCTTTGGCTGCAAAGAATATAATCATTCTAATTTCGGTGTTGACTGTCTGGTGATGTCCAAGTGTAGAGTCTTCTCTTGTGTAGTTGGAAGAGGGTGTTTGCTATGACCAGTGCATTCTCTTGGCAGAACTCTATTCACCTTTGCCCTGCTTCATTCTGTACTCCAAGGCCAAATGTGCCTATTACTCCAGGTATTTCTTGACTTCCTACTTTTGCATTCCAGTCCCCTATAATGAAAAGGACATCCTTTTTGGGTGTTAGTTCTAAAAGGTCTTGTAGGTCTTCATAGAACCATTCAACTTCAGCTTCTTCAGCATTACTGGTTGGGGCATAGGCTTGGATTACTGTGATACTGAATGGTTTGCCTTGGAAATGAACAGAGATCATTCTGTCGTTTTTGAGATTGCATCCAAGTACTGCATTTCAGACTCTTTTGTTGACTATGATGGCTATTCCATTTCTTCTAAGGGATTCCTGCCCACGGTAGTAGATGTAATGCAAAAAAGCAAAATGGCTGTCTGACGAGGCCTTACAAATAAACCTGTGAAAATAAGGGAAGTGAAAAGCAAAGGAGAAAAGGAAAGATATACCCATTTGAATGTGGAGTTCCAAAGAATAGCAAGGAGAGATAAGAAAGCCTTCCTCAGTGATCAATGCAAAGAAATAGAGGAAACCAATAGAATGGGAAAGACTAGAGATCTCTTCAAGATAATTAGAGATACCAAGGGAATATTTCATGCAAAGATGGGCTCAGTAAAGGACAGAAATGATAGGGACCTAAGAGAAGCAGAAGATATTAAGACGAGGTGGCACAGAATACACAGAAGAAATGTACAAAAAAGATCTTCATGATCCAGATAATCACGATGGTGTGATCACTCACCTACAGTGAGATATCCTGGAATGTGAAGTCAAGTGGGCCTTAGGAAGCATCACTACGAACAAAGCTAGTAGAGGTGATGGAATTCCAGTTGAGCTATTTCAAATCCTGAAAGATGATGCTGAGAAAGTGCTGCACTCAATATGCCAGCAAATTTGGAAAACTCAGCAGTGGCCACAGGACTGGACAAGGTCAGTTTTCATTCCAATCCCAAAGAAAGGCAATGCCAAAGAATGCTCAAACTATTGCACAATTGCACTTATCTCACATGCTAGCAAAGTAATGCTCAAAATTCTCCTAGCCAGGCTTCGAGAATATGTGAACCGTGAACTTCCAGATGTTCAATCTGGTTTTAGAAAAGGCATAGGAACCAGAGATCAAATTGCCAACATCCACTGAATCATCAAAAAAGCAAGAGAGTTCCAGAAAGACATCTATTTCTGCTTTATTGACTATGCCAAAACCTTTGACTGTGTGGATAAAGTATGGAAAATTCTGAAAGAGATGGGAATACCGGACCACCTAACCTGCCTCTTGAGAAACCTGTATGCAGGTCAGGAAGCAACAGCTAGAACTGGACATGGAACAACAGACTGGTTCCAAATAGGAAAAGGAGTACATCAAGGCTGTATATTGTCATCCTGCTTATTGTAGAGTACATCATGAGAAACACTGGGCTGGAAGAAGCACAAGCTGGAATCAAGATTGCCAGGAGAAATATCAATAACCTCGGATATGCAGGTGACACCACCCTTATGGCAGGAAGTGAAGAGGAACTAAAGAGCCTCTTGATGAAAGTGAAAGAGGAGAGTGAAAAAGTCAGCTTAAAGCTCAACATTCAGAAAACTCAGATCATGGCATCCGGCCCCATCACTTCATGGCAAATAGATGGGGAAACAGTGGAAACAGTGTCTGACTTTATTTTTCTGGGCTCCAAAATCACTGCAGATGGTGATTGCAGCCATGAAATTAAAAGATGCTTCCTCCTTGGAAGGAAAGTTATGACCAACCTAGACAGTATATTAAAATGCAGAGACATTACTTTGTCAACAAAGGTCCATCTAGTCAAGGCTATGGTTTTTTCAGTGGTCATATATGGATGTGAGAGTTGGACTATAAAGAAAGCTGAGTGCTGAAGAATTGATGCTTTTGAACTATGGTGTTGGGGAAGACTCTTGAGAGTCCCTTGGACTGCAAGGAGATCCAGCCAGTCTATCCTAAAGGAGATCAGTCCTGGGTGTTCATTGGTAGAACTGATGTTGAAACTGAAACTCCAATACTTTGGCCACCTGATGCAAAGAGCTGACTCATTTGAAAAGACCGTGATGCTGGGAAAGATTGAGGGCAGGAGGAGAAAGGGATGACAGAAGATGATATGGTTGGATGGCATCACCAACTCAGTGGACATGGGTTTAGGTGGACTCTGGAAGTTGGTGATGGACAGGGAGGCCTAGCGTGCTGCGGTTCATGGGGTTGCAAAGAGTCGGACACGACTGAGTGACTGAACTGAATAGGTGAACATTTTACCTGACTACATACAGTAAAATTTCCAGTATTATTTTCAACCATAAGAAAAAGTATAAAAAGTGAAAATTTGTTTTAGAAGATAAATGGACTGGAGAGGATATATAAACCTAAAATATCAATTAGCACTCTCAATGCGATTATTGCTGAAAATTTTTAAAATGAGGATGAAATACCTATAATGCAATTAATACTAGCTGTGAATTAAACTTTCCACTGTAATAAGTGGAGGTAAACTTCCTCATATTAAATATTACCTGAAATAGGAGTATCAAATAGCTAAGTATCAAATACAGTTTTATTGTCAAGGCGTCGTTATGTTTATAACTAAGACCAACTCCATAAAAAGAGATTTCTAATGAAGGTGATTCCTTAGTTTCAAAGTGAATGTTTTATGAGAAATTTTATGAAATACTTTAGTCATAGAAAATGACTTATTTGGGGCTTTCCTGGTGGTCCAGTGGTCAAGGCTCCACACTTCCCTGAAAGGGGCACAGATTCAACCCCTGGTCAGGGAACTAAGATCCTGCATGGCACACTGTGGCCAAGAGAAAAAAATAAAAAAATAAATAAATAAAGGACTTTACAAT
Organism: Cervus canadensis; assembly: GCF_019320065.1. Lineage (NCBI taxonomy): Eukaryota > Metazoa > Chordata > Mammalia > Artiodactyla > Cervidae > Cervus > Cervus canadensis. The sequence continues at coordinate 35,637,530 of NC_057412.1, forward strand.
TTATATTCTGCTGAAAAGCAAATAACCATGTGTATTTGTGTTTCCAAATATAATGGAAATACCTACACAAATTATTAGCAAGTATCTTACTTACTTACTTCCTGAGCTTCCCTGATAACTCAGGGAACCTAACGCTGAGTTAAAGAATCTGGTAAGGTAATGCTGGTAAAGAATCTGCCTACATTGAGGGATACCCTGGTTTGATTCCTGGGTGAGAAAGATCCCCTGGAGAAGGGATAGGCTACTCACTCCAGTATTCTTGGGCTTCCCTGGTGGCTCAGTTGGCAAAGAATCTGCCTGCAATGTGGAGACCTGGGTTCAATCCCTGGGTTGGGAAGCTCCCCTGGAGAAGGGCAAGGCTGCCCACTCCAGTTTTCTTGCCTGGAGAATCCCCATGGACAAAGAAGCCTGGTAGGATACAGTCCATGGGATCACAGAGTCGGACACAACTGAGTGATTAAGCACACATCTTACCTATTATTGTGTTCCTTTATTAGTAAACACTGGAAGAAAAACCTAACTTCAGCTGTTCTGATTCATTTACACTTAAGCCATCAAATTCAATGCTTGCAAAATGTTTTTAATGCACAAGAACTATAATGATATATATATATATATGTATATATGATATATATATATATGATATGATATATATATATAAAATAGGATTTTGATTTCTGCACCATAGAGGTAATATTTTTTGATGTTTTATGAATCTTATTTAAGAGGAAAACAAATGAAAAATGTAAATGAAGAGAAAGCGATTTTACTTGATTTCAACTATTTCTGTGTGATATTACTACAATCATTTTAAAATGAAAAAATTGATGTGAAATACAGCTAGATTTTGTTTCCCTATAGAAGCAAAGACAAGGTCAGTATTATTTCTTTCAGTTTAGTTGAGATGTAATTGACATATAGCACTATAAAAGCTTAAGGTATATAGCATAATGATTTGACTTACATATATCATGAAATGAATTTGTTCACAATAAGTTTAGTGAACATTCATCCTGTCATATAGGTTCAAAACAAAAGAAATGGGAAACAATTTTTTTCCTTGTGATGAGAACTCAGGATTTATTTTCTTGACATTTTTATATAATATATAACAATGTTAATTATGGCTTCCCAGGTGGCCCAGTGGTAAAGAATCTGCCTGCCAATGCAGGAGATACAAGAGATAAGGATTCGATCATTGGGCCAGGAATATCCCCTGAAGTAGGAAATGCTAACCTGCTCCAGTATTCTTGCCTGGAAAAATTCCATAGATTTTCCTGAAGAGCCTGGCAGGCTGCAGTCCATGGGGTCACAAAGAGTAGGGCACGACTGAGCACACACACACAATGTTAATTATATTTTTAGTGTTGTACATTGCATCCCTAGCATGTTATAACGGGAAGTTTATACCTTCATCCAATCCACTACCCCTCAAACCCTACCTCTGGTAACCACAAACCTAATCTTTTTTTTTCTATGTCTCGTTGTTTGTTTTTGAAGTATAAGTTACCTATAACTCTATGTTAGTTCCAATTGCATAACATATTGATTTGATATTTCTATACATTTCAAGATGATCACCACAATAAGTGAAGTTACCATCTGTCACCATACAAAGATATTGCATAACTATTGACTATTCTCCCCACTGTACATTTCATACCCGTTACTCATTTATTTTGCAACTGGAAACTTAGAGCTTTTAATCTCCCTCATCCATTTCTCTCCTCCCCTTGCCATCTCTCCTCTGGCAACCACATGGTTGTCCTCTAGTTATGACTTTGTTTTGTTATGTCTATTCATTGGTCAGTGTTATTGAAGGCTCTGCTTGTATAATATGAAACCTACTTATTACTAGGAAAATTTGGTAACTTTTAAGCTTCTCAAATCCATTTCAATTAGACTACTCACAATTCTATCATATTCTCCAATTCTCTTGGCCATGCTATATTAGCAAAATGAATTTAATTTGATTTTCTTGCTAGTTATTTTACAGATGATACTAAACTGTCTTGCATAAAAAGTTTGAGAGAGTTACTACCAGTATCAGGATTCAGTGGTTAATTGAATCCAGAGACTTAATCTGAGTTGAAAAATAAACCACTAATTGCATTTATGATGTGACCCAGGAAATGATCAGCAACTATGATTAGAAACAGACATAGAATTCTGGAGAGGAATCAAAGTTGTGTATCATGTTTTGCACTACAGTTCTTAGTGACAAGGTATCTCCGTTGATAATATAAAGTGATAATGGTCAAAGGAATAAAAGGAATGAAACTGAATTTTTCACCTTTGCTACTTTGAACTGGGACTTCCCTGTAGCTCAGATAGTAAAGAATCTGCCTGCAATGCAGGAGACCTGGGTTTAGTACCTGGGTCGGGAAGATCTTATGGAGAAGGGAGTGGCAACCCACTCCAGTATTCTGGCTTGGAGAATCTCATGGACAGAGGAGACTGGTGAGCTACAGTCTGTGGGTTCACAAAGAGTCAGACAGGACAGAGAAACTAACACTATGATGACCACTTTGTAACTAGACTACAAATCTTGTACCACTGTGTCTGTCAACAGTGAGGCCAAAGTTATTTAACTTTACAGTTAAACATAGATTCAGGATAAATTGATGAAATCTTGGAAACATTAAGTGCATTCATTTATTTATTCTTTATCAACCATTCATTTATTCAACACATATTCATTGAGTGACTACTGTGGCACTCAGGTCACTGTTCTAGGCACAAATGATAGAGCAGTAACAAGTGAGTTTCCTGTCCTCTTGGAGTTCTCACTCTATCTGGGAGAAACAGAGTAAATAGATAAAAAACACATGATACGCTGCATGGTGAAAACTATTTAGGACAAAAACAAGACTGGATAAATATTAAGCATTTTAGAGAAGGTTATTATCATAGGAAGGCCCGTCTGATAATGTGGTGTTTCAGTAGATATCAGCAAACCACATGGATATTTGGGGGAAAACTCCACTAGGTAGAGGGGACAGTAAGGGCAGTGGCCTCAAGAGAGGACCAGGCTTGTCATGTACAAGAGACAGCAGCAATGTCAGTGTGGATGGAGGAGGGAGGAGAGGGCAGGCTGATAGAATCTGAGGCCTAGAAGACATAACCGAGAGCTGCTCACACACGTAGCTCACACACACACACACACACACACACACACACACACACACATGGCACATCAATCCTGTAGGGAGCATAGCAATACAACAAAGCTTTTATTCTGGAGGAAGCCTAAGACAAATTTACATAGAGAACAACATAATGCTTAACAAGACTAAATTATTAATTGTGAAGAGCAGATTTTATGATAGCAACTAATTGATCTAAAATTGCTTAAATCTCCTAATGTTGTAAGAATGATGTTAACTTATAATTACCTTCAAACTATTTATTTTTTTGTAGTACGTGAAACACCCTACAGAATAATTTAAAATGCACAGGTATAGTTTTCAAAAATAGACCTGATTATATTCCATAAAATAAAGGATGACAAATTTAAAATAGGTATGACACACATTTCTCAAATATTTATTATGTTATGGTTTATGGGCATTTGAAGAAAACACAATAATCAGGAGTCAGGTTGGTTGATTTAAAACAAGCTATTTTTTTCTTTCAGTATTGTTATCCTGGTATACTAGAGAAATGTGTTAAACATTGACATTCATTAATGTTATTTGAATCTAGATTCCATAAGTTATTTATTAAGGTCCCTTGGAATATATTGGATATAAAAGACAAATATAAATGTGATTATTATAGCATTTTGTAGATTAACAACTGGAAGTAACAACTTCATTGTAGGCTGTATCTTGGTTTGTAAGACTCTTGTCATATACTTGCAATTACTTTTTGAGAATTAACCATTCCACCATGCATTGGGAATACACTGGTGAATAAACAGATTTTTTGCAGTGAGGCAACTTACAATTAGCAAAGAGGACATAATATACATAATTTAAAGCATGCCATGTGCATAAAAAAGTACCCACTAGAAAGTGTTAACATAGACCAGGAAACTTCTGCAAGAGGTGACGATTTAAGATGTGTCTGGAGAATAAGTAGTTTTAGCTAAGTGAATAAGGAGATGGCGATAATGGAGAGTATTATAGGTAGAAAGAGGAGAGAATATTCTGATACCAAGATCATTATGTCAGAAAAATTGAAGGAAAAAAGTATAAGTGGAACATAAAAAGCAAAGAGTGGTGTAAAAGTGGAAATATGGGCAGATGTCAGATGAATATATATATTGTATTTTATTCAGAATTTCAATGGGAAGAACTTAGAAGATATTATGTAAAAAAGTAAAAGGAAGCTTATCATGAGATTAATGATAAAGCTAAACAAATTTAATTTAAAAATAGGCTAATAAAACTATGTGTGTTACTTGTTCAGTCATGTCCAACTCTTTGCAATCCCGTGGACTGTAGCCCACCAGGCTCATCTGTCCATGGGGTTCTCCAGGCAAGAATGCTGGAGTGGGTAGACATTTCCTTCTCCAGGGGATCTCCCCAACCCAGGGATCAAAGCCAATAAAACTGTAAATGGGCCCATATCTTTACTAGAGTTCACTTCAGCATAAGCCCTACAATATCAGGGATATAAACTTTATTTACAAATGTATTTCACTTCCTTAGATAGAACCTGCAAAATAATAGATATAGATAAATATTTACAGAAATGAACTAGTGAGACTTTATAGACAAAGCACTATAGCATTAAGAATATGTGTTTTCAATTGAGTTGACAGCTTTATAATTTCACTTAAACAACTATACTCCAGTCTTTGGGAAAGATAATAAAGGAGAAGAATAAAACTAACATTTAAAGTATTTTAAAGTTCCTGTTTGACATTGTCCTCTTTTATTCCACTCAAATCAAAGTCATATATTTTTTATATAATTTTATTAAAGAGCACTCACATGACAAATAAAAAGAAGTTTAGAATATCTTTGTACTAAATCCCAAATTGGTTTTCCAGAGATATCTAGTTGGTGTGTAATGTTAGTGCAAAAATAAGATGAAAGATAATTACATAAAAATCAGTGATAATTTCCTAACTTTTATCAATAGATTAATAGCTCGATTTTTAAACTAGATAAGTGGTGTTCAACTCTGTGACCCCATGGACTATAGCCCGCCAGGTTCCTTTATCCATGGAATTATCCAGGCAAGAATACTGGAGTGAGTTGCCATTTCCTACTTTAGGGAATCTTTTTGACCCAGGGATCAAACCTGGGTCTCCTGCATTGTAAGGGGCTTCTTGACCATCTGAGCCACCAGGGAAATCCCAGAACGAGATCTATTAAGCACATTTCCCCAGAGAAATAGAACCAACAGGAGTAGAATATATGTGCATATACAAGGAAATTTTTCATGAGTAATTGGCTCATGTGATTATGGAGGCTGACAAGTCCCAATCTGTAGTGTGGGGTGGAAGCCTGGACACCCAGGAGACTTTATGATGCAATTCTAATCTGAGGAAAGTCAACTGGCGCATTCCCTCATGCTCAGGGAGGCTAGTCATTTGCTCTACTCAGATCTTCAACTGATTAGATGAGGCCCACTCACTTTATGGAAGGCAGTTTAAAAGTTTATGAATTTGAAAATTAATCTCATTCAAAAACATCCTCCAGGGTGATACATAAAACTCACCACCACACTAGGTAAATATTCTATGTCCTGTAATCTTAATCACAACCAAAACTGAATATGAAGAACAGTAATGAGGAAATATATTCATGTTACTCCAAAAGACTCCATTATATGACTTAAGTATCCAAATCTACCTGATATGTATCTTTTATATGAATATCAGTTATGAAACAGACTTTCTGGTTATAAATAGCTGATATTTTCTGAAGGTCTTTGTTTTTCATTTTGATAAAAGAGTGGAGTGAAATATTATGCTTCCTGGACCTCCTGCTCCACTTTCAGGATCAAGGCATTAATTTTTCCAGCTGCTCAGAGTGTTGCCTGCAGACAACTTACTGCTGAGTCTCTCCCCAGAATTACTCTAGGCGTTTAATAATATGCTTCTGCATTACTGATGAAGGATGGGGATGATTTATATCTGGGAGCTACTGCAGATAGCATTTGAGCATGGTGAAAATTTATGTAGATAGTCTGCATATGTAGACCAATCTGATTATATTTTCTCTGTTAAACACCAAATTTTGTTCTTAAGGGAAATTTAAAAGTCATGTTCTACTCAAGAATGATATTCCTTCACTGCTTTTACTCAGACAAGATCTTAACACCATTTAAGATGCCCAACCACATGAAGTACATTAACCAAATGGTTTTAGGTATAATTTTATATTTTCTAATTGTATATTCTCATATTTAATTGTTTTTTTAGTTTTTTCTTTTTATTAGAATATAATTTACAATGTTGTGTTAGTTGCTGCTATAAAACTTTGTGAATCAGCCATATGTATACATATATCCCCTCCCTGTCGAGCCTTCCTCCCACTACCTGCTCCCCACCCCATTCCACCCATCTGTGTCATCACAGAGCACTGAGCTGAGCTATATAGCAGCAGATGTGCTATATAGCAGTATCCTACTAGCTGTCTATTTTACACATGGACGTGTATATATGTCAATGCTATCATTTCAGTTCGTCCCACCCACGCCTTCCGCCTCTGTGTCAACAAGTCCTTTCTCTCTGTCTGTATCTCTATTCCTGCCCTGCAAATAGGTTCATCAGTATGATTTTTCTAGGTTCCATATACATGTATTAATATATTTGTTTTTCTCCTTCTGACTTACTTCACACTGTATGACAGGCTCTAGGTTCATTCATATCACTTCAAATGACTCAATTTCATTCCCTTTTATGGCTAATATCCCACTGTATATATGCACCACATCTTCTTTATCCATTCATCTGTTGATAAACATCTAGGCTGCTTCTAAGATCTAGCTATTATCAATAGTGCTGCAATGAACTTTGGCATACATGTGTTTTTTTTTGAGTAAAGTATTTAAATTGACATACATCATTTCTCAGTGGAGTGATAGCAGAATGTTCTTAATCATTTCAGTGACTGCTGGCCTGGCAAAATATAATAAAATTCATTCATTTTACACAGCAGTTCCATTATGTTTTTAGTGCCTTGGTGTACGATTTGAAGTCCTAAGTAATATTCATCAAGAAAACTATTTAACAAACTAAAGCAATTTCAATAATGAAAGCAAAACATGGCATTAAACTCTTCACAGGGTGGTGACAGTATCATAAGTATTTTATACAGATATTGGGGTATAGATAGAGTTTTGAAATAGGCAAAAGTTCTCCTAAGTGACTTTCTTTCTCTTTCCTAAATCCTTATACCTCTTTTTGGTGTGTAATGTCCTGGTCAAACTACTTCTCTTTTCACTACTGCCTTCCATTACTTCAACTGACACTCCTCCCCATCTGATAATGCTTAAGCGAAAGTAATAAACAATTAGCATTCAGTCCATTCTCTCCTTTTACAAGGGCAGAACCTCCCGACAAATAACTAAGGAAGGAGATGCTTCAACTCTCCTCTGTAGACCCTCTAAAAACAGAGTATGCTGAAAATTAACCAGTGATAATTGTTAGCCAAAGAGTCTTTGGATGTGTAATCTTTGTAGCAGAATGTTCCTACTCTGTCTAAGATTGCTTATTTTAAACAAACCTAGAACTTTGTGTTTATGGCCCAGGGCTTTCTTGAAAATGTCACAAAAGCTATGAAACTATCTTAGTATTAAATAAGGATGGTTCATGCTGAAATGGCAGGTTTTGTATAAGTAATATAGATTTGTGATTACTTAGGGCTGGAGTGCATTCCGATGAGGAGAGAAAGGGCCAGATTGCCCTGATGGTACTACACCTCTCCTTGTTTTTTCTCTGCACTGTATTTCCTTGTGTCATTGAAGCATTAATAAAGTTGACACTGGGTAAGACCTCCACTTCTTATATTTCTGATTTGCCAATCTAATCCTTTGTGCTACCTCAGCATTCTGAACAGAAGTTCCTTCCAGGATCCACGGTGGATCATCTCCAGGTTTGTCATACTGAATCAGAACAGATTGTTATAAAAAATGACTACATGCAAACATGATAAGATCGTTATTAATGCATTGTTGTTGTTTAGTTGCTCAGTCATGTCTGACTCTTTCTGACCCCATGGACTGTAGCTCACCAGGCTCCTCCGTCCATGGGATTCCCCAGGAAAGAACACTGCAGAGGGCTGCCATTTCCTTCTCCATTAATGCATACACCATAAAATTAAAAACAGTACTGTAATTAAAGATATGACTCCAATTTGAAAAAAAATTGGTGTCTTGGAAAGCTCAAATATGTTAAAAAGTAGATATCTGTCCACACTTAATATCACATATATTGGAATAATCTCTATATATTTGCTTAAAAAACTGAAGCATTATTCAAAGACACATAATCTAATCTATCAGCATTTCTTCTTGTTAAAAGGACATATTATCAACAGGATACAAAAACAGAGGAAGGAAAAATCTACATAGGAAAAGCTTTACCACACCAAGTAAAATGTCTTATATTTAAACATGAATTTGACATGAGTTTGAAGTTGGATGTGAGTCTAAGCAAACTCTGAGAGATAGTGAAGGACAGGGAAGCCTGGTGGCTACAGACCATGGGGTCACAAAGAGTTGGACATGACTTGGCAAATGAATACCAATTCTTAAACTATTTGATATGAATTTTTAAGAAGCGCTTAATAGAAATTTCATAAAAGAGTATACATAAATAGGAGTCTTGACTACTTGCTGATGCAGGTTTGAACAGATTTTTTAAAAAGATTAAAATACTTCTTTTTATACCATATTTACAGATTTCTATTCACTTGGAAATAGAAAGGTTATATTGACAAAATGAAGTCAGATGTGTTTAATTATGAAGAGCTTTTTCCACTTTGAATTCAACACAAAAATGAAGGTTTGTGAAATGAACTATGTTTCATTCAGGCATTTCTTAATGAATTATAATATTTCAGGCAAATTCCTACAGAAGTAAATATGTTTTCATTTTCTGCAGGTGTAAAAAATCTTCAAAGAAACACTATTTCCCAACAAATGAAACTATTTCCATCACCAACCAGCCTTGAAAATGTTACCCCTAGGAATAAAGAACTTTTCTATGGTTCTAAGGCTCTTGTTCAGGATCCATTATGTCAAAGGTAGATTAAGATATAACATTTTCCCATCTGTGAATTTCATATTTCACCACTTAATGCTAGTTCTCCTTTCTTTTTTCTAAGAAATAGAGATATTTCTTTTTAATGATGATGATGACTATAGCCTGTTATTATCCTCATGAGACTAAAAAGGTAATACCAGGAATACAACAGCTATCATTTAGAAATTATGCTCAGAATGCATCAGTATGAGCTCATAGAAGTAAATAAAGTGCAGCACTATTTGTAATTAATTAAGAAGTTAGCTTCAGTTTTATGTATACTAAAACCAAATTCAACAGGTTTCTTATTGCTTGAATTTATATGAACCATAAGTCAAATTATGTTCTTCAGTGTTTCTAGTGGTTATAAGCAATAAGAGTCTGAGTATTATGGCCTAGAAAATGAATGTTCATTCTGTCTGTGCATGATGCAAGAGTAACTTAGTAAAAATGGGAAACTATAGCTTTTTCAATTCAAAAACTGTTTACTTCTTTTAATTAGTATTAATATGTAGTTTAATTTGAACAGAATTTAATAGAAAGTATATCACATTTCCTGTGAAAATCAGTTTTCTAATCATATCATTTAATAATATTCATAAGAAGTCAGCAAAGTACAGGGATAGAACGTAGCTCACAAATAATTTAAATATGTATGCATATGCTTATACCTAAAAAAAAAGTTTATTCCTAAAAAATTGTTTGTTTTTAGGTATAAGCATATGTATACATATTTTAATTATTTGTGAGCTACTTTCTATCCCTGTACTTTGCTGACTTCTAATGAATATTATTAAATGATATGATTAGAAAACTGATTTTCACATAAGAAATGTGATATGCTTTCTATATATCATGAGAAATGCTGGGCTGGAGGAAGCAAAAGCTGGAATCAAGATTGCCAGGAGAAATATCAGTAACCTCAGATATGCAGATGACACCACCCTTATGGCAGAAAGTGAAGAAGAACTAAAGAGTCTCTAATGAAAGTGAAAGAGGAGAGTGAAAAAGTTGGCTTAAAGCTCAACATTCAGAAAACTAAGATCATGGCATCTGGTCCCATCACTTGATGGCAAATAGATGGGGAAACAGTGGAAACAGTGTCTGACTTTAATTTTCTGGGCTCCAAAATCACTGCAGATGGTGACTGCAGCCATGAAATTAAAAGGTGCTTACTCCTTGAAAGAAAAGTTATTGCCAACCTAAACAGCGTATTAAAAAGCAGAGACATTACATTGTCAACAAAGGTTCGTCTAGTCAAGGCTATGGTTTTTCCAGTAGTTATGTATGGATGTGAGACTTGGACTATAAAGAAAGCTGAGCACCAAAGAATTGATGCTTTTGACCTGTGGTGTTACAAAAGACTCTTGAGAGTCCCTTGGACTGCAAGGAGATCCAACCAGTCCATCCTAAAGGAAATCAGTCCTGAATATTCATTGGAAGGACTGATATTGAAGCTGAAACTCCAATACTTTGGCCACCTGATGCAAAGAACTGACTCATTGGAAAAGACCCTGATGCTGGGAAAGATTGAGGGCAGGAGGAGAAGGGGACGACAGAGGATGAGGTGGTAGGTTGGCATCACCAACGCAATGGACATGGGTTTGGTTGGACTCCGGGAGTTGGTTATAGACAGGGAGGCCTGGCGTGCTGCAATTCATGGGGTCGCAAAGAGTTGGACACGACTGAGCGACTGAACTGAACTGAAAAATAAACTTTACACACACATAGAAATACAAATAAAACTCCATAAAAAAGAAAGGTGACAGGATTCTGAATGATGAATATGTCAGCTTGTGAGATATAGGAAAAAAGTTTGGATGAATACCTAGGATTAGATATAGGTTTGCCCAAATACTTTCTTTATTTCCTTAAACTCTGTATTGAAATGTAAACTAGTTATAGAAAAGTACACTTTCACAAATACATAGTCCAGTGGGTTTTTGCAAACTAAACAAACCCTTCCAACTCGCATTCAGATTGAGAAATCAAATATTAAGAGTAAGCTAGCAATTCCTTCATGCTTTCTCTGTCTTTATCTCTTATTCCCATTGAGGGTAAGTAAACATTTTTCCTGACTGCTAACATCATGGATTAGTTTTTGCTTGGTTTTGTCATGTATATAATTAAAGTCATACAATATGTACTCTAGTATCTGCTTTTCCCCTCCCTCAAATTAGACTTGTGAGATGAATCTATATTTTTTAATATTTGTTTATTTGTCTGCATTGGGTCTCAGTTGCAGCCTGCAGGATCTTCACTGAGTCATGAGGGATCTTTCCTTGCAGTGCACAGACTTGCTCGTTGTAGCTCAGGCTCAGTAGTTGTGGCCACATGGGCTCCCTAGTGGTGTCCTGAGGCCTCCAGAGCATATCGACTTCAGTAATTGTAGCATTTGGGCTCTTTGGTTGTGGCACAAAGGCTCCAGAGTGCACAGGCTCAGTAGCTGTGATTCATGGGCCTAGTTGCTCTGTGGCATGTGGGATCTTAGTTCCCCAATCCAGGATCAAACCCACATTCCCTGAATTGCAAGGTGAATTTTTAATCACTGGATCACCAAGGAAGTCCCAGTCCATATTTTTGAGGTGTTGTTATAAAGGGCTAATTGTTGCTGGATAATTTCTTTGTCTTGTTGTTGTGCAGTCATTCAGTCACATCCAACTCCTTGTGACCCCATGGATTATAGCATGCCAGGCTTCTCTGTCCATCACCAACTCCCAAGTGTGTTCAAGCTCATGTCCATCTAGTCAGTGATGCCATTCAACTATCTCATCTTCTGTCATTCCCTTCTCCTCCCGGCTTCAACATTTCACAGCATCAGGGTCTTTTCCAGCGAGTCAGTTCTTCACAGCAGGTGGTCAAAGTACTGGAGCTTCAGTTTCAGCATCAGTCTTTCCAATGAATATTCAGGACTGATTTCTTTTAGAATTGACTGATTTAATCTACTTGCTGTCCAAGGGACTCCCAAAAGTCTTCTCCAGCACCACAATTCAAAGGCATCAATTCTTTTGCACTTGGCAGGAGATGTAAGAGATATGGGTTCTATCCCTGGGTTGGGAAGATACCCTGGAGGAGGAAACAGCAACCCACTCCATTATTCTTGCCTGGAGAATCCCATGGACAGAAAAGTTTAGTGAGCTACAGTCCGTAGCATTGCAAAGGGTGAGATATAACTGAAGTGACTTAGCATGTGTGCATGCACAGCCTTCTTTAAAAATATATATATTTATTTTAATTGGTGGCTAATTACTTTATAATACTGTGGTTTTTGCCATACATTGACATGAATCAGCCATGGGTGCACTGTGTCCCCTATCCCAAACCCCCTCCCACCTCCCTCCCCATCACATCCCTCTGGTTTCCCCCAGTGCACCAGCTTTGAGTGCCCTGTTTCATGCATTGAACTTGGATTGGTGAACTATTTCACATATAGTAATATACAGGTTTCGATGCTATTCTCTCAAAGCATCCCGCCCCCACCTTCTCCCACAGAGTCCAGAAGTCTGTTCAGTGTCTCTTTTGCTGTCTTGAATATAGGGTTGTCATTACCATCTTTCTAAATTCCATATATCTGTGTTTAATATACTGTATTGGTGTTTCTCTTTCTGACTTACTTCACTCTGTGTAATCGGTTCCAGTTTCATCCACCTCATTAGAACTGATTCAAATGCAATCTTTTTAATAGCTGACTAATATTCCATTGTATATTTTCCACAACTTTCTTATCCATTCGTCTGCTGATGGACGTCTAGGTTGCTTCCATGTCCTGGCTATTGTAAACAGTGCAGCGATGATAACTGGGGTACATGTGTCTCTTTCAATTCTGGTTTTCTCAGTGTTTATGCCCATGAGTGGGATTGCTGGGTCCTATGGTAGTTCTATTTTCAATTTTTAAAGGAATCTCCACACTGTTCTCCATAGTGGCTGTACTAGTTTGCATTCCCACCAATAGCGTAAGAGGGGTCCCTTTTCTCCATACCCTCTCCAGCATTTATTGCCTGTAGACATTTTAATAGCAGCCATTCTGACTGGCATGAGATGGTAGCTCATTGCGGTTTTGATTTGCATTTCTCTGATAAGAAGTTATGTTGAGCATCTTTTCATGTGTTTGTTAGCTATCTGTATGTCTTCTTTGGAGAAATGTCTGTTTAGTTCTTTGGCCCATTTTTTGATTGCATCATTAATTTTTCTGGTATTGAGCTGCATGAGCTGCTTATATATTTTTGAGATTAATTCTTTGTCAGTTGCTTCATTTACTATTATTTTCTCCCACTCTGAAGGCTGTCTTTTCACCTTACTTATAGTTTCCTTCATTGTGCAAAAGATTTTAAGTTTAATTAGGTCCAATTTGTCTATTTTTGCTTTTATTTCCATTACTCTGGGAGGTGAGTCATAGAGAATTTTGCTCTGATTTATGTCAGAGTGTTTTGCTTATTTTTTCCTCTAGGGGTTTTATAGTTTCTGTTTTTACATTTAGATCTTTAATCCATTTTGAGTTTAGTTTTGTGTATGGCATTAGAAAGTGTTCTGGTTTCATTCTTTTATAGGTGGTTGACCAGTTTTCCCAGAACCACTTGCTAAAGAGGTTGTCTTTTTTCCATTGTATATTTTTGCCTCCTTTGTCAATGATAAGGTGTCCATAGGTGCATGGATTTATCTCTGGGCTTTCTATTTGGTTCCATTGATCTATATTTCTGTCTTTGTGCCAGTACCATACTGTCTTGATGACTGTAGCTTTGCAGTATAGTCTGAAGTCAGGCAGGTTGATTCCTCCAGTTTCATTCTTCTTTCTCAAGACTACTTTGGCTATTCGAGGTTTTTTGTATTTCCATACAAATTGTGAAATTATTTCTTCTAGCTCTGTGAAAAATATCCTTGGTAGCTTGAGAGAAATTGCATTGAATCTATACATTGCTTTGGATACTATACTCATTTTCATTTTATTGATTCTTCTGATCCATAAAAAGGTATATTTTTCCATCTCTTTGTGTTACCTTTGATTTCTTTCATCAGTGTTTTATAGTTTTCTATATATAGACCTTTTGTTTTTCCAGGTAGATTTATTCCTAAGTATTTTATTCTTTTAATCACAATGGTGAATGGGATTATTTCCTTAATTTCGCTTTCTGTTTTCTCATTATTAGTGTATAGGAATGCAAGGTATTTCTGTGTATTAATTTTATATCCTGCAACTTTACTATATTCATTGATTAGCTGTAGTAATTTTCTGATGGTATCTTTACGGTTTGCTATGTAGAGGATCATATCATCTACAAACAGTGAGAGTTTTACTTCTTCTTTTCCAATCTGGATTCATTTTATTTCTCTTTCTTCTCTTATTGCTGTGGCTAAAACTTCCAAAACTATGTTGACTAGTAGTGGTGAGAGTGGGCACCCTTGTCTTTTTGTGATTTTAGGGGAAATGCTTTCAGTTGTTTGCCATTGAGGATGATTGCTGTGGATTTTTATAATAGTTTTTATTATGTTGAGGTATGTTCCTTCTATTCCTGTTTTCTGGGGAGTTTTTTTTTTTTTATCATAAATGGGTGTTGACTTTTGTCAAAGGCTTTCTCTGCATCTATTGAGATAATCATATGGATTTTATCCTTCAATTTGTTAATGTGGCATATCACATTGTTTGATTTGCAAATATTGAAGAATCCTTGCATCCCTGGGATAAAGCCCACTTGGTCATGACATATGATATTTTTAATATGTTGTTGGATTCTGTTTGCTAGAATTTTGTTGAGGATTTTCCATCTATGTTCATCAGTGATATTGGTCTGTAGTTTTCTTTTTTTTTGTGGCATCTTTGTCTGGTTTTGGTATTAGGCTGATGGTGACCTCATAGAATGAGTTTGGGAGTTTACCTTCCTCTGTAATTTTCTGGAAGAGTTTGAGAAGGATAGGGGTTAGCTTTTCTCTAAATTTTTGGTAGAATTCACCTGTGAAGCCATATGGTCCTGGGCTTTTGTTTGTTGGAAGATTTTTTAATTACAGCTTCTATTTCTGTGCTTGTGATGTATCTGTTAAGATTTTCTATTTCTTCCTGTTTCAGTTTTGGAAGGTTGTACTTTTCTAAAAATTTGTCCATTTCTTCTAAGTTGTTCATTTTATTGTCATATAATTGCTGATAGTAGTCTCTTATGATCCTTTGTATTTTTGTGTTGTCTATTGTGATTTCTCCATTTTCATTTCTAATTTTGTTGATTTGATTCTTCTCCCTATTTTCTTGATGAGTCTGGCTGTGGTTTGTCTATTTTATTTATCTTCTCAAAGAACCAGAATTTATTTAGCTTTGCTGATTTTTGCTATAGTCTCCTTTGTTTCTTTTTCATTGTTTCTGGCTAGTTTTTATGATTGCTTTCCTTCTACTAACCCTAGGGTTCTTCATTTCTTCTTTCTCTTGTTGCTTTAGGTGTAAAGTTAGGTTATTTATTTGATTTTTTCTATTGTTTCTTGAGGTAAGCTTGTAAAGCTATGAACCTTCCCCTTAGAACTGCTTTTACTTCTTCTTTGTGGTCTAACTCTCACATCAGCACATGACTAATGGAAAAACTGTAGCTTCTATATAGGCCTTTATCAGCAAAGTAATGTCTCTGCTTTTTAATACACTGTCTAGGTTTGTCATAGCTTTCCTTCCAAGGAACAAGCATCTTTTAATTTCTTTGTGAGAATATACCAAAATGTATTTATTTGCTTTTCTATGAACAGGCCTATCTTAGTTTCATATTTGAGGCTATTACAAACAGTGTCTGTATAAATAATGCTCATACTTGTTTTTGATGAACATGTGTATGTGTTTATATGCTTAACATATATACAGAAGAATAACGGCTGGGTTATAGGATCTGCATACCTCTGAATTTAGTTCAGTTTAGTTCAGTCACTCAATCATGTCCGACTCTTTGGGACCCCATGGACTGCAGCACGCCAGGTTTTCCTGTCCATCACCAACTCCCGGAGGTTACCCAAACTCATGTCCATTGAGTCAGTGATGCCATCCAACCATCTCATCCTCTGTGGTCCCCTTCTCCTCCCACTCTAAATGTTTCCCAGCATCAGGGTCTTTTCCAATGAGTCAGTTCTTTGCATCAGGTGGCCAAAGTATTGGAGTTTCAGCTTCAATATCAGTCCTTCCAATGAATATTCAGGACTGATTTCCTTTCGGATGGACTGGTTGGATCTCCTTGCAGTCCAAGGGACTCTCAAGAGTCTTTTGTAACACCACAGGTCAAAAGCATCAATTCTTTGGTGCTCAGCTTTCTTTATAGTCCAAGTCTCACATCCATACATAAGTACTGGAAAAACCATAGCCTTGACTAGACGAACCTTTGTTGACAATGTAATGTCTCTGCTTTTTAATATGCTGTTTAGGTTGGCAATAACTTTTCTTTCAAGGAGTAAGCACCTTTTAATTTCATGGCTGCAGTCACCATCTGCAGTGATTTTGGAGCCCAGAAAATTAAAGTCGGCCACTGTTTCCACTGTTTCCCCATCTATTTGCTGTGAAATGATGGGACTGGATGCCATGACCTTAGTTTTCTGAATGTTGAGCTTTAAGTCAACAACTGAATTTAGTAGATCCTGCCAAATAATTTTCCACAAACATAGTCATTTATATTATCATGTTCCACTGTCATACTCCATATCTTTGTAATTTTTTTTTTAACACTTTATGCATTGTGTCTAATGGGCATTACTTTATGGTTTAAATTTTCATTCTCCTTATCACTGATGAAGTTTAACTTCTTTCCATCCTTTTATTGTTCATTTAATATACTCTTTTGTAAAACATTTATGCAAGTCTTCTTCCATTTTTTATTGAGTTTCTTTTTCTTGTACATTTGCTTTCTTTATCTGACTCCTTCATCACTAATCTGTATTGCCAATACTTTTTTTTTGCTCCATTTACTGCTTATTCACACTGAATGGTGTTTTAGCAATCAAATATATAAAAATAATTTGCTCTGACACCTTTGAAATATTTTCTATTGTCTTAGACATATCTACAGTTGTGTATGGTATGAAGTAGGAATCAAGATATGTATTTTCCCCACAGGAAACTCCAACTCAACTGGTACCATTCTTGAAAAAAATCAACTCTTTCCTCACTTCACTGTAGTAACTTTTACTTACTTTTGGCAGTGAGTTATAATTTTTAATTACATTATTGGAAATAATTAAATTAAAAATCAACTAAATGAAAATGAACTATAAATGGACCAATAATGAGAGCATATAACAAACAAGGATTATGTTTAATCCAATTCTGAATATCTTGTGTATAATAAATACATTTTAAAAATAAAATGAAAAATAAAAAATATATGTAAGTCAGACTATAAAGCCATGATAGAATTTAGCTATGAAGGGCTTCCCTGGTGGTTCAGTGGTAAAGAATCTGCCTGCCAATTAGGGGATGCGGGTTCAATCCCTGGGCTGGGAAGATCTCCTGGAGAAGGAAATGGCAACCCACTCCAGTATTCTTGCCTCGAGAATCCCGTGAACAGGGGAGCCTGGCAGGCTACAATTCATGGGGTCATAAAGAGTCAGACATGACTTATCAACTAAACAACAACAATTTTGGGGGGGAGAACAGAAATCACACTAGATATAGGAATAAAGGGAAGTTAACACAGGATAACATTTACATAAGTATGGAAGGGTGAAAAAGCAAAAAGGCTCTTACTCTCTGGGTTGTATTATGCCCAGAACTATTAACTACAGAAAGCAGGTTCTACCCATAGACCTGGGGAACAAAGGAGCTAGAGTTCAGGCTAGTTATTGAGCAATGACATAGTCACCAACGGCACCTTGTGAGCCCAAGGAAACTGGTTCCACCAGATATGCAGAAGTTTCTTCTCCATTTTCCCTGTTTTCCAATCTATCTCTGCTCTTTATTGGCAAAATATATTAATAATGGAAAACTGGGGGCTTCCCTGGTGGCTCAGCAGTGAAGAATCTGCTTGCAATGCAGAAGATGCAGGAGACTCGAGTTTGATCCCTGGGTCAGGAAGATCCCCTGAAGGAGGGCATGGCAACCCACTCCAAGCCTTACCTGGAGAATCCCATGGACAGAGGAGCCTGGCAGGCTACAGTCCTAGACCCACAAAGAGTCAGACACAATTAAAGTGACTGAGGATGCACACACGCTAATAGAAAGCCACTGGCAAGGAAAAATTAGTATTCATAGAGTTCTCAACTTCAGCGTGAGAAAGCAAAATCAAGCAGAGTGCATTTGGAACTGAGAGACAATAGGTTAATAATGGCACGATGATATAACACATTTGAATATCAAAGAATAATATGCTATTTCATTTCACATTTTGATTTAGATTTACATTTATTATTTGATGATATGTACTAAGGCATAAGTCAAAATAACAAGTTACTTCATTCAGAGTGTGCTTATACTTATTTATTTGGCACTAAATTTCACATATAAATGTGAAGGTTACAATTAAGTTGGTTTGCATTTTTTTGAATCTTATTGGTATCTATAGTACGAATTTATGACTTAAGTGTGATAAAGTGTCTTGGATAATGGTTATAATCTAAATGTTTCTTATTTTACTGGGTGCATTATTTTTCATTAACTAAATATTGCTCTGCCTTCATCTTCTTCCAGTATCTATGGTGCTGGGCTAAGTCACTTCAGTCGTGTCTTATTCTTTGCGACTCCATGGACACCAAGCTCCTCTGTCCATGGGATCCTCCATGGGTTGCCATACCCTCCTCCAGGGGATCTTCCCAACTCTGGGATGGAACCTACTTGTCTAATGTCTTCTGCATTGGCAGGTAGGTTCTTTACAATTCAAATTTTCTGAAATGGTTACCATCATCATCGTTTATGTGTCAAAATATTTCAGCCACTTCCTTTAAAATTATACTATCAAGTGTATTTGCCATTATAAATAAGCAAAGTACAAAATGTTCTGATAACTTGCAAATCAAAAATTGTACATCTCAGTCTATTAAGAGAATGATACGGGAAAGGATAAAAATCCTCATTTGAGTGTTATCATTTTTATGTGTGCTGCCCTCAGAAATCATTAGGACATTACTTAGAAATGTGTTCCAAGCTTATGGAGGCTGCACAGAGCCATTTGGGAGAGATGTAAACATAGAACTGAAGAACATAATTTTAGCCTGTATAAATTTACTGGTTCTGTTGACTCCCTATCAGAAGAATGAGGTAATACAATGAGAAAACATCTATAAAGCAAAGTGGTTGTCATCAGGTAGGCCAAGAAAATATCACCAGTTAACTATATTTCTTGCTCTATTTAGTTATTTGCTATGTCAGAGAAACGCATATGCATAGATGATACCACTTTAATTGCAGAAAGTGAAGAGGGACTAAAGAGCCTTTTGATGAGGGTGAAAGAGTAGAATAAAAATTTAGCTTGAAACTCAGCATTAAAAAAAAAAAAGCTAAGATCACTTCATGGCTAATAGAAGGGGAAAAGGTGGAAGCAGTGACAGACTTTATTTTTTTGGTTTCCAAAATCACTGCAGATGGTGATTGCAGACATGAAATTAAAAGATGCTTGCTCTTTGGAAGCAAAACTATTGCAAACCTAGATAGCATATTAAAAGCAGAAACAAAAATAAATAAATAAAAGCAGAAATATTACTTTGCTGACAAAGGTCCATATAGTCAAAGCTGCTGATTTTCCACTGGTCATGTGTGGGTGTAAGAGTTGGACCACAAGGACTGAGTTCTGAAGAATTGATGCTTTTGAACTGTGGTGCTGGAGAAGACTCTTGAAAGTCCCTTGGACACAAAGGAGATCAAATCAGCCCATCCTAAAGGAAATCAACCCTGAATATTCGTTGGAAGGACTGGTGCTGAAGCTGAAGCTCCGATACTTTGACCACCTGATGCGAGGCAGTGACTCACTAGAAAAGACCGGAAAGATTGAGTGCAGGAGGAGAAGGGGATGAGATGGTTAGAGAGCATCACCAACTCAATGTACATGAATATGAGCAAACTTTGGGAGGTAGCAAAGGACAGGGGAGCCTGTTGTTCTGCAGTCAGTCCATGCGGTTGCAAAGAATCAAACATGACTTAAGATTGAACAACAATAATGGCAACAAATTAAGCTTTAGGAATAGTGAAGAAAAAAAAAAAAACAACATAATTTAAAGAAAGAGGCTTATTTCCCACATCTCCTACTGTAAACCTGTCTCAAAATATGGGAGTTCCAAAATTTCCATGGAATAAAGTTAACTCTGATTATAATGTTTCAAATATTTTAAAGTTGGTAATAAAATAAAAATTAATGTGAGCCACTGCAAAAAATTAAAACTTAGCATTGATAGGAAATACTGGTTATTTTCTCATTGTTCTTATAATTATTGTATGCACAAATACTTCTTTCAAAATTAACTTAAAAGAAAATACATTAGAATATCTAGCTGTTGATTTCTGATATAAGCAAAAAAAGAGATGATTTTTAAAAAATACACCTTAACTTTCTGTCTGTTCCATTTGTGTTGATGCCCAATTTTTCAGATGATGTATTATGCTTAGTCGCTCAGTTGTGTCCAACTCTGTGACCCCATGGTCTGTCAACCCCATCGTCTGTATTCTCCCAGACTCCTCTGTCCGTGGGATTCTCCAGGCAAGAATACTGGGGTGGGTTGCCATGCCCTCCTCCAGGGGGTCTTCCCAACCCAGGGATCAAACCCTGGTTGCCATATTGCAGGTGGATTCTTTACCAGCTGAGCTATCCGGAAAGCCCCTTTTCAGATGATACAGATAACCACATTCTAGTTAGGATTACAAAGTGGCATGAATCATAAAATTTCACCCCAAAAGATTTTATTAGCAACACTAATAAACCAATACACAAATTTCCTTTTCATTTTTTTAAAAAATTTTTCTTTCCCTTCACTGTTGAAATGGCTGTTAACAGTCAAAGGCTGGCAGAAATGGGAAAACAGGCAATGAAATGACTGTGGAGTCAGACTGTACATGTCAAGCAGGCCCCCATGGGAGCTGGCCAGCAGGGAGAATTCACAGGCACAGTACACCGTTGAGCTGATGGCTTGACAAACTTTCCAGTTGGGGGCAGAACAAAAATTACAGGTGAATGAATATAATTTCCAGAAATAGATCAATTTCTGAGACAAGTCAGGTCTTGAAGAAATGAAAGGGGACTCCATTTTCTTCAAAAAGTTTCCATTTCAATTTGCTAAACTTTCTTTGGATAATGATGATAGAATTATAGGAAATTAAAGACAAATATACCTACACACACATGCACAAATGTAAGTGCATGTGATTTAATATAAAACATATATTATTCACATAAATTTGTTACTTATGTGAATAACAAAGATCAACATGGATTTCAAATTCACATTTACTAAAGCTTCTTTTATTTTACTGTGGCCCCTGCATCACATCTTATCCGACTACTTCCTAAGCTAGTTGAAGTAAACAGCCATTCAACAAACTGTACAGGACACCTCCATTTAATCAGTTCCTCCCCTGCTGATCCCTTCGTAGATCAAGCAGTCATAATCTCAACTTGTTTAACTGTGTGTACACCTAAATGCACTCATTGGCAGAAAATGATGTTAGAATTTAAGATGATGACAGTAGCAAAAACTGACAGCTGAGAGGGTAAAAAGAAAACTAAAATGCTAAAAAAATAAATGAGGAGTTATACACTGCTATATTTAAATGGTTCACCAACAAGAGCCTACTGTATAGCATAGGGAACTCTGCTCAATGTTATGTGGCAGCCTGGATGAGAGGGGAATTTGCAGAGGATTAGATACATGTATGCTTATGGCTAAGTCCCTTGGCTGTCCACCTGAAAATATCATATTGTTCATCGGCTATACTCCAATATAAAATAAAATGTTTAAATAAATAAATAAATAAATAAATGAGGAATTACTTTAGGAGAATTTATGTCAGGAATTTTCAATTCTTTAGATCCTCAAGGTTTTTTAAGATATCACTTTAACAGTATAGTAATTTATTTGAATGATAACTATGTTTGAATTATAAAATTCATTTAATCTATATGATAACAGCAGTGATAACTTAGTTAACATTTATTGACTAATTATAAAATGACACACTATTATGAATGCTAATTGGCCTGTTAAAAGATTCTATGGTATTTCAAAGAACACAGAGATTCAAATAATCTTCAACTATTGTAACAACTCTTTGTGGAAAGTTTATTAGCATTCCTATTTGTAGTTTAGGGAATTCGTATAAATAAAAGTTAAGCAAATTGCCCAAGAACATTTCCCTTGTCAGTGGAAAACAAGGTTTTAAATCAAAAGAATTTGGCTTGAAAGGCAATATTAAACCTCTACATTAAACTGGAGAATGAGATACAGTAAGATAAAATGTAGAATTTATTCCTTTTTTTTGAAAACTGATTTAAATCAAAGTCCTTATATACAATAGGGCTTCCTAGGTGGCTCAGTGGTAAAGAATCTGCCTGGCAATGCAGGAGACATGGTTTGATCCTTGGGCCAAGAAGATTCCCTGGGAGTAGGAAATGACAGCACATTCTAGTATTTTAGTCTGGAAACTTTCCATGGACAGAGGAGTTTGGAGGGCTATAATCCATGGGTTTGCAAAGAATCAGACACAGCTGAGTGACTGAGCATGCACGAAAGCTCATATACCACAAAATATACATTACTCTGTTTACATTATTGACAGCTCCCCCACCCCCCCAAAAAAACAAAGTCTGCTACGCTGTGTGTGTGTGACAGCTCAAAAAAAGAACAAAGAAAGAAAGAAAACCCTACATTGAATCACTTTAAAAAGGAAACTTCATAAAATATAAAACAATATGAGAGAAGTGAGACTCATTTAAGACATTTTCAGCCTATAAATACACTTAATATGTGTTAAAAATGATATACATTATTACTTCTGCTCTTATTGTTTATTCATCAAGGCATGGTTTCATTCAACACTCATTATTTAATTATCAAATAGTTACATGCATCAGGTAGTGAACTAGGAAGCAGGTGGATTAAAAAAATAATAATAATAATGTCACAGTCTCTATCCTCAAAGATTTCAGAGTCTAGAAATATTAACAGATGGATTTACTTCTGTAAGGAAAATATATTAGTTTTTATTGGATATTAAGAGGAGCAAGAAGAAGGATACAGGACCAAGCCTATAAAGGTGGGATGAAGCAATGAAAACACCATCCTCTAGGATTTGATATGTGATCAGAGTCATGAAGAATACACAAGAATCACCCAGACCAATTATGGCTGGAAAGAACAAAGGATTTCTGTAAGAAATACAAAGGCAGGGAACACAATTTCCTTGGAGTAGGTGATGTGAAGTAGAGATTACCAAGAAAGATAATGGAGGTATAATTTTAATTAGCTTGCCTTCCAATCTGTAGTGAGAGGAACTGACAAGGCCAATTTGAAATTTGAAAGATTTTCTTTGAGAGATATATGGAAAAAAGAATTGAGGAAGACAAACATGGAAGCAAGCATACTGGTTAAGGCATTTGTTGTGGCGGTCTAAGAAAAACTAATGAGGATATGTTTGGGAACACATGTAAATCCATGGCTGATTCATGTCAATGTATGGCAAAACCCACTACAATATTGTGAAGTAATTAGCCTCCAACTAATAAAAATAAATGAAAAAACAAAAACTAATGAGGAAATAAATGAGGGCAGTAGTAGTATGGTTAGAAATTGATTAATAGATTAATAATTGAGGATAATTACTCAGAATGTTAAGACTGATTAGGCATATGTTCAAGGAAAGGAGTGTGAAAAGCCTTTGAAGCATGTAGCTTCAATACCTGGGTGGAGAACGGTCACACTAAGATACAAAATACATTAGGGGCAAATTGAGAGAGAATGATATATCCAAATATGCCTATACCACAGGTAGGTAGAAAATTTTAACAGGTGGTTTAATAGATGTATTTGAAATACAGGTAAAAGACTGAAGCTGGATAATATATCCTCTAAATTATTAATCCAGTAATTATTTTCAAGCCATACTACTACTGCCCTCATTTATAAAGCTATACAGTATAGTGGCTAGTATTACTGATTGTGCTTCATTCTTTATATTTGAAAATTGATGTGCCATTCATGGGCCAAATGCCCTTGGAAAAATTACTAAATATGTCTGTTTTAATTTTTTATGTATAAAATGACACAATAAAACCCTTATTTACAGAACAGAAACAGACTTACAGAGAACTAACCTATGGTTACTGTGGGGGTGGGAGGTAACCATAAGTTAGTTCTAAACTACCCCCAGATATATCATATAGTTCAATTTCCAGAGCATTTTCCATTAGTATGATGCTTCACAGGGCATCTGTGATGGAATCATACTATAAAAAATGTTTTCCTCTTTACATTGGTTCAGTGCACAGTGAACAAGACAGTGATCAGATGGTATGCGACTTAACTTGAAGCAATACATACCCTTTTCCTTTAAATATTTTTGTCCAATAGTAATTAAGTCCTGCAACTATTACACAGAATCTCCCATACCGATAGGTTTTGGTACATTAAGTTTCAGTTGTTGTGTTATTCCTTAAGAAAAGAAAATCATCAACTATTCAAAATTTGCTTGACTGACATGCAACTTTTGATAAGACAATTCCACATACACTTTGAATTTTAAATACAGTTTAAAATTTTGATATTCTTGACTCGTTCCATATCTTAATGGAAAGCTATCTTCAAAGCTATAGTGAAAGCAATTATATTTGGACACTTAGTAGCTACCTGATGAATTCAACCAAATAAATTTATCTTCTTTCATATCGTGCTCACGTTCAGTCTCTCAGTCGTGTCCAACTCTTTGTGACCCTGTGAACTCTAGCCCACCAGGGTCCTCTGTCCATGGGATTTCCCAGGCAAGAATACTGACATGGGTTGCCTCTTTCATATATTCTTGTTAAATAATATTTCTTCATGACAGAATGAACCACTGCAGCAAAGTATTATACGTAGCAAATTGCCTGAATAGTGTAGCAAATTGCCTGAATAGGACAATGCAAAAATGTTTCTATTATATTTTAGTACAAATATTGAAAACATTTCATCAATGAATTAAAAATAGAAATTAAATGAAATATCTATTAATTAACAACTATAACATTCCAAATGGGTAAAGTTCTATTAAAAGAATATAATCTTACAAATATAAGATTTCTGACTTACCAAGACTACAAATTTTATTTCTCTTAACAACTTTGGCCCAAGAGTCCTAGTGTGTTAAGAGTCATCATGCATGCCAGTTTTGCTTCTAGAAGTTTTGGCTTGATTTTTCTCCACATTCTTCATATTCCTACATAGACTAAAATGGAATCCACCTTAAACTACCTTCCAATCTACTAAACAAATAATAATAATATCAGGGTCAAATTCATGGAAACACGTGCCCCACTTGAGAAAATTATATGATTAAACAACAGGTGAATAGTCCCATGCCAGACCCCTGGCCAGCATTTTTTAACATGTGTCACTTTTCAAATTGGTTTTTTCTCTTGAATCTCTAATATGAAGTCATCGATTACTTTCTTTAGGAGTCAGAGATTGAGCTCTTCTTATTTCTCTTCATATATTATTTGTCAGTGATACACAGAAACACACATTTTTTGATAGATATGACCAGTTTAGCTCCCTGTAGAAAAAGTATCTTTCTTTCTGATCCAAGTCCATTTTTTTTTTTCCATTTGAATTTTGTGAAATGTTTGTTTAAAGCTTTGAAGGGCATGGACACTCCTCACCCAGAACAATGTCAGTAGAGAGAGTAGGACATTGATTTCTAATACTGTAACAGATTAAGATTTAACTCCTCTCTCTTTCTCTCTCTCTCTCTATGTGTGTGTGTGTGTATATATATATATATATATACATATATATATAAAACATATGTATTTTACTGAATAAGATAAAACTTTATAATTCAGAACCTGAAAATTTTATATTTTATTTTATTTCATCTCCTATTACAGGCAAATTGTCTCACTGTAATTTTACCTATGAAACAGTCAGGGTGAACTTATGAAAAGTAGCAGCAAAAAATATATGTGAATACTACTTGATCCAATTTCCCAGAAACCACGGTAAATATTCTCTTTAAGACTGGATATGACTATACTTTATTAGACTTGAACTGTATTCTGGGTAATTGTCCAGTAATAACCTTTGTTAAATTATACAAAGTCTTTACTTAACAGAGAACACAGACTCCCCAACTTCTAATATTATCATCATTCAAGATAATGAGCAACACAAACCATTCTGTTACCAATCTAAAAGCAATAAATGTCAAAGTAAAGAAGTATGCAATATTCTGGCCTGAAAGAACAAAGGACAAAAGTAATGATAATACCTCTTTATATTTGCAGTCTATTATATCATGCATAACAAATGATGCCATAATTGCAGACAGTGTTATTTTAACAGGTTATAAGGAGAAGATAGTGGGGGAGGTGAGAGGGTGTTTTGACTATTGCTATGTAAAATGCTTCAAGCTTCTTAATTTAAAATGTACAGCAAGAAGAGGATATTGTTTGTAGAGTACATTTGACGTTAGTTCTTTGAGTCGTATAAGCTGAAGATTTCAGTTTGATTACTCATCCAATTCACTGGATTGGTGACTTCAAGGTAGTTGGAACAAAGGACCTAAAAGAATATAGTTCTTAACTAAATCATCATCAGAATAAATAGGGAGTAGATAAATAGTTTCTAGCTGGTCATTTCAAACATTCTAGTGGAAATAAAACCCTGTTCCCCTAGTGGATGTTGAACAATAAAAATCACATCCATCCTCCAGCACTGCAGCTCATATATGTCTACGGCCCTGTGAGATACTAAGGTTTCAAGACTGTGGGGGGAAGAGATACTGGGGCTGCAAGTGAAGTCTCCACTCAAGTTCTGACTCCTCCCTTGATTAATAAATGAAACTATTTTAAAATATATTTTTTGAGTGAAAAGAGTCTTGAAGATCCTGTACTCCACAGAATTGCACAAAATACAAGGAAAGTCAGGAAGTTCTCACTTTTTTTTTTTTTATATACAACTTTTCCCCTTTAAACTTATCCTCTCAAGTTTATCTATAAGCCAGGCTTCAACAGTACGTGAACCTTGAACTTCCAGCTGTTCAAGCTGGTTTTAGAAAAGGCAGGGGAACACCAGAGATCAAATTGCCAATATCCGTTGGCTCACTGAAAAAACAAGAGAGTTCCAGGAAAACATCTACTTCTGCTTTATTGACTATGCCAAAGCCTTTGACTATGTGGATCACAACAAATTGGAAAACTCTTAAAGAGATGGGAATACCAGACCACCTGACCTGCCTCCTGATAAATCTGTATGCAGTTAAAGATGCAACAGTTAGAACTGGACATGGAACAACAGACTGGTTCCAAATTGGGAAAGGAGTATGTCAAGGCTGTATATTGTCACCCTGCTTATTTATCTTGTGTGAAGAGTACATCATGAGAAATGCTGAATTGAATGAAGCACAAGCTGGAATCAAGATTGCAGGGAGAAATATCAATAACCTCAGATATGCAGATGACACCACCCTTATGGCAGAAAGCAAAGAAGAACTAAAGAGCCTCTTGATGGAAGTGAAAGAGGAGAGTGAAAAAGTTGGCTTGAACCTCAACACTCAGAAAACTAAGATCATGGCATCTAGTCCCATTGCTTCATGGCAAAGAGATGGGGAAACTGTGGAAACAGTGACAGACTATCTTTTTGGGCCCCAGAATCACTGCAGATGGTGATTGCAGCCATGAAATTAAAAGACTGTTGCTCCTTGGGAGAAAAGTTATGACCAACATAAACAGCATATTAAAAAGCAGAGACATTACTTTGCCAACAGAGTTCTGTCTAGTCAAAGCTCTGGTTTTTTCAGTAGTAATGTATGGATGTGAGAGTTGGACTATCAAGAAAACTGAGCACCAAAAAATTGATGCTTTCGAACTGTGGTGCTGGGGAAGACTCTTGAGAGTCCCTTGGACAGCAATGAGATCAAACCTATCAATCTTAAAGGAAATCATTCCTGAATATTCATTGGAAGGACTGATGCTGAAGCTGGAACTCCAATAATTTGATGCAAAGAGTTGACACATTGGAAAGACTTCTGATATTGGGAAAGATTGAGGGCATGAGGAGAAGGGGACAACAGAGGATGAGATGGTTGGATGGCATCACTGGAGTTTGAGCAAACTCGATGAGACAGTGAAAGACAGGAAGTCTGACGTACAGCAGTCTGTGGGGTCACAAAGAATCAGACACAGTTTAGCAACTGAGCATCAACAAACAACAGCAACAAACAAACAAAAAAATTAGAGAGGTTGAAATTCTTTCTCAGTATTTTCTCTTTTTGGTCCGCAAGCAAAATTATCTTTGGCATGTGAACAGCATCCACAAACTGGTTTTCATAGAAATAAAATACAACATGTTTTCCCCCTTCAGGATATGTACAACTAACCATAACTTACATGAGAGTGAATAAATACAGTTTGTAAATAAATCACTGAGTTTAACTAGAAAATTCACTAAGAGAATGGAAGCATTTTGCTTTAGAATAATTGCATTTGCTCCACTCTATGGGTGTAGGATTCTCTAAGCTACTCTCTGCAGCAGGATTAGTGATGAGTTCCTGCCTCACAACTTTGTTTCTGCTGTCAATCAGCCAATCTTTGCCTGCCTTGCTCCCAGGGCATCACTGTACTGGTTGGTAGGTGATATTTTTGTATTGGGAGTTATGTACTAAACTCTGTAATGCTCTGGGCATTAGTCCCATCTTGTGCTTTTCTTTAAAAGACCATTATGGAATAATATGCCTTCATAGAGTTAGTATACAAATGAATAATATTCTGAGCTATACAACAATTTCAGTCTCAATATAGTTGCTATAGTGCAAGAAAGTGAAAGTGAAAGTGTTGCTCAGTCATGTCTGACTCTTTGTGACCCCATGGACTGTAGCCGGCCAGGCTCCTCTGTCCATGGGGTTTTCCAGGCAAGAATACCAGAGTGGGTTGCTGGGGAATAATTTTTCCTCAGTAAGTTTTGTTTCAAAATTAATGGGATGGTTTATTTTCTTTCTTAGAAGGACCAGAATAATCTGTACATATCAGTAACTTACAAATTGGAGTATTTGTGAAAATATTTTTTAAGATTTAATTCAACCAATATTCAGTGTAAGTAATTTCTTTAGAACTAGCATATTTTAAGGGTGACTTCGGAAGCTGTACTTATTTTCTGATTGGACTTGCTACAGAATTCAACATCTTATCTCCTTGTAAGAGTGTTCTTTATTTTGAATAAGTGGAAGACATTTTTTAGGAGTGTCCATCTCTGGCAAGTACAGTCTAAATTTCAGCTGCTGATATTTACCTTTAATGCTCTTAGACTCTTATTTAGTCATCTGTGGAGTCTCCTCCAGTACACTCTCTTTGATTTGTCATGAAACCAATCTGATAAACTTGCTTAGAGGTTGATTATTGCAATTTTGTTTAGTGTTTTTATTAAATTTGCTAAATAATATCTCAAAGTGTATAACTCCATCTTCTCAGAAGACCATTTTTCTGGTAGAAGCTTTTGGTCCTAAACCAAAATCTTCAAGGTTGTTTTCTGTTGTATGTAGGATGATTCCTTTTTTAATGCTCTAAAATTATATCACATATGTGACCTATTAAAAGGAAATTTAATTTGCTAGATATTTCTCACGCGATCCTATGTTCATTAATGGCAAGTATCTGTGTTTTTTACATATTGTATCTATTACTTGGAACTTAATAAATATTGTATATTATTTCTCTGTATAATAAAAACAAAGGAAAGCCTTTGTCATTCCAGATTAATGTGGCTATGATGGCCAAATAAAGTGACAAATTCAGGACCAAACACACTATTGTGGGTTTTAAGGACTTTGTGGTGTTGAAGTCAATTTTCAGGTTGTAATGTTAGATCTGAAATAATTAAGAAAACCAAGTATTACAAACATACTGGCTAAAATAAAAATATATGAGCTAACACATCTTTCAAACTACTAATTTATAACTCATCACAAGGGGCCACGTTTTGCCCTCACATATGCAGGTAAGATAATCCGTGTTTACAAGAGAAGTTCAGAATAAGTTCCCAACAATACAATTTAGCCCAGTGAGTTTAATTAAAATTAATAACCCATTATGGTGCAGTCATTATTTAGAAGGAAAGAGATCCAGACTTTAGCAAGATAGTCAAAGTTAGAGGGGAATAGTTTTCTTAATAAAACAATTCACTGATGATGCTACTTTAAGTGACTTTAAAATTCACTTTTAATATTTCTGAAGAAAATAGAATAAATTATTGCATTCTTTCCTACCTGAAGCTACCAGTTAATATGGTGCTTGCATTTTGAATTAGCATAAACTTTCCCACTCCAACTTCAAAAAATACGTTAAGGTTTAAGGCTATTTATTCTTAACATTATCTTAGAAGCTGTGTCTCTAGTACTTATTACTGACTGTCCTTTCCATTTGGCTCTAGATTTTGTTACAAAAGTAGAAAATTGGTTACATTTGGATAGTTGGATTCATTTCATAATTTTTACAGCATATCCAAAAGTTCATTTGCTTCAGGTCATTAAAAAGAAAGGCCATTTTAAAAACAAACACCATTTTCCATTTATACAATGCATGTTTTGAAAAACTGAGCAAGCTTGTTGGGAAAAGCTAACGTGTGTGTTATTTCTAAGCCAAAAACAAACAAAACAGCTGAATATCTATTTGTTATTATGTAGCTGAGGATTAACAGCTGTAATTTATGCAACACTTAACTTGGTTTAGACAATGACTACACACACAACTTGAAAACATAGGAATGATTTTCCCTGTAAACAGATGAGGAAAATGAGGCCTAAAGATAGCCTGTTAAACTGCTCAAGGTCAGATATTTAAAATAAAACCCAGTTTTTTTTTTCTAAAGT
The DNA here is from genome assembly GCF_019320065.1 of Cervus canadensis. Taxonomy (NCBI): domain Eukaryota; kingdom Metazoa; phylum Chordata; class Mammalia; order Artiodactyla; family Cervidae; genus Cervus; species Cervus canadensis. The sequence continues at coordinate 35,668,711 of NC_057412.1, forward strand.
GAATATCCCCCCCTTTTTTTTTTCATTTATTTTTATTAGTTGGAGGCTAATTACTTTACAATATTGTAGTGGTTTTTGTCATACATTGACATGAATCAGCCATGGATTTACATGTATTCCCATCCCGATCCCCCCCACCTCCCTAATATCCCCTTTTTAAGCATGACACTTCATTGCCTCAAACTATGCTGTGAACAATTTTGCTTGCAGTCCTGAATGTGTGAGTCACCAGAGAGAGCACAATGGCTCAGTAATCAAAAACTGGTGGAGATATCCTAATAAATTGTGCCAGATGGATATAAAGTTGACTTCAGAATAGAATATGAGAATCTATCTGGAGAAAGAAGAATTTTTTTCCCCCTCTTTTCCCCCATATTTGGTAGAAGGTGGATCCAGGCTGAAGTTTCTTGAAGCTAAAAGCCATTACACAAGAAATAGTATCCTTAACAATAGTGTTTATATTTTAAGTATATACATTTGCATATTAAAAACCAAATAATATCATGATTTCTTCTGAATATTATACAGAAGTGCATAATATGTATCAGCCAAACATATTATTTCAGTCTTGGTGAGCTGAACAACTCCTTGCAAAAATGAAATCGCAAGTACTAAGACCAACATGTACAACAAGTAAAAGCCGAGTCTTGCTTGGACAGTGGGAAGAGGTGAGCTGAAGCTACTATCCAGCCATCTCTCTCCAGTGATTCTGGGACAGGAGACTTTCTACAAGATCTCTTGGTCCTTTACATCAAAATTGTTTGGGAATCTTTAAGCCAGATTTTCAAAATGTAAATTTGTAATATCCTAAGAATGTATTACTTACATTTTAATTCTCTATATGCAAAAATAAAAATGATTAAGACAACCAAGCAAAACTTAGATGCTCTTTTAAAATAAATGAAGGTCAAGCCTTTAGCAGACAGATTATGTTCAATAAGTAGTGAGTAGATTATGGTCAGTAGTTTCAATGATGGGAAACCTGGATAGAGTTTCAAGACAGAAGAATGGACTATGAAACAAGCCCTGGAAAGACAGGCTGCCTCTCTAAAGCTAAGATGATGGATCCTCTAACAAAATAAGGAACTTAAAGTAATAGACCACTAGGTAAATAAAAATAAAATTTGTATAGTAAAAATATGTAATGATTACATTAGAATTGTTATATTATCTAATTTCAAAGGAAAAATTTGGACTAAACAAAATTATAAAATCTAAACTTTACCATAAAAATTAGTTGGTTAAATGCAATAGCTTGTTGTTGTTTAGTCAATTATCATGTCTGACTCTTTGCAACCCAATGGACCACAGTATGCCAGGCTTCTCTCTCCTTCACTATCTCTTGGAGTTTGCTCAAACTCATGTCCATTGAGTCGGTAATGCTATTGAACCATCTCATCCTCTCACCCCCTTCCCTTCCTGACCTCAATCTTTCCCAGTATCAGGGTCTTTTCTAATGAGTTGACTATTTGCATCAGGTGGCCAAAGTGTTGGAGTTTCAGCTTCAGCATCAGGCCTTCCAATGAACATTCAGGATTACTTTCCTTTAGGATTGACTGATTTGCTGTCCAAGGGATTCTCAAGAGTCTTCTCCAGCACCACAGTTCAGAAGCGTTAATTCTTCAGCACTCAGCCTTCTTTATGGTCCAGCTCTCACATCCATACATGACTACTGGAAAAACCATGACTTTTACTATATGGGCCTACGTTGGCAAAATGATGTCTTTGTTTTTTAACGTGCTATCTAGGATTGTCATAGCTGTCCTTCCAAGGAGCAAGTGTCTTTTAATTTCATGGCTGCAATCATCATCTGCAGTGATTTTGGAGGCCAAGAAAGCAAAATCTGTTACTGTTTCTATTTTATCCCCATCTATTTGCCATGAAATGATGGGATCAGATGTCATGATCTTTTTTTTTCTTTAAGGTTGAGTTTTAAGCCAGCTTTTTCACTCTCCTCTTTCACTTTCATCAAGAGGATTTTTAGTTCTTTGTTTTCTGCCATCAGGGTGGTGTCATCTGCATATCTGAGGTTATTGGTATTTCTCCTGGCAGTCTTAATTCCAGCTTGTGCTTCATCCGGTTCAGCATTTCTCCTGATGTACTCCACATAGAAGTTAAATAAGCAGGGTGACGATATACAGCCTTGATGTATTCCTTTCCCAATTTGGAACCAGTCTGTTGTTCCAAATCCTGTCTTAACACTTGCTTCTTGACTGTACACAAGCTATAGCTTGTAAGTATTATTTAATATTTAAGCTTCTCATAGCTAGTGAAATGGTTGCATTTGTTATATTAAGCAGATAAGAATATTTGCTTAATCTTGTATAGACTGTTTCAGCACTTGGGAATCATTTCAAAATTAGATATATTATAAATGTGTTGATTATAAGTCCATATATAAATGCAGCATTAATCTAATTCTTATCATATCAAACAAAAAATTAACATAAAAAATTCACCCCAGATAAGCAAGGATACAAAATGGTGAAAATGTTGAATGAGGGGAGAGTGATTTTAGAAGAATATGAAGGCAAGCTGGATCATTTAGATAAGCATTCCCTTCCCTGTTCCCCCACTCCATTTCCCTTTTATATTTTAGAAACAAAGGTGATATCTTCATTTTGTTTGAATCAACCATGTAATTGTTGAAATCCTTCCATCTGATTTAACTCTCCTATTGAACTGTATTGACAAACTCTCAGAGGTAGTTTGAATTGACACAAACACAGTATGTAGGCTGCCCTTCCCAAATATTGCTGTTGCTTGGAACAATGTTTATCAGCAGGGAATCAGCTCAGGCTGCACAGATCACAAGTTAATGTCAATTGACCCTGCTTCTTCTTATCTAAAACTGTGAAGTTTTTCATAATCTGGAAAAATATAGAGGAGTGCATCTGAACTACTCATTTCTAGAAATATGACACTATATTTTCCACTTTATTTTATAAATTAGTTTCTCAATTTATACAGTGAAAGAACAGTATTAAATGACAAGTAAGCAATTATTTTTTGGTTCATAATGTCTTCATATGAAATTGAATAAGATTCTGATAGCTTATGTAATTATGACAAAATCACAGCATCAAAAGTATTACCTTAGGACATATGTTTACCTACGACTAATTCATGTTGCTGTTTGGTCAAAAACAACAAAATTCTGTAAAGCAGTTATCCTTCAACTTAAAAAAATAAATAAAATAAAATTTAAAAAAATATTGCTTTCATTTTAGAAATCCTCTAGAAGGGGTATAACACATCAAGTTTTATTGTAAAAGAAATAAATTTGCAAAAATTGTTTCTACTTCCAGGGAATTTTTTTCCTTAAAATAAAGCTCTTGATTTTATTTTTCTATTATTAAGTAGTTCCACCATTGGTATATCAAAATTTCACAGTACTTATACTACCCACTAATATTTCAAGTGCAGATAAAGTGAATTTTATGTTGTCAGTTGTTTGTTCACATTTCACAACTTTGATTTCTCTTCAAAGAGAGATGGAGCTGTCACTGGAGTTAGAGATTTTCAAACCTGGAGTAAGTTAAAGTGCCAATGACCAGGCAGTTTATAGGACTTCTGTCTATTATACTGACAGATTCTCTCTAGAACTACCAGCAATTCTCTTTAGGGCAATCTAAAATTTACAATCCTGTTATGAGGAAGAATATGAAGGTGTTCCTATCTGCCTTTCCTTTCTACCTCTGGTCATACATAACCATCATTATTTCTCTGCTCAGCCATCCCAAATACTGAGAACATAAGCAGAACAAGGAAGGGTTTGGCAACAGAGAAGTTTATGGTTCAAAATATTTAACTGACCAAAGAAATTTTTTTAATTCAAATATTTTACAAATAAGCTTCAATCAAGCTCTCTGCTGATGATTAAAGGTGTTCAGATAGAAAAGAAGAAAACATATATCTTCAAAGTGAAGAAACTTTTGGCCTGTCATTGATTAGCTAGGTAAACAGGGGCTATTTGTTTTCAGATAGGTAATAGTATTTTCCCATCATGTTGTGGATGATATTTAAAAATAAATTGATTTTATATCTTAAAAAATAATGTATTTTTCTCTTACAGTAGCCACACTATTTTGAAAAGTAAGGCACAAAAAAAATTGCTTCCACAAAATAAATAGCTATATGAAGGCACTTTGTCTTTACATTTTCTGTTGTCTTGTTTCTTGGGAAAAATGTGTTTCTTAGCGATTAGAAATGGCTGTCATTTGCATCTTTTGCTTATACAAATCACACACATTCATGGTCACACACACGGCCCATGATTATGAAGCAATGGGTCACGTTGGGGGGACCTTTATACTCATGAAAGATGTCATAGCTTATACAGTTGACCCTTGAAAAACGTGAATTTGAAGTGCACAGTCTCACTTATGCACAATTTTTTTCTTAAATATGTATTACAGTACTTCATAATGAACAGTTAGTTGACACCTAAGTTGTGGAACCACAGATACAGAAGGCAGCCTTCTGTAAAGTTATAGGTAAATGTTTATACAGTTATATGCAAATGTTTGTGTGGAGGATCAGCCACTGTAACCCCTGTATCTTCCAAAGGTCAGCTATAGTCTCATTTTAATTGGCTTAAACCAATGGGCTGGCTTCTTTTATCCCATCACTCTAATGTACAAACTAATAAGATTAATGTTTCTAACTTACTTAACACTCCTTAGTTTCTATAAGGAACTAGAAAAATGAAAGTGTACACATAAAGTGGTTATAGTTCTGTGGGAGAAATAATTTGTCAGTGTTCACCAGCTTGTAAAAATCTAGTGCAAGAGCTTAAACATTAAATAAATGATGATATGCGTTTATTGTCACTGAAAAAAAAAAGTGTACACATAACAAAAGTGGATACATTAAAAGTACAAGATGAGATACAAACACAGCTGTGCTCATTTAAAAATAATTAAAGGCAGAGGAACAGAGATCAAATTGCCAACATCCATCAGATCATTGAAAAAGCAACAGAGTTCCAGAAAAACATCTATTTCTGCTTTATTGACTATGTCAAAGCCTTTGACTGTGTGGATCACCACAAACTGTGGAAAATTCTGAAAGAGATGGGAATACCGGATCACCTGACCTGCCTCTTGAGAAACCTATATGCAGGTCAGGAAGCAACAGTTAGAACTGGACATGGAACAACAGACTGGTTCCAAATAGGAAAAGGAGTACATCAAAGCTGTATATTGTCACCCTGCTTATTTAACTTATATGCAGAGTACATCATGCTGAATGCCAGGCTGGATAAAGCACAATTTGGAATCAAGATTGCTGGGAGAAATATCATTAACCTCAGATATGCAGATGACACCACCCTTATGGTAGAAAGTGATGAAGAACTAGAGTCTCTTGATGAAAGTGAAAGAGGAGAGTGAAAAAATTGGCCTAAAGCTCAACATTCAGAAAACTAAGATCATGGCATCTGGTCCCTTCACTTCATGGCAAATAGATTGGGAAACAGTGGAAACAGTGGCTGACTTTATTTTTTTTGGCTTCAACATCACTGCAGATGGTGACTGCAACATGAAATTAAAAGATGCTTACTCCTTGGAAGAAAAGTTATGACCAACCTAGACACTATATTAAAAAGCAGAGACATTACTTTGCCAACAAAGGTCCATCTAGTCAAAGCTATGGTTTTTCCAGTAGTTATGTATGAATGTGAGAGTTGAACTATAAAGAAAGCTGAGCGCTGAAGAATTGGTGCTTGAACTGTGGTGTTGGAGAAGACTCTTGAGAGTCCCCTGGACTGCAAGGAGATCCAACCAGTTCATCCTAAAGGAAATCAGTCCTGAATATTCATTGGAAAGACTGAAGCTGAAGCTGAAAGTCCAATATTTTGGCCACCTGATGCGAAGAACTGACTCATTGGAAAAGACCCTGATGCTGGGAAAGACAGGAGGAGAACGGAATGACAGAGGATGAGATGGTTGGATGGCATCACTGACTCAATGGACGTGAGTTTGAGTGAACTCCGGGAGTTGGTGATGGACAGAGAGGCCTGGTGTGGTGCAGTCCATAGGGTCTCAAAGAGTATGACATGACTGAGAGACTGAACTGAACTGAACTGAATTGATGACTCATGAGTCAAATCCTCTTTTGAAAAATATAGCTAAGAAAATATGGTAAGAACTGCTCTTTATAGATCCTAAAGTACAAATTTTTCTGCCAAATCAAAGTCACCCAACCAAGATGGCCTTAACATTACCTTCAGCTTGACTAAATTACAGACAGACTTTTTTCTTACTCTAGGCCCCTGACCTGTGAGAGAATATTTAGAAAACTTGTAAATTATTTCTCTATCCCTTTAAGATGTAATATTTTTTTTTTTTTTTTTAGTTCTTTCCAGTTTTATATTTTAGGAATGTGTTTCTCAAGATGCTGAGAGTCATCTCTTTGAAATACTATAGTCAAGCAAGATAACAGCCCTATATCATGCTTGAAGTCTAAACTACCCTCTGTCATGAAGCTAGGAGCATGTATACTAATATTATCAGTTAGTAAACATAGATGCCCTCTGATCTCCCCACCCCAACTCTTAAAACTCTCTACAACTCATTTTAGTGAAGTTGAGCTCAGACTCAGTTCTGGCCTTTATCTCCTAATACAGTAGCATTGAATAAAGCCTTCTTTGCCTGTTTGACTTTTCCCAATGCAACCTTTGCTTCAGTTCACACCTCCAGTGCTCATATAAATTAATGTGGTCTTTTGCGTATGTCTGAAAGTTAGTCAGTCAGTCATGTCCAACTGTTTGTGACCCCATGGACTGTAGCCCACCAGGCTTCTCTGTCCATGGAATCAGAGAACTCAGTGACATGACTGAGTGACTAACTTTCACTTTTGCATAGATCTATATGGCTGATTCTGGGAGTGAAAAACAATGGGACAAGAAAGTTCACTCATTACCTTCAGTGATGGACATAAAAATCTGGACTGGCGATTTTGGACTGTGTGAATGTATACATATCCTTGACACTAGTTAGAAGCTTTGTGTGTGTGTGTGTGTTTTCCCTTAATATTAAATTAAAATTTTAGTTATTATGAAAATGATTATTTTTTAAAAGCTCATACAGACTTCTTTTTTTTTCATTCCTATGGTTCACAGCAAGTGTGAATTATGAATGAACTCATTAATTAAGATCTTTGTCATATGTGATTAGTTGTAACAAATGAAAGTGAAAGTTTCTCAGTGGTGTCCAGCTGTTTGTGACCACATGGATGGTAGCCCACAAGGCTCCCTTGTCCATGGAATTTTCCAGGCAAATGTACTGAAGTAGGTTGCCATTTCCTTCTCCAGAGGATCTTCCTGACCCAGGGATCAAACCCAGGACTCCCACATTGCAGGCAGACTCTTTATGGACTAAGCCACCAGGGAAGCCACTATCTCCTGAGAATTTTATAGCCTTTTTGTAGAGAAAATATTTTTAAATTCCACTTGCATGTTAAATATGAAAAGGTACTAATGATCAACCAATCATGACTCTTGTTTTGCAGAAAAGGAAGCGAAGCTTATAAAGATTAGATAACTCTTCCAAGATTGCACAGTTACTTCTATGCAGAGGTAGGCCTAGGGCTAAGATGTTTTTTTGTTTTTGTTTATTTTATCTTTTCTTTTTTGTTGCTGTTATTTTCAATTTCTAGGTCAATAGCAATAACTCAATGAAGTCAAATGTTATTAATTAATTAACGTAGTGACATGGTTGGTTTGTAATCATAGTGCAGAAAGTCACTTGAGAGTTTGTCTTTAGCTCTTTAGAGCTAAATGTTTCAGTGTATTTAATTTATTCTCTTCAAATCTATATTGGTACCAACTACTTCTGCTATTAATGGACTTGGTCTAGGCTCAAAAATGTGAGAAAGACTCATTGCAAAACTTTTGATTACTTGAATTCAATTCTTAGGCCATGTACCTTTTTATATCAGTATTATGATGGAAATGTATGCCTTGCTTAAACACTTTTACTGTCTTTAGCCCTGCTCAAATACCTGCTAAGGTAAATAAGAGTTGATCTAATAAAATAATTTCAGCAGAAGTTATATTGCTCAAAATAGATTTTAAAAGTTTCTTTGGAATATATTCTTGTGGACATTCAAATGTCACTACATCCACTGCTATCTAATCTAAGAAAGTAAAAAGCTAGTATGAGTAAGATGTTCATGACACTCTAAGACCAAGCAAGTGTTAAATATGAACAGAAACAAGAATTTGCTTTTAAATTAAATGCATAATCAGTGACATGTCATTTCATTTCCTGAAACTCACTCATCCCAATATTATAATGTCAATTATGGTTTTTATACAAGATAATCTATAGTTTGAAATTATAAATGTTGGATACAAATAATCCTTTGCTATGTCTTCTATGAAGGTTTCATTTATTAAAGTTTATTTATCACATGATGATGGTGCTAGGTGATAAATGTAGGGGAGAGCAAAATATTTCAGTATTTTTATTTGTAAAAGGACATCGAGAGTAGTCATATTCCTTATTTTGAAATATCTAGTCTGTGTGAGAATAGTAAAAATATACTTTTTTAAAATTGTAAAATGTGTCTTTAAATTCCTAGTATAATTTTATGAGTAAAGTAACTATTTTATAATAGTCTTCAACATTTTAATAGAAGCACATGACATTTAAAATAAAATAAAACAGTAGTTGAGACTATGGCTATGATTTCAGGGTAACTAGCATTCCCTTTCATTTGTCCCAGCATGTCTTTTTCACACCTGATATTATTTGTCTACTGTCTTAGTTATGAAACCAAGTGAAAGAACAAACAGTTATATTTGCACTGATCAAATAGTTCAGGAAAGGTGTTTTCAGCAGGAAGGTTTTGGTAACTAATTCCTTAGGGCACTGCAATAAAATATGTGGATTCTGGATGAAAAAAGACTTCTTAAAGTGTTTGAGAAAAGAAAAAAATCTGCAGATTTTGAAAGGGCCAAAAAGCCCAGCCACCAGGGTCTTAATCACAATGATATTGTTTTGCTAATTATTCTTACTACTCACTCACTCTTCGCACTCACTCCTCTCCCTATCTGTTCACCTTTGTTTTTCTTTGCCTATGGATCATTTCATATTTACCCTCTGTTTTAAATTTTCCTCTTGACCCAAACCTTCTGCTAATTAAATATATTGGGGCTAATTAGAAATAGAGCAAATGGCTACTCCTTTCCTTGATTAAAAAGTTACCAATTTTTCTAAATTGTTTCATTTAATAACACATGGAAGTGTATTTCACCTGAGAGTAAATTCAGTAAGTAAAAGGGATCAATAAACTGCCTTCAAAGAAGTGTTATGTTTTGGGATTTCCCCTGCCCCCCCCTCCACTGAGAATATTTTGTAACTTGCCTTTTAGCCCTGAGATAACCTTAGCCTCTTTGGATCTAAGGTCAGCTCTGAATTTTCAGTAAAAATGTAAATTGGTCCATGCTTTTAACATAATAATCCATTCAACTCAGGTTGAGTATAGATCTCTAGCTTCACTCAATTCTCAGGCTGCATAAGGAGATGTAGTGGGGATTTTGATTTCTTTGGTCACCTTAGAGTAGTCTCTGGAAATAAGTGAAATCACTGGTAGGACTTCAAAGCACTATTAAAATGTAAGAAATTTTTGTGAATTTTATGCCTCTTGGGGGTATATCTTTGTCAGAATGAGAACTAAAAGAATGTTGCTAATACCCCCGAAAAATGTTGCTCACAAAACGATTGTAATGTACGAAATGGAACACAAAGGATTTTGGCACTGTCAAAGTAGAACCGGTACAGATCATCCCTGACTTAACAATGGGGCTTGTTATTCATAAACCCATTGTAAGTTGATAATATTGTAAGGTGAACTCTTGCAAGTCAAGGACCATCTGTACTGGACAAAACTGAATAGGCCAAGAAGACTTTATTCAAGGCTATTGCAGTAGAGAAAAAAGGCCCTAAGTGAGTCTGAAATTCAGCTCTGCAGAAACAAAGCATTGGAATGAGCTAGTTGAAGAGTATTGCTGGATGTTAGGAAGGAAGTTGATTGGTAGGATATTTCCAGCACCTTGAGTTAGTCCTGAGTTTGGATTTTTTCTTTTTTTTCTGTGATCAGGCCATCTGCATTTGCTAATTGAACTTAGGATACTTACCCACCCACTGAACTCCATTATATAGCACTTCTTCCTTCACAGTTATAGAGACAGCCAGACCCTAGGTCCTCGGGAAATACACTCCTGGGTTGTGATGCTCGCAAGAAGCTTGCAAGAATATCTACATCTCAAAGGGATAGAACAAGAATTAACTATTAGAAAATTTCCTAAAGTAAATGCTCAAAGAAAAGAGAGGCCAAGGGGCCCTAGAATTAGGAGGAAGATTAAAGTTTAGTCAAGCTGAGGAATAAATTAAAGCCTTCCTGGTAAGTACATTGAATACTATAGGGCATAAAAAGTCATTAAGATATATGGGGATCTATTATTCCTCTAGAGACAACATCAAAAAAGGTAATAAGTCTTCTCATAAACGATCCCTTTTGGCAACAACAGTAACACAGTCCTGGGCTAGATTGGTTCTCTAGGAAATTCCTTTGTTGAATTGAGGCTTTGTGGCTTTATTTAAGACATATCTCAGCTTTGCAGTTTAGGATAGAAACCAGAATCACTAAGTAGTCAAAAGGTACCGCTCAGTTATAAAAGCTGGAAGGAGAGTTGATTTAAACTCATGAGCAGATAGCCAGAAGATTTTAAATCAAGCAAAAATTTTTTCCCATTTTTTGGTTATTCCATTGTACACATAATTAAGTATAAAAAATCACCTTGTATTCTCTTTTAAACAAAAGGAGCCTTAAGAAACTTAATATAGTTAAACATTTTAAAGATGTGCATGCTCAGTCATGTCTGACTCTTTGCAACTCTGTGGCCTCTAGCCTACCAGGTTCCTCTGTCCATGCATTCTCCAGGCAAGAGTACTAGAGCAGGTTGCCTTTTCCTTCTCCAGGGAATCTTCCCAGCCCAGGGATGGAATCTGTATCTCTAATGTCTCCTGCATTAGCAGGCATGTTCTTTACCAGCTGAGCCACTGGGGAAGCCCAAAAAATTCTAAAGATCACACACACAAGAAAAGGAATTTCTAAAAGTCTGTCTTCACTTGAATTGAGAGGCAAGTTGCATTTATCCTTCAAAAGTCTTATACCTGTTTAATTAGTTTTTATGGGGGAAAAAAGGAGAATTATATCAATATATTACTTTTGCTTAACTAATGATCCTTTTGCCCTTTTGGTTAAATATTGTCCTCATGTAAACACAGCTTCGGAAGCAGTCCAGAGAAAGGATGGAGACATACCTAATTGTTGTTTTGATTTGAAATCTCTTAAAGCCAAATGAAGGGGAATAATGCAATTCTTTATTTATATTCTTTGAGTGCAGGGAGATAAATCCTCCAAGATTAAGTTCAGAAGATACAAAGAATCAAGATTTTATTTCAAAGAAATAAATGCAAAACATAGATTTACAGCAGCAACAATAGGATTTTAGAGAAAACTCTGGGTGAAATGATTATGTTTTTTTAAAGAAGACTAAAAATCATTCAAAGAAATAATGTTAAATAGTATTCAAGGGGCTGTAATTAACTAAAATTGTATAAATTATCTACCTGAACCAACAAAAACATAGTTCAGTTCAGTCGCTCAGTCATGTCCAACTCTTTGTGACCCCATGAATCACAGCACGCCAGGCCTCCCTGTCCATCACCAACTCCCGGAGTTTACCCAAACTCTGTCCATTGAGTCAGTGATGCCATCCAACCATCTCATCCTCTGTAGTCCCCTTCTCCTCCCACCCTCAATCTTTCCCAGCATCAGGGTCTTTTCAAATGAGTCAGTTCTTCACATCAGGTGGCCAAAGCACTGGAGTTTCAGCTTCAGCATCAGTCCTTCCAATGAACACCCAGGACTGATCTTCAGGATGGACTGGTTGGATCTCCTTGAGAGTCCAAGGGACTCTCAAGAGTCTTCTCCAACACCGTAGTTCAAAAGCATCAATTCTTCATCACTCAGCTTTCTTTACAGTCCAAATCTCACGTCCATACATGACTACTGGAAAAACCATAGCCTTGACCAGACGGACCTTTATTGACAAAGTAATGTCTCTGCTTTTTAATATGCAGGAGCAGCGGCTGCATGGTGCAGGAGCTACCCCACTTCCAAGGTCAGGGGCGGCTGCCAAGAGGAGCCACCCCACGTCCAAGATAAGGAGCAGCAGCTGCGCTTTGCTGGAGCAGCCGTGAAGACATACCCCACGTCCAAGATAAGAGAAACCCAAGTAAGAAGGTAGGCGCTGAGAGAGGGCATCAGGGGGCAGACAGACTGAAACCACGATCACAGACAACTAGCCAATCTCATCACACGGACCACAGCTTGTCTAACAAAAACACAAGAACATTTCAAATGAAAAACATCTGAGAGAATACAAATAGCTTTCTTTACAAATTTCAGACTTTAGAGAGAATAGGAATATGAATGATGACCTAAGTTTTGAAAATTTTTCTTCAAGACCTTTCCATTTAACCAACTGTGGAACATTCTAATCTTATAGTATAGGGATACATGCATCCCTTGAGTTTCTGGCATTGGTTGTCAAATTCTTTACCAGTTGCAGCACGTGGCCAGTGGGTATTCTTAGTGCTGTTCAATTAGTAATCATTTTCCTCTTCCTAGAAAGATGAATCAGTTAGGTTACCTCCATTGATAAAAGTGAACAATGATTATCTCCCATCTAGGTGATCTGGGCAGGGAAAGTGGTGGTGGGTGTTGTGTTACTCTTCGCAACACAATTCCATAATTCATAGTGTTATGAATTATGGTGGGTGGTGGGTGGGAAGTTACTCTTCACCTTCCAAAATACAGCCTTCATTTCCTGTGATTTTGTCCTGCTTTGAAATGTAACAAAGCTAAGAAATTGAGTTCTTATAGTGCTAAAGTGTTCATAAATTCTGATTTCCTTATTGTTTAATTTTTACTCTTACATTTTTCTTTCTTCACCTTAAAGGTTCCATGTGTACCCCATACAAATGCAAATGTACCCCATACAAATACCCCATACAAATGAAATGATATTTCTTTCATTCTCTGCCTCTGTTTTGGGATAGTAGCTAACAAAATGAAAGCAAGCATGAATGCATAAAGCCTCAAAAAATAATAACGACAAAAAGGGCCAGGGGATTGCCACAGCTATGAAAAACAAGAGATATCCTAGTTAAAGCGTTATCTGTTAAAGGATACTATAAATAGATTTCTTTAATTTCTTTGCTTCCTAAATGAGAAAATTGCGGCCATGGCAAAGGTCATGTCCAAGTTCACACCGGAAAGTGGAAGCCACATAAGACTTAAAACTCTGAGTTCTTAATTACATGCAGCACTCTTTTGACAAAATATCAAATTTGGTGAAGAATGAAATAAAAATAGGCATGGGGAGCAGTGCTGCAAAAGTCCTTGTGGTTCAGTGCCGTTTCACAACAGTCAGTGAAATTCCAGCAAGAATGTTCCAAATCCAATGATCACCATAAGTATCTGTCTGCACTTGATAAATATTACCATTTTGAAATGATTCCTTTAATGGTATTTTCACAAGCTGTTAATGGCTGTGGTTGAAAGAGGCTACCTCACATAGTCTGATGTGTCATAATTCACACCATAGTCACCGTTTTTTCTTCTAGGTTGATGGCCTCTTGTTGACTTTAAGTATAGCCTGCGTGCTTTTGCTAAGCTCACATTTAATATATCACACGGCACGATACGATTACACAATACTGAGAGCCTGAGGTCATAAATGCCGCTTCTGTAATTATATAACCTGCTATTCTTCATCCATAGAAAAGCTGCAGACACAGAAACAGTTGAGCATTTAAATTAAGGCAGGCAGCACATGTTCCTTTCTAGCATTATTTATGTGATACAAAAGTTGGAATTTATGAAACTGGAGTTGCAAAATAAAAAATGGAAGATGGAAGTTTACCAAACATATAACTTTCACAAAAAATGTTAATTTATTCCTTATAAGAAAGATAATGGATTGAAATAATTATATTCTGGCTTGACAAGGACTTAATGCCAAAGTGAATCAATACTTTCATGTTTGTTAATTGGCATGTAGATTATGGATTATTCATCTAATACAAAACATGATAACATTGATTTCTACCCCTTATAATAGTTATGGAGTACAGTTTTATCAGATTTCATTGCTGCAGTCATATAATAGCAAGTAATTATTTGTGTGGGGAAGATTAGTGCTATTTCGTCAACCTTACAAAATTACTCTTTTCATGTTTATGTTAGCATTTGCTACCATGCACATATTGTCACAGTTATTTAGTGATATCAAACATATGCTTTTTATGTTTTTTAAAAAATTTTGCATGTCTAAATTTCTCTCTGTAGCTATTACATAATTTACTAAATCATTTCCCACTGATTACATATTTAGTTAATCTCTAATTTTTCTTCTTATGAATAATTCTATATTGAATATCTGCATTATTAAAACTAGTCCTTCCATATAAATAATTAATTTCTTATGATGAATTTTCAGAAAGTAGACTGCTTAGGAAAAGAGCATATTTTTTAGTTTTTTTTTTTGAACTCAGGTTTAGATAGTGATTTTCTACTAGTGTTTAAATTATACCCCACAACATATTATTCATGATGGAAAATTAGGGTAGGGTAACATTAAATTTTAAAACAAGAAATGCTTGTGGTTTTTGTCTTATACTATAAGATTTAAAACACAATATTATGAATTATGGAATTAACTGTTAGAATAAAGCATGAAGAGAAATATCTTGTCCACATGTAATCAGAGTTGAGTTATTTTTTATTTTGAATATTAATGAGCAATATATATTTTATATCACAGGAATTTCTATTGTGCAATATAATGAAATACATTACAAAGAATGCTTAGAATAAAATGACATACAGGAATTTCAGAGACTTTTTAAGTATTAGACTAATTTTCAAGATCTTATAAGCAAATGTTATTTTTAGTAAATGTATAAAATAAAGTTGTGTGATACCTGATCATGCCACTGCTAGAAAAGCCATGAGGAAGTAGTCATCTTTTCCATGTTCTGTGAAAATCAAGATATATTTTCATAGTGTCTTTCTGGGATTAAAATATGAAGAAATTTTTCATAGAGGATAAAGATGGCTATTTTTCTTTCTTTCTTCCTTATTCTTCTCTCCAATCTTAAGGCCTGATCATCACTGTGGGTTAAACAGATCACATAAAATCTCCATGGGAACTAGTAATAATGTGTGGCTACATTTGTCTTTAATTTTTATTTAGCTAATTTCCCTAACACTTGCTTCTTTCTACTGAATGAATTACAAGTCCCCTCTGGAGCCATTAGATAAGCCTCTGAACAAATGATGGATTTTTAGATCTACCATCAATACGCTAGTGTGTGTAGATTTATTTCTTTTTATTTAAACAGAGATCTGCTGAGCTAATTACCCATCTGTTTACATGTCTATGCTCTTCCTATTCCAAGAGGATTTGAAATGACTCCCTGTTATTTATTGACAATTCTAAGAAAAGTTTTCTAGCTTATTTGAAATATTCAAATTATCCCAGAGGAAATAAAAATAATGTCTTTAAGATCATGATGGTGAAAGTGTAAGGATGCTCCTGAAGTTAAACTCATTTCCTCTTTGCTGGTCTATCTATTCCTCTTTCTTAGGCATTCATCATTATCAGATTTTGTATTCATTGTAAGAGAATACTTGATATAGGCTAAGTCTAAAATCATATCAATCTGAAAATGTATCAATTTTATACAGCACAGGGAAAGAGTATCTTGAGTTTCTTTTTGAATATTTTTGTGTATCAGTCAGTTCAGTTCAGTTCAGTCACTCACTCGTGTCTGACTCTTTGCGATCCCATGAATTGCAGCACGCCAGGCCTCCCTGTCCATCACCAACTCCTTGAGTTTACTCAAACTCATGCCCATCGAGTCGGTGATGCCATCCAACCATCTCATCCTCTGTCGTCCCCTTCTCCTCCTGCCCCCTATCCCTCCCAGCATCAGGGTCTCAATAAGTCAACTCTTCGCATGAGGTGCCCAAAGTATTGAAGTTTCAGCTTCAGCATCACTCCTTCCAATGAACACCCAGGACTGATCTCCTTTAGGATGGACTGGCTGGATCTCCTTGCAGTCCAAGGGACTCTCAAGAGTCTTCTCCAACACCACAGTTCAAAAGCATCAATTTTTTGGTGCTCAGCCTTCTTCACAGTCCAACTCTCACATCCATACATGACCACTGGAAAAACCATAGCCTTGACTAGACGAACCTTTGTTGGCAAAGTAATGTCTCTGCTTTTTAATATGCTGTCTAGGTTGGTCATAACTTTCCTTCCAAGGAGTAAGTGTCTGTTGATTTCATGGCTACAATCACCATCTGCAGTGATTTTGGAGCCCCCAAAAATAAAGTCTGACACTCTTTCCACTGTTTCCCCATCTATTTGCCATGAAGTGATGGGACCAGATGCCATGATCTTAGTTTTCTGAATGTTGAGCTTTAAGCCAACTTTTTCACTCTCCTCTTTACTTTCTTCGAGAGGCTTTGTTAGGTTGAATTGTCTATTCCTTTGCTGAAATCCCTAGGTCTTACAGATTACAACTTTTAGCCTCTACCTTATATCTTTTAGTTTTTCTCTATGCTTCCATAATTCTCACAGCTTCTCCAACTTTCTCCTCTGCCTCTGGAACACTATATTAAAGAATTTGAGCCTGAAAAGGATTTAGAGTCTATATTCTGGAAACTTTGGAGATAAAGGGAAAAGCTCTTGTATGATTGGCAATCTAGGATGGAAGGCAGAAAGTAGATATTTTCAATATTTCTACCAAAAAATTGTATTAATTCAAAAGAGCATCTTTTGCATTTTGTCAGTAGTTGTGTATTATGCATGTGGTTGGTTGTACTCATGCATTCATGAGTGGCATTCATGGCATTTACTGACCCATGTGCTTTGCTTTGTCTGTTTTCTGAGACAGAAAGCTGAAGATGTGTTAAATATATTTATTAGAAACCCCAAAATGCTTTTTAGCAAGAATTTTCAGATACATATACTTTAAAGTTTGCCTATATATTTCCTATCAAAATTAAGTAACATTCAGAAAAATCAAAGAATAAGTATTAGAATCAGTACCAAGAGAGTTTACATGTAATTGTCCTGTTAGATATATACACCAAAAATAATTCATTCACATTATAAACTATTTTGAACATATCCTTTTTTTCAAACTACATTTTGAATAAGAATGAACTTTTGCCTTATCATTCTTTGTGTATTAATAATATTTTAATTTTGTACATTCCAATTATTTTTTTAAATATTAAGTAATACAGTTTAAAATATTCTTCAAGCAAATATTAATCTTTATATTGAATTTATCATCACTAATGTCATTTTTCTCTTTGATTTTTTATATCTAGAAGCCTTGTAAGTATAGAATATATATATTCCTGTGTTCCTCTAAGAATTCAAGAACAGTATTGGGCATACTATTGTTGTTGTTTAGTCATTAAGTCGTGTCTGACAGTTTTGAGACAACATGGACTGTACCTCTCCAGGCTCCTCTGTCCATGGGGTTTCCCAGGCAAGAGTACTGGAGAGGGTTGCAGTTTCCTCCATCAGGGGATCTTCCTGACCCAGGGATCAAACCTCTGTCTCCTGCTTGGCAGGCAGAATCTTTACCACTGAGTCACCTGGGAAGCCCATTAAACTGATGGACTAATGGGTTTTTCATATAAGCTTATTTTATGAGTTTAAATAATGAAAGTGTATACTGTTTATATAACTCCCTTCTATTCAATTGGATCTGTGCATTGCAAATTCCAATATTTTTTTAGTAATGGTTGGAGTCTCTTTGGGTATTGCTTTGCAATTATATAAAAGGCAAGAGAGTTCCAGAAAAACATTTACTTTTGCTTTATTGACTATGCCAAAGCCTTTGACTGTGTGGACCACAACACACTCTGGAAAGTTCTTAAAGAGATGGGAATACCAGACCACCTGACCTGCCTCTTGAGAAATCTGTATGCAGGTGAGGAAGCAGCCATTAGAACTCAACATGGAACAACAGACTGGTTCCAAATACGGAAAGGAATATGTCAAGGCTGTATATTGTCACCCTGCTTATTTAACTTATATGCAGAGTACATCATGTGAAATGCCAGGCTGGATGAAGCACAAGCTGGAATCAAGATTGCTGGGAGAAATATCAATAACCTCAGATATGCAGATGACACCACCACCCTTAAGGCAGAAAGCAAAGAACTAAAGAGCCTCTTGATGAAAATGAAAGAGGAGAGTGAAAAAGTTGGCTTAAAACTCAACATCCAGGAAACTAAGAACATGGCATCTGATCCCATCACTTCATGGCAAATAGATGGGGAAACAGTGGCAGACTTTATTTTTTTAGGCTTCAACATCACTGCAGATGGTGACTGCAGCCATGAAATTAAAAGACGCTTACTCCTTGGAAGCAAAGCTATGACCAACCTAGACAGCATATTAAAAAGCAGAGATACTACTTTGTCAACAAAGGTCCATCTAGTCAAAGCTGTGGTTTTTCCAGTAGTCATGTATGGATATGAGAGTTGGACTGTAAAGAAAGCTGAGCACAGAAGAATTGATGCTTTGGAACTGTGGCATTGGAGAAGATTCTTGATAGTTCCTTGGATAGCAAGGAGATCCAACCAGTCCATCCTACAGGAGATCAGTCCTGGGTGTTCATTGGAAGGACTGATGCTGAAGCTGAAACTGCAATACTTTGACCAGCTGATGCGAAGAACTGACTCATTTAAAAAGACCCTGATGCTGGGAAAGATTGAAGGTGGGAGGAGAAGGGGATGACAGAGGACGAGATGGCTGGATGGCATCACCAACTCAATGGACATAAGTTTGAGTAAACTCTGGGAGTTGGTGGTGGGCAGGGATGCCTGGCCTGCTGCAGTCCATGGGGTCTCAGAGAGTCAGACACGAGTGAGCGACCGAACTGACTGAGGAAGCAGTTTGTTATCTAGGTATTCTGTTCAATTTTATGAGGCTAATGCACTGTCATAGGTGGAAAACATTCTAGCCTAAGACCAGATAAGTCTGGGATAAGTATGGGATAAGTCTCAACCATATCCCAATCCATTGTATATTTTCATATAATTTATATTACATCTTTCTAGTCTTTTGTTTTTATTTTATTTTTATTTTATTTTATTTGTTTGACTCTTTGTGACCCCATGGACTATACAATCCATTTAATTCTCCAGGCCAGAATACTGGAATGCATAGCGTTTCCCTTCTCCAGGGGATCTTCCCAACCCAGGGATCGAACCCAGGTCTTCCATGTTGCAGGTGGATTCTTTACCAGCTGAGCCATAAGAGAAGCCCAAGAACACTGGAACGGGTAGCCTGTCCCTTCTCCAGAGGATCGTCCCGACCCAGGAATTGAACTGGGGTCTCTTGCATTGCAGGTGAATTCTTTACCAACTGAGCTATCCGGGAAGCCCAATGTCTCTTTTTATGGTCTGTTTAAATGCAAATTTTATGGTCTGTTTAAAGGATTAAGTCAAAAAAAAAAAAAATAAAGGATTAAGTCAAATACATCTCAATAATTAGGGTTTTCTCTCTAATATAATGTTTATCATTTCCTATGAAACAAACCAGATTAAGTAGGTATTTTCTAAGTAGAGGTTTTCTAATCAAGAAACTCTTCTGTGTAGACCTGGTTAGCATCTGGCTTTTATTCCCCATGAGTATCATCCTGTTTTTTCACAATGCAACTGTATTGCCTCAATGAGTGAAACAGTGACTGCACATAAAACACCCTTTGGTCAAGGTCTGTGTTTCCTTAGAAATGCTACCATCAATTGATCCATCATCATTAGCTCTATAATAGCCAGCATTGATTACAGCACTCAGTTTAGTTCTACAAGGATTCAGGTGGTATCCAGCTTCCTTCTTCCTTAAAGGATTTGAATTTCCACAAGAGACTTGTTTCAAATGAAAATATACTATAACAGAACTGCAATTGATTTATAGAATTAAGCATTTGGAATAGCTCTGAGCACAATACTAGAAATGTATTATTTGTATAAAAATAGAGAATTACAGTCATTAAAAGATTGCAAAGTCAAGGTGCCTTTGACTTTGTTTAAGTAAAATGAGTGATTCTAAGACCCTTTACAAAGAGGAAATAAAATATTTTCCAGTCCCCTTCATAAAGTAAATTTGAATGCTTTCACAGAAGTAACTGTAAGTGTGGTTGAACTAGAAAGAACTGGTTCCCTTTGTAGATTGCTTGCTGTGTTACTGAGTCAAACTAATTCATGGATCAAAATGAAGGCAAATAAATTCTATATTTAAAAAAATAGTGGTGGAAGTGCCAGTGAGCAGATTTGCTGGAAACCATCAACAAACTTGATTCACATGGCAGATGCTGACTTCTATGTATTTGTAACTGAGTTTGAGGCCAGGTCCTGAAAGCCTATTTCAAATAAAGACTGTATTATTAGGTGACTCCTTGATAGAAATTCTATCTGAAGCTTTGGGTCACAATTGGACAGATTTGTAGTTTGACAGATAACATATGATACAACTAAACCTATAGTCCTGACTCAGACAGGCTAGAAATATATGATGTTTTCTCTGTGCTATCTGTAACAGAATGAATTTGATAAAGGAAACTGAGGAGACTGTCTTGACATCATTTCAGTTTTTTTCTTTTTTTTAACAATCTCTTTTCATCTAATCTTTTGGAGGGTTAGTGTCTCATTTTTTTTTTTTTCTGCTAGTATTTCATAGTGACCCTCAACTAACATTCAAAGATTCCCCACCCCCCTGCTATACATGCATGTTAGGAAAACATAGCTCTGTTAGCATGTATATGTGTTGGACCAAGCTAATCTTGGACTTATACTAAATTATTTAACTTGTGATGGGGTGCACTGTTTTTTAATACCAATTACTTAAAAGCATTTTAGAGCCAGACTTAATGATGTATAAATTACTTGATGTGGGTTAACAAGGCAGTATGACTGTCTATCTGGACCCCAACTTGAGTGATTAACCCGTTGGTTTATTTCTTCACCTAAGAATCATTTTCCTCCAATTTGTTCTCTGGGAAATCATGATTCTATTTTCTCCTGACCCTTTGATTTTTATCCAACCATTTGTGACACTCTGAGCTGAGGATCTTTATTCTACCTTTTATCAATTACAACTATCTGTGATTTTTTGGATAATTTTTCCTTGTCCTCTAGGTTTCAACAATGTCTCAATAATAATTTAGACGACATCAATCCTAAAATACATGGACTGTATGACTTTACCCAAGGGAAATGATTACTGGCATAGCTTCAAATAAGACTGTTCTGTTAAGTGGTGGCAAATATAAAATTAACAATAGTCAAAAGGTGATAATTACCTTTGCACATGATATTATTTTGGATGTAATTGCCAATGCCATAAAAGTAAAAAAGAATCCTCAAAGTTAAGAAATCAGTACAATCAACCAAAACTAGAATTCTGTCAATGTAGGAATAAGGCAATACACTTGTCAGCCAATGAAAACATGACATTTAAAATGAGAAAATGCTGGTTAGGCATATAATACTAAAAACACAGAAACATTCTTTAGTTTTTGCTATATCGTTTCAACTATAAATGCCATCAAATTGTGCAGAAATCAAAATATTAAAATATTTAGAATTTTAAAACTCTACAGTATTGATTTAGCTTCATTTTAGCAATTTGCCTTTTCTTAGAGATATCTGTATTTTCCAGTATTTTAAGTTATCAGCTTCTATGTAATCTATGTTGAATTTGAAAAAATTGTGTTGGAAAATAAACTCATGAAGATTATTACTATTAATGTCTTACTCAGAGTATACATTTAACTTTTACTTCAAATAATCTTGAAATTGTTTTTTTAAATTGAACATTGCCTCAGTAACTATTTTACATGTCCTCATATTTTGAAAAAAAGTTATTTTATTTTTCAATTAATTATAATATTTAAGAGGAAGCAAGAGATACCTGGACTAACAGGAAAGTTTGGCCTTAGAGTACAAAATGAAGCAGGGCAAAGGCTAATAGAGTTTTGCCAAGAGACCACACTGGTCATAGCAAACACTGTCTTCCAACAACACAAAAGACGACTCTACACATGGATATCACCAAATGGTCAATACTGAAATCAGATTAATTTTATTCTTTGCAACCAAAGATGGAGAAGCTGTATGCAGTCAGCAAAAACAAGACCTGGAGCTGACTGTGCCTCATATCATGAGTCCCTTATTGCAAAAAGTAGGCTTAAGTTGAAGAAAGTAAGGAAAGCCACTAGACATTTCTGGTTTACCTAAATCAAATCCCTTATCCTTATACAGTGGAGGTGACAAATAAATTCAAAGGATTAGATCTAGTAAAGTGCCTGAAGAACTATGGACAGAGGTTCATAATACTGTACAGGAGTCAGTGACCAAAACCATCCTAAAGAAAAAGACATGCAAGAAGGGAAATTGGTTGTCTGAGGAGGCTTTACAAATAGCTGAGGATTGGGAACACAGGTACACCCATGGCTGATTCATGTCAATGTATGGCAGAAAGCACTACATTATTATAAAGTAATTAGCCTCCAATTAAAATAAAGTAATTAATTAAAAAAAACCAAATAGCTGAGGAAAGAAGAGAAGCAAAAGGCAAGAGAGAAAAGGGAAAGATATACACAGTTGAATGTGGAGTTCCAGAGAATAGCAAGGTGAGATAAGAAGGCCTTCTGAAATGAACAATGCAAAGAAATAGAGGAAGACAATAGAAAGGAAAAGACTAAAGATTTCTTCAAGAAAATTAGAGATATCAAGGGACAATTCATGGAAGGATGGGTATGATAAAGGACTGAAATGGTAAGGACCTAACAGAAGCAGAAGATATTAAGAGGAGGTAGTGAGGATACACAGAAGAACTATACAACAAATGTCTTAATTACCCAGATAAACACTATGGTGTGGTCACTCACCTTGAGCCAGACACCCTGGACTGTTGAGTTAAGTGGGCCTTAGGAAGCATTACTACAAATAAAGCTGGAGGAGGTGATGGAATTCCAGCTGAGCTATTTCAAATCCTAAAGGATCTGCTGTTAAAAGTGCTGCACTCAATATGCCAGTAAATTTGGAAAACTCAGCAGTGGTCAGAGGACTGGAAAAGGTCAGTTTTCATTCCAATTTCAAAGAAGGGAAATGTCAAAGAATGTTCAAACTACTGCACAATTGTACCCATTTCACATGCAAGCAAAGTAATGCTCAAAATCCTTCAAGCTAAGCTTCAACAGTAAATGAACTAAGAACATCAAGAGGTACAAGCTGGATTTAGAAAAGGCAGAGGAACTAGAAGTCAAATTGCCCACATCCATTGGATCATAGAAAAAGCAAAAGAATTCCAGAAAAACATTTACTTCTGCTTTATTGATTATGCTAAAACCTTTGACTGTGTGAGTCCCAGCAAATTGTGGAAAACTCTTCAAGAGATGGGAATATCAGACCACATCACCTGCCTCCTAAGAAACCTGTATGTAGGTCAAGAAGCAACAGTTAGAACTGGACTTGGAACAACAGACTGGTTCCAAATTAGAAAGGAGTACAGTCAAGGCTGTATATTGTCACCCTGCTTATTTACCTTAAATGCAGAATGCATCATGAGAAATGCTGAACTGGAGGAAGCACAAGCTGAAATCAACATTGCCAGGAGAAATATCAGTAACCTCAGATATGCAGATAACACCACCCTTAAGACAGCAAGTGGAGAAGAACTAAAGAGCCTCTTGATGGAAGTGAAAAAGGAGAGTGAAAAATTTGGCTTAAAACTCAGCATTCACAAAACGAAGATCGTGGCATCCAGTCCCATCACTTCATAGCAAATAAATAGGGGAAATTGGAAACAGTGACAGATTTTATTTTCTCGGGCTCTAAAATCACTGCAGACCGGGATCACAGCCATGAAATTGAGACCCTTCCTCCTTGGAAGAAAAGCTATGACAAACCTAGACAGCACATTAAAAAACAGAGACAACACTTTGCCAACAAAGGTCCATATAGTCAAAGCTATGGGTTTTCTAGTAATCATGTGTGGATGTGAGAGTTGGACCATAAAGAAGGTAGAGTGCCAAATAATTGATGCTTTCAAAATGTGGTATTGGAGAAGACTCTTGAGAGTCCCTTGAATAGCAAGGAGATCAAGCCAGTCAATCCTAAAGGAAATAAACCATGAATATTCATTGGAAGGACTGATGCTGATTGCTGAAGCTCCAATACTTTGGCTCCCTGATGCGAAGAGCTGATTCATTGGACAATACCCTGATCCTGGGAAAGATTGAGGGCAGGAGGAGAAGAGGGCAAGAGAAGATAAGATGGTTGGATGGCATCATCAACTCAATGCACATGAATTTGAGCAAATCCAGGAGACAGTGAAGGACCAGGAAGCCTGGCGTGCTTCAGTCCATGAGGTCACAAAAAGTGGAACATGACTGAGTGTCTGAACAACAAGACTCCTATTTTTATTATGGACACACTTTTTCATAATGACAAAACCATGTTTGTCATAATGACAAAAACATTGTAGTATGAATTATTATGTAGGTCAGATAAAACTTTGTAAATAAGTTTTGAATGTAAGACTCTCTTTCATTGAGTCACTTACTGAGAGTTGTCACAAGTGAAAGCAACTCTCATTTCCTCTGTGACATTAGCCAAGTTATTGAACCTTCCTAAGACTTGAATTCATTTCTTTTCCATCTACATATAAAGAATATGAATTACCTAACATATTACTATATAGACTATCCCAAACTAAGAAGTCCTTGGCTCTTTGTGTATGTGTATATGAGTTGTATGTGTGTCTGTGTGAGAGAGAGAGAGGAATTTTTACTTTCCCTAAAAGTTGAGCTCACTTTGGCATTAATTCTGAGCAAGAGGTATAGATTGATTTTACCCTAATCCATGCTCTGCTTCTAAGAAAAGCAAAAATGAATATGAAGTGGAGTCAGAGTTATTTTTCAGTAACAACCAGTTTGAAGAGACCCTAAAAGCTGTTGTCAGATCCCATGCAAGCTGGGCATTTTGACTAAAAGCTTGACTTCTACTTGACTTCCAATCAGACTAACATTTAATGATCACTGAAGCTTAAGGCATGCCTTCAATGCTGGGATATCCTGAGAGTTTTGAGCTACATAAATAATTATGTTTCCATCTTCCATAGCATTCTCATTATCTGTGGTGTCTGTTCTTACTCAACCTAAATTCACCTCACCTAATACTAGTCTTCTGTTCTTGTCTGCCACAATCTTCACTCTTTTTAAGCAGTAAATATTAAATTTCTTAGGTACTGAAAAATAATAATCTAAAAAGGCAGAACATACTATGAAATTGACATTGTATGGTTTAAAAGACTAGCCTTCGAACACAAAACATTAAAAAAAATAATGTAAAAAAAGTTACATTTTCGAACAGAAAATTAAACCATTACTACTTACAGTAGGAAGGAAAATAATCAGAAAAAGTTAGGGCAAGTGAATGTAGACACAGGAGAGGCCAGATTCTGTTACAATTATTGTTATGCAGATATAGCAAAACATTCAATTTTATGCATATATACACATATATCTTTTTTGCTAAAACAAAAACATAGCACTTACAATTTAACCTTCTTTCTTTGTCCCTTGCTTTGAAATAGCCCATGGTAAGCTATCTAATTTTTGTTGTTTTCAGTGGTCATTTTCTAGAAAATTCATGATTTAGTGTATTAAGAATATCCTACATTGACAAAAACCACTACAATATTGTAAAGTAATTAGCCTCCAACTAATAAAAATAAATGAAAAAAAAAAGAATATCCTAATGTCCTTTCAAAGTGCTGGTATGCATGTTATTTTCTGATGGGTGAAATGTGCTTTAATATTTGTATTTTTGAGGTCATTCTAGGCCTACAATTTAAGGCTTCATGAAGATATATGGATTATATAATACTTTAAAGCCTTATGGAAAATGAATTCTTGTTGGCCTACTTCACAGATATTTGTGACAGGAAACTTTCTGCCATAGGCTTATGGTTAGTAATTTGAGTGATTTACATGTTAGTCCTATCTAATTATCTTTCTGAGATTTTTCTGTAGCTGTGAACTATGATCCCTGCTAATATATGTCTAGGTACTAATCATTACTAATTAACAACTTCTGTCAAAAATTACTTTTTATATTATTGGATTGGCATAAATATTTGATATGCAATTTATTTGGAAATTCAATGATTTATTTCAGAAATTATAAAAGCAAGTTTTCAGTTTTCTCTTATTATTCAAACATAGTATGATTTTTATATAGATAAAGTACATTTTCTTCAGTCAGATGTACTGGAAAAGAACCTAAATTTAGATATAAAACCTCTACTTCAGCAACAGATTTTGTGAAGCTTTTTTCTTTGATTCCTTGCTAGTCACAAAACTATTTCATGCAATTATCTGACTTGAATGCTATGTTTTAAAATGGATAATCTATTATTATTACTACTTCCACCCTGAGTAACACTGATCTATGGGTACATTTTATAATTAAGGTCAATTAAATCATCTCAGAAGCAACTCTGTACAAGGAAATGTTAAGATCGTCCAGGACTACCCAGGTGGCGGCTTCCCTGGTAAACAGTCTGCCTGCAATGTAGGAGACCTGGATTCCATCCCTAGGTTGGGAAGATCCCCTGGAGGAGGGCATGGCAACCCACTCAGTATTCTTGCTTGGTGAATCCCCATGGATAGAGGAGCCTGGAGGGCTACAGTCCATTTGGTCACAAAGAGTCGGACATGAACTGAAGTGGCTTAGCATGCACAGACAGCTTTAGTGGGGGAATTTCTTGCAACGTATTGATGATATCATTGAAGACATATCTCCATCTGTTGTTATAGTTGTGGGTTTAACACCACCCAAAGTCCTTTATTTCCTATCTCAACTTTAACTTGATAACCTTATTTCTTGTCTATTATAGACATACTTTTGCACTGAGCTTTCTTCCAATTAGTTGTAGTTACCATTTCCATTTTTTTTTCTCCTGTTCTGATCTCATCACTTTTCTCTTACCAGGTGCTCAACTTTTACAGCATGAATTATTCTCATAAACATCAAGTACCTATGGGCAAGTTGAGCTAAGCAAAATTAGAGTAATTAATTCAAGCTGAAACAACTATTTTTCCTGATAGTTTTGAAGAGTGTGTAAGTTTTAAAACCTGTCAGATTATATACACATTACAGAAATGTCAATATCCTGAATTATATGTTTCTTATTAGAGTATAGGAGGATATATAAATTAAAATTTTTGAAAAAATATGATGACCATGTCTGATGTAAATGATGCATATAAACCAGATAACATATGAATCCAAAGTCTAGGAAGTCAGTGATATTTTTAATTGAGAGGTCGATGAAGATAAGATCTAGGAAAGGAAGTGTTAGGTACTGAATGTATCCCCCAAAATTCATATTGGAGAACTCTCAATGTGCTGGCATTAGGAGGTGGAGCATTTGGGAGGTAACTATTGATAGGTTACCACTGAGCTACCTGGAAAGTCTGCCTGATAAAGAATCCACCTGCCAAATAGGAGATGCGAATTCAGTCTCAGGGTGGGGAAGATCCTCTGGAGAAGGAAATGACAACCCACCCAAGTATTCTTACCTGGGAGATCTTAAGGACAGAGGAGCCTGGCAGGCTACAGACCATGGGATGGCAAAGAGTCAGACATGTCTTAGTGACCAGACAACAACCACAAATTGACAGGTAGATGAAGTAATGAGAATGGGATGGGATTAGCACTTTTATAAGAAAAGGAAGGACATGAGAGAGCTGCTTCTTTCTACCAAGTGAAGATAAACCAGAAGGTATTTGACTGCAAACCAGAAAGCAGGCCCTTATTGAGAACTGAATCAGCACTTTGATCTTGGACTTCCAAGCATCCAGAGCTGTGAGAAATATATTTCTGCTATTTGAACCACCATCTGTGGTATTTTGTTAATAGCAACTCAAGTTGATTAAAACAGTAATAGTCACCTCTATCTTTCTAGATGTGGTTAATCTAGAATTAACTATGAAAATACGGTTACAGTCAGAAGGATGACCTGCTGCTTCTTTTGTTACTAAGTTATGTTTTGAAAATCTAATGAGGTATTTCTGGAATCCAGACCACTTCAGAATCTGCAAGATGATGGCTTGTGAAACTTGAGAAGCTAGAGAATTTAAACTTATTGTATTTAAATTTGGAAGACAATCTAAAAAAAAAAAATAATAATCACTAAGATAGCAATCAAAGGACCTTAATGATTAATGTAACTATTTTTTAGTCAAGTACTGCCATTGGGTCCTGAGTGTATCTGTGAATTTTGTGAGGGTCAAATACAATATTTTAATTTTATTAGGCAAATGCAGAAAATCAAAGTGGACTAAATATATAAATCATGCCTTCCTTCCTGGTGAAGACCATAAGTCATAGTGCCCTAAATTTGTAAAAATTTATTTCCTGGGGACTTGAAATAAAGAAATAAGATAGGAGAACTGAATTGTCCAAGACAGTCAGTTCTATAGTATAACATGCATATGTGCCTGCCAAGTAGCTTCATTCATATTTGACTCTTTGTGATCTATGAACTGTAGCCTGCCAGGCTCCTCTATCCATGGAATTCTTCAGGCAAGAATCTGGGGTGGGTTGCCATGTTCTCCTACAAGGGATCTTATCGACCCAGGGATCAAACCCGCATCTCCTGCAGCTCCCGCATTGCAGGGGTATTCTTTACCACTGAGTCACCAGGGAAGCCTGTAGTGTAACATATATGTTCTTAAAAATCACTTCTCTATGCAAAATCACTACATAAAAAAAAAAGAAAAGACTACTGGAAAATTGGAATTAGGGACATAACACTAAAAAACTTTGTCAATGACAACTAAAAATATAAGACGATAATAAAAGCAGTTTTACCCAGTGGTGGGGGGCGGGGGGGAATGGTTAAGACATACAGAAATACTACAACATATAAGGTAGTTTACCTTAGGAATATACCTGAAGTGTTGAGTGTAGAAGTGAGCACTAAAGGATTGCAGCTTTGGACTTACTGTGAAAGAGTTAAAAGGGGTTTCTTTGTAAACAGATGGAAAATTATAACACCACATGTGGATGGGTGTGTGTCTCAGAACAAATAAGTTGGACTGAGGTAGCTGAGGGATGTTTTAAACGCATGCTCTTTATTTATTTGAGCTCAGTTGGCCAGTTACAGTTTTCTGCATTCATGTAATGGTTTTCATGGGAGTATCCTATAAGCAAACATTCAATTTGTGTTATATTTTTATTATTGCTTATTATATCACTCATCTTGAGACAAATCTGCATTTTTAAAACCAACATTGTAGTATAACTGACTACATAGATAGACAGACACACTGTGGTGGCTGTCTGTGCTCTTCATGTTTTGAAGTTCAAGCTTGCTTTACCAAAACAGCATTGTCTGTGTCATTATATATTAGCCATTTATTTGATTTTATTTTAAATTTCAATTTTTTATCTTAAAATTTGTATTGACTTTGTTTTGTTGCACAAGACTTATGTGCAAGGAGATTTTAGACCAGTTGCTTATTTGTATGTCACTAACATTCTAATTCAATGTGATTTAGCACTCGAATTCCAAGACAATATTTTCCCTGAAAAATTCTTAGATTTTCAAGTTTAGGATGTGATATATTAGAGAGCTCTTGTCATCTGTCCTCATTCCTATTTTCCTTATTACTTTGTCTCAAATATCAAGAATCCTACTATATAACCAACAAATACTCATGCTAAAATAGATGTACTATAACCTGGTGGATTTAAATAATATGCATTCATTGCAAAGCACCTTAACTTCATCTTCCATTTCCCTCTCTTTCGGTTTCAATTAGCCCATAAGCTAATTATTTTAAATGGGAAAATAAGAGAAAACTGTGAGGATGTTGTACATATGACTGGATTCAAATGTAAAATTTCCAGAAGTTAGAGATTAATCATATTTTTTGCAAATGTTAAAATAAAAACAATCTATCCTCTAAGAGCATATCTAGGATTTCAGGAAAGTATGTTAATTACTTAAGTCCAAAAATGTACCAAGAAGCATATAGTGTATGCATCATATATTTGATTTGAAACAATTAATGCATGTATCAAAACCACAAACATTTTCCCCTGGGGATAATTATACAGTCTTTTCTATTTTCAAAGAGAATTTGAGAATTAATAACTTCTGGACATTTTAGCAAATACAAATGCCTTCCTTCATTTTTCAATATTTCAGTTAAAAAGTATTTCTTGGTTTTGAGTCATCTCTTATTATTGCTTTATTTCTTTACTCCATTATTCTTGGAGGAAATGTGCATTTTGGATCAATATATATTAAATATCATACATTAAACAGGCCAGATTTTGCTGAGTTGAAGACAATTTTCTAAGGGAAAGTAATGCATCATCTTCTATGTGAATTTCAGCTAGGAGATGGCTGTTGGCAGCTGTGTTTAACCATCATTGCTGTAAGCCTGATTTAAACTGTTCTAACAAGTAAACCTCACACTTCAGTATGAACATAGAAGTTCTCTGACATAAAAAAATGCTTAGTTTATTGCTCTTATTTTCTTGAAAATTAAAAATTGCAAAGCATTTTCTCTTCCTCCCTCTCTAGCTTGCTCCCTCTCTTCTTTACCTGGCTGTCTTGTCAGCACTTCCTTCACAGCGTATAACAAAATCAAAATATTTTTGTATATGCTCTAATAGAACAATTCTCACATACTTTTAGTAGAAAAATAAATGTTAAGTTATATATAAATATGAAACTAGTTTATCTATTTAGACTAATTAAAATTCATTTTAAATTATAGGATATTTTAAGTTAAGGCAGATTTATGAGGAAAGGCATTCATTAAAAAAAAAAAAAAAAGCTGTGAGAACTCCAACGTAAAAACAGATGTTAGAATCAAAAGAGTCACAGTTCAGAAAGAAAGGAAGTCAGGGAAAGTTGATACCTGAAACAAATACCACTTGTTAGCTTAAGCAGAAGTGAGGTAGAAGTCAAGAAAATACATTTTTGCTGATAGGGCAGTATGTATGAATGGCCTTGGAATAAAGAAACGGCACAGGTAGAAGAACTGAAAAAAATTCATGGTAGCGGAGTGTAGAGGGATTTCATATGAGTGTTACAGAACAAAGCAAAAGAGAGGGAAGCAATATCAAATAAGGCAGAGTTTTAAAGTCCAAGGAAAGAATTTGGTCTTTATTTTGAGGGCAATGGAAAGCAATCAAAAGGATTTTAGTTGGTAGTTGTCATGGCCAGATATGTCTCAAAAATATCACGGTATCAAAAATGGATGAAGAAATAAAGTGAGAAGGTGGAAATAGCATTTAACAAGCTATTGCATTCTTTTATTGCATTAAAAGAATATGATCTGATCATGACATACTCCTGTAGCATTTTATGACATTAAGAGCACTGGAACTTGGACTCACAGAATCACTGTGGAGATGGAGGTGGCTCAGATGGTACAGAGTCTGCCTGCAGTGAGGGAGAGCCGGGTTCAATCCCTGGTTTGGGAAGGTCCCCTGGAGAAGGAAATGGCAACCCACTCCAGTATCGTGCCTAGAAAATCCTATGGATGGATAAGCCTTACAGGCTACAGTCCATGGGGTCACAAAGAGTTGGACACGACTGAGCAACTAACACACATACATAGGTGAAAAAAAGATAATTTTCTTTTCAGTCAGGATTTAGGATTTGTTGCTTGTGTTTTAAAAACAATGACCCTTTTTCTCAGTGGTACATTGGAGCCAATATGTGGAGCTGCTAAGATGCAAATGAAAATCCCCAAATATCTGGAAGAATAGATGCAAAGGAAAGTTTCAAAACATCTAGGAGAAAATTTCCTGGAAAATTACTTTGTCAAAACCTGACAATCTTATAGCATCCTGAGGGTTAATGAATACTTCATGGGAAATAGATGGGGAGACAGTGGAAACAGTGTCAGACTTTATTTTGGGGGGCTCCAAAATCACTGCTGATGGTGACTGCAGCCATGAAATTAAAATACGCTTACTCCTTGGAAGGAAAGTTATGACAAACCTAGACAGCATATTAAAAAGCAGAGACATTACTTTGCCAACAAAGGTCTGTCTGGTCAAGGCAATGGTTTTTCCAGTGGTCATGTATGGATGTGAGATTTGGACTCTGAAGAAAGCTGAGCACTGAAGAATTGATGCTTTTGAATTGTGGTGTTGGAGAAGACTCTTGAGAGTCCCTTGGACCGCAAGGAGATCCAACCAGTCCATCCTAAAGGAGATCAGTCCTGGGTGTTCATTGGAAGGACTGATGCTGAAGCTGAAACTCCAGTACTTTGGCCACCTCATGCGAAGAGTTGACTCATTGGAAAAGACCCTGATGCTGGGAGGGATTGAGGGCAGGAAGAGAAGGGGACGACAGAGGATGAGATGGCTGGATGGCATCACCAACTCGATGGACATGAGTTTGAGCAATCTCTGGGAGTTGGTGATGGACAGGGAGGCCTGGTGTGCTGTGATTCATGGGGTCACAGAGAGTCGGACACGACTGAGCGACTGAACTGAACTGAATGGAGCTATAGATGCATTATTATGAAACACTAACTAGCAGCTTCGTTTGAATTGGGGGTCAACATCTGCCCATTTGAAGAAGTCAGTTTGCTATGAAATTACTAAGATGTAAGTATTTCTCACTAGCACCACTAGATTTACATGTCTGTTGTATAAAAAAAATGAAGTGATCAGAAAAAAACAAACAAACAAACTCTTAATTTTATGGACATGGAAAGGAAACATACAATTTTGTTTTCTCAAGACAAATTGTATTGATTTTAAATTTTATAAACAGATTATGAGCCAACATCAAATCTAGATTAATATATCTATGATTCAAGTCACTTCTGTTTAATCATCATGTCACACACTGTCCTAGAGAGCCACAGCCTGTTTACAAGTGTATTTCCCAGGTATATTACTATTTTAAGCACCGGAAAACATATAAGACAATATTTTAATGAAAAATTCTTACCTCACAATCAAATATTCAGAATATGAGTGTTTCACTATTGGTCACTTTTTTCAAGGCTTCCCAGTGGCTCAGCGGTAAAGAATCTGCCTGCAGTGCAGGAGACATGGGTTCAGTACCTGGGTGGGAAGATCCCCTGGAGGAGGGCATGACTACCCACTCCATTATTCTTGCCTGGGAAAATCCCATGGACAGAGGAGCCTGGTGAGCTACAGTCCATAGTGTCTCAAAGAGTCTGAAGTGATAGCACACAGGCACGCTCCTTTTTGAATTTAAAAGACGTAACTGTAATTAAAGCTGAGTGAAAGTTTCTATTGACATTTGTGAAAAAATCTTTAGTAAGGTTTTAATGGAGAGCTAAGATGACTCAGTTTGAGAACTGAGCACTGGAAAAGGAGAGGTATGGGATACGTGGGCTTTGTGCTGGGGACTAGGTATTCCTGGGTTCACAGAGGTCAGAACAAAGTGGAGAGATAGGAATTACTGGGGGAAAATATCAACCTAAGATTCATTGAAATCTAGTGATGGAAAAAGGGCCATTTGACGTAATGGGTTTTATGTATAATGGTGAATATCCTGATATTACCTAATAGAATGAGAGAAGCAGTGGGAAAGTAAAATCATTTAAAGATATAAAACATATCTTCACGTGAGGATTCAATGAGATGGCATATGTAAATTATGGTGATGGGCAAAATGGTAGCAATTACAACTCCTATAGTTCCTCTTGATGCTACTAAATCAACAAACCACTTCAAACTGAAATAGCTTTTTTGTTAGTAACCTTAGACTTCCCTGGTGGCTCAGACAGTAAAGCGTCTGCCTACAATTCGGGAGACATGAGTTCAGTCCCTGGGTTGGGAAGATCTCCTGGAGAAGGAAATGGCAACCCACTCCAGTATTCTTGCCTGGGATAGAGGAACCTGGTAGGCTACAGTCCATGGGGTCGCAAAGAGTCAGACACGACTGAGCAACTTCACTTCACTTCACATGTCTTTTGCACTGTCCAAAAGGCAAATGTACTTACATATGCTTATGTATTTGTTTTGATATGAACAAGCATTGTTTGACATTGAAAAAAACTGTTTTGGAGCTGAATTAAACACATAACAAATGAGGAGAAAGAACAAGAACATTGTTTGGATGCCTAGACACATCTTCATGGGGCATGATTTTCTGATAGAAGAAATAAATGAAGATAAGCACTTTGTTGGGCAGAGTATGGTGAGTGAGATTTTTGACTATATGAGAAATTCAGAAGAACATATGGGAAAAGAAAAAGCAAAAAACTGAGCTGGAGATGTCTCTTTCCTCACACACTTAATAAGTGAAGCCTTGGGAATAGAGGAGGTGGCCTGAGGAGGCAGTGGTGTATGTTAGTATAAATTCAAAGACAAATTTGAGACACACCAGCGTATAGTGTTCTTCCTGACAAGATGAACCCTGAGGAACTGACAAAAAGAGATGCTGGTGTGAGGGAAAATGTGGACTGAACATGCAAGGAAGTAGTGGCCCGCAAGGTTTAGCGAAGCCGAAAGGTCAAGTAAACTAAAGTGAAACGAGTAGTTTTTAGCTTCAGCTGGGCAAGTTATAAAAGCTAGTTTTAAAAAATTCTAGTATATTTCAGTCACATTCAGATTTCTATGTTTATAACAAAATACCTTGAACTTGGAAAACTTAGGGAAATTTTCTCTACCTAATTTTCTTAGGTATATGTGTTACTTGATGGGTTTTCAAAAATGTATTATACTTAATTAAAATGAAGTCATTAGCTCAATGATTTAATAAAATTCTAGATTTGGAAGAAGTATACCATAGAATTTCTTATACAAACAATTAAAATATAAGTTCTCTAAGCATCTTAATTTTTTTATTATTTTGAAAATAAATGACATTTGAGAGTACTGTAAATATTTTGAACATGTAAAATAGAGCCATATGAATTATTGGTATGTTAACTATGCCTTCTATACCTGTGCTAGGTATACTGTTTTTCCGTATGTTTGGAGGGGGTTTGGCTTTTTAGAAAAGGTAACAGAAACTGAGATACATGACCCTTTTGTGAATTTTACTGCTCTTTCTTAAAGTGCTCAAGCGCTACCTCCTCTATAAAACATCCCCTCTGGGCCATCCTCTTGATGGAATAAATCATTCTGCCTTTGTATACCCACACTGTAACTTGGGTACAGTGAGTAAATTTTAACAACTGCTTTAGATGAGTTGGCTCTTTGCATCAGGTGGCCAAAGTATTGGAGTTTCAGCATCAACATCAGTCCTTTCAATGAATATTCAGGAGTTGATTTCCTTTAGGATTGAGATCCTTGGTTGATCTCCTTGCTGTCCAAGGGACTCTCAAGAATCTTCTCCAACACCACAGTTCAAAAACATCAATTCTTCAGCACTCAGCCTTCTTTATGGTCCAACTCTCACATCCGTACATGACTACTGGGAAAACCACAGCCTTGACTAGACAGACTTTGTTGGCAAAGTGATGTCTCTGTTTTTTAATATGCTGTCTGTTTGTCATGGCTTCTCATCCAAGGAGCAAGTTTCTTTCAATTTCATAACTGCAGTCACCATCTGCAGTGATTTTGGAGCCCAAGAAAATAGTGTCTCACTGTTTCCATTGTTTCCCCATCTATCTGCCATGAAGTGATGGGACTGGATGCAATGGTATTAGTTTTTTGAATGTTGAGTTTTAAGCCAGCTTTTTCACTGTCCTCTTTCACCATCATCAAGAGGCTCTTCTTCTTCACTTTCTGCCATAAGGGTGGTGTCATCTGCATGTCTGAGGTTCTTGATATTTCTCCTTGCAGTCTTGACTCCAGTTTGCGCCTTATCCAGCCCACCATCCTGCATGATGTGCTCTGCATATAAGTAAAGTAAGCAGCGTGACAATATACAGCCTTGATGTATTCCTTTCCCAATTTTGTACCAGTCTGTTGTTCCATGTCCAATTCTAAGTGCTGTGTCTTGACCTGCAAACAGTTTTCTCAGGAGACAGGTAAGGTAGTTTGGTATTCCCATCTTTTAAGAATTTTCCACAGTTTGTTGTGATCCACACAGTCAAAGGCTTTAGAATAGTCAATGAAGCAGAAGATGTTTTTCTCTTAGTAGCTTGAAATCGTTCATGAAGGGGAATATACACCATAGAAATCAGTGAACACTACAAATATGCATTTCAGTTGGTTATTTGTTTTACTTGATTTTGTTTTGTTTTGGAGAGCTGGTTGTTAAACCAGCACATCACCTTTCCTCTGTGTGGAGTGTCTCTCTCCCACATGTGTGGGATGCTGGTTTTTAACCAAAGACTTGGTTCTATGACTGTAGTTGTTTAGGCTAGTGGCAAACGTAGACTGTGTCATTTATAGACAATTGAAAATAATGTTTATTCTATGCTATTACCATATAACATTTACTGAAATCTTATGAACCATATCAGGCTGACCCTCTGTATAGGCATTTATTAATCAGTCATTTAAAGTTACATTCCTTTTTTCCATTGTATATCCTTGCCTCCTTTGTCAAAGATAAGGTGTCCATAGGTTCGTGGATTTATCTCTGGGCTTTCTATTCTGTTCCATTGGTCTATATTTCTGTCTTTGTGCCAGTACCACACTGTCTTGATGACTGTGGCTTTGTAGTAGAGTCTGAAGTCAGGCAGGTTGATTCCTCCAGTTCCATTCTTCTTTCTCAAGATTACTTTGGCTATTCGAGGTTTTTTGTAATTCCATACAAATTGTGAAATTCTTTGGTCTAGTTCTGTGAAAAATACCGTTGGTAGCTTGATAGGGATTGCATTGAATCTATAGATTGCTTTGGGTAGAATAGCCATTTTGACAATATTGATTCTTCCAATCCATGAACACGGTATTTTCTCCATCTGTTTGTGTCCTCTTTGATTTCTTTCATCAGTGTTTTATAGTTTTCTATGTATAGGTCTTTTGTTTCTTTAGGTAGATATACTCCTAAGTATTTTATTCTTTTTGTTGCAATGGTGAATGGTATTGTTTCCTTAATTTCTCTTTCTGTTTTTTCATTGTTAGTATATAGGAATGCAAGGGATTTCTGTGTGTTAATTTTATATCCTGCAACTTTACTATATTCATTGATTAGTTCTAGTAATTTTCTGGTAGAGTCTTTAGGGTTTTCTATATAGAGGATCATGTCATCTGCAAACAGTGAGGACAACCTCTTTAACAAGTGGTGCTGGGAAAACTGGTCAACCACTTGCAAAAGAATGAAACTAGAACACTTTCTAACACCATACACAAAAATAAACTCAAAATGGATTAAAGATCTAAATGTAAGACCAGAAACTATAAAACTCCTAGAGGAGAACATAGGCAAAACACTCTCCGACATAAATCACAGCAAGATCCTCTATGACCCACCTCCCAGAATATTGGAAATAAAAGCAAAACTAAACAAATGGGATAATGAAACTTAAAAGCTTTTGCACTACAAAGGAAACTATAAGTAAGGTGAAAAGACAGCCCTCAGATTGGGAGAAAATAATAGCAAATGAAGAAACAGACA
The DNA here is from genome assembly GCF_019320065.1 of Cervus canadensis. Taxonomy (NCBI): domain Eukaryota; kingdom Metazoa; phylum Chordata; class Mammalia; order Artiodactyla; family Cervidae; genus Cervus; species Cervus canadensis. Next base: position 35,706,419 of record NC_057412.1, read on the forward strand.
AAGGATTAATCTCAAAAATATACAAGCAACTCCTGCAGCTCAATTCCAGAAAAATAAATGACCCAATCAAAAAATGGGCCAAAGAACTAAACAGACATTTCTCCAAAGAAGACATACAGATGGCTAACAAACACATGAAAAGATGCTCAACATCACTCATTATCAGAGAAATGCAAATCAAAACCACAATGAGGTACCATTACACGCCAGTCAGGATGGCTGCTATCCAAAAGTCTACAAGCAATAAATGCTGGAGAGGGTGTGGAGAAAAGGGAACCCTCTTACACTGTTGGTGGGAATGCAAACTAGTACAGCCACTATGGAGAACAGTGTGGAGATTCCTTAAAAAACTGGAAATAGAACTGCCATATGACCCAGCAATCCCACTCTGGGCATACACACTGAGGAAACCAGATCTGAAAGAGACACGTGCACCCCAATGTTCATCGCAGCACTGTTTATAATAGCCAGGACATGGAAGCAACCTAGATGCCCATCAGCAGATGAATGGATAAGGAAGCTGTGGTACATATACACCATGGAATATTACTCAGCCGTTAAAAAGAATTCATTTGAATCAGTTCTAATGAGATGGATGAAACTGGAGCCCATTATACAGAGTGAAGTAAGCCAGAAAGATAAAGAACATTACAGCATACTAACACATATATATGGAATTTAGAAAGATGGTAACGATAACCCTATATGCAAAACAGAAAAAGAGACACAGAAATACAGAACAGACTTTTGAACTCTGTGGGAGAAGGTGAGGGTGGGATGTTTCAAAAGAACAGCATGTATACTATCTATGGTGAAACAGATCACCAGCCCAGGTGGGATGCATGAGACAAGTGCTCCGGCCTGGTGCACTGGGAAGACCCAGAGGAATCGGGTGGAGAGGGAGATGGGAGGGGGGATCGGGATGGGGAATAAGTGTAAATCTATGGCTGATTCATATCAATGTATGACAAAACCCACTGAAATGTTGTGAAGCAATTAGCCTCCAACTAATAAAAAAAAAAAAAAAAGTTACATTCCTTTACCTGGTCACAATGAAACCAATATATAAGCCAAGTTGGAGGGGCTTCCTGGCCTTATTCTTTAAGCCTAATCACCTCTGAATGGTCTGACTACTCTTCATATGGAAAATATCTGCCATTCCCTTTTTTATTGCTGCTTTTAATTTATACAGGGCTTCCCATGTGGTGCAGTTGGTAAAGGATCCACCTGCCATTGCAGGAGAGGCAGGTTCAATCCCTGGGTCAGGAATATCCCCTGGAGTAGGAAATGAAAATCTGCTCTTGTATTCTTGCCTGGAAAACACAGGGGTCCCCCTAGTACACACCTATGTTTTCCAAAATTCAGTAAGAGTCACCACTTTCTGAGAGACTCAAAAGTATTCAGAGACTTTAATTGAAATTATGTAGCATTTTTAAAATCCTATATGGGAATAAATCAATATACTTATGCTTTTAATAAAGATCTTTGTAATTAGACAACATAACAAAATGGAAAAATAACCCACAGAAAATTCTGGTAGTAAAACTAGGTCTCAACAAGTATACAGATCACTTGCCAACTGCTCCACAAAGAGTATACTGAGCAGAATACCAGTGAAGTTTACTGGACTAATACCTGTGACACCAAATTATATCTAAAAAAAAGGGGGAAAATTGCTGACTAAAGGAAAGCATTTTTTCATAAACACCTAAATACAGAAAATACCTCTGAAATTGCTTTGGAGGTGGTTGGCTGCTTTTGTTCTTTTTCACTTGCTAAAATTTAAGGAAAATTATGATTCACCTGTATTGTTTGGCAAACCAAACCATTAACTGAATTTATTATGGTAGCTCATCTGTATTTGCAAAAATTTCCAAGAAAAGAAAAGGGAGCTTATTAAATGTAAATGCATGGTTTTATGAATCAAAGGCTTTGAAATTTTAGCAAGTGAACAAAGAATGCACACAGGTATACAGAAATATACAATGGCAAATTGGGCAGAATTTAAAAAAAATTGTCTCTTATGAAATTAACTATGGATTCTCTGGGAAGAAAGGTCTATTAAAAAAGAGAAAAAGTTCAATCAACTCTAAATCCAGATTATAGTAATGTCCAAAATGCACAACCAATGGCTTCCCCTTTGGGACAGCTTGGGGGAATTTTCTTGAGATTTATGCTTCATTACTTTCATTATTACCACTAGACCAAATTGGGACTTCTGTATTTAGCATACTTCAGTGGGCTTCCCTTGTAGCTCAGTAGGTAAAGAATCTGCCTGTAGTGCAGGAGACCTAGGTTTGATCCCTGGGTTGGGAAGAGCCCCTGGAGAAGGAAATGGCAACCCACTGCAGTATCCTTGCCTGGAAAATCTCATGGATCTCATGGACAGAGGAGCCTGGTGGGCTGCAGTCCATGGGGTCACAAATAGTCAGGCACAACTGACTAACACTTACTTACTTACTTAGTGGTATCTAAGGCTAGCAGCTCATGATCACAAAGCTGGAAACTGTGGCCCACCAAAAGTGTTCTGGGTTTTACCAGACCTTGTCTTTTCCCTATAGTTTTCTTTTTGGAGGGCAGATGATTCTATCATAGACTGATATGCATGTACAAAATTACTTTTTTATTTATCAGTATAGTAGAATGAAACCTCTTTTGTTAAGTTTAGGCAGGTAATCTATTTTATCAGATTACTGGAGTGGGTTGCCATTTCCTTCTCCAGGGGATCTTCCCAACCCAGGAATTGAACCCAGTTCTCCTGCATTACAGGCTGTCTCATTGCAGGTGGATTATTTACTGACTGAACCACTGAGGAAGCCCCTGTTTTGCCACAGATAGAGTCTATTTAGAATTTTTTCCTAAAGAGGAATGCTAGATGGTTCTGACTTAATTCATGTATTTCTTAGAATCTATTCTCCAGGCAGCCATATTGCTAGGGATCCTTCCTTCTCTATTGCCCATTTTCATTCTCAACACCTGATAATTCATATTTATCTAATATATCAATTCATTTACAGTATGCTCAGTTCAGTTCAGTTCAGTCACTCAGTTGTGTCCAACTCTTTGCGACTCCATGAATCGCAGCACGCCAGGCCTCCCTGTCCATCACAAACTCCCGGAGTTTGCTCAAACTCACGCCCATCGAGTCAGTGATGCCATCCAGCCGTCTCATCCTCTGTCGTCCCCTTCTCTTCCTGCCCCCAATCCCTCTCAGCATCAGGGACTTTTCCAATGAGTCAACTCTTCACATGAGGTGGCCAAAGTATTGGAGTTTCAGCTCTTCTACTAAAACACTTCTCAAATTTCCCTGATAGCCTTTCTGTATCAATGTTTCTCATTAAAGAAACACTGATTTGTACTACATCAATCAATTAATCAGTTAATCAATCTTCTAGTCTATTCTTATTTTCTTTTTCATATCAAGTTCTCCAGTATCTTGGATTAGAATTCTCTAAAGCTACACTGAAAGTTTCTCTTTATTTCCTCAAATTCTCAGAACATTGTATAAGTCTGTTTCCTGGATATTCCATCTTTTATTCAGTATTATCAGTGACCTTATACTACCTCCTCATCAGTATTTGAATTAAAAAGGAATTCATAATTTTCTTTCATTTTCCACCATAGGGACTATAAGCCTTTTAAAGAGTTACAATTGTGCTTATCCTGAATATTTTCCTTAGGAAGAATTGCTCTATAGTAGAACAATGCCTGTCTTCTTCCTGAGTGAGGGTTATCCTCAAAATCACAAGGTCAGCTACAGTTTCATGAATGCTTACCTTACTGGATATGATTGACTGTTGTCAACATTGGATAGTGAAAAAGGCTTCAAGGGCTAGTCCCCTATTATATTCAATTTAGACTTACACATGAATCCTTAGTCACAAACAACTATAGATTTTCAGCCTTAAATAAACCATTCTCAAGCTTTGGGATTTATGGTCCTTGATTAAAATGCATTTTTACCTGATGTTCTTGTGAGAAAGGAGTTGCCTTAGGAATATTCATGAAAATGAATGAGAACGACCAATACCCAGTTAACCAGTAAAACTCACTTTAAAGCAGAAGGCAGAGTTTTCCCAACTTCTCAAATTCAGTGGTCAGCTGCTATGATGTGTGGGCTTCCTCCTCTTTGTTCTCAGATCTTCTCTCTGGGGCTATTTTTATAAACTGTATAATGCATATCATAAAGTCCAGGAGAAAACCCCCAGTTTATGGCAAAGATATCAAAATATAAACTGAGAGTTTTTTCTTTCTGTTGGCCATGGTACATAAACTCATCTCATACTAAAATCTGAGTGACAACTTTCAAAATAATCAGACAGAAAATACCTCTTGACTGTTGTTCGGTAGTTGCCTCTCTGACAAAATCTCATGGTTACTCAGTGACAACTCAATGCATAATTCTGGTCTTACTATTTTTTTCTCTCTCTTACAGATGGGTTTTGACAGCAATTTTTTTTTTAAATTTCTTAGGAGAGCTGTTTTCTATTATTTTTTCCCCATATACGAAGAGGGAGAAATATTCCCTTTGCTTTCCAGTTGAACTTACTGCTCTCCTTTCTGCTTTATATTCTTGCCTTTTCTAAAACCTGTTGACATTTACACTCATACTTACTGTACATTTGCTATGGTTCATGGAAAAAGAAAACCTAAAACAATGAATTTCCTATCTAAAAAGGGGTATGCTTCCAAATGGCCAATATGTTCACTTTCTTTAGGATCTCTTGTTAACCAGCTTCTACCACAAAAGATGCTATGGTGATGCTACATTTGGGAATGATCTGGTTGATCTAAACAAAAGTTATTTTTCATTTGCAAAACTGATGAACTTTACTGGTAACATTTTTCCCTTGAAGAAGTTTTTATTCTTTTAGCACTTATTTTGCTTTATGAACTCAAATTAACCACCTTTTGCTTTATGCTTAGTGAGACAACAAATTCCTCAAAGTGGAGTTTGTATTGCCTAAGTTTGTTTATTTTGTGTGTGTTTTCTTTTCAGTAATTTTATGTATTACTTTTCATTTTATACATCTAGGTTTAATTTTTATAAAATACATGAGATTGAAATTTGTTTTTCCAGACTGCTAAAGACATTTGAACTAATAATTTGTATTAAATAACTGAATTTCTGCTTTTCCCTCAATGTTTAAAATACCTAAAATATCATGTTAGAAAGTCACATTTTTGGGTCTGTTTCTGCCCTCTCTGTTCTGCTTATTATTTCTTTTCATCATTTTATTAATCAATGTCAAAATGTTTCAGCTAATGGATTTTCCTAACAGTTTTCATATGTGAAAAGCTAGAATTTTAAATTCTTTTATTATAAATCTTTTTTTTCCTTCCATCTTTTCATGTTTAATTCTCCAGAAACTTTATAAATCACCCTGTTAAATTAAAAAACTAGACCTCTGGGCATTTGGGGGGATAAATTCCATTTTTTTATGCATTAGTTTAGAAAGTATTGATATATTAAAATATATTCTCCTCAACCAGAACAGGTTCTAAAATAAAGATGTCTTCTTTATACGCCTAGGTCAAAATTCTGACAAAAGTCTACTGGACTAAAATATAATAAACTGTACTCCTTTCAGGAGCTCCAAGAGGAGAGTATATTTGCTGCTTTTTCAATTTCTAGAGACCTCACATATTCCTTATGTCCTTTCATCCTCAGTGTCACAAACTCTCTGATGCTTCATTTATTGGCACATCTTTCTGAACTTTTAGGAAAGGTTCTCAGTCTTAAGAAATCATGTAATGATGTTTGAGACATTTCTATTGGCATATAACATAATATTTTCAGATTTCAAGAATTAGGAGAGATATCTTTGGGGGGCTCAATATTCTGTCTACCACAATTATCTGAGAATTTTTTTCTCCTCTTTTAATTTATAAAATTTATTTTTTTTAATTTCTACATTCTATTAGTATCAATAAGGTTCTGTTTCTTTATAAATTAATTTTAGTCTCAATTTATTGAATTTAAGACACAAAAGATAAAAATATCAATCATTTACTAATTCTACCAAGTTTTTTTGATCACTCACCAGTACTTTATTCTAGTTACTGGAATTATATTGTTGAACAAAATGGGAAGAAAATTCTGCCGTCTTGAAGCTTACTTTTCAATGATTGTGTAGAACGTAAGCAAGAAATACATAGTATGTCAGAAGATAAATATTATTTTATTTAATATTAATATTTAATAATAAATATTATTAACAAAAAGAGGAGGGAAACAGGGCAGAGGGTAAAGTCTATGATTTTGTGTAAATGTTCTAATTAGGTGACATTTGGTCAAAATATAAAGAAAGTGTATTGAAGTAGTGAAACAAGTAGATATTGAGAAGATTATTCCAAGCAGAGAAAACTTCAAACGATAAGACCCAACTGCTGAGACATCCTGAAGAGTTAAAAATACATAAAGAAGACAATTGTACTGGGAAAGGCAGACCAGGAGACAGAGGGGAGGAAGCTGCAGAGAGGTAATTGGGGGCCAGATCACAGGCTGCTGTTGGATCACTCCAGGCTTTTGTGAGGAGCTTGCTTTTACTGAGTAAAGTTTTAATCCATCAGAGGGTTTAGAATGAATGGGTACCATGACTTATTCTACGCTTGAAAGGAATTTCTGCTGAGTGTTGTGTTGAGAGTAATCTTTAGGTGAGTACTGAGAGGAAGCAAAGAAACTACTAAGGAGGCTACTACAATAATCCATAGGATAGATATTAGTAATGTCAGCAATGTGGCAGAAGTGGGAGGGAATGTCTGATTCAGAATAAATCTTGAATTCAGGCATATATGATTTGTCGATGGAACCAGTGTAAGATATGAGAGAAAAAAAAATCATTGCGACCTTTAAGAAGACTGTGTGAAGATCAGGTTTCAGAGATGAAGTGGGAGGGAGAGACATGAGTTGGGTTTTAAAAATATGAGACACCTATTGAATATCAAATAGAATATAAATAAGGCAGCTGAATAGATGAATCTGGAAGTAAAAATTAAGTGCTATAGATGTGAAAAATAGAAGGATAGATAATATAGCTATGAAAGCATCTTAGGGATTGAATTCTTATAACCCCCACATTTAGAAGCTACACATTTGATAAAGAATCAGCTAAAAAAAAAGAATAGGGCAGACTGGACCACAATCAAGAAAATGGAGTGACACCAAGAGAAAAACTTCACACACATACACACACAGAGAATGTTTATTGGCAAAAGATCTTTGATAAAAAGCTATTTTTGGTGGAATAGTAATAGCAAAGCCCAAACTGAAATGGATTCAAAAAATAAGAGGTGGGAAGAATTGAAAAGTTGAATATTTAATATGGAACTTAAATGAATTCCAGATGAACCAAACATATTATGTGGGAGAAAGAAGGCTCAAAGATGGCAGCAAGAGTTTTCCTCTTTATAGCTGGAAGGATGAGAATGGAATTTAATAAGAGAGGACCATTTTGAGGAGTTTAGGTTTTTGCTAAAAAGAGAAGCAGAAAAAACAGAAAGTTCCATTCCTCTGGAGTTGACGTATATATTTATGTTTGAATTCTTGTTATGAGACCACTACAATACTCTTCAACTCATAGAATGGCCTCTATATTCCTCTTATTGAAAATTGGAATGTATTTGTCTATCAAAAAACCATCTCATATTTTCCCCTTCTTTGTGTGTCTTTACTCAAAGACTACTGGAATTGACTGAAAAAACACATTTTCCTCCTTTTTAGATATGCTTAAAAGTGTTTTATTATTTGCATTTCTGGGAATACAGTAGGCATACCATGAGATCATCTCCTACCTCTAAATCTTTAGGTATTCTGGAGAAAATAAATCATTTTTTAAAAATGCATTGCTCAAATTTCAAAACTGAAAGGAACTCCCAAGACTATTTGGAGAAGGAAATGGCATCCCGCTCCAGCACTCTTGCCTGGAAAATCCCATGGACGGAGGAGCATGGTAGGCTACAGTCTAGGGGGTCGTAAAGAGTCAGACACGACTGAGCAATTTCACTTTCACTTCCCCAAGACTATTAATATAAATAGCAATAAAATATGTGAGAAACATTGCTAAAAGTCAACAGGGAAAGGCAGAACTATGCTGTTTTAAGATTATTATATAATGCCTTAAGTAGTATCAGTTGAAGCTGGAATGTGACCTCCCGCATTGCAAGCAGATTCTTTACCAACTGAGCCACTGGGGAAGCCCTAACTGTCATTAGAATACTACATTCAACAACAGTAGAATACATATCTTTTCAAGTGTACATGGATATTCTTCAAGATAGACAGTATTTTGGAAGGCTGTATAAGTTTTAATAGCTTTAACTTCCGTCACCAAGACTAGGAGGAGAGGGGGAGGTAACATTGCCTTAGTCCCTCTCAGTATGGAAGTGATAACTACAGAAATGCAGAATCAATTATTTGAATCCTAACTCTTCCTTTTACAGCCTGTATGCCATCAAAAGGTTTATTTAATACACACAACTATGACTTTTGGATCTATATAGCAGTAGTATTAATGTGATAATATTTGCCTTTCATTAGGTCAAAACAAAAAGTTAAATGAAATTGTTCTATTGAAGATTCTGTTATATAAATATTATAAATATTTTCATCTCCTACCAAACACACAGCTGTTTCAGGACACAAAAATCTAAATCTTTCTCAATGAGTCCATTTTCATTAACCTTCTACCTCTGCTATTCATACATAACTAGCTATAATTTTCTCAACAGTCCAAAACTTTCTTTCATGGGAAAAATTTAGAAAAATAAAGAGCATAAGCAACAAACTATGAAAAAAATCTCAGAGATGGGAATACCAGACCACCTTACCTGCCCCCTGAGAAACCTGTATACAGGTCAAGAAGCAACAGTTAGAACCAGACATGGAACAACAGACTGGTTTAAAAGTGGGAAAGGAATACCTCAAGACTGTATGTTGTCACCATACTTATTTAACTTATATGCAGAGTACATCATGGGAAATGCCAGGCTGGATGAAGCTCAAGCTGGAATTAAGATTGCCAGGAAAAATATCAATAACCTCAGATATGCAGATGACACCACCTTAATGGCAGAAAGCAAAGAGGAACTAAAGAGCCTCTTGGTGAAGGTGAAAGAGTAGAGTGAAAAAGCTGGCTTAAAACTCAAAATTCAAAAAACTATGATCATGGCATCTGGTCCCATCACCTCATGGCAAAAAGATGGGGACATGGCAAACAAAAGGCAAAAGTGATAGACTTTATTTTCTTGGGCTCCAAAATCAATGCAGATGGTGACTGCAGACATGAAATTAAAAGATGCTTGCTCCTTGGAAGAAAGCTATGACAAATCTAGACAGCTTATTAAAAAAGCAGAGACATCACTTTGCTGACAAAGATCTATCTAGGCAAAGCTATGGTTTTCCCAATAGTCATGTACAGATGTGGAGTTGAACCATAAAGAAAGCTGGGCACTGAAGAATTGATGCTTTCAAATTGTGGTGCTGGAGAAGACTCTTGAGAGTCCCTTGGACAGCAAGGAGATCAAACCAGTCCATCCTAAAGGAAATCAACTGTGAAAATTCATCAGAAGGAATGATGCTGAAACTGAAGCTCCAGTACTTTGGTCACCTGATTCTAACTCATTGGAAAAGACCCTGATCCTGTGAAAGACTGAGGGCAGAAGGAGAAGGGGGCAACAGATCATGAGATTGTTGGATGGCTTCACTGAGCCAATGGACATGAGTTTGAGCAAACCCCGGGAGACAGTGAAGGACATGGAAACAAGGTGAGGGGCAGTCCACGTGTTTGCAAAGAGTCAGACAGGACTGAAAAACTGAATAACAACAAGAGTATATGATGCTTTGGTTTCAAAATCAAAACCTCTCAAGAAATATTCTTTCACTATTAAATTATTTATTCAAGTTTAAAGTAGTCCTACTTCAGTGGCTCAGCTGGTAAAGAACCCGCTTGCCAATACAGGAGATGCAGTCTTTGGGTTGGGAAGATCCCCTGAGAAGGAAATGGCAACCCACTCTAGTATTCTTGCCTGGAAAATTCCATGGACTGAGAAGCCTGGAGGGCTTCAGTCCATAGGGTCGCAAAGAATTGTGCGAGTTAGGTGCAAAGAGTTAGGCAGGCACTAAAATAGAATTCAAATAGTTAGAATTCAAAATGTCAGTTATCTATTCCTTTCTTTCTTAGACAATTCAACATACTGATTTTTTACTATTGGAAGAATTATGCATATCACACACTTTTAAAAATATAGTCTTTATCTCAAAAGAAATTACTTATATGTATACATAGAGGTGGGAAATTTAGTAAATCATTTTCATTCACAATATAAAGACATCAAACTTGTTTTTAGAAAGTTATTGATGGAAAGATACTTTAGGTTACAGTAAAACTTTTAGATTATTTAAACAGTATGTGAAGTAACATGTATATGTGAGAAAAATGCTTGGAAACATATATATTAAAATGTTAATAGTATAAGATCACAGATGATTTTATTTTCATGATTTTTTGCATATTTTGAAATAAATGTACATTACTTTTGCAATAAGAAAAATGAAACAAAAATATATTTAAATTAAACTTTTGATTGAATGATGGAATGATTGCATTTATAACTATCAAGTTAGACAAACATGCAATTAGTTTAGTCAGATGCCTTATTTTTGCCAGAACTGACTAATGTTTGGTTCACTTAAATTGACCAGCAACCTGTTCTGGTAGCTATAAGGCATTCTTTAAGTACTTTGGAAGAAACTCTGTACCTTGAACATAGTTTGCTTTATTTTTAACAGTAATTTTTCAGAATTCATTTATTGCTACCTGGGCTGCCTTATGAATATATTAGTTGCCCATTGGGCATTCAAGTGGTTAATAGACTAAATCTCTCTAATTATAGAGGAAATCAAGATGTGTTGACATCTCTGCTATCTGGGGGGAGTGACAACCCTGGGTGCCTGCCGCATTCTGACTTTCATGCTACACTTGTTAGTATCAAAAATTCTCTGTAAAAATAATTTCTCTGGAAGTAGCTCACTGAAAAAAAATGCATATATTTTATCAGATTTGTCTAGTCAGCTGTGACATCAGTCCCCTCCCATTCTTACAGATTTAAAGTCCCAAGAGTAAGCAGCAGAACATAGTGCATTAAAAACCTCTAGGATCCTTTCCTCTCAAGGTTGGTGTGGAGCTGCAGAAATGGTATAAAGGTGGGGAATAAGAGACTGGTTCTGGTCGTCGTCCTTATTTGTGACCCTGTCAGTGAAACTTAAACATAATTCACTTTTTAGTTAGAGTATTAGACTAAATTTTCTCCAAGCTCCATTTTGGATTTAAATTTCTGTGACTTTATTTTTCATTTATTTCTGGATTTAGAAGGGAATTAGTTTAGTAAGCCTTTAGGACATTTCCATTTCTCTTAAACAGTAACTTTGATCCTTTTGCAAAGTTTTCATGGCACATTTTCTCTCTTAATTCCCAAGTTTCATTTTAACCATCATCAGAAGAAATATTTTCTTACACAAAAGAGTTTGGACACTTACATAATTTGCTTATAAATGACTTCCAATCATTTGATAGGTGTGGCTACATTGTTATATTTTTGCAATATCTACCTATCAACATATGCATGTACATATGAAAAAGCTACACATGAAAAATATACACATGAAAAAGCTACAGGAACCTTAATTTATGAAGTTTTCTTGACTCCTATATTTCACAACTTCTGATTAATTAAAAAATGCATTTTCTTAATAGTGATTAATTTTCTCACTTCACTAATCAAACAGGAAAATTTAGGAAATACGTTCTTTTTATGCTTCTCAGATTCCTAATTTGTTTAAATGTTTAATTAAAAACAGTGCAGCTAATATAGCTAAAAAAAGTGAGCTGAAAGATTAATGTGGAGCTTTTTCTTACAGCACAGATAGGGGTTCCCTGGTAGCTCAGCTGGTAAAGAATCTGCTTGCAAGGCAGGAGACCCCGGTTTGATTCTGGGTCAGGAAGATCCGTTGCAGAAAGGATAGGCTACCCACTCCAGTATTCTTGGGGTTCCCTTGTGGCTCAGCTGGTAAAGTATCTGCCTGTAATGTGGGAGACCTGGGTTCGATCCTTGGATTGGGAAGATCCCCTGGAGAAGGGAACCAGCTACCCACTCCAGTGGCCTGGAGAATTCTACAGACTGTACGGTCCATGGGATTGCAAAGAGTCAGACAGGAATGAGTGACTTTTTAATCTAATCTAAAAGAACAGTGCAGCTAATTTAGCTAAAATAAAGTGAGCTGAAAGATTTATGTGGAGCTTTTTATTATGGCACAGATATGGTCCACTTATTAGAAATAAAACAACTCTTAGATATTTGTGAAACTTTTGGAATATAATTTGTATTTAAAGGTACATTTCAGGATTTTTTTTAAAGATCATCAATGTATGTTTACCTCTAAAATAGTGTATTGATTGATTTCCAGAAAACTTCAAAATTAGTAAAAAGAGAATATTTTCTCCTTTATTTTCTAGGAGATCTTGAATGATTGACAACATATTTGAACTCATTAAATCAATAATCCAGAAAAAAAATTAGAAATTATTCAGTACATTTAAAAGCAACCAAGTAGAACTCATTTAATGACTTCAATTAAATGGTGGCTAAAGTAATTTCTTAAAAGTCTCTTCCTGGTGATCACTGTTTGTCATGTCTGAAATGGTGAAAATTTGGGAAGTGTGTTTCAGTCATATGTTTTAGTATAAAGCTAACCAAATTCAGGTCATTTTTATCTAATCTATAGTGGATTTTGATTTTCCTGAACATATATTATGACTTGCAATTCATGCATTTTCAAATAAGAAAATAATCTCACTTATTTTCCTCTATAGCATAAATACATTTTTACTAATCAGCGTTGTTTCCTTTTCTTGTCACACCCCAGCTTCTGTTACTTGAGCTGTTTTACTCATTTCTATTTCTATCTTTTGTGTATCACCATACTTTCTTTACTCACAGAAAAAAAGAGGCCCCTCCATGATACTAATTGTCAGAATGATGCCTGTTCTCGGTCACGCAGTCCCAGTCGTGTCCGACTCTTTGTGATCCAATGAACTACAACTGCCTCTGTCCCTGGGAATACTCCAGGCAAGAATTCTGGAGTGGGTTGCCACACCCTCCCCCAGGGGATCTTCCCAGCTCATGGATGGATCCGGGATCTCCCCCATTACAGGCGGATTCTTTACCAGCTGAGCTACCAGGGAATGATGTCTACCATGACAGTAATACCACCAGCTACTATTACTTGTTTAGAGAATTTTGTACTTTTTAATGTGCATAATACATGTGTGCTTATGAATCTCTTTATCATACACTGATTGTTTTCAAGATGGAAATCTCCCATTAGATATGTAGTAGATTTCAACATTGAACTCAAGTCTCCTTTAATTTCTCTATCCTTGGCCTTTGCCTTGTAAATTTGCTGCTGAACATAACCCCCCATCCCTCCACTCATGTTTTGGCCAATAGGATGTCAGCAGATCAGACGCAAGGAGCACTGAAAAAGATTTGTGTGACTGGATTTTTGTCTCCTATTCTTGTGCCATCACAGTAAAGAGAAGATGCTCAACTGGCCTGCTGGTCACCCAAGGAGGAGAGACACATAGAGATGTCCCAGTTCAGACGACTCAGCTGACCCTTTGACACAAGGATAAGGCTGACAGAGATGAGCCAAAAATTCCAGCTAAAGCCCAGACTTGTGAGAAGTAAACACATACTGTATAATAGTATGCTGCTGAGGTTTCATGCTTGTTTGTTATACATTAGATTTGAGGTGATAGCACACTGATAGAACTTTCCAAAATCATCAGTCATATCATTAATAGTTATAGAAAGATTGGCTATCTCAGAGATAGCTTTCACAATTGATATTGATTTATCTGATGGAAAACAAAGACCTGAAATGCCAAAGGAGAAAAGAGAAGGATGAGATATGCAGACCCAATTGATTCTTTTTTTTTTTTCCCCCAGCCATACTTCTGACTTGAATTTACCTTTCTTGGGGGTTTTTGCCCTCTCCAGGTTTCAGCAGGTCAGAACTATTTCCTAACTGTTGGCTTCATTTTACTTTTTTCCCCTCAGATTGATCAGGCACTACTCCCCTACCTGATTTATATCATCTAGAAAATGCCCTGTTTATTGCACCTAGTTGGGTTTTTGTTTGTCTTATTTTAATTTGTTTCACTTCTATTGTAATTGTATTATGATATCATAGGAGACATAAATGAAAGTGCTCAGCCCACAACCCTGAAGCAGATTATCATTAGGAGGTGGATGGTCTCTACCATGTTGTCATTACTTAAAAAATTGAATTTCACTTAGTGCCCTTTGTGAAGAAGAATAAACGAGGCATAAAGTTCAGGGTTTTTAGTCCTTATGGCCAGGAAAATGATATTGAAATATAATAATTAATTCCCTATGATAGTTATTATGCCTTTGTTCATAGTATTTTTTTAAAGTAATGCTGCTTTTTAGTCATGTATTTAAAATAATAGCTCAATCGCCCACTTGAAGACCTCTTCCAGTATTGAACATGTTTTCTAATCTATCAAGCAATAGTGTAATAAAACACCCTGCATTACACAATACTGTAAAACACTTCAATATACCCTTGTGAGTATAATCATTAACTTTTATTTGTTAATTTAGTATTTTATAAAGTTACTCATTAACTGTGTCTCTGAAAAATTAGATTCAAATTAGAGAATTTTATAATAATAATGAAGAGATTAGGTATAATGAATAACAAAATTCCCATCTTTTGCAACTTAGTGGGTCAATTTAATGAAATCTGAAATCTGTTCAAATTTAACTCTTTTAAAATATCAAAGAGTTTGGGCACAGAAGATTCAATCATATCATATTTATATAGAGAATTTTGGATTATGCAAAGTAAAGTATTCATTATTTATGGAGTGTAGCAGTAGTTATAAAAGTTGGCTTTTCTATCATATTAAAATTCTACCAAAGGAAATAAACACGAATAACCTTCCAAAGAGTGAATTTTTTTTTCTATTGGATATACATTAATTAAAGCAAAGCTAAATGAAATTTAAAAGCATATTATCATTGTTTGCTCAAACAATAAAGTTACCTGATCATGCAATCATTAGCAGTTTTGAGTAGTTTGCTCTGAATTAATCCCACTCTGTTGGGAGATAATTACAAAATTTTCTAATTTTTAAGGTATGCTGAGACAGGAAATTATGTTCCGTAACACATGCTAAATTGGACTATGGTCAGCATAAGCTAGTGGAACGCAGAGGCTTTACTTTCTTTACATATCAGGCCACTATTGTCTTCAGTTGTAACAGTTAGTTTAAACTTTTACACCCAATACCAGTCCCATACATTAGGAACCAGTTTTGTCTCACTTCCAAAATTTACCTTGGTAAAACTTAATGAGTCTGTTAATAAAATGATTTGAAGCTAAAGACACTGTGTGTGGTCCCAATTTCAGGTTATTTGGTTCTTTAATAACAGCAATTTTTGTAATGATCTTCTATTAAAATATTGTTCTGAGCTATTATTTACATTTTCAAATATGTAGACATTTTCACTGTCATGAGAAATGAAATTGTTACAAATTTTATACATTTTTACTTATGACATGGGTTATCTTTTTTATAGATATGATTTTTTGATGAATAGACATGTAATTTTATATTTCTTCTTTTTTTAATTACTTCATTTGTTGTTTTATATTTTACGTATAACTTCAGAACAGAGGAGGGATAGACCTCATAGAACATCACTACAGGAGTAACAAAGACTGGTATCTATGATAACCTGGCACCTAAACATATCTAAATTTTGTAGGTGACATTGTACCCTGTTGAAATACTGTATTTTTTAGCACCTTCTGAACAAATAGTGGTCAATAGTTCATTAATGAATGCTGATATCTGACTCTCCCAGAAAGTTTCAGAAGACAGATTAATTTGGCTGGTACTTTTTGTCTTTGATGTTTCTTTTTTCTTCCTGGCTAAAATCTAGACTTCATGAACTGAAGCTGCAAACTGACTATAAAGGAAAGAACAGATTCACATTGACCTACATCCATTTTTCTAGCTATTTGAGGGAAAACAAAAACAAAAACAAAAACTTACTCTTCAGTCACTATCATTTAGAATTTTCTTGTGTACAACTGGACTTAATCCTTAATCATAATATCTGATTTTAGCAAGACTCTAAACATCTTGCTAAATACTTGGTGGTGGTTTAGTCGCTAAATTGTGTCCAACTCTTGTGACTCCATGGACTGTAGCCTGCCAAGCTTCTCTGTCTATGGGAATTTCCAGGCAAGAATACTGGAGTGGGTTTCCATTTCCTTCTCCAGGGAATCTTCCCAACCCCGAAATTGAACCCGAGTCTCCTGTGCTGCAGGCAGATTCTTTACCAACTGAGCTATTGGGGAATTCCCTGATACTTGGGGAAGTATTTAAGTATACCATTACCCAGACTCCATCCATTCAGGTAACGTAACCAATAAATTCTGGGTGAAATAGGCATTGATAATTTAAAAAAATCTCTCTAGGAAAACTAATGTACTGCTCAGGTTGAGAAAACATCCTTCCAATTGTTCTACTTGGTCAATCTACTATAAGATGGTATCTTGAGTGAAGTCATCAGTTCTGATTCAGAAATCAACTTTGAAAATACTTTAATTTTTTCCTGTGACTTAAATTTTGAAAATGATTGTGCTACCACTGTGGACTTTTTAGTAAGGTATTTTTAATAGTAAGTTAAATAAGATTATAATTTTAAAAATCAAAATGGTAAGCAATAATTTTCTGAAATTATCTTTTAATGCCTTCCCTCTAACTGAAATATGGTGAATCAAAACTTTTCCACTCTGACTGAAAATGATATATGTACATGTGAGTGCTTATAAATAAAATAACTTTAAAAGGCAAGTGTCATGAGATATGAGAATAAATTAATTCAAGGATTTTAAATATTCCTTGATCTTGAGTTATGTCTACTAATTTCAGATGAATCAAAGCACTGGCCTTATTCAATGCCTCCTGTATTAGGAATTATATGATAAATTCCCCTTAAAATTTAGACTAAGATCAGTATGGTTTAAAACAGTAATAAATCTTTATATTGAAAATTGTATAGTTTTATTTTCCTTATCTATTTTCTGATGGAAGAATTTTGATTTTTAGGTCATCAATGTTATTAATTTTTATTATGTGGGATTGTAGAGAATATATTTATAGATTTCTGCATAGTTCATGCTTTCTGAGAAAAATCTTAGTGAAGCTTGGAACCTAGTCTAAAAAAGCAAGTCTTAGAAGTTAATGTACAACCATGAGAACCCAAGAGGAATTTAACTCTGGAAGTATGCATTTACTTTTCAAAGGGTTGAAAAGTAATATCCCTTTTCAATGAGACATCCCTGATTTGCAAAGCTGAAGACAATATTCTTATCTTTCCCCAGGAGAGATTTATTTACATTCCAAAAAGTGTACTATGAAAACAGAATCTTCCAAAGGGATAAAAGTTTTTCTCCTTCCTTCAAGGATGAGAGAAGGACTGTGTGTCCGCAGGTACGCAGATTCATTTTTGTGGTGTTTTTCACGTTCAGCACATACCCCATTACATATAGGTGACATCTAGTTCAGTTACATTGCTCTACGGGAAAGAATTAAGCCAAAGGGGACTCAGTGCAACTATTATTATGTAAATATAATAACTAGTCTCTGCTCCAGAAATCCTCTGGATGCATCAGATTGTTGTTAATAAATATGACAATTGCAAACATAACACATGCCTTTTGATTTATAACTGACTTTTGTATTCCCAAGATTTTGCCCTTGGTTTTATAACTTTTAGAATTTCTGATTAATTTGTAGTTCTTCTTAATATACATTGTGAGGTAAATAATAACTATATACTTTTACTTGTGGCTACCAGGTTGGCCCAACACAATTTGTTAAAGTATCTACACCCCTCTGTTTTGCTTGTTTTGGTTTTAAATATTTCATAAGGATGGAGTGGTATCTGGCATGACACCTAAAACACATCCTGTGAATATCTAGAGCTTGGACCAAGCAGAATGGTAAAACTGCAGAGCTGGAGTCCCCAAACCAAAAACTCAGTCTCTTTGTTTTGAAATCTATTTTATTTGATGCTAAACTAGCACCTTCAGCTTTCTCATTCTAACAACCTGAAAGATCTTTTTCCACTCAATTACTTTCAAGCTATCTATATTTGTATTTAAAGTATATATTTCACAGGCAGCATGGCTTATTCATTCACTTGATAATCTGATGCTGGGAAAGATAGAAGGCAAGGAGAAGGGATGGCCGAGGATGAGAAGGTTAGATAGCATCACCGACTCAATGGACATGAATTTGAGCAAACTCCTGGAGATAGTGAAGAACAGCGGAGACAGCCTTCAGTCCATGGGGTGACAAAGAAATGGACATGACGTAGCAACTGAACCACAACAGCAATCTCTGCTGCTTAACTGGCATGTTCAGAATATTAGCATATAATATTAACTATTGATGTTGAATTTAGATCTACTATATTACCATTTCTTTCACTTTTATCTTTGATTTCTCTGTTCTCTCTTCCATGTCCTTTTGTATAATTTTTGTTTATCAAAATTCCATTTTAATGTATTTATTGGCATTTTTATTTATACCTATTGGTGTTACACTATGCATCCTTGAATTTTCATACTCAACTGAGGGTTAGTATTATATCATTATATATATATATTATATATATATTATATATTATATTGACTTTAAGTAAAAACTGAAAACATTTAAATCATATAAGCTCTTCCTATCTTCATTTTATATATTTTCATACGTATTTTAACTATAATTTTTAAAAACATAAAGTAATATTTTATGTTTTGCTTTAAAGTCAGATATAGTGACTTAAAGAAAACGAGTGCTTTTTTCCCATTTCCTAATGCTTTCTGTTCATTCCTCAGGATGTAAGTTGCACTCTCACAAACTTTCACAAGTATAAATCAATACATAATATATAAATACATACTTTTATAGCACAGGTCTGCTACTGACAGTTTTTGTTAATTTTAAATTGTCTTATTTTGCTTTAATTCTTGACAGATACTTCTTCTTTTTTTTTTTTTTTTGACAGATATTTCATTGATTATAGAATTCTAAGTGGACAGATTTTTCCCCTTATGAAAAGTAGGATTTTTTCTTACAAAATTTATCTTAAAATTCTTCTCTCATTTTTATTGTTGCTGTTTTGGAAGTAATGGATCCACCTTTCTGACTCATATAGGATTTCTTTCCTTTGTTTTCAGAAGTCTTTCTATAATATTTCTAGGTATCAATTGGAAATAATTAGAATTTTTTCCTGGATATCATAGATCCTTTTGTATATTTTATTTGGTGAATTTTGTCTGCTAATCTCTTCTCTGTTTATAGATTCCAATTTCCATGTATTCGATTTCTATACTATGTTTCATATGTTTATATACTCTGTCTGAATCTCCTGCCTTTTTTCTGTCTGTGCTTCAATTGGGTTATTTTTCCTAAGCAATTTTCTAGCTTATTAATCCTTTTTGGTAATGTCTACTGTATTATTGATACATCCTAGTTATATTTCTGATTTTTTCAGTTTTAGAATTTCTATTTTAACTCTTTTAAATTACAGCTGCCTATGACATAGTCTTTATTCTCAACTAATCATGATTAAATAAATTCCCTACCTAATGTTTCCAATATCTAGATCATTCATAGCTCTTTTTAACTACCTCTATGCTTTAAAAAATTGAAATAGAAATTTTGTGTTTTAAAACACTTTTAAATTCATAGACAAAATGTAGAGATAGTACAGAGTCTCAATACCCTTCACGCTTACATGAATATGGTGCTTTTGTTCAACTTAATGAACCAATACTGATATTAACATATTACTAACTAAAGTCTATGCTTTATTCAGATTTCCCTAGTTTTCATCTAATATCCCTTCTCTGTTATGCTATATTTGAATCCTGATGGTACTGTGGCAAAATGTTGGGGAGAAGAGGCATTCTACAATCTTATAAATAAATCTTATTCTTTTATTAGGCCTGTGTTTCTGGTCTATAACTTTTACAAGTATTTCTCCATTGATACAGTATTTTTTTCCTGTAAGATTGAAAGGGGAAAACAGTAAGACTAGAGGTCGTTTGAATGTGAAGAATGCTTTTCTTCTAGATGGAATTAGACTCTGATGAAGTCTTTCTCCTCCAGAGAAGGCCTTTGTTATAGAAAATGCTCCGCTTGTACTGTATTCTATGATGACTACTCTTCTCCTGCTGCTGCTAGTCATAACGGATCTTTTTAGGCTCCTGACCTTGAGAACCCGGTGTGTTTCCTTGAGGTAAAAATGATTAAAGTGTGAGTGTCCCCTAAGACTGTGGCTTCCCAAGTGGCTCAGCGGTAAAAGATCTGCCTATCAATGCAGGAGGGTTGGATCCTTGGGTCAGGAAAATCCCCTGGAAGAAGAAATGGCAACCCATTCCAGTATTCTTGCCTGGAGCATCCCTTGGACAGAGGAGCCTAGTGGGGTCTGTCCAAGGGGTCCCAAAGAGTTGTACACGACTTAGTGACTGAGCTCTAGACTTAAGCTCCAGGAATTTCTCACACTCAGCCTTCGGTGATTAATCAAATTTACCATGTATGATAATCACCATATAGGAATCTACCAGTGTTTGTAACTCCAGTGGCTTCTGGTCCAGGTAAGGAGATCTAAACTCTGACTTTTCAGGTTTGAGGATGGCAGTTTGCCCTTCAATTTCAATTCTCTAATAGGTCAAATTGACCACTTTTCAGTCTAAGCTTTGCTTGTTGTAAATATTGCAGTAGTGACTTCTAAGGTATTCCATTTTGAAGTTGAAGCCAGCATTCCTCAATCTCTTTTGGTAGACACAGAAACATTATGTGTCTGTATACATTGTTTGTTCATTTTGGTTTGGTTTCATCTGGCTCCTTTAGGGTCTCCTCCCTTGGACTGCCTGTGACCTCTTTTTGAATGTCAGAAACTCTTTAATAGAAGTTGACAAGGCTCTCACTTATGTTATCTTCATCTCAAGAGGATTTAATGTTTTTCTGGGAAACAGAGAGCTTAAAGACCACTATGATCTAGGTAACAGTGTTTGTTAAGCTGTGTTACTGCTGGTTATTTTCAATTACCTTTCCTCCTGGAGAATAATTCTTGGTTTTAGCTATCATGTGATTTCAACTTAATCTCTTTCTCCCTCTAATACCCCACTCTTTCCTTCTTGCTCCCTCTCCTTTTTCTTTTCTTTTTTTTTTTTTCTGGTTAACTAAAAAAAAACAAAAAAACTTTGTCTTGGTGGGAGCTGAATTCCAGCCTCTGTCACCTCGGCATTGTAAGACTGCTGAAATCTTTGTGGAGCACTTCACCCACATAACTACTGCTTTCTGCTTTGTGTGTATCACTCTTTGAAAAGGCAGCTTAAGAATGAACAAATACCTTATTATGGATTGGGGCTTCCCTGGTGGCTCAGACATAAATAATCTACCTGCAACTACCTGCAATGTGGGAGACCCAGTTTTGATCCCTGGGTGAGGAAGATCCCCTGGAGAAGGGAATATCTATCCACTCTAGTGTTCTTGCCTGGAGAAATCCACTGAAAAAGGAACCTGATGGGCTACAGTCCATGGGATTGCAAAGAGTCAGATATGACTGAGTGACTAACACTTTCATTTTTATTACGGGCTGAATTGTGTCCCCCAAATTCATATGTCTAAGTCCCAGGGCTCAGTACCTCACAATGTAACCTTATTTGGAGTTAAGATCTTTAAAGAGGTGATTAAGTTAAAGTGAGGCTCTTAGGGAGGGGCCCTCATTCTATATGGCTGCCATGCTTACAAGAAGAGAGAGGGATCAGGGATGTGCGTGCCCAGAGGGATGACCATGTGAAGAGACAGCAAAAAGGCAACCCTCTGAGAGTAAAAGAGAGAGGCCTCAGAAAAATCCAACTTTGCTGGCACCTTGATCTTGGACTTCCAGGATCCAGAAGTGTGAGAAAATAAATGTCTGATGTTCAAGCCACCCAGTGGAGTATTTTGTTAGGGCAACTTTAGCAAACTTATATTTTATGAGCAAATCTGAAACACAGTTGTAGTCTCATAAGTATAAAGCTCTGACTTTCCTGTTATGTTTCAGTCTGTCTGGCTATCTCACAGTATAACTTCACCACTGTTAACTCAGTAATACCTTGGATGTCACTTTCCCTAAGCCTTTACTATTCCTGTTGTGATTTGAAAAATCATTCAAGGGATGAAGCTAAAGAGCCCGGCTTGGTATGACTTTCTTCTCTCAAGAATTTTCACCTCTTGAATGTTGTCTGCCTTGAGCATTTTTCTAGGCATTATGATTGATCCTTGTTAGGAGAGTTAGTCTTGTACTAATTGCTCTAACATGAAGTTGAAAGCTCTTTTAAATTGTTTTAGTGTTTAATTGTCTATTGATGATTGAAAAAATGAAGACAATAGACAATGATGCTATAGATTATACAGTGTATAAAGTGAGGTTTGGTTGCTCAAATTTTTCTGCAAATTATTCATTTTTCTCTTTCTCTCTCATTGAATGTATATATACCTACTTCTAAGTTACCACTGAATTTCCAAAGTGAATGCTTTTTAGTAAAAATTCCATCTGCCCTCACGATGTTTTCTTCCTTAAATAAGTCAAGCTCAAACTTATCAAAAGAGATCCAAAGATTTGTCTCTATCTCTATCACAGATATAAATAAATATACAAAGGGACAAATCCAACTCTCTCTGTGTATCTTTAATGAGAGTACACTGGTATCTGGTTTAGTGATTTAAACATTTAATAAAGTGAAAAAGCTAAGCAAAATAATCACTTGTGGTATCTTTAAAAGCCTACTATTTCATGACAGACACTAAAACCATTACTAGCTTTTATTCTCTTAGTTGATTTAGGTTGTACCCTTACCTGAAAATTATAAACTACATTTATATAGGATATAATTATATATGTTTGTACCATATACTTCATATCATCACCATTAAATGTGATAAATATTATTTCAAGCCACAGCATTTATTGATATATTGTTGAACTTACTATTTATATATTTTAACCCAAAGATAATTTCATACTAAGAGAAGAAGCAATAAAGTTTTATTATTGAGAATTTCAAATTTAAGATACCACCTTTCTTTAAAGCATGGGAAATCTAGATGGTTTCTATATTTGGAACCACACTCTTATCAACTTGATTTTCAGATTTGTACACAACTGTCCTAAAATAATGATATTGGTAACAGTAACTTCATGATTTATGAGACTTGTGGGGAAAAAGAAAAGCACAATCAATTTTCTTTCATGAGAGGTTGAGATCAGTAGGTTTCCTTCAAAGGAGTTCTTTGTCCACACATGGAAAGGGTTAGGGGAAAAGAAGGGAAAAAAGCCTCACTCCTTTTTAATACAGAGTCTGTGAAAGTGGTGCAGTGAGGCAGAAAGCTTCATTGAAGGTCTATGATACAGGTCCTGTAATAAGCAACAAAGAGAAAGTCAATTTCAAAAGTCTTTTCAAAAAGTAGATTAAAAAAAAAAAAAACACTGAAAGGCCAGCTCAAATAAAGAGTTGTACCATAAAAAATAAAAAATAGAGAAGTGCTAAATAATTGTATTAGAGTATCCACTCTTGTTGACTTCCTTTTGCCATAACATATTTAAAAAACATTTTTTCCAAATATATATTTCTAAATATTTATATTCCAAAGAATGAAAGCCTAATGTTCAACTTAGACAAAGGAATTTTTGTTAAAAAAAATAACAGAGAAAATATCACATTCATTTGGCCTACATTATTTTGATCCATAGCATATAAATTTTAACATTATCAACCTGTAAAATTCATGGTAAGTCACATAAAGATACCCATATTTTCAGCTTCTGTGGAAGAAAAAAAAATATATATATATAGGTGCCAGGCCAGCGATCTTTCATAAAAACAATTTCTTGATACCCAGTTCTATTTAGACTGAGTGTGTGTTCTCCTTTCCCATTGTTTTTACTTCTCTTATTGTCTCCCAAGTGTGAGATGTCAGCTACATTTATGACTGAAATTGGATTATTTAATTATAAATTTAAGAGAAAATTTTAACCTCACATCTCTATTAAAAGTGGAAAAATTGAAAGACCAGTGGTCTGTGTTTCAGATAATGGCAGTAATCATTGTTCTTAGTAAAGGTAAAGAATATCTATACATTTTAATATCCAAGATGTTATTATGAAACAAAGTAAAGACATTGTTAAAAATTAAACAACACTAAGATAAAGGCCAGAATTCAGAAATGTCAAATGACTAAAAGAAAAAATGAACTAAAAAAAATACAAATGACTCTGCCACATGCTTTCTTTGCTGTGGATGTGTGTGTATACATCAAAAAAAAATGAAGTGTGGCTGATTTACAATGTTGTATCCCAAACTTTATTTCATTCTTTTTTATGACTAATATTCCACTTTGTGTGTGTTTGTGCACCGTGTATTTTCTTTATCCATTCATATGTTGATGAGCATTTAGGTTGCATCCATGACTTGGCAACTATAAATCATGCTGCTATGAACATTGGGGTGCATTCAAATTAGTCTGTTCATCTTTTCCAATTATATGCCTGGGAATGGGACTACTGGATCACATGGTCACTCTATTTTTAGTTTTTTTAAGAACATGTGATTTATTTCTGATATGCTGTGGTGTACATTAGCCCTTCTCTTTGGACACTAACATCTGAACTACTTTTTTAAGTTGGGGAACTTGAAATATTTTAACTATATAGAAATGATACATGATGAATATACATATATGTATGTTCATACATGAATACATGATGTATACATGATGAAACCAACCAATATCAGTTGGTTTGCTTCCATTGGAATGAGTGTTTAGAAGTTACTATTTAAGAACAAGAAAATTTTATTTAGAGAATGGAATATTTTAATTTGAGATAATAGTATGTTTCAAATCCTCCCCTTCTAACTTTTGTCCTATTAATGTCATACATTTTACTTCTATACTTAAGTGCCATATTATTATTTTTGCTTCAATAGTCTATTTTTTAAAGAGATTTAAATAATCAGAAAAAACAGTCATATTTACTCACGCAGTTACCATTTCTGCTATTCTTCCTTCTATTGTGGCGATCCATTTTTACATCTGGTATAAATTGTTTCTTCCTGAAGGACTTCATCAGTTTTTGGACTGTGAGTCAGCTGCATTGCTTCAGCTTTTCTATGTCTAAATTCATATTCATTGTTTCATCTTTTGCATGTCTAAAAAAGCTTAATTTTACCTTTGTATCTGGAAGATTTTTTTTAAAGTATTTGAAACAATTTGCTTAACTGTCTTCTCACTTTCATTGTTTCTGATGAGCATTGTTCTGTCATCTTTATTTATAGATAATGTGTCATTTTTCTCTGGCTACTTTTAAGACTTTTCTTCATCATTGATTTTAAGCAATGTACTCACAATTTCTTCATGTCTATGCTTGACTTTGAGTATTTGGGGTCTATAAGTTTATTCTTTTAAATTTATTTTCCTCTTAACACTTTAAAGATATTGCTTTCCTTAATTATTAACATAAGCAAGTAATTTTAAAATGTTCTTCAGTTACTGTTTTTAAAACTTATTTTAAAACAGACTTTCTTCTGCTTTTCAACAAGCAATAGTTTCCTTAACTTATGCATTTGAATTTTTCACATTTCCATTTGTTGGTTTAAATTAAAACAATTTTTAAATTAAAAAACTTTTTTTTTTTTTTACATTTTATGCAGTCTTGCATGCTGGAATCATACTGGCATCTCTCACTATCCAAAGTAAAGTTAAATTTTTGTTTCTTACTTCAGTGTCACTCAAAGTTTGTAGCTACGTTCTATTATTTGGCAATTGTATATTAAAACAGGCTCTGTTGTACCACAAAGTCCTTTCATTGCATGCTTAGCTCAGGCTATATGGAAGATTATTTTTGGAGAACTAGAAGTTTCCCATAGGGCTTCCCTGAAGGTTGAGTGGGTAAAGAATTCGGAGACACAGGAAATGCAGGTTCTGTCCTTGGGTTGGAAAGATCCTCTGGAGGAAGAAATGGCAACGCACTCCAGAATTCTTGCCTGGAGAATCCCATGGACAGAGAAGCCTGGAAGAATACAGTCCATGGGGTCTCAAAGAGTCAGACATGACTGAGCAACTAAACCACAGCACACCATACAGAAGTTTCCCATAGTCAGCATAAATGTGTAAAACAATACTGAATCCTGATTATTCCTCTCTTTTTTCTCTTTGTAGCATTTCAAATTGTGGTCATGCCAATATTGTGTAGTACTATTGTATAGCAAATGTAATCTTAAAATAGATAAGGGAAGAGAAGTCCTAATTGGAATGCTGGTCATAGGAATATGATTCAGAAAGTGTAATATTCCTTTAGTAAGAAAAAATTTCTTTCTCTTTAATTAGTTAAGAACCTGTGCACCCTGTAAATCTGTAGATACAGTAACAAAGGGTTATAGTCACCCCTTGTATAGGGCCCAGACTCCATTAATAGTCCTCAAGGTCTTTTCCTTTCTTTAATCAATAAAAACTTCTTCTGGAACCTGTGATATGTTTGATCAACATACCTAGTTTCCAGTGCTATTGAAAATCCATATCTCTTTGTATGAATATCCTAGTGTTAAATTAGACTTTATCTTACATCAAAATTTCATAGAATAAAACATTCATTCTTCAGCAGCTTTGCACATCTCACTTAAACCTAGTTGAATGGTGGTATACTTAAATTCTCTTGAAGCACTGGCAGCAAAAATTATCAATGTTGCCTTAAAAAAAGCAAAACAATCTAGCAATGAAAATTAATTCCAAAGGGGGAAAAATGTCTGTAACTTGAAAGCCAGAAATACACTGAGTTTAGTTCTTAAAAATGTAACCATTATTTCTAAAGACCATCTAAAACAGTAATGTAAAATGTGATTTTTTACAATTCTTTAGAGTCATATCGACAGCTTTGATAAAATATAAAATGACTAGAGAACTCTGAGCCACTGCAAAAGACAGGCAAGGGAAATACCTGCTGTTCCTCTTGGCGCAGTTAATAGCAAAGTACCTGCCAATAAAACCTTGGCAGAATATTTAAACAGCAGAATGCTACCAAGTTCATTCTCATATACTTTTTGTTTTGTTTAAACAAATCGATAGGAAGTATCATTGTTTTATGAAGATAAGTAATCAGAGAACTATTTTTTCTTTTTTTGGAGGAGTTTTAGCATTATAAAAAAGCTGTGTAATGTGTCTTAGTATTCCCAGCGTGACTGATAAAAATTTGATCTGCATGCACAGTTTGGAACAAACACACATATATGCTACTCCCTACGTTCCCAGAACAGGATAGCTCTCCTATTCTGGTGCTCACACCTACCCTCAAACCAATACACATACTGTTTATTATAAAGATATGGTTACGTTCCAACAGGAAACACATTTTTTTCAAGCTGCACATTATACCATCAGTTCACCTAATTAGTTATGGACAACCATGTGCATATATGAGTTATTACTAATGATTTTGATGGTTTTTATTCTACTTACTTATATGGTTCCTATACTACTGACCAGTGTATATTAGGTAATTTGGTCTATCCCATATTCTCTTTCTTGGGGAAAAATAATGCATTAATACATACAAAGGAAAATGAAATGGTCCAGGTGTCTACCTTCCTGAAAAGATTATGAGATGTACATGAAAGCTTATATTCATTTATTAAATCATAGAGATATTATCTACAAAGAATTTATCCTCAGTCTCTTGTTAAAATAGAGAAAGTTTTCTCTGAAGTCTTTTCCTACATATTTTCCTTATAAGTACCTGGCATGCTTTCTTACCTCTCAACTCCCACTGAAAACATCACTTGCATGTGTCCTATTTCATTTTTCTTTAATTCTAGGTAAAATTCCTCTACTTCTGCTGAAGACTTCTCAAGTAATAGTAGCAATAGCTCTTACATCTTGAAGACCTATTAATAGAATTCAGACAGCATTGTGATATATTGTCTGTAATCTTATAAATATTTCTTGCATTTTTGAATTACTATTTCTAATTTTTAAAAAGAAATTTAAAACTTAAAACAAATATCTTATCAAAATTTATATACTATTCTTTATATTAATTCCTGTTTTTATGTTAATCTCCTTTTGCTTCTAAAAACACTATTGACTACTTGTACTAATTCACTTAATAAGCTCTGAGCTCCCTTGGATATATAAAATATACATCATTCATATTTCTATCATTATCATGCTTTGTTTAGAACCTGAAATTCACTAAATGTTTAATACATATGATGAGCATAAATAAAAGAAAATATTTTTATAATTCTGAACTTCTAAAAGTCTAAGTGACTTTGCCACTGCATGTTAAAATATTTCATACACATCATGTTAATAATATACATTGTTTTATCAATTGTATACATTATTCACATTTATCAATGTATACATTTTAGTTTCATGAACTTTGGAGTTAGCTAGGAAAAGCCAAACACTCATTATTATATCAGACTGGATATAAACTACTAAGCATCAAGGGTGCATGAATCCAGCTGGAAGGTCAGTTAAAACTGGGCTTTTTGAAGAAACTTGAGAAAAATTTATAGCACAATCCTGTGATTATGATATTACAGTTGCCATAAAAACTACTTGAAGAATAAAAAATTTAAGGCCTTCTTGAAAAACAAATTACTGAGCTGAGTAATTCCTATATCTTATATCCTACTGAAAAAATAAAAATGCACCTTCAGAAAAAATCCCTATTAACATCCTCTTGCTGACAGTTAGGGTATATCTTTCCCATAATCCTAGATGTTTAGTTCCTTCTCATATAACTTCAATGCCCTTAAGCCACTGAAAATGTACTCTTCCAATTTCTGAACAACGGTGTAAGAAAATATTATAAGAACGTAGAAACCATGTTGCATATAAAATTGGTATATTTCTAAACATACTATTTTAAGCTAATTAAATTAACAAATCCTAACTGGATGCTTCATCATCTGTATATTATATTTTATATTAGATATATTTATATTATTATATTATTTATTATATTATATACTATATATAGTATAAATATATAATTATATCACATAATTATATAATATATGATATATAATACTATATTATATATTATTTATATATATTAATATATTATTATATTATATATTTATATTATATTTAATAGTAGAAAAAACTTTATCCTTGACATTTTTTTGTGATTGGTTTTGATGTTCTCTGATTTATTCATTTGCTATGGGCAATAGGAATTACAAAGTGTATTTAATCCTTGATTTCAAGGAATGGCCAATCATGGGGAGAAAAGGCACATTATATATGAAATAATTAAAAGCAATGCAGGTTGGTATACAAGTCATCAAATGATTATAATGACTGATTCTGTCAATAAACATGAAAAAAATATTTTGAGTGTTCAGAGGCTTTATTGTTTTATAAGTAGTCAGGGTTTACCAAGTTGAGAAATATGTTTAATTCTGAACACTTGTGACGCTTGCAGGAAAAAAATTTGTATGTATGTATATAAGTGTATATGTGTGCCTGTGTGTGTTTCCTTTTATAGCACAAGTTACTTTTACTGTGACTCTGATATAATTCTGTAATTGCTAAAATGATTAATGTACATTTGTCCTGACCTAGTTGCTTTGATACAGTGAAATTTAACCTACAGTTTGTTTCCAGTTCGCTGAAATATATTTGAAATCTAATCTCATAGTAAACCTGAGATTCTCAAACTTCTTGTCTATATAATAATCAGTCTTGGAAATTCTTAGAAAAGTAAAGATTGCTAGGATCTATCTAAGATTCTAATTTCTTTTTGTCCTCACGTTGGCCTAGAAGTCTGCATTTTAATTAGTTTCCTCCCTTCCCAAAGGATCCTGACATAGATGGCTGGTAGAAAACTTACTGGGAAATATTTTACTATGCGATCCGTTGAAAGCAAAGTTCTGGTTATCTTAATTGCTAATGCATCACCAGTGTCTTGCAAGATTTTGTAAAATGACTGTTTTAGAGAGCAGTTTTTTTTTTTTTCCATTATGTAGTTGTTTATTTAGCAATTTAGAACTTCCTATTGTTATTTAGGGCTTCTCTGGTGGCTCAGATCTTAAAGCTTTTGCCTGCAATGCGGGAGACCCGGGGTTCGATCCATGGGTCAGGAAAATCCCCTGGAGAAGGAAATGGCAACCCGCTCCAGTACTCTTACCTGGAAAATTAGAGGGAGGAGCCTGGTAGGCTACGGTCTATATAGGGGTTGCAGAGTCGGTCATGAGTGACCGACTTCACTTTCTTTCACTTTCTATTATTTATGAAAATGCAATGTTCATTGTGACAATATAGATTAGCTCTTAGGAATGCAGCAATACTAAGACAAGAAAGCACACCATGAGAAATGTTAGAATGTGGTAGGTGTATCAGTAAAGATTGGCATCGGTTGCAGGGAGTCTGGGAAAGGTTATCATTTCTCATATTGGGATCAGAGAGAAGACGTTCTGGGTTAGGTGATGACTGTGCTGACCCCAGAGAAAAACTGGAATCAGTGGGTCAGAGAAAACTGATTGAAGTTTGTTCCTGTCAGAGAAAAGAGCAAGACAAAAGTCACAGGAACATGTGATGCTGTTGCTGTGGAGGAATCGCAAATGGGCAGAGGCAAGGTCATTTGGTATGGATGATGCAGAATAAGGAAGAATGTAGCAGGAAATACAACCAGAGAGAGAGATAAAGGCAGAGACTAGATCACTGCGGAGTGGGACAAATTACACACCTGAGCTGGATGTTCTCTTTGTATATCATCAGTTCAGTTCAGTCGCTCAGTCGTGTCGAACTCTTTGCGACCGCATGAATCGCAGCACGCCAGGCTTCCCTGTCCATCACCAACTCCCAAAGTTGACTCAAACTCATGCCCATCGAGTCGGTGATGCCATCCAGCCATCTCGTCCTCTGTCATCCCCTTCTCCTCCCATCTTCAATCTTTCCCAGCATCAGGGTCTTTTCCAATGAGTCAGCTCTTTGTATGAGGTGGCCAAAGTACTGGAGTTTCAGCTTCAACATCAGTCCTTCCAATGAACACCCAGGACTGATCTCCTTTAGGATGGACTGGTTGGATCTCCTTGCAGTCCAAGGGACTCTCAAGAGTCTTCTCCATCACCACACTTCAAAAGCATCAATTCTTCGGTGCTCACTTTCTTCACAGTTCAACTCTCACATCCATACATGACCACTGGAAAAACCATAGCCTTGACTAGACAGACCTTTGTTGGCAAAGTAATGTCTCTTCTTTTTCATATGCTATCTAGGTTGGTCATAACTTTCCTTCCAAGGAGTAAGCGTCTTTTGATTTCATGGCTGCAATCACCATCTGCAGTGATTTTGGAGCCCAAAAATAATAAAGTCTGACACTGTTTCCACATCTATTTGCCATGAAGTGATGGGACCAGATGTCATGATCTTAGTTTTCTGAATGTTGAGCTTTAAGCCAACTTTTCCACTCTCCTCTTTCACTTTCATCAAGAGGCTTTTTAGTTCCTCCTCACTTTTTGCCATAAGGGTGGTGTCATCTGCATATCTGAGGTTATTGATATTTCTCCCAGAAATCTTGATTCCAGCTTGTGCTTCCTCCAGCCCAGGGTTTCTCATGATTTACTCTGTATATAAGTTAAATGAGCAGGGTGACAATATACAGCCTTAACATACTGCTTTTCCTATTTGGAACCAGTCTGTTGTTCCACGTCCAGTTCTAACTGTTGCTTCCTGACCTGCATATAGGTTTCTCAAGAGGCAGGTCAGGTGGTCTGGTATTCCCATCTCTTTCAGAATTTTCCACAGTTTATTGTGATCCACACAGTCAAAGGCTTTGGCATAGTCAATATATCATAGGGCCATATAAATTTGCTCTGGCAAATTTATAATATTCAAATCAAAATTTTAGTTCTCAAGAAACAGCTATAGACAGCAGCTGGCCTATTGTGCATTCATTGACGAGAAGAAAAGAAGAGGGATGACTAGATCTAATACTGTCACTCGATGTCAAGGTTAAAAGATCAATGATATTCGCTAGGAGGAAGAGACTTTATCTCTGAAATACCATTAGTGGAATGTCTCCTGTTGAGGACTGGTAAAGAAAAGAGAGCCCAAGTTATCTTCTGGTCCATAGGCTAAGGTTCCTTGGGGAAGCTAATGGAAACTATGTAACTGTCTGGGATAAAACTAGAGGTGTTTGAAAACTCATCCACTCCTCCTGATATAACCTCACCCAGAGTCTTCATCTATTTTCCTGGCAAAAATGGTACATTTCTGTATGATCCAGACAGCTGCTTTTGATGTCCTAGATTCCTGTCTACATTATCTGAACCTATTGATTGCCTCCACACAGCAAATTATTTGTAAAATTTGATACAAAGCAAGATATTTTGTTTGTATCAGTCTTATTTGACAATTCAATTATTTGTGCTGTCTCAAGTGATAGGTGGCAAAATTAATATAGAATAACATCATAAATTTTTTGGAAAGAAAAGTAGGGATGGATACTTAAAAAACAAAAATTTTGCATGCCATGCTAAAATTACCCTGGCAATTTTAGAAAGAGAGAAGGGCTGTGTAATATTGCTATTTTCTCATCATAAAACCAGGATAAACTAGAAATGCTTTGGGTTATAGAACAAAGAAGCAAAGACAAAACCACTTATCTTCTGTTGATTACTAATTATAAATTTCTTGCCACAAATAGAAACCTTACTAGGAAAAAAATACCTATTAAACAGGATTCAGGGCTAACTTCATTTACAAAGAGTTCCTGGGAAAGTGCTTGAAAGTGGTTAAAATAAAGGTTGGGATAACAAAGAATGAGATTGCTTCTATAGTGGGAAGTGTTTTTCTTGGAATTAAAAATAAAACGCTGAGTTTTAATTCTTGCATACTTGTGACATCGCCTACAAAACTAGTCAGCTATTGTAAATAAACAACACTGTTTATAAATCCATGTCACCTTACCTATTCTATGTGATGGCCATTGTTTCATAGGAAGAATCACAGAATTGGGATAAAATTGAGCCTATTCTGCTGGCATAGTAACCCTTGTAAACTAGCTGTATGCCTGGAAATTATGGCCTAATTATTTTTCTTGACCCTTACTGCTTCCAAAGGGTATAGGGTATGTCTAAAGCAAGTAAACGGAGTGTAGATTGTTTGGTGTTGTTTTAAATATATGATTAAAGAAGAACTAGCACTACAAATGATTGTGGCCAAAAGTCTTATAATGCTACAGGAAATATAGTATAATGCAGACAAAAGTTTTTCAGAGAGTAGGTCATGAAGTTTTGGCAAAGAAGAAAAAAGGGAAAAAATAATGTAAAAAATAACTGATAAATTGATGTTGTGTAAAGCCAGAGAGTTAACATCAAGATCTTAAAAATCAATTCTCTGCTTCTGGGGGACTTAATGGAATTCTCTAAATACAGAGGTAATGTGATGGAAAATCCCCGTTCTTAGCAACATGAGAGGCATTCTGTTCTGTTCTGAATACGAATAGATCACAAATGAATAAAAACTATGAATCAGTAAATAATATGTAAGAAAAAAGGGCCAAGGAAGAAACCTGATTTTTCAATCATTTAAGTTTTTTTCTACTGACATAAAATAACAAAAGTAAAACATAAAGCTTAAAGATACAATGCAGTTAAATAAAAAGCAAAATGTTTTAGAGTTAATGGCTGATAATTTGTGCTGGGAGAGGCAGGTAATGGAGCCCTATTTGTACAAAATGTATCAGTGACAACACTGACATTTTCTGTTATATTTATTTCTACGCTGAGACATCAATTTATGAAAAGAGTGAATCAAGCAAAGAGCTTTCAGATATCAATTGCAGCCTAGAAAACAATTTGATTTAAAGACTTTTCTCATTTTGTCTAATTGACAAAAGAATTTACTGGGCTAAGGAGACAAGAAAGAAATTTTTAATAATATCAAATATTCAACCTGGATTTTAAACAAATCAAAAATTTTAATATGGTTGTCAGTTTAATAGATAGACAGATAGAGATAGATACTGTGATATCACATTTTAGAATTAACCGAGTGTGCTGGTAGTATTTTAAGAAGTTAATTATTAAAACAACTGAGCTCTGTGTGTAACAGCAAACTCTCACTTGCCATTTATTTTACATACGGTAATGTGTGGGGAGACAGTGGAAACAGTGTCAGACTTTATTTTTTTGGGCTCTAAAATCACTGCAGATGGTGATTATAGCCATGAGATTAAAAGATGCTTACTCCTTGGAAGGAAAGTTATGACCAACCTAGATAGCATATGAAAAAGAAGAGACATTACTTTGCCAACAAAGGTCCGTCTGGTCAAGGCTATGGTTTTTCCAGTGGTCATGTTTGGATGTAAGAGTTGGACTGTGAAGAAAGCTGAGTGCTGAAAAATTAATGCTTTCGAACTGTGGTGTTGGAGAAGACTCTTGAGAGTCCCTTGGACTGCAAGGAGGTCCAACCAGTCCATCCTAAAGGAGATCAGTCCTGGGTGTTCATTGGAAGGACTGATGCTGAAGCTGAAACTCCAATACTTTGGCCACCTCATGCAAAGAGTTGACTCATTGGAAAAGACCCTGATGCTGGGAGGGATTGGGGGCAGGAGGAGAAGGGGATAACAGAGGATGAGATGGCTGGATGGCATCACCGACTCGATGGGCATGAGTTTGAGTAAATTCTGGGAGTTGGTGATGGACAGGGAGGCCTGGTGTGCTGCGATTCATGGGGTCGCAAAGAGTCAGACACGACTGAGCGACTGAACTGAAGAGCTGAACTGAATGTGTTTCCATGCTATTCTCTCAATTTGTCCCACCCTTTCCTTATGCACTGTGTCCACAAGTCTATTCTCTATATTTTTAATGTTATGACTGTTAATCAACCAAACTTATATCCACTCACCCTTGTACAATAAAGCCAATCTACTGGCATAGGTTGTGGTAAAGTAAAGTACAGCATTTATTGCAGGCACCAGGCGAGGAGAACAGGCAGCTCATGCTTGAGGCCAGAAATCCCCAATGACTTTCCAGGAAGGGGTGTTAAAGGCAGTGCGAGGGAGGGGGCTACAGGGTATGCAATCAGATTGTGCACAGTTCTCAAGCTGGTTGTAATGAAGGTAAAGTTTTACGCCTTATCAACTTCTGGTTTCAACCAGTCTAGGCTCTATGTTCTTGTGGTCAGTAGTTTTCATAAGGTTGAGAGTCTGCTTTCTGTAAAAACAACTTAGAAATATATGCCAGGTCTTTATATATATCTTTCAGCGAACTATTAGTTCAGTGATTCTGCTATGTGATAGATTTATAGTTTAAATTATAACCAGTTTCCCAGCCCAACAACTATTCTTTATTTCTGCATCTTCACATTTCTTAATCATTAACTTTTAAGTCAGCTTTTAGAGACTCAATGGAGGCCCAGGAGACTAAAGCAAAAGCCTTTTATTTCAAAGGACAATGACACAGGGCCTTGTATATGGTTTCATTACCAATATGTAGTCAATTCCAAAATTAAAGCTTCCATTAAACCCTACCACTGGTATATGAGTTCTTTACTGACCAAATGAAAATCTTTTTTAGAAAATATCTGTTGTAATGTTTTTCTAACAAACAGTTTAAGATATAGTTTTCTGAAGCTTGATCAATGACCTTCCCTGAACCATGCAAACTAAATTTTAGTTTTCAATATATAAATATCCTATACCTTTAAGCACAATTTCCTTTGTAAAGTTAATTTCATAATTTTAATTTTATTTGAATGAATTATAGTTTTAATATCTCAACTCCATTTCTCACTGAAAGCTCAAATTCCAGTCCTCTCTCTGTTAATTCATTAATATAACCAATATTCTTGTCCTCATGTAATAGAGTCTTTGAAATGTGAGAAATGAAGAAAGCAAGCTGCTTCATGAAATTGGGATTCTACAAATGAATGCACAAGTGGGCATGTTTTTAATGGTTTCAACTATAACAGTTTCCTATAAACAGGTTTAAAAAAATCAGAAGTGAATTGCATGATTTTATATATCCTCACTATAAAACAATTTGATTCATTTTGTCTCTTTTTAATATATATAATATATTATATATGAATAAATATTATGTATATTCCATTGTTTTGAGATTTAAATACCAGTTTTGTTTTGTCTTTTTAACCAAGGAGATTGGTCTTGTAGGTATGGACTTGTACCAAACTTTCTCCCATTCCTGATTTATATCTTCTATGATTGGAAATAAAGTGAAAGCAAAAGTGTTAGCCACTCAGTTGTGTCCAACTCTTTGTGACCCCATGGACTGTAGCCCACCAGGCTCCCCTGTCCATGGAATTCTCCAGGCAGGAATACTGGAGCGGGTAGCCATTCCCTTCTCCAGGGGATCTTCCCAGCCCAGAGATCAAACCCAGGTCTCCCACATTGCAGGCAGATTCTTTACCATCTGAGCCACCAGGGAAGCCTTCCATGATTGGAACTCCTACATAAAATATGTATCTGACAAAATGAGACTATTAGGGCTTGTAGAGAATGATTGGTCCAAGCTTTTAGGAAGCCTTTGGTGTTAATATCTGATGTTAAAGGAATTAATATTATTATGTTATACATAAATTACATGTAAATACAGATGTTTAATATTTTATAGTTCCAACATGCTTAAATGTTACTTTATTTTGCCATAAATATTTGGTGACACATATGTTATTATATATTTTATTATATAACAAATTACTCAGAATAAGTTCCTCTTTTAAAACTACCTAGACCATGTAATTTAATGAACATGGAACTTTAAAAATATTTCCTATTAGTGTTTAAGAACTTATAGCTTGAAATTTGATACTGTGACCATTTTATCTGAATATTTGTATTCACAAAAGAAATCACTTAAGCAGTTCTACTGTGATTTATAAGGTAAAATAATTCTTTCAAAAACTCAAATATGATCTTGAAGTGAGGACAAATGGCAATGACTGGGACATTCTATATAAATTGTTCACCTGACTGATGGTCCAGAGTTGAAGGGGTAGTAGCAAATTTTACTGGACTAATCAAATAAAAATACAGAATTCAACCAAATTCTTCCTTCTGTATTTTGTCCCTACAGTGCTTCAATTCCTTCTGTTATTTGTAGCTGGTTTGTTTTGGATTATAATGACCATTATGAATGTTGAATTGTTTTCCGTGAAAAATGACTTTTTATTGATTTGGTTAAATCTGACCTTTTATCTTTCTGACAAATGTGATAAAATAATCCTTATATCTCCTCCATTTGCAATAGCCCAAAGCAGAATTCAAGAACAAAAATGTTGCTTTACCTAATTTATCCAAATTCTAATTACAATAATGGAAAGATTTTTTAATTGCTTACAGTAATTTTCATCCTAGAGGGTAGTTCGCATAGTGAACACTTGATATTTGCAAAGAGCCATGGATGGCAAAGAGCCTAGAGCTTGAGGATATCTTTTTTCTGTGCTGCAGACAACAGTGTATGCCATCAATTAAGACAGTAAACCATCAATTAAAATAGATATATGAAAATTCTAAGAATTAAAAGAAAATCATGTACTTCCATCTAATCTATGAATAAGACTAGCTTCTTCATGGCTATAATAACTTAGACTATATAAAAAATTCATTAGTGGGAAAAACATGGTGAATTTGAGAAGAAAAAGCAAGCATCTTGGCTATCCCATTGTAGAAGGATCAATACAAGAAGAGATACACAATTTGTAATTACTAAGTTTGTTTCCCTAGCCTGAACCTAATTACACTTAATATTACCTGTTATACTGTGCAATCATTTGTCTTTAACTAGCACTCAGACACATACACTAAAACATATGCATAGTATTTTAAATATTCTATAATATATAATTGAATTATCTATCACAAACTGTGATTTTTAAATTATTTTAAAAATAAGATAAAACTTATTTTATGTTAAAGTTTCCATAATGTGCTTGCCTCCTATTCAGAAATTGAGATTTTTTAATGTCTGTACATTATATACATATACATATGTATATATGTATACACATACATATAATACATATACATAATAATATAATACATATAATATATATATATATATATATGTATGTATGTATGTATTTGGCTATGCCAGGTCTCATTTGTGGCACATAGGATCTTCGATCTTCATTGAGGCATACAGGGTCTTTTCCCTTTTTAGCAGCGTCTTACAAACTCTTAGTTGTGGTATGTGGGATCTAGTTCTCTTCCAGGGACTGAACTTCAGCCCTGTACCTTGGGAGTCAGGAATTTTAGTCACTGGACCATGAGGGAAGTCCAGGACTTATTTTTAAGGAGTGGGAATCAAAATGAACTAAGGGAGAAAAGGGAAATGAAAGCAATATTTTTTAACTTGTGAAATTTGGTTATTTTAGTAAATGCCGTTGTTAAATACACTTTCTGCAGTTTTTTCCTTCTACAAGTATAAGGCTATGTATAATTAAAATATAATACTGTAGCTATATTGAACATAAAATATTTAACATATGTGTTATAATTAAAAATTTTTCCAAAGTGTTCCATGTGTTAGGCATCTCTGTTTTAATTTTTCTGGAGTCTCCTCTACAGAGAATTACCCTCCCAAGTATCCCAAGCATAGTTTCTATGAGGCTGACATTTCTCACCTGCCCATTCCTCCTCTTCCATGCTTCACCTCCCTTTCCACCTCCAGTTATCAAGGAGTCTGCAGTGTGGCTAAAGTACTGAGTTTAGTGTTAGATGGTATCACAGAATGATGGTTAGAAGCAAAATATTATCTCCTGCTTTGGAAATCCTTTCCACAATGGTGGTAGGGAAACAGAACACCTTTATTGTTGAAGAATTGTTACACCAGAATATGATGCCCATAACAGTCAACTCAGAGGTTGCAAAGACAATAAAGATTATGCCCTTATATATTCAAACAGATGCGATCCACTACATATATGCTTTCAAGATAAACAATAAATAGCCCTCAAGTAAAAGGACATGCTGTGCTTAGTCACTCAATTGTGTCTTTTTGAGACCCTATGGACTGTAACCTGCCAGGCTTCTCCATCCGTGGGGATTCTCCAGGCAAGAATATTGGAGTGGGTTGCCATGCCCTCCTCCAGGGGATCTTCCCAATCCAGGGATCAACTGAACCCAGGTCTCCCTCATTGCAGGCAGTTTCTTTACCATCTGAACCACCAGGAAAACCCAAGAAGATGTGAGAGAACTATTTTTTCACACAGTTCACCTAACATTACCTGATAATTGGGGAGACCGGTAGGTGGGGTGAATGTCTGCTTTAATTAATTGGTTTTGTATCTTTTTCTGTCTTCAACAGGAGGAAGTTTTGCAACTTAGGGTAAGGCTCCCACGGAAGTTAGGCTCCTACCTTCCCACAGAAACTGAGAGAAACTCACTCTCTTGAAGTTTGCATTTCAAAGATAAGTTCACAGGTCCTTGAGAAAGACATTCCTGGGTCATAAAGCTGACAAAAGGCCAATCTAGTCTTCAGAAGGATTTATACACATTTCAAACAGGAGAAAGCACTTACAAGTTTTCTCAAGTAAATGTTCAAAGAACAAGCTGGGGGAGGGAAGTGTATTCCCTTATTTTCAACAGGGAGAATTAAGTCTTTAAGTTGTATTTTTGCTTGCAGTAGAAACACAAGAGTATCTTGTGTTTGAGTTTTCTTGAAAACATTTTTATACAATGATTTGCCATCATTTCCTTTAAAAAGTTTCTTGTGAACTGCCCTGCTGTACTGTGTTTTTCTTTCCTTTTACTAGCCTTTTTGCAAGGCAAAAGGTGAAAAAATATCTTTAATAAGTTAAACGTAACTTGATAAAAAATATAGTTTCTGGTTCAAAGTTCATCCTTTGCCTTACATTTTACTTCAACTTTAATGTTTCAATTTGAT
This sequence comes from Cervus canadensis, assembly GCF_019320065.1. Lineage (NCBI taxonomy): Eukaryota > Metazoa > Chordata > Mammalia > Artiodactyla > Cervidae > Cervus > Cervus canadensis. The sequence goes on from NC_057412.1 coordinate 35,746,485, forward strand.
GTTTGATTTTAGTTATGATGAGAAAGTAAGCTAATTTAAAAATTCAGATTGAAATCTCTGTATTACACAATGTTTGATTATGGTCACATTAATCACAGTTCATATTAAACCCCTGGATACTGTAGCTTGCCTTTCTGAATAATGACTGCTCTCTAGGGTTATCACTTATTAAAATAGAAGTTGTTTAGAAGAATGGTCTATAGCATTTCTAGGTTCATTGATTTCATAGCATGCATTTAATAAGCAAGGTAGAGGAGTTAACATTTTTGGATATTTTTCAAAATATTCCTATTGAATACACAAGTCTCTTGAAGTTATCTTTGATCCAAGAGCTGTGTGACTTGGGAATTGTCTTCTATTCAGAGTTTGTCTTCTTCTGATTAGTTACTGATACTTACAATATTCATATATGGAACAGTGATCCAAACCAAGAGATGTAGAAAACTTGCGATATACTATCCTTACTAGGAAAGTAACAGAAATATACATAAAATGTATCATATACACTAATATAAATTCATGCCACAAGACTGAAATAAATAAACTGGATATGAAACTACTAAGCAAAAGCATTTGATAAGATATTCTTCTAGTTAATCGTAAATACTGAAAATGAAATAACAACATATGTGTTTAATTATACACAATGCCATATTTTATACAGTCTATCTCTTACTTTAGATTATTTGGAAAATAGAATAGTTTGACAATAGAAATATGTTTTTTTGTTAAGTCCATTTTTTTTCGTGTGTTATTTTTTGCTCTATGTCAATCAACTAGTCTACTTTCTCATTGGCAATCACTAATGAACACATAATTCTATTAATAGTTATATACAAAGCCAATTGGCATCCAGTTTTCAGTCAGAAATTTATGACTCTTGAACCTCTCTTTTTAATTGCATTTTGTCCTGTTTCACCAGAGGACCTTTTCCTCTTGATCTGTCAATTCAGGTAATTTCGCTCTGAAATTTTTTAATTACCAAGACCTGTTATTTACTTATTTATATTCTCAAGTCTATAGTTTAAACTTGTTTGTCAATAGTAATTGTACATGATCACAGAAAAGTCGAGATTCTAGATTTTCTCTCTCACAGTTCTCTTCTTGAATCCTGTTTACTAATTTCAAGCCAGTCCTGATGAAAGTATGTATGTACGGTGAGCACTAGATAGGGCATCCTTGTACAATCCACAAAATCATTCAAGTAATTTTTCATATTTCTGTAGTGACATGACCTGTCTCCAAGATATTTGGTATGGATCCCTCATTATGAAACAAATAAATAAAAAGTCCTCGATTGAAAGGATAAGCGATGCGTTGAACTTCATATATTTTCCCCACACTCATTCTAGTTTTCACTATCCTGAGACATCCTTGTGAAACTAGATGGGCTTCTTCAGAAAACACTTTTTAAAAATGGAGATTAAAAAAAAGATGTTGATACTAGAATTCCCAATGAGTGTGACTGTAACCAGTAAGTCAAAGGTAACAGTATTAGGAAAAAGTATTTCTGTAGTATGTTAATCTGACTTTAAGATATATATTTGAGTTAAAATGAGAATGCATAGAATATATTTTTAATTAACTCTCAAGAATAGATTTGACAGTTTCAAAAGCAACTTTGAAGAGAATAAACTCTATGTGTTGAATCACATGATGGCAGCAGGATTCTGAGAGAGAAGAATAATACCTAAACTCAGAACTGGTGCATCATCAGTTCTGCTACATTCCTTTGTCTACAGTGGTCACAAGGCTAATCCTCATGCAAGCCATGGAATAGTATAAACTCCCGCTTGATGAGAAGACCAGCAAAGTCCAATTGCAAAAGGTAATCAAAATAGGAGATGATTGAAGCCATTTTTGAAATAATTCATGACAAAGACTGAGACATCTTCCAATAAATCTTGTCATTTTACAAATCAGTAGACATCAATAAAAAATTCAACTTTCATAGAAAAATTGTAAGCATGGCATTACATTTGAATCAATGCCAAATAATAATACTAAACCAAAACTAGATTAAGCAAACATTTTGCAACCTTAGAGTTTTTAAAACAGATAAATTTCATTTTCTCTTAGAAATTCAGAATAATGTTGATAAATTTTTTTTATATATCCATTAAAATGTAGTCTTTACTACTTGACCAGAATTCACTTATGATCTTCAGATATTGTATAAGTGCTTTCTGAAAAAAGAACTTAAGTGTTATGTGGTCATGTGGAGAACAAAGTGTTTTTATTGTAAAAGGAAGCCATTACAATGAATTTCCTGATTACTATGTAATCAAATAGTATAAGAAAAATACACTTAGTTTAATGTGCCATTTATTTTGATACTGTTCTGATAGTATGCTAAGCAATGATAAATATAATAAATTACAAATATTCAGCTTTTAAAAAATTTTTATAATGTTAGGTTAATATCTATTTTAATAATGTGGAGTTTTTTAAGGTTTTGCCCCTGAATAACAATTTTTAAAGTATTTTTAAATCATCATTATTCCTTATAACTCCCTACAGTGTTAAACTTTTTTATAAGTATATTGGTTCCTTAGAATCATGAATCATAACTCACCTAATTATAATCAGAACTATTTTGAATTTTAAGGCTGAAAAAATATACAGGGCTTGTCTATGGAGTTGTTTAAATATCTAGCAAATAAGTGGTTTTAAGGTTTTTCTCCACATTTTAAACAACAACCTAGACAATGGAAAATAAATCAAAAGGGGCCCTAATTTAAAAAAAATTCTATTCTACATGCAGGTGGCTCATGCATGGAATAGAAACATAAGACAATTGTTTTGAATTTTATTCATTGATCATATACCCTTTTTTACTTCCTCAGTCTCTTACCATAGTTAATAAACTATGATACAGATTCCTAGAGAAAGAAAAAGACTTGAATTAGGACAGAGGTAACAATTTCATGCTACAGTCCCGCTTTTTCCAGATGTGAATCTTTTTAAGGGTTATCAGGCTTGTCACCAAATGATAATAATAAGGCAGTTAAAGAATCTGCCTGCAGTGTAAGAGACCCAGGTTTTATCCCTGGGTCAAGAAGATCCCCTGGAGAAGGAAATGGCAACCAACTCCAGTATTCTTGCATGAAAAAATCCCATGGACAGAGGAGCCTGGCAGGCTACAGTCCATGAAGTCACAAGAGTTGGACTTGACTTAGCGACTAAACCACATTAGTAATATAACTACTGAAATATACTTTACAGATTTCTGAAAAATAAGATAATATGCCTGGGCAGACTGAGGCAAGGTTAAAGAACATGGGGTATGGTAAAGGGAAAAGCTAATATGTAGTAGAAAATAATGGCAATAGCTTGCAAGATACAATATTTAAATATTGGACTGTTAGTGAAAGAAAGTGAAAGTGAAAGTTGCTCAGTGTCCGACTTGCGACCCCATAGACTATACAGTTCATGGAATTCTCCAGGCCAGAGTACTGGAGTGGGTAGCCTTTCCCTTTTCCAGGGGATCTTCCCAACCCAGGGATCAAACCCAGATCTCCCTCATTGCAGGCAGATTCTTTACCAGCTTAGCCACAAGACTGTTACTTATCTATTAATTATCTTAGTAAAGGAAGTAAAATATTAGCAAGTACTACCAGTTATGAAATTCCCTTGTATAAAAGATATTTTCAAACTTTATTCTGCAAGAATCTAATCAAAATCAATGGATGAACAAACAAAAATCAACTCTCTCCACATTTTAAAATAGTTTTGTAGGTGTCAACCATTTCAGTTGTTCTTAGCTACTGAGCTCCATTCTCGTATGCAGGGCAACATGTTACCCTTAGTTTTTATATGTATGGAATGACTCATGGACTGTTCTTGTTTATGCAGAACTTTAATAGCTCTTCCTAATTGTCATGCAGCACAATAGCATGACAATGTAATATTGTCAAACTTAGTTGCTTCTCTTTCCTTCCATCCTCTGACCTCTGAGAGATGCCCTATCCCCCATTTGTCAGACCAAATAGCAAGGAAACCTATTGATACAGTATATATACATAGGTTTGACTTTTAGGTTTTAAGGCAGTGTAGGCAAAGGTTGTGAGTGAATTTGATGGGTCAATAGACTGCAAACTGTCCCTATTTAATCTTACCCTAGTATGCATTCAGATCTTATCTCCTACTATTTTTGTGGGCTTTAATGAAAGTTAATAAGCCAGGTTTTCACAAAAGTGTTCCTCCCCACTTATCAGTGGCCAGAACCCCTTGGGTCTCTTGCCTAGGGCATACAATTCTTGCTACTGGTTTCCTGGGAGCAGGGAGAGAATATGGTTGATAATTTCATAATTCAGTTTCCAGATTTCTACCTCGACCCTTGTTTTGAGCACCAGCCTCACACTGTCTCTAGTCTCCTCTTTTCTTTTTTTATTAAAAAAATTTTTTTTTTTTTTGGTGTGGACCATTTTTTAAAGTCTTTGTTGAATTTGTTGCAATATTGCTTCTGCTTTATGTTTTGGTTTGTTGGCTATCAGGCATGTGGGATCTTAGCTCTATGACCAGGGATCAAGCATGCACACACTGCATTGAAAGGCAAAGTCTTAACCCCTGGACTGCCAGGGAAGTCCACTCTCTTTGCTTATATAACTTTAGTACAATTACCCATGCATTACAACTGTGGTTTCCTGATGAATTAGTGGGAGTAGAGTCCATTGTCTTCATAAGATGGTAAATTAGGATTCTAGATGGCCAAACTAGGGTCCCCATCAATCTACTAGATTTTAGCCCCTTAATCTCCTGTGCCACCAGGCTCAGAGCCCCTAAATGGTAGCATCTTCTTGGATTCCCTTTCTATTGTCACTGTAGCTATTTTATTTATTTATTTACTCATTTACTTTCCATTTTTCTTGGCTTAATAAAAAGAGCTCTCCAATAATCACTTTTAAACTTCCAAAATTATTGAAATTTCTTTTTCATGATGTCTTCGCTTATTGTAGATATACCCTCTTGTACTATTCATCTAATGTTAGTGCCTCTGGGAAAGAGGCATTTATAAATGCTTGTGGTCTATCAGCTATGTTTTCCCAGAACTCTCAAAATTCACTAAATACCAAAAAAAGAAAAAAAAAAAAACCAAGAAAAATATTACTGGTCATTAACAGAGATTTGAGGAGAAGAGCTTTTGTAGAGTCTGAGGAGACAGGAGATTTTTAATTTCTTATTTTTCTAAACTAATGATGTTTCTTAATTTATAATTTCACTAATTCTTGTTTTAATGACAAAGGACTTATTTTAGTGGATGAGTTGTCAGGTGTTATAGAAGGATAACCTTTTGTTCCATAAATAAAATGTAAGGGAATGTTGCTATCATTTCTTGATCAGTATTTTTTACTTTAAATTTCATTTCATCAATTTTAATTTTATTTTTACAACACCATATTGCCTTATTTATGGGGTCACAAAGAGTCGGACATGACTTAGTAAAACAAGGAAAGATAAGATATAAATGGTGAAGAACAGAGTGATTCATAACTGTAGGAAGCTGCAACCTGGGATAAGACGAATAAAAGTACTAGGTGATATTATCAGAGGCCAGAAGTTAATACCACCTAGTATTGGCTTAATCCACATCAGAGGTGGCAGGTTGGAGTAAGATCATGGAAATGACGCAATCATTTTAGAGACCCTAAAATGGGAGGAGAATGCCTTTGTTTTTTCTTTCTCTTGCCTACAGTCTTCCACCCATGGCTCCCTTTGCTGAAGGCAACAGGAACGCAAAAGCACTGAATCCTGGGAATGCAGAGGCAGATAATTGACGAGAGACAGGAAAAGCACGTTACCAGCCACCAAACTGCATCATAAGTAACAACTCACATTTTAGTCCAATTAGGCTAGAATTCTTGCTCTTCCACTTAGTAGAAGTGTGACTTTCAGCAGAATGTTCAAGTCTCTCAGCTTCCCTTTACTTAATCTTCCAAATGAGGGTGATAATAACAGAACATGCCTCTTGGAGTTGGTTTAGGGATTAAAAGAGCTCATAAAGTGCCTGGAACAATGCCGGGGATGTAGACACCTTAACGCTGCTGCTGTTTAGTTGTTAAATTGTGCCGGACTCTCTGCTACCCCATGGACTGTATCCTCTGTCCATGGGATTTCCCAGGCAAGAATACTGGAGTGGGTTGCCATTTCCTTCTCCAGGGGATCTTCCAAACCCAGGGATCAAATCCATACCTCCTACTTGGCAGGCAGATTCTTTACCACTGGGTCACCTGGGAAGCCTAGACACCTTAAAATATTTCAGCTATCATTATCACCACTCTGTAAACTTTAAGATGAGTCCAAGAATGGACCCACTTTATAGGGATAAAAGGTGGGATTCCAGAAAGGTTGAAGTCTTGGCTATTTACTCTTATATATTTATTTTTTTACTTATGTCTCTTAACTCTGGTCTGGTTCACAATAGAATCATCTAGTGTGTGTGTGTGTGTGTGTGTGTGTATTAGTTGCTCAGCGTGTCTGACTCTTTGCAACCCATGGAGTATAGCCCACCAGGCTGTCTGTCCATGAGATTCTCCAGGCAAGAATACTGGAGTGGGTTGCCATTCCCTTCTCCAGGGGATCTTCCTGACCCAGGGATTGAACTCGGGGCTCCTGCATTGCAGGCAGATTCTTTACTGTTTGAGCCACCAGGAAAGAAGAATCAACTAGGGATCTTGTTAAAATGCATACCTTAGACAACATCAGTGACAAATACACCACAATGGAGAAGGTGGGAACACAAAGTCATATTTAAAAAACTTTTTTGGTAATTTCTGTGCACAAAAATAGCTGAAAAACATTGCCAAAGGGTTCATGAACAAACAACTCTCCCTTCCTTATCTCCCATTTATAGTAGGTGGAGGAATTCAGATTTGTACCTGATGACACTGACATTTCTACTGAGATCCAGGTAGGATTTTACTACCAAGTTGTCACAAATTTGAAGCTGGTTTATGTTTTAACTTTGATGCCTCTTGTAAATTTGTTCTCCCCTTTGACTATTTCCACCTTTATTGGAGACCAAAAAAAAAAAAAATAGCAATACTATATTTTTGTTTTTCTTAATATCCAAGGGAAGGATAAAGTTGGCTAAGCTGACCTCACAGTATCTTGATAGTTTTTGCTGCTGTTGTTTTCAATAGAACTTTTTTTTAAAAAGAGAAACTTTACAGTATTATGGATTCAGCAACATCTTTTAAAAGATACTCTGAACACATACATCTGCTGAATTGGTGCCATGTTTATGTTCTTTGTAGGTACACAGCTTTTTCTTTTATTGTTGTATTACTTTTCAATTTATATTTCAAGTTTTCCTTACATCATAGAATTTCCCATAATTAAGTCTCACATTTTAAAATCATACTGTTAAAAATCAGTTTTTGTATAGTTTATTAAAAACTAGAATAGTTATACCCCAAAATGGAATATTTTTAAAGTGTAAAATTTTATCTGTAGTCTGAAGATGCAAATGTTTTCTACTGAGTCATATGCAGGGTGTTTTGTTTTAGTTTCAGCCTATCAATAACCAGTGGGACTGGACTAGTGCTTGGGGTTTGTATTATGATTGCAAGAAGCCTTTCAGTGATAACCATCAGGAAAGGTTGAAAAAATAAAGATTTATCACTGACAGGACCTGGAAATTACACAGCAAGCTTGGGGCCACACAGCAAGGTAGCAGGTAAAGAGCTTGAGTGCTCAAGTGTGGGGTTCTGCGTTTATTGGGGTTGAGGGTGGGAGCCTAGAATTTCAGGATCACTCTTTATTGATGAATTTAAAAGAGAGAGAGAATTTAAGCCTCAGGAAGAGAAAAACAAGTGGCCCAACTGGTCAATTACTGAAATCAACCAAGATCTCTAAAACAAAGGAGCCTCAGTGTGGGAGGCAGCTGGGCTCTTTATCTAGTTCTGTGGCTGGCCGGGTGTTTATTTGCGATAGCCGGCTTTGAAGTGGTTGCCCCTTTGAAGTGGATGCCACGGCAATTAAAGCTTAAGCCAGGCACTTGCATTACAAAAAAGAAAGAAAAAACTGTCAGGATTTACACTGCACTGTGTTATCTATATTACTGCTGCATTAGAGAGATGTGGATAAAGATCTTTTCATTATGGGAAATCTGAACAGTTTAGTGGAATGGTTTACTCGTAAAATACCAGCCATGTCAATTAAGCTAAAGCAAAAAATTAATAAACAGTGGTTGCATTTCATGTTTTATACAAGTTAAATGAAATTTTTCATAATTAAATTAGCTTTACAGAATTCAGCCATTAAATGACCCCAAACCATGATCAAATTTAAAATATTCTATACAGTGTACACATTATGAGAGACTCCAAAAGGAATCAAGTTGAGCTCAATTATCTATCAGATTTTGCTCTACAAATTATAACTTGAATTATTTCCTTTCTCTTCATTTGAAATAAATTGGAAGTGATGAAGTAGTTTGGAATTTATTTTCATTTTCAGGCATTGCTAGAACTTGGGTTAACCACTTGCATTTTTTAATTCGACTGTCCCCATAACATTGACAGCTTTCAAAGTAGGTTTTCTTCAACCATTTTCCATCTGAAGTACTGAGTCTTTTACACAGACCCAAATAAATTTTCTGGTGAAGAATAGGATTCTAGTTGCCCCAGAGATCATGATTGTTACCCTATCTGCTCTTTCTCATGGAAGATTCAGCAAGACCCTTGTTTCCTAAGGGTTTTACAAACCACTGTCAAATCACCATGCCTCAACAAGTTGTCCTCTTTCAATGTTCACTCACTCTTTATTTAACTCATACCCTCTACACCCTCCTATCACTATCCAGGACAGCAGCCCAGAAAACTTCAGCCCTAGAAAAACTTTAGCACGAGAGATTCAGATTCAGATCTTTTCCTTTGTCTCTGCCTTCCCTCTATTCACAGTAACAGAAGTTTTGGTACCGTCTCAAATACTTTTGACACATATTCACGTCCTCACCGTTTTAAGAATCTTATTTTTTCTTTCATTTCAGAAATCTTCAGACTGAGGCAAAATGAAATATTTTCAGTTAGAATTGTTCCACTTCTAATACATAAAATAACCTCAATTCATTTTCCTTCTTGTAAAACTGAGGAGTGATTCTTCTGTAGTAAGCATACTCTATGCTATTATCATAAAATTCACTGGTTACTAATTGTTTACAAGATTAAATGAAAATTTTCTGACTAATATCAAGATTATCTACAAACTTGCCTCATTTACTTTTCTAATCTACATCATAGTTATTTTGCTGATAGTGCCTAGATTGTAGTTTCCATTTTATATTTGATGCTTGTATATTATTTGTGCTAAAACTTCCCTCTGACCAGAAAAACTCATGTCATCCCCTTAATTTTGCTATGTCCATGTCTTAACTATACTTTGAGAAAAATATTTAAATATGAGCTCCTCTAAGATGTCTTAAGAGCAAAACAAGTACTGTTTATGTTAATATTGGTGGTAGAATCCTGATTTCACAGTTGAGAAAAGGAGACTGAAATATTGTAGTTTTCTGTTATAAAGCTACCAAGAACTTTTACTGTTTCTGAAACATAATAGGTATTCTCCTCAAATATATAAATTCATGTAATGGTAAACCTAAAGTTTCTGAGAAGTATAAATCAAATTTTTTATCCATTGCAACAACTTTCCCAGAGTTCAGGCTATTCAGCAAATGTCATTTGGACTCCTGGCCAAATTAATCTTTGCACCAAACAATTCTCCACACTACAGCCAGGGTTATGGTTGTAAGATTTAAATATGACTGTAGCGTTCCATAACTTTTGACACTTGAGTGATTCCACATTATTGCAATATGGATTTCAGTTTGTTAATGTGGCTTACAAGTCTTTGAGGATATTTTATCCTATTTAACTCACTTCCACTCCTCTCCTTCAGAGCCACCTCTTGACTTCTACAACCCGATGTTCAGCAGACTTCTGTAGTTGTCCTAACATCGTATGCCCTTTCAGTGCTGACCTTGGCATATCCTTTTCTCTTAATTTAGAACATCATTTTCCCTGACTCTCATTACCATCTTTGTCTAACTCAAGGTTTTGTTTTTTTTTTTTCAAATCCTAGGCTAGATATCACTTCAATTTATGTTATTAAGTGTTTCTAAATATGATAATACTGTACTTCCACTATCATAATTATTGCACACTCTATTGTAGTTACTAGTTGCTCATCTGTATCCCCTAGTATAGTATTTTTTCACTATGTCCAACTAACATATATTGATTGGGCTTTATTGTTTGATCACCACTTTAAATATGGAGGAGGGTGTCCTCACACAACCAAGCAATAAGGACAGCCAGCTGTCCTATGATTCAACTCAATCACACTCTCCATTTGGAAATACCACCAGATTCTGAAACCATTTACTTCAGATTGGGACTTGAACCCAGCCAAAGCCTACAGTCTTCCAACAGAGCTCACAGACCTAATGAAGTTCTGGTTCTTGATGTCTTGTTGCAGAAAGAATTCAGTGAGAGACAAAGTGAAAGATAAGAAGTAGATTTATTCAGAGAGAAACATACTTCACAGAGTTTGTGTGGGCCATTAGAGTGGTTGAGTGTGGTGGCTTCAAAATGTGGTGAAGTTAGCTTTTATGGACTTGGTAATTTCATAGGCTCATGAGGGGGAGGGTTAGTTAGGGGAAGGGGTGAAGATTTCCAGGAATTAGGCCACTTGCCCACCTTTTGTTTTTTGGTGGTGCCTTGGAACTGTCATGGTGTCTCTGGGTATGTCATTTAGCATGCTGATTGAGGATCCATGTTTGGTCAGAGGTTGACTTGTCTGCATCTTGGACGCATTTGATTCTAATTGGTTTATGTTGTGTCCTTAAGTGTGTTAGTCACTCAGTTGTGTCTGACTCTTTGTGACCCCATGCACTATAGCCCACCAAGCTTCTCTGTCCATGGAATTCTCCAGACAAGAATACTGGAGTGGGTTGTCATTCCCTTCTTCAGGGGGCTCTTTCCTACTCAGGGATTCAACTTGGGTCTCCCGCATTGCAGGCAGATGTTGTGTCCTTGGGCTATGTCATTCTTTCAAAAGTTGTGCCCTGCACCCTCCCTCCTGTTTCAATTCTACAAGTTAAGGGCTCAGTTTCATAAGACTGCCTTAACTTCAGGTGCCAATCACAAGCCCACACTGTTATCCTGTGCTTCTGACCCACTGGCTGTAGACTGGAGAATCCCACAGCATGCTCCTGGAGTTTGGTAGATTTACTAGAACTGCTCAAAGAACTGAGGATACCTATTTATTCACTAGACTTTTGGTTCACTACAAAGGAATCAGTGTCATTAGTAATTCAATGGTCATAAACTTGGGCAAACTCTGGAGAACGGTGAGGGACGGGGAGCCTGGAGTGCTTCAGTCTGTGGGGTTGCGAAAAGTCAAACATGACCTGGGGACTGAACAACAGGCAGTGAACCCACAGCCAGATGAAGAGAGAAATAAGGTGAACAAACAAAGATACTTCTATCCTCATGGAGTTTGGGGCCTGGGACAACGGCATGTGGAATTGTTCTGAACGCCTCTTTTTGACTATTTGTAATGGAGACTTCATTACATAGGCAAGATTGATTGAATCATCACTCTAGGCAGCCATGTTCCCAGGGAGCATTGCTAGAAAAGTAGGTTTAAAAAAGAGAGAGAGAGAGAGAGAAGGTTCATTGGATCAAAACTAGGAAAACTCAAAGTGGGCAAATTTTATCATTAACATCCCCAGCACTTACGTCAAAACCCAGCTGAGAGAATCTCTGTTCTAGTGAGAGAACTAATTCTTAGGTAGTTAATAAGGGGTCTGGGGCCTTCAAGGAGAAAGGGGTCCAGGGCCCTTGAGAAGGAGAAATGGGCCTGGGGCTCTCAAGGATGAGAAAAGGACAAACTTTTTTTTTTTTTTCCCCTACATTCCTTAGTTGTAGTCAGTAAGAGATTATTTTCTTTAAGCCCAAAGCTAATGATTACACAACAAAACAACTCATCTTAAACTCTGTACTAAGGATTATATAACAGCAAGGTATCTTGCTCAAGGACAGAAGACATGTTTCTCTTTCTTCACAGGAACCTTCTGACTAATCTTGTTAGCTTAAGATGCTGTTGGAGTGGGTCTGGTAAGATCTTTCTATTTTTAGTTCTAATCTTGTTTATTTAAGATGTATGTTGTAAGAGTGGGTCTGGTAATACTATATAAGGCCTTGATAAGACTAACTAGGGGGGCACTCTCCATCCACCTTCTGTTGTGTTCTCTGTCCTTTTTCACTTTGATAAAACTCTGCTATGGAAAAACTCTTGAGTGATCGAGCCTGGTCCCTGGTCTCAAGCTAAATCTCCTTTGGAGATCACAAATCCAATATCATAAGCTAGGAACCTTCTTTAAGCCCTGGGCAGAGTTGGGAGTGCCTCCTTTTTTGGTTCTTTTGTCACCCTGCTCAATCCTCTTTGCTTGCACTTATCAGATTACATGAACAGTCTATTGAACAACCTCTTCAACAGACTGAAAAGCCTGAGAGCTATAAACTTCTGTATGATGTGTGAGTGAAATTGAGTCCCCCTAAAACTGAGTTCTCTTACTGTGTTTGTGATTAACCTCTCTACTCAGAACTTTATTCCTTTTCTTGAACCACCCCTATTCCCTTCAGAATTAAAAAGTATCAAAGAAAAGAGGGCATTGAAACCAAGCAGGACCCCATGAGGCTTTCCCAGGTACAAAAACCTCTCTGTGTCCCCTGTTTCTTGTTTGTAGGGGAAAAAAGAAAAGAAAAAAACTTTTAGTCTCTTGGGGCCTTCCCAGCGTTCTATAGAGCAGGTGTAGGCAGTTAATGATTAGGAAATAGAGTCATAGAGCTCCTAGTTCCTGTGGAAGGGATGTAAATAACAATCCAATGCATATCTTTGAGTTGTTCGAGAGAAATTAAGGACTTCCCTGGTGGCTCAGACAGTAAAGCGTCTGCCTACAATGTGGGAGACCTGGGTTCAATCCCTGGGTCAGGAAGATCCTCTGGAGAAGGAAATGGCAACCCACTCTAGTACTCTTGCCTGGAAAATCCCATGGAAGTTAAGATACCACCCCTGCCCTCAGTGGAAGATGGTGATTGCATGCTGACCACAAAACACAGACCTCAGACTGGTTAGAACCAGGAAGTTGAGATTCCTGAAACATCACCCTGTTACCTCACCACCAACCAGTTAGGAGAAGGCCAAGCATCCTATGATCCTCTCTCCTAACACTGTCTCTAAAAACCATTGCCTGAAAGCCACCAGGACGTTGGTATTTTGAACATGAGTTTTCCATTCTCCCTGTTTGTGCCTTGCAAGTATACTTTTAATTTGCTGTAAAAACCTAGTATCAGAGGGGTACCAAGCTCAGGCTCAGCTGCTTACGACTTGAAAGCCAATACTGGCAAGACGCGCATTGGTTGGAAAGGAAAAGTTGTTTAATTCAGGAAGTGGGCAACCTGGGGAGAAGGTGAACTAGTGTTTGAACATCAACTCTGAAGATTCTGCTCAACCATGAAGATTTTTAAAGTGAGAATCATTGGTGGGGAGGTCATGTCAGAATCTTTGTTATCTTCCACTTTGTGCAGATTTTCTTCTGAGTGGCTGGTGGTGAGGTAACAGGGTGGTATTCCAGAAATCTTGAGTTCAGCCTGACATGACAATCCTTCACCTGGGTGGGGGCTTTAGTTCCTACACAAGAACTCAAAAATATTGTTATAAATATTATATATATTCATTGCTGCGCTATTGTTTCTTGACCACCCCTCCTTTGTTTCTGCCTTCTCTTTCTTCCCTGATAAACAATTGCTTGAATCTTCCCTTTGGAACTCAGGGAAGTTCAAGGGGGTTTAGTTAGTTAGTGTTAGTTGCTCAGTTGTGTCAGACTCTTTGTGACTCCATGGACCACAGCCTACCAGGCTCCTCCATCCATGGAATTCTCCAGGCAAGATTTCTGGAGTGGGTTGCCATTCCTTTCTCCAGGAGGTCTTCCCACCCAGGGATTGAACTTGGGTCTCCTGCATTGCAGACAGGTTCTTTACCATCTGAGCCACATCAGGGGAGCCTAGGGGGGCTGAATGAAGCCTACTTCCAATAGAGAACAGGGAAAGAATTTGTACCCAGGAGGGTTCCCCAGGGTCCTAATAAGTTTCAAGAGTTTATTTTTTTCTGCCATGGGCATATGAGCTCTTGCTTTGTAACATAAGTATCCTCAATGCAATATCTAGCTTAGTGTTTATTGAAGTAGGTGCAACTGAATATCTACATTTTTTTCTTCTGTTTTTTTAATTGATATACCAAGGTTCTGTCTTTTGCTCCAAACTCCACCATCAAAATAAATTTTTTTGTCTCTAAAAGATCATTAAGTTATCAATTATGTATTTATTTTTCAGTTGCATTTAAAATCACTTTTGATGTCAAGATCATGGCTCCTTTGTGTACTGATGCTGAACAAAAATATGGAGATAGAGTTATGGAGGGAAAAGAGTGCCTTTATTTCTTTGCCAAATAAAGTGAGAACACAGTAGGCTGGCATCTCAAGTGTGCCTCCCCTTCCTGGGGAATGGGAAGAGGTTACACAGTAAGGCAGAAGTATATGATGAGCATGAAAGCAGAAACAGTCTTGCATTTCTCTTTCTTCTGCAAAGTTTCTAAAGGGTGGGGCTGCTGGCAAGATTAGAGTGTGTGCAGGGTCTCAGGTCGTCAGGTCTCCTAATCTTAGTGAGCTTTTCTGGTCCCTACAGTCTTGTCTCAGGTGGTTTCATGGCTGCTCCTCCCTTGATTAGCAACTCTTTGAGTCTGCCCTTTGGAACTCGGAGAAGGCCATGGAGGCTGGAGTCTTGCCTACAAGAAATAGGGGGGAAAAGCCTCCACACCCAGGAATCCCACAGGGCCCTACTCAGCAACACTTTTGTTATCTCTCTCAAGAATATTTGAGATATATAAATGTTCTTAAATTAGGAGTAGATTTGGTTGGTGCACTGGGAAGACCCAGAGGGATCGGGTAGAGAGGGAGGTGGGAGGGGGGATCGGGATGGGGAAATACATGTAAATCCATGGCTGATTCATGTCAATGTATGACAAAAACCACTACAATATTGTAAAGTAATTAGCCTCCAACTAATAAAAATAAATGAAAAATAAAATAAAATAAAAAAGAATGCCGTGCTTCACAAATCAAGCAGGAAAAAATCCAACCCCCCCCCCCCATCCTAGCTAACTCCCTATATCCTTCAGAAGAGAAAACAAATATTATTTCTCCAGGTAATTGCATGAATAAAAGCTTTTGTCAAGCTTGGATTTTTCTTTAATCTGCAAGTGATGTGTTAGTGAATCAGTCATGTCCAGCTCTTTGTGACACCATGGGTGGAAGCCTGCCAGGCTTCTCTGTCTATGGAATTCTCCAGGCAAAAATATTGGAGTGGGTAGCCATGTCCTACTCCAGGGGATCTTCCCAACCCAGGGATCTAACCTGGGTCTCCTGCAGTGCAGGTAGATTCTTTACCATATTTTCTTTCATATATCTTACTAATTAACTATTTGCAATTACTTTTTGTTCAATGCCCATCTGCCTCAGAGAAGGGAATGGCAAACCACTTAAGTGTTCTTGCCTCAAGAATTCCATGAACTGTATGAAAATGCAAAAAGTGATGACACCGGAAGATGAGCTCCCCAGGAAGGAAAGTGTACGTTATGCTACTGGGAAAGAACAGAGGGCAATTACTAATAGATCTAGAAAGAGTAAAAAGGCTGGGCCAAAGCAGAAACGATGCTCAGTTATGGATGTATTTGGTGGTAAAAGTAAAGTCTGATGCTGTAAGGAAGACTATTTCATAGGAACCTTGAAAGTTAGGTCTATGAATCAGGGTAAATCGGACATGGTCAAGCAGGAGATGGCAAGAGTGAACATCAACATCTTAGGAATCAGTGAATTAAAATGGACAGGAATGGACAAATTTAATCAGATGACCATTATATTTACTACTGTGGGCAAGAATTCCTTAGAAGAAATAAAATAGCCCTCATAGTCAACAAAAGAGTCTGAAATGCAGTACATGAGTACATTGTCAAAAACAACAAAATGATATCAGTTCATTTCCAAGGCAAATGATTCAACATCACAGTAATTCAAGTCTATGCTCCAACCACTAATGCTTAAAAAGCTGAAGTTGAATGGTTCAATGAAGACCTATAAGACCTTCTAGAACTAATGCCAAAGAAAAGTTGTACTTTTCACCATAAGGGATTGGAAAGCAAAAGTAGGAAGTCAAGAGATACGTGGAGTAATGGGCAAATTTAGCCTTGGAGTACAAAATGAAGCAGAACAAATATTATCAGACTTTTGCCAATAGAACTCACTGGTCATAGCAAACATCATCTTCCAACAACACAGGAAACAACTCTACACATG
The DNA here is from genome assembly GCF_019320065.1 of Cervus canadensis. Lineage (NCBI taxonomy): Eukaryota > Metazoa > Chordata > Mammalia > Artiodactyla > Cervidae > Cervus > Cervus canadensis. The sequence goes on from NC_057412.1 coordinate 35,762,899, forward strand.
GACATCATCAGATTGTCAAAACAGAAATCAACTGATTACATTCTTTGCAGCTGAAGATGAAGAAGCTCTATACAGTTAGCAAAAAGATCTGGAGCTGACTATGGCTTAGATCATGGGCTCCTTACTGCAAAATTTGGGCTTAAGTTGAAGAAATTAGGGGAAACTACTAGGCCATTCAAGTGAAAAGAAATGAAAGTGTTAGTTGCTCAGTCATGACCCATTCTATGTATCCCATGGGCTGTAATCCTCCAGGGTCCACTGTCCATTGGATTTTCCAGGCAAGAATACAGTAGTGGGTAGCCATTTCCCTCTCTGGGGATCTTCCTGACTGAGGGATCAAACCCAGGTCTTCCAAATTGCAGGCAGATAGTTTACCTTTGGAACCACTAGGGAAGGTCCAGATTATTCAGTCAGTCAGTCAATTCAGTTGCTCAGTCGTGTCCGACTCTTTGAGACCCCATGGACTGCATCATGCACACCAGGCTTTCGTGTGCATCACAAACTCCCGGAGTTTACTCAAGCTCATGTCCATTGAGTCAGTGATGGCATCCAACCATCTTATGCTCTGTCGTCCCCTTCTCCTGCCTTCAATCTTTCCCAGCATCAGGGTCTTTTCAAATGAGTCAGTTCTTTGCATCATGTGGCCAAAGTATTGGAGTTTCAGATTCAACATCAGTCCTTCCAATGAACACCCAGGACTGATCTCCTTTAGGATGGACTGGTTGGATCTCCTTGCAGTCCAAGGGACTCTCAAGAGTCTTCTCCAACACCACAGTTCACAATCATCAATTCTTTGGTGCTCAGCTTTCTTTCTAGTTCAATTCTCACATCTATACATGACTACTAGAGAAACCATAGCCTTGACTAGATGGACTTTTGTTGGCAAAGTAATGTCTCTGCTTTTTAACATGCAGGTTGGTCATAACTTTACTTCCATGGAGTAAGCATCTTTTAATTTCATGGCTACAATCACCATCTGCAGTGATTTTGGAGCCCCCCAAAATAAAGTCTGTCACTGTATTCCATCTATTTGCCATGAAGTGATGGAACCAGATGCCATGATGTTAGTTTTCTGAATGTTGAGCTTTAGGCCAACTTTTTCATGCTCTTTTTTCACTTTCATCAAGAGGCTCTTTAGTTCTTCTTCACCTTCTGCCATAAGGGTGGTGTCATCTGCATATCTGAGGTTATTGATATTTCTCCAAGCAATCTTGATTCCAGCTTGTGCTTTATCCAACCCAGCGTTTCTCATGATGTACTCTGCATATAAGTTAAATAAGCAGGGTGACAGTATACAGCCTTGATGTACTCCTTTCCCTATTTGGAACCAGTCTATTGTTTCATGTCCAGTTCTAACTTTGCTTCTTGACCTGCATACAGATTTCTCAAGAGGCAGGTCAGGTGGTTTGGTATTCCCATCTCTTGAAGAATTTTCCACAGTTTGTGGTGATCCCCACAGTCAAAGCTTTGGCATATTCAAAAAGCAGAAATAGATGTTTTTCTGAAACTCTTTGGCTTTTTTGATGATCCAGCGGATGTTGGCAATTTGATCTCTGGTTCCTCTGTCTTTTCTAAAACCAGCTTGAACATCTGGAAGCTCACAGTTCACATACAGTTGAATCCTGGCTTGGAGAATTCTGAGCATTATTTTACTAGCATGTGAGATGAGTTCAATTGTGTGGTAGTTTGAGCATTCTTTGGCATTGCCTTTCTTTGGGATTGGAATGAAGACTGACATTTTTCAGCCCTGTGGCCACTGCCAAGTTTTCCAAATTTGCTGGCATATTGAGTGCAGCACTTTCACAGTATCAGCTTTTAGGATTTGAAATAGCTCAACTGGAATTCCATCACCTCCATTAGCTTTGTAGTGATGTTTCCTAAGGTCCACTTGACTTCACAATCCAGGATGTCTGGCTCTAGGTTAGTGATCATACCATCGTGATTATCTAGGTCATGAAGATATTTTTTGTATAGTTCTTCTGTGTATTCTTGCCACTTCTTAATATTGTCTGATTCTGTTAGGTTCATACCATTTCTGTCCTTTATTGAGCCCATCATTGCATGAAATGTTCCCATGTTTCTAATTTTCTTGAAGAGATCTCTAGTCTTTCTCATTCTATTGGTTCCCTCTATTTCTTTGCACTGGTCACTGAGGAAGACTTTCTTATCTCTCCTTGCTATTCTTTGGAACTCTGCACTCAAATGGGTATATCTTTCCTTTTCTCCTTTGCTTTTCACTTCTGTTCTTTTCTCAGCTATTTGTAAGGCCTCCTCAGACAGCCATTTTCCTTTTTTGCATTGAGTTCTATTTGTATTGATCCTTGTACAGGAGACAGTTATCAAGATGATCCCCACGAAAAAAGACTATTCAGGTATGATTTAAATCAAATCCTCAATGTGTATACAGTGGATATGATGAATAGATTCAAGGGATCAGTTCAGACAGAGTGCCTGAAGAACCATGAATGTGGTTTCTAATATTCAGGAGGTGGTGACAAAAACCATTCCAAAGAAAAAGAAAGGTAAGACAGCAAATTGGTTGTCTTACAAATAGCTGAGAAAAGAAGAGCAATGAATGGCAAAGGAGAAATCTAAAGGTATACTTAACTGAATGCAGAGTTCCAAAGAATAGGGAGGAAAGATAAGATAGCCTTCTTAAGTGAACAGTTTAAAGAAGAGGAAAACAATAGAATGGGAAAGACTACAGATCTATTCAAGAAAATTGGAGCTACGAAGGGAACATTTCATGAAAATGTGGGCACAATAAAGGAAAGAAACGGAAATATAGTCAATCTTATTTTGGTATTGATCATCTGGTGATATCCATGTGCAGAGTTGTCTCTTGTGTTGTTGCTAGAGGGTGTTTGCTATGACCAGTGCATTCTTTTGGCAAAACTCTGTTAACCTTTGCCCTGTTTCTTTTTGTACTCCAAGGCCAAACTTTGCTGTTACTTATGTATCTCTTGATTTCCTACTTTTGCATTCAGATCCCCTATGATGAAAGGGAAACCTTTTTGGGTGTTAGTTCTAAAAGGTCTTGTAGGTCTTCATAGAACCATTCAACTTCAGCTTCTTCAGCATTAATGTTTGGGGCATAGTTTTGGATTACTATGATATTGAATGGTTTGCCTTGGAAACAGATATCATTCTGTCATTTTTGAGATTGCACTCATGTACTGCATTTCAGACTCTTTACAGCATAGGACTCTACTTTCACCACCAGACACATCCTCAGATAGGCATTGTTTCTGTTTTTGCTCAGCCTCCTCATTTCTTCTGGAGCTTATTTCTCTGCTCTTCTCCAGTAACATATTGGACATTTACCAATCTGGGGGGTTCATCTTTTAGTGTCATATCTTTTTCCCTTTTCGTACTCTTCATGAAGTTCTCAAGGCAATAATATTGAAGTGGTTTGCCATGCTGTCCTCCAGTGGAACACATTTTATCGAACCCTTCACCACAACTCATCTATATTGGCCCTACATGGCATGGCTCATAGTTTCATTGAGTTAGAGGCTTGATCCATGTGATCAATTTGTTTAGTTTCTGTGATTGTGGTTTTCATTCTGTCTGCCCTCTGATGGATGAGAATAACAGGCTTGTGTAGGCTTCCTGATGGAAGGGACGGGCTATGGATCTAGTTTTGGTGGGCAAGGCCATGCTGAGTCTTTAACCCAATTTTTGGCTGATGGGTGGGGCAGTGTGGTAATGACACTAATGGCCACCTCTTTCAAAAGACTTATACGAGGATGCTGGGCCTCTCAGGGCTATTGTAGTCAGTGCCCTTGACCATGTGGCAGGCCACTGTGGACCCACACCTCCACCAGTGGCCCCCAAGCACACACAGGCAAGTCTGACTCAGTATCTTGTGGGGTCACTGCTCCTTTTTCCTGGGTCCTGTTGCACACAAGTGTTTGTCTGTGCCTCCAAGAGTCTCCATTTACCCAGTCCTGTGGAGGTTCTGTAATCAGATTCCCTGGTGATTCTCAGGCCCTTTGCTGGATCCCCAGGTTGGGAAGTAGGTTTTGGGACCTAAAACTTTTGCAGCAGTCTGAGAATTTCTTTGGTATATTGTTCTCCAGTTTGTGAGTCACCTGCCCAGAGACTCTATAGTGGAGCTAATGATGATCTCCTTCAAGAGGACTTATGGTACTCGCTGCACCTTCCAGGACTGCTGCTGCCAGAGCCTCTGTCTCTTAAAGAGATGGGAAAATTCTTAAAGAGATAGGAATACCAGACCTTACTTGTCTCCTTAGAAACCTGTGTGCATGAAGCAACAGTTAGTACCAGACATGGAACAATGGACTGGTTCCAATTTGGGAAAGGAATATGTTAAGCCTCTATTTTGTCACCCTGCTTATAAAACTTATTTGCAGATTACATCATGTGGAATGCAGGGCTGGATGAAGCACAAGCTAGAATCAAGATTGCCTGGATAAATATCAGTAACCTCAGATATGCAGATGACACCACCTTTATGGCAGAAAGTGAAGAGGAACTAAAGAGCCTCTTGATGAAAGTGAAAGAGTAGAATGAAAAAGCTGGCTTGCAACTCAACATTCAAAAAACTAAGATCATGGCATCTGGCCCCATTGCTTCATAGCAAATAGATGGGGAAACAATGGAAACAGTGACAGTCTTTATTTTCTTGGACTCCAAAATCACTGCGGATGGTGACTACAGTCATGAAATTAAAAGACACTTGCTCCTTGGAAGAAAAGCAATAACAAATCTAGGCAGTGTATTAAAAAGCAGAGACATCACTTTGTTGACAAAGGTCAATGTGTTCAAAGCTATAGTTTTTCCAGTAGTCATGTATGGATGTGAGAGTGGGGCAATAAAGAAGGCTGAGTGCCAAAGAACTGACTCCTTAGAACTATGGTACTGGAGAATATGCTTGAGAGTCCCTTGGACAGCAAGGATATCAATCCAGTCAATCTTAAAGGAAATCAACCCTGAATAATTCATTTGAAGGACTGATGCTGAAGCTGAAGCTCCAATACTCGGGCCACTTCATGAGCCAACTCATTGGAAAAGACCCTGATGATGGAAAAGATTGAAGGTAGGAGGAGAAGGGGATGATAGAGAATGAGATAGTTGAATGGCATCAGCGATGCAATGGGCATGAGTTTGAGCAAGCTATGGAAAATAGTGAAGGACAGAGAAACCTGGCATACTGCAGTACATGGGGTCGCAAGGAGTCGGACACCACTGAGCAACTGAACAGCAAAAACAACAGGTCTCTTGAGACTTCCTAGGACAACAGGGAGATCAAAGCAGTCAATCTTAAAGGAAATCATCCCCAAGTATTCATTGGAAGGACTGATGCTGAAGCAGAAGCTCCAATACTTTGATGACCTGATGGAAAGAGCCAACCCATAGGAAGAAACCCTGATACTGGGAAAGATTGAGGATAGTAGGAGAAGGTAGTGACAGAGGATGAGATGGTTGAATGGCATTACTGACTTTATGGATATGAGTTTGAGCAAACTCTGTGAGATAGTGAAGGGAAACCTGGTGTGCTGCAGTTCATGGGGCTGCAGAGTCGAACAGGACACAGTGACCGAAGAAAACAACATCTGCATCTGCCTCAATATGCTGTAAGTTCCTTGTGGGAGCTGGCAGCAATACTCATTTCTAGCATTGCTAACTTCAGTCAATAATACAGTGCTTATCATTTGGCTGGCATGTTACAAACATTTTTTCTGAGTACCCTAAAAATTAATATAACATAGAATCTCTAGATCAAAACTGAAGGAGTTTAATGGTCAAGAGTACTGTAATTCTTTTCCTGCATTATTTTATTTAGACCATCATGTTTTTGGCTTTGCATAAGGCTTATGATCTTGCTGATGACAAGGCTCAGTTGGAGATAGATGGCTATAGACAGGAACTGATGCTGTTCCATTTTGGCACAAACAAAAATTGTAACTTGAAGTTAATATGTGATAAGGTTTAAGAGTTAGTTAATAGGTCTAATTAGAATAAAGGGGCTTTGAAGTATTCATAAACCATTGATATGACATTCATTTTACTTCTTTTATAATTATCTACAATAGATTGTGGCACAAAACTGAAGATACAAGTAAGCAATTCTTTATTATTAAAAAGTTCAAATCATTTCATCTGCATTTAAAAAAATAGTGTTACTATGAAAATATGTCTTTGTCAATGCCAGGAAACTCAACTCTATTGTTCTCTTTTTATTTAACCACCTGTCTTGTTTTACATTTTCAAATTATTCAGACTAGAAAACAGAAGGTGTTATTTGTTAAATAGCATCCACCTGATGATTCTGATTTCCTTCAGTCCTAAAGTGTCACCCAAGATGGTGTCACTATAACATATTTAGATGTTGTCACCACACCCTTCCAAAGCATATATCAAACACTATACATGTTCGTTTTCTATTCTTACTCTTTATCTTGTTCCTTTTTATCAACTTCCTGTCAAGTTTCCATGGGAACTCTAATGGAAAAAAAAGTAATGATAAATTTTCTAGGTGTACGCATTTACTAATATTTTCACTGTGGGGTTTAATGCTGAGAGTTTTTACCTTATCACAGATATGGATGTACATTCCTTAACAGGAATAAGATGACATGTTTCATATGAGATTTTAATTTTTTTCCCTTTCTTATGCAACTGAATTATTTGACCTAGCTTTTATGTGAAACTATTTGACTGTAACCATTTAAACTGTTATGAAATGTGATATATACCTTCACTGATCTCAGTAGTTTTCATTGTTTGCTTCTATTCATTCCTCTAACGTTAGGAAAGTGTTAGTCACTCAATCGGGTCTGACGCTTTGTGACCACATGGACTGTAGCCCGCCAGGCTCCTCTGTTCATGGAATTCTCCAGGCAAGAATATTGAAGTGGGTTGCCATTTCCTTCTCCAAGGGATCTTCCCAACCCAGGGACCGAACTTGGGTCTCCTGCCTTGCAGACAAATTCTTTACTGTCTGAGCCACTAAAAGCAAAAGTAACAAATAAGGAAAATCTTGGGAATTTTCTTATGACAAAGTAGTAGTGGTGTGACAGTTATAAGCACAAGAGATTAGTTTTAGAAAAACTTAATCTCTGTAACACTGCTCTTCTAATATTGCAAATATCCATATCTACAAAGCAAAACTCATTAGAAGTCAAAACAGAAAAGAAGATGGTGTTAACGAGTCTGTGAAATGATGCTTCTTTTTAAACTACTTTGTTGCTTCTGTTTTCTCCTCTACTAACCTTCCAAAGGGAAAGATCGGTTGTTATCCATAAATGAAAAGCATGTAAAATTATATTTCACAAGTCTAACTTCCCATGAAAAAGCAAAAACAAGCAAGCAAACAAACAAAAAAACCCAAAAAGTAATGACAAAGGCAGATCAAAAATATCCTCATTTAATGAAGTATCTAAGAGAAAAAAAAATGTAGGTTAAATAATAAAGGCAGATCACCTATTTTTCCACATTTTTACTTGTATGAAGAGTCTATTTTTGACAATTAAAAATTAAAAAAAAATATTTGTCAGTTGGAGCTTTCCTGGTGGCTCGATGGTAAAAATCTGCCTACATTACAGGAGATCCTTATTTTGTTTCATAAAACAAAATATTTGTTTTATATTTTGCTCCAAAACAAAAGATATTTGTTTCAAAAATCTTATTAAAATTACCTGAAGCAGAATTCATTTGAATCTTCAGTTAAACAACAGCAGAGCCCACTTGCTTTCCAATCAAGCCCCAGCCATTTTCTAGTTGAAATATCAAAGATTTTACCTGAGTCTGCCGCCACCAACTGGAACACAACAGAGACAATGGAGGTTAATGAGCTCCTCTATGGAGGAGGGTTTAAATCCAGTTAAGGGCTTCCCTTGTGGCTCAGCTGGTAAAGAATCCGCTTGCAATGTGGGAGACTGGGGTTCAATCCCTGGGTTGGGAAGATCCCCTGGAGAAGGGAAAGGCTACCCACTCCAGTATTCTGGCCTGGAGAATTCCATCACTACTTCCACCTTTTCCCATTCTATTTGCCATGTAGTAATAGAGCCAGATGCCACAATCTTAATTTTTTTAATATTTAGTTTTCTCTCCTTTCCACCCTCCTCTTCACCCTCATCAAGAGGCTCTTTAGTTCCTCTTTGCTTTCTGTTGTTAGAGTGGAATCATCCACATATCTGAGGTTGTTGATATTTCTCCTATCTATCTTGATTCCAGCTTGTACTCATCCGGTCCCACCTTTCTCATGATGTGCTCAGCATATAGGTTAAATAAACAGGGAGACAACAGACAGCCCTGTCAGTACTCCTTTCTGGATCCTGAATCAATCAGTTGTTCCATACATGGTTCTAACTCTTTGAACAATAACTAATTAGAACCCAGTTAGAGATGCTGTTTAGGAGAGTTTAAAAATCAAGAACAACATTTATGCTGGTGATATGGATAATATTTGTAATTATTAACTAAACAGGAAATTACTAGATATTGGGCCAGGGAGACCAGAGTGTAAAAAGAGAAGGATCTGAGACTACAATGCTGGAGAATATCACTGTTTAAGAAACATACAAAAAGATTTCAAAGGCAACATGAAAAGGCATGAATCAGATATGTAGAGGAAAACAAATTTTAGGAAAAGATCATTTTTAACAATAAATAATAATATTGCATTCTAGGTAACAGTTTGATATATGTTGACATAGAGGAGGTCAAATGACAAAAAGAACACAAGCATATATTTAAAAAAAGAATTACTGAATTATAAGAATGTTTGCACGCTTACACTTATGATTTTTCTAGAATCATTCCTAATTTATTAGAGCAAATCAAAGTTAAATAGCAAGTGTTTTCTTGTCTACACCACTTTTGTATGCATGGGTGTATAAAATGTGCTTGTGAATGCATTAAATTATTTTTAATAATCAATTTGTACAGAAGTCTGATTCTATTATGATTATGCTATGGTAGTAGTAGCAAAGTGTGTTTATAAAATATTAAAATGGCTCCCAGGGACTTATACTATATTCATTAATTTTTTAAACTTATAATTACGAGGAAGTTTATACATTTGTAAAGTACACAGAATAGCATAACAAATGTGCATGAACTCATCATAAACTGTCAACAATTATTAAGTCATGTTATCTGCAATATTTTATAATATACATTTATAATAAGAATTCTATTTAAGAAAATGAGCTACCACATTATTATGGTTCCTAAAAGAATGAGATTTTTAAAACAATTCAATACTAATAGGATATGTGACATGAAATCTCAGATATCTCAACATTTTTGACCTATGGTTCAATTTAATATCTTCAAATAGTGTTCAAACTTAAATGTTTCATTGGTGTGTGCATGTGTGGTTTTATTCAGTATGTATGTTTATTTCTTAATGGCTTAGAATTGTTTTAATCAGGATCTCATAAACTTTAAGTGTTGCAATTGATTAATATATCTCTAAAATTTATTTTATTCTATAGAGCTCTCCTTGATAACTTTTGTTGCCCTTGAACATTTTGTTGAAGAACTTGGATGATGTTTTTCATAGGGTCCTTACAATCTGAAAAAGTTTAATGACATCTTCATGCTTTCATTTAATTCAACCTTGTATCTCCATATTTCATATATATTTTATGTTTTCATAAATATTTTGTATAAAAATTTATTTCATATTTTTTCTAATGGATTTTTTTCAGTTTTTGTTTAAGAATAACTCTGCATGTGTGTGTGTGTTTGTGTTCAGTCATTTGCAACTCTTTGCAACCCTATGGCCTATAGCCCAACAATTCTAGGTGGTGGTCATTAATTAGGAGCTACATAGTAATTGATTGGGTCTCTTTTTGAGATAGTTGGCACTCTCCATCCTCAGGTTCTACATGTGTGGACTCAATGAAACATACATGGAAAATATTTGAAAAACAATCCAGAAAGTCCCAAAAAAGGAAAACTTGAATTTACTGTGCACAAGCAACAATTTCCATAGCATTTACACTATATTTACAACTATTTACATAGCATTTACATTGTAATGAGTAATCTTGAAGTTATTTTAAGTGTATATGAGGATGTGTGTAAGCTATATGCAAATACTACACCATTTTATACAAGGGACCTGAACATTCATGGTTTTTGGTATCTGCAAGGGTCCTAGAACCAATCCCCCTTGGATACCAAGGGACAATTATATTAACAGACACCGATATCATTATATCTTTTCTTACATTAAGTATTACAGAATGATCACATTGTTACTTTATATCTCCTCCTTATTGAAAAATTAGAATAGCTCTATAAAAAGAAACTTTTTCTTATCAATAATTTGGTTACTCTAAAGCACAAATTATAGAGGGAGCAGCAGGATAAATAATGGATCTTCCAATGTACTTTCAGGTCTTTATAATCAACTTTTTCTTTAAACAGTTTCAGATTTACAGAAAATTTGTGAAAATAGTACAGAGATTTCCCTTAATTGAGCCCAAACACAATTTTGCTTTTTATTGATTTCAAACTTTAGCATATTAGTTATAATTGATAAACCAATACTGATACATTCTTATTAACTAAATTGTTTACTTTGTTACTCAGATTTCCTTACTTTTTACTCAGTATCCTTTCTGTTTCAGAATCCTATCCAGGATACCACATCAAATTTAATCACCATGTCTTTAGGTTAGACTTGCTTGTGACAATTTCTTGGAAGGTGCTTATGTTATTGATTACCTTGACAGTTTTGAAGTGTACTGATCAAGTATTTTCTAGAAAACTTGTCATGGTTACACTGGGCTTATGGGCTTTTGAAAGATAGACCACAGACGTAGAATACCTTTTTATCACATCATATCAATGGCACATGCTTTCAACATGACTTATCACTGTTGATGTTGACATTGATCACCTTGCTGTGGTAGTATTTGTCAAGATGTTCTATTTATTTCCCCTTTACAGTACTCTGAGAAATAAATGACACTATTCAGTCCATACTTGGAGTGTGGAGTCATACTCCACATCCTTGAGGGTTGAATATTTGCAGAAGTTATTTGGAATTTTTTGGCAAAAGTTTTATCTCTTCTCCCAAATTATTTACTTATTTATTTATTCAATCACTTCTTTAAATCAGCGTGGATTCATTGATATTTATTATTTGGATTATGATTCAGTACGCAAATTATTTCAGCTTTGACTTTTGAGGACTCTTACTTTGCTCCTATGTCCCTTTAATATGCTCCATCAAAGGAAGTTTTTGCACTTCTCTCCTTTTTGGCATTATAAGATGTTGAGGCTCATTTTATATTTGTCCTGCCCTAGTTCTCAAATCTGTCATTTGTCTGAGGAGCCTGGGATTCCTTTATTAAAAAGTGGTAATAGGAATAAAATTCTGCATACTAGATATGTTCATTGTTTATAAATATTTCCCTAATTCTCTGTATCTGTTAGCCTAAATAAGAGTTCATATGGATGTCTCTAACTCTAATCCATTGCCGCATGGTTCATTCTTACCTCCTCCCCTACTCTTGTAAACTTCCAGTCTAGTAATGAGAACTTGGTTCTCAACATCTGCCACACATTTACTTAATTATGTGATTCTCATACTTATGCATAGTAGTATCAGAATTGTTAGTCTAAACTCACTTTAGCAACTAGATCATAGTACTTATATACAGTCTTTACTCTTATTTTTTCAGACACTATTTATTTCTAAAATAACTTGGATCAGCACCTCTCTCCCCACCTGCCACTGTTAGTGATTGTTTCATTTGCTTATAACAAAGGCAGATCGCAGCATCACAGTCTATATTCCATCTAAAGTTAGATATTCCCCTAACTCTTACTTCTGTTGACACTGTTGCAGATGACATGATCCTACACGTAGAAAACCCTAATGATGATACCAGAAAACTAATAGAGCTATCAGTGGAAGGAGTAAAGTTGTAGCATACAGATTAATACACAGACATCTCTTGCATTTCCATATACTAAGAACGAAAGATTAGAAAGAGAAATTAAGGAAACTAGTCCACTTACCATTGCGTCAAAAAGAGTAAAATACCTCAGAATGAACCTACCTAAGGAAACCAAACATCTGTTCTTCAAAAATTATGACACTGATGAAAGAAATAAAAGATGACACAAACAGGTGGAAATATACACCATGTTCTAAGATGGAAGGAATCAATATTGTCAAAATGACTATTCAAGGTAATCTACAGATTCAATGAAATCCCTCTCAAATTACCAATGGTATTTTTCACAGAACTAGAACAGAAAAACATTTATAATTTTTATGGAGACACACAAAAAACCAAATAGCAAAAAAATCTTGATTGAGAATAACAGAGCTGGAGGAATCACTCTCCTTGATGTAGGACTATAATGCAAATCTACAGTGATCAAAAACTGTGATACTGGCACAAAAACAAAAATATAGATTCATGAAACAAGATAGAAGCCCAGAAATAAATCCATGCACCTATGGTCTATTAATCTATGACAAAAGAAGCAAGAATATATTAAGTAAAAGGCAGTCTCTTCAATAAGTGGTGCTAGGAAAACAGGACAGCTACATGAAAAAGAATAAAATTATGATATTTTCATAAAACCATTCACAAAAATAAACTCAAAATGGATTAAAGACCTAAATGTTGAGACACTCTTAAAGGAAAACAGGCAAAACACTTTTTGACCTAAATTGCAGAAAGATTCTTTTTGACCCACCTCCTAGATTAATGAAAATAAAAAAAAAATAAGCAATGGAAACTTAAAAACTTCTGCACAGCAAGGAAACAAGAAAAAAAATCAGAAAAAGACAAATACACAGAGTGGGGAAAAAAATTTCAAAAGAAGCAAAGAAGCAACAAGCAAAGGATTAATCTCCAAAATATACAAACAGTCCTCGCAGTCTGTCAAACAAACAAACAACAACAAATAAAACAATCAAAAAAAGAGCAAAAGATCTAAATCAACATTTCTGTAAAGAAGACATACAGATTGCCAAAAAATGTATGAGAAGATGCTCAACATCACTAATTATCAGAGAAATGCAAAGCAAAACTACAGTGAGGTATCACCTCACATCAGGCTGAATGGCCATCATCAAAAAGTCCACAAATAATAAATGCTCTATAGGATGTGGAGAAAAGGGAACCTTCCTACACAGTGGTGGGAATGTAAATTGATACAGCCACTATGGAGAACAGGGTGGAGATTCCTTGAAAAACTAAAAATAGAGCTATCATGTGATCCAGCAATCCCACCCTGAGGCATATATCCAGAGACAACCATAATCTAAAAAGATATATTCATCCCAGTGTTCACTGCAGCTCTATTTGAGAGAGCCAAGAAATTTAAGCAGCCTAAATATCCATTGACAGATGAATGGAGAAAGAAGGTGTGGTACATATATACAATGGAATATTATTCACCCATTAAAATAGAATGAAATAATGGCATTTGTAGCAACATGGATAAGATCTAGAGATTTTCATACTAAGTGAAGTAAGTCAGGGAAAGAAAAGTATCATATATAATCACACCTGTGTAATCTTTTTTAAACAATTACACAAATGAACTTATTTGCAAAACAGAAACAAACTTACAGATTTTGAAAACGAACTTCTGGTTACCAAAGGAGCGACTTGGTGGGAAGGGAAAAATCAGGAGCCTGGAATGAACATACACACATTACTATGTGTAAGATATATAACCAACATGTATAGCACAAGGAATTCTGTTCAGTATTCTGTGGTAATCTACAAGAGAAAATAATTTAAAATGGATTGTAAAGTAATTATCTTCCAGTTAAAAATATAATTAAATTTTAAAAAGAATCTAAAAGAGAATGAATATATGTGTATATGTATATGTATATATAGGCTTCTCAGGAGGCTCAGCAGTAAAGAATCTTCCTGCCAATGCAGGAGACACAGGGACACAAGTTCGATTCCTGGGTCGGGAAGATCCCCTGGAGAAGGAAATGGCAGCCCACTCCAGTATCCTTGCCTGAGAAATCCCATGGAGAGAGGAGTCTGGCAAGCTACAGTCCTGGGGCTGTAAAAGAGCTGGACACGACTCAGCAACTAAACAACAGTGTCATATATCTACCATTAGAGTGTCCTGGAAGATAATCTCCACACCCTAAAGTTTCTCTTATGCCTCACCTATTCAACCTTCACTCTCCTATCCCTAAATCCCATGTTAAACACTGTCTTTTTATTCTCAATATAGATTTTCCCTTTTCCAGAATATCATATAATTGAGATCATAGAGTGGGTAATTCTTCAGATTGGCTTCTTTCAGTTAGCAATGAATCATTAGATTCACTCATGCATTTTCATGCTTGGACAATTCATTTTTGTTTTTCATTTGAATAATATTCTTTTCATTTTGATATTCCTCAGTTTATCCACTTACCCATTGAAGGGCATCCTGGTTGCTGACAGTTCATGAGGAATAAAAATAAAGATGCTATAAAAATTTGTGTGCTGATTTTTGTGTCAATACAAGTTTTCAAATTGGTTGGATAAATACTTAGGAGGATTGCATATTAAGACTATGTTTATCTTTGTAATAAATTGTACAAATATCAAGAGTGGCTTACCACTATTATCTGTGAAAGAAATTTCCTGTTCTGTATCCTCACCAGCTATTGATAGCATCCTCTTTTTTTTTTTTTTAAACATTCTAATTGGTGTATAGTGACATCCAGTTCTTTTATTTGCAATTCCCTAATGATAAATACCATTGAGAATGTCTTCATAGGCTTATCTGCCATTTATATATTTTATTTGGTGAAGTATCTCTAGGTGTTTTGTCCATATTTTGATTGAGTTGTATTTTTTATGGTTGAACTTTATTTTTGAGGGATCTTTGTGTATTTTGGATACAATTACTTTATCAGAAATATGTTTTGTTGCAAATACTTTCTTGTAGACTATGGCTTGTTATTACATCTTTAACAGTGTTTTTCTCACAGAGGAAGTCTTTAATTTGAGTAATGTTCAGCTCATTGAAAAACTTTTCTGTATTCAAAAACTCATTGCTAAACCTATGGCCATCTAGATCTTTTCTGTGTTTCCTTCTAGCAATTTACAATTTTGTGTTTTACAAATTTGGCTTTATAATCCATTTTGACTTAACTTTTGGGAAAAGTCTATGTTTTGTGTCTCGTTTCATTCTTTTTAACATATGAATGTCCCCTTGGTCTAGTATCATTTGCTGAAAAGATCATCCTTTTTACACTGAATTGCTTTGAGTCTTTACCAAAGACCAGTTGACTGTATTCTTGTGGGTCTATTCTGGAGCTCTATATTTTGTTCCTCTGATATACTGTGCTGATTCTTTCACAAACAACACGCTATCTTGATTGCTGCAGTTTTCTAGTAAAATCTTGAAATGCAGTAGTTACTTCTCCAACTTTTCTTATTCAGTATTGTGTTAGATTTTCTAGGTCTTTTAGAGGAAAAGCTTTGAGTGATGGGTTGAGAGTGAGATTGAAATACTATGTAAATTAGCAAAAGGTGCAAAGTGACTGAGGAATAATCTGCACAAGCTCTATACTTTCAAACGTAATTCTGAGAGGACTTAGTCAGCATCATGGTAATTGGGTAGGTAAAGAAGTTATACCTGTAACTTAATTTGATCAGAACTTTACCCTCATGACTTCATTGAAATTAAGAGAATACCCTTGTACTTCTGACGTCTACCTGTAATTTTGGAAAATTGCTTTGAACACCGTGTCAGAGAGATGAGTAAACAAGAAAAATTAGAATTCATGAAACCAGAAGTTTAAACTTTAAAGGGAAGGAAATCTTATACTTTTAATTTAATAACAAGAGACTATTCCTCACAAAGGTGCAAAAAAAAAAAAATCTAGAAAATACACTTTATTTTCCCTGAGGAGGGTTAATACCAAAAGTATTTTTAGAAACCAGTCCGACATAGACACTGATCAAACCAAAGCATATCTAAATCCCTAGACTGCCTCAGTGGTTCATACTTTCTGTACCTCAGGACTAGTTCTCTCTCTCTCTTTTTTGTCACAAATCATAAGAGTGGGAGATTCTAATTCCCTTCCAACCAACCAGAGTGATATTACTAGTAAATCAATTACCTTTAAGTGCCAAACTAAATAAACACTGTCTTGTAATCTGATGTTACATATCCCTGATCTTTGAAGTGATTTTTCTAAGTACCTTAGGTTTAGTTTTTCAGAAAGTGGAACTGATGGATACATTTTGTGTTCACTGAGTTTCTTTTCACTAGACAAGAACTAAAAAGAAATTTCTGTCAAAGGGAAAAAAATGATTTATTTTATATGATGTGACTGTTTCATCCATCATAAAATTAGCTTGCAGTAATTCAGCTCTTAAAAGGTCTCTTAAAAGAATCTTGGTAAGCTGACAAGACTATTTTTACAGTTTTGTTTCTTTAAGAATTACGCTGATTTGTTAGTTTTTTTCTAAAACACTTGGGCAATTTGAAAAGAGCAAAACACATAAAGATAAATTCAACTTGTATGAGATGAATCATACACTAATCCTCAGTGGATAAAATGAGGCTTTGAGTTGTAAAAATCTTAGCTGATACCAAATATAAATCTAAATTTCTGGTAGTGTTATTTCAAGTACAGTATGGCATCAGTAAGGAAACATTTTTAGTCAGATCAGAAATACAACCTTACTTATAAACAAATCAGAATCTATTAAACATTTATAATGTGCAAATTACTGCCATAGATGTGACAAGATGCTATGGAGATTACACTGAAAGAATGCCCATAGAAATCTCATAAAGTCAAATTTATGCAGATATAGACATTTTGCTTGCAATAAATGTTGTGCAACATTTACTGTGGAAAAATTATTTCTGAAATCTTAATATCATTAATTACAAACAAAACCAAATTAAGAACAACTGGATCAATAAAAGCAGGTCTGAAAAGTTTTTCCAGTTCCTTTAGATACTCTGACATGCTGCATAATAAATTTAGGGATGAGACTGTTAGAAAGGGATTCAACATGAAATTGCATATTTAAATATTTTGGATATTATTGAAAAACAACAGTATGATTTAGAACAACAACAACAACAACAAAACACCTTTCCTTGAGGAACAAAGTTGAACAGAGGGGGCCAGAGAATTCCTTCTAGTAATGGAGTTCTTTAGAACTCCAAATAAAGCCTCAAACCTCAAAATTTGAGAACAAAACCTCAAAATAAAGTTGACTAGCTTTATGCAAAGCACAGAATTAAGAATAAAACAAAACCAAAAATCTTCTATATTAAAAATCTACATATCCAACAAAAATACACATTAAAGAATTAAGTAAAAAAAAAAAAACTAATTATGTGATTAATTACTCAAATATATCCTCTCAGTCATTTTAATGCAATAATGTTACAGTTCAGTGTATTAGAAATCAATCTGGCTATGATTTGTTAACTCTGCCTCCTAATCTCCACTTTAAAAAAATGGGTTTAGAGAGTTTTCTTTCTTATCTGATTAACGTCTCATAAATACAAATAAAATACATCTTTCTTTCCCTGGCTGCCTCTTTGTGAGAGTTCTGATAGAAGAAAAGAAGACATTGGACATATGGGAATTCTTTACGGGATTAAAGTAAAACAATATATAGACTGAATATAAGGGAAGGCATCATTATTTTTACTGATTACGGTAAAAGACCTTCTTTTCTCTTGAAGATCACTTTGGAAATTCACAAACCAGCATAGGTTTCATTATGGTAACTTTCCTTGCTTAGTAGCAGGCATTTCATCAATGACAGTTGACTTGAAAGCATTAAACGTACTTCCATTTGCCAGAATAAAACACTTTTCTTCTTGTACTGTCTTCTTTATGTACATGAAGAAGTATTACCTTTTCCCCAAATTTTGATATAATGGTGTTTGATGTCATGCATTTTCTCAGACAATTATGCAGTGAAAAAAAAGCAATTTATAATCATTCCTAGAATAAAGATACTGAGCATAGAAAATTCAATAGATACTAAGAATTATGGTTACTTAGGTGAAACAGGTTTCTGTAACTCATTTCTTATTATCTTTCTACATTCACTGAATTATATTATTCTCTAATATTTAGACATTGGTATTTGTGTATAATTGCTAGGGCTAGTGACATTTATTAAATACTTATCCTACTCAAAATGTATGATTTTGTTCATGTAACACTTGGCACCATGCTGTGTGTGTGTGTGTGTGTGTGTGTGTGTGTGTGTGTATGTCTTTTCCAGATAAGGAGTTTCTGGTCTCTCTGACTCCATAATTTAGTGACAGAAAATAGGAAGTATGAGCTCCTTAAGTCAATCAAGATATTTTACTTGAATTAGCACAGTGGGCAACAGAATAGATTCTCCTGCCCTCAAGGAGCTTAAGAATTAAATGCAAATTTAGGCAATGTTGGGTTACATACTACAGAGTGAGAATTCAAGCTCCAAGCACACACAAAACACATTGTGTGATATCTGCCTGGATATAGGCAATTACAGAGTCTATGAGATGGGTCTCTGGGAGGAAGCTGCCCTTGGCAGCAGAACTGGGGTCCAGCCAGAGCACTGCAGTCTCTGAAGGGACGCAGACTAAGACTCAGTCCCCAGGGTCTCATGCAGAGCTGTATTTCAGCCCAGGTGCCTTCATTTGGAGGGGTCTTTGTGTGTGTGTGTGTGTGAGTCATTCAGTCGTGTCTGACTCTTTGTGACCCAAGTGGTAGACCACCAGGCGCCTCTGTCCGTGGAATTCTCTAGGCAAAAATACTGGAGTGGGTTGCTACCCCTTCCTCCAGGAGATCTTCTCAACCCAGCAATCAAACCTGAGTCTCCTGAGTTGCAGGCAGATTCTTTTTCCTCTGAGCTATTTATCAATCAACTGAGTTCAAAATAAATAGTCGTTATGATAATCTAGAAAACTGTTTTCAACATTTTTACTCTTCTGTAGATAAACTAAAACTGGAAAAATCTAGATTATGATGAAAATTTATAAGTAAGACAAATTATTTTCCAGATTTACTATAGATGTTTATGATTAACTTTCTAATATGTGAATATTACCTTTTCACATACAATTAAAAAATAATTTTAAAAATTACATGCCCTTGTCAACTATTTACAAATCATTTATTTATCATAACAACTATTTATTTTGAAGTTAATTACATAGTTACCATAATATTTGCTAGTGATAGAAACAGAAAACCAATTGCTTTCCATGACACAGTTTAAAATGCAGGAAAAAGTGTATATGTATACTTAGTGTGATTTACCGAATCATAAACGTTTAGCATCTGTGCATACAACTCAGTATTTTTTCATAGAGAGAAGGCTATCAGTTAATTAGGGTAAATGAATTAAATGGATTTCCTCATAAGTGTTTCCACTAAAATTGTCATTATTTTTCAAATTCTCACTTATTACCTTTCGACATGCTGTCCCCTCCACTGAAAAGGCTGCTCAGCTATTATCCTGAGAAATTACTACTACTTTTTTTCAAGATTCCAGGGGAAGCAGGGATCTCCCTGGAATTATTTTCAAATTATTTCTCATTAAAGAGTCGGGTAGCCCTACATTTGTGCTCAAAATCTCCCTCTCTAAACCATTATTATTAATCTTTTTACACAGTCACAGCTGACAATTATTAAGCACCTTGTTATTATATGCTAGGCCTTGTTTTACATCAAGTTACAAATATTAACTTATTTAATCTTCTTAATATCCTATGCGCTAGGTACTAATATTTTCTTCCATTTTATAAATGTGAAAGAAGCTTGTAGAGTTTGAGTAATTTATATGAAGCAACGTAGTTAGCAGGTAAAAACGTCAGGATACAAACTTAAGCATTTTGGCTTCAAAGGTCATGCTTTTCTGGACTTCCCTTATTTCTCAGACATTGATCATTGTATTTTGGTTGCTGATACAATAAGTGGTTAGTTCTTGCTCTCAGAATTATGTCTATTTTAACTTTCTATTCTTAGTATAGAGCACCATTTCTTGGAACATAATATTACTTATCATTCTGTTTTTTAATAAATGAATGATATTTAAAATGGAAATACTGTTTAGCTTGACATTTAGAGGACTGTCTAACTATATTGGACATCTTTTTATAGCAGGACATTTAGTGATAAGTAGAAAGAATACTGCATGTTTCTAATCGCTTAGGTCCTCTGTTTCTTTGAAGATCCATAGCAGCTTATTTTTCACCTGAGAATAGTATCAGCATTATTTGGTATTTGATTGTGTATTCTTGTTAGATTAATAAATCATGGAAACTGAAAATTGAAATATCATTGAATAAATCCAAATTTTTTCTCTCAGTTCTGCCATTCTATCCATAAAGTTCAAAGCGCTGGTTGTCTGAGTTCATAAAATTTCCACTAGATAGATAGGTTAGAGCCACTCCATAGAATCAATGTCACACAAACCATGTGGGCTGATGGATTTTTTCACATCAAACTGTCATCTTGTCGCTGCTGTTACATTATATTTCCTATCTCTACAGTGACTCAAATTGTTATTTTTTACTGCTGGTGCCCCACTACAAAATAACCCAGTATATTTTTGACCACCCATTTAACAGTTTATTGATATCCAAAGGCTTTAGTTTTTTTTTTTTTTTCCTAAGTTTGAGTCTAAAAACTGTCTAGATTTTTTTTTAAGGTGGCACAGATCTATACATAGAAATCTCACTGTGACAGGAAATCATTTTAGGAGTCAAGGCTGACTTATGATGTAACATTTTACTTTCTTCTTATTTATATCTTTATATCAGTTATCACCCAGCTTAACTTGATGGTGTTTGATGATGACTGATGTCAGCGGTGCTCTGAGAATTAACTTTGGGGGTTTTGTAGGCAACAGTACCTTCAGTCAAGGAACCACACATGCAGGAAGATCCCCTGGAGAAGTAAATGGCAACCTCCTCTAGTAGTCTCGTTTGGGAAATCCTATGGGCAGAAGAGCCTGGTGAGCTTGCTAGGACTGTGATTTCATTAATATAACATGTTCATCAACTGAGATTCTAGCCAAATTGAATTTTATAATTGGTATTTGTATCCTAATAATCAGTAAATGTATGTTAGTATATTTTTCCTCACATAGACTTAATTAAAAATTTGTGGTTACTCTCTGCTATCTCTTGTCAAATAACGAAATCTGGTTTTTGTTGTTTTTTTCATTTCTATACTACTTAGGCAGAAGAAAAATTAACCACAAAATAGCATTGTTAGAATAACATTAATGTCAAACAACTATTGCTTGAGTAGGAATTAATATTTCAAGCAACCAAAAAAATCTTAATTGCTCTCAAAAATTATACAATTTCAGCAAGCTCCCCCCTTTTTTTTAAACAATACAGACTATAGGTTTTAAATATTCTGTTATGACTTATGGAAGTAATGGAATAAGTTTAAAATGTTAGTATAAATTAAAGTTGACTAAATAAAAAATAGGTAATTTACTTCCACATAATATT
Organism: Cervus canadensis; assembly: GCF_019320065.1. Taxonomy (NCBI): domain Eukaryota; kingdom Metazoa; phylum Chordata; class Mammalia; order Artiodactyla; family Cervidae; genus Cervus; species Cervus canadensis. The sequence continues at coordinate 35,784,367 of NC_057412.1, forward strand.
ATTTAAGTATTGCTTTTAATTTTGAAATATATAGCACAATTACATATTTTTCTATGCACAATATCTTATAAAACACTATTCTTCCTAATGTGTATGTTTGTGTGTGTATGCTCAGTCGTGTCCGATTCTTTGCTACCCCATGGACTGTAGCCTTCCAGGTTCCTCTGTCCTTGGTATTTCCCAGGCAAGAATACTGGAGTGGGTTGCTATTTCCTCTTCCAAAGGATTCTTCCTAATAACTTGAGCTAACTCAAGCTTTTAAAAAACATGTAAGGAATGTGATTTAGCTAAGTACATCTATTACTAAATGTGGGACGATTTGCAAACATGTAAATATTAGGTATTTTACCACAATTAAATAGTGACAAATGATCATCAACCTGAATAACAAAAGGAAAACTAATTTATGTAAAAATAATCATTGTATTTCCTTTTGCATACTGACAAAACACCATAAATTCAGTTGAAAATAAAACTTTCTCTTGAATAGGTTCAAAATTACCATTGTCTTTTTTAAAGAAGCAAGTGGAATAATATTTACACTAAATAGGCATCTGTATTAGTTTCCTAAAGTGAAGTGAAGTGAAGTGAAGTCGCTTAGTCATGTCCGACTCTTTGCGACCCCATGGACTGTAGCCCACCAGGCTCCTCTGTCCATGGGATTCTCCAGGCAAGAGTACTGGAGTGGGTTGCCACTTCCTTCTCCAGGGGATCTTCCCGACCCAGGGATCGAACCCAGGTCTCCCACATCTGAGCCACTGGGGAGGCTGCTATAAAAACCACCACAAATGGGGTGGCTTAAACAATAGAAATTTGTTCTTTCACAGGTTGAGAGGATAGAAATTTGAAATCATATTTTCAGCAAGTCCATCCTTTTCCTTGAAGACTCTAGGGGAGGAATTTTCTTTGCTTTTTTCTAGCTTTGGGTGGTTTCTGGCCTTCTTTGGTGTTCCTCAGCTTCTAAGTATGAGCCTCTATGAGACTCCGATTTCTGCCCTGTCTTCACACGGTCTTTTTCCCTATCTTCACATCACCTTCCCCACGTCTTGCGTTCATGTCTCTGTATCTCTTCAACTCTTCTTATAAGGACCAGTCTTACCAAATTTAGAGCCTGAAAGTGAAAGTGTTATTTGCTCAGTCATGTCTGACTCTTTGTGACCCCATGGACCAGAGCCCACCAGCCTCCTCTGTCCATGAAATTCTCCAGGCAAGAATACTGCAGGGTGTAATGATTCCCTCTCCAGGGGATTTCTGTGATCCAGGGATCTAACCTGGGTCTCCTGCATTGCAGGCAAGATCCAAATTACTTTAAGTTACCACAAAAATAATCAAGTTTATACTTTTCTTTCAACTGACAATATAATTTTCTCCAGGAATATTCAATAAACACTCTAAACACTTTGAGCCTAGCATAAAATATATAAGCTATATGTTAAAATTACGTATTTAATACATTCTGTATTGAATGAGATTTGTTGTTCAATCATTCGGTAGTGTCTAAATCTTTGGAACCCAATGGACTGCAAAAGCCAGGCTTCCCTGTCCTTCACTATCTCCTGGAGTTTCTTAAACTCATGTCCATTGAGTTGATAATGCCATCCAACCATCTCATCCTCTGTTGTCCCCTTTTCATTCTGCCTTTAGTCGTTCCCAGCACCAGAGGCTTTTCCAATGAGTCGGCTCTTTGTGTCAAGAAGACAAAGGATTGGAGCTTCAGCTTCAGCATCAATACTTCCAATGAATATTGAACTAGATAGTGTGCTCCAAATTCAAGTCCTTCTTGGAACCACAGAATTGGATCTTATTTGAAAAGAATGTCTTTGTAAATATAATTAGGTTAGGATGAGGACATACTCCACTAGGGTAGGCTTCCCTGGTGGCTCAGACGGTAAAGAATCTGCCTGCAGTGCAGGAGACCCAGGTTCAATTCCTGGGTCAGGAAGAGCCCCTGGAGAAGGGAATGGCTCCCCACTCCAGTATTCTTGCCTGGAGAATTCCATGGACAGAGGAACCTTTACCCTATAGGGGAGACAATAATTTACCTAAAACATCTGTGAAAGCCTGTGGCCAAATAAAACTTGCAGAAGGAACAAGTTGCAAAGGCCAGAGACCTGGAAGGAAACAGAGAGCAAGTTACATGTTGGTCATTTGCACAGGGTTTAGTTAAGGAATTATTTATAAAGATATGCAGAGAATGCGGAGAAAGCTATGGCACCCCACTCCAGGACTCTTGCCTGGAAAGTCCCATGGATATAGGAGCCTGGTAGGCTGCAGTCCATGGGGTCGCAAAGAGTCGGACACGACTGAGCATACACACACATGAGCGACTTCACTTTCACTTTTCACTTTCATGCATTGGAGAAGGAAATGGCAACCCACTCCAGTATTCTTGCCTGGAGAATCCCAGGGACGGGGGAGCCTGGTGGGCTGCCATCTATGGGGTCGCACAGAGTCGGACACGACTGAAGTGACTTAGCAGCAGCAGCAGCAGCAGAGAATGCACACGTACATGCTAAGTCACTTCAGTTGTGTCTGACTGTTTATAGACTGTAGCCCACCAGGCTCCTCTGACTATGGGATTCTCCAGGCAAGAATACTGGAGTGGGTTGCCATACCTTCCTCCAGGGGATCTTCCCAACCCGGAGATCAAACCTGCCTATCTTATGTATCTGCATTGGCAGATGGATCCTTTGCCACTAGTGTCACCTGGGAAGCCCCATGCAGAGAATGTTGGGGTAGTATTAAATGTGCAGTGCCCAAGAGCTACTGCGAGGTCATACTGCAGTAGGGTAGGCTTCCCTGATAGCTCAATCAGTCAAGAATCTGCCTGCAATATGGGAGATCCATGTTTAAATCCTGGGTCAGGAAGATCCTCTCGAGAAGGGAATGGTAATCCACTCCAGTATTCTTGCTTGGAGAATCCCATGGATGTAGGAGCCTGGCGGGCTACAGTCCATGGAATTGCAAAAAGTCGACATGACTGAGTGACTAACACACACAAAAGAGCTAGTAATAGTAACGGAAAGAGTCCTTTTCCATCCTTAAGCCCAGAAGAAGAAGTTACCTGGAACCAAAAACAAAGAGGCTAAGGGGAGATGGCCATGCTACAGAAGCTGGTACTCTAGATCATGTACTCAATCAAGTGAAGCAACCTTGCAGGGGGAAGCTAGGGTAATAATTAATCTGGCTTCTATTTCCTCCCTCTATCTCCCTGCAAGTACCCACATTGTCAGAGTCCGAACAGAAGCCTTCCAAACAGAAGACTTTATGTTTTGGGGCTCCAAAATCACTGCAAATGGTGGCTGCAGTCATGAAATCAACAGACACTTACTCCTTGGAAGGAAAGTTATGGCCAACCTAGATAGCATATTAAAAAGCAGAGACATTACTTTGCCAACAAAGGTCCGTCTAGTCAAGGCTATGGTTTTTCCAGTGGTCATGTATGGATATGAGAGTTGGACTATAAAGAAAGCTGAGTGCCGAAGAATTGATGCTTTTGAACTGTGGTGTTGGAGAAGACTCCTGAGAGTCCCTTGGACTGCAAGGAGATCCAACCAGTCCATCCTAAGGGAGATCAGTCCTGGGTGTTCATTGGAAGGACTGATGCTGAAGCTGAAACTCCAATACTTTGGCCACCTCATGTGAAGAGTTGACTCATTGGAAAGGACCCTGATGCTGGGAGGGATTGGGGGTGGGAGGAGAAGGGGATGACAGAGGATGAGATGGCTGGATGGCATCACTGACTCGATGGACATGAGTTTGGGTAAATTCTGGCTGTTGGTGATGGACAGGGAGGTCTGGCGTGCTGCGATTCATAGGATTGCAAAGAATCGGACACAACTGAGTGACTGAACTGAACTGAGCTGAGTGAGTGAACTGAACTGAAACAGAAGCCAGAAGCAAGAAAGCTCAATGATTTATATCCATATCTTATATCAATCTCTCAGAGACATCTTTGGGTGAACAATCTTGTAGTGAAGGTTTGAAAGTTCATCTCAGTTTTATTTTGTACCTATGCTAGAATGTCTCTCTGTCCTACCTATCCTTGTTTATACTTTCTGATCAATTTTAATATGTTTAGTCCTAATGTCAATCTTCCTTTTTGTTTGACAGCTGAAAGACAAGTTTAGCTAAATTCTATGATCAAAGCAGTGATAGGCGGTAGCGAATCTCTGTCATTTTTGTTGTTGTTGTTGTTACATGTAGAAACACTGCAATTGACAGCAACATTATACAGTGCTTGTGTAGTAGGCAGCAGATTCATTCTAGCATGCTTTACAGCAGTTTCTGCCACTTGATAAGTAACTCCATATGGACTGAGGTTGAAGCACTAAATCATTGTGTCTCCTTCATGCCAAACACTGATTCATAGCAGTAATTTACCCTGCAACTCATTGCTACTAGAGTTTAGAAAATATACTTGTTTTCCCCAATCACAATGGTACCTTCAATTTATTCTCTCTTTGGCTGGATTGACCATACTGATATTTTAGCATCGTCATGTGTGTTAAACTAGTTTCAGTCAGACATCTACTTATAATCATAACAGGATTTGAAGGGACCTTAAAGGTCACATAATCTCCCTTCTCACTAGATGCATACCATCCCCAAATGGTAGTCATATATCTGGCTTCTTCTCAAATAATCCAATGACAGGGAACTGACTACTTGAGATGCAGCCTTTTCTATGCTTGGATAGGTTTCATTGCTAAAAGTTCTTCCTTATGTTGAGGGGAAATTTATTAACTCTATTTTTCAAATCTTAGTCTTAGTTCTAGTCTCTAGGATAATAAATTTAACTTTATATTTTTTATTAAGTCTTAAATATTCACTACCTCAAGATATTTCGCAAAGCAGTCACAATTTAGTTAAGGTATATATCCCCTAATAACCATACAGAACAAATTTAATCTGGTCCTAGTTTTCCAAAGCAGTGAGTTCTATGACATTCTAATTCTATGTAGAAATTCAAGTTAAAAAAATCAATGAGAATTTTAGAAATGTGGAATTCAAAGACCTACTCAAAATTATATATTGATGTCCTGATTCTTCTTCAGAGCTATAAATGAGCAGATGATATGTGGGAATTTCAGGAAAATAATTGCTCTCATTGTATATCAACAACATTGCCCATAGAGTGTTCTTAATCTCAAAATCCAAACTTAAACTTGATGCAGAAAACAAATCTGAATTTTTAGTGAAATTCCTGTTAATATCCTTGGTTTTAATTTCTATCTAAATCTGAAGTGGGTTGTCATTTCCTTCTCCAGGAGATCTTCCTGACCCAGAGATGTAACCTGGGTCTTCTGTATTGGCAGAAGGATTCTTTATCCACTAGTGCCACCTGGGAAGCACCCACTAAATCTGAAATACAGAAAAGAAAAAATAAAAACATTCTAAGAATGCCAGCAAAACACAACCATTGGCTACATATTGATCACTAACTAAACACTTGATTACTGAGCGTATACACAAAATGGGGCTTCTAGGTGACACTAGTAAAGAACCAGCCTTCCAAAGCAAGAGACATAAGAGACATGGATTCAGTCCCTGGATCAGAAGGATCTGCTGGAGGAGGACATGGTCACTCACTCCAGTACCCTTGCCTGGAGAATCCCATGGGCAGAGGAACCTGTCTGGCTACAGTCCCTAGGGTCACAAAGAATCAGACACAACTGAGGCAACTTAGGACAGCATAACACACAACACATTTATAAAACAGGACATCTCCAGGCTGCAGCTTAAGTGCACGTTTCTCAAAACTGGGTTCCCCAGTGGTCTATCATCTACTATGAAGATTATTTACATTTCTCATTCCCCTGCATCTAGTTTATCTAATCTCCCAAACTTTCCTCACCTAGACATTGGACTAAATATCTGCTAAGCTGGTTTTACCATGGGTTTATATATAGTCATTTATTTATTAAGAATTGAATATTTACTCAGGTCAGGTATAAAATAAAAAAGAACAAGAGTTGATCTAAACTGTGAAAATATCTAATAACATTTTCCCCAGATTTAGTTCTGCACATCACATTCTGTCTACATTCTAGTCCTTAACAATACTGTCTTGAGAATGATTTGTCTTGTTCATCTTCTTCTAATATTATCTTATCTGAATTCCATCCATATTTTCAGATATTCAGATTTTGCAAATGGATCTGAGATTTTCATTTCAATGCAGATTGAGTCCAATTTTGCTCTTGGCATAGCTGTCCCTCTTATCACCAGAATTTTGTTCAAATTTCTTTTTCATTTTCTCATTGAATAAGGCAGAATTTGAAAAAAAAATTAAGCTTTATGCAGATATTACCATAGCCAAGGATATTATAAATGCTGGCAATTGACTAAATGTAAAAAATTCTTAACTTATCTAGAATATTTAATACTTCAATATTTTATATGTGCCCTACTCAAGACACTTATTTGTTTATTTATTTTTCCTGAATAAAGTGCTTAAAATTGTTTCCAAAGCAAATCAGTCCCCAAATTCAGTTTACGTATAACCATAAGAAAATTATCAATTATTTATTAATATGTGAATTATTTATAGCTAAATGAACTTATAGTCTTAAGCCTGGGGAATGAGGCACTTAGGGCTCCAGGGAGACTGGTAGAACGGGTCTTTAGATAGGTAAATATTTTCAGGAACTGATTTCTTGATCCCAGTCCTTTTATCGCCTCATATCTAGAAAAGCACTAAATCCTTTCATGATGACATCAGCTCCTTGTGACTACCGGAAAGCCTTTTGTGATATAAATGCTGGATTGCATTGAACTCCCCCTTCCCCACAATCTTATATATTGACCTTTTCTCACTACTCTTTGGAGCAGTTTTTCAGAGCTGTCTGCTGTCTCCTGGGCTGCAGTCCTCATTTTGCCCCCAAATAAAACTTAACTCACAGTTCTCACATTGTGGGTCATTTTTTAGTTGACAAATTCATATAATATTTGATGAATAATGCAACTAAAATTAACAGAATTGGAAAAATAATCATATTTAATGATTATATTGCCTTTACATATAATCACAGCAACTTTTTTATGCCATTTTCACTAATTTGCATCTCTAATTAAGGCTTGTTAATAAAGTAAAACACCATTAGAAAACATAGAGTAAAACATCTGAAAAGGCAAAACAACATAATTGTGTCCTTGTCAAGAAGCAGCCCTGACTATGGGTGCACAGATACTTTTTATGAAGACTTGGTTTAAGATGATTTTTGGTATTTGTATTTAAACACAAAATATCAAAAGCAAAATAATTTCCTACACAAGCCCTTGTGAAATTAGCTTTCAAAAAATGTTTGGATAATGGGTGAGTACTTTTTTCTGTGGAACAGAACAGCTGTGTACTTTAGATGATGTCAACATATTTATGGAACTGTTGCATCATTTGTTCAATGCATTTTGCAGACTGCATTACACAGATGAGGTGAAAACAGCAGGGTATTATTTATGCTGCACTATGGCTTTGAAAGTGACACCACAATCTGTCTAAAAGTTACTAATTTAGCAATACAAATGTAGATTTCTTCCTTCTTTCTGATGGGGCTGTGCTGTTCTTAGTTGCTCAGTCATATCCGACTCTTGCAACCCCAGGGACTGTAGCCCACCAGGCTCTTCTGTCCACGGGGATTCTCCAGGCAAGAATACTGGAGTAGGTAGCCATATCCTCCCCCAGGGGATCTTCCCAAGCCAGCGATTGAACCCAGGTTCTCACACATTGCAGATGGATTCTTTACCATCTGAGCCACCAAGGAAGCCCATGGATACTGGCGTGGGTAGCCTATACCTCCAGGGGACCTTCCCAACCCAGGAATCAAATCAGGGTCTCCTGCTTTGCAGGTGGATTCTTTACCAACTGAGCTACCAGGAAAGCCCTTATAAATAGGGGGAAAGGTTATGTTCCATTAAGCATATTCATTTGTCTAAAGTAAATCTAGACTGAGTTGTCATTCCCTTCTCCATGGGATCTTCCTGATTCAGGGATCAAACCCAGGTCTCCTGCATTGCAGGTGGATTCTTTACTACTGAGCCACCAGGGAAGCCCCTTTTCTGATGGTAACAATATGCAATTCTTTAAAAGAAAAAATATACTTAGCATGTTTGAAACTTACTTCCATTATTTGTTTGCATATTAGAAATAGGTAAACATAGGAGAAAGGGGCAACAGAGGATGAGATGGTTGGATAGCATCACTGACTCAATGGACATGAGTTTGAACAAACTTGGGGAGATAGCAAAGGACAGGGAAGCCTGGTATGCTTAAATTAATAGGGTTGCAAACAATTGGACAGGACTTAGTGATTGAACAAAAATAGTGAAAGGGGAATAAAAAATAAAACCTTTCCCCAAGGCTTCAAGATGTAACCTATTTGATCAACAAGTTTTGAAAAATTTTGCAGACAAGTGTGATCTCAAAAACATTTCTACCCTAAATGAACTAAACTGGAATAGTGGTGGGGCTGGGAATCTAGGTAGGCCCCCTGAACTCTATCAGTGATTTATTAACTGAGAACCTTCAGGGAATCTGTCATGAAAAAAAAGGCTTCCTCTAAGATCCCTGCAATTTAAATCTCAGTAATATGGAAATTTTAATTCTTCCCATGTTTTCAAACCATGGGCTTCAGCTTCCAACTTCTTGGTTTGGCAGCTGCTCCAGAGCACAAATGAGCAGCCAGAATGCGATTACCCAGTATCTGATGTCATGGTGCCTCCTGGCTCACACATTAGGAACAACAACGTTGCTTCCTTCTGTCCCAGTGGGCTCTCACCCTCCCTCTGAGTTAGGTTCTTAGTTGCAGTGTGATGATTAAGCACAAGTAAGACCAGGAAAGAAGGGAGTCATATTTATTGCACAGCTAATTAGGCACTGTGCTGGTTCCTCACATATGTTATTATTCCATTTCCTTTCCACTTTAATGACTCTTTACATCTCTCCACCAATATATTCAGTTTTCTGTTGAGACTTCCCAGTGAAATGTGCAGTTTTGATCCCTGGCTGGTCTTTTCCCCACAATTCCTATTTCCTTTCTTACAAAGGGACTATGTTTTCCTTTTTTCTGCTTTTTCCTTTTTAACTCATCTTCTAGAATGGCTAAACTTCAGTCTGGTCTGAGAAACTGATTACAATCATTAGCCCTCTTCCTGGGTCTTATCCTGGCCTCACACTCCTTTCAAAGGGGAAGGTACTTCTCAAGAAAGAACACTTAATTCTCTCTCTCCCTCTCTTTTTAATTTTTATTGTTTTAGTCTTGAAAAAACATAAGCAGGTAATAAGAATTCTGAGCATAACTTTTCTATTCCCTTGTAAGCCATAAATGAAGGAGAATGAGTTCTTTTTTCTTCCAGATATATAACCATTTAATCACTTTTCCATCTCAAAAAGAAAATGTTGACATTATTCCTCATCACAGGTTATTGTAAGAGAATGGTAGAGTTTTATTCTAATGGAGCTCAGTTTGCTGTATCTGATGTTCTGCAATGTAACAATACAGTCTAGACTTGCCTATCTCAGAAATGTGAAGTGATAAAAGTTAAGCAGTCTTCCCTTGTGGCTCAGATGGTAACAAATCTTCCTGCAATGCAGGAGACCCAGGTTCGATCCCTTTTAAGGAAGATCCCCTGGCAAAGGGAATGGCAACCTACTCCAGTATTCTCGCCTGGAGAATTCCATGGACAGAGGAACCTGGCAGGATATATAGTCCATGGGGTCGGAAAGAATCGGACACGACTGAGCAACTCACACCTTGACTTTCACTTTCAACAGTTCAGAGAAAAAGAGAAACTTCATAGTGAAAACAAGCCTATAGGATAAAAATTGTTATCCAAATTCTGTAGGTGAACGAAACAGAAACTCATGCATCTTTAATGTTTGTATATTCAATACAAACAGTGGCAGTTTTGAACTCAGATCTCTTTTAAATTCAAAGATAACAGATTTTGCATTATGTCTTCATAGCAGAACATGTCTTCAATAGAAGCCTGTCTGTGACTTATTTACACTACATATTCAACATTTGCCTGAGAGTTTACAACCAAGAGAGTCAATATCTTATGACAGTCACAAATTATAGATGATATGTAGTAAATGGTTAATCGAAGTTTGAATCATCTTTTTTGTAAGTGAATTGTGACATAACTTTCATAAAGTAAATTTTCATACAATAAAATAGTTGTTTTAAGATTACAGATTCATGTTTTACATTTAACAGCTGCATATGCTTGTCTAACTTCTGCCCCCAATCAAAATCTAGAATATTTCTGTAAGTTTAAAAAGTTTCCTAACTCCCTGATGTAGTCAATCCATGGGGTCCTCACATCTCAGACTATCCTTATCTGATTTCTATCAGAGATATAGGTTTAGTCCAAGTCTAGAATTTCATATAAATGGAAACAGTATGTACTACTTTGTGTCTGGTTGTACATGGCTTGTTATTTTCAGTATAATGTTTTTAATTTCATCATTATTGTTGTAGTATCAACAGTTCATACTTTTTATTACAAAATGCTATCTCATCATATGTATGTAGCTTTGTTTATTTATACATTCACCAGTTGACAGATATTAAATTTGTTTCCAGTTTTTGCTTTACAAATAACATGGTTATGAATATTTGTGCACCAGCTTCATTGTGGCCCATATGTTTTTTTCTGAATTAAAAAAGTCTGTACATATTTTGGATATAAGTCCTTTGTCAGATAGGTATATCACAAGCATTTTCTTTGAGTCTGTGGCTTACCTATTATTTTCATGCTGTTATCATTTGAATATCACAAATATTTAATTTTTGACTAGGGTACAGTTGTTATATAATATTGTATAAATTTCATGCGTACAGCATTATAGCCTGTTATTTGTATTCACTGCAAAGTGATCACCACAGTAAGCTACTATCACCATACTATTGACACCTTTTCCTCATTTCAGCCACTCCCTCATTGTCTTTCCTTCTGCTATTTGTTCTCTGTATCTGTGAATTTTGTTTTGTTTATTTATTTTGCTTTTTAGATTGCACATGTAGGTAAAATCATATGGTATTTACCTCTCTCTGTCTGACTTACTTCACTTAGCATAAAACCCTCAGGTGTTATCCATGTTGCTGCAAATGACAAGATTGCCTTCTTTTCTATGGCTGAGTAATATTCCTTTGTATAATGTGTATGCATGTGTGTTGTTGTTCAGTCACTCAGTTGTGTCTGACTCTGTGCGACCCCATGGCCTGCAGCACGTCGGGCTTCCCTGTCCTTCACAATCTCCCAGAATTTGCATCTCATCCTCTGTCGTCCCCTTCTCCCCCTGCCTTCTATCTTTCCCAGCATCAGGGTCTTTTCCAGTGAGTCAGCTCTTTGTATCAGGTGGCCAAAGCTGATGTTCAGCTTCAACATCAGTCCCTCCAATCAATATTCAGAGTTGATTTCCTTTAGGATTGACTGGTTTGATCTCCTTGCCGTCCAATGGAGAATCTTCTCCACCACCACAGTTTGAAAGCATCAACTTCAGCAGTCAGCCTTCTTCATGGTCCAACTCTCACATCCGTACATGATTACTGGCAAAACCATAGCTTTGACTATATGGATCTTTGTTGGCAAAGTGATGTCTCTGCTTTTTAATATGCTGTCTAAGTTTGTAACAGCTTTTCTTCCAAGGAGCAAGTGCCTTTTAATTTCATGGCTACAGTCACCATCCACAGTGACTTTGGAGACCAAGAATATAAAGTTTGTCACTGTTTCCATTTTTTCCCCTATTTGCCATGAAGTGATAGGACCAGAAGCCATGATCTTAGTTTTTTGAATGTTGAGTTTTAAGCCAGCTTTTTTACTCTCCTCTTTCACCTTCATCAAGAGGCTCTTTAGTTCCTCTTCTCTTTCTGCCTTTAGGGTGCTGTCACCTGCATATTTGAGGTTTACAATGTGTACTTCTTAAAATCACAGTGTACCTTCAAATAATATGATACTGCTTTTTCTAAAATCCAAAAACACTACAACTGATTGATTGTTATTTGGAATACTGAGTTGGCTGAGTTCTTCCTATGTTTTTTATATTAACCCCTTATCAGATAAATGATTTGCAAATATTTTTTTTTCCTATTTCATAGGTTGCCTTTTCAGTTTGTTGATGATTTCCTTCACTGTGCAGAAATTTTTGAGTAATCCCACTTGCTGAATTTAGCTTCTGTTGCTTTTGTTTTGGGTGTCAAATTTAAAAATTATTGCAAAGACCAGTGTGAAGGAGTTACTGCTTTAGTTTTCTTCTAGGAGTTGTATGGGTTTAGGTCTGAGATTCTTTCAAGTCAGTAATTCATTTTGAGTTGATTTTTTTGTAAATGATGTAAGATAAAGATTCAGTATCATTTTTTTTTCCTTTCCTTATTGTGTATTCTTTTGTTGTAAATTAGTTACACATGTATTGATGCATTTATTTCTGGGTTCTCTGTTCCATTGATCAAAAATAATAATAACTAAATTTAAAAAATTACAAAATATCATTCTTTTTTTCCCTTGTCCTCTATGCTAGTAAAGTCATTGGATTTATTTTTACTTATAACTTTCACTATACATTGGTTTGGTTTTGCTTTAAGAGCCAAATATGTTTGAAGCAAGCTTTATTTTTAGTGAGAAGAGAATTCTACATTTATTCACATTCTTATCACTAGTAAAACTTTCAATTTCTTTATAAAAATTTGAGTGTTTATCTGAAATAGTCTTCCATTAGATTATAGAATGTCTAGAATATTTTCTATATTGTGAACTTTCTCAACTTTGTTTTTCTGAAAATGTTTCATTTCACCTTTATATTTGATTTATTTTTCCAAGTATAACCTTCTAAGTTGAAATTTTAAAGTCTTTAAATCTGCTAATAATTTATTGCATTGTCTTCTGACTAGCATTTTTTCCAATGGGAAGTGAACTTTTTTTTTTTTTTTAAATATTTGTTTCTCTGTACATAATGTATCTTTCTTTATGGCTACTATTAAGGCTTTCTTTTGATCATTGGTTTTCAAGATTTTTATCATGATGCCTAGAATTCATTTAAAAGTTTTTTATACTACTCTAATTTTGCTGAATTTCCTGTTCTTTGGATTTATATTGGTCTTAAAACTAGATGGTATTTGCTCATTATTTCATCAAATATTTTTTCTTCCCCATGTTGCCCCAGGTTGCAATTTCATGTATGTCAAATCACTTATTTTACTTCATATTACTGAATTTCTAGTCACTTTCAGCCTCTGTCCTGTTTTATTTTGAATTATCTCTGTTGATCTACCTAAGCTTTAATATCTTTTTCTTTATAATATCTAATCTGCTGTTATGCTCACCAGTGATGACTTTTCATTTCAGGTTTTTCTAAACATAAAATTTCATTTGTTTCTTTTTAAATAATTTGTTCTTTTTCTTATGTTGATAATTTTCTTTAAAATTCTATACATATTTATCATAGCTATTTTATGACCACATTATATTCATTTTTTCTGTTCTCTTATATTTATTGATTTTTTCATGATTATGGATGTTATTGTTTTACCTAATAAAAATTTGCTTTGTGTTGAATTTTATTGTTGAATATATGAATCTTAACTGTTTTCCTTTAAGAATGTTTAGTTTTGTTCTCATCAGCAGTAAATGTATTTGTAGCTCAGTTAGATTTTTTCACATCTTACAAATAAGATGTTTTTTATATTTATATTTATAAATAAGTTTCACTAGTTTGAGTCTAGACTAAGCTTCAGGGTCAGTTTAATTATACTTCTAAACCACGTGACATGGAATCTTCTCTAAAGTCTGTGTGCTCAATATGGTATGTTATTTCCAGTTTTGTCAAAGTTGGACATTTCCCAAATTTATGTGTTGTTGTAGCTTTTCAGTTTATAGGGTTTTGGTATTTTTTCTTTTCTTGGTTTAATTGAATCTTACCCTATGACATTTAAGTTATTACTCAGCCAAGGTCTATGGTATATCTCAACAGATTTCTAGTTGCCTTTCTTCTGTATAGCTTCCTACTCTTAGTCTGTCTTGAAAATTCCAGCTGCATCAGACTTCCAGACTTTTGATCCCTCCTTTCCAACTTCACCAGTCATTGCACTCAATCCTCCCTACTCCAGTTTTTGGTAAATGTTTCAGGACAGAAAGCCAGTAAGAGCAAAAAATTTGTTTGATTAGTTTCCCTAGTTAAGGTAAAGCAATAACAATTTCTTTATTGAACATACACTTAATTGAAGGAGAACAATAACATCAGTAATAGTAATGCAAAAAGAGCTTCATGTTTTTACTTTGTGTAGGTGACTCAGTGTGCTGGCTTAGTCACTCAGTCATGTTCAACTCTTTGTGACCCCATGGACTGTAGCCCACCAGGCTCCTCTGTATGGAATTCTCCAGGCAAGAATAGCTGGGGTGAGTAACTTGCTTCTCCAGGGGATCTTCCCAACCCAGGGATGGAACTCTGGTCTCCCATATTGCAGGCAGATTCTTTACCATCTGAGCCACCAAGGAAGCCTAGGTAACTCGGTGGAGCTGAAAAAATTGCCTACTTGTTCACCTCGGCTTTGGTACTTTGCATATCTGCAGACCTAGCTTACTAGCATATGACAGGCACATTTTTCTCCCAAACAACAATAACAACAACAACAATACCTTTTCCAAAATAAAATTTGAAAATAAATATTTCCAAAAGTGAACTTTTATGAAAGAAATAATACTAGTCATCTATTCCATTTTATGAATAAAAATTTCTACAGTGAAATCACCAGAGAATCTGCATTTGTCAGCTAACAGTTTTAATCATCTACCTTCATGCACGGTTTGAAAAGCAATATGAAACTTTACAGAATTTTGTAGAAGATTTATGCAACAATCTTTTAAAAAATTACCATGCTTTTCTTTGTTTTTAGAATTATGAAAGGAATATATATTTACTGATGACAAACAATGCACCAGGCAGTGTTCTGGTGATCTGATATGCTTTCATTTAATCTTAATAATAATCCTCTGAGTTATCTATTATTATTATTCTTTTCCGAATGAGTAAAGAAAGCTGAGCACCGAAGAATTGATGCTTTTGAACTGTGGTGTTGGAGAAGACTCTTGAGAGTCCCTTGGACTACAAGGAGATCCAACCAGTCCATCCTAAAGGAGATCAGTCCTGGGTGTTCATTGGAAGAACTGATGTTGAAGCTGAAACTCCAATACTTTGGCCACCCGATGCAAAGAGCTGACTCATTTGAAAAGACCCTGATACTGGGAAAGATTGAGGGCAGGAGAAGAGGACAACAGTGAGTGAGATGGTTGGATGGCATCACTGACTCAATGGACATGGGTTTGGGTAGACTCTGGCAGTTGGTGATGGACAGGGAGGCCTGGCGTGCTGTGGTTCATGGGGTCGCAAAGAGTCGGACACAACTGAGCAACTGAACTGAACTGAACTGAAAGTTAGGATATAAGCTTATTCGTTTTCCAAGATCTAACAACTACTAGAAACAGTGCTGAAATTTAAACCTAATTATTTTAATCCAAACCAGTTCCTTTTCCCCAAACAATATGTTTTCCCAAACACAATGCATTTACCTATTGCTATTTTCTAATTGCACACCACATGTTATAATCTTAAACCCATCATTTGTGCAAGCTCAGAGGGCCACATGTGTCAGATGATGTTAGCTGCTGTTTTCCTTCCCTCTGAACTCACACTCACATACATCTATTAGTTGGAAATACAATATTTACTAGAGCTGAAAAAAGTAAGGGGGGCTTTAGATATAAACATAACAGAAAAAAAAATCCAAACAACAACAAAAAACTCCTAAATTTTGATATTTCTGTTCTTAAAAATTGAAGTGTTTTTCAGATTGCTTTATTTCAAAGTCTTTAGCTTTTTCTC
Organism: Cervus canadensis; assembly: GCF_019320065.1. Classification (NCBI taxonomy): domain Eukaryota; kingdom Metazoa; phylum Chordata; class Mammalia; order Artiodactyla; family Cervidae; genus Cervus; species Cervus canadensis. Next base: position 35,800,244 of record NC_057412.1, read on the forward strand.
TCCTTTTTTCTCCTTTGAAGACCTCTTGAAAGGAGAAAAATCATGTTCATTATTCTTTCACTTAGGTATTTGTCCTAAAAGGTTTATCAAATCAATATACCAATTAACTCAAACAAGAAGATGTCATAGAAGCTATTAAGAAAATACATATTGCTCCTTGTAATTATGCACATAGACTTTTATTTAAAAAATCAAATTTCACTGACAATATAAGTTAACATAGGTAAGAACAAAGGACTAGGAACTCTAATGCTTCCAAGGCATTGTTGCAGAACAATTATTCAAATTATACCTACATTTTTCTTTTCTTGCTCTGTACAATTTAGGTAGATTCTAGTATAGTAAAAACAGTTGGTAATGATGAAACATTTATACTGGTGAAAATAAGCCCTAAATAACCTATTTTTAAATACTTATACAATCCGCAGATTATCAATAACATCATTGATAATTAATAACTTTATAAAGACATGTACAGAGTCAATTGCTACATAATAATTACATGTTTAAAGGGTGATCATGTAGAATTGTTTATGAAAATAACAAAAGAATGGTGAAAAAAAATAATGTATCTTTTTTGTAAATGACTTTCCTAAGACTCTCGAGCATTTTATATTCACATTCATATTACCAACTGTCCCAAGTTGGCCCCCAAGTATCCTTCTGCTCAATGTTGCTTAATCCAATAGAGTGAGACAAAGCTAAGCTCAGAAGCAAAGAAAAGTTTTGTTCCTGGATCAGAGAGCAGCACACCCGTCGGGCACAACTGTGCTGCTCACGCTCCGGATCACAGTGCTGGGTGCAGTATCTCTACACCAGCCTTCCGCTGCTGTCTTGAACTGAGGTGTCCTGCCTGGCATTTCTGCACACGCTTGCAGAGCTGAGGTGTCGGTGCAGCTCTTTGCATTAAGAACTCTGGTCTAGGTACCAGTGCAAGGCTTCTGCATATGACACCCTATAAGCAAGTGAAACGAGACTAAGCAAAAAGGAAAAACAAAAGCTAGACTTTATTACCCAGATTCTATTTTTACTTCCCTGGAATTATCAATGGGCCTTGCTAGTCACACTCATACCAATGAAAAAATGGAAGGAATTATATCAAAGTGCCAGGTAGCAGTTTTGATGATCTTTACACTGTTTTACTTTATATTTAATGGCATTGAAAAAATACAGAAATGATGTATTTAACAATTTCAGGTGTTTCCCAATCATACTGTAACATTTCACTTCACCCATGTGTGTGTTTAAGTAGACTCATGAGAGTTTATCTTTTTTCTTTTTAAAAGACACATACATTTGACAAAATAAAATAACAAATTTCCCTAGCAATTTGACCCCAAGGACTTAAGAAATGGATTATTTAAGAAAAGATGTAACATATTCCTTGGAATATGAAGTTATTGATGAATCATTTCAGAATTGTTCCCTAAATCATGTTAACTTCTTAAATGAATGAAGACATGAATCATCCAAATAGTTATGTTTAAATAATTTTACCTAGGATCTTAGGAAGCTAAAACTTACTTTATGAAGATTACCATATTGATGAAATAAGCAAGTCTTAAAATCTGGACAATTGCTTTTGATATATATCCTAAATTTGTCACAGTGGCATTGAAATAGCACAGTTACAAGAGATGCTCCTATAAACTATTTTATTAGGAAGTTATGTAAGAAATTAAAGTGTCTAGCATGTAGAATCATCTAATTTGCTCCAGAATTTCTGGGACAGTAAGCTCATTACAACTCAAGAGCCAATTGTAAGAATTTTTATGAGACTGTTATGCTTGTCACACTTAGTAGTCTTTTATCTAGAAATAGTTTTCAAAATAAAACACAAAAATAATTCAGCAATATTGCTCTAAAGTATATACACAAAAATGAAGCAATTTTAGTTGGATTTGATATTAGAAGAAATAATAATATAAAATTTTTCTTAGTTAAGACTAAAAATGCCATTAGCCAAGATTAATAATAGAGATAAGAGATTAAATGCTAATCTACAGGAGACTTACAAGACTTTCAATACACAGATATTTAAAGCCAGTCTCTTTTAATAACTTTTTAATTGTGTGTTAATTATTTATTCATTAAATTGTTTATTCTAGTACTTTATCTAGAGTCTCTAGTGGCTCTAAATGAAAGAATCCAAGCCCCTAGTTGCTTGTAAACAACAAAGCAGACACTTTTACTGCATTTAAATTAGTTGTGATGGGAAAACACGTGAGGATATACATGGAACCGTCTCAGCCTTCATGAGCTTCACTTACTGCCTAAACCAGAAATCTCAACATTCAAATATTAAGTTTAAAATTAATTCAAAAAAGTAATTATATTGACTCTATTTTTGACTCAAAACTAGAATATATGAATTTATGGTAAATGCATATCACAGGAAGATTTAGAGCATACTATCTATAATCAAGACTTCCTAAAATTGGACCTATAATTAAGGAAACAATACATACCTTGTTTTTTTCATTTTTTAAAAATTACTTATTGTAAGCCAAGTAATGGAATGACATAGCATGGTCTTTGTCCTTAATGAGATCATGTTCTAGTACAAGATAGAGCTATGAAAACAAAGTATCAAAATATGATGAGAAAAGTGTAGAATACTATGAAGTTACAGAGGAAGGGGCAGAGATTAGGGGTCATATTTAAGCTTGTGTTTGAAGGATGACTGCATTCAACCAGGCCAAGCAAGTTATTCCTAGGGGAATGCTTAGAGGAATTAAAAGACGTTTGAGGAACAGCAAGATTAAAGGGATAGAATACAGGGACTTACAGACTTGACAGATGAAACTGAAAGTAGATGTGCAATTGACTAGTAAGCAATATTATATACCAGGAATTAAAATTTTCATTTTATTTTGTATATAGCAAACTGAGAATCAATACATGTGTTTTTGAAGATAATTGATTTATTTTTCTTTTAGAAAAATGACTCTGGCATCAGATTAAAATATGGATGGAAGCACTGATTTTCTGCAGGCAGTGGGGAATGAAGTAAGAGTAATTAAAAACTATAGATGAGAAATAATAGAAGATCTGAACTACAGAAATGGCAATGGGATTAAACAAGTGAAAATTGAAAGTGAAAGAGAAAGTCGCTCAGTCCTGTCTGATTCTTTGCAACCCCTTGAACTGTACAGTTCTTGGAATGCTCCAGGTCAGGGTACTGGAGTGGGTAACCTTTCCCTTCTCCAGGGGATCTTCCCAATTCAGTGATCAAACCCAGGTCTCCTGCATTGCAGGCAGGTTCTTTACCAGCTGAGCCACAAGGGAAGCCCAAGAATACTGGAGTGGGTAGCCTTTCCCTTCTCCAGGGGACCTTCTGGACCCAGGGATTGAATTTTGGTCTCTCGCTTTGCAGGTAGATTCTTTACCAACTGAACTATCAGGGAAGCATGGGATTAAACAGGGGCAGGGCAATTGCAAGAAACTCTGTTTGGGTAGAATAAATGTTAACTGACTGGATATGAGCAGAAAGATAATAAATTGTTTAATATAATTATGAAGTTTTTAGTTTGAGGTTATCATGAAGCTATTAACTAGCATAAGGGATTTAACAAAGTGGAACCAGTTTTAATCATGCTGGTGGATCTTAATTTATTTGTCCTTACACATAAGTGGTCAGATGTGACTTTTCCTTCCTTAATGGATTCTGCTACATTGGATCACACAATGGGGCAGCGTTGGAATTATGACAAGTATTTTCACTAGTTTTCTTAATGGGACAAGTCTATTGAGTCATATATAATCTAAAGAAAGAGGAGTGACAATATAAAAATGTCCTGATATTTAGTTTCCTAACAAATGTGTGCACATTATGTGTGTGTGTGTGTGTGTATGTGTATGTGTGTGTGTTAGTTGCTCAGTCATGTTTGACTCTTTGCGACCCTATGGAGGGTAGCTCGAAAGGCTCCTCTGCCCTTGGAATTCTCCAGGCAAGAATACTGGAGTGGGGAGCCATTCCCTTCTCCAGGGGATCTTCCCCATCCAGGGATGCAACCTAGGTCTCCCACATGGCAGGCAGATTCTTTACCGTCTGAGCCACTGGGGAAGCTCCTTGTGCACATTATTTGACCTCAAATGTGAAGGAAAGTTTTCAGTATATTAGTGTACACACAAGAAGGTAGAAACTTGATTCCAGTGGATTTGCTCAGTCATAAGGAAAAATCAGGTACCATTCAATGCAAGTCTCTGTGAAAAGGATCCAGAGCCCTGGTTTGAGTTCCCTGAGTCATAGAGCAAATTCTCATCAGTTATCTATTTTACACATGGTAGTGTATATGCTGGAGAAGGCAATGGCACCCCACTCCAGTACTCTGCCTGGAAAATCCCATGGATGGGGAGCCTGGTGGACTGTAGTCCATGGGGTTACGAAGTCGGACACGATTGAGCGACTTCACTTTTTTCACTTTCCTGCATTGGAGAAGGAAATGGCAACCCACTCCAGTGTTCTTGCCTGGAGAATCCCAGGGACGGGGGAGCCTGGTGGGCTGCCGTCTATGGGGTCGCACAGAGTCAGACACGACTGAAGCGATTTAGCAGCAGAAGCAGCAGCAGTGTATATGCTTCCATGTTACTCTCTCCATTCGTTCCACCCTCTTCTTCCTCCCCTCCACCCATGTCCATATGTCTGTTCTCTATGTCAGCATCTCCATTCTTGCCCTGTAAATAGGGAGGGAGATTAACGAGGGAGGGGACACATGTACACCTATGGCTGATTCATGTTGATGTATAGCAGAGGTCAACACAATACTGTGAACCAATTTTCCTTCAATTAAAAATAAATAAGTTTGGGGAAAAAAAGAAAGGAAGCAACAACAACAACAAAAAGTGTCCAGAGAACAGGATATTAAAAGAGATAAGAAGAAAAAGTACATAATTCTAAGGTGAATTCCAATTACATGGTAAAATCCACTTAAATATTTCTTACAGTTCATATAAAAATGTTAAGACAGAGGAAAAGAAAAAAAAAAAAGGGAAGAAAAACTGGTTCTTTGAAAGTCACTTGAAGAAGTATTTCGAAAAAGGGATGGGGTATAATTATTATATTCAGGTAAGATTTCATGGGGCTTTCCGGGTAGCTCAAACAGTAAAGAATCTGCCTGCAATGAGGGAGACTTGTGTTTGATCCCTGGGTTGGGAAGATCCTCTGGAGAAAGAAATGGTAACCCACTCCAGTACTCTTGCCTGGAGAATCCCATGTATGGAGGAGCATTGTAGGCTATAGTCCATGGGGTCCCAAAGAGTCAGACATGACTGAGTGACTTCACTCACTCACTCACTTACTCAGACATGGTGTGTGTGTGCATTTAGTTGTTAAGTCGTGTCAGGCTCTTTGCGACCCCATGGACTGAAATCTCAAATAGGTAGAAATAGTAAATATAAGTTAATTATTTTAATTAAACATGTAATATGCTAAATAATAAATTAAATAATTAAATGTGTAATAACTTACATATGATAAATTATGATAATTTAATTTACAAAAAAAATTAAAAGTGGAATTATCTAAAAGGATACATCGCCTTAAGCAGTGGTGTTCAAATGTAGCTTGTATCCAATACACCTGGAAAGTGAAAGTGAAGTCAAGTTCAACTCTTTGTGACCCCATGGGCTATAGCCCACCAGGCTCCTCCGTCCATGGGATTGTCCAGGCGAGAGTACTTGAGTGGGTTGCCATTTCCTTCTCCAGGGGATCTTCACCACTCAGGGATTACAGGGATTACAGGGATTACAGGCAGACGCTTTACCAACTGAGCCACCAGGAAGCCCATTACACCTGGAGGGCTAGTTAAAAAAAAATCCTGGGTCCTATCTGCAGAATTTCTTATTCTTTAGTTCGTGTGTGGAAGCCAAGAATTCGCATTTCTTAAAAGTTCCCAGATAATGCTGTGCTGCTGTTTCAATAACTGTATTTTGAGATCCATTGCTTTAAATGATTTAAACTGAATTCCATTTTCAAAACTTTGCTTTATATACAACTTTACATGGAATATTAGCAATGGAAGAAAACATATAATCTAGCATCATTTTGTAAACTAATATATCCTTTATTTTAGAAATTAGAAAACTGAGGCACAAGGGAAATAAGTGATTAATATAGATCATAATTCAGGGTACTTTACACTGAAAATGAATTGAAAGTTATGTGGGAAGGTTCATGTCTTTATGTGCTTCAAAAAAGAGCAAGATTTGGTAAGGGATATGAAAGGGATTCTGTGAGAGAAAAAAAGAAGAAAAAGAAGAAAAAGAAAAAAAGATTCAATGGACTACAGAGACTTTCTGTATCAGAAAATGCATTAGGAAATAGCAAAAAAAAAAACAAACCAAAAAAACAAAAAAACAATTGAAGCTGATTTGGTTCTAGTTTCTACATGTTAAAAATTGGAAGTAGTCACCTTCATCCTCATACTCAGACACTTCAGTCGTGTTGGACTCTGTGACTCTATGGACTGTATCCCACCAGACTCCTCTGTCGATGGAATTCCCCAGGGAAGAATACTGGAATGTGTTGCCAAGCCCTCCTCCTGGGGATCTTCCCAACCCAGGGATCGAACCCACGTGTCCTCCTGTTGTCCAGTCATTCAGTCATGTCCAACTCTTTAAGACCCCATGGAAGGACTTCGGTATCAGTCATTCCAATGAACATTCAGGATTGATTTCCTTTAGGATTGACTGGTTTGATCTCTCCGCAGTCCAAGGGACTCTCAAGAATCTTCTCCAGCACCAAAGTTCAAAAGCATCAATTCTCTGACAGTCAGCCTTCTTTATGGTCCAACTCTCACATCCATACATGACCTCCGGAAAAACCATAACTGACTATATGGACCTTTGTTGGCAAAGTAATATCTCTGCTTTTTAATATGCTGTCTAGGTTGACCCTAGCTTTTCTTCCAAGGAGCAAGTGTCTTTTACTTTCATGACTGCAGTCACCATCTGCAGTGATTTTGGAGCCCAAGAAAATAAAATCTGTCACTGTTTCCATTGTTTCCCCATATCCTGAGTCTCCTGCATTGCAGGAGGATTCTCTTACAGCTGAGCCATTGGAGAAGCCCTTCATCCTACAACAAGATAAAAGCTGGATAAACTGAAAATTAACAATCTTCATACCTATTAGACAGATGAAACTGAAATGCAAATTGTTGCTGCTGTGTTGTTCAGTCGTTCAGTCATGTCCAACTCTTTGCAATCCCATGGACTGTAGTATTCCGGGTCTTCCCTGTCTTTCACTATCACCTGGAATTTGTGCAAACTCATGTTCATTGAGTCAGTGATGCTATCCAAAGATCTAGTCTTCTATTGTCCCCTTCTCTTCCTGCTCTCAATCTTTCCCATCATCAGGGTCTTTTCCAATGATTCAGTTCTTCAAATCATGTGGCCAAATTATTGGGGCTTCAGCGACTGTCCTTCCAATGAATATTCAGTGTTGATTTCCTTTAGGATTGATTGGCTGGTTTGATCTCCTTGCTGTCCAAGGACTCCCAAGAGTCTTATCCAACACCACAGTTCATAAGCATCAGTTCTTCGGTTCTCAGCCTTCTTACAGTCCAACTCTCACAACCCTACATGACTAATGAAAAACCATAGCTCTTTGACTATCTGGACCTTTGTTAGCAAAGTGATGTCTCTGCTTTTTAATACACTCTCTAGGTTTGTCATAGCTTTGCTTCCAAGGAGCAAACATATTTTAATTTTGTATCTGCAGTCAACATCCACAGTGATTTTGGAGCCCAAGAAAATAAAACCTATCATTGTTTCCATTTTCTCACCATCTATTTGCAGTGAAGTTGCAAACTTCATGCAAATTTCATGGTTGCAGCCATGAAATTAAAAGATGCTTACTCCTTGGAAGGAAAGTTATGACCAACCTAGACAGCATGTTAAAAAGCAGAGACATTACTTTGTCAACAAAGATCCGTCTAGTCAAGGCTATGGTTTTTCCAGTGGTCATGTATGGATGTGAGAGTTGGACTATAAAGAAAGCTGAGCGCTGAAGAATTGATGCTTTTGAAGTGTGGTGTTGGAGAAGACTCTTGAGAGTCACTTGGACTGCAAGGAGATCCAACCAGTCCATCCTAAAGGAGATCAGTCCTGGGTGTTCATTGGAAGGACTGATGCTGAAACTGAAACTCCAATACTTTGGCCACCTCATACAAAGAGCTGACTCATTGGAAAAGACCCTGATGCTGGGAAAGACTGAGGGAAGGAGGAGAAGGGGATGACAGAGGATGAGGTGGTTGGATGGTATCACCGACTCAATGGACATGGGTTTGGTTGGACTCCAGGAGTTGGTGATGGACAGGGAGGCCTGGTGTGATGCGGTTCATGGGGTCGCAGAGTCGGACACGACTGAGTGACTGAACCGAACTGAACTGATGGGACTGGATGCCATGATTTTTGTTTTTTGAATGTTGAGTTTCAAGTCAGCTTTTTCACTGTTCTCTTTTACCTTCATTAAGAGGCTCTTTAGTTCCTCTTCACTTTCTGCCATTAGGGTGGTGCCATCTGCATATCTGAGGTTACTGATATTTCTCCTGGTGTCTTGATTCCAGTTTGTGATTCATCCAGCTCGGCATTTCATATGAGGCACTGTTAAATGAGCAGTGTGTCAATAAACAGCTTTGATGTACTCCTTTCCCAATTTTTAGCCATTCTTTTCTTCCAGAACCTGACAGGCAAATACATAAAATCACTGCTGAGATCAGCCAACTTGGACGTAGGCTGATTGGAACAGTCCAATGATGAGGATTGTAGACTGGCATGAGAGTGAGAAATTTCTGCAGTTTCCCATCTTAGGAGGTTCCCACACTTTCATGGATTTATTTCAGTGAACCCCACCAGGTTTTCAAGAAAAAGAGCCAAGAAGAATCAGAGGCAGAAGTTTGGAAACAGTAACCATCAAAGAATATGCTCCCAGCATACTTTCCACACCAACAGCATACTCTCTATTGTGAAGTATTTTATAAGAGCCTTATCTGGCATATACTAAAGGGCAATTAATTATTCTGCCTACTATGTTGATAGTACTAACAGTACCAATTCCTGGGGAAAATATGGAGTAAGGAAATGTAAAATGGTTCAGCCACTTTGGTAGACAGTTTGGTAGTTGCTTAAAAAATTCAACAGTCTTATAACCATGTTCCTAGACATTCACTTATAACATTTGAAAACATGTCCACACAGAAACGTATGTTCTACATAGGAATGAATATAGAAGCTTTATCCCTAAACAACATAAGTAAAGCAAACCAGATGCCCTTCAATAAGAAAAAGAAGAAACATAATGTGATACATCCATTTGTTGTTCTGTCACTAAGTTGTGTCCGACTCTTTGTGACCCCATGGACTATAGCATGCTTCCCTGTCCGTCACCATCTCTCTGAATTTGTTCAAATCCATGTCCATTGATTTGGTGATGCTATCTAACTATCTCATCCTCTGTCACTTCTTTTTCTGCCCTCAATCTTTCCCAATTTCAGGATCTTTTCCAATCAATGCATCACGTGGCCAAAGTACTGTAGTTCAGCTTCAGCTTCTGTCATTCCATTGAATAATCAGGATTGATTTCCTTTAGGACTGACTGGTTTGATGTCCTTGCAGTCCAAGGGACTCTCAAGAGTCTCCTTCAGCACCACAATTCAAAAGCTTCCATTTTTCAGAGGTTAGCTTTCTTTAGAGTCCAATTCTCACATCCATACATGAGTACTAGAAAAACCATAGCTTTGATTGTATGGACCTTTGTTGGCAAAGCAATGTCTCTGCTTAAATATGCTGTCTAGGTTTGTCATAGCTTTCCTTCTAAGGAGCAAGCGTGTTTTAAGTTTGTGGCTGCAGTGACCCTCCACAGTGATCTTAGAACCCAAGGAAATAAAATCTGTCACTGCTTCTACTGTTTCCTCTTCAGTACATCCATACAATAGTATATTATTCAGCATTGAAAAATGAGCTATCAAGTCAAGGAAAGACATAGATAGATACACCTAAATGCATATTTCAAAGTTTAAAAGGCTTCAAAAAAAATCTATATACTAAAAGATTCCAATTATGTGATATTATGGGAAAGGCATAGCTGTAGAGATAATTAACAAGTGTGGTTTCTGCAGACCCTGGATAAGATGCAAGGGAATTCTTATGTGGTGAAACTATTCTGTATGATACTATAAAGAAGGATACATGACATTATGCATTAGTCAAAACCCATGGAACTTAACTGCTTCCCTTGTGGCTCAGCAGTAAAGAATCCACCTGCAATTGAGAAGATGCAGGAGACGTGGGTTCCATCCTTGGGTCAGGAAGATCTCCTGGAGAAGGAAGTGGCAACCCACTCCAGTATTCTTGCCAGGAAAATCTTATGGACAGAGGAGCCTGGAAGGGTACATTTTCTTGAATCACAAGCATTCAGACATGACCGAGCACACACATGGAACTTTGCAGGATATACCTTAATGTATGCAAATTAAATATCCTTTAAGGGGTAGAAGATCACAGGATGGTCTTCAGAATGTGACTGAATAAGCTAGCTGTATTATAAAAGCATGAAACAATCTCACCAAAATGGATATGGGAAAAGATAGAGCCCTAGAGAAACTTTGGAAATGAGTGGAATCTGTAAGATTGAAGACAAAGAAGCTGAAGATAAGCTTTATACCATGATTAAAAAGGTTGTTTCTAGGGGTACTGTCCTGTCTGACTCTTTTGCAACCCCATGGGCTGTAGCCCGCCAGCTACATCGGGTTTGGTTGGGTTTGGTTGGACTCCAGGAGTTGGTGATGGACAGGGAGGCCTGGTGTGATGTGGTTCATGGGGTCGCAGAGTCGGACACGACTGAGTGACTGAACCGAACTGAACTGATGGGAAAAGCCTTCCAGGGTACACATGCATACATGCTAAGTCGCTTCATTTGTGTTGAACACTTTGCAACTCCATGGACTGTAGCACACCAGCCTCCTCTGTTTATGGGATTCTTCAGATAAGAATACTGGAGTGGGTTGCCATTTCCTCCTCCAGGGTATCTTCCCTACCCCGGGATCAAATTCATGTCTCTTCTGTCTCCTGCATTGGTAGGCAGGTTCTTTACCACTAGCACCACCTGGAAGCCCTTGCAGGGGTAGTAAGTTAAAAATTCTGTCGCTACCGTACATGTATACTGAAAACGAACAGCTAGGTAAGTGGATGGCAGATTGTGGGAGCCAGGTTTCTCACAGTTTGATTGAGTTTGCAAACCAACAAGGGGATGGGGCTAAAATGATTTGCGGCATCATGGGTTATAGTTGGAGATTCTATGAACTCACAGTTAGCTTAACATAGATACACATATATACATATAAAATACTTAAAGAAATATGTATATGTACAGATATATTTCCTTGCTGTACCAACTAAGAGAACCTCGAAATATTAGCAACATCCAGTAGCAATGTGGATATCCACACACATATCTTGGTTTTTATTACTATTCAAAAAAGGACCCAGAGCTTTCGGAGAATTATCTAAATCTAGAACTGAGACAGGATCTTTGCAACAGGAACCTCATGTGGCCAGAAATTAAGAAAATGCTCCATAAGAAAAAAAAGATCCCTATATTTATGGGATTATTTCAAAGAGGAATAAGGGTCAACCAGAGGTCCCAGTGGTCAAAACTGGAACAGTTTAAGCAATAAGATAAAATAGTATTGGATTATAACTCAACGTATAAGACCAGTATACTGGTCTGAGTTCATATAAATATGAATAATTCAAATAATCTGATAAATAAATAACTGGAAAAACAAATCTGTTAGAAAAATTTCATTTAATTTATGTAGATTCTTCCCCCTCAAGGAGGAGATTCACGTATCCCACTCTTGAAGTGTGAGCTCTGTGTAGTGACTTCCTTCCAAAGAGTACAGTATGAAAATATGAAAAGGCAACGAGTAACTTTGCAGTGGCAAATATCACTACCAGGTCATCAAGGGCAGTATCAACAGTGATAAATCATGCTGATAGTATGTCTCAATATAATGTGACAAAAATACTTTATAGTTGTGGTCTTCTACCCAATAAATCATAAATTCAATCTGACCATGAGAAAAACATCAAAAAAATTCCAGTAGAGGGGATCCTGCAAAATCACATTCAAAAACAGGAAAGGCTGAGGAACTGTCACAACCAAGAAAAACCTAAGGGGACCCAAGTAAATGCAATGTGATGCCTTAGGTAAAAACTCATGTAACCTGAATGAAGTAGGTAATAGTAGTGTAGCAATATTGGTTCATTAATTATAACAAACATACATACTAACAAACATACATAGTATCATTAATGTCATACATAAATTCAGTGAGGGGGTGTGTGTACCGTCTTCTCATATTTTCAATAATTTTAAAAGTGCTTAAAATAAAGCATATTAAAATATTTACTAAATAGTTACATTAATAAATATATTTTTATCTGAAAAGTCTTATTATCCTTGCAAAGTTTAAATCAAAATCAAAATCTTGCTGTTTTCCTAGACACCTGTCATAAATGACAGCAAAACTTACACTCAGATTCTTTAATGCATCTTTAAATTCTCTTGTGTTCAGAAATGAATGGTTAATGGCTTTGCATTGTGTGTCTGTGTGTTTTTAAATCTCTTTTTCTTTCATATCCAAGTCCTCTAACCCTTTTAGAAGCTAAATTTTGTCGTTTTAATATGACGGTAATTGCTGTATGCTATTCTACTCAGTATCCAAGGGTATTGCCTTGGGGGAAAAAGAAGAGATAAGTGCTCTATTGAGTTTAAATAGATTTGCTCTGCAGATATGCCAAAGTACATTTTATTATTTTTTGAAAACCTCTGTAAAATGAATCTGAATCTATTTCAATTGCTTCATGTTACTGATGGTAGAACTTTTGAATGAGATTTTTTTTTTCTCTTTCTTTTTTGGTCCTAGATAAAAAATCTGAGAAAAAACAAATAACTTTTCGGTAAAACTATTAATATAAACCTGTTGTCTGTGATTTTACTGCAGAGTTTCTTTAACTAGACAACTCTGCATTCATTTCCCAGGAACAAATTGTGAAATCCACAGAACAGTTCATGGTAACCTGTAGTATCTGTTTTTTTCTAAAGAAGTAATTTACATATTTTAAGGGTGAGTACATGTGTTGCAATCATTCAAATTTTTAAATATATTATCCCAATTACATCAATAGAACAGGTATATTTTATTAGATTTAATGGTTGAAAATAGTATGAAATAATAGAATATACTTCTTCCCTTTTTTAAGTTGGTTAATACTGTTGGAAATGTCTAATTCAAAGCTTTCAAATTTAATTACAAGATACTTTCATCTAATAAAATCTTTAAAATGCATAAATAGTGAAACTGTTCAGGTTGAAAGGGAGTGAAGGAGGTGGAAAAGAAAAGTCCTTTATCTTGGTTGCTAACTCCTCCATCTCTACCATCACAGAATCTTGTAAATTTCGGAACATGGTCTGAAAATTAAATGACACAGATCCAAGTACCTTCATTTATCAGTATGCTTTTTAAAGGATTCTTTTGAAGAAAAGTGCAAGTCTGAAGGGTAGAAGAAATTACAAGATATTGAGAGACTTATTGATGTTTCATATTGAATGGCAGAACTAAGCTTGATAAATATTCAGAAATATTCAGAGAGAATAGAGACCTTGAGTCCATGACTGCTTCTCTTTCCACTACACCACACATCTTCAATCATCATTATGATTATGAAGGAGAAAAACTGAATAGTTATTTAAAATATATGACTTAATTTAAAGAAATTGGATTGCCTAGATAAATTTGGGGATGTAGTTCTCCAATTCATAACCATAAGTTGTTGTTACTTCATTTAAAATTTTCCCAAATCACAGCTGATATCACAATGCCTTTGTTGTTTCACTCAATCTCAGTACCACCTATGCTATTATTTAATTTTGTTCTTAACAGCAGTAACTTGCATCAGTAAAGTTTTACATTTCAATAAATTTATTTTCAAAGAAACATGTACTTAATAATACCAGTTGTCTTTAATAGAAGTTAACTGTCAAAATAAAATCATTGGAATTCAAGAAAATTCTCTCTAGAAACTGTTATGTGTCAAAAGCTGCTCTTGCTTTGTTAAAAAAAAAAAAGATTCATCTTATTTAAGACATTGTAATGCAACTTAGAACAAAACTGAGACTTCTTTTTGGAAAGTTGGGAAAGAAAATTAGTGTTGTTACAGTTATTGGGCTTCCCTGGTGGTTCAGTGGTAAAGAATCTGCCTGCTAATGCAGGAGATGTGAGTTTGATCCCTGGGTTGGGAAGATGCCGCAGAGTAGGAAAGGACCACCTCCTTCTTGCCTGGTAAATCTAACGGGCAGAGGAACCTACAATCCGTGGGGTTGTAAAAGAGTCCGACTTGACTCAGCAACTAAACAACAATTAGAATCGTTAAGTGACTCCATAATAATTTCCATCAGCCTCCTAAAAGCCTACCATATAAACACGTGATGCAAATAAAAAGTGTGTTAGCTATGCAAATCCAGTCTCAATTTATTGGCAATTCTCTTCCACCTGAATTGTGACTTCTATGTCCCTCCTGATATGAAATAAGGACCAGTCACTGTGCAGGACAAGAGACTGTACAGGAGAATCAGAGACCCACCAGACCTGAAGGCCAAGTGGACAGCCAGAGGTAACAGATTCCTCAGAGGCAATGAGGCCGCAGAAATCCGCATGCTCTTCCTCCGCACTGAATACTTCAGTTCAGTTCAGTCGCTCAGTCATGTCTGACTCTGCGATCCCATGGACTGCAGCTCGCCAGGCCTCCCTGTCCATCACCAACTCCCAGAGTTTACCCAAACTTATGTCCATTGAGTAGGTGATGCCATCCAACCATCTCATCCCCTTCTCCTGCCTTCAATCTTTCCCAGCATCAGGGTCTTTTCAAATGAGTCAGTTCTTCACATCAGTTGGCCAAAGTATTGGAGTTTCAGCTTCAGTAACAGTTCTTCCAGTGAATATTCAGGACTGATTTCCTTTAGGATGGACTGGTTGGGTCTCCTTGCAGTCCAAGGGACTCTCAGGAGTCTTCTCCAACACCACAGTTCAAAAGCATCAATTCTTCAGCGCTCAGCTTTCTTTATAGGTATAAACCGGAATACTTTAGGTTATGTAAAAAGGATCCTGAATCATAATATGATTCTAAATAAAGAGAAATCCTCTGAGATGTGCTGTTCTTTCACCTAGGTCATGTAAGTGCTAAAACTTGGAACATTATATAAAATAAAAATATACTTTTGGGCACTTAATTTTCAAGCATGTAATTTATAGTCTTGTGTGTTTTTAGAGAAGAGATTCTGCATGCTAAATCACTCAGTCATGTCCAACTCTTTGTGACCCCATAGGCTGTAGCCTGCCAGGCTCCTCAGTCCATGATATTCTCCAGGCAAGAATACTGGAGTGGGTTGCCATGCCCTTTTCTAGGGGATCTTCCCAACCCAGGGATCAAACCTGGATCTCCTGCATTGCAGGCAGATTCTTTACCACTGAGCCACTAGGGTAGAGATTATCTACATGTAATTTTCTAAGTTTAATAGATTCACTCATTTAATAGTATTTTGGCCAACTGCTAGAAGCCAAACCTCCTCCTTCAGGTTAGAGATAGAAAATGAAATAAAGCAAATAGATGAGGTCCTGTCTATTGAACAAAGAACATTTTTCTTTGTATGGCAGTGTACAAATCCCATGGAAGGATCTCCAGTACTAGGTTTTTTTTTTGTTTTTTTTTTGTGAAAAAACAAATCAAGGCATACTACCTTAAGCCAAGAAATCAAGAAATATTTGTGGAGTTCCACTATGTCTACAGTAGCATCCAAGGAACTATAAATTTTTTCTTATTTGATGGGAAAACACTAACTTCATAGACTACATTGTTTGGTTCTCAAACATTGCTTTTTCTCTTTTTCAGTTGGTTACTTCTTTCCTTCTCTCTCCACTTTCCTCCCTCCTTCAATCCACTGCCCTCTTTCTTTCTGGGATGATTTCTGCAGTTCCTTTGAAATTATTACCCTTAGGAACCTTATTTAGGGAAATACTAACACAAAAGAAAAACAAAGTGGAAAAATTGCTCTTATTCATTTCTTATAATGATATTTTATAGATGGTAAATTTCCATGAAATGCATTTTTTGTATTAGCTCATCACAGGTCAAATTTCACTTGAATATAATTAGTATTTGTAAACAATGTTTAATCTAATTTCTGAGTCAGACATTAGCATTGGATCATTCTTTTTCTACTTTATACATCAATAAGCTCACTTTTTGCTTCCAACACAGTTGAAAACCAGTTTTTACTTTCTGTTCTTAATAACATGTGCCTTTCTTGTTCAGGAATCTGAAAGACTGCACAGTGCCAAATACCAAGA
Source organism: Cervus canadensis (assembly GCF_019320065.1). Classification (NCBI taxonomy): domain Eukaryota; kingdom Metazoa; phylum Chordata; class Mammalia; order Artiodactyla; family Cervidae; genus Cervus; species Cervus canadensis. Next base: position 35,816,653 of record NC_057412.1, read on the forward strand.
GCTATATTACAGTGTACAGAATGATCTTTATTTTTTTCATCCTTTGGAAATGAAGCCACACAAAAACTCAGTGGGGTAGTCCTTCTCTGCATACCCAGTATGCTGCAATCCTAGAGGACTCTTATTTACAGTAACTGATGAAAGACTGAAAAGTGGATCTTGCTGAGATCAACTCCTTCTGTGCTCACCTGATTGACTAATTATGTGTTCGGCTTAACTGCTCAATAATAAAACCAAATAGATGCCATTACACAAATTGTAATTTCTGATTAGTAATTTTCACCAAAAAAATCAGAAAATAATTTTCCTTTTCTAAAGCTTTGTATGCTTCAAGTAGATGAATTTGGAGTAGCCCTCATAGTCAACAAAAGAGTTCGAAATGCAATACTTGGGTCCAGTCTCAAAAATGACAGAATGATCTCTGCTCATTCCCAAGCCAAACCATACAGGATCACAGTAATCCAAGTCTATGCCCCAACCAATAATGCCAATGAAGCTGAAGTTGAACAGCTCTATGAAGACCTATAAGACCTTTAAGAACTAACACCTGAAAAGAATGTCCTTTTCATCATAGGGGACTGGAATGCAAAAATAGGTGGTCAAGAGTTACCTGGAGTAATAGGCAAGTTTGACCTTGGAATACAAAATGAAGCAGGGCAAAGGCTAAGAGAGTTTTGCCAAGAGAATGCACCAGTCATAGCAAACAGCCTCTTCCAACAACACAAGAGAAGACTCTACACATGGACATCACCAGATGGTCAATACCAAAATAAGATTGATTACATTCTTTTCAGCCAAAGATGAAGAAGCTCCATACAGTTAAGAGAAACAAGACCGGGAGCTGATGGTTGCTAGATCATGAACTCCTTATTGCAAAATTCTGACTTAAATTGAAGAAAGTAGGGAAAACCACTAGGCCATTCAGGTATGACCTAAATCAAATCCCTTATGATTATACAGTAGAAGTGACAAATAGAGTCAAAGGATTAGATCTGATAAACAGAGTGCCTGAAGAACTATGGACAGAGGTTCATAACATTGTACAGGAGGCTGTGATCAAAACCAACCCCAAGAAAAAGAAATGCAAGAGGGCAAAGGGTTGTCTGAGGAGGCCTTACAAATAGTTGAGATAAGAAGAGAAACAAAAGGCAAGGGAAAAAGGGAAAGACATACCCATTTGAATGCAGAGTTTCAAAGAATAGCAAGGAGAGATAAGAAAGCTTTCCTAAGTGATCAGTGCAAAGAAGGAGAGGAAAACAATAAAATGGGAAATACTAGAAAGTTATTTATACCAAGAAAATTAGATATACCAAGGGAACGTTTCATGCAAAGATGGGCACAATAAAAGACAGAAATGGTATGGACCTAATAGAGCAGAAGATATTAAGAAGAGTTGGCAAGACTGCACAGAAGAGCTATACCAAAAAGATCTTAATGACCCAGATAACCATGGTGGTGTGATCACTCAGCTAGAGCCAGACATCCTGGGGTGAGAGGTAAAGTGGGCCTTAGTAAGCATCATTACGAACAAAGCTAGTGGAGGTGATGGAATGCCAGTTGAGCTATTTCAAATCCTACAAGATGATGCTGTGAAAGTGCTGCACTCAATATGCTAGCAAATTTGGAAAACTCAGCAGTGGCCACAGGATTGGAAAAGGCCAGTTCTCATTCCAATTACAAAGAAAAGCAATGCGAAAGAAAGTTCAAACTACCACACAGTTGCACTCATTTAACACACTAGCAAAGTAATGCTAAAATTCTCCAAACTAGGCTTGAATGGCATGTGAACTGAGAACTTCCAGATGTTCAAGCTGCTTAGAAAAAGCAGAGGAACCCAAGATCAAATTGCCAACATCTGTCGTATCATAGAAAAAGCAAGAGAGTTCCAGAAAAACATCTACTTCTGCTTCACTGACTGTGCTAAAATCTTTGACTGTGTGAATCACAACAAACTGTGGAAAATTTCTAAAGAGATGGTAATATCAGATCACCTTACCTGCCTCCTGAGAAATCTGTATGCAGGTCAAGAAGCAAGTTGGAACCAGCCATGGACTGGTTCCAAATTGGGAAAGGAGTAGGTCAAGGCTTATTTGTCACCTTGCTTATGTAACTGATATGCAGAGTACATCTTGAGAAAACACAGGCTGGATGAAGCATGAGGTGGAATCAAGATTGCCAAGAGAAATATCAATAACCTCAGATATGCAGATGACACCACCCTTAAGGCAGAAAGCAAAGAGGAACTATAGAGCCTCTTGAGGAAAGTGAAAGAGGAGAGTGAAAATGGTGGCTTATAGCTTAACATTAAAAAAACTAAGATCATGGCATCCGGTCCCATCGCTTCATGGCAAATGGTTGGGGAAACAATAGAAAGAGTCACAGACTAGTTTCTTGAACTTCAAAATCACTGCAGATGGTGACTTCAGCCATGGAATTAAAAGGCGCTTTCTCCTTGGAATAAAAGCCATGACCAACCTAGACAGCATATTGAAAAGCAGAGATGTTACTTTGCCAAGAAAGGTCCATCTAGTCAAAGCTGTGGTTTTTTCAGTAGTCATTTATGGATGTGAGAGCTGGACCATAAAAACTGCTGAACCCTGAAGAACTGATGCTTTTGAGCTGTGGTGTTAGAGAAGACTCTTGAGAGTCCCTTGGACTGCAAGAAGATCCAACCAGTCCATCCTAAAGGAAATCAGTCCTGAATATTTATTGGAAGGATGGATGCTGAAGCTGAAGCTCTAATTCTTTGGCCATCTGATGTGAAGAACAGACTCATGTGAAAAGACCCTGATGCTGGAAAAGATTGAAGGCTGGAGGAAAAGGGGATGACAGGGGATGAGATGGTTGGTTGCCATCATTGACTCGATGGACATGAGTTTGAGCAAGTTTTGGGAGTTGGTCATGGACAGGAAAGCCTGACGTGCTGCACTCCATGGGGTAGCAAAGAGTTGGACATGACTGAGTGACTGAACTAAACTGAAGACTTAGAAACATCTGAGCCAAAGGCAGAGCAATTGATTTTTCATATATAATATTTTGTTTCAAAAATTTATGTCTTTTTCCTCTATTGCCCATTTTAGAACTTGAATACTTGTTTGCTGTAGATGTATCTTTTCTCTTGAAAGTAAGGTTCACAAATACAGAGACCAAATTTCATGCTTTTAATGTGGGTCTCAGACAGTGAAGTATCTGCCTGCAATGCAGGAAACCTGAATTTGATCCCTCTGTTGGGAAATCCCATGGAGAAGGGAATAGCTCCCGAAGAATACCCCAGTATTCTTGCCTGGAAAATCCCATGGACAGAGGAGCCTGATGGGTTGCATAGGATTGCAAAGGTTGCAGGTCCATGGGGTTGCAAAGAGTCATACACAACTGAGTGACTAACACTCAAACTTGTTTGTGGAAGAAATTTTCATAGCAGATCCGGTTCAGTGACGGCTTATTTAAATGGTTTCTGTCTCTCTGCTCTCCTCTGTCTGACATTTTCTTCATCCAGGAAAGGACTTGTAAAGAGATTCTTTTTTCCTTTGCTCTGATAAGGTAAGGAGAACAGGTCTTCTTCTCCCTAGAGAACTGGGAGGGCCACGTGCTAATGAACTGAAGCTGCTTCTCCTGCCATCCAAGAACTGCCTGATGGTTTTCCAAGGGAGGCCCAGGCTGAAATGGTGATTCTCAGACTCAAAAGACCTCTGGAATTTTCCAATTTAGGAGGGACACAGCCTCTGGGTTTTTATACAACTTGAATTTAAACTGCACTTCTCCAAACATGTAGAAAAGTCAACATCTGTCTTTCCAAATCAAGTGACAGACTACTTATTTCCTTAGTGAAAGAGATAAAAAAAGTACTTGGAAGAAATCAGTTCTAGTGACAGAAATTCCATTTTTCCTGTTTCTGTTCCCCAGTAACTTTTTTTTATTTGTTTTTTTTAAATGACAAATTGTATGTCTCCCAAATATCTTTTCTTTCTCTCTTTCTTTGCTTTTCTTTGGTTTATACCCCTATACAATTGTTAGCATTGTGAACAATGAGAACTATAGCTTTAGATGCATTCTTTCATACTTTTATACATTCATGTTTAATTCTCTATTTTATTCAGGAGTGGATTATAATGTGATACAAACACAAAAATCGCTTTTTAAAAATGTTATTATGTTTAGAGATAATCCTATTATATTTTCATCTAAGATAACTTTTAGTGACATTAGCTATTATACAGTTTTATGTATTTAATGCATGATGCAGTTAGTGTTCTAAAACATAACAAAATATATCCATTAACTATTAACAATTATAATATAAATTTGAGTATAAATTTATCTGATAGTAATTGTAAAATATTTTAGAAAGAGTATTATTGAAAATTATTTTTAATTGTATGATCAAAGTAATCTCAGAAACATCAGTTTGCTACCAGCAAGTTTTTATTAAAACAAACTGAGTCAGGAGTGTGAAATAGATTCTTCCTTGTCATTAAAAATTAGCCTCAGTGGCAGAAGTTCCTATAGTTGCTCAAGAGGAATAAAGAGCAACAAGGTGCATGATGAATAAGGCCCAGACACAAAAGGAGAATAAGCTATTATCATCTGACTCTTGTGTGCTGAGTAATCTGCAGAAACTCAAAGGTCAAAATTTGCTACTAGCAAGCCAAAAGTTCACTGGAGTGTCAGCAACCACAGTTGCCAGAGAAGATGGGGTATGAGCGAGAGATTATTCTTAATTACTTTTGTTAATTAGAAGATGTCTATGTTATACCATATTTGATGTGTAACTGGCTAGGATCCCTGGTACCAACATTCTTCTTTACTCCGTTGTTGCCACTGATGCCTGCCTGGATAGAGGTAGGAACATGTGTTTGTGTGAGAGGAAGGAGATCAAGAAACAGCCTCCCTCCTTTTGGAATTAACTGTGAAACCTAAATTTTGTATGTAATTAAAAGCAGGCAGAAATCTGTTAATTATTATTTTTAAAAAGACTATCCTTTGCAGAATCATTATAATTCCTTCTTATGTCAATTATTTAAAACAGTATCAAGAAGTTATACAGGTATGATATGACCTCATTCCAAAGTATTTTAATCATTTTTTGAATGTGAGAAAGAAAAGTAAAAATGATCAATTACTAGAAATATTTTTAAGAAATATTTGTGCTCTTTCAGAATATTAATTTGTGTCAGATTGTAATAACATAAAAAAAGGCCGCAAATTCATAGCCAGTTTAAATACCAAAGAAAATCACTGAAGTAAACACATCTACTTGGCTTAAAATATGAGCAACAAAGTTAGAATTTTACTCTGTGATTTCAGATACAAAAATAATCTATATTTATTTAATTAAAATATCCAATTGATCCTGTTTTTTTAATACCTGTATAACAAAATAATTGACTAGTTATTTAGCTCAATCCACCAAGTAGTTATTTCTGAATAGTCTATCCTATTTTATCCCCTGTAAGTATTACTTGTCTGACTCTTTGCAACCCCATGGACTGTAGCCTACCAGGTTCCTCTATCCATGGGATTCTCCAGGCAAGAATACTGGAGTGGGCTGCCATTTCCTTATTGATAGCAATAGCCCACCTACCCATGGATAGGCCACCTGGGGCTTCCTAGGTGGCTCAGTGGGTGAAGATTCCACCTGCAGAAGAATCCACGTTCAGGTGACGTGGGTCTGATCCCTGGGTTGGGAAGATCCCCTGAAGAAGGGCTTGGAAACCCAGTCTTGTATTCTTGTCTGGAGAATCCCATGGACAGAGGAGCCTGAGGGGCTACAGTCCATAGCGTCGCAAAAAGGCAGACATGACTGAGCAACTGGGCATGGATGCACACATTAATAGCAACAATAACAAACTTCTGGGGAGTATCTACTGTATTGGAACACATACTTTCCAGAAATTCTAATTTTTAGAGTATAATTGCAAAGTAAGATGTATTATCATGCACACTTTTTAGATAAAAATTGATATGGTTTGAAGATGAATATAGTACAACTGAATTTCTTGATATTACAAAAATAGAAAGAAGCCCACTTGAAAGAGTCTAAAATTCATATTTATATTTTTATTTACTCCAAATTGCCTCAATTATTAAACTTCTTGTGTTTAATTCTTGACCAAACAGCAATAAATTTTTACCTTTTCCACAAAAAAAAAGTAAAACAGATACCAATTCCTTAATTGTGTATCAGAAAAAAGAAAGAAAAAAAAACAACCTAATGAAAGGGTTAAGAAAGTCTGCAATAGAGCCTGAATCCAGCAAAAGATGTCACAGCTGTACGTGTGTGAATGACAAACAGGATACCATTATTGTCTGGAATCAAGATATATGACTTTACTAGTACAGTCTTAATCTGACGCTGGTGATGCCATGATTGTTGGCTCTTCATGGAAATAAAAATACATGACAGGCTAAGGACTGGAGGCATACATCCAACAAAGAAAGACTGGCTGAAGAATCTGGATAAACATCAAAGTTGGTTCAGTCTGTGAAATTCTTAGTAACTATGTGTGCCATGGATATGACAACCATACATGTCCCTGAAAATATTAGAAATATTTTGGTTTTCCAGCCTCACCATTTAAAAGTATTCCAAGCATCTGTCATGGCTATTTGGGTTCAGATGAATCCCATTTCCCACTTAGGAATTTTGCTGGCTATTACTTATAAGGTTGCCAAAATAAAAATTGGGATTGGGTTCTGAGCAGACAAAAGAAAAAAAAAAAGATCAACAAAAGGCAGTTATTCAGGAACTCTCAGTAGTACATTATAATGGCTCATAAGATTTTAAATATGCTTGTGATCAGAGCTTTATGTAGACTGAATTCTTTGGCAGAAATTAATTCATCCAAAACTTCTTGTGTTTTGAGCTCTAAAATAGCCTGACACAGGTACTTTTATAGATTCTTTGAAATACACTTTCTAATTTGTTATTGGGTATTGAAAGAAACTGCTACTGCCACTGAAGGATATCAGATAATTCTGAGACCATAAATATCTATCATGTTTTAGGTAATGTTGGAGAAAGTCCAATAGAGAGAGTAGCATAGCTATGCTCATTGATAAAACGGAGCCGGTGTTTCATTATGAGTTCACACATCTGAAGCCTGGTTTCTTCACTGCTTTCAGAGTTCTATGATAGAGTCCTTGAAGGGCCTCCCTGTCCTTATCCCAGAAAAGTCTGAAGACGATATTTCATTTTCAGCAAAGCTAATCATGCTGTTTGGTGCACATTAGTGTTTAAAAATTAAGAGTTGAATGGGTGTTTTGGAAACTGGCTGCAATATATTTGATAGAAAGCATAAAACCTTACTGGGGATGGACAAGACACAGTTAATACTACTTGAAGCTGGGAGCAGTTTATTCAGCAGGTATGGGTGGAACTAGGCTCCCACACTGAGAACAGCATTTGGAACTTTGTTGACCCTGTGTTATATATAGCCAGTGGCCTTACAGGATAGGTTGATAAGGAAGTCTAGCTAGTGAGATAACAAACTCTACTCCTGTTTGAATTACTCAGTTATGGAAGTCTCTTTGAATTTACAGACATGATGAAGGTAACTTATGTAGATGCCCTCCAAAATGACCAAATTGCCAGATAAGAAAACACTGGAAAATGATGCAGATATCTAGATCAGATCCAATTAGTTATTTGATTTCATAAAATGAATAGGCATGGTTATGCTTGGGCTTGTCACTCTGCATATTTAACTTATGTGTAGAGTACATCATGCAAAATACTGGGCTGGATGAAGCACAAGCTGGAATCAAGATTGCTGGGAGAAATGCCAACAACCTCAGATATGCAGATGACACCACCCTTATGGCAGAAAGTGAAGAGGAACTAAAAAGCTTTTTGATGAAGATGAAAGAGGAGAGGTGAGAAAGCTGGCTTAAAACTCAACATTCAAAAAACTAAGATCATGGCACCTGGTCCTATTATTTCATGACACATAGATGGGGAAACAATGACAGACTTTATTTTCTTGGGCTTCAAAATCAATGTGGACCATGACTGCAGCCATGAAATTAAAAGATGCTTGCTCTTTGGAAGAAAAGCTATGACAAACTTAGACAGGATATGCAAAAGCAGAGACATGACTTTGTCAACAAAAGTCCATGTAGTCAAAGCTATGGTTTTTCCAGTAGTCATGTACAGATGTGAGAGTTGGATCATAAAGAAGGCTGAGCACTGAAGAATTGATGCTTTTGAGCTGTGGTGTTGGCGAAGACTCTTGAGAGTCCCTTGGACTGCAAGGAGATCAAATAAGTCAATTCTAAAGGAAATCAAACCTGAATATTCATTGGAGGGACTGATGCTGAAGCTGAAGCTCCAATACTTTGGCCACCTGACACAAAGAGCTGATTCATTGGAAAAGACCCTGATTCTGAGAAAGATTGAAGGCAGGAGGAGAAGGGGATGACAGAGGATGAGATGGTTGGTTAGCGTCACTGACTCAATGGACATGAGTTTGAGCAAGCTCCAGGAGATGGTGAAGGACAGGGAAGCCTGGCAAGCTGGTCTCAAAGAACTGGACATGACTGAGTGACTAAACAACAATGACAATGCTCAGGCTGTGTAGGGTTCAACCGCAAGTCAGTGAGACCACTAATGTGATGAGACTGCTCTCAGCTCCTGCTGATAGGAAAGAAACGTCCTTAAGATGCCCCTGTGTAAAATTCTTATTGCTCAGGAACCAGCTGTTTGTTGGAATACATGGAATCCTATCAGGAGCTTTAGGGGACTAAAATGGGTATTGTTTAGAATCGAGACTTTTTTTCACTCTGTGTATGCTAAGTCACTTCAATCATGTCCAACTCTCTGTGACCCCATGCACTATAGCCCGCCAGGCTCCTCTGTCCATGGGATTTTCCAGGAAAGAATACTGGAGTGGGTTAGCATGCCCTCCTTCAAGGGGTCTTCCTGATCCATGGATTGAACCCATGTCTTTTATATCTCCTGCATTGGCAGGCGAGTTCTTTATCACTAGCACCACTCTTTTCACTCTGTTTTATTTATTCAGTTTCATAAGCAACTGTGGAAAATATAATTAAAGTTTGGAATAACAAACAGGCTATCAAATTTCTCCACCAGCCTGTATTTCTTTTGATCAACATACAAACTTTACTGTTAGCAATGTATGGTCATACTAAGAAAATATATTAAACATGTATATATCCTATTCCTTAATATACTGTGAATTGTGATTTCATTGAATACACAATTTACTCAGTTAAGCTCAATTCAGTCGCTCAGTCATGTCTGACTCTTTGGGACCCCATGGACTGCAGCACGCCAGGCTTCCCTGTCCATCACCAACTCCTAGAGTTTACTCAAACTCGTGTCCATTGAGTCAGTGATGCTATCCACCATCTCATCCTCTGTCATCCCCTTCTCCTCCCACAATCAATCTTTCCCAGCATCAGGGTCTTTGCAAATGAGTCAGCTCTTCACATTGGGTGGCCAAAGTATTGGAGTTTCATCTTCACATCAGTCCTTCCAATGAATATTCAGGACTGATTTCCTTTAGGATGGACTGGTTGGATCTCTTTGCAGTCCAAGGGACTCTCAAGAGTCATCTCCAACATCACAGTTCAAAAGCATCAATTCTTTGGCGCTCAGCTTTCTTTATAGTCCAACTCTCACATCCAGACATGACTACTAGAAAAACCATAGCTTTGACTAGATGGACCTTTCTTGGCAAAGTAATGTCTCTGCTTTTTAATATGCTATCTAGGTTGGTCATGGCTTTTCTTCCAAAGAGCAAGCATCTTTTAATTTCATGGCTTCCAGCACTGTCTGCAGTGATTTTGGAGCCCAATAAAATAAAGTTTGTCACTATTTCTACTGTTTCCACTTCTATTTCGCATGAAGTGATGGGACCAGATGCCATGATGTTAGTTTTCTGAATGTTGAGTTTTAAGCCAAGTTTTTCACTCTCCTCTTTCATTTTCATCAAGAAGCTCTTTAGTTCTTCTTCACTTTCTGCCATGAGTGAGCTGTCTTCCACATATCTGAAGTTATTGGCATTTCTCCTGGCAATCTTGATTCCAGCCTATACTTCATCCGGTTCATCATTTCTCATGATGTACTCTGCATATGAGTTAAATCAGAAGGGTGACGAATAAGCTTTGCCGTACTCCTTTCCCAATTTGGAACCGGCCAGTTGTTCCATGTCCAGTTCTAACTGACACTTTTTGACCTACACACAAATTTCTCAGGAGGCAGGTCAGGTGGTCTGGCATTCCCATCTCTTTAAGAATTTTCCACAGTTTGTGGTGATCCACACAGTCAAAGGCTTTGGCATATTCAATAAAGCAGAAATAGATGTTTTTCTGGGACTCTCTTGCTTATTTGATGATCCAGTGGATGTTGGCAATTTGATCTCTGGTTCCTCTGCCTCTTCTGAAACCAGCTTGAATATCTGGAAGTTCAAGTTCATGTACTATTGAAGTTTGGCTTGGAGAATTTTAAGCATTACTTTGCTAGCATGTGAGATGAGTGCAATTGTGCAGTAGTCTGAGCATTCTTTGGCTTTGCCTTTCTTTGGGATTGGAATGAAAACTGGCCTTTTCCAGTCCTGTGGCCACTGCTGATTCTTCCAAATTTGCTGGCATATTGAGTGCAGCACTTTCACAGCATCACATTTTAGGATTTGAAATAGCTCAGCTGGAATTCTATCATGTCCACTAACTTTGTTCATAGTTATGCTTCCTAAGGCCCACTTGACTTCACATTCCAGGATGTCTAACTCTAGGTGAGTGATCAACCATCGTGATTATCTGGATCATGAAGATCTTTTTTGTACAGTTCTTCTGTGTATTCTTGCCACCTCTTCTTAATATCTTCTGCTTCTGTTATCCAAACAATTTCTGTCCTTTATTGTGCCCATCTTTGCATGAAATATTCCCTTGGTATCTCTAATTTTCTTGAAGAGATCTCTAGTCTTTCCCATTCTATTGTTTTCCTCTATTTCTTTGCACTGGTCACTGAGGAAGGCTGACAGAAATCAGAAAGTATCCCTAACTGAACTTTAGGTTAAGATATTATTCTGGCCCTTGTAGCTGTTTTAGATATTACTATGACTCTGTCCCCATTACCAAGTGCTAAGGACAGTCTTATAATTTTTTCAGGTCTTAAGACTTCCTCCTGGAAAAAGGTAAAATCAGGACTTGTAGCAATTATTTTTGACACTTATATCTTTGTTTAGACAAGCACTTTGTCCAACCAGAGCTCTCCAGTAAGAAGTATATGAGTTAAAACATGCAATAAAAAGAAAAATAAATTTATGGGAAATATGAAGAACACAAATTATATAGGTTGTAATTTCAGGGAAAGATGAAGTAACTTTATTCCCATTAAGTGTCTCAGAGCAATAGAATCATACTCCTAGCTGTCTCTAAGATCTCGTATTCCTTATTGGAAAATGTTGGAAAAAATATCTCACTTGTTTTCTACAAAGAATGGAAATTGACTTATGCTGACCTATGTGTTCTGCCTAAAAGCTCAGTCTGGATAATTTGGAGAAAAAATATGGTCACACAGCACCCAGATGACTCAATTAATTAGAACTAATATTGAGTTCATGATATGTGGGAAGTATTTGCTACTTTGTTTCTTTTAGAATGTATCACACTGCTAAGCTTCTGCACATGACATGGATTTGAAATGAGTATGATGAGAAGCCAGTTGATGTCATTTTCCCATGAGGTTAGCACTTGACTTGCTTCTTTGATATACTAAATGGGAATGTAGATTAAATGACTTTTTAGAGCAGCGACATGGAAGTGAGGGACTCTCAGGAGAAAAAGGTTTCAGGTTTATTTGGCAGACATATCACAAATGACTATCTTTTTGAGATGTGTATGTCCCATTTATGGCCACTCATGCTAAGCTGTATTTAGATTTACAGTCTACCCAGTGGAGAGTTAATGGGCTCCGCAATTCTTCTGCACGTGTATCCAGCCTATCCTTTGTCAAAACCACCCTGGTTAACAATATATGTGGTGACTTGATGAGAGCAGACATGTTAGGCAAAATGTGGTACAACTTTTAGTTTAGTGTCTCATGGTTCTAAGAGTATAATGGGAAAATTATTTCAGGAGACACATCGGCAGCCAGTTAGGGAAGGTGATGAATAATTTATAAGTTGTCTAGGCATGCTAATAAAGTAATAAAACACCAAACTCATTAATAGTTCTGACAGAGGGCTTATCCCTTCTCTTAAGGAAGGACAGAATGGATTCTGGTGTTTTTGAAGATCTGCAGTAAGCAATGTTAATGTCCCAGATTTAAGTGGTCTATTTTTAAGGATACTTTACTTGGAAAGCCTAACCTATGAAAAGATGCCACAGGGGCAAGATCCTAGTTTGCCATTGTTCCAGGTGCGAAAGATAAAGAGAAAAATCCCTCCTCCTATTATTCAACTGAGATTGAATACAGAAAGAATCGATGCCATGCTGTCCCTAGGTGGGGAACTGAAGTGTTAGTTGTTCAGTCATGTCCTGCTCTTCGTGACTCCATTGACTGTAGCCCACCAGGCTCCTCTGTTCATGGAATTCTCCAGTCAAGAACACTGGATGGGTAGCCATTTCCTCCTCCAGGGGATCTTCCCAACCCATGGATCAAACCCAGGTCCCCTGCATGGCTGGCGGATTCCTTACCACTGAGCCACCAGGGAAGCCCTCTATGTGGGGAGGCATGGACAATGCCACATGGTTCTGGAAACCTATATCTGTGGAAGTTTATGGCATGATATTCAGGATATGCTTATATTCATAAGTCAGAGAGAATCTGCAGTTTCCTGAATAATGGCTTCTAGTTGCTAACCTCGCCACTGAGAATATGGGAAAAGGTCTATGGGGATGGAAAAAAACACAATAGTTGGACTTCTTAATTTCTCTGTCATGTCTATGTGATGTAATAGGAATTTGTATATTCATTAATAGAATTAAATGAAGTAAAACCTATATACATGATGCCCCCATAACATCCAAATGAGAAAATATTTAGGAAGACTGATTTGACACACATTAATGATGAAAAATTATTGGCCAGGGAAAAAAGTGAAAGTGGCTTTAAATTATATAAGAAGATAATAGCAGCAGTATTTCCTTGCTCTGAGATCCAGGGTACAAGCAATTGATCTAAGACTCTGTTCCTAAACATGATAGGATATTTACTAGTGGAAAGGTAGGGGTGGTGTTCTCTAGTTAGAAAGAAATGCCTTTTTATTTGGATCTGTTAGTAGGCCTAGATTGCTTATTGTACAGTACACTTGAGAGTTTATAGATTTTTTGGAGAATAGCTGACTGTAGAATAGTAGTAAGGCATGTAAACATATTTTATGTGTGAAACTGAGGAGCTCCCAAAGCAAATGACTTCTTTTGGGAATGTTTCCTCACACATTGTTCAGAACTTGGCCATTAATCTGAAACCACAAAGCCTAGTAAATTGGGAGTAGTGATTTTTTTTTTTTTTCTGAAAGTATATCTAAGATTTGGTTTATTTTATATAAAGTATATCTATCTATATCAATAGAATTATCATTTATCTTTGGTATTGGCTAAGAGCTATATTTTTTATGAGTCTTTGACAACCTATCTTCTGTGCTTTTATGTCATGAGTTTAAATATCACCTATATATAGGATAATTTCACTTTATCCAGCTGGGACCTATATACTGAGCTGCAGACTCATAAATTTTGTTTCCTTGATGTATCCACTTGAATTTCTCACTTAATTTAAAATTTCATCACTTGATTTACATCTCTTTGATGCATTTCAAATCTGACTTTTTTTGCCCCCCCCATTTTACATTTATTCTCCCTCTTATAAATGGGCCAGACATAGAAATTTTCATTTATTTCTCCCTTGCCATTACCTTTAACACACAAAAAAAATACATGTAAATCCATGGCTGATTCATATCAATGAAATAAAAAGAAAAAAAAAAAAAAGAATATATATAACCTTACCAAAAAAAAAAATCCATGCTATTTTTCAATATCTCGACCATTTATCTCGTGATAAAACATGAGTATCTCTCACACAGATCATCACAGACCATCAAATTCGGTTTTCCAAGTTCACATTTGCCACTATAGCCATACATTGTAATAAATATCATTGGAAAACTTAAAACGTGTTTAGCAATTTGTTAATCACGGCTGATCTCAAATAGCAGCCCTTATATCCCCGCAAAATCCTAGTATCACTAATCTTCTTAGGCGGATGGAATATTAGATAAAAAGGGTAAAAACACTAGCTAGGAAAAGCCAATAAGAGAATAATAAGAGCTTTAAACTTATTATCTCACTTAATCCTTGCCACACTCAAGCCTGTTAGATACTATTATTGTTCCTATTTTGTAGATAATGAAACTGAGGTGTCTAGAGATCAGTGGTAGCACTAGAATTCAAAATTGCAGCAAAGGTTGCTGCAGGATACTATACAAAAGCAAGATGAAAAGAGCAAGATACAAGACAATGGAGAGACCCGAGAATCTAACGTAGGAGATGGAGTAACAGAGACAGGATGTATCTTCCCACTTGATCAACAAATAAAAATGTATGGAACAGTAGTTTATAGGACAGTGGGCATCAGGCAATGAAAGGCAGTAATCTCTGAAAGGAAGGACATGAATGAGAGTGAGTCGTATGACTGCCCCAGTTTACTGCCATGAGAGTAAGCTGTGGTAGAGCGAGGAGAAATTCAGATGGAGCACAATGAATTTGCTGGGATGAAGAAGTGGTAGTCTGGGAAGACAAAGACAGCAAGAGAAACAAGAGCTGCATAGATAGAGAGCTCCAGTGTATTCTACTATAGCTCATGATTTTAGTGTCTTACCTAAGAAATCTTTGCCTAACAAAGATTCCTCCTGTTTTCTTCCAGAAGCTTCATAGTTTTAAACTGTACAATTAAGTCTTTAATCCATTTTAAATTAAACATTTGTGTGCAGTACACTGTATAGAAGTTTGCTGTGCATTCTAGTACCATTGGCAAAAGATGACTTTTTGTCTACTGAATTCCTTTCAAAGATCACTTGACCATACACATAATTCTGAACTATTCTGTTCCATTGATCTATTTGTCAGTCTTTAAACCATATTGTCTATTCTTTACCTTTACTGAGGTGTAACTGACAGAGGATGAGATGGTTGGATGGCATCACCGACTCAATGGGCATGAGTTTGAATAAACTCCTGGAGTTGGTGATGGACAGGGAGGCCTGGCGTGCTGCAGTTCATGGAGCCGCAGAGTCGGACACAACTGAGTGACTGAACTGAACTGACAAATGAAACAATGAGATATTTAACATGAATAATGTGACTATTCAATATACACATATAATACACTGTGAAACAATTGCCCCCATTGAATTACTTAACACATCCATTACCTCATCGACTTATCTTGAATGTGAACAGGAATGTCAGATATCATTCATGTGATACATTATAGTTTGAAAGGGAATTTTGCAGATGTCATTAAGAATACAGATCAACTGACTTCAGGTTAATCATAGTTGTTCAGTCACTTAGTCATGTCTGACTCTTTGTGACACAATGGACTGTATCACTTCAGGCTCCTCTGTCTTCCACTCTCTCGGAGTTTGTTCAGACTCATGTCCATTGAGTCGGTGATGCTGTCTAACCATCTCATCCTCTGTCATCCCCTTCTCCTGCCTTCAATCTTTCCCAGTATCAGGGTCTTTTCAAATGAGTCAGCTTTTTGCATCATGTGGCCAGAGTATTGGAGCTTCAACTTCAGCAACAATCTTTCCCATGGATATTCAGTGTTGATTTTCATTTGGATGGACTGGTTGGATCTCCTTGCAGTCCAAGGAACTCTCAAGAGTCTTCTCCAACACCACAGTTCGAAGTATCAGCTCTTCAGTGCTCAGCCTTCTTTATGGTCCAACTCTCATATCTGTACATGACTATTGGCAAAACCATAGCTTTAACTATACGGACCTTTGTGGGCAAAGTGATGTCTCTGCTTTTTAATATGCTGTCTAGGTTTGTCATAGCTTTCCTTCCAAAGAGCAAGCATCTTTTAATTTCATGGCTGCAGTCACAGTCCACAATGATGACGGAGACCAAGAAAATAAAGTCTGTCATTCTTTCTTCCTTTTCCCTTTCTATCTGCCATGAAGTGATGAGACCAGATGACATGAAATTAGCTTTTTGAATGTTGAATTTCAAGCCAGCTTTTTCACTCTCCTTTTTTACCCTCATCAAGTGACTCTTTAGTTCCTCTTCACTTTATGCCATTAGGGGACAGAAATAGTAAGTACCTAATTGAAGCACAAGAGCAGTTAATCACAAAGCGGATTAAGAGTCAGTTTGATTTAGTTATACGGTCTACAGATAAGGGACAGAGAAAGACAAAATTTGGAAGCAACCAATATGTTCTTATGAAGGAGCAAATGCCATAATGTACAAAAGACCACATGGCAAGAATGGTAGGCACCTACTAGGATCCAAAAACAACCCTTGTTCGAAATCCAGCAAGAAAATGGTGTCCTCAGTCCTACAGCTGTAAGGATTTGAGTTATACCGACCATCTGAGTGAGACTGGAAGAAGCTCTTGAGCCCCAGATGACTTCTTAATTTCCACCATGTAAAGCCTTCAGCACAGTACCCAGCTATGATATGCCACACTTCTGATCAATGAAAACAGTGAGATAAATTTGTGTTGTGTTTAGCTGATAAGTTTGTGGTAATATTTTTGAAGTAAAATAAGCTAAAATAGCTATAAGTTGTGTTCATAAGATATGATATTACATGAAAGCAATATCACATGCTAATTGTTCCCTTGGACTGTCTAAAGAAATGGCAAGACTTAATTCTCAAATAGTTAAAAACATAATTCTTATGGAAGTACTTTGTTGCTGCTGCTGCTGCTAAGTTGCCTCAGTCGTGTCTGACTCTGTGCGACCCCATGGTGGCAGCCCACCAGGCTCCTCCGTCCATGGGATTTGTTAGTAATGACAAAATTTTACTTAACTTGTCAAGAATGGAATCAGGAGGGCAAAAATCTTTGTTTAAATATATAAATGGAAAACAAAGAATGGTATAATAAGACTGCTCTATGAAGAAAGAGGAATACTTCTACACTTAGTGGGAATGTAAATTGGTGCACCCACGATGCAAAACAGTCTGAAGATTCCTCAAAAAACCAAAAAAACCAAAAATAGAGTTTCTATATGTTCAGCAATCCCATTCCTCTGCATATTCCAGACAAAACTGTAATTAAAAAAGATACATGCACCCCTATGTTCATACCAGCACTATTTACAATAGCCAAGACATGAAAGCAATCTAAACGTCTGTCAAAAACTGAATGAATATAGAAGACGTGGTATATGTGTACAATGGAATACTACCCAGCCATTAAAAGAATGAAATAATGCCATTTGCACCAACATGGATGGACCTAGAGATTAGCATACTAAATTCAGTCACACAGAGAAAGATAAATACCACATAATATTTCTTATATGTGGAGCCTAACATATGAACTAAATGAAGTTATCTACAAAACAGAAATAGACTCACAGACACAGAGAACAGAGTTGTAGCTGCCAAACTGGGGTAGGGGAGGAATGGGTTGGGAGTTTGGTATTAGCAGATGCAAACTATTATGTATAGGATGGATAAATAACATGGTTCTAATGTATAGCACAGGGAACTATATTCAGTATCCTGTAATAAACTGTAATGAAAGAAATATGAAAAATAATGTGTCATATATATAGCTGAATCACTTTGCTGTACAAGAGAAATTGACACAATATTGTAAATCAACTACACTTCAATAAAATCAATATTTAAAAATCAAAGATTGCTCCATGAGATTCAAAAGTTGTCAGTGTCCTAAATGGGCACTTTCAGAAATACCCTCTCTACCAGACAAAGAACCATTTTCACATTAGCTGTCTACAAATTAACCCCTAATGTAGCATTTGCTTTCTAATCAATAGCAACTACAAGTCAAACAAATTAGATCCTCTAATCAAATAATCCTTAGGTGATTTTGTTAGGCAGTGTTCTAGTATGATATTGAAAGGGCATGAAATCACTTTTCCCTTTCATTTCTAAGTTTTGATTATTATTTATTAATGAGCGCTATTAGGTATGGGATAAAATGATGACAGCGGGCCTGCCCACTAATGAATTATGGATCTGAATATTAAAGTGATTTTAAAATATTTTATACTGGAAGAAGTCTAGAAATATTCAGAGCCTATAGTAATCAAAGAGACTTACTCTATTAAATAAATGTATTTGTGATAACTAAATATAATCACATTAAAATTAAAATTATTTGAGTTAGTATATCTATATTTCTATGTTATTTAAATACATACTAGCCAAATAACAATAAACATTTCCTTTCTTATGTCAATTAGTTGATTGAGAATATGTACAAGAATGTTTTTTCAAACTATTTGCCTTAGAATTGCAATGAGAATTCTAGATCCATTTAATATTTTAAGATTTCTGTTAATTAACCTATCATTTCCTCCTAAGTCAGTCTCATTTTTATCTGATTTCTTTTCAGTGCTTTCACCCACTTGATAATACAGTCATAATGCAAGTCCAGCAGCTTATTAACATTTGTCTAGGCAAGTTGACACCAATCCATTAATCACTAAACTTTACTGAAGAAAATCCCACGATACAACGTACTTATCTCCATAAGGATATAAGAATACTTGTGTTTTATTATTTTATAGTTATTTCCACCAGAATACTTCTCAGAAGCAAGAAAATATACATTACTTATTTTTATTCACACAATCTAATACAATGAATACGGGCATGTATTCAATGAGTAGGTGTAATTTAAGAGAGAGGTTAGTTAAGGATGAAAGCTTACATTCTAGTGGCTGATTACTGACCATGCATATGAAGGAAACAGCTTCTTGACGAGGTTGGAACACCCTGTGTTGAACTAACTAGATTTAGGATTCTAATTTAAGATTTTTTAAGCTTCTGGAAGCTCTCTAGTATTATTCTCTGTTAAATCTATTACTGTCATCACAAGTTTCTATGGTGTTAGCAACCTGTTTAGAAATCCAATGCATATAGATCAAAGAAAGATTAAACAAAGAAAAGCAGTTACATTAATGTTCTCTTTGTTTCTTCAGCAGCATTTGTCATTTTAACTCATACTGGCCTCAACTGATGTCTATTTTATAATTGTAGTTTATATTTATTATAAATGAGGGATATATGCTTGTGTATCCTAATAGAAATCTCCAGTGTGATACAATTCAGTTGCTTGCTCGTTAGGATCGTGACCAATTGTACTATAGAGACTGTGGAGTTTAGTCTTTGTTTATATTTAAATTAATATAAAAAATTTTGTTCTTGGAGGACTTTGAACTGGTGTCACTTTTTCAAGCTCTTTCACCTTGGGCTAAATGAGAACATTATCCCTAATATTGCTTTGCTCTTCTCTATTTCCTGTTGGATGAATGAATCCACCCTCTTTCAAATATGATTAGCCTCTCTTCACTTTTACTATTCTTGTGGAATTAGATCACCTTATCAAGTACAGCAGTTCAATAATAGCCTTCCTTAAATAGGTACATGAAGGTCAACTTGAGACTTCCTTCTCCACAGGGATCAAAAAGAGGTATGAAATGCCATTACAGCCTAAATTCTGATTGTCTCTAACCAAGCGGAAGGTGTTTTTATAAATAAATCCAAGTTTATAACAGATGGCTTAGCACAAGCAGAAAAAGAATCAATGTGAAATGTGAAAACGTCTCTAAGCCAATGAATATTAACAGCTTAATATTAAAAGGACTGTGTGAATTCACAGCAAGTGTATATTTATCAATATTACTTCAGAACTCTTATTTTTAATAAAGAAAGGATATATTACAGTCATGTGATACAGTTTGTTCTTTCAGTACATGCTTATCTGTAACATCTGTTTTCATACAATTTTAAACTAAAGCAAATTACAGATGAGACTATAAATAAATGGCATGCTTATATCTCTGCATATTATATGAATATACTATTTATTGCTTTTATAACTATCAGAATGCCACGAGTTTTCAGCTCTACCACCTGCAATAGAATTTGTTTAAAATGATATTTATAATTTCCCAGATGGTAGGATAGAGAAGTTTTTGCACATGTTTATGAATTTTTATGTCCTTGAATATTTTTTCTTTAAAAATGGAATGAATTTTTCTCTTTTCATTCAAAATTTTATTGCCAGTGAAGTGCTTAATGATAGAAAATCTCCCCTGAAAGTGAACTAGAATTCAATTATTTCAATCTCATTTTAACTTATAGTTTCTGTTAAGCTCTAGATAAAAATATGACTTGCTATGTAGTCATATATTTCCACTGAACTGAATTTCGTATTAAACTGACTTCTTTTGCAAATCCATAAGACTACTGCAGACACACTCTATCTTTTCCATATTCTCTCATGAGTCTTGAAATCTGTTTGTCTCATATAATAATTACACTTTCAGTTCAGCTCAGTTGCTCAGTCATGTCCAACTCTTTGCAACCCCATGAACCGCAGCACGCCAGGCCTCCCTGTCCGTCACCAACTGCTGGAGTCCACCCAAACCCATGTCCATTGAGTCGGTGATGCCATCCAACCATCTCATCCTCTGTCATCCCCTTCTCTTCCTGCCCTCAATCTTTCCCAGCATCAGGGTCTTTTCAAATGAGTCGCTTTTTGCATCAGGTGGCCAAAGTATTGGAGTTTCAGCTTCAACATCAGTCCTTCCAATGAACACCCAGGACTGATAATCCTTTAGGATGGACTGGTTGGATCTCCTTGCAGTCCAAGGGACTCTCAAGAGTTTTCTCCCACACCACAGTTCAAAATCATCAATTCTTTGGCACTCAGCTTTCTTCACAGTCCAACTCTCACATCCATACATGACCACTGGAAAAACCACAGCCTTGAGTAGACAGACCTTTGTTGGCAAAGTAATGTCTCTGCTTTTTAATATGCTGTCTAGGCTAGTCATAACTTTTCTTCCAAGGAGCAAGCATCTTTTAATTTCATGGCTGCAGTCAACATCTGCAGTGATTTTCGAGCCCAGAAAAATAAAGTCAGCCACTGTTTCTACTTCCCCTTCTGTTTGCCATGAAGTGATGAGACCAGATGCCATGATCTTAGTTTTCTGAATGTTGAGGAGCTTTAAGCCAACTTTTTCACTCTCCTCTTTCACTTTCATCAAGAGGCTCTTTAGTTCTTCTTCACATTCTGCCATAAGGGTGGTGTCATCTGCATATCTGAGGTTATTGATATTTCTCCCGGCAATCTTGATTCCAGCTTGTGCTTCCTCCAGCCCAGCATTTCTCATGATGTACTCTGCATATAAGTTAAATAAGCAGGGTGATGATATACAGCCTTGACGTACTCCTTTTCCTATTTGGAACCACTTTACACTTTAGTGAAACTTCAGTTACACTTCAGTGGAACTTGATTCTATCTCCAACATGTCTAGGACACTGTAACCCTAGAGTGAAATATAGGTAACCTGGGGTGTGGGGACATGATTAAATGATTGGCCAGGTCCATGAAGCCTCTTCTCAGCAAGTAGTTAGAGTACTTGTATGGTCAGGTCATTCGAGATGACTGTTCTCTTGCTCTCTGTGCATCCCCTGCTCCATCAGGTCCTGCTTCACTCACATGACCACACAATCCTCTCAGTTATAGGGCTTCATCAATACTCCCCATGTACTTGCAGGTGGGTTCCCTGGTAATCGATGAGCCAACCTGACGTCAATTCCCTCTGTAAATTGCAGTCTCCTCCCCCAGTAATGAAGTTTGCTGCTGATTCCTGCCTCTTAGCTGCATGTACATTGAGACCGTCTCTTCAGGACCTTTTCCTTCAGACAAGTAAGTTGCCTGGATCCATAAACTACTGATGTGCCTGTTGCTGTCTCTGGGCTCTTTTCTCAGTCTTGAAGCTGAACAACTATAAAGCTTTCAGACCTGAAGGGTGCAGCCCAATGGTACCACGTTTCAAATATATTGTTAGTCTACATTTCTGCTCAGAACCCACAAATGGTTTTTCTGCATTATTCAAACGTAACTATCCCAAAAGATGACTGAGTAAACGCCTCTCTTACTTTTCTCCACCTTGCTCATTTAGCTCCAGCCTCCACATCTTCCTTCATTACTCAGGACACACTCTACCTGTGTTTTTGCGTTTGCTGTTGTCTTTGCCTGGTCCGGTCATCTCAGGTACACGGCAAAGCCGTGGCTGGGTCTGTCACCTCTTCTGGGTCTTAACATAAATTTCGCCTTCTCAGTGAGGCCTTTCCTGTCTGCTATGCTGCTTAATATTGTAACCATACTGCACTATGTTATTTAGTCTTTTGTTACTTTAAGTTTTACTTATTATCATCTAATATTGTGTGTGTCTGTGATGTACTGAGTTGTCCAAGAAGTTTGTTCAGGTTTTTCTGTAAGATGTTACAGAAAAGCTCAAAGGAACGATTTGGGCAACCCACTATTTCCTTACTCTATTTTTTTTTTTTTAATTATCATTCTCTCTCTCTCTCCCCCTGCTCCTAATCTTCATTTTCCTGACCCTGTGTCCCAGTCTGTAAATAATCCTTGGTTTACCTTCCAATTATAGCTAAGGTTCTAGGCACTTGTAGACATCCTCTGACATTCTGGTTACATTTGTTTCTTGCACTTCACTATTCTGGCATGAGATAACAGGTCTTTATTTCCTAAATTCGGTTTTCCGCCATTCGCTTCAGATGAATTCCCCATGGGGCCTGCCTCTGCTATTGACTGTGGATTCTCTTAGAACACTGCCTCTTGCGTCCTTTCTTGTGACTCAGATTATATCAACTGCAACCTGAATCAAGCAGGGGCACTCACTTTATCACATGTGCGTTTGTAGATTAGGTAAGGGAGGTGTCAGATAATTTATTAACATGTTGAAATGAAGTGGAATATGGATAGCACCCTTCTGAAAGTTGTGATAAGTGAGCCTGTAACTGGCTACTTGTAGCGAGGACGGGCGCCAACAACCAGGGAGCTGAGCCAGCAGCCTTCCATCAACAGATCCTCAGCGTGCCCCGCTGGCGTATCACAATCATCTCCTGGAGAAACATGGAAAAATAAAATAATTTTTTTCTTATTTTGTTATCCCAACAAATTCTTCCCACCCCAGGGATCAAACCCAGGTCTCCCACATTGCAGGCAGACACTGTAACCTCTGAGCCACCAGGGAAGCCCAATATTTCTTTACTTAATACTTAATATTCAGATACTTTACTTAATATTCAGATCAATAGTTTCCAAAATAGATTATGATTTTAATTTGGATTTAAAAGGAATTCAGTCTTTCAATTAATCTTTAAAACATGGCATTGCCTTTATGTTTCAAAATACACTAGATAAAAATGTATTGTGGGGACAAAACATCATTTTAAGATGTTCTTATTTGCCTGACACTAGCTGATAGTAATCATTTGCTCTTTGCAAATTTATTAACAAAGGATTTCTTTTGTAAATGATTAATGGTTTTGAATAGTTTTCCATTCAAAATCTGAATAGATTTCTATTTGAAGCTGTTGCTAATCATTAATAAAGCAAAGACATCATGTCTGAGGAGTTAGATTATATGAAGTTTTAGCTAAAGTGAGCACTCATTAATGAGAGAAAAAATGGCATTTCCCCAAAAGATAGATATCATTATTGTTTAGAGCAAGTTCAATATTTAACAGAAAACAAAGTTGCTTATAGTTTCTATTTCCTTCTATTGCTTAGAGAAAGATTATAATCTGACATGTGTCAGTGAAGGAGAAATAATGGAGAACCTAACTATAGAATGTTAAAGATGCCAGAGTCTCTAGATAAAATCTAGTTTGGCAACCTCTATACAGGTGAAAACGATCTGAGTCTTCTGAATAATAACACTAGTTAGTATCAGATGCAGATCTGAAATCCAGTTACCCTGACAGCCTGGTACTGCTTTTTATCATCTGATGTAGATAAAACAAGATAGTTAAAGAAACAGTTCACTAAATCAACAGTTAAAAGGAAACAAGTTAAAACATGTTTTTTTAGCTTCAAGTCGTAGAATAGAGTCAAAGCCATTAACGGACTTAGAAAATACCTAAATCTTTGGTAAGACAACAAAGAATTAGATTTGAATGGGAAATAATCTTCCAAAACTAACATAAAAATAAAGATAGGGAAGTATAGCATTTACTGTATCGACTCTATAATTTTCTTTCTCTCTCTTTTTTTTTTTTTTTTGCTACATGTAATTTTTGCTTGGTGTATTTTAGGAATGTTATATAAGAATTTAATATATATATTTACATATATTTTTTATGAATCTAGAATCAATAAACCTGTTGCCATGTTTCTTCAGAGTCAATGAGTCACAATTTCATCAAAGAATTACACCATGCACCAATAAACATCAATTTAGATGGAGGAGGAATTGTGAGTGATCTCATTTTTTTTTTTTAAGTTTTTAAATTAAAGGGTAGTTGACTTGCAATATTATACTACAGTGATTTCAGGTGTACTGCATAGTGATTTAATATTTTTATAAAGTACACACCATAGAGAGTTATTATAAAACATTGGCCATATTCACTGGGCTGTACATTACTTTCCGGTGACTTATTTTATAACTGGTAGTTTTGACCTCTTAATCACTTGCACCTATTTTGCTTTTCCCCTGACCCCATCCTCTCTGGCAACTACTAGTCTGTTCTCTGTGTATGTGAGTCTGATTCTGTTTTGGTATTTGTATATTTGCTTTGTTTTTTTAGATTCCATGTGTAAGTGAAAACATACAGTATTTGTATTTCTGTCTGGTGTTACTAATTATAATATCCTCCAGGTCCATATATGTTTAAAAGAGTGAGATTTCATTTATGTCTAATAGTCCATTGTGTATATACACCACATATTCTTTATCTATTTACCTGTTAGTGGGCATGTAGCTTGCTTTCATTTCTTGGCTATTATAAATCATGCTGCTATGAACATTGGGCTGTGTATATCTTTGCAAACTAGTGTTATGCTTTTATTAGATATGGAGTGAAATTGCAGATGATATGATGCTTCTGTTTTACATTTTCTGAAGAACTTCCATACTGTTTACCTTAGTGGCTGTTCAAATTTTTATTCCCACCAACAGTGCACAAGCATTCCTTTTCTCCACATCCTCACCAATGCTTGCTATCCCTTTTTTTTTTTTTGTTATCCCTTTTTGATAACTGCCATTCTGACTGATGTGAGGTGATGTCTCATTGTGGTTTGGATTTGCATTTCCCTGATGGTTAGTGATGTTAAACATCTGTTCCTGTGCCTATTGACCACATGTATATCTTCAGAGTAATGCCTATTCAGTTCCTCTGCCCATTTTTTTTTTTTATTGCCTACATTCTTTTATTTGGACATCAGCTAGGAAAAAAGACTTATTTTTCATTTTTTAAGGTTATACAGGGCATTGCTAATTTAGTTCCTAATATTTAAAGGAAAAAGTACAATAGTTGCAAAGACTTACTACTTGGCAGTCATTTTCCCTTTATGTAAACCACACATCCAAGCAAGATCAGTTGCTCTATAGAGAGGAACAAAGAGGTTTCCCCTGGCTTTTCAGGTTGTTTTTGACCATTTTTTGATTAAAAAAAAAATGCCACCAGTGGTTTCACCTGGTTTAACCTAGTATGTTTATCTCACTTTTTTTGTTTACCTTCAGAAATATATTGCTAGAAGAAATGTTATCCTCTGCCCATTTTTAAACTGGATTTTTTTTAGAATGCTAAGTTGTTTGAGTTTTATGTATTTTAGATATCAACCCCTTATGGGACATATAACTGACAACTGCCTTCTCCCATCTAGTAGACAACCTTTCTGTTTTGTCAATGGTTTACTTCACTGTACAAAAACTTCTTAGCTTGATTTTTTCCCAGTTGTTTGTTTTTGCCTTAGTTGTCCCTGCCTGAATAGATGTTACCAAACATATCGCTAAAATTGATGTAAAAGAGCATACGGCCTATGTTTTCTTCTGGAAGATCCATGGTTTCCAATCTTACACTTAAATCTTAACCCATTCTGAGGTGGGGGGCAGGGGGGGTTGCTTGTTTTGTATATGATATGAAAAGATGGTCTAGTTTTATTCTTTAACATGAAGCTGTTCAGTTTTCCTAATGCTACTCATTGAAGAAATTGTCTTTTCTGCATTGTATATTCTTGCCTTCTTTGTTGTAGATTAATTTGCCTTATACGTGTAGAGGGTTCCCTTTTATCCACACACTCTCCAAAATGTATTACTTGTAGACTTATTAATGATGGCCATTCTGACTGGTGTGAGGTAGTACCTCATTATAGTTTTGATTTGTGTTTCTCTAAAATTAGTCATGTTGAGCATCTTTTCATGTAGTATTGGGCATCTGTATGTCATTGGAGAAGTCTCTGTTTAGGTCTCCTGCTCATTTTTTTTTTCATTTTTCATTGGGTTGCTTGTTTATTTGATATTGAACTGTATGAGCTTTTTGAAAGTTTTGGATATTAATCTTTTGACAATTGCTTCATTTGCAAATATTCTCTCCCACCCTGAGAGTTGTCTTTTCCTCTGGTTTATGGTTTCCTTTGCTGTTCAGAAGCTTTTGTGTTCTCTCTGATCTTTATTTCCTTCTTTCTGCTGACTTTGGGATTTGTTCTTTTCTAATTCTTTTACAATTCACATGCTAGCAACATAATGCTCAAAATTCTCCAAGTCAGGCTTCAACAGTACATGAACTGTGAACTTCCAGATGGTCAAGCTGGATTTAAACAAGGCAGAGGTACCAGAGATCAAATTGCCAACATCCATTCATTCACTGAAAAGGCAATAGAGTTTCAGAAAAACATCTCCATCTGCTTTATTGACTACGCCAAAACCTTTGACCATGTGGATCACAACAAACTGTGGAAAATTCTGCAAGAGACAGACAACTTGTCTGCCTCTTGAGAAAGCTGTATGCAGGTCAAGAAGCAACAGTTAGAACTGGTCATGGAACAACAGACTGGTTCCAAATAGGGAAAGGAGTGCATCAAGGCTGTGTATTGTCACCCTGCTTATTTAACTTATATGCAGAGTACATCATGAGAAATGCTGGACTGGAAGAAGCACAAGCTGGAATCAGGATTGCCTGGAGAAATATCAATAACCTCAGACATGCAGATATATGGCCCTTATGGCAGAAAGCAAAGAAGAACTAAAGAGCCTCTTGAAAGAGGAGAGTGAAAAAGTTGGCTTAAAACTCAACATTCAGAAAACAAAGATCATGGCATCTGGCCCCATCACTTCGTAGCAAATAGATGGGAAAACAATGGAAACAGTGACAGACTTTATTTTTGAGGGGGGGCTTAAAAATCACTGCAGATGGTGACTGCAGCCGTGAAATTAACAGACGCTTGCTCCTTGGAAGAAAAGCCATGATCAACCTAGACAGCATATTAAAAAGCAGAGGCATTACTTTGCCAGCAAAGGTCCACGTAGTCAAAGCTATGGTTTTTCCAGTAGTCATGTATGGATGTGAGAGTTGGACTATAAAGAAAGCTGAGCATTAAAGAATTGATACTTTTGAACTGTGGTGTTGGAGAAGACTCTTGGAGTCCCTTGGACTGCAAGGAGATCCAACCAGTCCATCTTAAAGGAAATCAATCCTGGGTGTTCATTGGAGGGACTGATGTTGAAGCTGAAAACTCCAATACTTTGGCCACCTGATGTCAAGAACTGAATCATTTGAAAAGACCCTGATGCTGGGAAAGATTAATTGTGGGAGGAGAAGGGGACGACAGAGGATGAGATGGTTGGACAGCATCACCAACTCAATGGACATGAGTCTGAGTAAACTCCAGGAGTTGGTGATAGACAGGGAGACCTGGTGTGCTGCAGTTCATGCAGTCTCAAAGAGTTGGACACGACTGAGTGACTGAACTGAATTCTTTTACAAGGTAGGTTAGGTTGTTTGCAATTTTTCTTGTTTCTTAATGCCTGTATCCTTAATTTCCCTCTTTTGCTGCATAGATTTTGTTAGGTTATATTATCATTATCAATTGTCTTGAGGTAACAAGATTTCCTCTTTAATTACTGACCCATTGGTTTTCTAGTATTCTGTTTAATTTCATGTGAGTTTTCTTTTTTCTCTTTTCTTCCCCTGTGGTTGATTGTGAGTTTCATAGAGTTGTGGTCAATAAGTCACCTGAAGTAATTTCTATCAAGGTAAATTCAAATTTTGAATGTGTCATGCCACTCTCTTCTGACCGGAAAAGTTTCTGCAGAGAAGTCAGTTGATAGGCTTATGGTGTTTTTTTTGTTTTTTGTTTTTTTAAATAACTGATTCTGATTTTCTCCTGTTTCCTTTAGAATCCTCTCTCTCTTTATCTTTTGCCATTTTAATTATAGTATATCTTGGTGTGGGTCTGTTTGAGTTTATCTTGTTTGGGACCCTCTGTGCTTCCTGAAACTAGACATCTGTTTCCTTTAGGCTTGGGAGTTTCTTAGCCATAATTACTTCAAATACATTTTCAGTCTCTTTCTTTCTCTCTTCTCCTTCTGGAACACCCATGCTTTGTATTATCCCATGGATCTCATACATTGCTTTTTTTTTTTTCCTCCCCTTAGTCTTTCTGTCTCCTGTTCTGATTAGGTGTTTTCCATTTTTCTAACTTTCAGACCACTTATTCATTCTATGTCATTTACTCTGCTACTCATTGCTTCTACACTGGTTTTTATCTCAGCAACTGAGTTGTCTAACTTTTCATTGATTCCTCTTTATAGTTTCTAGCTTCCTATTTTAGTGATCTGCATTTCTCTAATAATCTTAATTTCTTAAGCATTTCATTACCTCTCTTTTGAACTTAGGGTCTAGACTGTTGAATTCTGTTTTCTTATTTGTTCTTTCAGGATATTTCTCCTTTTTAATGGGAGTAGCTCCTCTGCTTTTTCGTTTCACTTAACTTTCTCTGTCTCTGTGACTTAAGGAGATAAAGCTTTCTACTGTGATCTGAAGGAGTTTTTTCTTTTTTTTCCAACTCCTCATTCAAATTTATTTTTGTGTATTTGTGACTCACTTACATACAGAGTGTCAGACTAGTACTGTTTGGGAATGGCCTGAAGTCATCAGCATTTTCTTTTTTGGGGGGCAGAGGGAGAAGTGGCCCTATGCGGACTGGGTGAGTGTAGTGTTTTTGTGGAAGGGCTGTCCTTGGTATGGATGCCAATCATGTTTTTACTCATGTGTCCTTGATAAAGAGTGTGATTGGTGTCCAGGTTCTGGTATCCAGAGCCTGTCCCAGGTTTTGGATGGGGCCTCCTCTTTGCTCCATGGCTGTCACAGCCATTTTAGGGATGGAGTCTCCTCCCCAATTGTTGGATTAGAAGTCCTAAATGTCCAGTTCAATAAATGTGTCTTTAAGTGCACATTCTGTATCAAAGTAAGTGAGCCTGGAAGCAAGTAAGGCCTATGGAGTCGCAGGGAGCCTATGCCCTGCCCTTGTAGGCATCCACAGTCCTTCCTATCAGCAGCCCAAGACTGTGTCCTTTTCTTTCTTGTGTTCATCTCAGACCTAATGCTAGGTTGGGGACTGCGGCTAGAGCACTGTGACTGCAGGAAACAGGTGGTTGTGCTACTGCCTGGGACCTGGGCTGCCGCTGTGACTTCAAAGGAGCCGTTCGCCCCTGATCCAACTCCAAGTTGGGGTGTGAGGTGGGACACAGAGAGCTCCTGCTAGGAAAGGAACCACTGCATATTCCTCCCCAGAGGCTGTCTGCTGGAAACCTGTGATTCCACAACACCACCTGGTGAGCATACCAGCAAAGTCTGTCTCTATGGGACCCACAGCCATGGTTCACAAGCTGACAATGGGTTCCAAGTTTTAACCTAAATCACAACCAATGCCATCCTGGCTTTCTGCATGCAGTTACACCAACACCAAATCTCCCAGAGCCCGAGATCAGTGCTTAGCCACTGGGCATACCAGCAGCCCTGCCCATCATGAGTTTTTGCTAGAAAGTGTGGCAAAGTGGTAGCTGTCAGTGCCTATCTTTCTCTACCCTGATTTCTAGCAAGCCAACACACGCCCACTCCTCTAGTGCAAAGTCCGGACTCCTCCAGACTCTCTGGTGGTCCTGGTGGGCCTTGTAGTAGTCAGGGGAACTCCCCAGGGTGAGGACTTGCCTATGCTCTTTACATATTCTTCCTGGGGTCACCAGTCCCTTTCTGATGCTTTTTTTTGTGGGGAGGGCGGGAAGGAGTCCTACCTAATCATATGGGAATCTTTCTTGCATCTTTGGTTGTATAATTCTGCCAATTTCCTGGAGTTTTTCCTGTGTTTGTGTGTGTGTATATGTAAGATTTGTTCTACTTCTGATGTATGTCAAACTGGACATCAAAAAAAATCAATGTATTTTCATATTAGCTTTGCTTTAGATATATAAAATAGAGGCCAAGATTAGATCATGTCTGCTCCATGATTATTGTTTTTTTATTTAAAAAAATGACCAGTAAAATCAAGGGAAATCTGAAGTTGAATAGTTATTGCTCATGATTTAGGAACAAAAAGTCTTGTCGTTCAGTCACTAGAAAATAAATGGAGGACATGAACTGAAATAATATAACATTCTAGCTTTTATAAATTAGATTACTATAATGAGATAATGGATAAAATGTTTCAAGCAGTTTGCTTTTGGGCTATCTGGTGCCAGACAAAACTGCTTCATGATTTTTATGCAGTGCACATGAGTCTAGTTTCCCCAGCTTTCAAGGGTCACTATTTGAATAATATGTAACTAATATTAGGTAATCCCTCAAACTGAGTAAATGCAAAATTTTCAGTTTTTCTCTCACCTTTCTTTAGAATCACTGATATCTGTAAGGAACTGTTCAAAAGTTGCAGAAATGTGTCATCGCTTCCCCCTTGTCACATTCTGCTGATGATCACTGCTCATATTTCTCACTTTACTGCTTTCCTTCTTATAACCAAGTTCTTTATTTTGTTTCAGCCTAACTCCCAAACAGCCCTAAGCTGAAGTACAAACATAAGTAGAAAGTTTAAAAATCCTAATACTATAAGGGAATTGTGGTGCTGTCACCAAGTACAGTGTATTCATACACACCAAATGTCAATATCTATAAAGTTTGCATTCTTTACCTCTTTAACAGTAAGCTACGAACATTTTCTATATGATTGTATATGATCCAAAGATACTATTTTAATGCCTACAAACTAAAGTACACCCTTTTTGTTGTTATAACTAAAAATGAGACATGTATTTTATACTTTAATCATTTTTTCAGCTCTGATTTCGTAAAATCTACTTTAGGAAGAGGTAAGATAACAGATACTGGGGAACATTTTCAATTGGCCAATGTAAATATTTATTACATCTGATATCACCTGTTTCAATCCCCAAAACAACTATATTAGAAATCAAGATGAGTGTATTTTTTCTTTCTTTTTTTTAGGGCCTGTAATTGGCATACTGGTTCTTTGCTCATTTTTTGCTTGTTGTAGAATAAGTGATGAGAATTGGGTCTCTGTTGCTCAGTATCCATACATAAAAGCAATATACATTTGGAACACCTGATCATTCCTCTGGCTTAGGAAAATACGCCTATTTTCTATTTTACTTAGGAAAATGATAGGTAAATACAGACTATAACAGAAGCTTAAAATGACAGATTTCTACTATGAAATCTATAAATTAATCTAGTTTATCCTGTCCAAAGAATTTTCTGAGCTTCATTCTGTTCAAAGAGCTGCAACATTTGTGCAGAAAGGATTCAGTGACTGATTTGATTCTGAACCAGTTTATCTGAGGAAATTTCACACTTTTCTGTAGATTTTTAGAAATTATTTTTCATAAGTATGCATATTTCAAACATGAGCCTTTGCTTGGAGGATCAGTGTTTTTTTTTTTTTTTTTGGAGTCATTATACTGGAGTTTATTTCCTGTAAAAATACTAATCATCATACAGTGTTTATAGCTATTAAGGAGTTTATGAAAAGAAAGGATAAAATTCAGTAATTAAAATTGTCACAGCTTAAGTTTAAAAATAAGATATAAAATCCCTCTTCAGTTATTGCTATAAGATGAGACTTGGTGTGAAAGTCATTTAAGTGGAAAAAAGCAAAATTCCAGCTGTTTGGTTAGGAAATGTTTATCAGAACTGCTTCAAACTCAGTCAAATAGCCAGAGTTCTCATGGACCACACTGTGGCTGATATAATTGAAAGTTTATTTCTACTGTATATTATCCATTTGAAAAGTATATGTGAAACCATTACTAATATTGTCCATTTTGAGCATAATGATAAATGAAAATAAAGACTTCCAATATTTTTAGAGATTAAAAATAGTGTATTTTTTATCATTTTTTTCCAGAATTCCATTTACTCATGCAAATACCTTGCTTAATAGAGTAGAGTATAGAATAAGTTAGCTTTCACCTTGCTCTTGAATTTTGGGGAGGAAAGCTGCAGTTTTGAGTAGAGGAGGAAAAACCAAAAGGGTAGATAATAGCATAGCTCTTTGTTCAGGTCACAGAAAAGATACATATTCAATGTCAGTCAACATTTTCAAAAATAAAAGTATTTTAGGAAGTAATCATGTCAATTTTGCTCAGAAACTCCCCACATTTCCTGATATAGAAAAATAAGTGACTGCTTAAAGTATCAAATATTTTGAGGAAGTAAATGCAAGTCTTGAGAAGGATAAACAAATAATAAGTGAATTATTTGGTAGATGTCAGCTTACTTTCTTATGCTGACATGTAAGGAAATGTAGTTTACACTGATATTTTCACTAATTAAAAACTGTGTTACACCAATCTACATTTACATTAGCCATTTAAGTAATAATAGTCTGTAAAGCATCACTACTGTCATCTACCCTGTTTCACAGTGGCACAAATCTAAATTACCACAACTGGGTCAATCAGAGAGCAAAGTGAGAAAAACACACAGCAAACTTGCACAAACACATAGGTGCAATGTTTAAAAGAGGATTTTATTTCAATGTCATTTACAGAAAAAATTTAAACAGCTTCATTTAGAGCTTTTAATATCAATGTGCTTTAGTAAATACATTCATTCACGTTCATTTCCAGGATCTCAACAGGACAAAGTCTGTCACAGAACTAGAATATACTGAGCAATGTTGAAGTCAACATGTTATTTATTTATTTAGATTGAGCTTCAAAGTACTCAGTCATTTATTTAAACCAGTGTGTGTGTGTGAATTTTCGGTGTGATTTAAGACACTTGATGATTTAGGGATAGAAATCTTCACAGTAAATCTATATGTTATCTATATAGGTTTATAACATTGCATTTGATAGCATTTTACAAAATAAACATAATATATTCCAGTGTCATCTGAATTATAAACAATTAGCCAGCATCTGATTTTCACATTATGGGAAGTGACTAGCACTATGTACTTTACACTAAGTCATCTTTTGTGGTTGGTCAAAGGTAGACATTCATGAGCATGCATATCTAAACCTCAATCAGTGATTGGCTTAATGTTTATAGAAAAATCATTTTAGGTGGGGTAAGACTTGAATTATGGTGCTTGATTATTAGATAGAAAAGTCATGACAATACACGTTCCAGGTGGCATTGGTTTTTATTTAAAATGCTAAAAAAAGATGTTAAGAGCAAGAAAGACAGAGGGTCATTTTTTAATGAACCATGTATTATGGTTGACATCTCTTAAAAAAGGGAGTAACTTTGTTATCAATTCAAGAATTACCGTAAAAGTGAGACTCTGTGCACTTAACCTTTACAAAATGTATATAGTGGAGAAGATGTCTATTTTTTTAATGATTTTTGTGAAATATCAGCTTTGAAGTTATAGCTGTGCAAAATGCCAACCTACAATGTTGGGTTAAATGACAGCAAACAATGTAACTTGGCAGCATTTCCCAGATGCCCAGCTAAACATTCACCTCTAAATCAGATTGAAAGAGTAAAGAAGAAATGTGAACTTTCTGAGGGTTTTTAACTACTTGACCATATCCTGATACGCTTAGAAATGAACTGATTTTTAAAACATGAGTGGTTTCAAAAAGTTAGTAACAGAAAATTTTCTTAAACCCTATGAAATACCCCAATATGTGTTTAAGTGAGATGGAATTCCAGAACCTCCAACCTTCTTCTCCCAAGTTATTTTTCTCTGCCAGACACCAAGGGAGCTTTCTTGGGAGCCCTCGAGACAACGCTGCTAGCCATGAGAGCAACCTTCAGTTTAAAAACTTTCTCCATATCCTCAGCTCCCAAATTTTTCCCTGTATTTCTACCAATGAAAATACCTTTTTCAATTTATGCTGCTGTGAGATCCATGACAAATGTTTGATACACATTGTGGAAAAGATTTCCGAGGAAGCTGGAGGGAGACTGAGGGTCTTGACGGATGTCTCTTGCGAAATACCCTCAATGAGGTGATCGGAAGGTGGCTTTGGATTTACAAAGGAAGGTAATGTTTAGCTCTGAGCCAGTCTCTGACACAAAGTCTAAGGTATACTACTGAAACTGAGAGGATGGATCTCCAAATATTCCCTTCCAACTGACTTAAAGTATATTAATACTCAGTCTAAGATTAAAGTTGGAGGAATGCAGTTTTAAGTGACTGCTCTCAGTGAATCCAGTTTGGAAATGCAAATAACCATTAGGAGCATTGTGAAAGCTTCAGCCAAAGGAAATAAGCTATCCTATAAAAAGACAGACAGTCTGAAGATCTTCAGGTTGGAGAAGTCACACATAGACAGTCTGACTGACAACCTGGTCCAAAGGCCGTTTGGGAGTGAGTCACCTTGAATGTGCAAATAAGGCAAACCTTCAGACTTCAACTTCATTGACATCTTATGACAATTTTATGAGAAGCCCCAAGTGAATACTTCCTGCCCAACTTTTCTAAAGTTCTGACCTACAAAATTTTGAACTTAATAAAGTAGTTATAAGGCACTGAGATTTGAGGTAATTTGATATATGCATTCAGGAAACAAGGATCATACCATCCAGTCCCATCACTTCATGGCAAATAGATGGAGAAACAGTGGAAACAGTGGCAGACTTTATTTTTTGGGGCTCCAAAATCACTACAGATGATGACCACAGCCATGAAATTAAAAGATGCTTACCTTTGGAAGAAAAGTTATGACCAACCTAGACAGCATATCAAAAAGCAGAGATATTACTTTGCCAACAAAGGTCCATCTAGTCAAGGCTATGGTTTTTCCAGTAGTCATGTATGGATGTGACAGTTGGAATATAAAGAAAGCTGAGCACAGAAGAATTGATGCTTTTGAACTGTGGTGTTGGAGAAGACTCCTGAGAGTCCCTTGGACTGCAAGGAGATCCAACCATTCCATCCTAGAGGAGATCAGTCCTGAATATTCACTGGAAGAACAGTTGCTAAAGCTGAAACTCCAATACTTTGGCTCCCTGATGTGAAGAGATGACTCCTTGGAAAAGTCCCTGATGCTGGGAGAGATTGAAGGCAGGAGGAGAAGGGGCTGGCAGGGGATGAGATGGTTGGATGGCATCACTGACTCAACGGACCTGAGTTTGAGTAAACTCCGGGAGTTAGTGATGGACAAGGAGGCCTGGCGTGCTGCAGTCCATGGGGTCACTAACAGTTGGACACAACTGAGTGACTGAACTGATCTGAACTGATATATGTCAAGAAAAATTGGAATGGCAAATTTCAGTCACACTTGCTTACATGAGCATAAGAATTATATATATATAAAATCAGATATTTGATCACAAATGAGTTAATACTGATTCTGAATTTGATTATATTTCATTTTAAACCCTATAGTTAAGGTAAGTTGAGATCAAGATGTCAAATTGGTTTTTATAACTTGATTTACAGAAGCACACTGTTCAAGAGGAACAAAAATCTCTTGGCTCTACACTCTGAGGAAAACTGATTTACATCAGTCATTAAATAACAGAATTTGAGCAGTGTGCATTTAGTTATTCAGCAACCACTTTTGAGGACTGTTAAAAGTCAGACATTACTTTAATAACTATTTAAAATGAACAGTGTCCTTTTATATTTGAGCTTATAGCTTTTGAATTATGTGTGTAAGAATTCATTTCTCCAATCTCTTACTTTTCAATTATCCAGACAGTGAAAACCTGGAAGTATAGCATAATGAACCTACATTTATTAAAAACTGTCTCTTTTATGTTTGTGAATTAGTATTTTGTTAAATTTTTCTTTTCTTCTTCATAAATTCTCCTCCTCTTTGTTCCCTTCATATCTCTTCTTTCTTTTCCTTTCCTTTCTCTTTCCTCCACTCCCCCAATTTTAAAGGTACAATATGGGAATAGATTCTAAGCAGGTTGCTTCTATCAATTAATGCAGTAGACATTTAAAAGTTACATCAAATGTAAAAAGGTCCACAAATTAGGCTATTTTTCGAGATATTAAAGGGATAATTTAATGGGAGACTAATTCAAATTTTCTAGTCAGGGGAGCCCTATCTGAGTAATTGGAATAAACTAAGATGAATAAGAAAGCATCCTGGTTAAAGAGGCAAGTGGGAGGATAGGAGAGTGTTCTGTGCTCAGAGATTTAGAATGTGATTACCAACATGTATAGAGCAAAATACAAGCTTGATTTCATATGACTTTGGAAAGTTAGGTAGAAGTAAGATCATATGTGGTCTTCATGGTTATTTTATGAAGCTTGCTTTCCATCCTAGATGTGACAGTCACTGAAATGTTTTTAAGCATTCATGTGATGGGATTTAATTAACATTTATTTAACATGCACTCTGAATGCTGTGTAGAAAGATCTTTGGAATAGCCAAGAATATAAGTTAAAAAAATGCTAGGTTTTTACAGTATGAAATAAAATAGGATAGTGGATTGGACTGTGCTATGGATAAAAAGAAACATATTTTAGATATATTTTTAGAAGTTTTGAGATAGAGTGCACTTTATAATTTACCAATTTAAAACATGCAGCTTAGCTGTTTTTAGTATAGTCACAGATATGTACAATCATCACCAGAGGTAATCTGAGAGCATTTTGCTATCCCCAAAAGAAACCCTGTATGGTTAGCACTGACCTTCTGTACCTCACACTATCTCCCTCACCCAGCCATAGGCAGCCACCAATAAACATCTTTATAGATTTCCAAGTTCTGAACATCTCATACAAATGAAATCATATGTGATCTATTGTGACAAGCTTTTTTTCATTTAGCATAACATTTTCAAATTTCGTTTATGATGTACATGTATTAATGTTTTATTCTTTTTTTGTTTTAAATTTTTTATTTTTTCCATTTATTTTTATTAGTTGGAGGCTAATTAGTTTACAATATTGTAGTGGTTTTTGCCATACACTGACATGAATTAACCATGGATTTACGTGTATTCCCCATCCCGATCCCCTCATCCACCTTCCTCCCCACCCCATCCCTCTGGGTCTTCCCAGTGCACCAGCCCCGAGCACTTGTCTCATGCATCCAACCTGGGCTGGTGATCTGTTTCACCCTTGATAATATACATGTTTCAATGCTGTTCTCTCGAAACATCCCACCCTCGCCTTCTCCCACAGAGTCCAAAAGTCTGTTCTGTACATCTGTGTCTCTTTTTCTGTTTTGCATATAGGGTTATCATTACCATCTTTCTAAATTACATATATATGCATTAGTATACTGTATTGGTCTTTATCTTTCTGGCTTACTTCACTCTGTATGATGGGCTCCAGTTTCATCCATCTCATTAGAACTGATTCCAATGAATTATTTTTAATGGCTGAGTAATATTCCATGGTGTATATGTACCACAGCTTCCTTATCCATTTGTCTGCTGATGGGCATCTAGGTTGCTTCCATGTCCTGGCTATTATAAACAGTGCTGTGATGAACATTGGGGTGTGTGGGGGGGATAGCCAAAGTAATCTTGAGAAAGAAGAATGGAACTGGAGGAATCAACCTGCCTGAATTCAGACTCTACTACAAAGCCACAGTCATCAAGACAGTGTGGTACTGGCACAAAGACAGAAATATAGATCAATGGAACGGAATAGAAAGTCCAGAGATAAATCCATGAACCTATGGACACCTTATCTTCGACAAAGGAGGCAAGAATATACAATGGAAAAAAGACAACCTCTTTAACAAGTGGTGCTGGGAAAACTGGTCAATCACTTGTAAAAGAATGAAACTAGGACACTTTCTAACACCATACACAAAAATAAACTCAAAATGGATTAAAGATCTAAATGTAAGACCAGAAACTATAAAACTCCTAGAGGAGAACATAGGCAAAACACTCTCCGACATAAATCACAGCAGGATCCTCTATGACCCACCTCCAAGAATATTGGAAATAAAAGCAAAAATAAATAAATGGGACCTTATTAAACTGAAAAGCTTTTGCACAACAAAGGAAACTATAAGCAAGGTGAAAAGACAGCCCTCAGATTGGGAGAAAATAATAGCAAACGAAGCAACAGACAAAGGATTAATCTCAAAAATATACAAGCAACTCCTGCAGCTCAATTCCAGAAAAATAAATGACCCAATCAAAAAATGGGCCAAAGAACTAATGTTTTATTCTTAAGCCTAGATAGCACTCCATGGTATTTTCACACCACATTTTGCTCGTTCATTTATTCATTGATAGACATTTGGGTTGTTTCCACCTTTGGCTACTATGAGTAATTCTGCTATAACAGTTACATACAAATTTTTATGTTGATTTGATTCAATTTCTCTTGAGTTTATGACTGGCGGTGGAATTTCTGGGTCTTATGGTAACTGTTGAATCATTTGAGTGACTGGCAAACTCTGATCAACAGAGTAGTATCATTTTATATTCCCATCAGTGGTGCATGAGGGTTCTGATTTCTCCACATCCTCAGGAACACTTGCTACTCTCTGACGTTTTGATCTTACCTACTCTAGTGAGTGTAAAGTGGTATTTCACTGTGGTTATGATTAGCATTTTCCTGATGAATTTGACCATCTTTTCATGTGTTTAGGATCAATTTGTATGTTTTTTCTGGAGCCTGTTTGAATAAATATGGACATGATTCCATTAATGAGTGGAAAAAATCAGAAGATACAGTCACTAAAGAGAAATCTCTAATATAGAAATAAGTAGAACATTGTAGATAAATGAAGGAATGGAAGGAATATATATATACCACAACTATAAATATTTTACAAATTTGATGGCAGAAAGATGCCACCCCTCAGACACACCAGCTGAAAGTGAGATGGGAACAAGAGATTTGAGGAATGTTTTGTGGCTCAGCTGGTAAAGAATCTTCCTACAATGTGGGAGACCTGGGTTTGATCCCTCGGTTGGGAAGATCCCCTGGAGAAGGGAAGGGCTACCCATTCCAGTATTCTGGCCTAGAGAATTCCATGGACTGTATAGTTCATGGGGTCACAAAGAGTCAGACACTTTCACTTAGTAGAATGAAATTGACGTTGTACTGTTGGAAGAGCATAGTTACTAGGAACAACAAAACAAAAACAGGTCTTCTGGGTAGTGTAGAGTGACCATTTAAAGATAGTGATCATGAAATAAAATAAGGAAAGAATAACAAAAGGAGAGTAAGGATTAGAAAGTTATCATGATACTAATAATAGTGATTGTTAATATTTAAAGTGCATCTGGAATGTTCCAGGAATTGTCGTAAGCATTTTCTTAATACATTTAAAAAATTCTGTATTATATTTTGGCTATGGTGAGTCTTTGTTGCTGCGTGGACTTTCCTCTAGTCACTGGGAACAGGGGCTACTCTCTTGCTGCGGTGTGTGGGCTTCTCATCGCAGTGACTTCTCCTATTGTGGAGCACGGGTTCTAGGGTGCACGGGCTGCAGTGGCTGTGTTCATGGGCTCAGTAGTTCTCATTCCCAGGCCCTAGGGAACAGGTTTGACAGCTGGGGCACGTGGCCTTAGTTCGTTTGCAGAGTGTGGGATCTTCTTAGACCAGAGATTGAACCCGTGTCTCCTGCATCGGCCGGTAAATTCTCTACCACGGAGCCATGAGAGAAGTCCCTGTTTGAAGCATTTTATAAGAATTAACTAATTCATTCCTTATATCTTTATATTAAAAGAACGATTATGTTTATTTACCATGTGATGAACAGATGTCAAATAGCCTACTGAAGGTCAGATAGCAAGATCTGCAAGATCACTATATTTGACTTTTTTGGATGTTGGGAACATATTAGAGTAGGAAGTTTAAATTAGTGATTCAAGAGAGAGTTTACTCTATGATAATGACGGTATGCAGAGTGTGACAATGATAAGGTAAAGCAAAGGAAAAGTCTTTGGAGTTGAATATGTTAAGAAGTAAGCTGAAATACACAAAGAGTACTGAAGTAACATTAAATAAAGTTGAAGGTAAGTTCCAAGGACTACCAGGTAAAGTCTATAATGAAGGGAGTAATGCCTGAGACTTTCGTTGAGACTCATTCAGAATGATAGAGCAGTATAAAGCTAAAAGCTAAATGTTGAGAACTTCCATGACAGAAGAAATAATGATCTGGAAGAAACAATGGAGAGCAAAGAGGATACCAATCCTGGTCTCAAATGTATGATATATGGCATGTGAAAAAGTAGATTCTTATTGAAAGGACTGCAGGGAATGTTATATCAAAGAGGAAAAATATTTCATTGAAGGAATATGTGAAGGGAAAATTCAGAAATGAGTTTGAGAATATATGGTATTTGATGAGCAGACAATCCAGAGAACAAAGTAGGGGAAGACGCTGGGGAGAAGGAGACTAATCAGCTCCATTGGTGAATTAGACAGATGGGAATGAGCGCTCAGAAACTAATGGGTGAGCAGAGAGGTTGTTTACTCTCATGCTGACAAATAGGTAATGATGATGTGACATTTCGTGGATTTCATCTTGCTTGTATCTGTGGATGTGGGTGGGTATTTTAAGGCCTATGGCAAAAGGGAATTGGCCTGGACAGTAGGGCCTATGGATATATTAACGCTTAGTCCTTACAAATGGAGAAGAATATCTTAATATGGTGAAAATTACTTTTGTAATTTTGTGCTATCTCACTTTATCATCCTCCTCCCAATAATTCTGACTTTTACTCCTATTAGATAGTGGAATGGAGAAGGCAATGGCTCCCCACTCCAGTACTCCTGCCTGGAGAATCCCATGGACGGAGGAGCCTGGTGGGCTGCAGTCCATGGGTCACTAAGAGTCACGCCGGACTGAGTGACTTCACTTTCACTTTTAACTTTCATGCATTGGAGAAGGAAATGGCAACCCACTCCAGTATTCTTGCCTGGAGAATCCCAGGGACAGAGGAGCCTAGTGGCTGCCGTCTATGGGGTCGCACAGAGTCGGACACGACTGAAGTGACTTAGCAGCAGCAGCAGCAGATTGCAGAAATAATATTAGAGTTTACTGAGCAAATGTGAGCTCAGATTTGTAGCAAGTTTTCCTGAAGAATCAGAGTACCGGGGTGTCTCATAGTTCATCTTTAGAATTGTCATATTGCAACCTAATAAATGGTGCTAATAAGTATTATAAATAGAGTTCAGTTCAGTCGCTCAGTCGTGTCAGACTCTGTATGACTGGAAGAACTGCAGCATGCCAGGCCTCCCTGTCCATCACCAACTCCCGGAGTCCACCAAAACCCATGTCCATTGAGTCGGTGATGCCATCCAACAATCTCATTCTTTGTCGTCGCCTTCTCCTCCTGCCCTCAATCTTTCCCAGCATCAGAGTCTTTTCCAAGGAGTCAGCTCTTCGCATCAGGTGGCCAAAGTACTGGAGTTTCAGCTTCAGCATCAGTCTTTCCAGTGAACAACCAGGACTGATTTCCTTTAGGATGGACTGGTTGGATCTCTTTGCAGTCCAAGGGTCTCTCAAGAGTCTTCTCCAACACCACAGTTCAAAAACATCAATTTGCGCTCAGCTTTCTTTGTAGTCCAACTGTCACATCCATACATGCCTACTGGAAAAACCATAGCCTTGACTAGATGGACCTTTGTTGACAAAGTAATGTATCTGCTTTGTAATATGCTGTCTAGGTTGGTCTCAACCTTCCTTCCAAGGAGTAAGTGTCTTTTAATTTCATGGCTGCAATCACCATCTGCAGTGATTTTGGAGCCCAGAAAAATAAAGTCAGACACTGTTTCCCCATTATTTGCCATGAAGTGATGGGACCAGATGCCATGATCTTCATTTTCTGAATGTTGAGCTTTAAGCCAACTTTTTCACTCTCCTCTTTCACTTTCATCAAGAGGCTCTTTAGTTCTTCTTCACTTTCTGCCATAAGGGTGGTGGCATCTGCTTATCTGAGGTTATTCATATTTCTTCTGTCAATCTTGATTCCAGCTTGTGCTTCTTCCAGCCCAGCATTTCTCATGATGTACTCTGCATATAAGTTAAATAAGCAGGGTGACAATATACAGCCTTGACATACTCCTTTTCCTATTTGGAACCAGTCTGTTGGTCCATGTCCAGGTGCTTCCTGACCTGCATACAGCTTTCTCAAGAGGCAGGTCAGGTGGTCTGGTATTCCCATCTCTTTCAGAATTTTCCACAGTTATTGTGATCCACACAGTCAAAGGCTTTGGCATATTCAATAAAGCAGAAATAGATGTTTTTCTGGAACTCTCTTGCTTTTCGATGATCCAGCAGATGTTGACAATTTGATATCTGGTTCCTCTGCCTTTTCTAAAACCAGCTTGAACATCTGGAAGTTCACGGTTCATGTATTGCTGAAGCCTGACTTGGAGAATTTTAAGCATCACTTTACCAGCATGTGAGATGAGTGCAATTGTGTGGTAGTTTGAACATTCTTTGGCTTTCCCTTTCTGTGGGATTGGAATGAAAACTGACCTTTTCCAGTCCTGTGGCCACTGCTGAGTTTTTCAAATTTGCTGGCATATTGAGTACAGCACTTTCACAGCATCATCTTTCAGGATTTGAAATAGCTCAACGGAATTCCTTCACCTCCACTAGCTTTGTTTGTAGTGATGATTCCTAAGGCCCACTTGACTTCACATTCCAGGATGTCTGGCTCTAGGTGAGTGATCACACCATCATGATTTTCTGGGTTGTGAAGATCTTTTTTGTACATTTCTTCTGTGTATAGGAGAGCTTCCCTTGTGGCTCAGCTGGTAACGAATCCACCTGCAATGAGGAAGACCTGGGTTCGATCCCTGGGTTGGGAAGATCCCTGGAGAAGGGAAAGGCTACCAACTCCAGTATTCTGGCCTGGAGAGTTCCATGAAATGTATAGTCCATAGGGTTGCAAACAGTCGAACATGACTGTGTATAGGGGACTGGAATGCAAAAGTAAGAAGTCAAGAAACATCTGGAGTAACAGGCAAATTTGGCCTTGGAGTACAGAATGAAGCAGGGCAAAGGCTAATAGAGTTCTGCCAAGACAACGCACTGGTCATAGCAAATACCCTCTTCCAACAACACAAGAGAACTCTACACATGGACATCATCAGATGGTCAACACCGAAATCAGATTGATTATACTCTTTGCAGCCAAAGATGAAGAAGCTCTATACAGACAGCAAAAACAAGACCGGGAGCTGACTATGGCTCAGATCATGAACTCCTTATTGCTATATTCAGACTGAAATGGAAGAAAGTGGAGAAAACCATTACACCATTCAGGTATGACCTAAATCAAATCCCTTATGACTATACAGTAGAAGTGAGAAA
The DNA here is from genome assembly GCF_019320065.1 of Cervus canadensis. Lineage (NCBI taxonomy): Eukaryota > Metazoa > Chordata > Mammalia > Artiodactyla > Cervidae > Cervus > Cervus canadensis. The sequence goes on from NC_057412.1 coordinate 35,860,374, forward strand.
TAGATTTAAGGGACTAGATCTGATAGAGTGCCTGATGAACTATGGATGGAGGTTCATGACATTTTACAGGAGACAGGAATCAAGAACATCCCCAAGAAAAAGAAATGCAAAAAAGCAAAATGGCTGTCTGAGGAGGCCTTACAAATAGCTGTGAAAAGAAGGGAAGTGAAAAGCAAAGGAGAAAAGGAAAGATATATCCATTTGAATGCAGAGTTCCAAAGAATGGCAAGAAGAGATAAGAAAGGCTTCCTAAGTGATTAATGCAAAGAAATAGAGGAAAACAATAGAATGGGAAAGACTAGAGATCTCTTCAAGAAAATTAGAGATACCAAGGGAACATTTCATGCAAAGATGGGCTCAGTAAAAGAAATAGAGTAGTCTCTCAAAAAAATCCTAATTTCTGCATCTGCCAACCTGCCTCCTCTTTCTTATTTTTGTATCTGGCTGCTTTCGGACCCTATTACACATGGAGTTCAGCCATCTAATCTGCAACTGAATTGAGAGACACTGATTTGTTTTACTAATTTTTAGGTTGATAGCTAATAAATAGAGAAGTAATGCCAAAGTTTGTTTTTATTCTGTATAATGTAGTACTTACCTTGTGAGTAAATTAATTATTGGCTAACACAGCATGTTGGTTTTAGTAAAACTTTTTAGGTAAGTTGGTTCTGTTATAACTACCACATTCTTTTTTCTTTTCTTTTTTTTAAATTAAGAGAAAAAGAAAAAGAGTTTAAGGGTATTTCATAAATAGCTTATAGATAAAAAAACATATTATTTTTTAAAACTTTCAAGCACAGCAATGCAACAGAGTTCACGTGGTGAGAAGCACTTCTCACAATGCACAAGCTGTGAAAGTCACACATTTCATTAAAAAAAGCATTTCTGAGCAAAGCATCAAGTCACACAAGCAAACATGGGAGGGAGAAAGGAGTCTTTGGAAAAGCAGTTATTCCCTACAGATCCTGAATCAGCAGCTCTCAGCTGCAAAAATTCCCTATTCTTGATGTTTTGTTATCCTCAGGTCCCCTGAGCTGCAATTAAGTAATGACAACTCTTGGAACTTTGAAAAGGGATTTTAAAATTTGTGGTTTTATCTATCGATCTATCTATATGTTGCAGGAAGGGGGACCCCTTCCAGGGCCCGAAACTGGGCTCTTGTCTAACACTCAGAAATGAATTGTCCGAGGAGACACATGTGCTGACAAAGCAAGAGATTTTATTGGGAAAGTGCACCCGGGTGGAGAGCAGGAGGGTAAGGGAACCCAGGAGAACCGCTCTGCCGCGTGGCTCGCAGTCTTGGGTTTTATGGTGATGGGATTAGTTTCCGGGTAGTCTTTGGCCAATCATTTTAATTCAGAGTATTTCCTGGTGGCGCATGCATCACTCAGCCAAGATGGATGCTAGCGAGAGGGATTCTGGGAAGTGGACGGATAGGCAGTGTCTCCTCCCAACCTTTTCTGAACTCTTCCGGCTGGTGGTGGCTTACTAGTTCTGTATTCCTTATCAGGATCTCCTGTCATAAAACAACTCATGCAAATAGTTACTATGGTGCCTGGCCAGGGTGGGCGGTTTCAATCAGTGTGCTTCCCCTAACATATATATATATATATATATATATATATATATATATATATATATATTTGGGATGGAGTGGGAGGAGCAGAGATGGGGAATGATGAAGTGAATAATATTGACCTTATACCAAGAATACTTCATCAGGCATGATATAAACGAGCCCTCTCCACCACAGATTTAAGAACTCCGGAAGAAGGGACTTGAACAAAAATTGAGGCAGTAGATGAAGAAGAAATTTTCTTTTCAAAATATTTGTTAGAATCCTTTAAAAACACACATAGCCTTTTTCTGCTGGTAAAGTTAAAATATGTTTCTTATTGAAATGTATGTTCAGTTCAGTTCAGTTTCTCCGTGTGTTCAGTTCGTGTCCGACTCTCTGCAGCCCCATGAACTGCAACACGCCAGGCTTCCCTGTCCATCACCAACTCCCAGAGTCTACCCAAACTCATGTCCATTGAGTCGGTGATTCCATCTAACCATCTAATCCTGTCGTCCCCTTCTCCTCCTGCCTTCAATCTTTCCCAACATCAGGGTCTTTTCAAATGAGTCAGCTTTTCACATCAGGTGGCCAAAATATTGGCGTTTCAGCTTCAACATCAGTCCTTCCAGTGAACAACCAGGACTGATTTCCTTTAGGATGGACTGGTTGGATCTTCTTGCAGTCCAAGGGACTCTCAAGAGTTTTCTCCAACACCACAGTTCAAAAGCATCAATTCATCTGTGCTCAGCTTTCTTTATAGTCCAACTCTCACATCCATACATGCCCATGGAAAAACCATAGCCTTGACTAGATGGACCTTTGTTGACAAAATAATGTCTCTGCTTTTTAATATGCTGTCTAGGTTGGTCATAACTTTCCTTCCAAGGAGGAAGCATCTTTTAATTTCATGGCTGCAATCACCATCTGCAGTGATTTTGGAGGCAAAAAAATAGTCACCCACTGTTTCCACTGTTTCCCCATCTATTTGCCACGAAATGCATGTAGGAGTACAGAAAGCTATTATGACAAAAATAAAGTGATCCATAATCCTATACCAAGGGATGTCAATATTAATATTGAAGTGAACTTATTTCAGAAATGGGAGTGTGTATTATCTCTTTAAGTTCACACTTTATATACATAAAAATAACCAGATATAATGATGAGTATTTGAGTATATGTATAAATATATATCAAATATATACTTTTAAACTTGCTTAAATTATTCAAATACTCATTTTTTGCACATGTAGAGTGACTGTGTCCTAGTAAAATGATTAATTTTGCAAATTTAGTTTACTTGACAAAGAAAGGAAAGAGAAATCTAATGATGAATATTAAAACCTTTCATAAAACTTTTTTATATTGGTTTTATAATAATTATGAATATTATACTATAGTTAACACATTTCATTATTTAGTATCTTCCATTGAATAACTCATTTTCCCCATCCTTCAGCATTTATTTTGTTTAATATCTATTTCAACAGAATTCTATTTAAGTAGCTATTTTAAAAATATAAAAGAGATGTTATGTTTTCTAAAAGTCTACCTATGTAATTATTTTTCATTGTCATCAGTTCAATTCAGTTGCTCAGTCATGTCCAACTCTTTGCGATCCCTGTGAACCGCAGCACACCAGGCGCCCCTGTCCCTCACCAGCTCCCGGAGTCCACCCAAACCCATGTCCATCGAGTTGTTGATGCCTTCCAACCATCTCATCCTCTGTCGTCCCCTTTTCCTCCTGCTCTCAAGCTTTCCCAGCATCATACACACAAAAATAAATCTTCTGAGTTTTAAAATTTGTGAGTGAGACAGTTTGCCAATGTAAAAGTTCAGAAGGTGCTCTATTCTTTTAAGCATTAATATTTTATTTTTTATTAATGTTTTATTTATACATCAACTACTGAAGTATAGTTGATGAACTGTCAGGAAGCATTTAACAGGAGGCTTCCTGTGCACTGTTTTGGATCTGTCATGAATCCTCTGTTCCTTATTAATTCCTGATTTTTAAGAGGAAAGGCAAGCCTTTCCGGGGGCTGAGGAATCCAGGCATTTCCTTCGTTAGTTTCTCCATATGGTGATAAATAACTATTTACGACCCTCTTCCTTTTTATGAACCATATGGTAAAAGTGATTCTTTATGACTCTTTCTCTTTGATAAGGATCGCCTTATGTTTTGTAAGTCTGGAATTTTGATTTTTATCTTTGCTGAGAATAGCTACCTTGTGAGACAGTATATATGCCCACACCATGTTGAATAAAACACCTTGCTCCATCTGAGCTTGGGTCCCCGTCTTTCTTTCCTTCTTTCCTTCTCTCTCTCTCTCTTTCAGGCTAACTCCTTGGAGCGCGGAGGCCCGCTGAGCTCACGTTCTTGCACGGGCTTCTAAGACCCTCTCGAGAAGGCGCCCTGTGCCTTCACCCCCTAGAGAGGGCGCCTGGTGCCTCCGTGCAACAGCGCAAGCTCTGCAAAGTGGTTTATTGGCTCTTCACGTAAATCAGGGAATTATCTGCCTCTCTCTCTCTCTTTCTTACTGTCTTATCATCGACTCCGGACCACCAGGTTCCAGTCCATTAAAGGGCCAACAATGTACAATATTATGTAAGTTTCATATGTATAATATAGTGAGTCATGACTTTAAAGATTATACTCCATTTATAGTTACTCTAAAAACTGACTGTATTCTTGTTTTGTACAATATATCCTTGTAGCTATTTTATACATAATAGTTTGTACTTAACACCCTAGCCCTACATTGCCCATCCCCCTTTCCTCTCTTCACAGGTAGCCACTAGTTTGTTCTCTATATCTGTGATTCTGCTTCTTTTTAAAATTATATTCATTAATTTATTGTATTTTTTAGATTTCACATTTAAGTGATATCATATTTGTCTTTGCTGGATTTATGTCACTCAACATAATACCCTACAAGTCTAATTCATGTTGCTGCAAATGGCAAAATTTCATTTTTAAGGTTGATGCTTGGATGGCATCACCAGGTTGATGGACTTGAGTTTGAGCAAACTCTGGGAGTTGATAATGGACAGGGAAGCCTGGTGTGCTTCAGGCCATGGGGTCACAAAGAGTCGGACATGACTGAACAATTGAACTGAACTGTACATTCCGCTGTGTATGTGTGTATGTGTGTGTGTATACTACGTGTGTGTGTGTGTGTGTGTATATATACACACACATCATATCTTTTTTATCCACTCATCTGTGGAAGCAACTCATAGGTTGCTTCTATGTCTTAGCAATTGTAAATAATACTGCTATGAACACTGGGGTGAATACATCTTTTCAAATGAATGTTTTTACTATTTTTAAGATACATACCCAAAAATGGGCATGCTGGGTCATACGATGATTCCATTTTTAGTTTTTTGGGGAACCTCCATAATGCTGCAACAATTTACATTCCCATCAGTGGCTTGCACAGTTTCCAATCTCCACAACTTTGGCTATTTGTATTCTTTTTGATGATAGCCATTCTGATAGGGGTGAAGTGATGTCTCATTGTAGTTTTGACTTGCATTTCCCTTCTAGAATTATTGTTAAAGAATAAATCTAAGGACAACACCCTTTAAAAAGAAACTAATTCTTTTAAAGGAAAAATTGCAAAAAAAAAAAAAAAAAATAGTGGCAGCATTCTTTTTCCTGCTTCCCTCCCTTCTTCTCAAGTCTAAATTAACAGAAGACAACTGTGACATATTCAGTGTGGACTACTGGCTGTGAAAAATCAGTTGCTGATGATAACCCACAGGAGATACTAAATTTGCCTCGCCTAACCCAGCCCTGAACTTCCCTCCTTGAAGCTAAAACAGACAATATTTTCAAAAATGTAAGCAGCTTATTGTATCAGCCTGTGATATAGTCTAAATTTAAGGCTGATAAAATGTACTACCTTGTTATTTTGTAAAATCAGGAGGACTTTGAGTGACCTAATCACACATTCTCCTTCCCTCTGCTCCTGCAGAAATGTCCCCTAACCAAACAGGCCTCCTTACTAAAAGGACAAAATAAGATAAACCTATTTATCCCTGAAGAGTGGGTTTCAGCCCACCGAGTTATTCAAATACAGCAATCACATCCTCCTGTGGGGACCAGGGAGAACCCCACTCTATCGGTACTCCAACGTTTACCTTCCACAGACCCTAGTTCACTCTCTTCCCAAGTGTAACCCCTATGTCTCCTGTGTGGTGTTTGGTGTCCTCCTACCCTTGGCTGTGGCATATATGTCTTTCCTGGGTAAGGTATAGTGTGTTTGGCCATCCCACAACCCCTTGGGCAGGGATCCCTCCCTCATTAATGGGGTGAATAAACTGTGATTAAACATTGGTCACTCTTATAATTCAAAACCGTTTTCAGGATTGACCACCTATGAATCTTTTTTTGGTAATTTTAAATGGAATCTCATAATTCCCTCTGAATTCCTTTTGAATTATTTTTTCACGTCTTCTAATCTCCCCTCTGTTCTAAAGTTTTCCTTCACTTAAATTTTTATTGAGCAACTATTTTATACTAGACACTTATCAAGGTACTGATAAAATAGTAGTGAATAAGGCAAGACAAAAATCAACATGCTTATTGAGCTTTTATGCTAGAGAATATATAGTGTATGAGATAGCAGTGTGGATCATAGAGAAGGGAGATATGAGCTGAATGTGTTAGCTACAAGTTTGGAAAGTGAAAGTGAAGTCGCTCAGTCGTTTCTGACTCTTTGCGACCCTGTGGACTGTAGCCCACCAGGCTCCTCTGTCCATGGGATTCTCCAGGCAAGAATACTGGAGTGGGTTGCCATTTCCTTCTCCAGGGAATCTTCCTGATGCAGGGATCAAACCCAGGTCTCTCACATTGCAGGCAGATGCTTTAACCTCTGAGCCACCAGGGAAGCCCAGCTACAAGGTTAGTAGGGTGATGTTACAGCTCTGACCTGGAAAAGTGAAGGGAAAACCACATGGATATTCAAGGAAGAAGAGTTCCAGGCAGAGAGAATAGTATGTACAAAATACTGAAAGTGAAAGAATGTAACTTTTCATCTTGAGTACTTAAATGATTGGTTTGATCTCCATCAAAGCTATCTACATAGGTATGATCTTTTATCACTACTATTAGTTCTTTTTTTTCCTCCCCAAGTGTATGGATAGGTTCTTGACATGACAGAAAATTGTTAAGGCTAGGGAAATATTTTTCAGAGTAAATTAATTTTACCCTCTTTTCTCTCAGAACCTTCTCAAGGGGCAAATATGTATTTTATGCAGGCATTTTACACATTTTATATGCTCATTCATGGCTGTTCAAGAGAATACATGGTATTAATTGAATTAATGAGTAACTGTCTTTGCACAGATGCTTAATACATTTAATATAAAATATACAGACATGTAGGTTTGGCCCTGGAAAGTTTTGTACACTCATTTATGTGACAACTCTCCCACTCTAATACAGGGATTATGAAAAACTCTGATTTCAATCTAGTTAAATTCAGCTATTGACTTTGGAACTAAATTCAGTATGGTCAGAGATCTCTAAATAAGCTTAAGTATTTGAAATTACCTTAAATTCAAGTTTAATTTCTCCTGTGTGACTTTGGACCAGTCACTTAACCTGTAATACTTAGATTCTCATCTGAATACAGTAACTAATTTTACACTTTCTTGTTAAAATACAATAGTGCATGGGAAACAGATTATATAAACCAGCAAAAATAAATCTTGCGCTTATTACACTGTATACCTTATGCCTGTATAAATGTCCCACATTCACTCACCTCTGGAGAAAATTATGTAGAGCATAAAAGTGTGAGAGAGTAAAAGGATTTTATTATATATGTATTTTCAAGAGGAGAGAAAGGAAGATGTAAGTTTCACACCCGTATATTTTCTCAGTAAGTTGTTGATAGTTAAGGGCATGCTGGGATTTGGAACTATAATAGTGAGGAAAACAATTAGAAAACATGCTATAGGAAATTCAAAACAAATGAATTGCATAAAACAATTGAACTAAAAAAAAATCCTAGAAGGAGGTAAAGTGTTTAAGAAACTATTTTCTTGAATATAGGAAAAAAATCCTTGACAATCTGCCCAATAATAGAGTTCAAAATCAGAATATTCTATGAATGGTGGTTTTAAAGTCTTGCCTTGTAAATAGTGGTAGCATAAATGGAAATTAATTCTTGTGGTTTAACCTAAATTTGTCTATAATACAAAGTTGCTTGATGCAAAACTAACAGAGTAAAGGAAACTACAACCTTATAAGTTAGCATACCTAATGAAAGACAAATCAGTTAAAATGCCCATCAATTAAGTTAACTGTTATTTCATGCCAGTATAGTAGGTAATTAACATGCTATAACCTTACAGAAATTGCTTTTACTTCTGCCCATGCATCCTCACCCCAGTTTATGATCTCATTTATCTACACCTATGAGTGTCAAATTAGATTGTACTTGGGAACATATTTCTGTTTTTACTAAAATATACTTAACCCTGAAAAGATGTGGGGCTTGGCATTTAGATAACAATATAACATATGTTTTATTAGATACACTGAGTTTTTTTTTTTTCTGGGGTTTTCTTGACAATTTGCTGTTCTTTAAAGTTTTAGAAATCCCACTGTGTTCTACAGAATGGCATTTTTATTCTCTTGGATCATCTCTATCATTTGAGTTCATTAACTATCAGATATTTTTCTGACATTTTCTGTTTAGATTTAAATTAACTTTACCCACTGTCTTCCCAAAACTTATTTTTCTCTCACCAACATATATTCCTGACCTTAAAGAAAGGGTAGGTTTAATAGATAATCTCAGTTAAATTTGAATTTTAATTAAACAAAATAGATGTTTTTAAATTTAAGTATGTCCCAAATTTTTGTGGATTTATCAATTAAATTTTATTGTTCTTACCAAGTCTAGAAACTCTAAGAGAAATGAACAAAACTGAGATACAGTAACTATATAAGATACTTAAAACTTCAAATGAGAACACTGCTTATAATTTAATGTTAAAAAGATGTGCATGTGTACACTAATGTATTCCTTTTTTTTCTCACATATATTGTTATTGTTTAGTCACTCAGTCATGTCCATCTCTTTGCAACCCCACACGCTTTAGCTTACCAAGCTCCTTTGTCCATAAGATTCCCCAGGCGAGATTACTGGAGTCGGTTACCATTTCATTCTCCAGAGGATTTTCCCAAACCAGGGACTGAATCCAAGTCTCTTAGTTCTCCTGCATTGGCAGGCAGATTCTTTACCACTAGTGAGAGCTGGGAACTTCTCAACATATATATTTCTTGCAAGATTGAACCTCCAATAGGATGCTTTAATATTATATCATAAATAAAATTAGATTTTGCTATATTTTACTTTTGTAAAATTTTCTCTTTAGGAATGACTTGAAAGCAGTTGAAAACCATTAGTGTATATCATGATAAGTAAAGTAATATTTTATTGGAAGCCTTAAGAAGCCACATTTCTTCGTAGTGAAAACGAATTAATATTTCTAGAAAATGGCGCTTCCACTTTAGGTCATGTGAAATAGTAAAGGAAAACATCATTCCCACTAAAAAGAATCTTCTGTTGAGAGATATCAAAGAGCAATTAAAGCAACATGAGCTAGAAAGGCTAAAATTCTGGAGAGGTGAGGACCATGGAAAGATGAACTGAGTTTTATAGCTGGTTATCCATGGGTTCATTAATAAGTACAAGGAAGTCATAGTTTGAATTTAATTAAATACATAAGATTAGAAGCAGGGAATTCAAAGTTTGCCGGGTTAGATGGTTAATGCTGGAGAAGAGAAAACAGCAGAAATTTTGGTTATTACATGAAGCTAGAGAGACAAAAGTAGCAGTTTGTTAGCTTGTAGTATTGAGTTTTTTCCTCAAGACATTGCAGTTCTGAAACTAAGTTACACAGAAAATGCTAGGCAAAGAGCCTCTGGAAATTAAAGGATACTATTATACTTACTGTGTTCTACAAAACTATCATAGCTTTTTTATTAAAAAACATTATTTACTTGTCTGTGCCGGGTCTTGTGGCATGCATGATCTTCGATCTTTGTTTACACATGTGGGATCTTTAGTTGCAGCATACATGATCTGTTTAATTGTAGCAAGAGGCTAGTACTTTGTATTGCCTAGTAAATACTTCCTCTATTTTCTCTTAACTCCTCTGAATCATTTGAAATCAAGCTACAAAAAATGGTGCTTATCATTTTCAAATGAAAGTTAAAGTTACTTAGTTGTGTCTGACTCTTTGAGAGCCCATGGACTACAGCCCACCAGGCTCCTGTCCATGGAATTCTCCAGGCAAGAATACTGGAGTGGGTTGTCATTTCTCCTCCAGGGGATCTTCCCAACCCAGGGATCATAGCTGGGTCTTTTGCATTGCAGTCAGATTCTTTACCGCCTGAGCCACCAGGGAAGCCCATTATTTTCAAATACTTCAGTATTATTTTGTGTATAAGGATGTGGTGATTTAGTCACTCAGTCATGTCTGACTCTTTGACCCCATGGACTGTAGCCCATCAGGCTCCTCTGTCCATGGGATTATCCCAGCAAGAATACAGGAGTGGGTTGCCATTTCCTTCTCCAATGAATAAGGATATTGTTCTATATAACCATAATACAACCACCAAAATCTGGATGTGAATATTGATATATTGCTATCATCCAATCAAGAAAAATTCCATCCTAAAGGTATTTGGTAAGGCCATAAAAGATAGCTGACCATACTGAGTTGGAGGGGAGCGTGGTTTGCAGATTGCTGTGTTAAAATCTGAGAAGACTGAAAAAGAGATTATCAGCAGTAACAAAGCCTAATGCAGGGCAGCAAAAGCCAAAGTGAAGAAAGTTGTATCCAATTGGAGACACAGCCTGGTGTACGGAGGTCAGAGATTGAGTATATTAAGAACATCTTTTGCATGAGAGGGTAGCCTGGCTGAAGATGTCATGGTCAGACAGAGCAAATGATGTACCCATAAGGGGCTAAGGGTAGGGACAGGCTCTTATAAGTGGTTGAGGTGAAAAGGATATCCGTGTGATGGAGAGTGGACTGTTGCAGGGTGAAGGCAGAGCAGGGTAAAAGGAATCTCCATGGGGCCAGATATCAGAGTTCAAGTGGTGTAAGGAAGATGCCCCCAGAGATCAAAAGCCTAGGATGGCATGTTGGCATTGTGGTTTATTTACAGTTTGGCTCAAATCATGTGAAATTTGAGTGAGTTTGAACCTCTTTTTTTTTTAACTTTGATAATCTGTGGTTTGTTTCTTTAGATTTATTTCAGTTGTTGTAGGGTAGATATTTTGGTAAATCAGTAGTTAGGTACTTATTTTTGCAAGGCAGATTATGAATTTTCTGTACTTTATAATCTAACTAGTTTTTAGTCATTTTGAGGAAGTCTTATACAATCATTTTGAAAAGTATATATTATATATTTCTGTGATAAAAGGTTTATATGATTGATATAAAATCAATTGATACTTTGAAAATTTGACATAAGTAATAAGAACTTGAGAGTGTAGACTCATAATTATGTTACTCAGATAGTATCCAAAATGGATTCCAGATTGAAGTTCTTATATGAGGTATATAAATAACATATGTCCATGTGTAAAATTGATCAAAACTATCTACTTCTTGTTTTCATTTTGGGGTACCTTTACATTTAATAATTAACATTTGAAGGTACTAAATATGATAAACTAGGAGAAAACAGATGATCAAAGTCATCATATTTATAGAATGCAATGTGTAAATTCACTTCATCTCTTCAGTGTAGATACAGAAAAAAAAAATTTTAAGGCTTTAAAAAAAAAAAAAACTAGTGTCTGGTAACCAATGTATGTTTTCTCATTTACTTCTTTTTGACTATGTGGGCATTTCAGATAATCAATGCCAACTCTTAGAAAATTAATGTGGTGCATTAATTAACTGAGCTAATTCAGAATAGTGGATTACAGATGGCCTTATCAATGCATCTAAATCTTCAAAAGCTTGACAATTAAAAAGAAATATGTGATACTTTCAGTATTTTCAGTTAGATGAAAATGGCACTTGTGTATCTTTCCTTAATATAAAAGATGAATATTTCCTAAGCAGTGAGAAAATTAAGAATAAAAGTATAAAATGCTTGGAAATGTTTATAAAGTTTATAAGCATATAAAGTTTATAGTTTATAAAGAACTATTCATATGGCATTATTCATACTTCAAATGCCAACTCTGTATCTATGCACAGTTAATCATAACATATACTAAGAAAAAACAAAGTCAAGGAAATGATTACTAAAGTGACAGATTCCTTTAAAAATGAGAATATAACAAAATAACAATGGCTCACATTTTGCCAGGGAAGGAGCAACATGAGAGATGGAAACAAGGAACCCAGTGGGTCTCCATGGACATAATTTCTATTACCATCTAAATATGAGTTTATAGACCAAGAAGACAATGGGGTGAGTTAACATGAAGTGATTTAAAAAAGCACATACAACTTACATTTATATCATCCATAGAAAGAATCATAAGCCCAGAATCAAAAAGTATGCAAAGTATAGCAAAGGCTATAAAGATGTGTGGGGCATGGGAAAAAGTTCTCATCTCTGTATAACTGAAGTCTTAGAAGGAGAATAGAGAGATGAGAAGACAAATATTTATTAAAACATTGGTTAAAGATTTTCAAATGCTGATTGCATACATCAAACTATGGATTCAATCAATTATTTAAACTTCAAAAAGGACAAATATAAAGGAATTCACATATAGGCTTTATCATAGTCAAACTGCTCATAGAGACAAAAATAAAAGTTTGAAAACTATTGGAGAAAATTCATCATTAGTTTCAATAGTGCTGGAAAACAAATCTGCTAGCCTAGAATCCTATACTGGCAAATATATTTTTCTTAAATAAAGGTAAAATAACAACATTTTCAGAATAAATGAAAACCAAGGAACAGGTGTGTAATAAGGGACTATTAGAGTTCTGGCAGAAGAAAACTGATCCCAGATGAATCCATAGAAAATATTTGAAAGAACAGCAAAGGAAGGATGGAATAACATCCTTCTTTTTAAGAAAATGGTGATAAAGTCTTAAGGAGTCTAAGACATATGTGGAAATAGAATATATGGTAATTGATTAGGGGTTTCCTAAGACTCAGTTCAGTTCAATCGCACTGACGTGTCCGACCTTTTGTGACCCCATGGACTGCAGCATGCCAGGCTTCCCTGTCCATCACCAACTCCCGGAGCTTGCTCAAACTCATGTCCATCGAGTCAGTGATGCCATCTCATCCTCTGTTGTCCCTTTCTCCTCTTGTCTTCAATCTTTCCCAGCATAGGGGTCTTTTCCAATGAGTCTGTTCTTCACAACAGGTGGCCAAAGTGTAGGAGTTACAGCTTCAGCATCAATTCTTGAATATTCAGGATTGATTTCCTTTAGGATTGACTGGTTTGATCTCCTTGCAGTCCAAGAGACACTCAAGAGTCTTCTCCAACACCACAGTTCAAAATCATCTGTTCTTTGGTGCTCAGCTTTCTTTATAGTCCAATTCTCACATACATACATAACTACTGGGAAAACAATAGCTTTGACTAGATAGATCATGGTTGGCAAGGGTAATGTCTCTGCTTTTTAATATGCTGTCTAGGTTAGTCATAGCTTTCCTCCCAAGAAGCAAGCATCTTTTGATTTCAGGGCTGCTCTCACCATCTGCAGTGATTTTGGAGCCCAAGAAAATAGTCTCTTACTGTTTCCACTGTTTGCCCATCTATCTGCCATGAAATGATGGGACTGGGTGCCATGATCTTCATTTTTTGAATGTTCAGTTTTAAGACAGCTTTTTCACTCTCCTCTTTCACTTTCATCAAGAAACTCTTCAGTTACCTTTCACTTTCTGCCATAAGGGTGGTATCATGTGCATATCTGAGGTTATTGATATTTCTTCTGATAATCTTGATTCCAGTTCATGCTTCATCCAACCCAGCACTTTGCTTGATGTACTCTGCATGTAAGTTAAATAAGCTAAGTGACAATATACTGCCTTGATGTACTGCTTTCCCAATTTGGAACCAGTCCACTGTTTCATGTTCAGTCCTAACTCTTGTTTCATGACCTGCACAGATTTCTCAGGAGGCAGGTCAGGTGGTGTGGTATTCTCCATCTTTTTCAGAATTAACCACAGTTTGTTGTGGTCCAAACAGTCAATAATGCTCAAGTAGATGTTCTTCTGGAACTCTCACTTTTTCGATAATCCAACAGATGTTGGCAATTTGATCTCTGGTTCCTCTGCCTTTTCTAAATCCAGCTTGAACATTTGGAAATTCTGTGTTCATGTATTGTTGAATCCTGGCTTTGAGAATTTTGAGCATTACTTTGTTAGTGTTTGAGGTGACTCTAATTATGCAGTAGTTTGAACATTCTTTGGCATTGTCTTTTTTGGGGATTGGAATAAAAATTGACCTTTTCCAGTCCTGTGGCCACTGCTGAGCTTTCCAAATTTGCTTGCATATTGAGTGTAGCACTGTAACAGCATCATCTTTTAGGATTTGAAATAGCTCAGCTGGAATTCCATCACCTCCATTAGCTTTGTTCGTAGTGATGTTTCCTAAGGCCCACTTCCCTTTGCATTCCAGGATGTCTGGCTCTAGGTGAGTGATCACATCTTCATGGTTATCTGGGTCATGAAGATCTTTTTTATATAGTTCTTCTGTGTATTCTTGTCACCTCTTCTTAATACCTCTGCTTCTGTTAGGTTACTCCAGGTATTTCTTGACTTCCTACATTGGCATTCTAGTCCTCTGTGATGAAAAGGACATCTCGTGTATATGTGTTAGTTCTAGAAGGTCATGTAGGTCTTTATAGAACTGTTCAACTTCAGCTTCCTCAGCACAGTGGTTGGGGCATTGAATCGGAATACTGTGGTATTGAATGGTTTGCCTTGGAAATGAACAGAGATCATTCTGTTGTTTTTGAGATTGCACCTGAGTACTGCATTTCAGACTCTTTTGTTGACTATGAGGAATACTCCATTTCTTCTAAAGGATTCCTAAGACTACCCACATCTATAATAAGTCACTAGAAGTATTCATAGTCTCAGCATAGTTGGCCCTGTCGCTCAGGTTTTTTTCAGAAACACAGCAGCATAGTGACATAGTGGCATAGTACATAGTAACATCAGATACCCAGCTGGTTCAGCAAGGGAAAAAGATAAGCAGAGTATGGAGCAATCCATGTGCAGGCATCCTACACTCTCTTCCTGACATGGGAAATCACACAGGGTATCCCAACCCTGTAGCAACTAAAATACAGCTTCATAGTGCAGTGCTTCTGCCCAGAGAGGTCCACCTGAGTCTCGGAGTTTACGCTTTTTTATTGGGAACTTTTCATGTGGGCGTGCTTTGCTCAACTACTAGACTCTCAGAAAAGGAGCAGATGTTCACTATAAATCACACTGTAGCACAGAGAAACAACCTATCTGTTAGGAAGCATTTCAGAATCTGTTTCCAGATGCAGTCAAGCAGGCCCTTCCAAAGACAGCAGCTTCAGGCCTGCTTTGTTTAGTATTTTCTGCATAGTAACAGTAGCCCCTTAAATAGGAAAGGGAAGGTAAGTTAAATTTTTAAAGCATTCTTTCATTGTTCAGAAGGTGATAAATATTTTTTTTCTTGTTATCACTGGAGTATTAACTAAAGGAAAAAGTAGGGATTGTGACACTCAAGATAAGTGAAGTGAAATAGTATGAAAATACCTGGCTGATTAATAGAAGGAAAGAAGTAAGAAATCAAAGGAAAAAGCTAGTGCTGTAAATAGGTAACGCAGAACAAGTTACCACATACTGATACCACATACTGATGTAATAGTCCACCATAAAACAGATTGCCAGACTGGGAAAATAAATACAAAGACAAACTAAAACCCAACTATGATGCTTATAAGAGATAACACTTTAAATACAAAGATGTGGAAAACTTGAAAGCAAAGGAATGGAAAAATTATGCCGTATAAACATACCACCAAAAATCTAGTGATAAAATCAGACGACAGGATGCATCCAACAAGAATAAATAGCAGTTCTAATTTGTATACATCAAACACTGTATAAAAAACACAATAGACACATAATATTAAAATAGTATTTGTGGTTGCAAATGCCAAAGGACAAATTTAATGAACTATTTTTAACACTTCTACATTGAAATCTAGAAACCATGATTGAGGAAAATTTTAATAAGACCTAAGTAGATAAAGGAAAATACCATGTATATTGACATGAAGCATATTATTGTAAAAATGTGTTTCCCACAATTTATAGATTCACAGCAAGCTCAATAAAGATTCTGAAACCAAAGCAATCTCTAGAGGAACAAATCTGGAAGATTATACTATCAGATATCAATCTCAGAAAATTATATTAATCAAAACTGTTGTACAGCTGTAGAAAATAAAAAGACCAATAAAAGTATTAACAAAGAAACTGGCTGCATATATGTCATCATCTGATTTGGGCAGTGAATGGGGAAAAGAATGGTCTTTTCTATTAATTATGCTTGGTCACGTGATTGGGAGAGGCATATGAAAGCTTTCCGGGTTGCTGTAAACATTTTTCACTTGATCTAGATCATGGTTATACAAATGTAGACATATGTAAAGACTCAGCTAGCTGTTCTCCTAAGATCTATATACTTAAAGAATGAAGGAGTGTTTCATGAATTCCATAGCAGTAGTTAATATCAGTTAACAAGGCAGGGGTGTATTTTATGTGGAGTGATTCCAGCAGCAGAGAAAGATCCAGAGGTTAAAACTCATACTGAGCCTCTGCACTGGGTGACAAGTAATGAACTCACTGGGCCCAGTGGAGAGCTAGCCTCCCACAAGCAATTGGATGGAAAGAAACTAACTGCTTCCCTGGTGGCTCAGAGGTTAAAGCATCTGCCTGCAATGCGGGAGACCTGGGTTCGATCCCTGGGTCAGGAAAATCCCCTGGAGAAGGAACTGGCAACCCACTCCAGTATTCTTGCCTGGAGAATCCCATGGACGGAGAAGCCTGGTTGGGCTACAGTCCACGGGCTCACAAAGAGCCGGACACGACTGAGCGACTTCACTTTCAAACTAACAATGGAAGGTGAATATGTGTTGGAGAAATGGCGTACAAACAAATTTCAAGACAAGAGTACTAAAGTTTTCTCTTAGTAAGAATTATGCTATGAAAACTTTGGAAACACAATATTTGGGACCCATCTTGTGGGGAAAAGTTTTGTCATGAGAGTTAATGATCAAATGAGTGGAGGTCTGACAAAGTGTCAGAAAGCAACTCTGAACATGTAGAAGGTTTAGGAGCACAGAAAACTCAGATGATATGGAGAGCATAAGCCCAAGTATTAAAACTGAAATCCTAGCGTGGTATGTGAATAGCAGAACCTATTTCCACAACCAGATGTTTTAGGAAAAATTAAGAAAAACTGAAATAGGCAAATGAGATTATTGTTTGGTATCTCTAGGGCAGCACTACTTTACTGCCACTTTCCATTGTCTTAAAATACTTTGTTGTTGTACAGTGGCTCAGTCGTGTCCGACTCTGTGACCCATGGACTGTAGCACGCCAGGTTTCCCTGCCCTTCACCAAATCCCGGAGCTTGTTCAAACTCATATCCATTGAGTCAGTGATGTCATCCATCCTTCTCATCCTCTCTCATCACCTTCTCTACCTCCTTTCAATCTTTCCCATCCTCAGGGTCTTTTCTAATGAGTTGGATCTTCATACCAGGTGGCCAAAATATTGGAAGTTCAGTATCAGCATCAGTCCTTCCAACGAATATTCAGAATTGATTTCCTTTAGGATTGACTGGTTGGATCTCCTTGCAGTCCAAGGGACTCTCAAGGATCTTCTCCAGCACCATAGTTCAAAAGCATCAATTCTTTGGTGCTAAGACTTCTTTATGATCCAGCTCTCCACATCCATAATGACTGCTGGAAAAGTCATAACTTTGACTGTATGGACATTTGTCGGCCCAGTAATGTCTCTGCTTTTTAATATGCTGTCTAAGTTGGTCATAACATTTCTTCCAAGAAACAAGTGTCTTTTAATTTCAAGGTTACAGTCACCATCTGCTGTGATTTTGGAGCGCAAGAAAATAAAGTCTCTCATTGTTTCTCCATCTATTTGCTATGAAATGATGGGACCAGATGCTGTGATCTTAGTTTTCTGAATGTTGAGTTTTAAGCCAGCTTTTTTACTCTCCTCTTTCACCTTCATTAAGAGGCTGTTTAGTTCCTCTTTGCTTTCTGCCATAAGGGTGGTGTCATCTATGAAGGTTATTGATATTTCTCCCAGCAACCTTGATTCCAGCTTGTGTTTCATCAAGCCCAGAATTTCTCATGATGTACTCTTCATATAAGTTAAATAAGCAGGATGACAATATACAGCCTTGACATACTCCTTTCCCAATTCGAAACCAGTCCATTTTTCCATGTCTGGTTCTAACCGTTGCTTCTAGACCTGTGTACATGTTTCTCAGGAGCCAGGTAAGGTAATCTGGTATTCCCATTTCTTTCAGAATTTTCCAAAGTTTGTTGTGATCCATATGGTCAAAGGCTTTGACATAGTCAATAAAGCAGATGTTTTTCTGGAACTCTTGTTTTTTCTATGATTCAACGGATGTTGGTGATTTGATGTCTGGTTCCTCTGCCTTTCTAAATCCAGATTGAATATCTGGAAGTTCTCAGTTCACATACTGCTGAAGCCTAGTTTGGAGAGTTTTGAGCATTTCTTTGCTAGTGTGTGGAATGAGTGTAACTGTGTAGTAGTTTGAACATTCTATGGCATTGCTTTTCTTTGGCATTGGAATGAAAACTGACTTTTTCCAGTCCCGTGGCCACTGCTGAGCTTTCCCGATTTGCTGGCATATTGAGTGCAGCACTTTCACAGCATCATCTTTTAGGATTTGAAATAGCTCAGCTGGAATTCCATCACCTCCACTAGCTTTGTTCGTAGTGATGCTTCTTAATGTCCACCTAACTTTGCATTCAAGGATGTCTGGCTTTAGGTGAGTGATCACACCATCGTGATTATCTGGGTCATGAAGATCTTTTTTGTACAGTTCTTTTGTGTATTCTTGCCATCTCTTCTTAATATCTTCTGCTTCTGTTAGGTCCATACCATTTCTGTCCTTTATTGTGCCCATCTTTGCATGAAATATTCCCTCAGTATCTCTAATTTTCTTGAAGAGATCTCTAGTCTTTCCCATTCTATTATTTTCCTCTATTTCTTTGCACTGATCACTGAGGAAGGCTTTCTTATCTCTTATTGCTATTCTTTGGAAATCTGCATTCAGATGTGTATATTTTTTCTTTTCTCCTTTGCCTATCACTTCTCTTCTTTTTTTAGTTATTTGTAAGGCCTCCTCAGATAACCATTTTGCCTTTTGTTTTTCTTTTCCTTGGGAATAGTTTTGATCACAGCCTCCTGTACAATGCTATAAGCCTCTGTCCATAGTTCTTCAGGCACTTTATCAGATCTAATCCCTTGAATCTATTTGTCACTTCCACTGTATAATCATAAGGTATTTGATTTAGGTCATACCTGAATGGCCAGGTGGTGTTCCCTACTTCTTCAATTTAAGTCTGACTTTTGCAGTGAGGATTTCATGATCTGAGCCACACTTGATTTTCAGTCTTGTTTATGCTGACTGTATAGAGTTTCTCCATCTTTGGCTACAAAGAATATAATCATTCTGACTTTGGTATTGACCATCTGGTGATGGTCATCACATGTAGAGTCATCTCTTGTGTTGTTGGAAGAGGGTGTTTGCTATGACCAGTGCATTGTCTTGGAAAAACTCTTTTAGCCTTTGCCCTGCTTCATTTTATACTCCAAGGCCAAACTTGCCTGTTACTCCAGGTATTTCTTGACTTCCTACTTTGGCATTCCAGTCCTCTGTGATGAAAAGAACATCTGTGTGTGTGTGTGTGTGTGTGTGTGTGTGTGTGTGTGTGTGTGTGTGTGTGTGTGTGTGTGTGTGTGTGTGTGTGTGTGTGTGTGTGTGTGTGTGTGTGTCTAGGTCTTCATAGAACCGTTCAACTTCAGCTTCTTCAGCATAGTGGTTGGGGCATTGGCTTTGATTACTGTGTTATTGAATGGATTGCGTTGGAAATGAACAGAGACCATTCTGTTGTTTTTGAGATTGCACCCAAGTACTGCATTTCAGACTCTCTTGTTGACTATGAGGAATACTCCATTTCTTATAAGGGATTCTTTCCCACAGTAGTAGATATAATGATCATCTGAATTAAATTCACTCATTCCAGTCCATTTTAGTTCACTGATTCCTAAAATGTCAACGATCATTCTTGCTATCTCCTGTTTGACTGCTTCAAATTTACCTAGATTCATGGACCTAACATTCCAGGTTCCTGTATAATGTTGTTCTTTACAGCGTCAGACTTTACTTTCACCACCAGACACATCCACAACTGGGTGTTGTTTCCACTTTGGCTCAGCCTCTTCCTTCCTTCTGGAGCTATTTTTCTGCTCTTCTCCAGTAGCATATTAGGCACCTGATGACCTGAGGAGTTCATCTTTCAGTGCCTATCTTTTTGTCTTTTCATACTGCTCATGGGGTTCTCAAGGCAAGAATGCTGAAGTGGTTTGATATTCCCTTCTCCAGTGAACCACGTATTGTCAGAACTCTCCACCATGACCTGCCCATCTTGGGTGGCTCTATATGGCATGGTTCATAGTTTCATTGAGTTAGATAAGTGATCCATGTGATCAGTTTGGACAGCTCTTTGGTTATTTGGTTAAAATACTTTATAAGATGATAACTGTAGAAAATAAGATATTCTTTTCTATAAAAGTACTTGCATTTTACTGTATACAAGTTAATTGTGATTGTTCATTTGTGGATATTGTCCTGTTTTGAATCTAGTTGAAAATTCATTTCAGTTTTCATGATTAATTATTTTATGTGCATTCATAGAATTCTCCATTAAGTCAATATTAATGTTATATAAAATTTTGATATGTGTTCATTTCCTACTTGCGTGCACGTCATGATACCTTTTGTAAGAAAGTATTCCTCAGTAGGTCGAAGATAAAGCTCTCAGACTGTGAATAGTCTCTATTAAAATGGTGCTTTGAACTTCTGAGGTTAAAATGTCAGTTTAAAGATCTGTCTGCTCTCTTATACTTCTTCCTATCATATGACATGGTGCGGCAGCTATGGAAAACAGCACTAATATTGCTCAAAAACATTTAAAATAGGGTTACTGTATGATATAGAAACTCTACTGGGCATAGAGCCAGAAGAATGGAAGGGAAATGTGGAATTCTTGTTCTAAGGACAGAGAATTTCATTTATATTAGGTGAAATAAATCCTAGAGGTTTGCTGTATGATGTAGTACGTATTGTTAACAATGTGTGGCATTTTGAGTTTCAAAATTTGTTAAATGGATAGAGTTCATGTTATGTTTTTGACATGCATACAGACATCAAACAAAGGAACACAAGGAAACTTCGGGAGGTGTTGGATATGTTTAATCCCCTGATTGTGGTGATGATACCATGGGTATTTGCATATACCCAAACTTATCAAATTGTACACACTAAATGTGTCAGTTCTTTGTGTATCAATTATACCCTAACAAAGCTGTTAAAAATATAACATGGAAAATAATATGCTTATTTCTAATAAATTTATATTAAATCAAAGAAAAACTGTCTAAAAACATCTATGTAGAAAACAAACACATTGAAAAATAAGACCTAAACGTTCTTCAGATACAGCATAGCCATTGTTTAAATGATTCTTTATTGTAAAGCTGTCAATTTACTGAAAATTTATCAATAATTTCAATGCAATTCAACTGATAATTCCAATGTTTTTCATTTTGAATAATTTTATATATGTTCTATAGAAACTGACAAGCTGATTCTAGTTCATAGTGAAATGCAAGTGCCAAATATAGGCATGCCACTTTTGAAAGAAAATTAAAGTGGAAACTTGTATTGCATATCAAGTCTCTTTGTACAGTCTCAATAATTAAGACTGTGGTATTGGGCCAAAATACATTAACGAAACAGAATTAGAGGGCTCATAAAAAGATGTAGGTGTATATGGTCACTTGATAAATGATCAAGTGTAAGTTAACCAGTTAACCTGTGAAATAATGCCCAACTCTATTAGTAAAGAGGGAAATGTACTTAGTCTTTTTTTTTTTTTTTTTTAGTTTTTTTTTTTTTTCCTAGTCTTCTTATAAGTGGAAAAATCCAGTCAGCTTCCTTAAAACCTGTATTGTCTGCCCTCCTGGTTACTTATGGCTTACGGATACCTATGCTGTGCAGTGGGTTTTAGTTGCATCACTGTTAACAACACTGTTAACAAACTGGATGCTTACCCACCCCCTCGTAATCCCAATTTCAGTTTTGTGAGATTTGTATTGTTTACATTGTATTATCAGTAGTACAATATGAAATAAATAAGAACAATAAGTATATAACTGTCTATTATGTTGCACTTACATGATTTATTTTGGATGTTTCACTAAGATCATTTTGCATTTTTTTTCCATTTATTTTTATTAGTTGGAGGCTAATTACTTTACAATATTGTAGTGGGTTCTGTCATACATTGACATGAATCAGCCATGGAGTTACATGTATTCCCCATCCCGATCCCCCCTCGACCTCCCTCTCTACCCAGTCCCTCTGGGTCTTCCCAGTGCACCAGGCCCGAGCTCTTGTCTCATGCATCCAACCTGGGCTGGTGATCTGTTTCATCATTTTGCATTTTTAAATTCCTCTTAATCTTTTGTCAAAGGATAAAAATTCTAGGTTCAACATGTAAATCCATGGCTGATTCATGTCAATGTATGGCAAAAACCACTACAATATTGTAAAGTAATTAGCCTCCAACTAATAAAAATAAATGGAAAAAAAAATTCTAGGTTCATGAACTTTGCACATTTGTCCTTCAGTTATAATCTGTGACTAATTTGCTGACAAAATAACTAAAATTTGGAAATATATATTTAAATAAATATTTTTTAAATATTTAAATAAATAAATATTAGTTGCATTTTTATGTGTCACTTTACCAAAAATAAGCTTCTGACAGTTTAGTCTGTTGAGCTCTCTATTAACTAAATTTATCTTATAGACATATATGGAATTCACCAGAGTTCAAGTGGACCTACCATCAGGATGAATGTCCTCACATTTTGAATAGTGGTAGGGCTGAAAATTATTAATGTTGGACACTCTCTTATGATAACAAAGTGTTAAAACACACACTTTAGAAGATATTTGAATTATTATGTCTTGATTTATATATTTCTTCAACAATTAATTTTGTATATTTTCCAGTAGAAAAAAAATAGCAAAAAGAAAAAAAAAGCATTTCCTATGTTTTTTTAAAAAAATTATTTGTCAAAATTCAACAACAAAGATATTCTATTTCCACTTGTGCCATTTTCAAATACTGGGGTCAGAGAAGGAGGCATTTCATAATATTAGGTTTATAAGAATTTGACTTCACAAAATAATTTCCAAAGTGGGCATTTTTTTCCATTTGAGAATTAATTTTTTTATAGTGTCTTGTAGGAATTGTTTTTATTCATAGATTAAAACTATCAATTTTACATAATTTTGGATTTCCATGTTCTTTATTCACCAGAATCTATTTCACCTCAGTGTTTGTACTGGTCTCAGACAAGTAAGAATTCTATATTTAAAGGAATTCTATATTTATTCTATCTATTATCTATTCTATCTACTAAAATAGCCTATTATAGAGATTTATTAAAAGTTATTTATTCAAAAAATCTTAGGTTATTTACTTAACATTACTTATTAAATGATTTTCTAATTATATTTTCTCTAAATTTGCAAAGTAATGTCTGCACTAAAGTGGATTTTACATTAATCTTTTTGATCACTTGATTATCTCAGGTTAGAACAGTTAATAAGTGAGTGCTTTTACAGATGTTTTAAAGCTCAATTGACTCACCTTAATGATATTAGTTTTGTTTCTGGAATTCTATTGTTTCATTTTTTATCTTTCTTTGTGACTACTTTACATTTCAAAAAGTGTACCTAATGGAAGTAATTAGACAATCCATTACAACACCATCTGCTGTGCCTCAAAGTCATGTTTTATTGTGGCTCACTGACAAAAATTTCCTGTAACTGACATGTTCTCTTTTGATAAAGTCATGATCTGAAAATGGCAAATTACCCGACATAAAATTGTGTAAAGCACATCATAGCTTAACACATTTATTTCTCTTCCTACTATGTTACTATTTTTTATCTAATTGAAATTTATTTTGCTGATTATATAAGGGTTTGGGAGGGGTTTTTTAATTTAAATATCAATGATTTAAGCAAATGAAACATTCAAGATTTGATTTAAAATTTATGTTATTTGAGATGTTTTATTTATAATATCTATGCTTGTCATTTCTTACAGCTGAGATTTCTTTATCAATTAAAAAAAGTTTTGTTTCCTAAACATTTTTCCTTCAAGTTAATGAACTTATCTTTATAGTTATATTTTAAATATGATTGCATGATTTTATTAAATACTTTCATTCTTTCAATTTGAAACTTAAAATATGAAAATAAATTTGATAAAGAATCAATAGTTCCATTTCTGGTTTCTCAGTAAGACAAAAAATTAGATAAAGCTACTCAAATATGGAAATGAACAAAAGTAAGAATGAAGTGTGTGAATCTGAATAATAATATTAAAATGTTGGAAGAAGCTGCTGGGAGAGAGAATATTCTTTGTCTTCTACTCCTTTGTTGGTTTTTGTTGTTTTAATTGAGCATTTTGTGTGATTTCATTTCTCTCCCATTTTAGTATTTCCATTATACTTCCTGTTTAGTGGTTGCCTCCCATTTTGCAATATACATTTACAACTAATATAAGTCTACTTTTCAATAATATGATACAGTTAGCTTTTTGTATCCACTGGTTCTGCATCTAAGGATTATATTTGGGAAAAAATCCAGAAAGTTTCAAAATACAAAAATGGAACTTGCTATGGGCCAGCAACAATTTACATGGCATTTATACTGTATTAGGTCTTCTAAGTAGTCAGAGAAAATTTAAAGGGTGCAGGAGGATTTTAACAGGTTAGATGCAAATATGGTATAATTTTATGTAAGGGATTTGAGCATTCCCAAATGTTGGCATCATCAGAGGGTCTCAAACCAATCACCTATGTATATAGAGGGAAGAAAGTATGTACCACATCACAGGCGGTATAAGTGCCTTATAGTAACAAAATTCTTATGTTTCCTCCCAGTCCTTGTCATCATAGTTGTAATTTATTTTACTTATACCCAAGCATACATAAGTATACATTATATAAATATGTATACATAAGGACTCTCTGGGTGGCTCAGTGGTAAAGAATCTGCCCTGCAATGTGGGAGACCTGGGTTTGATCCCTGGGTTGGGAAGATCCCTGGAGGAGGGCAGGGCAACCCACTCCAGTATTCTTGTCTGGGGAATTCCACGCACAGAGTTTGGCAGGCTACAGTCCATAGGGTCACAAAGAGTCAGAGATGACTGAAATGACTGAGTTTGCATGTATATACATGTATAAGCATGCATGGGCTTGCCTCATAGCTCAGTTGGTAGAGAATCTGCCTGCAATGTAGGAGACCTGGCTTTGACTCCTGGGTTGGGAAGATCCCCTGGAATCAGACATGACTGAGATGATTGAGCTTGCGTATATATACATGTATAAGCATACATGGGCTTCCCTCATATTTCAGTCGGTACAGAATCCACCCCGCAGTGGGAGAGACCTGGACTTGATCCATGGATTGGGAAGATCCCCTGGAGGAGGGCAGGGCAACCCACTCCAGTATTCTTGCCTGGAGTATCCCATGGACACAGGATCCTGGCAGTTTACAGTCTGTGGGGTCACAAGAGTCAGATGCGACTTAGCGAGTAAACCACCACCAAAGACAGAAGCATACATAATCGAATACTTTGCTAACTCCTTTTGAACAAACTGTCATCTGCTAGATCAATTAAGAAAAAGAAAAATAAAAGTTCTTTTATCTTCACTTATTCCTTCTTCTATACTCTTCCTTTTTTTTTTTTTTTGGTAGATTTCAAGTCTAACGTGTATTATTTTCTATCCCTACAAAGGACTTCTTATAACATTTCTTATAAGGCAGGCCTACTAGCAATGAATGCTTTCAATTTTTGTTTGTTCAAGCAAATCTTAATCTTTTCCTTCACATTTGAAGGACAATTTCACAGGTTACAAAATTGGTATCATAGGTTGGTTACAGGTTGGTGTTTTTATCTCTCAACACTTTAAATATTTTACTCCTCTCTCTTTTTGCTTGCAGGATTTCTGAGAAGTCAGACATAATTCTCATCTTTGAACTTCCAAATGTAAGGTGATATTTTGATTTTATTTTTTTCAGTATTTATTTCATCTTCTATTTTCTGTAGTTTGACAATGATATGTGCGGCTATAGTTTGTTTTTGCCATTTTTACTGCTTGGTGTTCTCTGAGTTTCCTGAAGGCACTCAATCAGCATTTCTTTTTTTTTCCCCCTTGCCTAATTGCTAGAGTTAGGACTTCCAGTACAAAGTTGAGCAAGAGTGGTGAGAGTGGGCATTCTTGTCTTGTTTCTGATTTTAGAGGAAAATCTTTCAGCTTTTCACTATTACATGTGATTTTACCTGTGGGTTTATCATGTATGGCCTTTATTATGTTGAGTTGTGTTCTGTACCTAATTTGTTGATAACATTTCTTTATGAAAGATGTTGAATTTTCTCAAATGCTTTTTCTGCATCTATGGAAATGGTCCAATGATTTTTATCCTTCCTTTTGTTAATGTGGTGTATCACAGTACTGATTGGCATATTTTGAACGATCCTTGCATTTGAGGGAAATACCCACACTTGATCATGGCTTGTGATTCTTTCAATGTGTTGTTGAATTTGGTTTGCTGTTATTTTGTTGGGGAATTTTGCATCTATTCATTTAGGGATGTTGACTTACAGTTTTCTTTTTTCTGTAGTACTCTTATCTAGCTATGGTATCAGGATAATTATGGCTTCATAAAATAAGTTTTGGATTATTTCCTTTTGTTCAATTTTTTGGGAAGAATTTGAGAAAGATTGGCATTAATTTGTCTTTAAATATTTGGTAGAATGAACTAGTGAAATCAACTCATCTTAGGCTTTTCTTTTGTCGGGAAGATTTTGATTACGGTTTCAATTTCCTTAATCCTTATTGATCTCTTCAGATTTTCAGTTGCTAAGAGAATAGAACTTAAATGTTCTCCACACACACACACACACACAGACACACGTATGCACACACACAAGTGCAAGGAATTATGTAAGGTGCTGGATATGTTAACTAAAATATGCAGTAATCACTTCCCATACATGAAGCAAATCATCATATTATATACTTTAATCTTATACATTATATGTCAATTATATCTCAATTAAAGCTGTAAAAAAGAATGGCATATTAATATTGTCTCATCCTTTGTAACAAATGCACTGTGCTAATGCAACACATTACTAACAGGGAAAATGAAGGAGGGGAAAGGAACTAGATATAGTGTCACTTTCTGTGTTTTGCTCATTTTCTGTAAATCTAACACTGCTCAAAAAAGAAGTTTATTGTTTTCCAAAAAGCCATCATTCACAATAACAACCAAACACATAAAATATGCAAGAAGTTAAACAAGAAATATGTCAAATTTATCAGAGGGAAAACTATGGGTCATCAATGCAGTTTATATAAGAATACAAAAATATAAAAATGTATCTTACCTAAAAGAGGAATATAAGAAAGTTTACAGTTTTTTAAATTGAGAATTTAACATTTTTTAATCAAAATTGTGCTTTGAAATATGCATAGAACTACTAGTAATAATCTATTTTAAATCAATTTTATTGAGGTACACATATGAAATTAGTTTACGTGAGCAGTCATTGCATTCTGTACACAGTCCTTTCTCCTGTTACCATAATGAAAGTAAATGCTTCCATCATCCCAAGGCTTTCCCTTATACATCTTTGCAATCAGTCTCTGTCCCAATCCCAGAAAATGACAATCACTGATTCTTTTCTTTCTTTCTTTTTTTTTTTTTTTTTGCAGCTAAGGTTTGCCTTCTTTTTAACTTCAAATGAGTGGACTCATGTAGCATTAAAAATAAGAAAATTGGTATTGGACCTCAAGAATAGCTTGTGCCTGTGGAAGTTAAGCAAAGAACTTGACACTGACTTTTTAGTGATTTACCCTATCAGTGTCAAAACAAATGTTTGCACCTTCATATCTAAGCAATGGGTTTGTGTGCATGCTCAACTTTGTCCACCTCTTTGTGACCCCATAGACAGTAGCTTATCAGGCTTCTCTGTCCATTGGATTTTCCAGGCAAGAATACTGGAGTGGGCTGTCATTTTCTCCTCCCAGGAAACTTCCTGACCGAGGGATTGAATGCCAGTCTTCTGTGTCTCCTGCATTGTCAGGCAGCTTCTTTAAATGGTGGGTTTAGTCCCTGCCTAAATCAATATTTTTAGCTCAACAAATATGATCAATCAGAAGAATAATCTGTATCTACTTCTGAAACACAGGATTCCAATTAGGAATATGGTCTACAACTTAGCAATATAAAATGGGAAAAACTACCCTTGGAACCAACTACCAGGATGAACCATTTTATTACCTAGTTATGTTGTCTGGATCCATCATTAAACTTCTTTGAGACTCAGTTTCTCAAAACAAGGGTACTCTATGATCCAAGGCTTCCACTATTGTAGAAATACGGGGAAACACTCAGGCGTGAAAATATTATTATCTCTGATTCTGACATCTAAAATCCTCCATGTTCTAAAGGTGAGAATATCTGTCATATAGTAAAACAGATACCCACTGTTACTAAATAATGGATTCAGTTTTTCACTGAATAGACTCAATATATCACTGAATGATATATTGTCTGTTTGCATGTTGTATATATATATTTTTGTATACATATACACATATATATTATTTTCAAACATATAATCATGTATAAGAATATATGAACTACATGTATTAATATACATAAACATATATGTAATCATTTAAAGTATTTTAATTAGTTATGGATAGTATCACAATAACAAATACTTAATAAAATATTGTTTATGGTCTTACATTCAATACTTTCATTTGGTATGAGTATAGAGACATATTTTCCACTTTTACTGTGAAATCATGCTGTTCCTTTATCCTTGTTTGAGAGTCACTCTTGTTTAAAAATCCACAACTGTGGCCATGTTCAGTGTTCTTTCATCTTTTTTGTCTTGGAAGTGTCATAATTTTGACAACTAAGCAAATATATTCAACATTTTGCAAAAATTTAGAGAGAGATGATGACATCACACAGCTATATTCAAAGCACTGCAAAGAAATGTTGCCATTTTTTTATGTGTCTAAGTAATTGAACTGCGACAATACTGGGAATTGTTAATTATAAAATAGAATGGTTTATATGATCTCAGTTGTCCCAAAATGCATGCTTTCAGAACAACTGTTAGGAAGACAACTTAGTTTCCATCTAAAGTTTCATCTCATTAATGAATTTTGTATAAAGAAATTTCTGTGTAGAGAGAGTGCTTGCACCTTCTTTTTATATTTGAATGAACATTCATATGAAGAAAAATGTGTAAGAAAAAATATTTTAGATGGGGAGAAATGAGGGATTTTTAAAATAAAAATTTCCAAGTTCAGGTAAATTAAAACATATTACTCTAATGTGCCAGTAATTTTTATAACTCTTAAGTGCTTACTAGCAAGTAATTTTATCTATTTGGCATCAGTTGTTTTATTTTTGGGGGCTTCCCTGGTGGCTAAATGATTAAAAAAAAAAAAAAGCCTGCAATGCAGGAGATGCTACTTTGAACCCTGGGTTGGGAAGGTCCCCTGGAGGAGGAAATGGCAACCCACTCTAGTATTCTTGCCTAGAGAATCCCATGGACAGAGAGCCTGGCATGCGGTAGTCCATGGGGTTGCAAAAGAGTAGGACACAGCGTAGTGACTAAACCGCAATAACAACAAAATTTTCTTCATAAATGAGGACCCTAGTCTAAACAGTCTCAAATTTCCCTCAAACTCTACTTTATGTATAGTTTATATAATTAAGCTTAAACATTTGATCCTATATTAAATTTTTGTTTTGTAATAAGGAAAAACTGTATGATAATTTAATACTACACTAAAAGATAAAGAATTATTATATTAATTTTTTTCCTTCAATAATTGCCAATATATTGTTGATAAGCACACCATTAGTGTAAAGCTGGCTTTAGCTGCCTGTATATTAAAAGTCTGTATAAATTGTTGGTCAGCAAGCTATGGTCCATGGGTCAAATCCTACCTGCCCTCTGCCTTTGCAAATAAAGTTTTGTTGGATAATAGCCCCATCTTTCATTTACATGCTGTCTGAGGTTGCTTTCATACTCAGCACAACTGAGTGGAACTGGCAGAGACCTTATGGCCAAAAATCCTTACAATCTGTCCCTTAATAGAAAATGTTGGTCAAAACTTGTTCTGTAATCAGATCTAACAAGGTCCTAACCACCTTAGGCTGAAGTATTCAGGTCAAATTTTAGTAAGTGATACAAAAATCACAAGGAGGCAACCAATAAAATCTAGATAGAGAGTAATTTTATAAAACAAAGGACACTGTCTGTGTTAGGGGTGTGTGTGGGAAACCTAAGATTTAATAGAGGTTAAGAGACAAGAGTAACCAATTTCAAGGCATGAACATGGTTTGAATCCCAATGTGAATAATTTTTTAAAATGTTGAGGACACAGAATTGTGAAAACTTTCTTGAATATTTAATTATATTTTAAAAGTATTATTTGTGCGTGTGATGGTATTTTAATTGTTTAAAATTCACTTCTTATCTGCAGAGATACAGGCAAAATAGTTGAAGGAAAATAATGTTTTTTCGTATTTGCTTCAAAATAATTGTATGATTGTTGGTGGGATGAAGTGAAACAGAAGTTTTATATTATTAATATTTACAAATTACATTATAATTCTTATAATTAAAATTATTTAAAATGTCTCTCTTTGAGGAATGGTGCTGAGGATGGGGTGAGGTGGGTTGGAATAGAGAACTACTATTCTCATGATCAAATTCTTTATGATAAATTTGACTCTGTTTAGTTATGTGACTGGATTGCTAGAAACTAAATATCTGCAGATGGAATTCCAGTTGAGCTATTTCAAATCCTGAAAGATGATGCTGTGAAAGTGCTGTACTCAATATGCCAGCAAATTGGGAAAACTCAGCTGTGGCCACAGGACTGGAAAAGGTCAGTTTTCATTCCAATACCACAGAAAGGCAATGTCAAAGAATGCTCAAACTACTGCACAATTGCACTCATCTAACATGCTAGTAAAGTAATGCTTAAAATTCTCCAAGCCAGGCTTTAGCAATACGTGAACCGTGAACTTCCAGATGTTCAAGCTGGTTTTAGAAAAGGCAGAGGAACCAGATATCAAATTGCCAACATCCGCTGGATCATCGAAAAAGCAAGAGAGTTCCAGAAAAACATCTATTTCTGCTTTATTGACTACGCCAAAGTCTTTCACTGTGTGGATCACAATAAACTGTGGAAAATTCTGAAAGAGATGGGAATACCAGACCACCTGACCTGCCTCCTGAGAAATCTGTATGCAGGTCAGGAAGAAACAGTTAGAACTGGACATGGACCAACAGACTGGTTCCAAATAGGAAAAGGAGTACTTCAAGGCTGTATATTGTCACCCTGCTTATTTAACTTATATGCAGAGTACAACATGAGAAACGCTGGGCTGGAGAAAGCAGAATGTGGAATCAAGACTGCCGGGAGAAATATCAATAACCTCAGATATGCAGATGACACCACCCTTATGGCAGAAAGTGAAGAAGAACTAAAGAGCCTCTTGATGAAAGTGAAAGAGGAGAGTGAAAAAGTTGGCTTAAAGCTCAACATTCAGAAAACTAAGATCATGGCATCTTGTCCCATCACTTCATGGGAAATAGATGGGGAAACAGTGGAAAAAGTGGCTGACTTTATTTTTCTGGACTCCAAAATCACTGCAGATGATGATTGCAGCCATGAAATTAAAAGACGCTTACTCCTTAGAAGGAAAGTTATGACCAACCTAGATAACATATTAAAAAGCAGAGACATTACTTTGTCAACAAAGGTCCATCTAGTCAAGGCTATGGTTTTTCCAGTCTTCATGTATAGATGTGAGAGTTGGACTATAAAGAAAGTGGAGTGCTGAAGAATTGATGCTTTTGAACTGTGGTGTTGGAGAAGACTCTTGAGAGTCCCTTGGACTGCAAGGAGATCCAACCAGTCCATCCTAAAGGAGATCAGTCCTGGGTGTTCATTGGAAGAACTGATGTTGAAGTTGAAGCTCCAACTTTGGCCACCTCAAGGGAAGAGCTGACTCATTTGAAAAGATCCTGATGCTGGGAAAGATTGAGGGCAGGAGGAAAAGGGGCTGACAGAGGATAAGATGGTTGGATGGCATCACCGACTCAATGGACATGGTTTGGGTGGACTCCAGCAGTTGGTGACGGACAGGGAGGCCTGGCGTGCTGCAGTTCATGGGGTCACAAAGAGTGAGACACAACTGAGCGACTGAACTGAACTGATGATATGTAATTAATGACCAAAAGTCTTTCTCTCTCTCTCATAAAGCATAATGTCCAGATGGTCTTATGTGTTAAATTAAGTAAAGTTTATTTAAGACATCACAATTGATTAACCAATTTAATGAGAATAGACACTCAATTTGGAATTAAACTGCTACAAATTCTAATAAATTAAGCTATAGAAAAAGTTAAGAAAAGCATCATGAGCTAATTGACACTTTTGAGAGGTGTTTTTTGCTCAAAAGGCTTTAATCAAAATTTACCTCCTCACTTCATTTCTGTCCCACTTCAATTATCACTTTATGAAAGGCTTTCCTCAACCACCTTACACTAAATCCTCAACTCATCCTAAACCAGGCTGTCTGTGTGTCTGTGTGTGTGTGTTTTTCCTATCATGGCTCTTTCCCTAACATATTGTATCCCTAAAGTGTGTGCTGTCTGACTCTGGCTCCTTTGAGCCTGCAGTGTTCTTCTCAGCAGGTGGAAAGTACATATACATTTAGATAGATTAATATAGTATAAAAAGAAAACATAAGCATATAGATAGCTTTCATTCTGTATAAGTATGATTTTCAGGAAATGCATAGACCATTTTTCCATGAAATATGTCTTTGTGTGTTTACCTCAACTACATAAAGTATTTGAACATGACCAGAAAAGGCTATCAAATTCCATTCTGAAAATGTTACTGGTCTAGCTAGACTTTCTCCCCTATATCAATAAATTCATTTTTATTTTTAATGAGCAAAATTCAGGATTGTCTCTAATATATTTGTATACTGTTGATAGGGAAATGCAATAGCTATTACTATTAAAAAGGGAAAATTAATGTTTCCTGACAGTGCTTTTTATTTCTCCTTTCATGCTTGGGAGAATAATTAAAGCTCTATCAGGTTGTTGGGGTTTTTTTTTTTTTCACTTTTTTCTTTAATTTTGTACATAGATTTTGGAGTCAGGGTAAAAAGAATGGGATAATTACTCATGAAAATTAGATTCTAAGTGCTATACCATAAATGATTATTTTATTTTCAGAGCACATAAATACTATTTATCTTCCAAATGCTTTCTGTACAATTTATGTCATAACCAATTATCCTTTTCTTATCAACATGCTTTAGTGAGCATTTATTTTTAAAAGATCAAAAATGATTTAGAGCAGTTAATGTTGCATGAGCCTGGCTAGAGATTTCTTATAGTTGTTATGTCTTGAACTCTCTAAAGTGAATTAGCTACATTTCCCTCTAAAAACTAAGTATGATTTAAAATTTAAAATTGACTACAATTTTATTAATCTTTTAATAGGCATATTATACATTTTTTTGTATACTTGCATGTGTAAATTACTTTGATTTATTTTGTCTGAAAATTTGGAATGACTGGAATTGTTGAAGAGTTGAGTTAGCTATAATAAGGTTTTCTAAAATTATGTCATCATTAGATTACTTCTTTCATGTGTATTAAAACTAATTTCACTTAATGATTCATCATCATGGATTTTTTTTTAAGTATATGATGTATGTAAGCAAGAATATGTGATTGTGTTTGTAATATCCTTAGTGCTGGAGAGAGATTAATAAATTGCTAGAAGGAAATGTTAAAAACAAGTAAAGAAGAAGAAGCAATTAAGAAAAACGTAATGATACAGGAAAAGATGATGGAAGGAAAGGAGTGAGGGAGGAGGAGAGAGGGAGGGAGAAATGTAAAAAAAAAAAAAAGGAATAAAAATGAGAAAGAAGTAAACAGGGAAAGCCAAGCTGTAGTGGAGCTTTGTTTTACAGTCATTTGATAAAACTGTGATTAAATAAAATAAAATTTTGGTTTGTGAAAATTGCCATAAGGGGAAAAAAGTATAATTTCAGAGTTTAACAGAGTTGTGGTAGGCTAATTTTAGATAAGGCTTATTTGGTAGTTAGTAAAGTATCCGCCTGCAATGCAGGAGACCCAGGTTCAATCTCTGGGTCAGGAAGATTTCCTGGAGGATGAAATGGCAACCTATTCCAGTATTGGGTTAAAACTCAACATTTAGAAAACTAAGATCATGGAACCCAGTCCTATCGCTTCGTGGAAAATAGATTGGGAAACAATGGTAACACTGACAGATTTTATTTTGGGGGCTCCAGAATCACTGCAGATGGTGACTGCAGCCATGAAATTAAAAGACGCTTCTCCTTGGAGTAAAAGCTATGACCGACCTAGACAGCATATTAAAAAGCAGAGACATTACTTTGCTAGCAAAGGTCCATCTAATCAAGGCTATGGTTTTTTCCAGTAGTCATAAATGGATGAGAGTTGGACCAAAAAGAAAGCTGAGCATCAAAGAATTGATGCTTTTGAACTGTGGTGTTGGAGAAGACTCTTGATAGTCTCTTGGACTGCAAGGAGATCCAACCAGTCTATCCTAAAGGAAATCAGTCCTGAATATTCATTGGAAGGACTGATGCTGAAGCTGAAACTCCAATACTTTGGCCACCTGATATGAAGAACCAACTTATTGGAAAAGATCCTGATCCTGGGAAAGATTGAAGGTGGGAAGAGAAGGGAATGACAGAGGATGAGATGGTTGGATGGCATCACTGACATGATGGACATGAGTTTGACTGGGCTCCAGGAGCTGGTGATGGACAGGGAGGCCTGGCGTGCTGCAGTCCATGGCGTCTCAAAGAGTTGGACACAACTGAGTGACTGAACTGAACTGAACTGACTCCAGTTCTTGCCTGGAAAATTCCCATGGACAGAGGACCCTGGCAGGCTACAGTCTATGGGGTTGCAAAGAGTCAGACACAACTTCCCAACTAAATCACCCCATTATTTGGGAAGGTCTATCTCAGAAATTGACTCAGTGGGCATGAATTTGAGCAAACTCCAAGAGATAGTAGAAGACAGAGGAGCCTGTCATGCTACAGTCCATGGGGTTGTAAAGAGTGAGATACAACTTCACAAAAACACAACAGCAAAATCCCCCAAATTAGTGAAATTTTTTTTTTTTTTTTTGGAAAGAGAAACCAGAATCAAGTGAGAGTCAACTA
This sequence comes from Cervus canadensis, assembly GCF_019320065.1. Classification (NCBI taxonomy): domain Eukaryota; kingdom Metazoa; phylum Chordata; class Mammalia; order Artiodactyla; family Cervidae; genus Cervus; species Cervus canadensis. Next base: position 35,895,654 of record NC_057412.1, read on the forward strand.
TGGACTTCTGGGAAAAGATAGCTCCCTGAAGAGGAGAAAACAAGAGTCAAATTCTTGTTGATGATCTAGGAGTAAGATGAAGTGCTAGTATTGTGCCCAGGAAGGAGTGGGAGAAGAAAGCACTATGGGATAAAGTTTCAGAAAGGGGAGAAGGGAATTCTTCATTTATATTTTTGTAGTCTACCATAAAAAGTTGGATTTTATTCTAAATGTGTGTCAAGGCATTTAAAGTTTTAAGCAGGGGAGTAATACAACTATTTCTCTAACAGTTGTACTGAGAACAACTTGGCTGTTAGGAGCAAACTGAAGCAAGAAATAAGATATAGTATTATAAGAGTCAGATGAAAGACTTTGGTAGATAATATCAGAGGGGTAGATATGGTGATTGTGAGATGTGGTCAGCTTTGAGATACATTTTAAAATTGGAAAGGATGAGGTTTGCAGGTAAACTGAATGAAGAGTGAAGAGAATTTTAGCCCAAATAATTGGAAAGCTTATGATATCAAATAAAGGAGATGGGGCGGAGAAGATTTGGGGGAAAAAAATTAAGTGTTCTGTCTTCTACATGACATTTATCACACCAATTAGACAACCACATTGAGCATCTGAAGTAAGCATTTGTGTTATTATGAAATGATGCTCAAAAAAGAAGCCACAAATTGTGTTAAAAAAGGGCACAGTTAAATATAAATACATAATCATTAGCAAAGAGATCAAGTAAACAGGAAACAGAATAGAGAATCCTGGGATATTATGGCATTTAGAAAACTAGCACATGAGGAGGGGCCAGCAAAGCACCTGAGAATAAGCATTTAAAGAGAATAGAGTTAATTAATTACATAATTATAACAGGTACAGTGTAGATTATAAGTATATACGGATATTTGCAGGCTTGTAATTCAGATGAGTAGTTCAGTTCGGTTCAGTCACTCAGTCGTGTCCGAATCTTTGCAGCCCCATGGATTGCAGTACACCAGGCCTCCCTGTCCATCACCAACTCCTGGAGCTTAGTCAAAGTTGGATGAATAGAGGGGATGTTCAATCTACAAATATTTATTGATTTAAATCAGAGTTGAAATAATTCATTTTTGAAAGAAAATTATGGTTGCTTTGACTAATTCTTAATAAATTTTATATTAAATATATTTCTATTTGCACTTTAAATATCACATGTGTATATACACATAGTTACTTGTATATGCCAATAAAGATCTGTATAGTCAAAGCTATGGTTTTTCCAGTAGTCATGAATTGATGTGAGAGTTGGACCATAAAGAAAGCTGAACACTGAAGAATTGATGCTTTTGAACTGTGGTGTTGGAGAAGACTCTTGAGAGTCCCTTGGACTGAAAGGAGATCAAAACAATCAATCCTAAAGGAAATCTGTCCTGAATATTCTTTGGAAGTACTGATGCTGAAGCTGAAACTCCAGTACTTTGGCCATCTGATGTGAAGAACTGACTTTTTAGAAACGACCCTGACGCTGGGAAAGATTGAAGGCAGGAGGAGAAGGGAATGACAGGACGATGGCATCACTGACTCAATGGACATGAGTTTGAGCAAGCTCTGGGAGTTGGTGATGGACAGTGAAGCCTGGCCTGCTGCAGTCCATAGGGTCACAAAAAGTCTGACAAGACTGAGCGACTGAACGATAACTTGTGTATACATTCAGGCCAAGAAGCAGTGATCAAGTTTTATAGAAACTGAAAAATAGAAGTGATTTTTCTTCTTGCAAAAGTTTATTAAAAACTAGAACCCAGTTCCTCTTATTATTTACATTTTATATTGGCAAGGGAAATGTGTTACAACTATTGAACAAATATTGATATTCTATTATTAACTAAAGGGCACACTTTATTCAGATTTTCTTAGTTTTACCAGATGTCTTTCTTTTGTCCCAGAATCTTAACCAGGATGTCATATGACATTTCATAACCATGTCTCCTTAGAATTCTCTGGGCCATAATATTTTCTCAGAATTTCCTTGTTTTAATGCCTTCGTCAGGGGTATGGTTCAGGTATTTTGTAGAGTTTCCCTCAATTGAAATTTTTCTTTTATTTTGTTTTTTGCTTATCACTAGACTGGGTTATGAGTTTTAGGGCAGAAGATCACAGAGGTGAAGTGTTCTTTTCATCTCATCACACAGAGTATACACCATCAGTATAACTTTGCATTGTTGATGCTGATCTTGATCATCTGGCTGAAGTAAAAATATTGCAGATATATTTTTAAAAGAAAGAAATTATTACTTGAGGGAGGAAGAAATAAAGATAAAATATAATCTATTCAGTTTAATTTCTCTGATTAGTTAGGTGGTAATAATTTAGTATTATAAAAGTTATCTGGTTAGTAAAACCCTAATATAACATCTACCAATTCAACTGCAATTTAAAAGAGAATAAGATGCAGAAAGGAAACTTATGTAAACAAACTTATTTTTAAGATTCTTGAAAACAATGTACAAAGGATTTGAGGATGTGCACTAATATCATAAACTGTCAAAAATTCAACTAACATTTTACCATGAAATTGACAAATGTTTATTGACCAACATAATGGGTTTGAACTTATTGTGCATATAGTCCCAAGCTAATGATATGCACCTTCCCATTTGACTTTTGAAAAGATATTCTGCAAGACTTACTATAGCTTAGGGAAAAATAAATAGAAATAAACCAATTTCAGTATACAGGCATTATTAGGACTTCTTGACATTTTGCTTAAATTTTGCTCTCATTATGCCATAAGCTCTAGCAAAAAAATAGAAAAATATAGATGTATGCTTTTTTAGTACATGTTTACATATTTCCACAATGATCCCAGGAAACTGAGATCCTAAGAGATTAACATGGAATACCAAAATATCACAGTGAGGGTTTTAAAGAAGATTACTCACAATATGGAAAAAAAAATTACACCCATATTCATTCTAACAAACTCTCCTTTGTATCTCCTATGGGATAAATTGATTCTCACAAGAAGTTTTATATAAGCTCACATGAAAGAAAATGAAAGTTGTTCAGTCATGTCTGATTCTCTAGGCCATAATACTGGAGTGGGTAGCTTTTCCCTTCTCCAGGAGATCTTCCCAACCCAGGGATCGAACTCAGGTCACCTGCACTGCTGGCAGATTCTTTACCAGCTGAGCCACAAGGGAAGCCCACAGATGCTGAAGTTGGTAGCCTATCTCTTCCCTAGTGAATCTTCCCAATCCAGGAATCAAACTGGGGTCTCCTGCGTTGCAGGCAGATCTTTTTTCAACTGAGCCATCAGGGATGCCAAAAGTTCACATAATTATTGCCAACATTTTTACTGAAACTGTTATTATCTTGAATTTATATTTTAACGGGTATGTTCATATACTCAATAGTCATATAAAAATGAGACCAGTCAGTTCAGTTCAGTCACTCAGTCGTATCCAACTCTTTGTGACTCTATGAACTGCAGCAGGCCAGGCTTCCCTGTTCATCACCAACTCCAGGAACCCAGTCAAACTCATGTCCATTGAGTCGGTGATGCCATCCAACCATCTCGTCCTCTGACATCTCCTTCTCCTGCCGGGGTCCAGCCTCGGCAGGATCCAGGGGGTACCCTCAGGATGAACGGCGTCGGCGAGAGATAGAAGACACGTGAGACCAGCCTTGATAGGGCCAAGTCTGCGAGGGAGAGAGAGAGAGAGAGAGAGAGAGAGGGAGAGAGGGAGAGAGAGAGAGAGAGAGTCCAGATGGGGGGTGCAGCAGAGTCTGGCCAATCTTTATTTTTTACCGTCGCTTTTATATTCTAAGTTAGTACATTTTTAAGGGGAAGATAGTTTAATATTACATCGGCTCATCCTTCACGAAACCAGGGTGTTTTCTGCATACTTCTTTGTGAGAGTCTTGTACATTATCTTCTGGCCTTGGGGCCCATTGACATTTTATGACCTAGGTGAATGCAAAGCTGTTTCCCGTAATCTATTCTTTAATGAACACAAAGGTCAGTCCTTTTGCAGAAGTTCTCAGTTAAATTTATCTAAAAGGTTTACCACACAAAGACTCTGCAGCTCCAGTGAGGCAGCCCCTGTTTAGCATTCCTGGTTAAAATTAACAATTCTAAACTCTTATTTTTCTAAATCTTTAACTATAACCACTTTTAGAATAATATTTTTATGTTCTCTAATAGGGCTTCCTCACCCCCGAAGGCTCTGTGCCTATTAGGGCCTTTATGTGATCAGGTTCTTTATGCTGTTTATGATTAAGGTGCTGTGAGCAGTCATGTGCATTAGTACGCATTTGCCAAGCAGGCTAGAATGCCAGCAAAGGGGTCTAAATTGAAACACTCCTTCCATCCTGGATAATCTTATAGGATACCACCATCTGGCGGACATATTAATTAAAGTTCTAAGTTGATTCTGTTTGGAAGGAAATCGGGGAAGGCTTTCTACCCGTGTCACAGAAATTAGGGATTAGTCTAATATAGCAAGCATCAGAAAGACAGAGATCATCTTTAAGGTGAGCGCCGGGGCAGCTTTTCGAAATCCCTGAAGTCCTGATCTGCCTTGCTTGTCAGGTCTTCTCCTCACGACCTTGTCCTGGGTGGGATCTCGTGTGCTGGCTCCCGGCATCCTCCTGCCTTCAATCTTTCCCAAATCAGGGTCTTTTACAATGAGTCAGTTCGCATCGGGTGGCCAAAGTGGAGTTTGAGCTTTAGCATCAGTCCTTCCAATGAATAGGCAGGACAGATTTCCTTTAGGATGGACTGGTTGGATCTCCTTGCAGTCCAAGGGACTCTCAAGAGTCTTTTCCAACACCACAGTTCAAAAGCATAAATTCTTCCATGCTCAGCTTTCTTTATAGTCCAACTCTCACATCCATACAGACTACTGGAAAAACCATAGCTTTGACTAGATGGACCTTTGCTGGCAAAGTGAAACCAGGATAATGAGATAAAAATGAGACCAGGAAAGTGGAATTATTTTCTGGTTAGCAATTAATCTTTTAATTGGTCACATCTTCTTACAGTATTACCTCAAAATTACTTCAGTTTAGTATATTTTGGGAGAAATATTTACATCTAAAAAGAAAAAAACCCATAAAGTTAGCTTTCATTCATAAATTATTTTCTAAGAGTAAACCAACCAAAAATATATTCCTATTTACAATTTTGGGAGATATAATGTTAGTGTAAGTCTTCTTATTCTTAAAAATATAATTTTAAAATATGCTTATAAACTATTATTACCTGAAATAACATTTTAAATGATTCATTAATTTTGAATAATGTTCATGTATAATCAGATTTTTGCATATGCTTATGTATATAGAATTTTTATTTCAAGTTTTTAAACACTGTATGCCTTTATATATGCAAAAATTATTTCCCTAAAGACTTCTGGTCTCTCATTTGAGCAACTGTGTAGGGGAAATAGCTGGCCCTTGGTGTACAATAGAATCTATTTATCATGAGTTAAATAATTTTATGATTAGATACAGGTTTGTCTACAAAAATAACATTAATTATTATGCAGCTGAAATACATGTTCATAAATTATGTGTTTTCATTTTAGAGTGTAATATACTAAATTAAATAACTATGAGAGATAGCTGAAACTCCAGTACTTTGGCCACCTGATGAGAAGGGCTGACTCATTATTTCTATTTCTCCTTGAATTTATATTCATTTATACCCAATGGACAGAGGAGCCTGTCACGCTACAGATCCATGAGGTCACAAAAAGTCAGACATGACTTCATGACTAAACAACAACAATAAGGACTGATGCTGAAGCTCCAGTACTTTGGCCACCAAATGTGAAGAACTGACTCATTGGAAAAGACTCTGATACTGGGAAAGATTGAAGGCAGGAGGAGAAGGGGATGACAGAGGATGACATGATTGGATGGCATCACTGATTCCATGGACATGAGTTTGAGCAAGCTCTGGGAGTTGGTGATGGATGTGGAAGCCTGGCATGCTGCAGTCCATGGGGTCACAAAAAGTTGGACATGACTGAGTGAGTGGACCGAACTGAGATATCAGCAGAATCTAGGTAGTTTATTTCTTTTTACATCAATGAAATTGTTGATATTTTAAAACAATTATTTTCTACTGAGAACTGCCATGTGTAAATAGTTGAAGATAGGTAGATAGACATTTTACATTTTTTGTATACTTAATCAGGCACACCCTTTGAACAATCTTCTTTCTACAATGCATTTTTCAGTCTATACTAAATACCAAGTAGTGCATAGTACAGACACAACTTATCCTCCCAAAGTTATAAAATGATTATAATAAAAAATAATCAAGAATAAAAAATGCAAAAGTTCTGCATTTGAAGACAGAGACTATTTTGTGTAAATTATCAGAGAAAAGGCAAATCAACGGACCTAAGCCTGGGTACAAACGCGAGTTCAGTAGAGTTGATGCACTGGTTATAAGGTGGGATGAGGAATGGCAAGAAGTGAAGGTAGAAAGAGCCCAGGTGACAGGAAGCTGGAAGCCTCATTGAGGAGTTTGAACAATATGTGGAGAATGGTGGGGAGAGTGGAATGAAGAAGGTGTGAAGGTTGAGGAGACCAGGTTTCATGTAGCCATGTTAAAGGTTTTGGTCAGTATCTGAAGATCAGATATAAACAAAGAAGTTTTCAACACAGTAGTGCCTGAGGTTTAGCTGTATTTTAAAAGATAATCTAATTATACTGGAGAGAATAAAATGAGGGAAATCTCTAGACTAAAGGTTGCTACAGCAGTGCAGTGAGAAATGATAATAGCTTAGAAAGAGGGGGGATATTGAGATAGAAAGATATTTACAAATTTGAAATGTATCTAAGTAGGGGGATAGATCCTGTATAGAGGGAGAGGCTGTTTGCAGGAAGAGGAATCAAATGATAATTTAAGGATTTCTGGATTGAACAACTGGGTGGAGAGTGTTACTGAGTTTGGAGATTGATCAGTAGGAAGAAAAGAGTGAGTTTGATTTTCAATCAGCAGTTTTATACATTTTGAACTGTAGATGTGAGGAAATTGAATTTGGCTTGAGCCCTGTGTGCTTGGAAAAGAGCAATGATGAAGAGGTCTTCCTGCAAGGAAGTACCTTTCCCCCCATGATTTAGATATGGCTCACGGATATCCCCTTAGTTACCTATGAAGAGGTCAGACACAGGTCATCCTGCTGTGCTTCAGACATGATGAGCTGAACTCTTTTGTCCCCACTGGTCAGTAGGAATAAAATGCCTGTTTAAAAAAATGAAAACTTCAGATATATTTCCCTTTTTTCAGGGCCCTGCACTTTGACACACCTTCACCTTAAGCCAGCTTCCAGGCCTTTCTTACAGGCACTTCTAAGAACAGACTGACTTTAGGTTCAAACATTCTGTGGTCTACTGTCACATCATGTCACCTTCACTCATCCCACTTCCCAATACTCGGTTATCTCTAGTTTGGTTTACTTCTCCCAATAAAAGAAAAACATTTTTCTGCCTTAACATTCAAATGCTTGCAGATCTCATGCCTTGTTTTCCCTGTTAAACAGCTCCCTTCATCCTGGCCTCTGCTTCCCTTTTCCCCTCACCTCCTTTCCCCACTCCCTCCTTTCACAGGAATAAAAACTCACATTGAGGAATAAAGGTAGACTTTAATTAACAGATTAATGTGGACATAGCCTTTTTAATTTCACCTAGAATTTTAGAAGAAGATGAAAGAAGACATAATTCCTCTATTTGCTCTTATCATAAAATACTGTAATCTTTTAATTTATTTATTTGAGTTTTTATACATGCTGCATGAAATGGTCTATTGCTACATAAATTGACCTTTGAAATCTTCTCATTTATCACTGTCAACTTCTGTCATCAGTTCAGTTCACTCAGTCATATCTGATTCCTTGCGACCCCATGGACTGCAGCACACCAGGCTTCCCTGTCCATCACCAAATCCCGGAGTTTACACAAACTCACATCCATTGACTCGGTGATGGCATCTAAACAGCTCATCCTCTGTTGTCCCCTTCTCCTCCAGCCTTCAATCGTTCCCAGCAGCAGCATCTTTTCCGATGAGTCAGTTCTTCACACTTGGTGACAAAATTACTGGAAATGACTTCAGCATCAGTCCTTCCAATGAACATTCAGGACTGATTTCCTTTAGAATTGATGGGTTGGATCTCCTTGCTGTCCAAGGGACTCTCAAGAGTCTTCTCCAACATCACAGTTCAGAAACATTGATTCTTTGGCACTTAGCTTTCTTTGAAATACAACTCTCACATCCATACAACACTACTGGAAAAAACAGAGCTTGGACTAGACAGATCTTTGTTGGTAAATTAATGTCTCTGTTTTTTAATATGCTGTTTAGGTTGGTCATAACTTTTCTTCCAAGAGCAAGCGTCTTTTAATTTCATGGCTGCAGTCACCATCTGCACTGATTTTGGAGCTCAAAAAAATAAAGTCTGGCACTGTTTCCATTGTTTCCCCATCTATTTGACATGAAGTGATGGAACCAGATGCCATGATCTTAGTTTCCTGAATGTTAAGTTTCAAGCCAATATTTTCACTCTTCTTTTTCACTTTCATCAAGAGGCTTTTTAGTTCCTCTTTACTTTCTGTCATAAGGGTGGTGTCATCTGCATATCTGAGGTTATTGATATTTCTCCCAGCAATCTTGATTCCAGCTTGTGTTTCTTTTAGTCCAGCGTTTCTCATGATGTACTCTGCATATAAGATAAATAGGCAGGGTGACTATTACAGCCTTGATGTACTCCTTTCCCGATTTGGAACCAGTCTGTTGTTCCATGTTCAGTTCTAACTTTTGCATCTTGACCTCTATACAGATTTCTCAGGAGGCAGGTCAGGTGGTCTGGTATTCCTATCTCTTTAAGAATTTTCCACAGTTGTGATCCACACAGTCAAAGGCTTTGGTATAGTCAATAAAGCAGAAGTAAAAAAAAATAAATAAATAAAGCAGAAGTAGATGATTTTCTGGAACTCTCTTGCTTTTCTGATAATGGAACAGATGTTGGCAATTTGATCTCTGGTTCCTTTGCCTTATCTAAATCCAACTTGAACATCTGGAAGTTCACAGTTGACATACTGTTGAAGCCTGGCTTGGAGAATTTGAAGCATTACTTTTCTAGCTTGTGAGATGAGTGCAATTGTGTGGCAGTTTGAGCATTCTTTGGCATTGCCTTTCTTTGGGAATGGAATGAAAACTGATCTTTTCCAGTCCTGTGGCCACTGCTGAGCTTTCCCAACTTGCTGGCATATTTAGTGCCGCACTTTCACAGCATCATCTTTTAGGATTTGAAATAGCTCAACGGGAATTCCATCAGCTCCACTAGCTTTCTTCATAGTGATGCTTCCTAAGGCCCACTTCACTTTGCATTCCAAGATGTCTGGCTCTAGGTGACTGATCACACCATCGTGGTTCTCTAGGTCATGAAGATCTTTTTTGTACAGTTCTTCTGTGTATTCTTGCCACCTCTCCTTAATATCTTCTGCTTCTATTATGTCCATCCCATTTCTGTCCTTTATTGTGCCCATCTTCGCATGAAATGTTCTCTTGATATCTCTGATTTTCTTGAAGAGATCTCTAGTCTAGTCCATTCTATTGTTTTCCTCTATTTCTTTGCACTGATCACTGAGGAAGGCTTTCTTATCTCTCCTTGCTATTTTTTGGAACTCTGCATTCAAATGGGTATATCTTTCCTTTTCTCCTTTTCCTCTAGCTTGTCTTCTTTTCATAGATATTTGTAAGGCCTCCTCAGATGATCACTTTGCCTTTTTACATTTCTTTTCCTTGGGGGTCATCTTGCTCTCTGTCTCCTGTACAATGTCATGAACCTCCGTCCATAGTTCTTCAGGCACTCTGTCTATCAGATCTAATCCCTTGAATCTATTTCTCACTTTCACTGTATAATCGTAAGGGATTTGATTTAGGTCATACCTGAATGGCCTAGTGAGTTTCCCTATTTTATTCAATTTCAGCCTGAATTTTCAATAAGAATCTCATGATCTGAGACACAGTCAGCTCCAGATCTTGTTTTTGCTGACTGTATAGAGCTTCTCCATCTTTGGCTGCAAAGAATATAATCAGTCTGATTTTGGTATTGACCATCTGGTGATGTCCATGTGTAGAGTCTTCTTGTGTTGTTGGATGAGGGTGTTTGCTATTACCAGTGCATTCTCTTGGAAAAACTCTTTTAGCCTTTGCCCTGCTTCATTTTGAACTCCAAGGCCAGAGTTGCCTGTTATTCCAGGTATTTTTTGATTTCCTACTTTGGCATTTTAGTCCCCTGTAATGAAAAGGACATGTTTTTTGGGTATTAGTTCTAGAAGGTTTTGTGTGTCTTCATAGAACCATTCAGCCTCAGCTTCTTCAGGATTACTCGTTGGGTAATAGACTTGGGTTTCTGTGATATTGAATGGTTTGCATTGGAAACAAACAGAGATCATTCTGTTGTTTTTGATATTACATCCAAGTACTGCATTTTGGACTCTTTTGTTGACTATGATAGCTACTCCATTTCTTCTAAGGGGTTCTTGCCCACTGTATTAGATATAATGGTCATCAGAGTTAAATTCACCCATTCCAGTCCATTTTGGTTCACTGATTCCTAAAATGTCAATGTTCCCTCTTGCCATCTCCTGTTTGAGTACTTCCAATTTGTCTTGATTCATGGACCTAACATTCCAGGTTCCTATGCAATATTGCTCTTTACAGCATCGAATTTCACTTCCATCACCACTCACATCCGCAACTGGGTGTTGTTTTTGCTTTGGCTCTGTCTCTTCATTCCTTCTGGAGTTATTTCTCCACTGATCTCCAGTAGCATATTGGGCACCTGCTCACCTGGGGAGTTCATCTTTCAGTGTCCTATCTTTTTGCCTTTTCATGCTGCTCATGGGGTTGTCAAGGCAAGAATACTGAAGTGGTTTGCCATTCCCATATCCAGTGGGCCACATTTTGCCATAACTCTCCACCATGACCCATCCGTCTTGGGTGGCCCTAAAGGGCATGACTCATAGTTTCACTGAATTAGACATAGCTGTGTTCCATGTGATCAGATTGGTTAGTTTTCTGTGACTGTGGTTTTCAGTCTGTCTGCCCTCTAATGGAGAAGGATAAGAGGATTATGGAAGTTTTCTGATGTGAGAGACTGACTGAGGGGGAAACTGGATCTTGTTCTGATGGGTAGGGCCATGCTCAGTAAATCTTTAATCCAATTTTCTGTTGATGGGCAGGGCTGTGTTCCCTCCCTGTTGGTTGACCTGAGGCCAAACTATAGTGGACGTATTGAAGATAATGGTGACCTCCTTCAAAAGGTCCCATGCAGGCACTGCTACACTCAACGCCCCCAATCCTGCAGCAGGCCACCGCCGACCTCTGCCTCCGCCGAGATTCCTGGACAATCACAGCAAGTCTGGGTCAGTCTCTTGTGGGGTCATGGTTCCTTTCTCCTGTGGGTCCTGGTGCCCACAGTTCTGTGGTCCTGTGGGCCCATGGTTCTGTCTGTGCCCTCCACAAGTCTGCTTCCCCAGTCCTGTGTAAGTTCTGGTGGCTCTATGGTGGGGTTAATGATGACCTCCTCCCAGAGGGCTTATGCCATACCCAGGTCTACTGCACCCAGAGTCCCTGCCCCCGCAGCAGCCCACTGCTGACCCGCACCTCCTCAGGAGACACTCAGACACAGTTCTGTCTCAGTCTCTGCGGGGTCTCTAGGTCCTGGTGCACAAGGTATGTTTGAGCCCTCTGCGTGTCTCTGGCGGGCATGGTGTTTGATTCTAAATGCGATTTTGCCCCTCCTACCATCTTGCTGGGCTTCTCCTTTGCCCTTGGACACGGGGTTATCTCCTCACAGTAGCTGCATTGCAGCGAAGCTGCCACTGCCATCATCTCCCATTAATATAGTATTTGTTTATATTTATGCAATGGCACCCCACTCCAGTACTCTTGCCTGGAAAATTCCATGGACGGAGGAGCCTGGTAGGCTGCAGTCCATGGGGTCGCGAAGAGTCAGACAGGACTGAGCGACTTCACTTTCACTTTTCACTTTTCACTTTTATGCATTGGAGAAGGAAATGGCAACCCACTCCAGTGTTCTTGCCTGGAGAATCCCAGGGATGGGGTCACACAGAGTCAGACACGACTGAAGTGACTTAGCAGCAGCAGCAGCATTAACTATAATGTATATCTATTTTGTATTTATATAGTTTAGATAATCTTAGTACTTTAAAAGCCCACAAAATTACTTTACACATATAAATAAATTATTAGTTGGAAATATAATTATTTTCCAGTGTACATCATAATATGCTCCAATCATAGATTTATCTAAAAAACTCTGAGTAGGTATGTGTTCTAATGAACCCCCAGATAAAACTAAGAAACAGTCTCTACCATGTAATACGTGTAAGTATGCATAGAATACAATTATTGCCAGAAGAGAGTTCTAAATTAAAGTAACTCTGATGCAAAAATTGTTTAGTGTATAATCTGAATACTTATCAAAATTTGTAATATATAACAGTGCCTGTAAAGATACTTGATTTTAAAGGATATAGAGTTTTCTTTCTTCCTTCTCCCCCTCATTTTGTAAGTTAGAAAGACATTTGTTGTATTTCAAATTCTAAAATAGCATTAATACTATATAATAAATATTTTCAAGGATTTTAAGATACAGAATGGGATTATGTTAAATGGTTTAATGCTCTGTGACCTCATCCTCGAGTGCATGAAGAGACTGAAGTACTATTAAAAAGCCCACATAACCTTGATTTCAGGGAATCTTCTGAGTGTTAGAACTGCTTCATTAGGCAAACTGATTGTCATTGCTCTGGGGTGATACAGAATAAGAATTTACTCTTTGTCCTTTTTAGTTGCAAAATTCAATAAAATTATCCTGAAGAGAGAAACAAGGTTAAAAAAAAAAAAAAGTAATTATGTCAAATGCCTTCTTCCTAAGTATGACAATGGGATACATCTATGAATTATCCATGTAACTTTAGCTGGCTGATAAATGTGATACAATTGTAGAATCTGGTCAGGAAATAATGAAAACCATGCTGTTTTTAACAAAGTCAGTTGGTGGTGTGGATACAAGTGACAGAGAATGTGACTAAGTTTATTTATAATGTGAATATTTTATTTTTGTTTTGACTTTTCATTATTAAATTCTGAAGAAATTATAATTTCAAGTATTAGATTTCATTCCCTCTTATTTGAATCACATTTGATATATGCCAAGTCTGATACTTCTAAGAGAATTTAGTTTCAACATATTAGAAATGCAACATTCTGTTAGGTTCATACATGTTTTGTATTGTTACATCATCTTGAAGAATGTCCTTTACACTTGATAATCTTCCTTGTTCTGAAATCTGTTTTGTCTGAAATTGTTACAGTTATTCCCCCTTCACTTTTAAATTTGCTTCATTTTTTTTTCTCTACTCTGAATCTATTAGAATGTTTATATTTAAAATGGGTGTTAGGTGGAGAAAATACAGTTAGATTCTCTCTCTCTCTCTCTCTGTTTCTTTTTTAATCCACTCTGGCAATCCCTCTATTTTAATTGGTATGTTTAGAAAATTCAGATTTCTGTATATTACCCTATTGTTTCTTTTTCTCCTGAGAGGTCATCAATAAGCCAATTGGACCTGGGGGCTACCAGGGCAGTTTTAGACTTTAAGTAGAACATTACAAATCATTAGTCAGCTAGGTTTTCCCACTCCCCCTCTGGTGGCCGAAATTAAAGTCAGTCATTTTCTAGGCATTCCTAGAGTTAAGCATAGAGTATTCCCAATTTAGTTGCACATAATCCATGAGTTTCTGTTTGAAAATTAAAAAAATGTGATCAAGTAAATGATATATGGGTTTCTTGGGTGGGGCTAGTGGTAAAGAACCCACCTCCCAGTGCAGGAGAGGTCAAAGGTTCAGGATTGATCCCTGGGTTAGGAAGATCTCCTGGAGGAGGGTATGACAGCCCACTCTAGTATTCTTGCCTGGAGAATCTGTAAGGCTGATTTGTCCAATTTGGTCTCAACTTTAAGCCCTATTGTGGCAAAGGAGCTTGCCTATCTCAGTGAAGCTATGAGCCATGCTATGCAGGGCCATGCAAGACTGGCAGGTCATGATGGAGAGCTATGACAAAACATGGTCTACTGGATGAGGGAATGGCAAACCACTCCAGTATCCTTGCCACAAGAACCCCATGAACAGTATGAAAGGGTTAAAAGATATGACACTGGAATATGAGCCCTTCAGGTTGGAAGGTGTCCAATATGCTACCAGGGAAGAGCAAAAAGCAACTACTAATAGCTCCAGAAAGAATGAAGAGGCTGGATCAAAGCAGAAATGATGCTCAGTTGTCGATGTGTCTGGTGGTGAAAGTAAAGTCTGATGCTGATTTGCTCGCATAGAAAGAAAGAACAGTCTTACATAGAAACCTGGAATGTTAGGCCCATGAATGAAGGTAAAATGGGCATGGTCAAGGTGAAGATGGTAAGAGGGAATATCGATATCTCAGAAATCAGTGAACTAAAATGGATGAGAATGGGAGAATTTAATTCAGATAACCATGATATCTACTACTGTGGGCAAAAATTCCTTAGAAGAACTAGAGTAGCCCTCATTGTCAGCAAAAGAGTCTGAAATGCAGTACTTGGGGCAAAAATGACAGAATGATCTTGGTTCGTTTCCATTTGTTAAAAGGCAAACCATTAATATCAACGTAATGCAACCCTATGCCCCAAGTAGTAATGCCAAAGAAGCCAAATTTAAATGTTTCTATAAAGACCTTCTAGAACGAACACCAAAAAAAGATGTCCTTTTCATCATAGGGGATTGGAATGCAAAAATGGGAAGTCAAGAGATGTCTGGAGTAACAGGCAGGTTTAGCCTCAAAATGGAGCAGGACAAAGGCTAACAGAGTTTTCCCATAGCAAACATCCTCTTCCAACACAAGAGGTGACTCTACACATAGACATCACCAGATATTTGGTCAATACCAAAATCAGATTAATTACGTTCTTTGCAGCTGAAGATGGAGAAGCTCTATATAGTGAGTGAAAACAAGACCTGGAGCTGACTGTGGCTCATATCATGAGCTTGTTATTGCAAAATTCAGGCTTAGATTGAAGACAGTAGGGAAAACCACGAGGCCATACAGGTATGACCTAAATTAAATCCCTTATGATTATACAGTGGAGGTGACAAATAGATTCAAGGGATTAGATCTGGTAGACAGAGGGCCTGAAGAACAATGAACAGAGCTTTGTAATATTGTACAGGCAGCAATGACCAAAACCATCCCAAATAAAAATAAATGCAACAAGGCAAAGTGGTTGTCTGATGAGGCCTTACAAATAGCTGAGAAAAGAAGAGAAGCAAAAGGCAAGGGAGAAAGGGAAAGGCACACCAAACTAAATGCACAGTCCCAGGGAATAGCAAGGAGAGATAAGAAGGCCTTCCTAAGTGAATAATGCAAAAAATAAAAAAATAGAGGAAAACGGTATAGTGGGAAAGACAAAAGATCTCTTCAAGAAAATTGGAGACATCAAGGGAACATTTCATGCAAGGATGGGCATGATAAAGGACAGAAATGGTAAAGACCTAACAGAAGCAAAAGAGATTAGAAGAGGTGGCAAGAATATACAGAACTGTACAGAAAAGGTCTTAATGACTCAGGTAAGCACAGTGGTGTGGTCACTCATCTAGAGCCAGATATCATGGAGTGTGAAGTCAAATTGGCCTTAGGAAGAATTACAAAATACAAAGCTAGTGGAGGGAATGGAATTTCAGCTGATCTATTTAAAATCCTCAAAGGTGATGCTGTTAACGTGCTCTACTCAATGTGACAGCAAATTTGGAAAACTCAGTAGTGGCCAGAGGACTGGAAAAGATCAGTTTTCATTCCAATCTCAAAGAAAGGCAATGCCAAAGAATGTTAGGTCTACCACACAATTGTGCTTATTTCACATGCCAGCAAGATTATGTTCTAAATCCTTCAAGCAGTACATGAATTGAGAACTTCCAGATGTACAGCTGGGTTTAGAAAAGTCAGAGGAACCAGAGATCAAATTGCCAACATTCATATATCAGAGAAAAAGCAAGGGAATTTCAGAAAAACAACTACTTCTGCTTCATTGACTATGCTAAAGCCTTTGACTGTGTGGATCACAACAAACTGGAAAATTCTTAAAGAGATGGGACTATCAAACCACCTTACCTGTCTCCTGAGAAACCTATATGCAGGTCAAGAAGCAACAGTTGGAACTGAACATGGAACAATAGACTTGTTCCAAATTGGAAAGGATGACATCAAAGCTGTATATTGTCACCCTGCGTATCTAACTTATATGCAGAGTACATCACACAAAATTTCAGGCTGGATGAATCACAAGCTGGAATTAAGATTTCCAGGAGAAATATCAACAACCTTAGTTATACTGATGATACCTCTCTAATGGTAGAAAGTGAGGAAGAGCCAAAGAGCTTCTTGAGGAGGGTGAAAGAGGATCGTGAAAAACCTGGCTTAAAACTCAGCATTCTAAAAACTAAGATCATGGCATCCAGTCCCACCAGTTCATTGCAAATAGATTGGAAAAAAGTGGAATTATTGACAGATTTGATTTTCTTGGGCTCCCAAATCACTGCAGATGGTGACTACAGGCATTAAATTAAAAGATCCTTGCTCTTGAAGGGACATGGAGCCTGGCATGCTGCAGTCTGTGGGGATGAAAAGAACTGGACATGACTTAGCTACTAAAGAAGAGAAAAAATGATTATAGTTGCTATACATT
Organism: Cervus canadensis; assembly: GCF_019320065.1. Taxonomy (NCBI): domain Eukaryota; kingdom Metazoa; phylum Chordata; class Mammalia; order Artiodactyla; family Cervidae; genus Cervus; species Cervus canadensis. The sequence continues at coordinate 35,912,427 of NC_057412.1, forward strand.
GTTTAATATGCATATCTATGCACATTTGAATGCAGAGTTCCAAAGAATAGCAAGGAGAGATAAGAAAGCCTTCCTCAGTGATCAATGCAAAGAAAAAGAGGAAAACAATAGAATGGGAAAGACTAGAGATCTCTTCAAGAAAATTAGAGATACCAAGGGAATATTTCATGCAAAGATGGGCTCAATAAAGGACAGAAATGGTATGAACCTAACAGAAGCAGAAGATATTAAGAAGAGGTGGCAAGAATACACAGAAGAACTATACAAAGAAGGTCTTCATGACCAAGATAATCATGATGGTGTGATCACTCACCTAGAGCCAGACATCCTGGAATGTGAAGTCAACTTAGGAAGCATCACTATGAGCAAAGTTAGTGGAGGTGATGGAATTCCAGTTGAGCCATTTCAAATCCTAAAAGATGATGCTGTGAAAGCATTAAACTTCTTCAAGCCAGGCTTTAACAGTACGTGAACCATGAACTTACAGATGTTCACGCTGGATTTAGAAAAGGCAGAGGAACCAAAGATCAAATTGCCAACACCCATTGGATCATCAAAAAAGTGAGAGAGTTCCAGAAAATCATCTACTTCTGCTTTATTGACTAGTCAAAGCCTTTGTGTGGATCACGACAAACTGGAAAGTTCTTCAAGAGATGGGAATACAAGACCACCTGACCTGCCTCCTGAGATATCTGTATAGAGGTCAAGAAGCAACAGTTAGAACTTGACATGGAACAACAGACTGATTCTAACCTGGGAAAGGAGTATCAATAACCTCAGATATGTAGATGACACCACCCTTATGGCAGAAAGCAAAGAAGAACTATAGAGCCTCTTGATGAAAGTGAAAGAGAAGAGTGAAAAAGTTGGCTTAAAACTCAACATTCAGAAAACTAAGATCATAGCATCTGGTCCCATCACTTCATGGAAAATAGATGGGGAAACATTGGAAATAGTGCCAGACTTTATTTTTTTGGGCTCCAGAATCACTGCAGATGGTGACTGAAGTCATGAAATTAAAGGACGCTTCTTCTTGGAAGGAAAGTTATGACCAACCTAGACAGCATTTTAAAAAGCAGAGACATTACTTTGCCAACAAAGGTCCGTCTAGTCAAGGCTATGGTTTTTCCAGTGGTCATGTATGGATGTGAGAGTTGGACTACAAAGAAAGCTGAGTGCTAAAGAATTGATGCTTTTGAACTGTAGTGTTGGAGAAGACTCTTTAGAGTCCCTTGGACTGCAAGGGCATCCATGTGTCAATTCTAAAGGAAATCAGTCCTGAATATTCATTGGAAGGACTGATGCTGAAGCTGAAACTCCAATACTTTGGCCACCTGATGCAAAGAACTGACTCATTTGAAAAGACCCTGATACTGGGTAAGATTGAAGGCAGGAGGAGAAGGGAATGACAGAGGATGAGATGGTTGGATGACACCACCAACGAGAGGGACATGAGTTTGAGTAGGCCCGGGGAGTTGGTGATGGACAGGGAGGACTGGGGTATTGCATTCCATGTGGTTGCAAAGAGTCAGACACTACTGAGTGATTGAACTGAACTAGCAACTGAAGGACAAAAAAATAATAATTATTGTTATTATTGCTATAGGCTGTTTAATGTATGCATATCTATGTACTTACAGTAAAGAAAAGCAATGGAACAAATTTTCATTAACTAACGAATCCTCTTGGAGGAAAGGACAAAAACTGGAATTTGTGGCAAGAATATGGGAGTTTGCTAAGATATCAGTATGAATTTCTTAAGTTATGTGGTGAACATGGGTGTGTTTCTTTTACCAGTAAGTATACTCCATATATATGTTTTAAATACCCTAATATCCTTGGACTTATTTTTCATGAACTATTCTAAATGTTCTTTGCATACAAATTATTAATATCCTCATAATGATACTGTCAATGAGGTATTTTTATCTTCATTTTCCAAAGTGAAAACTGAAGAATAGAGAGGCTAAGTAACTTTCCTGACACCACACAGTAAGTCACTAAGCCTGTATTCAAAACCTGGCATTCTGGCTCCAGATTCTTACATGATTTATCATATATAAATTGAAGAATGCTCTAAAATAAACAAGAATCAAATCAACAAATACCTAGATTTATATTATATGTTGACATGTCTTTCACAGCTGTTAAGTAGAGCAGTAAGTGAGGACTGCAGCAGTCTTTTCACACTGCAGTATTCTATGGTTTCCAACGGTTTATTGGGAGATGGTTCACCATGTGTGGTTTGAAACAAGCAAGCAAGCAACACAGATACACTTCTTGTTGTTAGCTTACTGGGAAATACTAGGAAAATACAAAGCGTAGAGTCTTAGAGGTCTGAATTCTACATTAAGTCACATTAAAAGCAAAATAAAAGACATTTCCTTGTATCACTTGATGGTACTACCTATTTTGCACAATCCTGACTAAAGACTTGCTTATTACAGAGAGTGTCATGTGGTTTTTCTGCCTATGGTGATGGAAGCTACTGCTTTATGTTCAGACATTGTGTCTAGAATATATACATGTATTTGTATCCTGCAAATGTACATGCATGTGTTTCTGTGTGTGTATTATGCACAGTATATACATGTAAGCCTATGGTCTGTTCCTCTTGCTAAAAATGTAATGTACAATGAATTTATCTAGTTTATTTAGATTTTGCTCTATTTCTTCTTCATCTTTTTTTTTTTTTTAACACAGAAAGGCTGTCTGTCAGTGTAGAAAAAGTATCACTGGCCATGTTAACCTCTAGAATTAGTGGGATCCGAATTGTAAAAATGCAACCATGGGTTGTGTCAGCTTGAGCAGCTTATCTAAATTCTCAGACATTTTTCATTTCATGTGTAAAATAAACATATACCTAGATTATATGTGATAATACAGATTAAAAGAGATAATAAATGTTCACTACCTAACAAATTTTGTCTTAAACACTCAGGAACATTAATTCCAATCCTTATATCCTAATTCCACTGAGTCATTATTTCTAAAAATATTTAGATGCTTTTGTGTATAGTTTTGCTTGCTCTGAAAATCTGAAAAGTCAAACTATAGTCATTTCCTGAGATTTCACTCAATGTGTCATGAATAAGATAAAGTCCCAAGAGGTAAGCTACCTTCAGTTTGAAGTTTCAGGGCACTGGTACTGTATTATGAATTCAGATTTTGGCTTAGCAACTGACATGCCTCACCTTTATAAATGGGATAGGTCTTAGACTTTATTGAATGTTATGGGAGTTTTGAAATATAGAGTTTATAACTAAGCCAATTGGATTGAAAAAATAAATATATATAAAGTAAGATTTCAAACAGCAAGGAAATACTAGTGGGGTACTTGGTAAGTTTAACTAAAAAGCACTTGTTCTATATGTTAGCCTAATAGGGAAAATAAAATTACAAAATATATTTAGTAGACAATATTTTATCCCACATATATGATATGCTTAAGAGGTACCTAAGTGTTTAAAAAAGCAAACTGTTTATCATTTGGAAAAATGCCTTTGCCACTCAACTCTAACATATGCTGAGAGAGAGGAAAACCATGAAGATGATTTTTTTTTTAGCTTCACTTATATATGAGAACCTGCTTGCAAGTACATTTTACAGGATAACTGCTAAAAACAACTGTGAAGAGCCACCATGAATTGTCATGTTTGGGGATGGTTGTCACATCACTTAAGTCTTACAAGCTGTTTTTCTTCACACTCTATTAAGACTGTTGGAAGTTATAACATCACTTTATCTATAACTTCACCCATTTTAATATAATAGTAAGTTATAATACTATAAAATTTTATATTTAAATATAACTTTCTAATTTACCTATTAACTATTGCAGTGCAAAGGCAGTTAGCACTTTGGAGCCATGTGGAAGGGTATTTATATTTTAAAATTTGTTTTCAAACATCTATCTTTAATGCATGTTTAACTTTACTAAAAGCATTGCATCAAATGATAGACACTTACCAAGTATGTAGACAGTTATATAAAACATTATTTTATCCACTTAAGATAATGAGTAGAGAGAAAAAAAATACTGATTCTTATAATACTCTGTAATATTTTGTTTAAATCCATTTGTAATTTGATAGGGTTTTAACATAACTTCCTGTAATTTATTAGTATAATCTGGACCAAACTCCAAACTTCATCTGTAAAATCAACAAACAATTTGTACTTTAAACACACCACTTTTTAATGAGGAGGGAAAACATACAGACAACTATATTAAAGCCACTAATTAGTGATGGGAATATTAAAAAAAAAAAAACAAGGTTTTTATTTTTTCTTCTTTTGCAAGGAATCTATGTCATAAATTTTACCAAGTGCACTGCAGGAGGAATTTAATTATTGCTGTTGTTTAGGCTAGGCTGTGTCCAACTGTTTTGTGACTGTAGCCAGCCAGGCTCCTTCTGTCCATGGGATTTCCCAAGCAAGAGTACCAGAGTGTGTTACCATTTCCTCCTCTAGGGGATAGTCCCGACCCGGGAATCGAGCCTGCATCTCTTGCATGCCTGCAGTGGCAGGCATGTTTTTTTTACCACTGAGCCACCAGGGAAGTCATGCAGTTTATAATATGAGATAATTTTTACCTTATGGAGGTAATAGTTTAAAATTATGAATATATTTATTGCATAAATATTAAGACAACACTTTTATCTCTAATAATTCTACTAATCACTTCTAAGCTATGAAGAAGTACAATGGCCAGAACTTTATATTTTTACAATTAGTGTTCCTGGCAGGAATCCCAGGAATACTGGAGTGGGTAGTCTATCCCTTTTCCAGGGGATCTTCCTGACCCAGGAATTGAACTGGGGTCTTCCTATATTGCAGGCAGATTCTTTACCAACTGAGCTACCAGGGAAGCCCCTGGCAATCATGTGAGTTAAATATTATTAACCATAATTATCAGATAAACAGCAACACACACCGTGACTCAGATATAGGCTGCAGCAGCAGTGAGGGAAGAGGTGGGAAGCCCTGAGTGTAGGTTCTCTCCAAATAGTTGGTTCTCACCATACATCCTGGAATTGAGTTCATCCTATTGAGAGCCAGAAGCTCAGGTTTCATTTTGCATGTGTTTTGTAAAATAGCCTTCATTACCTGTTCTTGAAAATATTCACTTCAAATTTTCATACAAACTTAATCAATTTCAAAGCCCTTAAGACTCTCTCAGCCCTTCATCGTTCCAGGATGCTAGGGCACGAATTTAACCCTAGAAATACAATGGCATAAGTTTACCATGACCCCTTTCCATGTAAAATACTATAGGATACACAGTCTTAGGCAACATGATAATTCAATAAAAGGGCTTCTGCAATGGCACACCCTGGTAACTAAAGCCATTTTATTTTTTTGAGTACTGATCTGAAATCTAACTCCTATAAAATTTTATAATTAGTCAAAATTTTAGCAATTTCATTGAAGGGTGTTTTATTTGTTGTCATAGTATTTATATGTATTATACAAATCATTCATGGGTTTCTATTCCACCGTGATGATCAGTCCATGGCAGAAGTGACTACTGCTAGGGATTCTCCTATAAAAGAAAATTGTATTCAATTATTTATAAAATCAAGCAATAGTAGGAGCTTGTAATTCTAGATTAAAGATAACTTAAACCAAATCACTGATGAAAATTATCAGAGCAGTGTAAACATGCATCTAAATAGTGAGTTATTTTTTCACTTTCATATATATTAGACAAAATTATTCTTTCATGTGACTTATATATGCAAGAAATATTGTGCATATCAAATTCAAAATATTGAATAAGTTGTCCCTTTATATATAAATTTCTTTGTACCACACAAACAAAATAGGTAGTGCTTTTTTCTTCATTTTAATAACTTTTTTATTATTTAATTGGAGGCTAATTACTTTACAGTATTGTGGTGATTTTTGCCATACATCCACATGAATCAACCATGGGTGTACATGTGTTCCCCGGTAGTGCCTTATACTTTATTTCACAGTCAGCTTGATGCTCCCTGCCCTTTCATGTGATTAATTTAAAAGTTACAACCCCAGGAAAACCAATAGAGAGCTCACTGGAGTTTTCAACTTCACAGCACCACTCAATTAGTTATGTGTTGATCACTGTTTGAAAGTGAGTTGAAATGTGTCCTGGCAAATTGTCGAACAAATGTTCCAATGACTAAAGCATTCATCTGTTCCAAATTAGACTACTCAGTCCTTTTATACTGAGGGCCTCACCAAGCCTGTAGAAAGTCACACAAGCTCTCCTCGAGACACCCTAAAATAAAATTTTTATAAAGGGAAGATCATAGACACTAAAGAGGAAAAGACATGTTACATTAAAATTAAAAAGTAATTGCAAATTCATAGAAAGAAGCTTGATGAACTCATTAGTGGTGAGGAAGGTTGATAGCAAGTACTGTCCCTCCCAGCTGTTACAGTTTATGGTGAATGTAAATTTTGCATGTGTTTTATTTTAGAAGCAGAACAAGAAACATTCATGTTCTTCCACTTACCTTGACCTAATTTTGCAAATGAAAAAGCTGTGCAGCCATCCAATTTTCACTTGATATTCATTTTTTAAAACACTTTTTGGCAACTGATTTTGCTCCTCCACCATTGCCCTTCCCTCTAGCTTATTTTTCTTGCTAATAGAGAGCATTGTGTTGATAAGATAGCTCATTCATAGAAAGGTACCTTGAAATTACAGCTTAATTACTTTAACAAAGAAAAATTCAAAATCAGTGTACCATTCATAATACTTATGCTAAAACTTCCTAGAATATAGACTTGTTTGCACTCTAATGAGTGCAATCTTAGATTTCTTTTTCCTCAGGTAGAGAAAGAAAAAAAAAAAAAAAAGAAAAACTGAGTAAAATGGAAGGAAGAGACCAAGACAAGTATTTCCTGAATTTTCTGTGGAATGGAAATAAAAGTGAAATTTAAGCATATTTCTGACTGTAGTCTTATAAGAATTCTGAAAAATGATCAGGACACTTATTTCTCCCTGAAATGTAAAATTTATTTACAGATGGATATAATAATAAAAAGAATAAAACAAGATAAAATATATATTGAAACTAATCTTCTAATATTTTATTCAGTAATTTTCAACATTACCTGAGAACTCCTGGGTGACATCTTCAGAAAAACAGTGACTATGCCAGATTTTACAGTAGGCAAAATATATTTTAAATCTCCCTTTTATTTCTCTTTAGTCACTGGTTAATACGCCTATGTTTTCTAACTAGGTATAATTTTTCATTTACAGTATTTTATTTTGTTAATGTTAATATCAATAATCTCAGATATGCAGATGACACCACCCTTATGGCAGAAAGTGAAGAAAAACTAAACAATCCCTTGATGAAAGTGAAAGAAGAGAGTGAAAAGGTTGGCTGAAAGCTCAACATTCAGAAAACTAAGATAATGGCATCCAGTTCCATCACTTCATGGCAAATAGATGGGGAAAGAGTGGAAACAGTGCCAGACGTTATTCTTCTGGGTTTCAAAATCACTGCAGATGGTGATTGCAGCTGTGAAATTAAAAGATGCTTATTCATGCATCCAACCTGGGCTGATGATCTGTTTCACCCTAGATAATATACATGTTTCGATATGCTGTTCTCCTGGGAAGACCCAGAGAGATCGGGTAGAGAGGGAGGTGGGAGGGGGGATCGGGATGGGGAACACATGTAAATATATGGCTCATTCATATCAATGTATGACAAAAACCACTACAATAAAAAAAAAAACAAAAAAAAAACCTGAAACAAACAAACAAAAAAAAGATGCTTACTCCTTGGAAGGAAAGTTATGACCAAACTAGACAGCATATTACAAAGCAGAGACATTACTTTGCCAACAAAGTTCCATCTAGTCAAGGCTATGGTTTTTCCAGTAGTCATGTATGGATGTGAGAGTTGGACTATAAAGAAAGCTGAGCGCTGAAGAATTGATGCTTTTGAACTGTGGTGTTGGAGAAAACTCTTGAGAGTCCCTTGGACTGCAAGGAGATTCAACCAGTCCATCCTAAAGGAGATCAACCCTGGGTGTTCATTGGAAGAACTGATGTTGAAACTGAAACTCCAATACTTTGGCCACCTGATATGGAGAGCTGACTCATTTGAAAAGCCCCTGATGTTGAGAAAGATTGAGGGTGGGAGGAGAAGGGGATGACAGAGGATGAGATGGTTGGATGGCATCACCGACTCAATGGACATGAGTTTGGGTAAACTCCGGGAGTTGGTGATGGACAGGGAGGCCTGGTGTGCTGCAGTCCATGGGGTCGCAAAGAGTCAGACAGGACTGAGCGACTGAACTGAACTGAACTGAATGTTAATACATCTTTAGAGTAACTTCACTTTAGGTTTTTATGAATAATTTTTATTTCAGCATAATGTTAGATTTACAGAATGATTGTCAAGATAATCCAGAGTCTCTATGTATTCCAACTGATGTCTTCCTATTATTGACATTTTATAGTAACATGTCACATTTGTCACAATTAGTGAACCAATATTGGTACAGTAATATTAGCTAGAGTTCATACTTCGCTCAGATTTATTGCTTTTTCTCTAAGAGAGATCTGTCTCTTTTACCCATTTATTTATGTATTCAATCATTTATTTATCAATATGCACTCCACTCATTGGTATTTTTAACATATTTTGTGTGATAACCCAACACAGCTTTTTATTTTTATCAAATTTTTTCACCTTTGGCCATTGGGAGCTCTTTGAGTTGGCTCTGTGTTCCTTTGAAATGTTCATCACTGGGGTATCTTTATTTTGTTTGGATTTTTTTTAGCTCCTTCTTAATTTCTGATACTATATGATCATTCAGACTATCCTTTGTATCCTGGACTTATGTTTAAATTTCTTAGCAGTGGTTAGCTTGAGTATAAGAATTAGTTCAGTTGGGTGTTTTATGTTAGTTACTCAGTCGTGTTTGACTCTTTGTGACCCCATGAACTATAGCCTGCCAGGCTCCTATGTTACTATTACAGGTTAAATTTTGTCTTCCAAAAAAGCTATGTTGATGTCTTAATCCCCAGTCCCTTTGATCATGACTTATTTGAAACAGGATCTTTGCAGATATAATCAAGATAAAGTATGGTCATTCTGCATTAGGGTAGGTTCTAACTTTGGCTGGTGTCCGTTTAGAGGACGCTTACAAGAGGAGAGGAAACAGACAAGACACACACATGAAGAAGATGGCTGTGTGAAGACAGGGGCAGAGATTAGACTTATGCTGTCACAAATCAAGGAACACTAGGGATTTCCAGAATCTGGGAGAGACAAGGAAGGATCTGTCCCCTTGAGACTGAAGTGAGCACAGCTCTGCCAATATCTTGACTTTAAACCTCCATTCTCCAGAGTTATAAGAGTATAAATTTCTATTGTTTTAAGCCTCTCAGTTTATAGTACATTTGTAACATCAGTCCTAGGAAACTAATAAAATTGTTAAACATCAAAGTTAGTGCAAAATTAAAAATACTACATTTACATTGACATGAATCAGCCATGGATTTACATGTGTTCCCCATCCCGATCCCCTCTCCTGCCTCCCTCTCCATCCCATCCCTCTGGGTCTTCCCAGTGCACCAGCCCTGAGGACTTGTCTCATGCATCCAACCTGGGCTGGTGATCTGTTTCACCCTTGATAGTATACTTGTTTCAAAAACCACTACAATATAAAAAAATAAAATTCAAAAAAAAAAATTTAAAAATCTGAGCACTGTGCTAATAAAAAAACAACAACAACAAAAAACAAACTACATTTAGTCCTTCCTGGATCATAAGGGAAAGTACATGACCATAAAATATCAGAGTAAGTATATTATTAGAAAACATCAATTTGTGTTCGGTGCTAGGTTCACTTCTAGCATGGATTATGGCATAGAACTTCTGGGATGTATACTAGCTATTTCCAGTTTATATGCTTACAGGGTGAAACCTAAAGCAGTTAAATGGCTGATATGGATCAGAGTCAGGATCTGAAACTGGTCTATTGACACAATGATCAATAAACTTCTAACTTTCTCTCTCTCTCTCACTTACACACACATGCACACACATACATTTCTCTACCTTTGAATTTATTTTACAGTCTTTGTATTAATATTTGATTATTCCATGTCTCTTCCTTGGTCTCTTTGTGAATCTTTCTATTTTAACCATCTTTGTGCCTATCTTGCTCCCTTTCTTTTATTGTCAATTCACTCTCTCTGTTTTCTTTTCCTTTGAAATGCTAGCATTCTTCAAAGGGAACATATCTCTAGTTTTAAAATATATGTGGAATATTTGTATAAACTGGTCATATAAGACCAAAATGAAACTCTCAATGAAATTCCTAAAACAAGACTTAATTTGTTGCATTCTTTGACCCTGAAGAAGGCAATTAGATTAAAAATAACTGTCTGTACTTTAAAGGTTTTTTTTTTTTTTTTTTTTTAAATGTCTGGTTTTACTTGTATATTTGCTTGGAAAAAGGAAGTCAAACTGAAAATTTCAGGCTACTCAGAAAATCACCAAGTATAAAAATCAAGGCCTATGATAGCCTAAGGATGTTCTTAGATACAAAGTTGGAGCTTTAAATATTTATATTTAAAAAAATCATAAAATCATGTTAGCTCTGTTATCAGCTCACTTACTTATCAGCAGTGGAGAAACAATAGCTACACAGTGAAACAGATCAGGAAACATATTTCACACATTTGCAACTTCTTATTTTGTTGAGGGTTTATTATAAAAGGAATATTGGAAGGTGGTGTGTAGCTGTCCCACACAAAGATGCTGCATTAATCTAGGGCTTACAGTGGGCAAGCTGTGACCATCTTTGGCTCAAAGATAAGGGTCACGGGAGGGATAACAGAATACTGTCAGAAAGCTTGGTGGAGACACACTGCGAGGCCACCATACAGGAGTGATTCTCCAAGGAGGGAGCCAAGGAAATAACAAACCTCACACTCACTCATCCCTCCCTCTGACCTCCTTCCTGGGATGCAAACTGGCCCAACCCAACCTAAGCTGAAACATGGAACTCACTGATGCAGCCATTACAAGTGAGCCAAGAGGAAAAAAGGGAGGTGTCACCAGGTGGGCAGTAAATTTGAAAGATAAAACTGATAAATTCTTATCCTTAGCGAATAGCTTCTCTGAATGAATTCTGACTAAATAAGCCTAGAGGTCATACTGGCAGAATTTATAGGGTTAAACTGCTGGGATGCTCATTGCTTAGTACATTGTCCTTCATTCCATGTTACTACCAACTCCTTCCACTCCCAGCAAGCTTGAGTCCTAGAGTCCAGTCTCTCCATTTCAGCCTCTCCATAAATTGTATATACAATATCTTACAGGAGCAATAGGTGGAAATTGCTGTTCAGTGGTGAAGGATACAGGGTTCTCCAGTCTTACTTTTTCAGCCTGACCTCAGCAGGAAAGAACTTCCTTTTAAGGAAAGAACTCATTCCTGTCCTTTCTAGGGTTCATTTGCTTCTACTGAAATCTCAGTTTGGATAGGTCTGCACAAGTTTGTGTGCTTTTATCTGCTAATCACTTCCAAAATGCAGCTCATGTTTCTTTCTTCATTTTAATTTTTCTTCTACTTTAAACTCCCTTTACCAAAGTTTTGATACAATTTCAAGAGAGGTGGATATAAAATTGGATGTCCATATTGTCATCTTTCATCTAAAAGCATGCTTTAAAAATGCCTCTAGCACTTGACGTGTGCTAGTCACCGAAAAGAAAAAAAACTTACATCTCTACTATAACTTATATAAAGTTGCTACTCACTTTTTTTTTGAAGTGAAATTGTTAATGTATTAGTCAAAAATGATGTTCTCTGTGAGGAAGGGATTGAAGAATAAGTGATGCAGAACTGTGACATAGGGAATAACTGTGTTACTAAAAATATTTTTAATGATCCATCAGGGGCAAACATATAAAAACATCCTAGAGAGGCATTCAACAGTGAAAGAGATCCATTATATCCATATCCTCGATGGAGGAGGCTCAGCATGCCATGCAGGGGGCCGCTGAGAGAGTCAGACTTGGTAGAGTTGATGGAGAGACTCTACCAAGCAGATAGGGAAGAAATAGAAAGAAAACCCATGGCCAAGTGCCTTTCCTGGGGGTGGTGTATTAAGCAAAGTCATGAGGAGATACCTTTGGCATGTTTGAGCGTCATGAGGTCACAGTCAGGGGAGGGAAAGGGAACTTGTGGCTGGGTGTAGCTTTATCACACTGGTGCCCTGGGTGGGGTGCTCACAGCCTATTTGTAAGGATGTTGATGTTCAGGAAAACATGAAATTTTACCTAAAATGGAATGGATAACACTTGTTACCTAGGCTGTGGAGATGTTAAAGGTGAGACATTTTCATTTAGCCACCAAAGGCAACTTTGATAAAAGTGACAACAGAGAACCCAGTTGGCAACCAAGCATTGCTCTTGGTCAGCCATAGACAATAGGACAGACATTTCTGATTTTAAGAGAATTTATTGGAAGATTTTAGTTATGTTATGAAAGATCATTCTCTCTTTGCTTATTCCTTATAGTTTGTTCTGTACCTGTCCAGATCGAAAATGTCCATACAACAGGAGGTACCCTGAATAGTACAAACCCCTCTTTTCTTGACTAACAAGCAGTCGAGAGCCAGTCTGTTATCCCTTACCACTTGGGTTAGAGGCTCATAGGCCTATGTATAAGGAACAATATTTCTTGCAGCCTTTGAATCTGATCTGAAAGAGCTGTGGAAAGCTGCTGGTTGACATTTATGATTTTATTTTGTTTGACAGAGGCCACTGTACTGGTGCCAAAGCTGGTGGCTGGCTCCTCTGGCTACGACAAGTTCTATTAAGCTAGGAATAAATATCATGTTTTACCTCTAGTCCTTGAGTTGTTGGAAATGGGGCAGTACCCAGAGAATAAATAACTATGGGAATCCCCAGTGAATTATGGTTTCATTAGGAAAAACACATTGGAGAGTCAGCAAGGAAAAATATATGAGGTGCTATGTCTTTGATTTTGGCCCATTATAAAACCCAAAGGTGCCATCATTTAGAGTATAATGTACTTGTTAGAATGTGGTGTTGTGCATAACCAAGGGAAAGGAGTGTCATGGTGTTCAGGGGTGGAGATTCAAGATGAGGGTTTGTGGTAGAAAGCTGGAGGGGTTAGGAGGAAAAGACATCCTAGAGTGAGTGGTCCTCTCTCCAGAGGGTCAAGAGATTGAGTGATATGAGTCAGGTACCTCCTGGGGAAAACAATAATCTTCATGAATTTTAGGAACCTCTACTAAATGCCTTATTAAGTAATCAGGTATATGTTTTAGCAGAGAGCATGGAGTATACTGGGCTTCCTTGGTAGCTCAGAGATAAAGAATCCACCTGCCAATATAGGAGACATAGATTCAATCCCTGGATTGGGAAGATCCCCTGGAGAAGGAAATGACAACCTACTCTAGTATTCTTGCCTGGGAAATCCCATAGACAGAGGGTTGCAAATGGGTTAGACATGACTTGGTAGCTCAGACAATAAATAATCTGCCTGCAATACAGGAGACCTGGGTTCAATCCCTGGGTCAGGAAGATCCCCTGGAGAAGGGAATGGCTACCCACTCCATTATTCTTGCCTGGATGGACAGAGGAGCCTGGCAGGCTACAGTCCATGAGGTTGCAAAGAGTTGGACAGGATTGAGTGACTGACACTTCCACTTTCTAGTGACCAAACAACAAGAAGTATACTAGAATCATGGGACAAACAGACAGTGATTTTAGAAGAAATACATCCTGTGTCCAAACTGTGCCTTAGAGAGGTCATGGTTTTAGTGTAAGAGCTGAAGTCATCTCTAGCAGAGGAGGTCTAGCCATCCCTATAGTGAGGTCTTAGATTGGGGTGATATTATTTGAGGTGAGGGCATTTGCAGAGGTGAGATTCGGAGGCCAAGGTGATGTTATCTGGAGTCTTGAACTGTGGAATCCTTTCTAAGTGGCAACCCACTGAAGTTGATAAGGGCCTCTTAATTGTAAACCAGTGAAAGTACCCAGACTGGCAGCAATAAGCCCAACCTGATGGCATGTTTGTTTTTGGTGGAACTTTAAGTTCGGATGGGTCCCACATCAGATGAATATCTGCCTGATCTATGAAACAATCTACAGTTAATGAGTTCTAGGAGAGTAGGTACCTGGATCTAGCTTCCAGTCTTCATGGGATAGGGGTAAGATGAAAATTTATAAAATTAGGTTAAGGTCTGGAACAGGATAAAGAATTTCAGGGGTTTATCGTTAACTGGAATTTGAAACTCAATTGTTTGATGCCATTAAACTGGCTATTTGCAATCTATTAGGGACTTTAAAGTTCTTTGGAATGCCTTTCCAAGAACCTGTGTGCTGTGCTTGAGTTATGTCTGACTCTTTGCAACCCCATGGACTGCAGCCCACCAGGCCCTTCTGTCCTTGGAGATTTTCCAGACAAGAATGCTGGAGGAGTTGCCATGCCCTCCTCCAGGGAATCTTCCAACCCAGGGATTGATCACAGTTCTCTCATATTGCAGGCAGATTCTTTACCATCTGATCCACCAGGGAAGCCCAAGAACACTGGAGTGGGTAGCCTATCCATTCTCCAAGGGATCTTCTGGACCCAGGAATCAAACTGGGATCTCCTGCATTGCATGCAGATTCTTTACCAGCTGAGCCTCCAGGGAAGCCCTCCAAGAGCCTAACTTGTGTATTTTAGCAAGTGAAGTATGTCGTGTGTCCTACCAATAACATCTCTAACTCTAGAGGGAACAGGAGTGCCCTAATACTCTCTGTATAAAGCATCACAAAGCAACACCTTGTATTGTGGCCTCAGTGTATACAGAGGCAATTGTGATTTATTTTTTCTTTTTTAAAAAATTAATTATTTTAGTTGGAGACTAATTACTTTACAATACTGTGGTGGCTTTTGCCATACGTTGACATGGATCAGCCATGGCTGTAATGCTTCCCTCCTGTCCTGAAGCCCCTCCCACCTCCCTCCCCATCCCATCCCTCTGTGTTGTCCCAGTGCTCTGGCTTTGAATGCCCTGCTTCATGCATTGAACTTGGACTGGTCATCTATTTCACATGTGGTGATATACATGTCTCAATACCATTCTCTCAAACCATCCCACCTTCACCTTCTCCCACAGAGTCCAAAAGTCTGTTCTTTACATCCGTGTCTCTTTTTCTGTCTTGCATATAGGGTCATCATTAGCATCTTTCTAAATTCCATATATATGCATTAATATACTGTATTGGTGTTTTTCTTTCTAACTTACTTCACTGATATTTATTTGTATTTTGGGTGCATGTGAAACAAGAGATTCCCAGATGGGTTCCCCCCTGCAAAGGGGACAATTTTTAGGCAGTACCCCAACAGTTCACTACATAGGTGAAGATGTGGTCAGTGTTAGCCTGAGCATCTATCGCTAAGATGACTGCCTGAAGTTTGGCCTAGTATCTGGTTTCTAGGTCCTGTCCTTTGCTACAAACATTCTGGCGAGGGGGTGGGAAGCAGAAACATCCCACTGAGCTGCATCCTTTGAGAGCAGTGCTTTCATATAGCCCATGAACCCCCACTCTTGTTCACGCAGTGAATCTCAAGGGGCTCCCCAGGCTGCCAAGGTGTTGGGGGGGGAGGGATGACCTCCTCCAGCACCCTGACATCTGGCAAGGAACTGATGACAGGGGAAGCCACCCCTTCGTGAAGGTGAAATGTGCCACGGGTCCATATCTAATTTCCTCCTGTCTTAGGGAGGTCCCTGTAGCTGTGCCAAGCTGGTGGGGTGTTCTGAGTACTGAAGGTGACCGATTCAGGGTCTGTGAGAGCTTCTATTTCCGGGAAAGACCAGGAGGTAGGCAGTCATTTTTCGGTATATAGAACGAGGCCCGGAGGGGCAGGTTTTTTTCCTTTTCCTTTTTTTGCATCAGAAGCCCTGGGACAATTTAAGGTCATCGTAAGTGACCAGAGACTCCAGGAGGCAATGAGAAGAGTTTGCCAAAGTCTCTATAGTGAAGCAGCTTTTTGAGGGCACTAGTAGTGGTGACTGTGGATTTTAATCTGTAGATAAGACTTGTAAATGAGGAACATGTTGCCATCAGAACTCAGAAAAGGACCAAAAGATGTTGGACTTCATGTGTCCTTAATGAGTATGTTAAACAAATCTCCTTGAAGGAGGATGTTAAATGTACTGTCATACCTGTCCTCCTACAGAAAGGAGGATGTAGCTAAGATCTCGTCTGCAGAGATTGTATGTGATGGCAAAGCTGATGAAGTATGTCCACAGGGACCCTGGAAAGGGAACACTCTGTCCCTTTGGAGGTGAAGGCAAACTGAAGCTGAGAGGCTGTTGACATAGGTGTTAAATAGAATGCATCAGCCAATTTGTAAAAGCAAAATGTTTGCCCATTGTTGGTGGAACAGAATCAGTAATTTTAATAATACTGAGTATTGGGTATGGGGGCCATGACAAATGGAATCATAGCATTAGAGTTGTAGTAATCCATTAGGAGACACTATTTGTTTACCTTTTTTTTTTTTTTTCAGATTTAGAACAGCTGAAATTGAGCTGTCAAATGGAGAAGGACTGGAGATAATCACCCTTTTATTTATTAGGTTTTAGATAATAAATTTTAATCCTTGAAGCCCTGTTTTGACTTACTCTGGGTCCCTTTAGATATTTTAACTGGAGGATCACAGAGTCCTATTTTATGAAGCCAGTTGGTAACTGTTACAGACTTACTTTAATCTTAATTATTTATTGTTTTGGAGCATCTCTGTCCAATGTAAGATATTTAGTGTAATGAATATCATGACTGTGGGAAATTTAGGCAACACTACAGTTAAAGTGAGGCATATTCATTTTTCCTACTGTTTCCTATTTAGTTACATTCTTCAGATTATAGAAGGTAGATGCTTAAATATATGGGGATCCCTGGTATAATTATAATCTGAGCTTACTGTTAAATCCATGATGCTTGTTAATTGATGCATTTTTTTTTAGGAAATGTTAAAGTTATGCTAGAACAAAAGCCAATCAGCGTTCATTTCATCTCTTGTTACATAAGTTCTTCTAGTATATAAATGTTGGGTTTCCCATTATAACAAATTATATAACACTGTTTAGTTATATATTATACATGCATATACACAATTTCTTTTATTTTTATATTAGGATATATGTTCATTTAATTACCTTTTATTTCCTTCCTTTGCATTTAGAAGTTTGTTTTTTAAATCGATAAGTAATTTAGGGCTAGCATTATGTTTGTTAGACTTAAATTTTTCACAGTTTCCCCACCCCCTTGGGCTTTTAGCTACCTAAAAACCATGGTTTGTAGTTGTTGCCTCTTATTGATAGGAGGGAAAGGGGGAAGGTGGATGGGGTCTGGTGCGTGGGACACCCCGCCACAGTATAATCAGTCCTCATATCACCTTCCCCAACCCTGTTTTTTCTCTCCTAAGCAAAATCTTTAAGAAAAGCTTGTTTTTCTAGAAGCTTTTCCCCCCTCTTTCTTTAAATGTTATCCAACAAGCTCTTGGTGGTCCCTGAGTAGTCCCTATTGGGACTAGGGAGCTTCCTTTTTTGAGTCCCCCATTCAACCACAGAAGGACTGATGTCTACATCTAGGACAGCAATGGTGGGCCCAAGTTTACCTTTAAAATATTTATTATATGACAATGTAATTTTAAGAGGGCACTCTTGTCCATCTGAGGCAAAGAGCCCACTCTTTGGAAAAGACTCTGATGCTGGGAAAGATTGAGGGCAGGAGAATAAGGGGGCAATAGAGGATGATGACTTAGCAGCAGCAGCAGCAGAGGATGAAACAATTAGATGGCATCACAGACTCAATGGACACGAGTTTGAGCAAACTCAGGAGATAGTGAAGGACAGGGAAGCCTGGCATACTGCAGTCCATGGGGTGGCAAGGAGTCAGACATGACTTAGCGACTGAACAATAACAACTCTTGTCAAGTCAGTCAGTAGCAATATTTGCAAATGAGCATTGACCAGGAGATATGTAATCTCAAATGAGCTGAGAAACCTCTTCAGCTGTCTTGGGGGAGTCAAATAAAAATAGCCCCAACCATTTGCCAGTATTCATGGATTGAATCTATGATACCCTATGGGGATGTGGGATGAAAACTGACAGCAGGAAGAAATGCAAGAGAAAAGGGGCTGGCAGTTGGCATTGTCAACCCTCTAGGGTGTGCCATTGGGCTCTCTGAGAGAAGGGACACTTCTGACACCAAACAGAAAGGGAGTAGCACTTTTCCTTCACAAGTCTCACTCAAAGGCACACTGACCAATGTGACAGAGTCATCCAACCAGTAACTGAGTGCACACTCACACCTCTGTTTTCCTGGCTAACCCTCAGCTTCCTCGGTAGACTTTCAATGCCTCGATTAAGACCTGGCAGGGAGTCTTTCCTCATTAATCTCAGTGAGGAGACTGTAGGGGGTCTAATCTTAGGCACTGTCTATGTAAAATGATAGTCAACGTGTCCAGGGCCTTTGTGTCTTGGAGAGAGATAGAATGACTTTACCCCTTTTACCAAGATCATTGTCTGGAAAACAGGATCTTGGGGTGTTCTACTTGGGGTTGGGGTAAGATCTGTAATTTAGGGTAGGGAGTCTTTGTAGCTTTTTCAAGGGCAGCGGAAAGCAACATAAATCAGTGTAGGACAATCTCAGGGGTTCAGTTCAGTTCAGTCGCTCAGTCATGTCCGACTCTTTGTGACTCCATGAATCGCAGCACGCCAGGCCTCCCTGTCTATCACCAACTCCCGGAGTTTACTCAAACTCATGCCCATCGAGTTGGTGATGCCATCCAGCCATCTCATCCTCTGTCGTCCCCTTCTCCTCCTACCCCCAATCCTTCCCAGCATCAGGGTCTTTTCCAATGAGTCAACTCTTCACATGAGATGGCCAAAGTACTGAAGTTTCAGCTTCAGTATCAGTCCTTCAAATGAGAACATCCAGGACTGCAAGCAGATCCATGAACAGTATGAGAAGGGAAAATGATAGGACACTGAAAGATGAACTCCCCAGGTCGGTAGGTACCCAATATGCTACTGGAGATCAGTGGAGAAATAACTCCAGAAAGAATGAAGGGATGGAGCCAAAGCAAAAACAATACCCAGTTGTGGATGTGATTGGTGATAGAAGCAAGGTCCAATGCTGTAAAGAGCAATATTGCATAGGAACCTGGAATGTTAGGTCCATGAATGAAGGCAAATTGGAAGTGGTCAAACAGGAGATGGAAAGAGTGAATGTCAACATTCTAGGAATCAGCAAACTAAAATGGACTGGAATGGGTGAATTTAACTCAGATGACCATTATATCTACTACTGTGGGCAGGAATCCCTTAGAAGAAATGGAGTAGCTATCATGGTCAACAAGAGAGTCTGAAATGCAGTACTTGGATGCAATCTCAAAAATGACAGAATGATCTCTGTTCATTTCCAAGGCAAACCATTCAACATCACGGTAATCCAAGCCTATGCCCCAACCAGTAATGCTGAAGAAGCTGAAGTCGAATGGTTCTATGAAGACCTACAAGACCGTTTAGAACTAACACCCCCAAACGATGTCCTTTTCATTATAGGGGATTGGAATGCAAAAGTAGGAAGTCAAGAAACACCTGGAGTAACAGGCAAATTTGGCCTTGGAGTATGGAATAAAGCAGGGCAAAGGCTAAGAGAGTTTTGCCAAGAGAACACACTGGTCATAGCAAACACCCTCTTCCAACAACACAAGAGAAGACTGTACACATGGACATCACCAGATGGTCAACACTGAAATCAGAATCTCAGGGGTAGAGGGACCCAATTGGGACATTCAGTTTAAAAGCATGAGCACACCTCAGTGGGATTTTTTCATCCATTATTTAGATTACGTTATGCTGTTGCCAATTTTGATGTAAGGAATAATTATATGACTTTAAAATCGGGTATTCTGGTGCACTTACAGGGAGAAATACCAATAACCTCAGATATGCAGATGACACCATCCTTATGGCAGAAAGCGAAGAAGAACTACAGAGACTCTTGATGAAAGTGAAAAAGGAAAGTGAAAAAGCTGGCTTAAAACTCAACATTCAGAAAACTAAGATCATGGCATCCAGTCCCATCACTTCATGGCAAATAGATGGGGTAACAGTGGAAACAATGAGAGATGTTGTTTTCTTGGGCTCTGAAATTACTGCAGATGGTGATTTCAGTCATGAAATTAAAAGATTCTTGCTCCTTAGAAGAAAAGCTATGGCCAACCTAGACAGCATCCTGAAAAGCAGAGACATTACTTGGGCAACGAAGGTCAGTCTAGTCAAAGCTACAGTTTTTCCAGTAGTCATGTATGGATGTGAGAGTTGGACTATAAAGAAAGCTGAGCGTGGAAGAATTGATGCTTTTGAACTGTAGTGTTGGAGAAGACTCTTGAGAGTTCCTTGGACTGCAAGGAGATCCAACCAGTCCATCCTAAAGGAGATCAGTCCTGAATATTCATTGAAAGGACTGATGCTGAAGCTGAAACTCCAATACTTTGGCCACCTGATGTGAAGAACTGACTATTTGGAAAAGACCCTGATCCTGGGAATGATTGAAGGCAGGAGGAGAAGAGGACAGCAGAGGATGAGATGGTTGGGTGGCATCAACGACTTGATGGACATGAGTTTAAGCAAGCTCTGGGAGTTGGTGATGGACAGGGAAGCCTGGAGTACTGCAGTCCATGGGGTAGCAAAGAATCAGACATGATTGAGCGACTGAACTGAACCCTGGTGCACAATCAGGTGAAGACACAAAATAACATGTAGGGAGGAAGATAAAAATGACAGAAATTATACTCACAAGTCTCAGAAGAAGGAGGCAGCATGCCATCCTGAGGGTTATATGGGAGAAGCACCAGGGGAATGCACACCCTGTTTGTGGGGATATTGAGACATGAGGGGAATGTGACGTTAGATAAATTTACAATATAGGTACCTATGCTGTTCAAGGCAGGAGTTCAAATATGGAAGATGGTATCTCTGATCTGGTCAGGAGTAGAATTATGATTTTAGCAAAACAGAAAACAAATGGAGAAAAGGAGTTAAACTCTGATAAAAAAAATACATATATCCTCAGTAAATGTTACAGAAGTCTTTAATAATCAAAAGATTTAAAATTAAGTAACTCCTAATCTGAACTTGAATTTCAATTGGAATCTAAGCAGAGCATGTTGATAGCAAGTCTCTTTGACCTGCTTTTGGGGAAGACAAAATATATAAATTTCCATTTGAACTTGTGATACATTTACAGTAACAGATCTATTTTTTTTTTTTGGCTAGTTTTTAAAGTTGTGTTATTCTCTAGTGATTTACTTGTGATATACATTGAACTAATCTATAGAAGGATCTTATAATAACTAATAATATGGACATTTATTAAAGAATATTCTATGATTTATATTGTAATAATGTTAATCTGAATTTAAGACAAGTTAACAGGTGAAAACTGTATAACTATACATGAAAGTATACATATAATTTTAGTGTTTATGAAAAAATAGATTTTAAAGTGTGCTATACCATTTTTTATTTTCTCATAAAAATGTATTTTTTTGAAATTTTAACTTTGAGAAATTTTATTATGCTATGATTTTTTTCACTTTGTTAGCTCTTGAATTGTCTATGTGTATTTTCTTTCAATCTATGAACATAGATGTATCCTTTAGGTTTTTTTTTTTTGTTTTTTTTTTAATGACTGTTAAAGACTACTGGCCAAATACTGTGCTAAGGTATCATTGGTGCTGTCTTCCAGATCTTTTTTTGTCAGATTTGCTAACTGCTCTTAACAATGATGTAGGTCACACGAGAAGTATTTGATGCCTGTTGATAGTTTTCCCTAAGACTGACATGCCCTATGGAAGTTTTTCAGTATTTGTATCTCCCAAGCATGACTGTTTTTTTTTTTTAGGAATTAGACAACTTTCTTCCAAGATTATTTTGCACTATGTTGTATAAAAAAAACCTTATATAAACAATATTACATCTTGAAATCTAATGTTATCTTGTCAACAGATTAGTGCACATGTGTTTTTTCCTGATAATTCACAATAAGACAAACATTGTTCTTCTATATTTTTATTAAGTTCCTTTGGAAAATTAAGCTGGTTGACTGTGCAAGCAGTTGTCAAGAGCTATAAATGCTACACCATAAAATCCCTCTTTTGGAACCAAACATGATTCTTCTTAACTGGGAACAGACTTTCACAGTTATCAGAGATTATACATTTTGCATTTTTGTATCAAGAATCTATTATTATTTACAGTTGTCATGAATCTTAAACTTTGCAATTCCTAATTTTAATACAAAGATAATATGGAAGGATAATTTTATCCTTATTAACTTGTAAAAAATAATACTAATGTTCATATTTTGACTAAAAATTGAAAGCTATGCAGTAATATAATTATTTATAGTTCTGTAATTAATATAATGAAATCTTTAACAATTTATTAAATAGAATTGAATTATAAATGGAATGTCTGTGTAACCTAGGATGGTTTGTTTAACTATTTGAAAACATTTGAAACTTACATATAAAATGTGAAAAATACCTATCAGGAGGAGTTTTGTAAAACTTAAATGAAATAATATGTGTAAAGCAATTAGCAAAGTTCCATGTATAGGATAGGCATTCAAGAAATAAAAAGTGTTATTTGGTTTAGGGATTATAATAATTTTACAAATTTGATGTCTAATTCTGATGATTAATGGCTATTTTAATGTATCTTCCATCATATACACTAGGGAGTATTTCATATTTCCAAATTTAAATATTGGTAAAGTGTTAAAAATTGATTCAGTAATAAATAGACAAAGCAGGAAAAATCATTAAATCTTATTCCTTATGCAAATTAAGACAATAAAATATCAAAGGAAGAAAGATGGCTGAATATGTATATGAACAGAATGCAATGAATTACTGCAAAATATAAATTATCCAGACTAGTGTTATCTTCACTGCAAGATCTATAGGAAAAGAAGTTTAATCATCCAGAAGCCTAAACTTATAAAACCCAGTGTTAGACTTTTATATTCAGGAAGTAAACCCCCTGGCTCTGTCTTTAAGTATAGATAAAATGAAGGATGTTTACATAAATGATTACTATGATAAGTGTATTCACTAAACATATGCAGTTATATGTTGAACTTAAATTATCTGATTATATGGGTATCAAATCAGACACATACTTGACATATTAGCCATTTCTCTCCTGCATATAAAATCAGAGTGGATAATGAGAATTATGTTTTTTCTTGTCAATATACATATTATAATAGTTACTTTTAAAGAACATGATATAATATTTATAATACTTGTGATTAAATTTTATAACATATTGCTGATAAATACGACTAGGTCACATATTTGAAAGTAATCAAATGGCAAGCAAGGGGAATCATTGCTAGTGAGTTGTTAAGTAAACAGTTACATTACTTAATTTGATTAAGGAGAATTTCCAATATGATTCATGTTCCAGAAAATCAAAACTTTAATATTTTAGAATATATTATTATAGTGAAATGCTACATTAACATTTTTGCAAATGATTTTATAGTTCGTGATTTAAAAAATACATCTTACTTACACTAAAGGATTTTTCTCTATGAGTGGATGTTCAGCAATACAGACCTCTCTTTGTTAATAAATGTATGTCATAATAGCAAATGTTTCAGCACACGGAGTTAAACTCTGTGGGTCTATGTGGATGGCACCATCTATTTAGTCAACATTATGCAACCGTAAGTTTAAATTTACTTTTAAAAAGTCTCTACTAATGTCTTACAATTCCCTTCATGTTTTCTGTGTGAATTCAACGTACCTGAAGGGATTTAATCTAAGTACTGCATCTCAATTGCAAAGACAGCTAAGGAATCAGTTCAGTTCAGTTCAGTCGCTCGGTCATGTCTGACTCTTTGCAACTTGATGGACTGCAGCACGCCAGGCTTCCCTGTCCATCACCAACTCCCTGGAGCTTACTCAAAATCATGTCCATCGAGTTGGTGATGCCATCCAACCATCTCGTCCTCTATTGTCCCCTTCTCCTCCCACCTTCAATCTTTCCCAGCATCAGGGTCTTTTCCAATGAGTCAGTTATTCACGTCAGGTGGCCAAGTATTGGGAGTTTCAGCTTCAGCATCAGTCCTTTCAATGAATATTCAGGACTGATTTCCTTTAGGATGGACTGGTTGGATCCCCTTGTAGTCCAGGGGACTCTCAAAAATCTCAAACACCACATGAAAAGCATCAATACTTAGGCACTCAGCCTTCTTTATAGTCCAACTCTCACATCCATATGTGACTATTGGAAAAAAACACAGCTTTGACTAGATGAACCTTTGTTGGCAAAGTAATGTCTCTGCTTTTCAGTACACTGTCTAGGTTGTTCATAGCTTTTCTTTCAAGGAGCAAGCGTCTTTTAGTTTCATGGCTGCAGTCACCATCTGCAGTGATTTTGGTGCCCAAGAAAATAAAGTCTCTCACTGTTTCCACTGTTTCACCATCTATTTGCCATGAAGTGATGGGACCAGAAGCCATGATTTTAGTTTTCTGAATATTGAGTTTTAAGCCAGCCTTTTTGCTCCCTTCTTTCACTTTCATCAAGAGGCTCTTTAGTTCTTTGCTTTCTGCCATAAAGGTGGTATCATCTGCATATCTGAAATTATTGATATTTCTCCTGGCAATCTTGATTTCAGCTTGTGCTTCATCCAGCCCATCATTTCACATGATGTACTCTGCATATAAGTTAAATAATCAGGGTGACAATATACAGCCTTGACGTACTCCTTTCCCGATTTGGAACCAGTCTGTTGTTCCATGTCCAGTTCTAACTGTTGCTTGATCTCTATACAGATTTCTCAAGAGGTAGATCAGATTGTCTGCTATTCACATCTTTTTAAGAGTTTTACACAGTTTGTTGTGATCCACACAGTCAAAGGCTTTCATGTAGTCAATAAAGCAGAAGTAGTTTTTCTGGAACTCTCTTGCGTTTTTGATGATCCAGTGGGTATTGACAATTTGATCTCTGGTTCCTCTGACTTTTCTAAATCCAGCTTTAACATCTGGTTTTCAGTGGTTCACATACTATTGAAGCCTGGCTTGGAGAATTTTGAGCATTACTCTGCTAGTATATGAGATGGGTGCAGTAGTGCCATAGTTTGAACACTCTAGCATTGTCTTTCTTTGGGATTGGAATGAAAAATGACCTTTTCCAGTCCTGTGACCACTGCTCAGTTTTCCAGATTTGCTGCCATGTTGAGTGCATCACTTTCACAGCATCATATTTTAGGACTTGAAATAGCTCAACTGGAATTCCATCACCTCCACTAACTTTGTTTGTAGTGATGCTTCCTAACACCCACTTGACTTCACATTCCAGGATGTCTGCCTCTAGGTGAGTGATCACACCATCGTGGTTCTCTAGGTCATGAAGTCATTTTCTGTATAGTTCTTCTGTGTATTCTTGCCACCTCTTCTTAATATCTTCTGCTTCTGTTAGGTCCATACTGTTTCTGTCCTTTATTGTGCCCATCTTTGCATGAAATATTCTCTTGGTATTTCTAATTTTCCTGAAAAGATCTCTAGCCTTTCCCATTCTATTTTTTTCCTCTTTTTCTTTGCATTGATCTCTATCACATTTAGGTGTTATAATTCATTTTATAACAGTGTAATTCCTAAGTCAGAAATTGCATCTCTAATTATAATTTTCTGTAGGAAAATATACATATTGCACTGTTCTTTTCAAGATACCATTCTAAGGAACATCTTAGATCAGAGGAAGACTAGAAACTATATTTAAATATTTGCCTAATTAATCTGTTTACTCTGAAGTTTCTGAATTTCTGTACAAAAGGATGTAATAGAATTCCTTCAGAAATTTCACAATTTGGTCAAGAAGCAAATGCAGGATGTCATATTTTACCTTGCCATGAAATTTCAGGAAATTAATACCTGTGGAATGAAATAATTGAATACCTGGGCAAGTCTGTACACACACTGCAGTTCCCCAAACAGCAGGAAGCTATTATCCCTTTTGTTGAAAAATTGAGATTCTGAAAGAGTGTATTATTGTAAATGTAACTATGAAAAAGCTATACTATTTCTAGATCTGAACTTTACCATCTATCTGACAGTACAATAGCACTTATATTTCTTCATTTAATTTTTGAATTTGTAAAATGGGAATACTTGTTTGTACTTTAAAGTCTTTTGAAGATCACATAAAATTATAAATGTGAATATATTTTTATAATACTTTCATACACAATGAATGTGAAGTTTGCCTATAGGAAAAAAAAAAGTTGAATTCATTAAGAAAAATAAAAATTGATTTTGTTAATTTTATAAAGCCAAGAATCACAAACCTTTATGATATTAGTAACATACTCAATTCTAAGTTTTAAAATTAGTTCTTAAATTAGGAGCTTAGAACTTAATAGCATAGTTCTTAATGTTTTGTAGATGATTAAAATGAGTAAAATGTCTGTTATAGTATATTAGGACTTTTTTAGCCAATGTACTTATATTTCTTTACTATTGAAATTGAAAAAAAAAGTATGTAAATTTTCAATTAAGTTGTTTTAGATTTTTGAAAATTTACCAAATAACAAAGATAAACTATGTCAGCATGTCAAGATGATGGACCAAAGAAAAGAGTGAATAATTAATTGATGGATTGATTTATAGGTATACATTTAACAAATACTCTATGCCTGGCATAGTATGTGTTTCAGATACTGGGAATAGACCAGTGACCAAACTGACAAAAATACCTACCCTCTGTAAGCTTATATGCCAATGGAGGAAAAGATAGATAAAAATATGTATGGTATGATTCATTGTATTAACCTCACTAATAAGAGACCACCAAAGACAGTAGTAATTATAATCTCTGTTGGAGTTTCAAAATAAGATAATATGAAGAAACACTAGATTCTAATATAAAAACCATGGGAATCTATGGAAGCTATGCATGTCTTGATACAAATAATGAAGTGTGAGGAGCAGATGGTGTTGGCTGACTCTCAGTATGAACTGCAGCTGCTGCGTTCCCCAGTTGTTTAGTTGCTAAGTCATGTCTGACTCTTGCGACCCCATGGACCATAGCCCACCAGGCTCCTCTATCCATGAGATTTTCTAGGTAAGCATACTGGGATGGTTTGCTGTTTCCTTCTCCAGAAGAAACAAGCCAAGCCACTGAAAATGCAGGCCCTGTGAAGATATCAATGTGTCTTATGGAATTCCAGAGGGTTCATTTCTATCACATCACATCCATATCCAGTCAAACTTGTTATGAGGCAGCAAGTTGATCAAGAGATTACTTAGGAAAAGAATGTAAAATGGAAGGATGATTCATTGTTGTCATTTATACTTTTCCCTTTTATGCTTCTACCTACCAAAAATACAAGTCTGTTTTCTCGGTTTCTGGTATACACTGTGCTTACTTTCATGAAATCTTTTGCCAGGTCTAAAGATAATTGAAATTTGCTATTGCCCTTTAGAAATTTTAAAGTCAATGTGTAATATTTCTAGCATCTGGATCCTCTCAAGGATCTATTCCTCCTGTGTTATTTTTTCTAGTTTCTTTTCCTTGGCATACTTAGTAATTTTTTCTTTTAATCTCATCTGAAACATTTGTATAAAAGATCACAGAGGCTCTGGGTGAAGACTTTTTTTTCTCTCTCTGTCCTCTGTTAGGCAGAGGAACCCCTCAACTAATTCAGAGACCAAGATGACTCGAGTCAAGTGTCAAACCTTGTAAGCCTCATTCTACCTCTGGTTTGAGCTTCATCTTTGGATCAAGACTTGGGTCCTCAGCTGAGAGCCTGTGAATTTTACTTGGGGCGCTTCTCTTTTGTTTGTCTACTTTTTTCCTCCATATCACAAGACTAGCAAAAGGTCCTCTCAGCTTTTCTGTCACTTTCCACTGGTTTTCTTAGCTTGTCATCCTGAGCAGCTTAGGAATCACAAATGCTTGTGAAGGGAATCAGTACACAGACCTGAGTTTAATTGTCTGACCTCCTGCTTTCTAGGATCTTGAACCTGCAAGTCCTCCAAGCCCAGTTTCAGGCTTCTTGCCTGTGACATAATATAATGCTATATGTATATTAGTCTCTGATCCTGGTTCCTGCTAATATTTGGTGTCTGACCCTGGTTCCTGACACACAGCTCCTAAAATCCTTGTAATTTCCTGAGTGACCAAGTGACTGATACAGAACTCCTAACTAAATCTCCTGGACTTCCCTGGATGATGGGAGTGTCATTTGTTCTAATGAGGCAACTGTTGGATGGGGCTGTTCACTACTAGAAAGATCAGGTCATGACTAGAAGGAGAAGCTTCCAAATTTCAGTCCTATCCTCACCCTATCCCTCTGGAAAATGGGTTAACAATTAATCAAGCCTGATGAAGCCTCCACAAAAGTCCCTAAAGTATCAGAATCAGAGCTTCCACGTCCGTGAACACATCTAAGTGCTGGGAATGTGCTATACCTCACAGGGACAGAAAATCCTGCTTCTCAACCCTCGCAGACCATGCTTATATATTTCTTCACCTGTCTGTTCATCTGTGTCCTTTATTATATCCTTTGAAAATGAAAGTGTTAGTCGCTCAGTCGTGTCAGACTCTCTGCGACCTCATGGATTTTGGCCCAACAGGTTCCTCTGTCCATGGGATGGTCCAGGCAAGAATCCTGGAGTGTGTTGCCACTCCCTTCTCCAGGGGATCTTTCCAACCCAAGAAAAGAACCCAGATCTCCTGCATTGAAGGCAGATTCTTAACCATCTCAGCTACCAGGGAAGCCTAGTAAATAAACTGTTTATGTACTGTCTGAGCTACATTTGTAAGCAGTGGTAAATAAACTGTTTCCCTGGGTCCTGTGAGCCATCTAACAAATTATAAAACTTGAGGAGGGATAGTGGGAACCTCCAATTTCTTCCCAGTGGGACAGAAGTTGTTGGTAACTTGGGGAGCTGAAAAACTTGCAGTTCAGGTTTCAAGTGTAGAAGGACTGGGCAATCAATTGGTGAAGTCTGTACTAACTCTGGTGAGGGTCAAAATGGAATCAAATTGTAGGACACCCAGATGGTGTCAGAGAATTGCAGAGTGTGAGAAAAAACCCACACATTTGGTATCAAGTGGAGAAGTGAAGTGTGAGACTTAAGTGTATTGTTCTGTATGTTGTTGCATTCTATTTTCTTGTTGTTGTTTTTGTTGTTCAGTTGCTAAGTCATGTCTGACTCTTTTTGTGACCCCATGGACTACAGCATGTCAGGCTTCCCTGTCCTTCACTACCTTCCAGAGTTTGCTCAAATTCATGCTCACTGAATACGTGATGCTATCTAACCACCTCATCCTCTGCCACCCACTTCTCCTTTTGCTTCAAACTTTCCTAGCATCTGGGTCTTTTCCAATGAGTCGGCTCTTTGAATCAAGTGGCCAAAGTATTAGAGCTTCAACATCAGCAACAGTCCTTCCATTGAATATTCAGGGTTGATTTCATTTAGGATTGACTGGTTGGATCTCCTTGCAGTCCAAGGGAGTCTCAACAGTCTTATCCAGCACTACAATTTGAGAGCATCAGTTCTTCAGGATTCAGCCTTCTTTATGGTTCAACTGCACATTCATAAATGACTATTGGAAAAACCATAGGATTAACTATATGGTCTTAAGTCAACAAAGTGATGTCTCTGCCTTTTAATGTGCTGTCAAGATTTGGCATAGCTTTCCTTCCAAGGAGCAAGCTTTTTGTAATTTCATGGCTCCAGTCACTATCTGCAGTGATTTTGGAACCCAAGAAAATAAACTCTATCACCATTTCTACTGTTTCCCCATGTATTTGCATGAAGTGATGGGACTGGATTCCATGGTCCAGTTTTTTGACTTGAGTTTTAAGCCAGATTTTTCACTCTCTTCTTTTACCTTCATTAAGAGGCTCTTTAGTTCTTCTTTGCTTTCTGCCATTAGAATTGTATCATCTGCATATCTGAGGTTATTGATATTTCTCCAGGAAATCTTAATTCCAGATTTTGATTCATTTCATCCCAGTATTTGAGATGATGTACTCTGCATATAACTTAAATAAGCAAGGTGACAATATACAGCCTTGTTGTACTCCTTTTCCAATTTGAACTAGTCCATTGTTCCATGGAAGTTTCTAACTGTTGCTTCTTGACCTGCATAACAGTTTCTCAGGAGACAGGTATGGGCTAGTTTTCATTCTACTTTCAGTTCGGTTCAGTTCAGTCACTCAGTTGTGTCCGACTCTGCTACCCCATGGACTGCAACACCAGGCTTCTCTGTCCGTCACCAACTCTTGGAGTTTACCAGAACTCATGACCATTGAGTCGGTGATGCCATCCAACCATCTCATCCTCTGTCATCCCCTTCTCCTCCTGCCCTCAATCTTTCCCAGAATCAGGGTCTTTTCAAATGAGTCAGCTCTCCACATCAGGTGGCCAAAGTATTGGAGTCTCAGCTTCAACATCAGTCCTTCCAATGAACACCCAGGATTGATCTCCTTTAGGATGGACTGGTTGGATCTCCTTGCAGTCCATGGGACTCTCAAGAGTCTTCTCCAACACCACAGTTCAAAGGCATCAATTATTTGGCACTCAGCTTTCTTTATAGTCCAACTCTCACATCCATACATGACTATTGGAAAAATCATAGCCTTGACTAGACGGACCTTTGTTGACAAAGTAATGTCTCTGCTTTATAATATGCTCTCTAGGTTGGTCATAACTTACCTTAAAAGGAATAGGTGTCTTTTACTTTCACGGCTGCAGTCACCATCTGCAGTGACTTTTCTGCCCCCCCAAAAAAGTCAGCTACTGTTTCCACTGTTTCCCCACCATTTTCCCTTGAAGTGATGGGACCAGTTGCCATGATCTTAGTTTTCTGAATGTTTAGCTTTAAGCCAAAGTTTTCACTCTCCTCCTTCACTTTCATCAAGAGGTTCTTTAGTTCTTCCTTGCATTCTGCCATAAGGGTGGTGCCATCTGCATATCTGAGGTTATTGATATGTCTCCGCAATCTTGATTCCAGCTTGTGCTTCATCCAGCCCAGCATTTCTCATGATGTACTCTGCATATAAGTTAAATAAGCAGGGTGACAATATACAGCCTTGACATACTCCTTTTTCTATTTGGAACCAGTCTATTGGTCCATGTCTGGTTCTAACTGTTATTTCCTGACCTGCATACAGGTTTCTCAAGAGGCAGGTCAGGTGGTCTGGTATTCCCATCTCTTTCAGAGTTTTCCATAGTTTATTGTGATCCACACAGTCAAAGGCTTTGGCATAGTCAATAAAACAGAAATAGAGGTTTTTCTGGAACTCTCCTGCTTTTTTGATGATCCTGCGGATGTTGGCAATTTGATATCTGGTTCCTCTGCCTTTTCTAAAACCAGCTTGAACATCTGGAAGTTCACGGTTCACGTATTGCTGAAGCCTGACTTGGAGAATTTTAAGCAGTACTTTGGTAGTGTGTGAGATGGGTGCAATTGTGCAGTAGTTTCAGCATTCTTTGGTATTGCTTTTCTTTGGGATTGGAATGAAAACTGACCTTTTCCAGTCCCGTGGCTACTGCTGAGTTTTCCAAATTTTCTGGCATATTGAGTGCAGCATTTTCACAGCATTATCTTTTAGGATTTGAAATAGCTCAACTGGAATTTCATTACCTCCACTAACTTTGTTCATAGTTATGCTTCCTAAGTCCCACTTAACTTTGCCTTCCAGGATGTCTAGCTCTAGGTGAGTGATCACACCATCGTGATTATCTGGGTCATGAAGATCTTTTTTTGTACAGTTCTTCTGTGTATTCTTGCCACCTCTTCTTAATATCTTCTGCTTCTGTTAGGTCCATACCATTTCTGTCCTTTATTGAGCCCATCTTTGCATGAAATGTTCCCTTGGTATCTCTAATTTTCTTGAAGAGATCTCTAGCCTTTCCCATTCTATTATTTTCCTCTATTTCTTTGCACTGGTCACTGAGGAAGGCTTTCTTATCTCTCTTTGCTATTCTTTGGAACTCTGCATTCAAATGGGTATATGTTTCCTTTTGTCCTTTGTTTTTCCCTTCTCTTCTTTTCACAGCTATTTGTAAGGCCTCCTCAGACAGCCATTTTGCTTTTTTCATTTCTTTTTCTTGGGAATGATCTTACTCCCTGTCTCCTGTACAGTGTCACAAACCTCCATCCATAGTTCATCAGGCAATCTGTCTATCAGATCTAGTCCCTTATATCTATTTCTCAATTCCACTGAATAATCATAAGGGATTTGATTTAGGTCATCCTGAATGGCCTAATGGTTTTCCCTACTTTTTTCAAGTTAAGTCTGAATTTTCAGTAAGGAGTTCATGATCTGAGCCACAGTCAGCTCCTGGTCTTGTTTTTGCTGACTGTATAGAGCTTTTCCATCTTTGGCTGCAAAGGATAAAATCAACCTGATTTTGGTGTTGGCCATCTGGTGATATCCCTGAGTAGATTCTTCTCTTGTGTTGTTGGAAGAGGGTGTTTGCTATGACCAGTGTGTTCTCTTGGCAAAACTCTCTTAGCATTTGCCCTGCTTCATTCTGTACTCCAAGGCCAAATTTGTCTTTTAGTCCAGGTGTTTCTTGACTTCCTACTTTTGCATTCCAGTCCCCTATAATGAAAAGGACATCTTTTTTGGTTGTTATTTCTAAAAGGTCATGTAAGTCTTCATAGAACCACTCAACTTCAGCTTCTTCAGCATTACTGGTTGGGGCATAGGCTTGAATTACCGTGATATTGAGTGGTTTGCCTTGGAAATGAATAGAAGTCATTCTGTTGTTTTTGAGATTACAATCAAGTACTGCATTTCAGACTCTTTTATTGACTATGGTGGCTACTTCATTTCTTCTAAGGGATTCCTGCCCAGAGTAGTAAATGTAACGGTCATCTGAGTTAAATTGACCCATTCCAGTCCATTTTAGTTTGCTGATTCCTAGAATGTCGACATTCACTCTTGCCACATCCTGTTGGATCACTTCCAATTTGCCTTGATTCATGGACCTAACATTCCAGGTTCCTATGCAATATTGCTCTTTACAGCATTGGACCTTGCTTCTATCACCAGTCACATCCACAACTGAGTATTGTTTTTTTTTGGCTCCATCCCTTCTTTCTCTGGAGTTATTTCTCCACTGATCTCCAGTAGAATATTGAGCACTTACCCACCTGGGGAGTTCATCTTTCAGTGTCCTATCTCTTTGCCTTTTCATACTGCTCATGGGGTTCTCAAGGCAAGAATACTGAAGTGGTTTGCCATTCCCTGTCCAGTGGACCACATTCTGTCAGACCTCTCCAGCATGACCTGTTTGTCTTGGGTGGCCCCACACGGCATGGCTTAGTTTCATTGAGTTAGACAAGACTGTGATCCATGTGATCAGATTGACTAGTTTTCTGCGAATATGTTTTCAGTCTGTCTGCCCTCTGAGGCCCTCTCTCAGTTCCTACTGTCTTATTTGGGTTTCTCTTACCTTGGATGTGGGGTATCTCTTCACGGCAGCTCCAGCAAAGCGCAGCCCTACTCCTTACTTCGGACGTGGGGTATCTCCTCATGGCCTTGGACATGGGGTATCTCCTCTGAGCATCTGGCCACTCCAGAGCCCATTCTACTTTAGAATTTACAAATTCCCCGAAGGAGTGCTTGCATGTACAGTGTTTGGGTTCATCTCCAAGAACTGTCCTTTCTTCCAGGATCATGACCCCTCAAATTCTGACTGGCACAGAATTTCTGGGATGCTGTCAAAAATACTTTCCCTGTTTTATACAACTATAGTTGTTCTCAATGAATAAATGGTTTTGCTGTAAGCTATACTGAAAAAATTAAAAGTACAAGCCTAGAGTGTTTATCAAGTAAACACCATGGTTCAGAACCCATGTTGCCAGAAGAAATGATGCTAGCAGAATTTCTCACAAAATGCTTAAAGACTCTAATAATATGCACGATAGTAGGAAGATATCTGTCAGGAAAGGCATAGGAAGAAATGTGTAATTAATTTCTCCTCCCAAAGGCTTTACTTTCATTTTTTAATGTCAGATCATATGAACAAGAATTTTAACACAGGGCAAAGGAAATTTCATTTTAATTTTCCGTACACTATAATCCTGTTAGAGTTTTGAAAAAGTGTCACACCATCATAAATTAGAATCTTAGCTTTTTTCCTGTGAGCATAATTAGGAGACTTTAGTGAGCTAGGATAGCTCAGAGTGGGATCTGAAAAAGAGCAAAGAATTAGTGGCATCCTCTTTGTTTTACCTGCATTGCTGGGTAGGACTCACCCTTTCTTTTCTCATTCAATTGTCTTTAAATCAGTTTCATGCTTCCTTCTTCAAACTTCTCATGATTATGTTCAGACTCTTTCTAATATTAATTGTTCCACTGGAGCATAAGTGCAGGCTTCTCATTGACACAGTGAGCATTATTTTCTATCACATAGAGACCTCTTTGAAACTTTAAACCCATCATAAGTACTCATTGGCTACCTTAAAGACAAATCATTTTTAGAAATTTCCAGGGAAGTTTTCTAATCACAACCAAAGGACCTTTACATTTTTCAGGCAAACCACCTCAAATACATGCTAAATAATTAAAACTCTTTGCCTTACAAAGTGAAGTATAGCACACATTTTTTTTTTTTTTTTAGCACACATATTTTTAACTGGCAAAACTTTGTCTCAAGGTATCCATTTCTTTTTTAAAGCTATAAATCAAATGGTATTTTGAAAAGCAGTTCATATTGTTTTGTTTTTGTGGATTTTGTTTTATAAATTACTTACTGACCAAAAACCCCCAAAAGTGTTAACCATGTGCTTGGAATCTAGTTCTTTTTCTTTTCTTTTTTAAAGTAAATACATTCTTGCTATGGGAATACTCAAAGATATTTGAGCTGTGTGGGATTTTAGAAGTACAAAACACATCACATTGAATACCATCAATGAAGGGCTAGTGGGAAATAATTCGACAAATGTCTGTTTCCCTTTTTGAACCCAGAATCTAAATTCTAGTGAAAATTGTTTAAATTTCAAAATTGTATAATATGCCTTCACCTCATTTACATTCCTACATAGTTATGCAGTTTCAAATAACATTTTGTAACACTTATACAATCATAAGTATGTGATGTTTTTCCCACATAGATTTCCATTTCTATGTAAGTATTGATGAAATGTAACTTCTTCTTCATAAGGTTAGACTTCCTAATCTAATAACAAGTAACTAGTAGAATAGTCACATGCTTATAGAGATAAGCAGAATTCTTTCTTAAGCATCATCTTCCTTTAAAAGTAATTACTATGTGATTACCTTTCTGGAAAGGACTTCCCACATGGTGCAAGTCGTAAAGAACCTGCTTTCAATGCAGGACATTGAGTTCAATTCCTGGGTTGGGAAGATCCCCTGGAGAAGGGCATGGCCACCCACTACAGTGTTCTTGCCTGGAGAATCTTATGGACAGAGGAACCTGGCGGGCTACAGTCCATGAGGTTACAAAGAGGTGGACATGACTGAAGCGACTTGATATTCATGCACATTTCTGGAAAATCAGGGATATGTGGGTCAAAATACCTGAATATACAACATTTGCTCTTTAAAAAATTGTTTTCATAATATTTTTATGTTTTTTATTGTAAATATTATATAATAGGGTATATTATAAATAGCATAGAGAGCCAGGTTCATGGCATTAGTGGTAAAGAACCTGCCTGCCAATGCAGGAGAACTAAGAGACCCGGGTTTGATCCCTGGGTTGGGAAGATCCTCTGGAGAAGGAAATGGCAACCCACTCCAATATCCTTGCCTGGAAAATCTCATGAACAGAGGAGCCGGTGGGCTGTAGTCCAAGTGGTCACAAAGAGTCAGAAATGATTGAAGCAACTTAGCACATA
Source organism: Cervus canadensis (assembly GCF_019320065.1). Lineage (NCBI taxonomy): Eukaryota > Metazoa > Chordata > Mammalia > Artiodactyla > Cervidae > Cervus > Cervus canadensis. The sequence continues at coordinate 35,948,387 of NC_057412.1, forward strand.
AATAGTATAGAATTTAACACAAAGAAATAAGACAATCACCTGAATAATTTAGGCTTAAAAGAACTCTTTGTTCCCAATTTTTATAATGTTTTTTGGTAAGAGGTTTGGTTTTGTTTTGTTTTGGGGTTTTTTTGAGGGGGAGGGGGAGCTGGATTCATTAATTTATTTTCTTAATTCTCTTAATTTAATTCATTTGCATTCTTTATTGTTGTACTGGCAACCCCAAACTCAGGCATTAGAAGTATTAATTATAGTTCCACACACAGAGGGAAAGAGAATTTACTGGAATACTGTAAACCTGTCTGCCATTTCTGGAATATTTCCATTTTGTATTTCTCTGAGGGCTGTATTTTCAGTGTCAATAAATCATATTAGGTAACAATGATAAAGTAAATGCGCTGGTTTCTATTGACTCAGCTTTATATGTAGGGGGATTAATAACTTCCTTTGTAATGATTGAGGTTTGTTGATATCTTTACTCATTTATCATTTATAACTGTTTTACAAGACACTGAAAATTTTGGATAAATCTTATAATGCCAACTAATATCTGCTTTCAGATGGCAAAAGTTGTATCTTTCAGGTTAAATGATATATTTTTATTTTTTTATGGAAAAAAAATCTAGTCAGCTGGATTACAACAGTTGGTTTGACTTCTATGCTGATTTGAATTATCTGACATCAAATAAAGTAGACTAAATTCACTAGTTTACCTGATGTTATAAGTAGCCAAAATAAATTACTTCAGAGATCTTCTGTATGAGTTGAAAAATTTGCCTTTGTTGGTTGAATGCCCTGGGATTCTGGGCAGTCTCTCAAACCAAGAAATTCAAGTGGTTATGATAATGTTGCTACCTCTTCACTACCTTATAATCACACTTAATTAGTTGCAGCAGGTGGTAGTAGCTGGCATGGTTGAATAGCTCTACTCACTTCACAACAATTGGCTATTTGTTCAGCAAATGAAAAGAACTCAGTATGAGAAATGAACAGAAAATAGCAATGCAGAAGCTGTTGTTGTACCAATTATTTTATTCTTTTTTCCTTTTCCACTAGAGAATTTGTCCATTTAAAACAGATCAAATGGTGTATTATTTTTTTCAGGTAAATAAACTATATAGTGTGTGTATATATATTAACATATTCAGTATATATGTATTTAGTAATTATATTTTAAAATGTGTGAATTAAATTTAGAGATGTGAAATCCAAAGATTGCTTTTGGCTCCTAAAAATTTTTTTTTTCCAGATGCTTGTTTCAATGAAAAAGTATATATTCAGTATATTTTTACAAAGAAAGAAGGCCTTGGTCATGTAACCATGTTTTCTATACATAATAGACATAATATGGACTTTTTGAAATTTCCCATTGAAATATTTTAATTAATATCTCATATTAAAATAAAAACATATATAAATGTATTTATATACAATAAACTAGTAATAAATATATACACATTACTAGTTTACCTTATATACACAGAAAGAGTTGGAACTTTTGCTAAGAGTGTGAAATAATATGGCATTTAAAAACAAATGACAGTTTGTCTATCAGTGTCATCTTATCTCAAAATGACATTTGCTTTTTTCTTTTTGGATTAATTAAAGTAATACTTATTTTTTACATCTAGAAATGCTTAATTTCTAAGATAATTCATTACTATGATATTCAGTTTCAAATGGTTTTCAAGGAGTCTTAGTAAGTCTTATTCGTTTGGGTTTCCTTTTATATATTCTGTAATATAATTTACAAAATAGAGATATTGTCTAATTTAGAGAAATACACTTTTTAAAATTCCTATGCAATTTTGGAATAGCAACATGACAGAAATAACCTACTGTGGCTGGTGGTCTGAAGATAATAAGGAGATATATTACATAGGCTAAAAGAAAACAATATTTGTACTATTATCAAATAATATTATCATGAAAAATTTGATTAATCCTTGAATGTGTGTATTAAATTTCCTAACTGCTACTTTCTAGGATTTTTCTAGAAACAATCTTCCTTTTTTTCTAGGAACAACCAGTTTCCCCCCCCTTAAAAAATCAGATAAGGAAAATATAATCATTAATCTGTCTTTAGCAGAGTTGAAAAAATGTAATTTTTTCATCTTTGCATTCAAATAGACTGTTATTTAAACAGCACAATGTATTCATACATAATACATGAATATTACATAATACATAATATTTACATCATTAAAATATGTGCTGATGCTACTTATAAAATATTTCCCTGCAGTAAATTAAATGTGTATAATTAGAGTAGTTTAGTTGAAAATTTGAATATTTAAATCAAATATTCTTTCAATCTTTTAAATTTTATACTGTAGTATTTTATTCCTGAAAATGGTATAGTTGTGAAAGTTTTGTTCCCCAATCATTCCTCTGTTAAACATAGGTAACATATATCTTGAATTTTGTATATATCAGTTCTTTAATTTAAAAAATACATTTATCCTTGTACCATATTACCCTTTTACATGATAGCATCAAATTCAACTTCTCTTATATTTCACCTGTCCTATCAAGAGAGAAACCTAAAACTATTTCTTAACACAGCTGCCAACAGCATTTTTTGTTAGAGTTTGGTGTTGATAATCATGTAATACTTAGAAGGCAAGGGGAAACTCTAACAATTTCCAAAGAGAAGAACTTTCATTTGCATACATGGAATTTAATATGAACTGTGGCTGCCAGTCAATGAGATTATTAAATCATTTCCTGAGATTTCTGCAGCCTACTAATATTTTAAGTCATTTCAATTTTTCCTGCTTTTTACTTTTCCATCATTCAAGGAATTCCATAAGATTTTGTTGTTGCTTGTCATTAAGTTGCTCAGTCATTTTCAACTCTTTGCCACCGCATGGACTCCAGTACACCAGGCTTCCTTCTCCTTCACCATCTCCCCCCGAGCTTGCTCAAACTCACGTCCACTGAGTCGGTGATGCCATCCAACCATCTTGTCCTCTCTCATCCCCTTCTCTTCCTGCCTTCAATCTTTCCCAGCATCAGGGTCTTTTCTAATGAGTCAATTCTTCACATCAGGCAGCCGAAGTATTGGAGTTTCAGCTCCAGCATCAGTCCTTCCAATGAATATTCAGGACTGATTTCCTTTAGGATGGACTGGTTGTATCTTGCAGTCAAGGGACTCTCAAGAGTCTTCTCCAACACCACAGTTTGTAAGCATCAATTCTTCGACACTCAGCCTTCTTTATAGTCCAACTCTCACATACATACATGACTATTGGAAAAACCATAGCTTGGGCCATACAGACCTTTGTTGGCAAAGTAATATCTCTGCTTTTTAATACACTGTCTAGGTTTGTCATAGCTTTTCTTCCAAGGAGCAAGCGTCTTTTAATTTAATGGCTGCAGTCAACATCCACAGTGATTTTTGAGCCCAAGTATTCCCTGTAATAATCTCTGCCCTCTATGCACAGAGAAGTTCTGTGTCCCTGTCTGAACCTCTATGATTTAAAAAAAAAAAAAAAAGAGTATGTATGAATCCAAAACAAAGTATAGCTTTTTTTCTTTTAATACATTACTTTTGAGCTTCAGAAAATAACGTGTAAGTCTAAATCGTCCTATATGACGATTTTAACTCAACACTAAATTTCTATAATTCATTTATGACACTTTATATAGATGTGGACTGTTAATATTTAACATTGTAAAATATCCAATTGTTTGAGTAAGGTACTGTTTATGGGCTTCCCTGGTGGATCAGAGGCAAAGAATCCGCCTGCAATGTAGGAGACACTGGTTCAATCCCGGGTCAGGAAGATCCCCTGTAGGAGGGCATGGCAACCCACTTAGTATTCTTGCCTGGAGAATCCCATGGACAGATGGCCTGGTAGGCTACCTACAGTCCATAGGGTTGCAAAGAGTTGGCCACAACTGAGATGACTTATCACAGCATGCAGCACTGTTTATCTCATTGTTTTAGGTTGATTAACAATTGAATTGCTTCTATTTCGTTTCTTCGTTTTGTTGTTAGTGTTTTCAAGTTTTTTGCTAGTTCAAGCAAGATGGTCAGGTGCATTCTTAAAGTCTCTTGATGCGTGTCTATGAGAGTTTCTATAGGGTACATGCATAGAAATGGAGTTACTAAATAAAGGGGTAACTGCATTTTTAATTTTAAGTAGTGATGCTATATTTTTTTTTACAATTTATTCCAATGAAAGTATATTAAAATTACCCAGTTTTCAAATATTTGCCTGTTTATGGCATTGTTGCCAGTTTAATGGGTTTAAACTGGTATCTAGTGTAGTCTTAGCTTGAACTTCCTAATTATTAATGAGTTGAATAGTTTGCCCATTATTGTTTCTTATTTTTTTATGAAATGCCTATTAGCATTTTATGAGATGCCTATTAAAGTTTGACTTTGTCAAATTTTCCAGTAAATTATTTTTCTATTCCTATTATTTTGTTGGAGTTCCCTATATTCTCAGGATATGATGCCATTGAAAATACATTTATTTCAAATATTTTCTCCCATTTTATGATTTGTCTTCATATTCTTTTCAGTGACCTTAGAATATTTTAAAAATTAGTTTTTCGTGTCTTATTTCAGAAAACTGTCTCTAACTCCATGGATATAAAACTTATAAAAGTTTTAGATTTTTATTTTTAATTTGTTAGAGGTATTTTAGACCTTCTCAGCTTTCCTTCATGTCTTTGACCTCTTCTTACTGTATTCAATTTTTTTATCATTCTTGATGCATTGCAGATAATATTTGATTCTCTCATTAGCTAGCATAGTTTTATTTTAAGCCTGTTAAAATTTTATTTTCCATGATTATATCGTTCATTTCTAAATGAATTGTTTGTGTTCAAGTCATTTATATTATTTAATGATATGTTACTTCATTATTTATATTTCTTTCATTTCTTTAAACATATTAAATGTAGTTATTTCATATTATAAGTAAAATTTCATAAGTTATAAGTAAAATAATTATAAAATATTAAATTCATATAAATAAGTAAAATAAAAATAAAATATAAAATAATTTATAAAATTAAATAATTATAACTTATAATAAGTTATAAGTAAAATAATTCTTATGGTATAAGTAAAATAACCCAAATCCTTGATGATGTATAATTTTTCTATATTTAGTAAAGAATAACTGAGGCATGAGAATTCGTGCTTGGGAGTTATGCTGTTGCTATTCATGCTGTGTTGTTTCAAGTCCTATACCCTTACAAAAGCTAAGAAAACTTGGAGCTGGGTGAAACTGAATGTAAACAGCAAGGTTGTTGTTAATCAAAATCATGATTTTAATGCTGCCAGTAGAACAAATGGGGCATCTGGCATGATTAGCTAATTTTCTTTTATTTCTTAAATTTTTAAAAATGTATTTTATTGAAGCATAGTTGATTTACAGTATTGTGTTAATGTCTGCTGTAAAGTAATTCAGTTACACATATATAACATCCCTGGTGTTCCAGGGGTTAAGATTTCGTGCTTCCATTGCAAGGGGCATAGGTTCGATCCTTGGTCTGAGAACTGAGATCCCATATGCCTTGTGGCCAAAATAAATAAATAAAATTTAAAAATGAATGAATAAATAAAAAGATAAATTCATGTGTGCTTAGTCGCTCAGCTGTGTCCGGCTCTTTGCGACCCCATGGACTGAAGTTCACCAGGCTTCTCTGTCCATGGGGATTCTCCAGGCGTGAAGATTAGAGTGGGTTGCCATGCCCTCCTTCAGGGATCTTCCCAATCCAGGGATCGAACCTAGGTCTCCTGCATTGCGGGCAGATCCTTTACCGACTAAGCCAAGTATATGTACAAATAATATATACACAATACACACACACACACATATATACAGACATTCTATATATATATATATGTGTATTCTTTACATACACAAACATTATTTTATATATATATATATATACATACATTCATTATTATATATACACACACATTCTTACTTATTTTTTCCTCCATTGTAGTTTATTACAGAATATTAAATATAGTACCCTTGTTATTCACTCTATATAGAGTAGTTTTCATATCCTTATCAGAAACTCCCAATTCTTCTCTTCCCAACCTCCCTACCTTTGGCAACCACAAGTCCATTCTCCATGTCTGTGAGTCTGTTTCTGTTGTATAGATGAGTTTATTTGTGTCATATTTTAGGTTCTACATATAAGTGATAGCATATGGTATTTGTCTTTCTCTTTCTGGCTTACTTCACTTATTATGATAATCTCTGGGTCTATCCAATGTTTTTGAAAATTGTATTATTTTATTCTTTTGTATGGCTAACTAGGGGCTTCCCTGACAGCTAAATTGGTAATAAATCCACCTGCAATGCAGAAGACCCTGGTTCGATTCCTGGGTAGGGAAGATCTGCTGGAAGAGGGATAGGCTACTCACTCCAGTATTGGGCTTCCCTTGTGGCTCAGCCAGTAAAGAATCTGCCTGAATGTGGGAGACTCGGTTCAACCCATGGGTTGGGAAGATCCCCTGGAGAAGGGAAAGGCTACCCACTCCAGTATTCTGACCTGAAGAATTCCATGGACTGTGTAGTTCATGGGATTGCAAGGAGTCAGACATGACTGAGTCACTTTCACATGGCTAAGTAGTATTCCATTTTGTGTATGGATGTATATATGTGTATGTATATATATATGTGTGTTTGTGAATATATATATGTGTGTGTGTGTGTGTGTGTGTGTGTGTGTGTGAATATATACACACACACCACACCTTCTCTATCCATTCCTCTGTTAATGGACATTTAGGCTGCTTCCATGTCTTGGCTACTGGAAAGAGTGCTGCAATGAACAGTGGAGTGCATGGATCTTTTTGAATTGTTTTTCTCCAAATACATGTCCAGGAGTAGGATTCATAGATCTTATGGTAACTCTATTTTAGTTTTATAAGGTTCTTCCATACTGTTATGCATACTGCATCAATTTGTGTTCCCACCAACAGTGTAGGAGGGTTCCATTTTCTCTACACCCTCTTCAGCATGTTTTATTTGTAGACTTTTTAATGATAGCCTTTCTGACTGGTGTAAGTGGTACCTCATTGTAGTTTTGATTTACATTCCTCTAACTATTAGTAACACTGACCATCTTTTCATGTGCCTATTAGCCATCAGTACGTCTTCCTTGGAGAAATGTCTGTTTAGGTCTTCTGTCCATTTGTTTTTGTTATTGAGCTGTATGAACTGTTTGTATATTTTGAAAATTAATCAATTGTTGGTCACATCATTCACCATCATCATTTTTTTTCACTCTATCAGTTGTCTTTCTTTGTTGTTGTGTATGGTTTCCTCTGAGCTTCCCAGGTAGCTCAGGGAGTAAAGAATCCAACTGCAATGCAGGAGACACGGGAGACATGGGTTCAGTCCCTGGGTCAGAAAGAACTTCTGGAGAAGAGCATGGTAACCCACTCCAGTGGATTTTTGCCTGGAGAATCCCATGAACAGAGGAGCCTGGTGGGTTACAGTCCATGGGGTCACAGAGAGTTGGACACGACTGAAGCAGTGGAGCAAGTATGCACATGTTTTCCTTCACTGTGCAAAAGCTTGAGTTTGATTAGCTTACACTTGCTTATTTTTGCTTTTATTTCTATTGCCTTGGGAGACTGATCTGTGAAACCACTGGTATGATGAATGTCAGAGAATGTTTTGTCTGTGTTCTCCTCTAGGAATTTCATGGTGTCATGTCTTATATTTAAGCCTTTAAGACATTTTTAGCTTGTTTTTGTGTATGGTGTAACAGTATGTTCTCAGTTCATTGATCTACATATGGCCATCCAACCTTCTCAGCATCTCTTGAGATGATTAGCTAATTTTAAATACCAAAACAAGCACTTAGCATTGCAACCTTTATTAAGCTAATTTTTACATAAGGATACTAAAGACTTTATAGATAAATTTGTTTAGGTGAAGTGCCTACAATACAACAAGTTTACATGTAAAAGTTCTTTTCTATTTAGACAGAATTTATAGGACTTTTGAGTAAACAGTTTTAGGATATCTACTCTTTCTCTTTGTGTCAGATAAAGACCGATACGTTGGAAATATTCCACATACTGACCACAGAGCAATATAAAATATTTAACATAAATTGATAAACCAGGTCCATATACTTTTGGTATAAAAATTTTAAGAAAGAAATTCACAACACAAATAAAATTAAACTGAACTTTAAAAAAATACATCAGATTAAACACCAGTACCAGATATTAGTACTTAACATATCACTATAGTAAATGGGACAGTGGCAAAGGAATGGATGATATGGCAGATGATTAGATATATTAACATAGTTGAGCTGTATTCATATTATGTATTATATTTTAAGCTACATTATACATTATATTAGATATATCAACATGGGTTAAACTACCAAAGAGATTTATATAAAGAATATAATTTTTGGCAGAGCTTGGCTTGCACGCTGGGGAAGCACAGATTCTTCAACTAGTGATTTTTGAAGTTTTTGGAAAAAATAGTGAAATATGAAAGCTTAAATTGAAACATGTGTTGTGATTAATTGCTCAGTTGTGTCTGACTCTTTGTGACCCTAAGGACTGTAGTCTGCCAGGCTCTTCTATCCATAAAATTCTCTAGGAAAGAATACTGGAGTGGGTTGCCATGCCCTCCTCCAGGGTATCTTCCCAACCCAGGGATCAAACCCAAGTCTCCTGCATTGCAGGCAGATTCTTTACCAACTTAGATCTAGGGTGCATTGAAAGATAATGTAAAGGGGAAAAGTTAAATTATTTATAAAAATATATAGGATATGTTTATGTTCACATGACATAAAAATTTCTTTAAAAATATGAAAGATGCATAGACCATATGGAAACATTTTTATGAATTTATATTTAATGAGTTGTAAATGTTCATTCTGTATCATTATGTAGAAGATGAAAATGTATAATTTGGAGAAGGTGTTTACAACATGCATAATTGAGTCAGAGTTACCAAATTAAACACAAAATACCTAAAGGTAGATTAAGGTTTAGACTTCTTAGTAAGGGTATAGTACAAATGAAAACCACAATCAAGTAATATTTAAATCCACCAGCATTGCAATAAAAATGTATCAAGTGTAGAAGAAACAATGGAATAATCAGAATCTTATATATACATTAGTGGAATGGTAAATTTGAACATGAAAAAATACAGTTGAAGATGCTCCAACCAAGCCAATACACTCCTAGATCTTCTTAGAACAATAATATTCAAACTGTGAGACTACTGACTCAAAGAAAGAAGTATATTTTCCAGATAACTCAGACACACACACACACACACACACACACACACACACACACATACAGAAACACACACGACTGTAAGAAAATTTAGCGAAAAGGAAGTAAACCTTACCATTGACATTTTGCCTGCATATTTTGTCCTATTGTCTTTTATTTTCTTATTCCATTTTATTCTTTTAAGTGATGTTTATGGCTATTAAATTGATTTAGTAATACAGACATTGGCCATAACATCAATCTTGAAAAGCATTTCTCAAGAGAGATTATTGCATCTGTAAAAACTTATAGCTGCAATGTTTTAATAGCAAAATCCTATGGGTTGAGGGTGGTAAATGTCCAATAATAGATTAATGAATAAAGAAGTTGTTTTTATTCATAAAATCAAGTGCTATATATCAATAAAAATTAATGAGCTGCAACTACATATGTCCACATGGATGGATTCCAAGAAAATAAAAATTGAATGTAAGAAGTAAAAGACAGTTTCAAGTTGTGAAATTCAAACATAATCATACTTGAAAATAAAGTATTTTAGCATTAAATAAATATTATATGAAACTAAGGGAAACAAATTAAATGACAAACAGAACATGAAATATGTAGTTTTGTGGGTGACAGGAAAGAGACAAAGGGTAGGTGTGGTGAAAGTCCTGCAAAGCTAGAATTGCCTTTGCTAAAGGCAAAAATGATATTAAAAGGCTACAAAATTCTGTTGTTGAGTGGTAAGAACATTAGTGCTTAATTCTTATTAAACTAATTAACTTAATTATAACTAAATTATAATATTTAATTAATTTCCACTTATAATTAAAGTGAGTCCAGAAAATGCCATAAATAAGGTTGGATATGTATAAGCAAAGATACTCCACATCAGGAAAATGTAATTAAAACAATGAGATAGCACTACACATCTATTTTAAGAGTCGAAATTCAATATACTGACAATACCAAATGCTGGTAAGGATGCAGACCAACAGGAATCCTCATTCATTGCTGGAAGAAATGTCAAATGATGCAGTTATTTGAACATGCCATTTGGTGTTTTCTTACAAAATTAAACAGGCTCATCCTATGATCTAGCAATTGTGCTTTTGGGCTTTTACCAATGAAATTGAAAATGTATGTCCACGAAAAACTTGCACGTGAATGCTTTTAGCAGTTTTATTTGTAATAAAACTTGGGAGCAATCAAACCATCAAACCAGTAGTTGAATGCATAAATTGTGGTATATGCAATGGAATATTATTCAGTGCTGAAAATAAATGGGCTATTGAGGCTTTAAAAGACAAGCAGGAACCTTAAATTCATATTACTAAGTGAAGAAGCCAATCTGAAAAGTCTACATAGTATATGATTCCAACTATATAACATTCTAGACAAAGGAAAATTGTGGAGAAAGTTTTAAAAAGATCTATGTAAGAATTAAGTAGCAAAATACAGTAACAATTTCTTTAATCCAAAATATAGAAATTATGATATAATGTGATAAGGGAATTTAGCTTACCTACCCACTATTCTTAAATTGATTAGAAATTATAGAATTAATCATGAAATTCTAAAAACCTGCAAGTTTTGAGAGATAGAAGATAATGCATTTTAATAGCTAGCACAACACTGCTTATGAATGTAGTAAGTGAGCAGTTTTTGGCACTAAATAGGTTAGTGAGGGTTAAGCATCATCAAACAAAATGGGGAAAATCTGGAAATAGTTTCCTGGGCATGGAACAGGTAGGAAAAATCTCTTGGTTTGAGAGATTGCCTGGCATACATGAAGAGAACAGCAAGGAAGCTCCTATAACTGAAGCAGGGTGAGCAGGGCAGAGTCGAGAGAGTGACCAGAGAGTAACAGGGTCAGCTCAGTCATCTTCTGGAGACTAGCAAAGCGCTTTGCCTTCTTTTCTCCGAATGGGATGGAAACAACCTGCAGGGTTTCAAACAGAGTGACGGGTTCTAATACTTTTTTAAAGATAACTCTGCCTTCTGTGCTGAATGTGAAGTCAGCATGCAGGAAGCATGTGGATAAAAGTAGAAGAAAAGCCTGTTGTAGGATATATAACAATAATCCACCTGAAGAAGGCAGCAGCTTATAGCAGATAGGAGCAGGTGGACATGATGAGCTGTCCTTGGATTCTAGATATATCTTAGAACTAGAGTCAGAGTATTATGGTGATGGCAATCACCTTCATCATTATCGACTAGTCACTTAAGGGTAGATAATTTAAAAAGATAAACTTTCATCATGACTAGTGAGTTGCCTTTGGTGCAAAAAATTAAAATGTGTAGTTTATTATCATCTGTGTGAGCTAGGTTTGTCACGTTGACAAATTTAATTTTGGAATTTTACAATCGTTTTGAAGTTTAACTTTCAATATTTTTGAGGTGTTAACAATATCAGTTTGACTTTTAGCTCATTAAGAGTCTTTGTGTTTCTGTTATCACATGCCATGAGATGGTCTTGTTCACTAGGAGTATCAGTAGCACCATAATTAACATAACTACTCATAACCTGAGATCATTAAGATGCATTTTGCTTCACATTGGAAATCTATGTATTGTTCATCTTAAAAGTCAACATATGTTTTTTTTCGCTAATGAACTGAAGTGGTATGGGATTTCTAATTTACTTAAAACGAATACCTATTTTCTTTCAAGTGTCTGACTCTAAGAGAAATCTACTTCAGGGCACATTTCAAGGTACATTAAACACCATCAACTTTATCCACACAATGCTTTTATTATTGGAACATTAAGTGATCCCCTCCTCAATCTGAGCACAGAATCTAGTCTCTGTAGAAATGAGCAGTTAACAGAAATCTTTCCTATAAATGGAATAGATGAACTGTATCTAGGTTAAATAATAATTATTTCATACATAAAATGTTAGTTCAACCTTCAGAGCACCTTTGTGTTCAGGTATTAACTTCCTTCCAATACTAGAGAAAATTTGGATCTTATGAAAATAATTGATAACGTGATTTGAAAGAATCACCTTTGAGCATCTTTACCTGTCAACGTCTTATATGATGAACGATAATATTTGGCCATAATTCTTTTGATGATATCTTGGTGGCATATTGCAACTACATATCACATGAGAGCCACTACTATGCTTTAAAATAAATTCCACATTATAAAACTAACTTAAGGACCAAAATTTAAATATTTCTTCCCTGAGAACTGTATTTGAAATGAGGTATAGCACCTTAATTTTAGAAATCACCACAAAAGTTATGTGCATGAGATTACTATATCTGTAAGGAATTATAGACATCACATCAAAACTTTTACATAAGGGATGTGGTAACTAACACCAAATGATATGATGTAGCTTCCCTAAAGTCATGCACACAGTAACATCATTAGAAGTAAATCCATCTATCCTGAGCCCATTTTCTATGCTACTTGAGTCATGCACAGTGTACCTTTGGGATTTCAGTATCATTTCTAAATTTGTCTATGACATTATAAAACAATTTTCTATTTTGTAGGTCAACATCAAAATATTATTCAGTATTAATGCAAATAATTTCAACAAAATATTTATAATAAGCTAATATTTTTGAAATAAATTTTAATAATTCCAAGTAAAATAAAAGATTAAATATTATATACCATGTGTTATTGAACATATTTTTAGTTATTTCTTCATATGTTTATATGTTTTACAATTCATCAATTCTGTTGCATGCAATTAATTCTTTGACAAGAAGGATTTTTAAATCTAATACAAATGACTTTCAGTCAAAGTGAATATCTGGGGAGATTTGGTTAAATTAAATTCTAATGGAACATAACAAATCTAAACCAAAAAAAAAAAAACCTGTTAAATAAAACCTTGTCAGAGACTATGTGAAAATGATGTTGAGTTGGACAATTAAATACATATTTTGCGCACATCATACTGAGGAAAAGGCTAGAAAATGTTGATGAAGGGTCATATGTGACAAGCCCACAGCTAACATCATATTCAACAACTGTAAATTTCTCCTCTTGTATCAGAAATCATATTCAATAGTGAAAAGCTGTAAGTTTCTCCTCTAAGATCAGGAATAGGACAAGAATGCCCACTCTTGCCACTTTCATCCAACATAGTATTGAAAGTCTTAGCCAGAGGAGTTAGGCCAAAAACAAAAAATAAACAAAAAATGAATTTACTGAAGTTGCAGGATACAAAATCAATAAACAGAGATCTGTTTCATTTCTGTACACTAATAACAAAATATTTAAAATAGAAATTAAGACTATAATCCCACTCACAGTTGCATTAAAAATAATAAAATACCTAGGAATAAATTTAACAAAGAAGGTAAAAGACCTATTCCCTGAAAACCATGGCACTGATGGAAGAAACTGAAGAATACACAAATGACTGGAAAGATGTTTCATGTTCATGGACTGGAGGAATTAATGTCATTAAAATGTTCATACAACACAAAGCAATCTACAGATTGAATGCAATTCCACTCAAAATTTCAAAGGCAATTTTTGTAGAAATAGAACAGATGATCATAAAACCTTCATAGAATCACAAAATACCCTGAATAGCCAAAGCAATGCTGAGAAGAAGAACAAATCCAGAGACATCACACTCCCTGATTTCAATCTATATTACAAAGCTATCATAATAATAGTATGGAAATGGCATAAAAACAGACACATAGATCAATGAAACAGAATAAAGAGCCTAGGAATAAACCTATGCCTATATGGTCAATTAACTTATAACAAAGAAGCTAGGGCTATACAATGAGAAAAGGACAGTATCTTTAATAAATGATGTTGGAAAAACTGGACAGCCATATGCAAAGAATAAAACCTACATTGTATATACTCAAAATTCAACTCAAAATGGGTCAAAGATTTTATACACTATGGAATATTTACTCAGCCATTAAAAAGAATTCATTTGAATCAGTTCTAATGAGATGGATGAAACTGGAGCCCATTATAAAGAGTGAAGTAAGCCAGAAAGGTAAACACCAATAGAGTACACTAAAGCATATATATGGAATTTAAAAAGATGGTAACGATAACCCTATATGCAAAACAGAAAAAGAGATACAGACATACAGAACAGAATTTTGGACTCTGTGGGAGAAGGTGAGGGTGGGATGTTCTGAGAGAATAGCATTGAAACAAGTATACTATCAAGGGTGAAACTGATCACCAGCCCAGGTTGGATGCATGAGACAAGTGCTTGGGGCTGGTGCATTGGGAAGACACAGAGGGATGGGATGGGGATAGAGGCGGGAGCGGGGATTGGGATGGGGAACACATGTAAATCCATGGCTGATTCATGTCAATGTATGGCAAAAACCACTACAATATTGTAAAGCAATTAGCCTCCAACTAATAAAAATAAATGAAAAAAAAAAGATCTGAAATCTCTTACAATCTATGAAGTAAAATCACTGCCCAAGTGGAATAGGTGTCCTAGGCTAGTGTTTATTCTTTATGTCAAAAGTTCAGAAATAGCTGAAGTAAAGCCAGTGAATTATTGATGTATTAATGAGTAAAAGTTTATTGTACACACATCAAAAAGACAGTTGCTGATCCAAAAATACTCAAACCAAAACATGGAATGAGTCACAGGACTGTACTGTTAGAAAGCAGTGTGTAGACAGGAGACGATGATTGTTTATTCTTTTTTTTTTTTTCATTTATTTTTATTAGTTGGAGGCTAATTACTTTACAGTATTGTAGTGGTTTTTGTCATACATTGACATGAATCAGCCATGGATTTACATGTATTCCCCATCCCGATCCCCCCTCCCACCTCCCTGTCCACCCAATCCCTCTGGGTCTTCCCAGTGCACCAGGCCTAAGCACTTGTCTCATGCATCCAACCTGGGCTGGTGATCTGTTTCACCCTAGATAATATACATGTTTCAATGCTGTGATAATTGTTTATTCTTAAGTGACAGGGAATCGGTCAATGGTTGGTCCATGTCAACTTTGAGAAACAAAGTTTTGCTTATGATTTCCAGAGGTGTAAATTAGGAATAACCCAGGTCAAGTTAGTCTTGCAAAATATTTTTTTTTTTGTATGACTAAACTGATTTTGTCTACTCAGGTAATTTTCAAGATTGGTTTCTGCTTGCTTGGTATTTAAAAAATTCTTCCCTATTGGTCATTCTTTTATTGATAGCAGTCTGAGAGTGTGACCAACCAGTAGAACCTTATTCTCAGTTACCAGCAGTGATATAGTTGGGCCAAAAAATCACATATTGCTCTTTCAGTTGGCTGGGGAATCAAGCCAGAGGGCCATGAAGTCACCGTCTTCATCATTTGTGAGGTTATTGTTCATTTCATCCAGTTGTCTGATCCTGATGGATACAGTTTAGCACATGAGAGGCTTTTGACAGGTGTAATAACCTTTGAGAGGATACAAAGCATTAGAAAGTAATACAATGACTTAAGGAGACTAATAGCCAAGAATTGAAAAATTTCCCAGAGCAGAAATTTACAGGAGCCAAGCTTTAACCAATTAAATAGAGCTCTTTAGAAAATATCACACATGCATAATATATACACATAGACATACAAAAACATATAGCAATTACAAACAGAGATATTATAGTTTTTGTTTTAAAAATTTTACTCATGTCTCAGGTACAAAATTCAAAAGAATAGTTTGATCTATTTTGTGTTTCTAGTATATAGATTAAGTGAAAGTTGTCTGCTCAGATGGTCAATGTTTTATACTAAAGATTTTTATCTGCATACTAAAAGAATGACAGTTGAGTTATTTTTTCAGTCCTTTTGTCTTCTAGAAGCTTCTGCATATCAAAGAAGTCATTATATTGTTTCTGAGGGCTTTGGAATCCTTTCTTTTAAGGGTGCCCAATAAGGTGGACTCATCTAAGTTAAGGCTTCTCCAAAGTAGCCACTACAATTCCAAATTTTGCAAAAGATCACCTGTTTTCCAAAAAGGCACAAGATCCTAGTCCATAGACCAGGTGGAGCCTATCTTTGCCTTTAGATTCCCTAAGATGTCTTAACTATGAGTGCCCTGTTTTTTAACAGCTGTTTCAAAACATAGGGAATCCTATGTTTTGTTCCCCATCTCCCCTATGTATGTTCCCCATCTCCCACCACTGCCCCATAGCCTTTTGAATAGAATATGACTTTACAAACTTCAAGAACAAAAATACAGCATGCACAATAGAGTTTTTGAAGGAATAAAGTTATGAAAATGCACACACAAAAGAGATAGTTCTTGAACTAGGAGCATTCAAACTGAAATGTGGAATGAGGTTAAGGGGTATATTATCACAAAGCAGTTTACATAGTGAAGAGATGGTCACTGTAAGTAACAGGTTATTTAAAATTTTCTTAAATGATAGAGAATTAGTTAGTGATTATCTCAATATCAACCTTAGGAAGCATTTAAAACTTTGCTCATGGTTTCCAGAGGCAGAAACAAGGAATGACATAGATCAAGTAGCCTTGTGAAATAAGCTAAATTAAGCTTTATTTATGTTAGCAGAAGAGAGTTTGGAGACCTTTCCTTCCGTGGGTCTAGGTTCTTGTAAGGACATAAAGAAGAATCTGAGGTCTTACCTATTGCAAGAGAGTTTATTGAATATTAGGAAAGAGAAAGAGAAACCACCTTAAGAGAGAGGTGGGTCAGACTGAGGAATACAATGGTCCCAGAAAGCTGGGATGTAGAGTTTTTAAGGCAAGGTTTTTGGCATAATTCAGGAGGTCTTTGATTGACAGTCTTGATTGACAGCTAAGGTTATATAACAAGAGGCTCTATTGTGTATAATTTAGTAATTCAGTAATTATAATTCCCATAATTCAGTCTGTTATAATTAGATGTATGTATTCATAGAATGACTTCCCTGGTGGCTCAGTCGGTAACAAACTGACTGCAATAAGGGATACCCAGGTGGGATCCCTGGGTGGGGAAGATCCCCAGGAGAAGGTCATGGCAACTCACTCCAGTATTCTTGCCTAGAGAATTCCATGGACAGAGGAGCCTGTCAGGCTACAGTCCATGGGATCACGAAGAGTCAGACACTAGTGAGCTACTAAGTACAAACAGACAATGAGTCCCAACAGGCTTCCTAGGTGGAGCCAGTTATAAAGAACCCACCTGCCAATGCAGGAGAAATAAGAGGCTGTGGGTTCAATCCCTGCGTTGGGAAGATCCTCTGGAGGAGAGCATGACAACCCACTGCAGTCTTCTTGCCTGCAAAATGACATGGACAAAGGAACCTGGAGGGATACAGTCCATGAGGTTGCAAGAGTGGGACATGACTGAAGTGACTTAGCATGCACATGCTCAATTGAGTCCAATGGCCTCCAAAGGTTGTAAGTACATAATTGTGTAAGGTGTGTGCGTGTACCAGAGTGGGGAAAATTCCTCCAGTTGGTCAGTGGTGTTTTTTCCCTTCCCCTAACCATTTTGAGGTTCTGATGGGGACGTGTTTGGGTGGGGTTGGTAATAGTTTGGCAGGATTAGGTAGCTATTGGATATCCAGCTGATGAGGCTGACTCTCTTTGCTCCTGGCTAACATTTATAAGACTAAACTGAGTTTGTCTGGGCAACCAATTTTTGAGGCTGGTCTCCATTTGTTTCTGATTTTAACTTTGATCAGATAACAAGAAAAGCATACGAACAGGGAAAAGGCAGCAGCCCCCTTCGGAATCAGCAGGCTTTGTGTAACAGCCCACGTTTTGGAAACAGAGCTGCTTTTAAGAACCAGTGTTTTCTTGCAAACTGAGAATGCCAGTGTGAACGTATAAGGCAGGAAGAAGCCAGTGGAGGCTCCCTGGCAGCTGGACTTGCTGGGGACTCAGGGCTTCTGAGATAAATGTGAAAGTGAGAACTGCTGTTTTGTGGCTTCTGGTGGGAACAGCAGCCTGAATTTCCTGGTAAAATACATACCCAAAGTGCTCAGTGAATGCTTAAGCATTCATTACTTAGTCCTTGCTGTTCACCCTAACAAACAGACACCTGAAAGACAATCTTACCTCTACTATTAGCATCTTAAATATGCTAATACAGCAGTGTGTTTATTCCTGATACTTATTCAGTTAAAATTCAACAGTTTATTTTCCTTATTTTGAAATGATTTTAACCTTATAATAATGTAGCAAAGATAGAACCACATTTTTTCTTGAACAATCTGAGGCTGTTTCTGACATAAATGTCTCATTTCTCATGAATACGTTAGTACAGATTTCTTGCAGATGAGCATATTATCCTATGTCTCTATATAATCACTGAAATCAGGAAATTATCAGTGATTCATGACTATTGTGTGGTCTTCAGTGCCCTTTCAAGTTTCAGTTGTTGCCAATGCTCTTTATACCAACAGGAGGCAATTCAGATTAAACATTCTATTTAGTTATCACGTCTCCTTATTCTCTTTTAATCTGTAGTAATTCATCAGTTGTTCTTTTTGAGATTCCTGACTATGACATTTTCGACGATTATGGGACAGTTGATTTTAAAAATGTTCATTGATTGGCAGTTCATTTATATTTTGTTAGATTCAGCTCATGCATTTTTGCCAGGAATATGACAGGTATGATATTGTTTTCTTCTCATTGCTTTTAGTCAAGTGTTACATGATTTTGATTTGTTCCTTTATTGTTGATATTAAATTCATTCCCCTGATTTAGGTAGTGACTAACAATCTTTATAGTAAAGTTACTTTTTCCCTTTGTGGGGAAAAGTCTTTTACCACCTTTATTGACATAGATAATTTACCATTAAATAACACAGATTTACCCCTTTAAAAGTACAATTCAATGATTTTTAATACATTCTCAGAGCTGTGAAACTATTACCATAGCCCACTTTTAAAGTATTTCTGTCACTGACCCTTATGCATACTTGTAGTCAATTTTTGTTTCATTTCTAGCTCGAGGCAACCACTGATCTACTCTTTTTCCCCTAAAGTTTGCCTTCCTAGATATTTCTATGAAACCATATAAGATGTACTCTTTGTTAGAAAATACTTTGAGACTTGTCAGCATAATTTTCTTCATCACACCTTCATAATTTTATGGACTCATTGATGTTTAATGGCAAATGTATCTAAAGTCAATATGCTTCCACTGAATGACATAGTAATGGGAATATTTTCAGACTTAGTTACCATCTATGTATCTTTGGTGTGGTGTATGTTCAGATCATCTGTCTATATTGGGGTTTTTATTTCCTCTTGTTGAATTTCAAGTGTGTGCTCAGTTGTATTTGACTCTTTGCAACCCAATGGACTGCAGCCTGACAGACTCTGCTGTCCATGGGATTT
Source organism: Cervus canadensis (assembly GCF_019320065.1). Lineage (NCBI taxonomy): Eukaryota > Metazoa > Chordata > Mammalia > Artiodactyla > Cervidae > Cervus > Cervus canadensis. The sequence goes on from NC_057412.1 coordinate 35,967,920, forward strand.
TTCAGGCAAGAATACTAGAGTGTGTTGCCATTTATCATTTTTTATTCCTCTTGGATCATGCTTTTGCTGTTATATCTAAAAACATCACCAAATCAAGATCATTTAAGTTTTCTCTTAGGTTCTATTCTAAATGTTTTATATTTTGGCTTTTACACTTATATCTTTGATATAATGGAGATTTTTTTTTAGTAGAGTGTAAGGTCTGTTTCTATGTTGTGTGTTTTTTTTTTTTTTTTTTAATTATCTCTTATTTTTTCTTTACTCTTTGACAAAGATCAGAGGATTATATGTTTATGAGTGTTCCTGGGTTTTCTATTCTATTCCATTGATCTAAGTGTATATTCTTTCACCAATATCATATTGTCATGATTACTGCAGCTCTTTAACAAGTCTTGAAAACAAGTACTAGGTCCCTCCAACTTTATTCTTCAATATTATGTTGACTATTCTTGTTGTTTTTTGCATATCTACATCAATTTTAGAATCAACTTTTCAATATCGCCAAAATAGCTCACTAGGATTTTGATTGTGGTTGCATTGAATCTACAGTTCAAGTTGAAAAGAAACAACATTTCAACATTTGTATCTTTCAATCCATAGAAAAAACAATGCTCCATTTATTTAGATTTTTAAAAAACTCCTTTCTTCAGTGTTCTGTAGTTTTCTGCTTGAATAACCTAATATTTTGTTAGATTTCTAAGTAATAATTTCATTTTCACTGTTATTGGCAATGATACTTTTTAACATTTTCAATTCTTTTTGTTTGTTGCTGACAGTTCAAAATGCAATTGACTTTTGTATATGGTCCATGTATGAATTGACCTTGCCAACTCACTGCTTTAGTTCCAGAACTTTTTATTTATTTATTTATTTATTGATTTTTTGGTTTTCTACATAGACAGCCTTGCCCTATACGAATAAGACAGGCATTCTTCTTTCCTAACTATATATATATTCCATTTCCTCTTGTCTTATTGTATTAGCTCTTTTAATATTATGTAGGAAAACAGTGTTTAGAGAAGACTTCCCTGCCTTGTTCCTAGTTCTTAGGGGAGAAGAGTTTAATTTCCCATCTTAACTCTAACATAGACTGGTTTGTGTGCGTGTGTGTGTGTGTATTATTAACTTAAAGAAGTTTACCTTTTAGTTTCTGCAATGATTTTTCTGTTTTTTTTTTTTTTTTCATGAAGGGGTATTGGAGTTTGTCAAATGCTTTTTATACTATAGGGTTTTTGTCATTGGTTTGGCCAAAAAGTTCATTTGGGTTTTTCCATACCATGATTGCAGTCATGAAATTAAAAGACGCTTACTCCTTTGAAGGAAAGTTATGATCAACCTAGATAGCATATTAGAAATCAGAGACATTACTTTGTCAACAAAGGTCCATCTAGTCAAGGTTATGGTTTTTCCAGTGGTCATGTATGGATGTGAGAGTTGGACTGTGAAGAAAGCTGAGCACCAAAGAATTGATGCTTTTGAACTGTGGTGTTGGAGAAGACTCTTGAGAGTCCCTTGGACTGCACGGAGATCCAACCAGTCCATCCTACAGGAGATCAGTCCTGGGTGTTCATTGGAAGGACTGATGCTGAAGCTGAAACTCCAATACTTTGGCCACCTCATGGGAAGAGTTGACTCATTGGAAAAGACCCTGATGCTGGGAGGGATTGGGGGCAGGAGGAAAAGGGGACGACAGAGGATGCCGGATGGCATCACCGACTCAATGGACATGAGTTTGGGTAAATTCCAGGAGTTGGTGATGGACAGGGAGGTCTGGCGTGCTGTGATTCATGGGGTCACAAAGAGTCGGACATGACTGAGCAACTGAACTGAATTGATACCATCTCAAAAGAAAACTCAAAGGAACTTTTTGGCCAACCCAATATTTAGTTTGATAAAATGGTACATTACAATGATTGTGTCACAAATGTTGATTGAACCTTGGATTGTGGAATAAAAACTTGGTTTTGATATACTATCCTGTTTTGTATTTCTGAATTTGATTTGCTCATATTTTGTTCACTGTTTTCCTCTCAATAATCAAGAGAGAGATTGGACTATAGTTTTCTTATTATGTTTTTATATGACTTTAATATTATAACACTAGCCTCTTAAAATTTAGTTAGAAGAAATTCTCTCTTTTACCATCTAGGAACTTGCTATTATTTCTTTGTTAACTTTGGTAGATTTCACCTACAAAATCTTTAGTCCAGTACTTTGTATTGTTGGGGGGGGGGGTTTAAATTATTTTGACTAATTTAATAGATAAACAGCTATTCAAATTAATTATCCTAATGTAAGTTTTAATAGTTTCTATTTTCAATAACTTGGTCAGTTTCATCCATGTTATGAATTCTTGGGATATAGAGTTGCTTGAAATATTCACTGATTTTTCTCATAATGTCCACTGGATTAGTAAGGATGACCCCTATTCATTTTTTGATATTGATAACCTGTGCCTCCCTTTTTTCCCCCTAGTATTTAACCTAGTTAGAGGATTATCAATTTCATTAGCCTATTGAATAAAATAGTATTTGGTTTCATTTGTTTTCTCTACCATTTCCCTTAATTTAATAGATTTCTGCTCTTCTTTTTCTTATACCCATCTGCTATTTCCTTTAAATTTAATTTTATTTGTCTACTTTACCAAAATGTAAGGTAGGCTCTTGATTTTATAACTTTATTCTTTCCTAATACATGCATATAATACCATAAATTTCCCTGTAAGTACTTTTATTTTTGTATCCCCAGAATACTCCTCTTCCATGGAATTTTCCAGGCAGGAATGCAGGATCAGGTTGCCATTTCCTACTCCAGGGGATCTTCCTGACCCAGGGATTGAACCTGAGTCTCTTGTGCCTCATGAACTGGCAGGCCGATTCTTTATCACTGCATCACCTGAAAAGCCCAACCATACTGGTATACTATAGTAATGTGGATAGATAGATGCATATAGCCTTTTGAATTAGTGCTTTTAAATTCTTTGGATAAATACCAAGAAGAGGAATAGCTGGATCATATGGTAATTCTATTCTTAATTTTTTGAATAATCTCCATACTATCTTATACTGTATGCTTGCCTCCGTTTATAGTCCAATAAACAGTGTATGAGGATTCTTTTCTTCACATCCTTGCCAAAACTTATTGTTTTTTGATCATTCTGATAGGTGTGAGGTGAAATCTCACTGTGGTTTTGATTCACATTAGCGATGCAAATGAAATGATTAGTGATGCTGAATATCTTTTCATTTGCCTGTTGGTTGTCTGCATGTCTTCTTTGGGAAATTATCTATTCATTTCTTCTGCCCATTTTAAAAATCAGTTTTTTTGTTGCTGTTGTTGAATCATCTGTGTTCTTTATATATTATGGATTGGCTTGCTTGTGAAGTCACTCAGTCATGTCTAATTGTTTGTGACCCCATAGACTGTAACCTACCAGGTTCCTCCGTCCATGGAATTTTCCAGGCAAGAGTACTGGAGTGGGTTGCCATTTCCTTCTGTAGAGGATCTTCCCGACCAAGGGATCAAACCTGGGTCTCCTGCATTGCAGGCAGACACTTTACCATCTGAGCCACCAGGGAAGCTTGTGGATATTATGGATATTAACCCCTTATTATATATGATTTGTAAATATTTTCTCCCATTTAATAGATATCTTTTTTTTTTATTGATGATTTCCTTTGCTGTGTAGTAGCTTTATATTTTGATGTAATCCTATTGGTTTATTTTTGCTTTTGTTTTCCTTGCCTGAAGAGAAATATCTAGAAAGATAAGATTGTTGAAGAGTATACTGCCCATTTTTTCTTCTAGGATTTTTATGGTTTTAGGAATCAAACTATATTAAAAATCTATAGTAATCAAATCAGCATAGTTCTGGCAGATACATAAATGGAACAGAACTGAGAGCCTAGAAACAAGCCCAGGGATATATGGACATTCTTATCTAGGGTGAAACAGATCACCAGCTCAGGCTGGATGCATGAGACAAGTGCTCGGGCCTGGTGCACTGGGGAGACCCAGAGGAATCGGGTGGAGAGGGAGGTGGGAGGGAGGACCGGGATGGGGAATACATGTAAATCCATGGCTGATTCACATCAAAAACCACTACAATATTGTAAAGTAATTAGCCTCCAACTAATAAAAATAAATGAAAATAAATAAAAAAAAGGAAAGAAGGAAACTAGGCCACTCACACCATACCCAACAATAAATTCAAAATGGATTAAAAACTCTGTTCTTTTCTTAAAAAGAAATGACTATAGATTTAAAGGGGAGGTAATGTTTACAATTATTTACTAATGATGTTACTATCTACGTGAAAATCTAATAGATCAACAAATCATTATGACTAAAATGAGAATTCAACAAACTTGGCAAAGAGAAAATCAACTTTCAAAAAGCTATGGCATGTATTTCCTTCAGCAATAACCCACTAGAATACATGATGTGACAGATAACTCTAGATTCCTAAAATGTCTAGACATCAACATTTGAAAATATAAATCTAGGATTTTTGGATCTACCATATGTGTGTCCCAAGACCATATTTTCCTTGGACTGCTCCCTGCAATGTTTAAGTATAGTAGATATTCCTATAGGTAACTTTGGGTTGAGGACTACCCATTAGCCTTCTAAGACTTTCTCAAAAGAGTGGTAAGGTATGATATTCTCCTTATACAATCTTATCTTCCTTTCTTTGGGCCTAAAACATGCTTGCTGCCTGAGAGTTTTTATTATTTACTTCTGCATCTGAGGTTAGTCAATAAGATGTACTGAGAATAGTGAGTTATTCTTGACCCTAGAAATGCTTTTCTCTGTGATTCTGCCAACTGTGTTTTCTAATTTATGGTCATTGAATTAAACTCCTATCTTCACACAGAGATAGAGGGATAGAGGCCAGTATTACTGGATAGTTCTATTTGAAAGGGATGGGATGGATCTAAGATCCTTGCTCTAAGTGTCTTTCACCTTGGGGTTGTAAAACTAACAAGAGAGCTTTTGAAAGAACTAGAGAAAGAATGTACAGTTATGTATTATATGAAATAAATACTAAAAAGTCAAGTCAGAGGCCCAGAGTTGGAAGAATCCTTTCTAACATTTAGTCATACTGAGGGGGGCATCAAAGCCATTTTAACCACTAGTACAGAAAAATTGCATTTAACAACATTTTAACATTGTATACTAAAGATGGGTAAACACCCACTTACTGAGTGTATAAAAACATAAGATTAAATGACACTAATTATGTAGCTTTGATAACTTACCTCATGTTCCAGGAAAAAAATTTTCAAAAGTTTGATATACTTTTGAAAATATATGATCTTGAAAATGTAAAAGGTTTTTCCCGGGGTATTTTTTGAGTTACATGGATTCCCTCTTTACTGGTTTGTGAAAAATTAGAAGAGTTTGGGAGTATTATGTCATTGGCATCTTCCTCGATCTATATTCAGGAATCTTAAGTTTCATAGTGTCTCTCTACTTCATCTCAATCAAGATTTATTACCCATTAGTTTATATTTTATTAAGATCTAAGGTGTATAGAGTATACCAAACTATTATTGCTTTAAAAATTAAACTTACTTTGAGAGACACATTTAATGAATGAGAACATCTCTTTGATTGGGTTCTGATGATCCATAAAATGTTAACTTGTGATGAATGGTGTGTTTTACCATAACACAGTCTAAATACAGGAGAAACAAAGTAGCAGCAAAATTATCTTAAATACACGAAAAACATCCTTCACCTCTTAAAGGTGAACCTCTCCATATGAGGTTCCAGGATACAGACTATGAGTTGGAGTTAAGGTACATAAGTATCCTTGGGATCAAAGCTATGGAAAGGAAGTAGGATTGGACACATGGAGTCAAGCTCTGACAGAAACCCAAAACTCCACAAACAGCTTAAGCTTAGAATGACTTTTCATGGTTGTCATAAGGGAGGTTGATGTCTAGGCTTTTGTCAGTTAATCATAGTGTATAGCCTGCCCCAGAAAGGCTTATGGCCTGGATTAAAATTACTCTCTGCAGTCAAGGTCATCCCTGGAGGGGTTGACAGAAAAAAGTTAGTGCATGCAGAGAAAGACACTTTCCCATTACAGAGGAGTGCTAATCCCATAATGGGGACTCCACCCTCATGACCTAATTTAACCTTAATTACCTCACAAAGTTCCTACCTCCAAATGCCATCATATTGGGGGTTAGCATTTGAACGTACGGATCTGAAGGGGTGCACAAACATTTGGTCCATAACAAAAGGATTTTGGATAGAATATCACAACACAGTCTCCTAAATTTTTTAATCATAAGCAAGCAAACAGTATTCACTATACTCATAAATAATGACTTACATGTCATTATATTACAATCCAGTAAAACAGATATAAACTTTTGAAGTTCATTCCTTGAAATTTCAATAGAAAATATAGAACCCTAGTTTCAAAACAATGAACACTGGCAAGATTTAGTCTCTTTAGAATATTAATTACATTACACATAAAATATGTTCCTATAAAATATTCCAGTGTGGTGGAAGTGTAAGGGTAAAAGTAGAGTGTCTTCTTTATAGTTTACAATCATTAACTGTACTTTACCCTAAGGTAAATGGTTTTGTAATTTTTCTATGACTTTATACAACTATGACTCCTTACAGGCTTTAAGAATATTTAAATTTTAGTATTTTTAAAAGGTTTTCATAAAAAATGAAACCCATGTTCCGATGGACTTTCAATCAATCCTTTTACTTTCGTTCAGCTCCATTTGAAGCCTTGCTTGCGTTCCCAGGACTCTTCTACTCCTGGGCTTCCTCAAGTTCAAGAAAGGTTTAGCTTACTGCATCCCTCCAGTGCTGCCTTAAATTTCTGTTAAAGAAGTTGCTATTTACATGTATTCCCCATCCCGATCCCCTCTCCCACCTCCCTCTCCACCCGATTCCTCTGGGTCTTCCCAGTGCACCAGCCATGGCTGATTCATGTCAATGTATGACAAAAACCACTACAATATTGTAAAGTAATTAGCCTCCAACTAATAAAAATAAATGAAAAAAAAAAGTAAAAAAAAAAAGTTGCTATTTGTCTATCTGCATTAAAGTTTCTAATATTTTTGCTGCCATTTTCTTACTTTTTCCATTTGACTTTGTGGTGTTTATTGATGTCTCAGAAGGAAATAGCATTAAGATTGTATATTAAATTTGTCTTCATTAACTAGAAATTTATGTATAGGGATAGCCCTGAGATGTTTTTAAGAGTTTCCATGCCTAAATTTTTGCCCTGATAATTCTGGTTTAAGTGATCTGGTGGGAGAGTTCAGATGATTGGCTATATTGCCAAGAGTAAATTGTGTACATGTTTATCTTCTCTGTTTATTTTTCTGTTACTCTAAAATAGTTCTATTAAATCTATCAAATAAATACATGAAAATTGACATGTATATTTTTATAATTTTATTTTCTTGAGAATCGAAATAGTAATGGCTATTGGTATTTCATTCTCTCTTTGGATAAGAAATAAGAAACTAAACTTTATAGTTGCATTTTGCCTTTCTTGTGAATAGTCACTTTTCCCCTCCAGAGTTACTTAATACATAATTTATCTCTCTTTTAAAAAACTGAGGCCTGCCCTATTACTTTTTGGGGACAATATGTATTCATTGTTCCTCTTTACTCAAAGTGATTGTCTATTGATGATGTTGAACAGTTGTGAAATATGTACATTAGTGTCATTTAATAATCTTTTATTTCTCAGCTTTTATTCCAAAGTTTTAAGTGTGTATATATAACAACCATTGTACTCTGTATCCTAATTAATAACTTTGTATTATAGCTTCACACATACTTGGGCTTTTCTTCTGGCCCGTGTCATCAGAATTTAGAGATTCAACTTAAAAATTCTTATCTTTAAATCTTACAGAGTTTATGGCAGTTGATCCTTTGCGTTTATAATGCAAACATTATTTGTCTTATATTTGGACACTAAATTTGGACTTGGTTTCTAAGGTAAAGTCTATACTTTCAAATAATTAGGCAAGTTCACAAATCAGAGGGAAATAATTTTGTGTTCTATTGATACCAAAATTCACACATAGATACACATACATCCATACACACACACACACATAAATGTAGTTAATATACTAAATAGAAATTAGTATTCATTACATTAATTATGAAGGACAGAAACACTATGGTTCTTGGACAACTGATAAAATGAATATTTGAATGATTAGTGGCCCTAATTTTTAATGATTTTCCAATTAGATTCCAGATAAGTAACTTAGAATATAAGGCATTTGGAAAAACAAGATTGCAAATTCCATCTTTACACTCTCATAAAACAATTCCTATTTATACATATGTACACATGACCCATGCAAAGATGTTTCCTTCAAAAAAGTAAAATTAAACAATGATGCTATCAGCTTGTTGTAGAGTAAAAAAGAAATTAAAAATTATTTCATGCTTATTTTTCAACATGTTTATATTAAAAATACTTCAGAAGACAAAGAAAATATAAAAATATTTATGTTCAATTATGTCAAGTGGTTACTAAGTTAACAGACTCTAAAATATTAGATCTTTAAAATTTATTTGCAACATAAGCAGCTAATGTTATATACATTTATTAGAAGAAATTTGTTTACCTCCAAAAGAATTTGAAGCTTTCTGACTCACATCCCATCATCAAGCCATATGGCATTTTTCTCATCACTCTTTCATAGGGAAATAGCTTATCAATTATTTGTCTTTCCTTTTGGAGATTTTTCCTTTGTTAATAGGCAGAAGTAATTACCCTTCTACTTTACAAAAATGAAATGGTGGCTACACACAAGTAAGAGATAAAGTTATTGTAGTTTCACATTGTGTCTAAGTGCTTCATAAAATTACCCTCTTGATATAATTTTCTCAGTCATAAAAATTACACTGAGTATTATAAAAGCCCATTACATGCTAAATAAAATGGATTTTTTTAAAATGACAAGCCAATTTGTAGTGCTGTGATCAACTAAATATAGAGTAACTGTAAGTAAGAAACTGTTTATGCTTCAGGTAGATCAGATGGTAAAGAATCCGCCTGTGATGCAGAGGACCCTGGTTTGATTCCTGGATCAGGAAGATCCCCTGGAGAAGGCATAGGCTGCCCACTCCAGTATTATTGGGCTTCCCTGGTGGCTCAGATGGTAAAGAATCCACCTGCAATGCGGAAGACCTGGGTATCCCTGGGTTGGGAAGATCCCTTGGAGAGGCAAATACTCACTCCAGTATTATTGCCTGGAAAATTCCATGGACAGAGGAGCCATGGATTCACAAAGAGTCAGATATGACAGCAACTCTTATGCTCATCCTTCATAAAAATGCTGTGTTGTTGCACATTGCAGGAAAGTTAAGAAAATTCCTGTGATTTTTGGCCTATAGTCTGTTTTTTCAAATCTGAAATGTATGTTTATTTTGTAATAATGAACAGAATAACCATTTGTAATTAATTAAAATATAGCTCTTACAAGCAATTTTGGTAAACTTAGTAGCATATTGATGATAATTTATTTAACATACATTTTTTAAAACAAACTCAAGGTGGTTCAGCCATATCATCTAAAAGTTTATTTGAATCTCATATTGAAATTAGTCATGGTTTGGGGACTGGTGATCTAGGTGCTATCATATGTTAGTTTTACAACCTCACGGTTTAACTTCCTTGTCAATCTTTGTCTTACTAGTTTTATGTAAAATTTCCTTCTTTTGGGGCAGAAGAACAAGCAGAATAGCAGTTGAGTGTATTTACAAATGCTTTTGCTATGTGTTTCCTTTTTCACGCTTCATCTCATGCACATAACTTCAAATATTGTTTTACTTCCAAAAGCAGCTAAGAAATTAATGTTAATGGATAGTGGTAGAATAATAATAATGAAGTGAAACAAATTGTTGATAAAAGAATCAAATAAATGCATCTTTCCTTTAAGAATGTGCCATAAAAATACAAATTTAATAAGGTCTTGGTAAGTAGAAATTTTCAGTTAATCACTATAATCTCATTAAATCATTTATTCCAAGTATATATAAACATGTTTCTAAAGAAAGTTATGACATATTTTTGATTGGTGTTGTTTCAAGTCAATGATTTCTCGGGCTTTTAGAATCATGTTTACACATTCAATTCAACCCTTAAAATTTTTATGTAGGAAGAAATTACCAGCACTTGAAACCAAGCTTCTCCTTGCGTGAATCTGAATGATCATACATTCCCAGGGAAATTGTTTCCTGTGCTTACAGAAAGATCATTTCTTTGAATCACAAGCATCCTATCTCTTTCATAAGGCCACTGTTTGCTACTGTGTGTGTGACAGAATGTGTTTGTATTTGTGTATTTAAAGTATGATCCAAAAAGTTGGTGTGTTGATAGAGTATATTTTTCAAATGTTAACTTCTCAATGAGTTTTAATTAGTTTTTATACCTGTGCAGGATACCTATAAAATTTGAGCACTCTTTGGGCATTACTTAAGTCTAGAATGAAGAATGAATTAAAATAATAACACTGGAAAAAGTAGGTAAAAATAATAGTCTGTTTGCAAGGGCAGATATATTTTTAATTGCTCATTTGTTACTGCAATTCATTAATTCTCCTAGAGTTTTGTTATACTGTAAAAATTATACAGGAGAGAAAATGACTTGGATTAACATTTCTGAAAAGTAAATCAGAAAGCACTTTTCATTTATTAAACCATTGGCAGCTTTGAAACATACTTTTCCTGAAAACCAGGCAAAAAAAACAAAAAGCAAACAAATAAAATACCCCAGAGTGTAGATGGTCTCTTGCCCTCTTTTCTGAGGAATTAACTAACTGCATCTTACAATCAATTTAAAGACTTTGGAATCACCAGTTTTAAGGTAGTCTACCTGGTCACTTTCCCTAACACTTGAGGTACATGTGATGCTTATGGAGCATGTGTAGCTCTCACTGGTTTCTAATTAAAGTCACAAAACTTTACCTTCCTTTCTCTTCCACTGCTGCAAAATTTTTAGACTGTGTCATTTCCTTTGAGTTTCATGTAATGACTCAGTCAATGCTAGCAGTTTATTCCTTTGGGCCATCGATTGGTGTTTGCAGATTATTAACTTTCTCTGCTAATTTGTTCAATTTAGATTTCAAACCTTTATACCCCCTTTGCATACTATCTGTCTTTTTGTCAATTTTCATTAGTAGGGCATGAATGCAAAGCCACTAACGACAGTTCTATTGGTTCATTTGATTGCTGTACTGCCCACAGAATGCTCCAAGTATTGGCTGGGAAAAATATAACCCAGCATTCATATTGACAAATTTCCTGCCTCCCTTGATCTAATTCTAACCATTCTAAAGCTTTGAGTCAAAGCACATAAATCACATACCTTTTCTGCAGATCAACCATTTTGCATCTTGATGATTGAACATCTGGATCCAGCCTGCTTATATTACATTTCACTGTGTGATGCCAGGTTTACTTCTAGTAAAAAGAAAGTATAATGGGTTATTGAAGATTTGTAGATTTGATCAAGTTTAATTGATTATCCAGTTTTTAATGCCAGACCTCAGTATTATGATAGATGTATTTTTTTTAAATTTGTGTAAGTATAATTTAAGGTAAAAATTTACTATATTAATAAGTAAAACTGAAATAAGAGAGATAGAGCTTTTGTTTATGAAACCTTTGCAAGCAGAAGTATGCTCTTTAACAATCATAGTTTATATTTTTAATATGCTAATAAAATGTTAAATATAGTTCTTTCATATGCATTTTTGTGTACTTAGCAATATTTTAGATAACTAAATGAATAATTTGTGCCACAGTCTTCAAACTTGTAACTTAAAGTAAAAGCTTTCCTTTAAAATTATCATTAATACCAGTAAAGGTTATTATGGGGATGTATACCTGTGATAATCAATTGATCACAATTGCTTTGATCTTCATAAAGCATACGTTTCTTAAGATATAAAAACTCAAACTACATGGATATGTGTGTGCTCAGTTGCTCAGTCATGTCAGACTCTTTACAAATCCATGGACTGTAGTCAGCCAGGCTTTTCTGTCCATGGGGTTTCCCAGGCAAGAATGCTGGAGTGGGTTGCCATTTCCTCCTCCAGGTGATAGTCCCCACCCAGGGATCTAACCTGTGTCTCTTGCGTCTCCTGCATTGACAAGCAGGTTCTTTACCTTACTGTCACCTGAGAAACCCTGTACATAAATTAAATGTAATATAAATGAAATCTGTCTCTTTAGTATGTTAATTATATGATATTATGAAAGTCTTTGAATAGTTGCTATCCAGATTGTATGCTATCCAGAAGTGTATGTAGAAATACACTCCCATTCTAAGTAGGAGATTTATACTATTTTAGAACTTACTAACAGAATGTTTTACCATTTAGACTCGATAGCATCATACTGACTATAACATGGTATTTTTGTGTGGCTATTTTGAAGTGTTTTACAAGGTGTCAGCAGGTGTTATGGTCTTAAATATTAACCTGAAGAAAGATATTAAAAGTCAGTAGAAAACAAAGCAGCTTTCTTAGGAGTAGAAATTTACTTCTCTGAAATTTGCAGGTACAGCTGTCTTTATAAACTAACACTAGTTAAATATGAGAAAAAGAGAATATGTTTATACTTATCTAAGTTTTGTTATAATAAAACATATCCATTGTCTTTATGGATGAAGGTAACCAAATAACATATGTGCTTAATTTTGATTTACCTCTTTTGAAAAAATAGTATCTTGTGAAAAATAAGATAAAGGGCATAAGAAAGTCAGGTATTCTAAAGTTTATGTTTCTGATCTAGGATTGAGATAAGTTTCAAAATTTTTCAGTGAATCAAATTTCAAGAATTAAACATATTCATTGAAATATCTGAGCACTAATATTAAAAATTAGAATTAACATGGAAGCTTATTGCTATAAATTAGATTTAAATCATTTCAGAAGTATCCAAAAGAAATACACATTATCAAATATTTCAGTGTATTGTCACTTTCTCATAACTAAAAATTATGTTGACACATAGAAAGTTTCAAGTTAAGACTCAATATTATTATATTATTTAAAAAAAGCTACTATTTAAATCCTAAGACAAACCATAATGTAGAAAGATCATTTTATGTAAACTTCATAATAATAGCAGGTATGTCCACACTAATAAAACTAAAGGAATAAGGTTTTCAAAAGAAAAACAGTAGCATATGTACTTAAAAGCATCATTCTAAAATAGTATAGTATTAAATTAAGTAGTCAGAATTAATTTTCCACCCACAGGAAATATGTCAAGACTTAAGATATGACTAAGTGACACATTAAGTCAGGGGCAGAATGTATTTTTATAGTAGCATGAAGTAGGTAATTATTGTAATTTTCATTGAATTCTCAAATTTTTTTTTCTTCTAACTGCTTTGTGGGAAAAGAGGATTCTCAGTAGTTAAAATCAATTTATGTAGCTTCAATAAAATGTAATAGACCAAATTCAGTGGGAACTTTATAGCTTTAAAGGAATGTTCAAATATTGAAAAATCAATGAATCAATCACATTTCCCCAAAGACATTTTGTAGCATCTGATGTATTGATCTTAGATGTGGAGGGAAGTGTCGGATTGTCTTTAGGGATTACCTGAAATAAACACTGCTAACAAGTTATCCTTTTTAATGAATATTTAAAAAGTCTGCAAGTTTAGAAGCAAACTCAATGTTCCTGTTATTTTAAAGAAAACATTTAGATATAAAACTATGATCTAGAGAATATAAATAGCTGCTCTTAAAAACATCAGCCTTGACTCAGACCAGACAGTCTTGTTCTCTGCCTCCTCATGAGTCAAATGGGGATAGTCACACCTCTGCCTGTTCTCTTTACCGGCACATCTCTTTACAGAGATGTCCTCACACCTTTGTCAAGTATGCTCTGGCAGGATGACATTAAATCAAACTTAGTAAAATAGTATATTTTTGTTCAAAACTCTGTTAAGATCCAGCCTGTACCTTATTCCAACCCCTCTAGCTATGAGATGGAAAAGGAAATGGCAACCTGCTCCAGTATTCTTGCCTGGAAAATTCCATGGACAGAGAAGCCTGGTGGGCTACAGTCCATGGGTCACAAAGAGTCAGAAACGACTGAGCTCACACACACTGTAACTATAAGAACTCCTAGTTCAGTACTTAGCCAGTTAGACTTGTCAGTTCTGCTCTTGGTATTATTCTTACCTTTTCTCTGCAGTTTATTATTACCTGAGTTACTGCCACTGTCCCAGCTCCTAGAATCTCAAGTCGCTGCCTCTAAAAACAGTGCTTAGAGATAAGTCCTTTGATTGTCCTCTGCCAGTTTCAGACATGGTGACTTTAAGACAGATTAGTGGAGATCGAAACAAGAGGCATGATTCAGGAGGAAGAAGCTAATGGGGACAACTATTAGCAAAGTGTATACAAGAGGTTGTGTCTAGGAAGCAAGAAAATTTGCTGCATATTTGAAATTACAGGATGAACTGCAAAGAGGGCCTCAAAGGAAAACTGATTTTAAAAACATGTCCAAAGAATGGAATCAAGTCTGTATTACTGTATAAGATCAGAATCTAATTAAAGATAGAAATCAGTAGATCTTGAAGCTCCAGCAGTAGGAATTATCCAGCTTTCTCTGATCTGAAATAATTTGGGTCTTTATCAGTTATCCTACACTTGAAAATCAGGGGGATTGAATAGGGATTATTTATAAGCCATCAAGAGTCAATCTATCAAGGAATATTATAATCAATCAGTAAAATAGCTATATTCATATGCTTTCAAAGCATGCCTGGGCAAGACAGAAAGAATATAGAAAATAGAGACAGGATTTACTTCTTAAATGGCTAAGACATTATATTTATTTATCTATTGATGGAGATTTGTTTACATTTCTTGGTATTCATGAATATTGCTGTAGTGAACATCAGTTCAGTCGCTCAGTCGTGTCTGACTCTTTGCGACCTCATGGATTGCAGCATGCCAGGCTTCCCTGTCCATCACCTACTCCTGAAGCTTGCTCAAACTCATATCCATCGAGTCAGTGATGCCATCGACAGAGGATGAGATGGTTGGATAGTAGTGAACAGAGAAGCACACATATCATTTCAAGATCATGATTACAGTTCTTTTGGATATATATACAGAGTAGGATTGCTAGATCATATGATAGTTCTATTTTTAATTTTGAGGAACCTCCTTATTGTTCTCCAGGGCAACTGCACAATTTTACATTTCTACCAATAGTATAAGAGGGGTCCAATTTATCCACATACTCACCAAAACTTGTTTTCTTTTCTTTTTTTTTTTCTTTTTTAAAAATAATGGCCCTTCTAACAGGTATGGGATGATGACTCATTGTGGTTTTCATTTGCATTTCCCTTTATTTGTATTAGTTATGTTGAACATTTTATATATGCATGTTGGGTATTTGAATATCTTGTTGGAGAAGTGTCTTTTTTTTTTTTTTTTTGGCTATGGAGTTAAAGGAATTCTATATACATTTTGAATGGTAACCCTTCATCAAATACAGGGTTTGGAAATATTTTCTCCTATCTCATAGGTTCTGTTCTCATACTGTTATTTTCTTTGCTGTGCAAAAACCTTTTAATTTGTAGCCTCACTTGTCTACTTCCTTTGGTTATCTGTGCTTTTGGTATCATACCCAATAATAACTGAGACCAACATCATGAATTTTTCCCCTATTTTAATGTCTCCTATCATACTGAAAGAATATAGACTCCACATTTCTAATGTTCACTTTTCACAAAATGGGCCGGTTGGAAATCAGGAACAGAAAAGACCTCTAGAAGCTGTAAATAATAGTAAAATCAGTTCTGGGATTTTATAGAACTTAAGATAATCTCTGAATAAAATAACTAAAATGATCATTTTCTTAAAGGTATCCCAAGGAGACTATTATTTATTTCCCTCCACCAGTGTTGATTTTATGATTTGATAACAAATCTAAACTTCATATTTGAAATATGTATAAACTTTTACATTCTGGAAAGGATCCTTGAGTCAAAATGGCTGCAAAATGTTATATTTTATCAAGGGCTTCCCTGGTGTCTCAGTGGTAAAGAACCCACCTGCAATGCAAGAGACACAGGTTCGATACCTGGGTTGGGAAGATCCCATGGAAGAGGAAATGGCAACCCACTCCAGTATTCTTGTTGGAAAAATTCCATGGGCAGAGAAGCCTGGTAGACTATAGTCTATGGCGTCCCAAAGAGTCAGACATGACTGAAGCTTGCGTGCATGCATGTTTCTTCTATACAGTAATTCCCATACATATGAACCAGTTCTGTTCAAAGAGCACATTTGTTAAGTCCAATTTGTTCCTAAGTCCAACAAAGCTAGCCTAGGTACTCAACTAACACAATTGACTATATAATACTGTACTGTAATAGGTTTATAATACTTTCCACACAAATAATACATAAAAAGCAAACACAAAAATAAAACATTTTAAATGTTACAGTACGGTATCTAAAAAAGTATAGTAGTGCCAGCTACATCATCACTGCTTTACATTCGCTTCCGGACAGCCTGGCCTTGAAATAAAGACGCTGTGCTACTGTACTCCATATAGTAATGTAAAGTACACAAAGCTCAACCACTTGTAGTGGGTGTATGCAAACACATGAACTATCTTACGTGACTGGACATGCCAACACACATTTGCATCTTTGAAAGTTTGCAACCTGAAGGATTTTATGCAGTGGATTTACTGTACTCACTTTGTTTAGAGTTTTGGTCATACATGGATGTTGAATTATGTCTAAAGATTTTTTTGCATCTATTGAGATGTTGGTATTGTTCCATTGCTCAGTCATGTCTGACTTTGTGACCCCATGGACTGCAGCATGACAGGCTTCCCTGTTCCTCACCACCTCCCAGAGTTTGCTGAAACTCATGTCCCTTGAGTCAATGATGCCAGCCAACCATATCATTCTCTGTCACCCCCTTCTCAACCTGCCCTCAATCTGTCCTATCATCAAAGTCTTTTCCAATGAGTTGGCTCTTTGGATCAGGTGGCCAAAGTATCAGAGTTTCCGCTTCAGCATCAGTCCTTCCAGTGAATATTCAGGATTGATGCCCTTTAGGATTGGCTGGTTTGATCTCCTTGCTATCCAAGGGAATCTCAAGAGTCTTCTCCAACACCACAGTTCAAAAGCATCAGTTCGTCAGCACTCAACCTTCTTTATGGTTCAACACTCATATCTGTACACGACTACTGGAAAAACCATAGCTTTGACTATACAGACCTTTGTCAGCACAGTGATATCTCTGCTTTTTAATATGCCGACTAGGTTTATCATAATTTTTCTTCCAAGGAGCAAGTGTCTCTTAATTTCATGGCTGCACTCACCATCTGCAGTGATTTTAGAGCCCAAGAAAATTAAGTTTGTCACTGATTTCATTTTTCTCCCCATCTATTTTCTACGAAATGATGGGACTGGATGCCATAATCTTCATTTTTCAAATGTTGAGTTTTAAGCCAGCTTTTTCACTCTTATCTTTCACTTTCATCAAGAGGCTCTATAGTTCTTCTTTGCTTTCTGCCATAAGGGTGGTGTCATCTGCATATCTGAGGCTATTGATATTTTTCCCAACAATCTTGATTACAGCTTGTGCATCATCCAGCCCAGCATTTCACATGATATACTGTACTCTATAGAAGTTAAATGACGGGGTGATAGTATACAGCCTTAACATAATCCTTTCCTAATTTTGAACCAGTCTGTTGTTCCATGTCCAGTTCTAAGTGTTGCTTCTTGATCTACACATAGGTTTCTCAGGAGGCAGACAAGGTGGTCTGGTATTCCCATCTCTTTAAGAATTTTCCATAGTTTGCTGTGATTCCCACAGTCAAAGGCTTTAGCCTAGTCAGTGAAGCAGACTTGGATGTTTTTTCTGGAATTTGCTTGCTTTTTCTATGATCCAATGGATGTTGGTAATTTGATCTCTGATTCCTCTACCCTTTCTAAATCCAGCAAGTACATCTGGAAGTTCTTGGTTCACGTACAGTTGAAAGCTACCTTGAAGGATTTCGAGCATTACCTTGCTAGCATGTGAAATGAGTGCAGTTGTGTGGTAGTTTGAACATTCTTTTGCATTGCCCTTCTTTGAAATTCAAATGAAAACTCACATTTTCCAGTCTTGTAATCACTGCTCAGTTTCCCAATTTGCTAGCATGTTGTATGCAGCACTTTAACAGCATCATCTTTTAGGATTTGAAATAGCTCAGCCAGAATTCTGTCACATCCACTAGCTTTGTTCATAGTGATACTTCCTAAGGCCCACTTGACTTCACACTCCAGGGTGTCTGGCACTAGGTGAGTAATCACACCATCGTGGTTTTCCGGGTCATTAAGACCTTTTTTGTACAACTGATCATCTGATTTTTATTTCTCGTTTTGTTAACGTGGCTTATCACATTGATTTGTGGATACTGAACCATCCTTGCATCCCTGGAATATATCCATTTTTAGTCTTATGTATAATGCTTTGTATATATTATTCAATTTGGCTTGCTAACATTTTCTTGAGGATTTTAGCATCTATATTTTTCCTGTATATTGGCCTGCAAATTTCTGCTTAAAAATTAGCTGATAGATATATGGAGGTTCCCCAGTATGTGGTTTCTTGTTTTCTCTTGCTGGCTTTAGAAGTGCTTTATATTTAACTTCTATCATTTTAATTAGGATAATTGTGGTGCTTTGGGGTTTTTCTTGCTTGAGACTCTATGATTCCTTTTCCAGGGTATCTGTTTCTTTCTTCAGGTTCTGGAAATTTTCAGCCATTGTCTCATGAAATATATCGTCTTCATTTTTCTCTTCTGGGACTCCAATAATGCAAATGCTGCCATGCTTAATGTTGTCTTGGAAACTCCTTAAACTATGTTTTTGTTGTTCAGTCACCCAGTCATGTCCCACTCTTCGTGACCCCGTGGAATGCAGCATGCCAGGCCTCCCTGTTCCTCACCATCTCCTGGAGTTTGCCCAAGTTCATGTCCATTGCATCAGAATGCCATCCAACCATCTCATCCTCCATCCTTAAACTGTACTCATTTTAATTCTTTTATCCTTTATGCTGTTCTGATTAGTTTATTTCCATGATTTTGTCTTTCACATTACTTGTGTGTTCAGCTACATCACCTACATTTTTTCATTACAGTTGTTGTATTCTTGTCTTTATCTTTTATTTTCCCCAGCTTAAGGTAAATTATTTATCTATTTCATTAGGGTTTTTTCAGGGTTTTCTCTCATTCTTTCATTTTATACAGATATCTTCACTTCTCATTTTGTTCAACTTTGTCTCTGTGAAATTAGGTGAAACATTTATCTATCCAAGTCTTGAAGTGATGTCCTTGTGTGAAACACACCTGTATAGTCTTCATGTGTCCAGTGACTTCAGGGGAAGAGCTTAACCTTAGTGGGCAAGGTCTCTGTCTTCCCCCAGTGTGTCCTGGTAACCTCCACACTGGTGGGAAGTAGGGTTGGAGTTGGAGATGCTAGAGCTGAGCCAGCTCCAAGCAGGGGCTCCTCTTAAGTTTCGTGGCCATCTCCGCTCTATCTGGGGCATGATCAGGGCTCAAGCGGCTGGAGCAGGAGCCCTGAGTGAGTTTCTCCCCTGTGTTATGGCAGGCTCTACCTTGGTCTGGGACATGGCAGGGGCCCGAGGGCTTGCAACTGTCCTAAGTTCTGGTTGTACTTTTTCCCCTGGTTCGCACACTTTAGTTGGTAGCTGGATCGGGGCTGGAGGCATTGGGACCCACCACTGAGCTGTCCCCACTCCTACCCACGTGCACATGAGACTTTGCCCTGTGTGTGCTGGTCTCTGCCCTGGAGCTAGCTTCACTCCCTTCAGAGTGTGGACACCAAGACACGTTCTAGGCAGAGAAAGGGCCTGGGTCGGCCTGGCTATTTTTCCTTCTAGTGTATGCAGTCTCATTGACAGAGGTAGCGTCTGTCTTAGGGGGAGCGGTGCTGGAGAAAGTGGTGCTGGAACAAAAGGCATGTGTGGGCTGTGGGACCTACTGGGGTGGTCCTGGTAGGTTGGCCGGTGTCCGTTGCTCAGTCGTGTCTGACCCTTTGCAACCCCATGGAAGGGGCCCACCAGGCTCTGTCCATGGGATTCTTCAGGCAAGAATACTGGAGTGGGTTGTTATTACCTTCTCCAGAGGGTCCTCCCAGCCCATGGATTGAACCCATGTCTCCTGCATTGCAGGCGGATTCTTTACCATCTGAGCTAGCCCCAGACAAGTTTTGGTTTGCTTCCTCTGCACTGTGACTGGAAGTAAACAAGTCTAAGTGTGTGCTCTTAAGAATGAATCTTGGTTTCTTATATCCCTCCAGTAAGTCTCACTGGTTTTCAAACCAGCTAATGGGCTTGTCTTCCTGGTATTGAACTCCAGAGATGGAGTCCCTAATATGTAGACCCTCAGATAAGATCCCCAAGGTTGTGATAAGTCCTTGTCCCCTGCTAGAGGTGCATTTCCTGACCAGATTGCTTCTTGTGCAAAGTCTGTGTTGTTCTTTTCTTTACAGCTTTTGTTGTAGAAAGGCTATTCTGCTAGTTCCCAAGTCAATTTCAGGGAAAGTTGTTCTATATATGTATTTATAGTTTTGATATGTTCATGAGGGTAGGTGAGTCCAGTGTCCTACTCTGCCATCTTGATCTCTTTCTAAAGGCATGGCCTTTTGTTTTTAATAAGACATAGTCAGAAGTAATCACCAGGCTTACATGAATTCATAAAATGATTATGCCTTTTTTGAAGCAAAGTGTCATAAATAAATAAATTATAGTCCTTGCTTACCGTAAATCTTTCAGTTCAGTCGCTCAGCCGTGTCTGACTATTTGCGACCCCATAGACTGCAGCACACCAGGCTTCCCTGTCCATCACCAGCTCCCAGAGCTTGCTCCAACTCACGTCCTTGAGTCTTTACTAATGCCAAATTTTTCACTCTGTGTTGAATATCCTGCAGTGTGTTGATAATGGTTGCATAAATTTAAAGATATTTCACTGATATATAAATTTGTCTTCCATCTCCTTACAAGTTTTCAGCCTATCTTTAATCAGATACTTTAGCAAGATATCAAAACATGGAATTTTAAATATAGCAGTGTGTATATGTTGATCCCAAACTCCCTAACTGTCCCTTTCTCCCATTCTTGCCCCTGGTAACCATAAGTTCTTTCTCCAACACTGTAAGTCTGTTTCTATTTTGTAAGTAAGTTCATTTGCATCATTTCTTTCTTAGATTCCACACATAAGGGATGTCATATGATATTTCTCCTTCTCTGTTTGACTTACTTCACTCTGTATGACAGTCTTAAAATGGATAACAAGGTCCTACTGTATTGCACAGGGAACTCTGCTCAATGTTATGTGGAAGCCTAGATGGGAGAGGAGTTTGAAAAGAATGTGTATGTGTGTGTATATGTGTGTATATATGTGTATATGTGTGTATGGATGAGTCCTTTTGCTACCCACCTGAAACTATCTCAACATTGTTGACAGGCTATACTCCATTTAAAAATAAAAATTTTTTTAAATGGAATTTTTTAATGAGAAAAATGTTTCACTAATTTTCATGCCAGTTGTAGTTTTACCAATTAAGATGGATTCCTAATTATTTATAAATTAGAAAAAAAATTCTTACCTATGCAAATATTTTTTGCAAATCAGTAGTAAATAGAATTTTTAAATTCTTTTTTATCCCTCAAATGATGTTCATATTGCTACATTTATATTTTATGATTTATTTCCTAAAGCTATGGAACTTATCTTTCATTTTATAAAAGATTAGCAACTTTCTAGAATAACAAGTAAGATCAAGAATGCATTGCTGAGCTATCTAGTAATCTGTTTACAGCATAAAGTATAGTTTGTATTCATTCTTATTAGTTATTCTTGTGAAAACTGTATTCTTATTTCAATCTGTGTACCTTGAAATCCCCTGAATATATACATCTGAGTTAATCATTTTGAAAATATTCCCCTTGCACAATAAATTATTTTACATATGGTCCGTAGTAACATTATAATGAGATTAACACTATAGAAATGCTAGACTGAATAGCCTATGTAAAATATTAGGTCTAAAATAAACATTAACGACAATGATAAACAATATTTCTCAAAAGATAAATACTAAAACACATGAGGAAAAAAGCTGAAGCAACTAAATATGTCTGCACTTCTAGAATACCAGTTTATGACAATACTTATCTGTGAAAAATATAGCAAAGAAGTTCTGGTGGATCAATACGAATATTATAGGGGAAAGATTTTTAAATGAGGTGAACTTGAGGCAATCTTTAAAAAGCATCACTATCAGGAAATAGAAGGGAAAAAGATACTTTGGAGAACAGATACTAAGAGGAAAAATAATGAACAGGGGATATTGAGGGACTTTTAAGATGAAAGAGAACAAAGATTTAGGAATCACTATCTTACCAAGAAAACAAAAGCACAAAAAGCCAATTAAACTGTAATACTGTCTTTTAACACTGTAAAACTGTAACACTGTTAGATTAATGAAAGAGGATGTTCTTGAAACTTACCTACAATGTAAGTAGACAAAAGTATTAGTTAATGTTACAAAGCAACTATAACAAGTATCAGTTTAATTCTTTATATGAGAATTAACCCTGTAAATGATCGTAATAAATAAAATAAGAATTGATTAAAATCAAGAAAATACATGGGAGAAAAGATTACTTCTCAGAAATGAAAGCAAAGATATAATGTGCCCAGGAGAAGAAAAGACCATTATGAAAATTGACCCTTACAAAGATTTTTTTTCTTTCAAATGTATTTTGGAAAATAACAAACTGTGTGATGTCAAATGACCTAGAATTAGATTCCTTTTATATCAATCACCCTACCACTTTGTGATGATGAATAAATCTACGTCTCATTTTCCTTTTTTTGAAACCGATTTTCTTATGTTACATTTTATTATATTTTCTAAGTTTTTTTAAATCTATTTCATCATTTAAATTCAGTCATTATATATCATTACTGACATTCCCTTGCTGTTATCTAACTTATAGGTTTAATTTATCCTACTGCTGAATTTTTACCATGTTTCTTCTTATGTATTATATCTGTGTCTCCTTCAGGGGCAAGGTGCAATATCAGTAAAAACCTGTGAGGCCTTAGATCAGAAGCACTGGAAAGTCAGAAGTTTTCTGATACACATGCACATGATGGTCAGCAAAAAAAGGTCAGGTAAGAGTATATATTTGGTTATTTTCTTGATAGAGAATATGAAACTCAACATATGATCAGATTGTATGTACCCACTTTGTAATGGAAATTGAGAAGTAATCTCAGAACTGACAGGGGAGAATAATTAGGGCCTTAATCTGTATAAGAGCAAGCTGAAGTCAACTTGGTTGTCATTAACTGTCAATCACTCAATTCCTATAGCGCTAATAAAAAATTCAGGATATTACTTCCTGATATTATGATATTATGTGCCTTTATCAGGTAAACGTTTTTGTGGCTTTAATAGTACATACAGATTTTAAGACTGTTTCACTTTTTGATTAGTAGTTGAAAGCTCTAAATTCATTCAAACTCTCTATAAGGCTTAGTCTTCTGTTTTGCTCATGGATTATTCATTTTCAAATTAACAATTCATGTGGTCATGTATGTAAAAATGTAATCCAAGGTATACTTTCCTTTCATTATTTATTCTTTCTATGTAAGTTAATATAAATCTGTTATTTCCTTGAGGGTAATTTAAAGTACACTGCTTCAGGATTAATGAACTGTAACCAAATTTTTAAAATAATTTTTCAGTTATATGACTCAAATTGAACATTTTTTTGTAGCTATGTGTGACTTAGTTATGAATATGTTCACTAAAATTATAACCACATTGATATTCATTTCTGAACTGTGCTTATTGTGGCTTACAGCAAATGTACCTCCTACTCACTCATAGATGGTTCAGTGGAGATGTGACACTTAATTTAATTCTATTTATCTGCAGTAAACATGCCCAGCAGGTTGTGTTCATTCTATCTTTCTTATTTCTAAAATTAAATAATAAGATATGGTGAAAAAAAAAAAAGGTGGAGGTAGAGTTGTTCTAAATAAAATAAAACCAAGAAAACAAAATTAAAGTAACTCAGAAATTGTAAGATTACTTTCTCAAATAAAAGAAAAAAACTGAGATAGGAAGAATGTCAGTGAAGAGGTGTTTATTCTTAAATTATTCGCTTGCTTTTTATCATTAGTGACCAACTGTTACACCACTTGGCAGAAACAGTTTTAAACTAATATCCCTTCCAGCGTGCCAGTTTATGCAAAAAATGATAGCTGTGATTTGTCAGCCTTGTAGTTCTGATTTTATTGAATTTGTAGACGAATTTGAAGAGTATAGTCATCTTAACAATTTTAAGTAGGTTCTATTAGTTACCTAATTTATATATAGTAGTGTCTTGTTTATCAGTCTCCTGTTTATCCTTGTTTATCCTCAGTCTCCTTGTTTATCTCTCTACCTCCTTTTGTCCTGGTAACCACATTTGCTTTCTGCATCTGTGAGTCTACTTCTGCTGTGTAAATAAGCTGATTTGTACCATTGTTTTTTTTTTTTTTTTAGATTCCACATATAATTGATATCATATGATGTTTGTCTTTCTGTTTATGACTTATTTCACTCAGTATTGTAGTCAATATTAGCATGAAGAACTCTCTTTAGTATTTCTTTTTTTTTTCTTTTATTTTTTTTGTCATACATTGATATGAATCAGCCATAGATTTACAGTATTTCTTGACTAGTAGAATATTAGTGACAAAGTTTTTCAGCTTTTGCCAATCTTGGAATGTCTTTATTACACCTATATTTCTAAAATACAGTTTAGTGAAATCTAATATTTTTAAGTTTTTTTTTTCACTTTCACTACTTACAATATATAGTTAAAGCGCCTCCCCCTCCCCCATTTTGATTAACAGTCAGGTTTAATCTTACTAAAGTTCCTTTTATGGTTTTTTTTGTCAATATATTTTATTATGATATTTCTGGGAATGGATCTTTTGTGTTGATCCTACTGGAATTCATTGAAAATCTTGGATGTATACATTACTATTTTTTTAATCAAATTTGGAAAGCTTTCAGCTATTATTTCTTTGAATATCTTTATGTTCTTTCTCTCTCTCCTTTCCATCTGATACTCTTATTACATGTATGTTGATGAAATATGGCATTCAAAATTTTCTGAGGTTCTTTTAGATTTTCTTTATTCTTTAAATTTCTTTGTTCTTCAGACTGTATCATTTCTATATATTTATTTTCTCAAGGTTGCTACTTTTCTAACAGCTTAAATTACTGTGAAGTCCTCTAATGAATTTTTAAATTTTCATTTAAATTGTCATTTTCAACCTCAGGATTTTCATTAAATTCTTTTTTATAAATTTGTACTCTTTTGACATGCCTTATTTAATGCCATACTGTCATCATATCTTATATTTTTTGAGCAAAGTCTCCTTTAGTTATTTGAACATGTTTATAATAGCTGATTTGAAGTCTTTAGCCAAGTTTAACAGGGCTTCTTCAAAAATAAATTTTATTACCTGATGTTTTCCCTGTATAAGAGCCACACCTTCCTATTACATTATATGTCTTCCATGTACTGTTGAAATTTGGATATTTTTGATAATATGGCTAGCCTGGACCTCACCCCTGAAGGTGATCTTTTCATGGTCGTTTTGTTTGTTTGTATTATGTCTTGGCTAAACTTTCTACGTGAACTCCCTTTCCCTGCAGTACATAACCTCTAATTTTTGTTTGTTTATTTTAATCTTTCAGCCTGGTTCTTTAAGAAGTTCCCCAGATTAATGTATGTCCCTTACAAGTCTAAGGTTGTACTTAATCCTAGCAAAGCCTTTAGCAAGTTATATTTTACCCTGTGCAATTGTATGTGTGTGTGTGCATGTGTGTATGTATATATATATATCAGAGTAAGTTGTTATTTTGTCCCACTTTCACCCTAGAACTAACAGATTAGATTTTTCCTCTTGAATCACATTGATCACTCTTGAGAGTGTGCAACCTTAGATGCAGATACATACTTCCATATTTTATTTTATTCCTTGTTTCCTATGAGTTGCTCTGGGTCATAGTAGCTTATTGTTCACCCTGTGGTTGACAGAGGTTTTGATTAAACTCCTAGTGCCATTGAGACTGCCACTCTTTGTTTACTGGGAATGTTTTCAACTTGGCTCCATTTTCTGCTCTAATTGCTTTTGAGTAGAGGCAACCTAGCAGTTACTAACAGTCTTCCTAACTGCTAGAGTTGAAACTGCTAGACTGTTTAGAAAAACAGTCATAATTTACAATTGTACTCTAAAACTTTCTAGGTGTGTGAACATTGCCAAATTTCAGAAACTCTCTTGTGTTGATTTATCACACCTTCATCACAGATCTAATCGTTCCTATCTCCTAGTAGCATTTGGAAAATTAATTATATGTGTGTGCACTTAGTTGCTCAGTCACGTTCAGCTCTTTGTGACATCTTGGACTGTAGCCTGCCAGGCTCCTCTGTCCATCAGATTTTTCTGGCAAGAATACTGGAGCAGGTTGTCATTTCCTCCTACGGGGGATCTTCTCAAGTCAGGGATTGTAGTCACGTCTCTTGCATTCTTTACCGCTCTCCTGGATTCTTTACCACTGAGCCACCAGGGAAAATTAATGAAAAGTTAATTACATAATTCCATAAATCATGATTACTTTCATTCTATAGTCATTCATTCTATAGTCAACAATAATAGTCATTGTTATCAACTATGATGTCTTTTTAAAACAATTAGATTGAATATAAAGATTTATTATTTGCTTTAATTATCTATAAACATGTGACTCTTTTTATCTTGGATTACAACTCACAAATACCTTAATAATTATATAATATTTTATCCTATGAGAGACTATAAATTAGTTGGTATTCTTTTTCTTAGGTTTGTGTTATACCATCTGCCTCCTCACTTTTCACTCTTTTCTCTTTATTTTCCATCTCTTCTTTTGATGATGTAGATTTGTAGATTTTTTGAAAGCATACATCCTACTAACCTGCTAGTGGTTATCTTTAATAAACTTAATTTTTTTTCCTATTTGCTGTCAAAGTTGAAGTAAAACAAATGTGATACCATCAATCTAACTTCATGAATTAAACTGTAGCATATTTTCATGACCATATTTCACTTGGCATTTTGTTGATATAATCTGAGTGGTGGTGGTGATGGTGATGTTAGTTGATCATTTAAACTGGCTACATTAGACACTGCCTTTCTTTTATCCCATGATTTGAATATTCCCTAATTATTTGTGTGTATGTGTGTGTTTTGGTTTTGTTTCACATCCAGTTTAACATAATACCACATTACTTAACTTTTATTCAGAAAGAATTGTCTCTGTTTACCAATATTTTAAAAATGATTTTCTGTATCTCTGATTTTCATGACTATCTGAATAATTATATTACTATAGGCCACATTCTTTTTTTTAATTGTGGTGTTTTGTATTGCAAATAATTATATAGGTCGAGGTGATTTTTGCTTCATTTTTAGTTTTATCTTTTTTTCTGACTGAAAGCTTTTAGAAACTTACTTCATAATTTAATTAAATAAAAATAATATGTTTAGATATCAAAGCATGAATATTAATTTTTGCCTTTCAAAAGTTGATTTTTCTTAGCATCCAAGTCTCATAATATTTCCTTTCCATTAAACTTACTATTTCTTCCTTGAATCTAGCTAGTTCTATAGTAAATAAATGTGATTTTTGATTATGTTCCCAGGTTTTCTTAAACTTTATTTAAAAAATTTAATTAGTGTCTTTGCTTTATATTATTTTAGTTCTGAAGAATGTTTCAAATTCTTCATCATTTTACATTCATTTTTCTGCACATGCAGTTTTTTCCTTGGTTTCATTATAATTTATAAAAGACAATTTTTTTTTTAATCTCCAAGTGTTGTTTTTCAATCGCCCAGTCATGTCCGACTCTTTGTGACCCATGGACTGCAGTATGCCAGGCTTCCCTGTCCTTCACCATCTCCTGGAGCTAACTCAAAATCATGTCCACTGAGTCGTTGACGCCATCCAACCATCACATCCTCAGTCGTCCTCTTCTCCTCCTGCCTTCAGTCTTGCCCAGCATCATGGTGTTTTCCAATGTGTCGGCTTTTTGCATAGATGGCCAAAATATCGGAGCTTCAGCTTCAGCATCAGTCCTTCCAATGAATATTCAGTATTGATTTCCTTTAGGATTGACAGGTTTGATCTCCTTGTAATCAAAGAGACTCTCAGGAGTCTTCTCCAACACCACAGTTCAAAAGCATCAATTCTTTGGTGCTCAGACTTCTTTATGGTCCAACTCTCACATCCATACATGATGACTGATAAAACCATAGCTTTGATTTTACAGACCTTTGCTGGTAAAGTAATGTCTCTGCTTTCTAATATGCTGTCTAGTTTATCAAAGCTTTTCTACCAAGGAGCAATTTCAATTTCATGGCTGAAGTCACCATCTGTAGTGATTTTGGAACCCAAGAAAATAACATCTGTCCCAGTTTCCACTGTTTTCCCATATATTTGACATGAAGTGTTAGGACCAGCTGCCATGATCTTAGTTTTTGACTGTTGAGTTTTAAGTCAGTTTTTTCACTCTCTTCTTTCACCTTAATCAAGAGGCTCTTTAGTTCCTCTTCTCTTTCTGCCGTAAGGGCGGTGGTCATCTGCCCATCTGTGGTTATTGGTATGTCTCCTGGCAATATTAATTCCAGCTTATGTAGTTTTACCTAAAACTCAAGTCACTTTGTTTTAATTGCTCTTAGTTTTATAGATAGAATATCTCCTTGACTGTTAAAAACCTGAGTTAAATATTGTCTAAATATTTGTGGATTCTTATAGTATTTTTTAAATTAATTTATTTTTTATTGAAGGATACTTGCTTTATAGTTTGCTGTTTTCTTTCAAACCTCAACATGAATCAACCATAGGATTCTTATAGTATTTTTTTAAAGAGAGAAGCATTTTCTTTCATCCACTATATTTTCATGGATTTTTTAGCTTTCTCCTTTGCTCATTTTATTTTTGTAAACATTTCACAGTTGCCCTTTGCTTGTTTTAGCTTGTAGTTACCCTCAGAAAAGAAATCCTGCTGTCTTAACCCAGCCATCTTGACCTTTTCCTTGAAATAACTGCTTGTTTGAGAAACTGTTCTCTCCTCTCTGATTTTGGGATGGGTGATGAGGTCCGTAAATGTTATTTTCCACCTATGTCATGGCATTCTCTAATGAGATGCCCTCATAAATATATGATGATTTTTCTCTAGAGAGAAAAGAAGTGATTGTTTGGTTTCATCAGCACAGGCTTCTGTAACAATGCCATAGACTGGGTGGTTCATTAAAGAATAGAAACATATTTTCCTTCACATTTCTGAATTCTAAAAGTCACAGATTAAGGTACCAGAAGATCTGGCTTTTGGAAAGCCCTCTCTTCTCTGCTTGCAGTTTGCTACTGCTCCCTGTGTCTTTATATGAGCTTTCTTCTGTGCACTCTGTGGAGAAAGAAGTGCCTCATATCTCTTCCTCTTTGTGTAGGGATATGGGTCATATTGGATTAAGGCCACACTCTTAATGACCTCATTTAAGCTTTACTACACAGTTAGAAGCCCTTCCCCAAAATATAGTCACATGATGCATTTGGATTTCAACATGTGAATTTAGGGGAAACTCAATTTAGTCTATAACATTGTTGTACATTATATTTAATAGCAATTTCTTTTCTTCAGAATGCTTAATACAATTATTTTACCACCTGGAATTATCTGTAAGAGTGGAAAAACTTACTTTTCTTTTCACAATATTACATTTTCTGTAAACATTTGTTTCTCCAGTATAGAAATTTAATTTCATTGAAACATTAATATGCACTCTAGTGATTTGATAACAACATTCAAATATACAGAGCTGTAAGAGCTGGTGGTGCCCAGTAACTATTATTTAACCACTGGAACGTTGATAAATGATATTACTGTGTCTCCTTAGATTTATATGTTGCTATGTTCATATTTGCATATTCTGGGTTATTTTTGAGAGTATAACATTTTTACATAAGAGAAAATTTGTTCTTTTCCTCAGTTATTATTGAACTTAACCCATGTTATCCAAATTAGCTTCTACATGGTTGCCATGGATTTCAAAATGCAATAATATTTAATTCAAATGCATAACTCATGTCATCTACCTCACATTTTGTTTTATTAACATTTGTTTTGTCACAGTGGTTTCCTTGAGTATATTAGCTATGTATTCAAATTTATTTTTCTCTTCTCTCCACTATTTATCAAAAAACTCCCACTTATATGAAATCAGAAAACCCAGAAATGATTTACTAAATGTTATCTGTTCTTCCTGGAACAAATTTAAAGTAAAGTTTTACCCTTTTCTTTTTATAAACTAGACTTCCTTTATTAGATAAAAATAATCTTTCAACATATTATCTAACTTCTTGTATTTGGTGAAAAAATTGCCTAATGATTATCTTCTGTGAGGTACTGAGCTAGATTCTCAGAATTCAAAGGTAAAAAGAACAGAAATTATACTCAAGAATTTCACTGGAGTGTAGAAGACAAACACAAAGATAGGAAAATAAAGAAAGTGAAATAGTTAGACACTCAGTCATGTCTGACTCTTTGCGACCCCATGGACCGTAGCCCACCAGGCTCTTCTGTCTATGGGATTCTTCAGGCAAGAATACTTAAGTAGGTTGCCACTGCCTTCTCCAGGGGATCTTCCCAACTCAGGGATTGAACCTGGGTCTCCTGCATTGCAGGCAGAATTTTTACCATCTGAGCTACCAGATCTTAACTGAAGATAGGAAAGAGGGATGATGTTTTATAAATATTAAATACTGCTAAATTATCATCTGGGTGATATAAGGGGTGAATGATATTGCATTGTAATATATGCCACATATTCTAAAAACAGTCATGTTAGAGCTCTTGGGCTTCTTCCATGTCTTGGTTGTCATAAATAGTGCTGCTAAGAATACAGGAGTATGTGTATCTTTTCAAATTAGTGTTTTTAGACATTTTAATGAGAGCCATTATGTCAGGTGTGAATTGGTTTCTCATTGTGGATTTGATTTTCATTTCTCTACTAATTGAGCATATTATTATATATGCTCATATATATTCCTTGGAGAAATACCTGTTCTGGTCTTCTGACCATTTTTTGGACTGCATTGTTTATTCTGTTGATGTCATTATGTAAGC
This sequence comes from Cervus canadensis, assembly GCF_019320065.1. NCBI lineage: Eukaryota > Metazoa > Chordata > Mammalia > Artiodactyla > Cervidae > Cervus > Cervus canadensis. The sequence goes on from NC_057412.1 coordinate 35,999,224, forward strand.
TGATTGTATATTTTGGATATTAATTAATAGCTTGTCTGTCACATCATTTAGAAATATTTTTCTCCTATTCTTTAGGGTTTTTGTTTTGTTAATGGTTTCCTTCCCTGAGCAAAAGCTTTTAAATTTAATTGGGAACCATCTGTTAATTTTTTTTTTTTTCATTTCTTTTGCTTTGGGACACATATGCAAGGAAAGTATTGCTACAAGTTATATCAAAGAGAGCTTTGCCTATGTTCTCTTCTAGGAGTTTCCTGGTTTGAGGTCTTAAATTTAGGTTCTTAAACCACTTCAAGGTTATGTTTGTATATGTTGTGAGGGAATGTTTTAACTTCACTGATTTACATTGAGCTGTCCCTTTTCCCAAAACCACTTGTTGAAAAGACTGGATTTTCTCCTTTGTATAATTCCTGCAGCCTTTGTCATACACTAATTTACCATAGGTGTATAGGTTTATTTCTGGACTCTCTATTCTGTTTCATTGGTATATATGTCTGTTTTTGTGCCAGTGCTATACTGTTTTGATTACTGTGGCTTTGTAGTATAGCCTGAATTCCAAGAGCATTATACCTCCAGCTTTGTTCTTTTCTTCAGAATTTCTTTGACAATTTTGGCCTTTTATTGTTCTGTATAAATTTTAAGGTTTTTTTTTTAATTCTTTGAAAAATGTCATGGATATTTTTATAGGAATTATATCAAACCTGTAGATTTCTTTTGGTAGTAAGGCAATCTTAAAAATGTTAATTCTTCCAACCAAGAGCATGGGGGTATAGTTACATTTTTTTGAATCATCCTTAATTTCCTTCATCAATGATTTATAGTTTTCACAGTGTAGGTCTTTCATCTCCTTGGTTAAGTTTATTCCTAGGCATTTATTATTTTGATGAAAGTATCAATGGTATTATATTTTCTTTTGCATTCTCTTTCTCATTTAATTATCAGTTATAGATGTGAAACAGATTTCTGTGTATTAATCTTTTATCCTTCAGCCTTGCTAAAATAATTTTTTAGGCTTATAGCTTTTGAGTGGAGATTTGTGATTACTGTCTGTATAGTATTGTGTAATCTACAACTGGTGACTGTTTTATACTAGTTTCCTTCCAATTTTTTTATGTTTCATTTATTTTCCTTGTCTAGGTAGGACTTCCAGTATTCCATTAATAGATATAGGAAAAACGTTAAACTTCTCCATCTTACTTAATTTAGTAGGAAGTCTCTCAGCTTTCCATTGTTGATTATTGACTGTGGAATTAGTGTAAATGACCTCTATTATATTAAGATATGTTCCCCCTTTATGCACTTTGAATCTTGTATGGATGCTTAATTTTATCAAATGATTTTTCTGTGTCTATTGAGATGATCATGGAATTTCTATCCTTTCATTACTGTGGTTTATTAACTGTGGATATTGAACCATTCTTGCATTCCTGGAGTATACCTCCCTTGATCATAACATATGATCCTTTTTATATATCAAAGAAATCAGTGTGCTGATATTTTGCTGAGGATTTTTGTGTATATATCCATCAAAAATATTGGCCTGTGCTTTTCTTTATTTGTAGTGTCTTTGTCTGGTTTTGGCATCAGGGTAACAGTGTCTTCATATAATGAATTTGGGAGTGTTAACTCTTCTTCAGTTTTTTGGTCTAGTGTGAGAAGGATAGGTACTAATTCTTTTTTATATTTTTGATAGAATTCCCCTTGAAGCCATCTGGCCCTGAAATTTTTTTGCTGGGTGCTTTTTAAATTACAAATTTAAAGGAAAATAAAAGAGAAAAAATAAAAAAGAAAAAGAAAGAAAAAATAATAAAAAAGAAAAAATAAAAAGAGAAAAAAGTAAAATTATATCTAGGAGTTTCTCTGGAGCTGTTGCGGTCAGTGTGGGTTCGGCTCAGTTTCAGATAGCTCCTCGTTCCAGCTTACACTTCTCGATATCTACAGGCCCCTTCCGGTGTAGTCAGTGTTTTCTAGAGGGATTTTAATCTGTTGCACCAGTCCCTTCTGAGGTGGTTCCCTTTGTTTATTTGGCTTCTGTTTGCCGGTCTCTTCAGAGCCTCATTTCCTCCCTGACACAGGCGGTCAACCTGCCTGACTTCAGACTCTACTACAAAGCCACAGTCATCAAGACAGTATGGTACTGGCACAAAGACAGAAATATAGATCAATGGAACAGAATAGAAAGCCCAGAGATGAATCCACGGACCTATGGACACCTTATCTTTGATAAAGGAGGCAAGGATATACAATGGAAAAAAGACAACCTCTTTAACAAGTGGTGCTGGGATAACTGGTCAACCACTTGTAAAAGAATGAAACTAGAACACTTTCTAACACCGTACACAAAAATAAACTCAAAATGGATTAAAGATCTAAATGTAAGACCAGAAACTATAAAACTCCTAGAGGAGAACATAGGCAAAACACTCTCCGACATAAATCACAGCAAGATCCTCTATGACCCACCTCCCAGAATATTGGAAATAAAAGCAAAACTAAACAAATGGGACCTAATGAAACTTAAAAGCTTTTGCACTACAAAGGAAACTATAAGTAAGGTGAAAAGACAGCCCTCAGATTGGGAGAAAATAATAGCAAATGAAGAAACAGACAAAGGATTAATCTCAAAAATATACAAGCAACTCCTGCAGCTCAATTCCAGAAAAATAAATGACCCAATCAAAAAATGGGCCAAAGAACTAAACAGACATTTCTCCAAAGAAGACATACAGATGGCTAACAAACACATGAAAAGATGCTCAACATCACTCATTATTAGAGAAATGCAAATCAAAACCACAATGAGGTACCATTACACGCCAGTCAGGATGGCTGCTATCCAAAAGTCTACAAGCAATAAATGCTGGAGAGGGTGTGGAGAAAAGGGAAACCTCTTACACTGTTGGTGGGAATGCAAACTAGTACAGCCACTATGGAGAACAGTGTGGAGATTCTTAAAAAACTGGAAATAGAACTGCCATATGACCCAGCAATCCCACTTCTGGGCATACACACTGAGGAAACCAGATCTGAAAGAGACACGTGCACCCCAATGTTCATTGCAGCACTGTTTATAATAGCCAGGACATGGAAGCAACCTAGATGCCCATCAGCAGATGAATGGATAAGGAAGCTGTGGTACATATACACCATGGAATATTACTCAGCCATTAAAAAGAATTCATTTGAATCAGTTCTAATGAGATGGATGAAACTGGAGCCCATTATACAGAGTGAAGTAAGCCAGAAAGATAAAGACCAATTACAGTATACTAACGCATATATATGGAATTTAAAAAGATGGTAACGATAACCCTATATGCAAACAGAAAAAGAGACACAGAAGTACAGAAAGACTTTTAACTCTGTGGGAGAATTGAGGGTGATATTTCAAAGAACAACATATACTATCTATGTGGAAACAATCACCAGCCAGGGGATGCATGAGACAAGTGCTCGGGCCTGGTGCACTGGGAAGACCCAGAGGAATCGGGTGGAGAGGGAGGTGGGAGGGGGGATCGGGATGGGGAATATGTGTAAATCTATGGCTGATTCATATCAATGCATGACAAAAAAAAAAAATTAAAAAAAAATAATAAAAAAAAATAAAAAATAAATAAATGCAAATGGACGATAAAAAAAAATTAATTTCACTTACAATTGTCTACTGAAATTGTCTGTTCTGTGTTCACTTAGTATTGGGAGGTGAATATTTGTGGAAGTTTATTCATTTCTTTTGTGTTGTGCAATCTGTTGACATATAGATTGTCAGTGACAATCTATTGACATACAGATATGTCAATCTGTTGACATATTCATAGTGTTTTCATAAATTTTTGTAATTCGGTTGTGTTGGTTATTTCTCCTCTTTTACTTCTTGTTTTGTTTATTTGGGTCCTCTATGCTTAGTGAACCTCGCTAAAAATTTATTAATTATCTCTAAAAATAAAACCCCAAAATTGTTCTTGGTTTCCTTAATACTTTGTATTTTTTTAAGATCTCTGTTTTATTTATTTCCTATCTGATCTTTATTTCCTTACTTCTGCTGACTTTGGGCTTTGCTGGTTCTTCTTTTTCTAATTTTTGTAGGTGATAGGTTAGTTTGAGATTTTTCTTTTCTCTTGAGGAAGGACTGTATTACTTTGAACTTTCTCCATAGAGCTGCTTTTGCTGCATCCTATAGCCTTTGGACTATTTTTGTTTCCATTTGATTTGTCTAGAAGTATTTTCTTGTTCCCTTTTTGATTCTGTCATTGACTCATTCATTTTCTAGTAGCATGCCGTTTAGTCTCCATGTATTTTTTTGCTTTTCCCATTTCTTTCTGTAGTTGATTTCTAGTTTCAAATTGTTGTGGTCAAAAAAAAAAAACGCTTGATCTAATTTCTATTCTCTTAAATTTGCTGAGGCTTGTTTTGTAACTTCATATGTAATCTACATTGGAGAATATTCCATGCATACTTGAAAAGAATGTGTATTCTGCATTTTTTTGAATGTAGTATCCTGTAGATATTGATTAAATCCAGAAAGTCTATTGTGTCATTTAGGACCTCTGTTACCATATTGATTTTCTGTCTGAACTCTCTAATGATGTCAGTGGGGCATTAAATTCCCCTACTTTTATTGTATTATTATCAGTTTCTCTCATTTTGTGTGTTACTTGCTTTATATATCTAGGTGTTCCTGTATTGGATTTGTATAAGTTAATGAGTGTAATATCCTCTTCTTGCATTGTTATCTTTTTCATTATGTAGTGCCCTTCTTTGTATTTGTTACAGCCATTGTTTCAGCATTCTTAATATGCATTTGGCTTTCCTACAGGAATTTTCCCTTTTTCTATAGACTATCTTTTCCATTCAAAGACCCTTCAACATTTTCTTTTATATAGGCTTAGTATTTCTTTCTGAATGTTGAGCTTTAAGCCAACTTTTTCACTCTCCTCTTTCACTTTCATCAAGAGGCTTTTTGTTGGTGATGGACAGGGAGGCCTGGGTGCTGCTATTCATTGGGGTCACAAAGAGTTGGACATGACTGAGTGACTGAACTGAACTGAACTAAGTATTTCTTTTAGTTTTTGCTCATCTGAGAACAGTTTTATTTTTCTATTCTAAATGATAATCTTGCTAGGTAAAATTTCCTAGGTTGCAAATTTTTCCTTTTTTGGCACTTTGAATTTATTATGCCACTTCCTTCTGGCATGCAAAGTTTTTGGAGAGAAATCAGCTGATTGGCTTACGGAGGGTCCCTTGTAGGACTCTTTGTTTTTCTCTTGATGCCTTTAGAATTCTATTTTTAATGCTTGCCATTAATTATGATATGTCTTGTGAATCTTTCGAGTTCATATTGTTTGGGATCCTCTGTGCTTCCTGGGTATTTGTTTCCTTCTTAAGCTCGGAACATTTTTAGCCATAATTTCTTCAAATATATTTTTATAACCTCCTCTTTCTCCTTCTTAAACCTCTATACTGCAAATGTTGATATGTTTAATGTGATCTCATATGTTGCTTTTTCTAAATTTTATTTTTCTGCCATTTTGATTGGGTGAATTTCATTCTTTTATCTTCCAAATCACTTATATGTCCTTCTGTGTCATTTCATCTGCTATTTGTTGCTTTTATAGTGCTTTTTATCTCAGATATTTAATCCTCTTTTTCAATCAGTTCTTTATATTTTCTATTTCCTTATTAAAACAATCTGTACTGAGATTAATTCTTTTTCCTAATTCAGTTAGCATTTTTATTATCAACATTTTGAATACTTTTTCTGGTAGACTGCTTATCTCTGTTTCATCATTCATTATCTTCATAATTTTTCAAGGACTTTCTCTTGCTCTTTCAGTAGTCTTTCACTGTCACTACAAATTTAAGGGAAACAGTTATCCATTGTTAGCTTAAATGGGCATTCTTATGTGAGAGTGTCTCTATGTGGACTGTATTTTCACAATGCCTTTGGTATTTAGATGCCAGTCATGGCTGTGCTTAGGGTCTGCTGCCTACTTTCACCTTGTCAGCAGATGTGGCTGGTGATGGAGGAGCTAGAGCTTATGCAGAATGTGAGGTAGTCATCATCACTCTGTCAAGGGCATGGTTTGCTTCCAAGTTTCTGTAGTGAAGGTCCTAAAGTTTCCAGTCAGGCTGGCCCTGTTCTCTTAAGTATGCATTTTTCCTTTTCCTTGTACTGAGGACTTTGTCTCAGAGGATAGTACTTATTTGCTCAGAGGTAAGTGGGCTAATTCACTTATAGGGGCCTGATGTGCTGCCTGTGTAGGGAGGTGTGTGTGGGTGTGTGTGTGTGTGCGTGTGTGTGTGCATGCCTGTGTCAGCTGTGCTCACCCACAGCCCATGGCCCTGTCTTTTCCCCTGTCATAGAGGCCCTGGATATAGTGTTAGGCTGTGGGGTGGGGTGGGCAAGGCTGGACCATATGATTGGCTCAACCTGGGAAAGACGACATGGCGGTGTGGGAATTTAGCAGCCATGCTGCAACCAGAAGTCTGAGCTGCTCCTGGGGCGCTATTTGAATAAGTGCTAACAACAGTCACGGCCACCATACCCAGGCTATACTCCAGGTCCCTGGGCCACCTCTGTGTTCCTAGATTGAGTATTTTCCTAGGCCCTGACTTGCCCCAGATCCAATACCAAGGCATGGCATGGAGTGAATGAAGCCTGGACATATGATTGGCGCAGTGTGGCACCCAGCAAGCTGGCAGCCACTAGGGCACACATTTCTTCACCCTATCTGGAGGCCAGCTAGTACCTGCACACTCCTTGCAAGTGGAGTCTAGCTTTCTTCATACTTTCATTCTCTCCCAGCCTTTCTCCAAACAGCCAAGGAGGCCTGTTTCCCATAGGGAGGGCTCCATGACTGGGACACTCAGTCTCTGGCTTGACCTTCTCCCTCCCCAAGGCAAGTGATCACCCTTGTTATCTCCCTTTTCGTTGTGGTCTCCTACGGGGAACAGATACCCTGATGTAATACTTTTCTTCTCATCCTACCTAATCACATTTATATCTTTCTCATAGCCTTAGTTGTATAAGAACTCCCCTGTGGGTTTCCATTCAGTTTTCTATGACTGTTGCTACACATGTAGATATATTTTTGTTGCATTTGTGGAATTAGTTGAACTCTACCTCCTCTTACTCTGCCATCGTGATCACACTCCAAAAAAAAAAAAAAAATGCTTTTTTATGCTCTGAGTCTCTGCTTTAGATTTATGTTTGGCAGTTACTAATAATAGAGCTTCCCAGGTAGTACTAGTGGCAAAGAGCCCGCTTCCCAATGCAGGAGACATAGGAACCATAGGTTCAATCCCTGTGTCAGGCAGATCCTCTGGAGGAGGAAATGACAACTCACTCCAGTATTCTTGCCTGGAGCCTGGTCGGTTACAGTCCATAGTGTCACAAAAAGTCAGACTGATTACAGCATTTTAGCACACATTAATTAATATCATGTTTGTATAAAATATCTCATAGAAAAAACTGTCCTTTTTTAAAATGATTATATCTTATCTTAATCTATATAGGTCCTGTCCTGTTCCTCTTTAATGTTTTTCTCGTCTCAAATTATTTCTATTATTGTTGTGAGTTCATTACCAATTTAAAGTAGTGTTGTTTAGTCACTAAGAAGCATCTAACACTTTGTAACCTCATGCACTGCAGCATGCCAGGCTTCCCTGTCCATCACCATCTCCCTGAGTTTGCTCAAAATCATGTCCACTGAGTCAGTGATGCCATCCAAATATCTCACTCTAAGTTGTCCACTTCTCCTCCTGCTTTCAATCTTTCCCAGCATCAGAGTCTTTTTTAATGAGTAAGTTCTTTGCATCATGTGGCTAATGTCCTTCAGCATCAGTCCTTCCAATGAATATTCAGAGTTGATTTCCTTTAGGATTGACTGGTTGGATCTGCTTGCAGTCCAAGAGACTCTCAGGAGTCTTCTCCAACACCATAGTTCAAAAACATTAGTTATTCAGCATTCAGCCTTCTTTATGGTCCAAATCTCACACTCATCCATGACTACTGGAAAAACCATAGCTTTGACTATATGGACCTTCGTTGGCAAGGTAATGTCTCTACTTTTAAATATGCTATCTAGGATGGTCATAGCTTTTCTTCCAAGGAACAAGCGTCTTTTAATTTCGTGGCTACAGTCACCATCTGCATTAATTCTGGGACCAAGGAAAATAAAGTCTGTCACTGTTTCAATTGTTTCCCTATATTTGCCATGAAGTGATGGAACCAAGTGCCGCGACCTTAGTTTTCTTAATGTTGAGTTTTAAGCCAGATTTTTTACCCTTCTCTTTCACCATCAAGAGACTCTATAGTTCCTCTTCGCTTTCAGCCATAAGGGTGGTGTCATCTGCATATCTGGGGTTATTGATATTTCTCCTGGCAATCTTGATTCCAGTTTGTGCTTCATTCAGCCCAGCATTTCACATGATGTACTCTGCATATAAGTTAAGTAAGCAGGGTGACAATATACAGCCTTGACGTACTCCTTTCCCAATTTGGAACCAGTCCATTATTCCATGTCCAGTTCTAACTGTTGCTTTTTGACCTGCATTCAAGTTTTTCAGGAGGTAGGTCCATGGTGTGGCATTTCCATCTCTTTAAGAATTTTCCACAGTTTGTTGTGATTCATACAGTCAAAGGCTTTAGCATAGTCAATAAAGCAGAAGTAGATGTGTTGCTGGAATTCCCTTGCTTTTTCTATGATCCAACAGATGTTGGCAATTTGATCTCTGGTTCTTATGCCTTTTCTAAATCCAGCTTGAATATGTGGATGTCTTCAGTTCATGTACTGTTGAAGATAAACTTGGAGAATTTTGAGCATTATTTCGATAGCATTTGAAATGAGTGCAATTGTGCAGTAGCGTGAACATTCTTTGGCATTGCCCTTCTTTGGGAATGGAATAAAAACTGATCTCTTCCAGCCCTGTGCCACTACTGAGTTTTCCAAATTTGCTGGCATATTGAGTACAGCACTTTATTTTTGTTGCTTCCCCCCTTACCCTTTATGTTTATGTTTAACAACCTATATTTATGTTTAGCAACCTATTCTGTTATAGTTTCAATTTTCTTACATAGAGCAAATTTATTTTTCAAAGTTTTATGTACTTTTGCTTTTTCATTTCAGGTAAAAGAGCTCATTCAAACGTTTCTTGTAAGGCAGGTAGAGTGGTGATGAACTCCCTCAGATCTTGTTTGTCTGGGAAAGCCTTCATTGTTATCTTTTTTTTTTTTTGCGTATCTAAAAGATAACTTTGCTGTATAGAGTTTTCTTGGCTGACAGAGTTTATCTTTCACTATTTTGAGTATGTCTTTCTACTGTCTCCTGATCTGTAGAGTTTTTGCTGAGAAATATGCTGATAGCCTAGTAGGAGTTCCTTTGTAGGTTACTGTAATCCCCCCATGCCTTTAAAACCCTTTATTTGTAACTGACTTTTTTTTTTTTTTTAGTTGGAGGCTAATTACTTCACAACATTTCAGTGGGTTTTGTCATACATTGATATGAATCAGCCATAGATTTACACGTATTCCCCATCCCGATCCCCCCTCCCACCTCCCTCTCCACCCGATTCCTCTGGGTCTTCCCAGTGCACCAGGCCCGAGCACTTGTCTCATGCATCCCACCTGGGCTGGTGACCTGTTTCACCATAGATAATATACATGCTGTTCTTTCGAAACATCCCACCCTCACCTTCTCCCACAGAGTTCAAAAGTCTGTTCTGTACTTCTGTGTCTCTTTTTCTGTTTTGCATATAGGGTTATCGTTACCATCTTTCTAAATTCCATATATATGTGTTAGTATGCTGTAATGTTCTTTATCTTTCTGGCTTACTTCACTCTGTATAATGGGCTCCAGTTTCATCCATCTCATTAGGACTGGTTCAAATGAATTCTTTTTAACGGCTGAGTAATATTCCATGGTGCATATGTACCACAGCTTCCTTATCCATTCATCTGCTGATGGCCATCTAGGTTGCTTCCATGTCCTGGCTATTATAAACAGTGCTGCGATGAACATTGGGGTGCACGTGTCTCTTTCAGATCTGGTTTCCTTGGTGTGTATGCCCAGAAGTGGGATTGCTGGGTCATATGGCAGTTCTATTTCCAGTTTTTTAAGAAATCTCCACACTGTTTTCGCATAAGTGGCTGTACTAGTTTGCATTCCACGCAACAGTGGTAAGACGGTTCCCTTTTCTCCACACCCTCTCCAGCATTTATTGCTTGTAGACTTTTGGATAGCAGCCATCCTGACTGGCGTGTAATGGTACCTCATTGTGGTTTTGATTTGCATTTCTCTGATAATGAGTGATGTTGATCATCTTTTCATGTGTTTGTTAGCCATCTGTATGTCTTCTTTGGAGAAATGTCTGTTTAGTTCTTTAGCCCATTTTTTGATTGGGTCATTTATTTTTCTGGAATTGAGCTGCAGGAGTTGCTTGTATATTTTTGAGAGTAACTGACTTTTGATAGTTGTAATATGTCTTGGAGAAGGACTTTGTTTATGTTGTGGTAATTAGATGTTTTCTTCGCTTTATGGATTTGCAAATCCAACTCCTTCCCCAGGTTTGGAAGTTCTCAGCTATCTTCTTAAAAATAAACTTACTGATCCCTTCCACTTTTTTCTTCCTTTGAAATGATCTATTATTCTTATGTTGCCCTTCCTAATAAATTTAGATAGTTCTTAAAGAATTTTCTTATAGAATTTCCTTATATGTTTCAGATTTTGTTTTTCTTTTACCTGTTTCATTTCCAGATTGCTATCTTCAGGATCACTAATTCTCTCTTCCAGATGGTCTGCTCTCTTTTCAATGCTAATGTGTTCTTCATGTCAGTCATTGAGTTTTTCAGCTACAGAATTTATTTTTGTGTCTTTTCTCCCTGAATGTTTCAATTATTTTTTTTCTTTTTAAAGCATTTCTTCTGTTAATTTTATTTCTGAGTTCATTTAACTACCTCTGTTAATTTTCATGTAGTTCATTGTTTTTCTTTTTGACAGCTTTTTGAATTTTCTATCAGTTAGATTACAACATGCTATGACTTTAAGTTTGGTTTCTGGAGAATTGTCCTTTTGGTGATACCACATTACAGTTTTTCATGGTGTTTGGTAAGTTGTTCCTCTGCTGGCACTTTTGAAATAGTAATTAGCTATCTTCTTTTGGTAAAGACTTTTTATTTTTAACTTGATTCTAATAATTTAAAGATTAGTAATAAGAAGTCTTTGTTTTTGAGCAAATTATTTTATAGCATAAGCTTTTCTTTCTCCTTTATTTCTCTTGCCTAGGCTGTCTCTGACTTTATTTGAGACTTGACAGTTTCTACTCCCACCATTTTTGCTAGAGGTATTGCCTATTGCCCTAATTGTTACTGCTCATGCCTCATGGCACCCCACTCCAGTACTCTTGCCTGGAAAATCCCATGGACGGAGGAGCCTGGTAGGCTGCAGTCCATGGGGTCGCGAAGAGTTGGACATGACTGAGCGACTTCACTTTTACTTTTCACTTTAATGCATTGGAGGAGGAAATGGCAACCCACTCCAGTGTTCTTGCCTGGAGAATCCCAGGGATGGGGTCACACAGAGTCGGACACGACTGAAGTGACTTGGCATGCCTCCTGGGTCACTGCTACCGCCTGTGCTGTTGCTCGCATCACTGCCTGGAGCTCCAGTATAATGGGTGTCTTTACCTCATCTGGGTTTGCTTGGGTGGTGGGCGCTGCCAATGCAGAGGGAGTGGGAATGTGGGGCAGTGCTGGGGGAATGGCTACCTCTGCTACATCTTATTATTCAAGAATAATCCCAATAAATTGAAAACTCTGAGATCCTTTCAACTTCTCTAGTGACATGGGATCTGTCTACCAGCTATCTCATATACTTCGTCAGTCAAAGCAGTGTTTGTTACAGGAAGTGTCTCTAAAGTGAAAAGTGGAGATTTCTTAAAAAACTGGAAATAGAACTGCCATATGACCCAGCAATCCCACTTCTGGGCATACACACTGAGGAAACCAGATCTGAAAGAGACACGTGCACCCCAATGTTCATTGCAGCACTGTTTATAATAGCCAGGACATGGAAGCAACCTAGATGCCCATCAGCAGACGAATGGATAAGGAAGCTGTGGTACATATACACCATGGAATATTACTCAGCCGTTAAAAAGAATTCATTTGAATCAGTTCTAATGAGATGGATGAAACTGGAGCCCATTATACAGAGTGAAGTAAGCCAGAAAGATAAAGAACATTACAGCATACTAACACATATATATGGAATTTAGAAAGATGGTAATGATAACCCTATATGCAAAACAGAAAAAGAGACACAGAAGTACAGAAACAAGAACTTGTTAACCTGCTGTGGGAGAAGGTGAGGGTGGAATGTTTCGAAAGAACAGCATGTATATTATCTATGGTGAAACAGATCACCAGCCCAGGTGGGATGCATGAGACAAGTGCTCGGGCCTGGTGCACTGGGAAGACCCAGAGGAATCGGGTGGAGAGGGAGGTGGGAGGGGGGATCGGGATGGGGAATACATGTAACTCTATGGCTGATTCATATCAATGTATGACAAAACCCACTGAAATGTGAAGTAATTAGCCTCCAACTAATAAAAAAATAAATAAATAAATAAAGTGAAATGAAATCTTGCAAGGAAAACTGGCCCAATCTTCCAGAGTAGTGGAAGTCAAATGATAATTATGATCCTTTGTTTCAAATAATTCATGCATTCAAAATATGTTTTATATAGAATGTCACCACTTTATAAATGAGGCCTCTGTAATAGAGTGATTTTTTTCAAAAAAGTTCAGAAATAAATAAGCCTGTCATGTATAATTTAGGGAGAAGTGTGCTCAAAGAAGATAAAATATAAGGGTCATGAAGTATGAGAATGCTTGGTGTTAACCTTGGAAGTCAGCTGACCAGTGAGGATGGAGCAGAATGAATGATAGGGACATTAGCAGCAGACGGTGTGCTATGTGGCCAGAGCTAAGATATTAAGTGGAGACCTGACTGAGGGTAGCATAGTAGAGAGATAAATCAAGGGCTTTTTCAATATCCTGGGTGAAGATTATAGTGGCTTAGTTTAATTCAAGGACAGAGATAACAGGTAGCTGTCAGATTCAAGTCATACTTTTTTTTTTTTTTTCAAGTCATACTTTTAAGAGAAATCTGAAAGTGTGGGATTCTAGAATTGATATGAGGTGTAAGAGAAAGAGTTCAAGGGTGCTTTCAAGAATTTTGGCATGAGCAACTAGAAGAATATAGCTGGCATTTAGATAGTGAAGACTGGGACAAAGGGTAAATGTAGGGTGGAGACAGAAGAGACTTACAGTGATATTGGATTTGGGCATACTGTGTATTAGCTAACAGATGGACATTTTGTGGAGTAGATGAAATCAGAGACAAACGAATAGGTTAGAGATGAAAATATAGATGAGGAGACAAAATTTAAATTCAAATTCTGTTTATGGCATAATTTAGAATGTTAAAATAAAGAGGAACATTGGCATATTGTAGGTTATAAAAATATGCATTTTTCCCCCTCACAACTTGAATTCAAATTTAGCTCAACCACTTTAGAGTTATGTTATCTTAGGCAGATAACTTAATCTTTCTAAAGATTAACATTGTCATCACTTAAATAGAGATAATAACATCTAACTTCTGGTATTTCAATGATAGGTATTTTTCATGTGTGTGTGTTTACATAACCTTAGTGTGTGTGTATATGTGCTTGTAATAAATATCCTAGCAAAGTGCCTGACACACAGGCACCGTGTCATATATACAATAAATGGCAACCATTATTGTTGTAGATATTTAATGACTTGTTGAATCTTAAAATACAGTAGTTTTGTTTTTTGAGGGTTTTTTTTTTTTTGCCCTTATTAATTCCAAATATTTTCAGTATTTATCTTAGAAGTATTGGATAGCACATTCCCAACAAAAATAATCAAGTGTTTCCATAGTGGATAAATAAAAACCTGATTATCCCCTGTTTGCTTTTAATTCTTAACTTCACAATCTAGTAGATTTTCTGACAATCATTGAAAGAAGATGTCAAAAGTGCTATCAAACAAAAAACAAAACACATTATATTACAAAATATCAAACTAAATAAATGAGAGCATTTTAAAAGATAGTTAACATGTAAACTTAAACTTCTCTCAAGTTTATTCTGAAATACACCCAAGCTATTTTTTTCCCATTGAAATCTTCACAACTTATGGTGCTTAATTTGTTTTTCTTCATTAATTGCATTGTTTCCCACTTACTATAACCTCTTGAATCTATTGACTATTCAGTGCTTACAACAGTGTCTGCCCTGAATTGGCTGAATAAGTGAAAGAATTAAGGAATAATCTTTAACTGGAAGTTTAAGTACAGCTGAGAAATACATTTAGAACTTTTGTTCTACTACCATAATGTTTAAAATGAATGATAAAATAGCAAACATTAATGCCATTTAGTAACTTTAATTTATAGTGGTATTGATCTATGACAGACTCATTTATGGCACAGTATCTAATTTAACCTAGCAAAATACTTTAAATAAGAAAAGTAAAGTCATACCTTAATCTGTCCATCAATTGTTTTTTTAATTGGAGGATAACTTCTTTACTGTGTTTGGTAGTCTCTGCTGTCTATCACTTTTAATAATGATTTTCTTATGCTTCTAATAAGTTTAGTTAGCATTTAGACCTCTAATGATTAGAAATTCTTCTTTGTTAACACTATTTAAAACCTTTACCTATCTACAATTTACAGTGGTAAGAATTTTGACTGGAATATGCCAAATTAAATAACAGAATAGGAAGATAAGTTACTGCTTTGAAATCTTTAAGGTGATGTTAAAATCTAAATGGCTTGCTTCATTTTCTGTTATAAAAGTTTTGCTTTTGTAATATATATTGATAGTAAATTCTATGCAAGGGCATATGGTTGATCACTGTTAGTTGCTCAGTCATGTTTGACTCTTTGCAGCCCCATGGACCGTAGCCTGCCAGGCTTCTCTGTCCATGGAATTCTCCAGGCAAGAATACTGGATTGGGGTGTCATTTCCTCCACCAGGGGATCTTCCTTATCCAGGGATCGAACCCATGTCCCCTATATTGCAGGCAGATTCTTTACTGTCTGAGCCACAAGACTTGATCACTATTCTTTCACATTTTTTCCTAATAGATTCTGTGTGTCTCGTTTAAGAGGTATTAAGTTTGTATGATTCATGTGTTGAAATATAGTATTTTCAACATATAGAAAAGGAGTTTATGCCAATATAAACAGAAAAACAAAAGAAATTCTAACAATCCTTCCTTTGGAGGTAGCTTGGTTTGGTAAAAATTATTTGTACTTTGAAATAGGGTAGATGTCAGTTTAAAAACCCTAATCTCTGCTAATAAGGCAATGAAGATGGGTGGGTAATGACATGTTATGAAAAAAATTAAATAAAATACTATATGACTAATTCTCAGCAAAATAGCTGACAGATTGTACATGCTCAGTTATCAATTTTCTCCCACCTTGCGCATAGCTCTGTTTTATAGGTGGAAGCAGAATGGTCTAAACCAGTAGGCTTCTAAGCCCAGGATAAACTCAGATTGCCTATATTGAGGGTCAATTTTCTGTCAAATTCCTAAAATTAAGGTGGGAATTGTAAGATGAAATGTCATCAGTATGTTGTCTCGACAAATTAAATTTTAAAAGTTGTCAACACCTTCCTGATGACTAAATGTCTCAAGATAAAGAGTTTGAAAGAGCTAAAGGTAACCCTCAATCAAGAAGATTATATGGGAAAAAGTTGCCTTGAACATTGTCTTTCTAAGTGCTCTTACAAATCTGCACTTGAAAAAAATTGTAAATTTTACTGGAGAGGGAAATCATACCAATTGTGAAGTAATGATATTTGGCCTTTGAAAAGTGCAAGTAGTGCCTGATTATAAGGTTACTGATTTATTTAGACAACATGCTGTGTGTAGCCCACACTTTCAACTGTCATTTAAATTGTATTCAACTTCAGTGTAACTTATATTCAGCTCATTGTAAACCTTAGGAAACCAAATTTAATGCTGTTTCAGAAGATAGGGAAACTGTACAGTCAGTCTCTTTCCAGCTCAAATCTGGCTGACAAAAGCAACTGATTGCTTTCTTAGTCATTCAAATTAATTGTGAAACCAAAAGAAACAAATAATGATTGATTGGCTTGCCACTTGAGTGACATTCCTAGCTTTAGTCTGTATCTAATATAATTCTAGTTTAAAATTTGAAAAGATAAAATGATTTTTTAACTTATAGGATATTATTTTTGGCAAGTAGATTAGCCTTGAAAGTGAGGGCTAATCTTTTCACTTGAAGAAGTGAAAGTGAAAGTCACCCAGAAATGTCCAACTCCTTGCAACCTCATGGACTGTAGCTGCCAGGCTCCTCTGTCCACAGAAGTCTCCAAGCAAGAATACTAGAGTTAGTAGCTGTTCCCATCTCCAGGGGATCTTCCCAACCCAGGGATCAAACCCACATCTCCCACTTTGCAGGCAGATTCTTTACCATCCGGGCCACCAGGGAAAGAATACTAGAGCGGGTAACCTGTCCCTTTTCCAGGGTATCTTCCTGACCCAGGAATTGAACCAGGGTCACCTGCATTGCAGGCGGATTCTTAACCAGCTGAGATACCAGGGAATCCCTAACTTAAATCAAAGAGAGATAAATTATGTGTAAGCATAGTTCCATTTCAAAAAGTATAATGTGAACACACACACAAGTACCAATGTTCAGCCTTATTCCTTCCCTCTTCCTCCTTCCCTTCCTCTCTCTTTGCTTGCCTTTCTTCTTTTTATCCTTCCTTATTTTCTTCTTCTTTTATTTCTTCTTCTCTAATAGGCAATTGGGCTTCCCTTGTGGCTCAGCTGTTAAAGAATCCGCCTGCAATGCAGGAGACCTGGGTTTGATCCCTGGGTTGGGAAGATCCTCCTGGAGAAGGGAAAGGCTCCACTCCAGTATTCTGTCCCAGAGAATTCCATGAACTGTATAGTCTGGGGCCGGATGAAGCACAAGCTGGGATCAAGATTGTTGGGGAAAATATCAATAAACTCAGATATGCAGATGACAACACCCTTATAGCAGAAAGCAAAGAAGAACCAAAGAGCCTCGTGATGAAAGTGAAAGAGGAGAGTGAAAAAGTTAGCTTAAAGCTCAACATTCAGAAATCTAAGACAATGGCATCTGGTCCCATCACTTCATGACAAATAGATGGGGAAACAATGGAAACAGTGAGAGACTTTATTTTATTTTGGCTGCAGATGGTGACTACAGCCATGAAATTAAAAGATGCTTGCTCCTTGGAAGAAAACTTATGACCAACCTAGACAGCATATTAAAAAGCAGAGACATTACTTTGATAACAAAGGTCCATCTAGTCAAAGCTATGGTTTTTCCAGTAGTCATGTATGGATGTGAGAGTTGAACTATAAAGAAAGCTTAGCATGGAATAATTGATGCTTTTGAACTGTGGTGTTGGAGGAGACTCTTGAGAGTCCCTTGGACTGCAAGGAGATCTAACCAGTCCATCCTAAAGGAAATCAGTCCTGAATATTCATTGGAAGGACTGATGCTGAAGCTGAAATTCCAATACTTTGGCCACCTGATGTGAAGAACTGACTCAATGGAAAAGCCCCTGATGCTGGGAAAGATTGAAGGCGAGAGGAGAAGGGAACAACAGAGGATGAGATGGCATCACTGACTCAATGGACATGAGTTTCAGTAGTCTCTGGAAGTTGGTGATGGACAGGGTGGCCTGGCGTGCTGCAGTCCATGGGGTCACAAAGAGTCAGACATGACTGAACTGAACTGAATAGGCAATAACTTCCATAACATGTGCCAGATGACTTTATCTTAAGAAAATATATTGTTTACAAAGCCTATAATATAGACTAAGAAACAAGAAACTTAGAAACAAGAAATATAAATTAATACTTGTCTTAGTTTTTGATGTTTTTTTTGAAGAAACAGAAATATGAAAATATATAGGTGTATATATTCATAATTGGGGCTTCCCTGGTAGCTCAGCTGGTAATGAATTCGCCTGCAATGTGGGAGACCTGGGTTTGATCCTTGGTTTGGGAAGATCCCCTGGAGGAGGGCATGGCAACCCACTCTAGTATTCTTATGTGGAGAATCCCCAATGGACAGATGAGCCTAGTTGGCTACAGTCTATGGGTTGCAAGGAGTTGGACACAACTGAGTGACTAAGTGCAGCACATATGCATAATTTATACATGGATGTAGCTGATATATGCATCCTATATCTCCCTGTTATATAATTATGGATTTACCTATGGAAGTATTGAATTTGCTTTACAGTGTTAGCTTGACTAATATTATATAAGATAGTTTAGAAGCACAATACAGATCATTGATATAAAATTAACTGTACTGATCTCAATTATACATTTATATGTTTCTCCTTTATCCCTCTAAATTTGAGATGTTTTCAATTCTATTTATTTTTACAAATGTGAACATGACATTTAAAATCTCTGTATCTTTTTCCTTCTTGGGCTGTTTATCTAGCTGTTAATTACTTTTTTTTCCCCATAGATGTTTGCATCTTGTGGAAATTTAGTGTTTTCTGTGATCTCTAAATATATAGAACTATATTTTGAACATATTAGGTCTATGATTTAGGGGTTAAATTATAAAAGTTATTTGCAAATGTACCATGTACACTTATCAATCACAAAAAACAAAACTCAAAATCTATCAATAAGTAGCATTAGATTCATATATGAAGAACAGATAATGTGCACATTCTAAATTGCCTGTACAGTGACCAAAAAAAAACTGGACTTGAGTCATTTAGTCATATATTTCTCAATCTCAAAATCATTTGTAGCTGAATATATTTTATCCTTTTTACTCAGCAGTTCATTTTAATTCGTCAAATCCCAGTCTGGCTTTTGAATGCATGGTTTCAAGATCAGCTAGAGAATCAGGAAGAGTTTGCAGGTAGAATCTGGGGCTCCCTACTCTTGCAATTCTCCTTCCGATTCCCTCCTGACATTTTAGGGGCTATGTTTATTTCCAAGTTAGTCTGCTACGTCATTTGACCTTAGTTTTTCTATCAGATTTATGTTCACTAGTGATTCTGATCTCATCTAATCTTCAGGTCAAAGCCTTAAAAATGAGTAACTCACTCTGTATCATTCCTTTCTCTCCAATTTCCATTCTCTTCCAGAATTTTCCTCTTTGTTTTTTGTTGTCTTTAGTGCATTCAGATGAATGATTTTCTTGTATTTGCCTGAAATTTTAAGTTTTTATCTTTGGAAAGGCAGGTGTTGAAAGTTGAGTAGGATCTGACTTGTTCAGACTAGAAGCAGGCCCTCAGGTCTCCTCTAGAGCAAGAAAGTGACTATAATACTAAGAAGGCAGAGGAAGGAGATAGAGAGTTTGTTGGCCCCAGGTCTTATTCTCCAGAGAAAACTGTATTTGAGATTGTGAGGAGAGGAAACGGTATCAGATATATTATTTCAGGGCAATTTAAGGCGTTATGGAAATAGGTATGGCTGATGATGACCTGTGGTGTTGGGGAAGACTCTTGAGAGTCCCTTGGACAGACAGGGGATCCAACCAGTCCATCCTAAAGAAAATCAGTCCTGAATATTCATTGGAAGGACTGATGCTGAAGTTCCAATACTTTGGCTACCTGATGTGAAGAACTGACTCACATGAAAAGACCCTGATGCTGGGAAAGATGGAAGGTGGGAGGAGAGGGGGAAAACAGGATGAGATCGTTGGATGGCATCACTGACTCAATGGACATGGGTTTGAGTAAGCTTTGGGGAGTTGGTGATGGACAGGGAAGCCTGGCGTGCTGCAGTCCATGGGGTCACAAAGTGTCAGACACAAGTAAGCAACTGAACTGAACTGATGGCGACATTGGAGGCTTGATGCCTTTGGAGCAGGGGGGTGGAGTATATGTAAAAAATGGTTGGCTGTTCTTTTTTAGGCTCATTATAGAATCAAGGTGGATAGTGCCCAGATTATCTAGCTGGAGAACAGTTCTTTAGTCCTGTGCTTTGGGCTATGCTTAGTCTCTTAGACATGTCCGACTCTTTGCTATCCCATGGGCTGTAGCCCACCAGACTCCTCTGTCCATGGGGGTTCTTGAGAGGAGAATATTGGAGTGAGTTGCCATTCCCTCCTCAAGGGGATGTTCCTGACCCAGGGGTCGAACCCAAGTCTCCCGCGTTGCAGGCAGACTCTTTATTATCTGAGCCACCAGGGAAGCCCCTGGAGTCCTGCAGCTCCAGATAAATAAGAAGCACCTGTGTTGTGAGATGGCCTACTGAGGACTCTAAAGAGAACTCCTTGACTTGTGCCAGCTTGAGGTAGAGGGTATTAGAGTGTGACTTACTGGCAATCTGATAGAGAGCTTAGAGATGGTGGCAGACTGAAGGAAGGGGGACACTTGAAATAGTAGATGAAATGGGAGACTCTGTCCGAGAACAATTGATGATGTCGAAGAAAAGCAGCATAGATTGAAGAATATTATTTTCTTCCTTTGATCCTAATTTATTTGTATTAATGTATGGAAATGCTTTAAATGAATAATACTATGTGATTTTTAGTATTTATTTGTCTGCATCGGATTAGTGCAGCACACAGGATCTTCCTTCTTTGTTGCGGTGCCGTGGAATCTTCTAGTTGCTGCAGGTGATCTCTTAGTTGCAGCACATGGGATCTAGTTCCCTGTTTAGAGAGCCAATCTGGGGCCTCTGCATTGCAAGTACAAAGTCCTAGCCCCTGAACTACCAGGGAAGGCCCAATACCATGAGCTTTAACTGTATTCTTTTGGCTTTGTTTCTGAGAAATATTTGTGTATCTGTGGGCATATGCATGATTTTTAAACCTTTCAGATTTCTGAGAAGATATGACATGTCATAGGTTTTTATAAAAGTGTACAAAGCTAATGCTTTGTAGGCATTACATAGTTTGAGATAGATTTGGAATAGACAGGAGTTTTAGTTATTATAATTACCCTAATTGTACCCATGTTTATTAGCAAAGTATTTTTTATGATGAATAGAGTGTCACTTATTCAATAGCTTATACATTCTTAATATTGATTTCATATACAGTCCCTTGTATGTTTTTACCCTTTCATCACTGTAGATTTTGTACAGTAAATCAGTTCTTTTTGACCACAGCTAAACAGCTTTGTCAGCTCCAAACTTTCTATTATTCTTTTTTTATGCCCAATAATTTTTATCCTATTATAAAATAGATTTGGCCAATGGGAATCCACTCTGTGAGGTCACAGCTCAGGTATATTTTTTTGTTCTCATGCAACACATCCAGCCCATCTGTTCTTGACTCCATAGGCAACTTGGATAACATCTGTTTTACTTGTTTGTTGACATACATCAGCATTTGAGATGTGGCTGCAAATAGAAATCTGTACATTCTTCATTCAGTTGATCCTTGCAGAACAGCTAGGATTCTTCTTTAACTAACCTTAAAGATTTAAAGCTCTCTCATATGTCCTGGTGTTGTATGGGACAAATGATGAGTTAATGTTGGCATTGTTTGTTCTACTTATTCTATTCAAATGAAGTTACATTCTCTTGCATTTATTTGTTTTTACTTATTAAGGACTGTTTTCAGTTAAATTCTGGTGATTTTCATTTTTTAAGTGTTAAACAGTTTTAAAAATTTTAAACAATAATATTCACTATAAATAATTTTCCTTAAAAATAATTTTAAATCTGTATATGTGAATGTATATATGAAGAAACACAATACTATTGACCCTTCAACAACATGGGTTTGAATTATGTGGGTCCACTAGTATGTGGATCTTTAGCAAAAAAGATATTTTAAAAACATTTTGGAGATTTTTGCCAATTTGAAAACCTCATAGATGAATCAGGTAGCCTAGAAATATTGAAAACATTTTTTTTAAAGTTACATCATGAATGTATAATATATATGTAGATAGCAGTCTAGTCTTATGTATGTGTAAGGTGAGTTGTATTTAATATAAAGTAAATAATGTATTAGTTTATACACACACACGCACACACACGTGCGTATACCTGCTTGGTCTTATAACTTTGTTTTCAAAAACTGACATTCATGTTCAATATGCTTCTCTCATAGCTGGAAAATAAAATGTATTATCACTAATATATGTTTACAAAAAAAGGTAAAAATATTTCTAATACTTATAACTGTAATACTGTATGCCATAAAATTTTATAATAATGCATTCATTGGTGCATAGGTTAGATTACCGTGAAGCAATCATTGATTACACTAGGCTACATAAAACAATCCTCTTTCTGCTTTTTCCTTATCAGTGCATGAATTGTTATACCTGTAAATGAGGATTTCTTTTTCACATTTCCTTTTCATTTTTTTTTTTGGCAAGATTTATTGTGAACAGAGGGGAAGGGCTCAGTCCTTCTTGGCTGCCGCTTTCCTCATGGCGGCCAAGACGTTGCTCAGCTCCTCTCTCTTCCTCTTCGCGCGGATGTGTGTTCCCATCCTTTTCTTGATGAACTTGAGGGCCCGCTTGTCCTTGGAGACCTTGAGCAGCTCCATGGCGCGACGCTCGTAAGGGGCGGAGCCACACACCTCCCGGATCATGTCCCGCACGAACTTGGTCTGTTTGGTGAGACGCCCGCGGCGGCGGCTGTGCCTCGGCTTGCCCACGTTCTTGGTCACCTTGTGACCCTTGTTGAGGCCCACGGCCATGGGGTAGCGCAGAGCCATGGCTGCGGACAGAAAAGGGGAGAAGGGATGTGGGTGAGCTCCGGCTGGATGCCAACTGCCTGGAACCCCGCGCTTTGGCTCCCACGGGTTTGCTCGCTGCACTCAGCCATCCCTCGAGTTGCCTGGGACACCCAGGGTCCGGATGGCAACGGATGCTACTCACCTTTTCATTTTTGATACCTAGTGTTAGTAATGTGTATAACCTATACCTGTTTTGTGTCATATAAGGCAATATTGATGTAAGTAATGGCTGACATTTCATCTTACAAACAGATGATGTAAGTTTATAGTATCAATGATTCAGTAGAATAGTGTTATTGTATTTTCTCTTATGATTTTCATAACATTTTATTTTGTTTATTTTATTATAAGATAACAGTATATATAATACATATAATGTACAGAATAAGTTTTAACTGACTTTATGCTATTGGTAAGGCTTCTGGTCTACAGTGGGCTATTAGAAGTTAAGTTTTGGTGGGGTCCAAAATTATATTCAGATTTTTGACAATGTGGGAGTTCAGCACCCCTCACCCCCCTGCTTTGTTCAAGAGTCAAATGTATTTCAGTTCTACAAAAGAAGTCTAAATAACATGTATGACATAGATATTTTAAATAACATGTATTATATAGATATTTTTAAAAGTACCTATGAAATTCTCACATAAAGAAATATGATTTATGATTTCTCACATAAAGAAGTATGAGCTGTCTATCAGACAGCTCCATGAACAACTTTTGGAATGTCTATATGTACTGAATTATTCTGACTTCAAAAGTTAATTGATAATCATGAATATATTATGGTAAAAAACACAAAAGTCTGGGGACAAATATGCCTATTGGGACTTCCAAAAAGTGTTTGGCTTTTAACCAGGGCCAGCTTCATGTGTATGAGACCTGTATCATCACACGGAGCCTTGCACTTAGAAGGGTGCCGCACTTGCTTTAATACTCCGCAGTCGTCATATTTAAAATTCTTAATAATTTTATCTCTAAATTTGTGCTCTGTAAGTGAAGAGTGCTGGGACAAAGCATCATCTATGTGAGCAGAAGATATGCATGCAGTTTGCGTATCCACCATTCCTGCTCATTCCATTCACTTACATAATTCACAGTGCCCCATGAGCAGAAAATTCCAGAGGACCCAAGGTGCACAGAAATTCTGTGTGACTCAAAATAAATTGATGTAATTGTCTCTCATCTATAGCCAAGTAAGCAAGGGCAATGATAGCCTTGAGAGTCAGACTTTTCACTTGGACCAGAACTAGTTTTGAAGACTTGAAGCTCTTGGTGTTCTAAGACACATAAACAATTAAAGGGTCAATATATTCTTTCTTTGGAGAAGGAAATGGCAACCCACTCCAGTAGTCTTGCCTTGAGAATCCCATGGACAGAGGA
The DNA here is from genome assembly GCF_019320065.1 of Cervus canadensis. Classification (NCBI taxonomy): domain Eukaryota; kingdom Metazoa; phylum Chordata; class Mammalia; order Artiodactyla; family Cervidae; genus Cervus; species Cervus canadensis. Next base: position 36,023,385 of record NC_057412.1, read on the forward strand.
GCCTGGCAAGCTACAGTCTATGGGGTTGCAAGAGTCGGACACAACTGAGCGACTAAGTGCACACAGCACACATATTCTTTCTTACTCATGTCACTTCCCTGTACTAGCTAACCGTTTATGCTGAAAATGATGACATGGAAGAAAAAGGAAAAAACAATCCACAGTGTCCTTTACCTTTCAGTCCCTTCTTACCCATCAGTGAGCCGGAGATAGAGAGGTAAAATAAAGTAGTGGAGTTAGATTTCTGCAGTGTTTCCCCTGCTCATACAAAATGCATATGCTTTTGTGAGATGTAATATACAAATTGTGTGATTTCAGGGATTTAAAGTTTACATTACACAATATGGGGCTTCCACAGTGGCTCAGTGGTACAGAATCTGCCTGCAATGCAGGAGATATGGGTTTGATCCCTGGGTCAGGAAGATTCCCCTGGAGAAGGAAATGGCAACCCAACCCACTCGAGTATTCTTGCCTGGGAAATCACATGGACAGAGGAGCCTGGCAGGCCATGTGGTCATAAAGAGGTGGACATGAATTAGCAACTAAACAACATTACACAATATAAAGATAATGATAAAACTCATGCTAATTATTTAACTTTTCATTTTTAAATATAATGACATTATATAGTAAATAAAAAATGCAATAACAATTTGAGATGCACATCATGGAGGAATGAGAAAAACATTTATTACCTTTAACAGCACTCTCCCTCTGCTTTTCTAACAAGGAATCTCACATTTTTATTTTTACTAGTTCCTGCAAATTAACTAGCTGGCCTTGAATTTCATCAACCATTCTAAACTATGTAGGACAGTAATATGATATGGACATTAGTATGAATTTATGGTTGCTAAAGCAGCAGCCAGGCAGTTTTTCTAGTTAAGAAGATTGAAGAGAAAGGAGAGCTTGAGATGAAAATTAGGTTGAGACCAGATCTGTTGGAGCTTGTCCAAAATATTCACGTCTATGAGATTATTCATAATTATCTCACCCTGCACAGAAATGTGAAGGATGATAGATAGGTGACATACTACAATATTGACATTGCATTTTTGACATACATATGATATAAAATATGTCCTCCACTGTGGAAACAGCTTCACTTATTTTAATTTATGCCACACATAGATACTGTCAGGCTATCTTACTATCACCATTTCACTGTGCAATAGAAATGATCTGCTTGACTATGCTAGGAGCAGTGATATTCCTGTGTTCAAATTAGCAATGTCTGTAAAGAGAGAAAATGTAAAATTAACACAACATCAAGAATCAGATATTGGGGGGGGGGGCGGAGGTCAGCTTTAAAGAATGCCCTTAAGTTATCTAATACAACTGTAAAGATTTGCTTTGCCTTTGCAAATATTGTACTCATATGTGTGTGTTAATTCTCTCCTCATTTTCTACAGATACTTGTCACTGCACAACCTGTGGTTTAATATGTTAGGATGATCACAGTCCAATTAAATTACTTTAAACCCCTATATTATGTACTATTTATGTCTCCAATCCTTTCTCTATGTTAATTATTTTATATATTTTTAATTAATATATATACACACAATAATTTTAATTAATTTTTAAAATTTTTTTATCAAAGGATAATTGCTTTATAGAATTTCATTGTTTTCTGTCAAAATGCAACATGAGTAAGCCATAGGTATACATATATCCCCTCCCTTTTGAACCACCCTCCCGTCACCCTCCCCACGCCACCCCTCTAGGTTGATACACTGCCCTGTTTGTGTTTCCTGAGCCATACAGCAAATTCCCATTGGCTATCTATTTTACACACATGGTAATGTAAGTTTCCTTGTTACTCTTTCCATACATCTCACCCTCTCCTCCCCTCTCCCTATCTCCATAAGTCTATTCTCTATGTCTGTTTCTTCATTGCTGCCCTGTAAATAAATACTTCAGTACCATTTTTCTAGATTCCACATATATGTGTTAGAATATGATATTTATCTTTCTCTTTATGACTCTCTTCACTCTGTGTAATTGGTTCTAGGTTCATGCACCTCATTAAAACTGACTCAAATGTGTTCCTTTTTATGTCTGAGTAATATTCCATTGTGTATATGTGCCATATCTTCTTTATCCATTCATCTGCCAATGGACATCTAGGTTGCTTTCAAGTTCTAGCTATTGTGAATAGTGCTGTGATGAACAATCAGATACATGAGTCTTTTTCAATTTTGGTTTCCTCAGGGTGTATGCCTAGGAGTGGGTTTGCTGGGTCATTTGGTGGTTTTATTCCTAGATTTTGTAAGGAATCTCCATACTGTCTTCCATAGTGGCTGTATCAATTTACATTCCCACCAACAGTGCAAGAGTGCTCCCTTTCCTCCACACCCTCTCAGCATTTATTGTTTGTAGACTTTTTGATGATGGCCATCATGATGGCCATTCTGACTGGTGTGAGGTGATATCTCATTGTAGTTTTCATTTGCATTTCTCCAATAATGAGCAATGTTGAGCATCTTTTCATGTGTTTGTTAGCCATCTGTAGATCTTCTCTGGAGAAATGTCTGTATGGGTCTTTCCCCCACTTTTTGATTGGGTTAGTTGTTTTTCTGGCATTGAGTCATATGAGCTGCTTGTATATTTTGGAAATTAATCCTTTATCAGCTGTTTCATTTGCTATTATTTTCTCCCATTCTGAGGGTTGTCTTTTCACCTTGCTTATCATTTCCTTTGCTGTGCAAAAGCTTTTAAGTTTAAACAGGACCCACTTGTTTATTTTTGTTTTTATTTCTGTTACTCTAGGAAATAGGACATAGAGGATCTTGCTTTGATTTATGTTATCAAGTGTTCTGCCTAGGTTTTCCTCTAAGAGTTTTATAGTTTCTATTCTTAACATTTAGGTCTTTAACCCATGTGGAGTTTATCTTTGTGTATGGTGTTAGGAAGTGTTCAAATTTCATTCTTTTACATGCAGCTGTCCAGTTTTCCCAGCACAATTTATTGAAGAGGCTGTCTTTGCCCCATTGTATATTCTTGCCTCCTTTGTCAAAAATAAGGTACCCATAGGTGCATGGGTTTATTTCTGGACTTTCTATCTTGTTCCATTGGTCTATATTGCTGTTTTTGTGCCAGTACCATACTGTCTTGATGACTGTAGATTTGTAGTATAATCTGAAGTCAGGAAGGTTGATTCCCCCAGCTCCATTCTTCTTTCTCAAGACTGCTTTGTATACTAGGGGTCTTTCTTGTTTCCATATGAATTGTGAAATTTTTTGTTCTAGTTCTGTGAAAAATGCCATCGGTAATTTGATAGGGATTGCATTGAAACTTTAGATTGCATTTGGTGGTATAGTCGTTTTCACAATATAGATTCTTCCTACCCAGGAACATGGAATATATCTCCATCTGTTTATGTCATCTTTGATTTCTTTCATCAGTGTCTTATAATTTTCTGAGTATAGTTCTTTTCTCTCCTTAGGTAAGTTTATTCCTAGATATTTAATTCTTTTGGCTGCAATGGTGAATGGGGTTGATTCCTTAATTTCTCTTTCTAATTTTTCATTGTTGGTATATAGAGATGCAAGTGATTTCTGTGTATTGATTTTGTAACCTGAAACTTTGCTAAATTTACTGGTTAGCTCTAGTAATTTTCTGATACTACCTTTAAGGTTTTTTTTTTTTTTCTTCAATGTACAGTATCATGGCATCTGTCAACAGTGAGAGCTGTACTTCTTTTCCAATCTGGATTCCTTTTATTTCTTTATCTTCTCTGATTGCTATAGCTAAGACTTCTAGAATTATGTTGAATAAAAATGGTAAAGAGGACACCCTTGTCTTGTTCCTGATCTTAGGGGGGATGCTTTCATATTTTCAACATTGAGAATAATGCTTGCTGTAGGCTTATCATGTATGGCCTTTACTATGTTGGGGAAGGTTGCTTCTATGCCCATTTTTTGAAGAGTTTTAATCATAAAAGGGTGCTGAATTTTGTCAAAGACTTTTCCCACATCTGTTGAGATTAATAATAATAATAATAAGGTTAGTCATGCAGTAGTGTCCGACTCTTTGTGGCCCCATGGACTGCAGTACGCCAGGCTTCCCAACTCATCACCAACTCCTGCAGCTTACTCAGACTCATGTCCATTAAGTTGGTGATGCCATCCAATCACTCAGCCTCTGTCGTCCCCTTCTCCTGCCTTCAATCTTTCCCAGCATCAGGGTCTTTTCCATGAGTCAGTGCTTCACATCAGGTAGCCAAAGTATTGGAGCTTCAGCTTCAGCATCAGTCCTTCCAAGGAATATTTAGGATTGATTAACATTAGGATTGACTGGTTTGATCACCCTGCAGTCCAAGGGACTGTGTTGATCACAACCAACTGTAGAAAGTTCTTACAGAGATGGGAATACCAGACCATCTCACCTGCTTCCTGAGAAATCTGTATGCAGGTCAAGAAGCAACAGTTAGAAACAGACATGGAACAATGGACTGGTTCCAAATTGGGAAAGGAGTACATCAAGACTGTATTTTGTCATCCTGCTTGTTTAACTTATAGGCAGAATACTTCATGCAAACTGCCAGGTTGGATGAAGCACAAGCTGGAATCAAGACTGCTGGGAGAAGTATCAATAAGCTCAACACCACAGCTCAAAATCATCAATTCTTTGTCACTCAGCTTTCTTTATAGTCCAAACTCACATCCATATATGACTACTGGAAAAAACAATAGCTTTGACTAGTTGGACCTTTGTTAGCAAAGTAATGTCTCTGCTTTTTAATATGCTGTCTAGGTTGGTCATAGCTTTTCTTCCAAGAAGGAAGTTTTTTTGTTTGTTTTTAAATTTCATAGCTGCAGTCACCATCTGCATGATTTTGGAGCCCAAAAAAGTAAAGTCTCTTGCTGTTTCCATTGTTTCCCCATCTATTTGCTGTGAAGTGATTGGACCAGATGCCATCATCTCAGTTTTCTGAATGTTGAGTTTTAAGCCAACTTTTTCACTCTCGTCTTTCACTTTCATCAAGAGGCTCTTTAGTTCTTTTTCACTTTCTGCCATAACGGTGGTGTCATGTGCATATCTGAGGTTATTGATGTTTCTCCTGGCAATCTTGATTCCAGCTTGTGCTTCATCCAGCCTGGAATTTTGCATGATGTACTCTGCATATAAGTTAAATTGGCAGGGTGACAATATACAGCCTTGAAGTACTCCTTTCCTGATTTGGGATCAGTCTGTTGTTCCATGTCCAGTTCTAACTGTTGCTTCTTTACCTGCATACAGATTTCTCAGGAAGCAGATGAGGTGATCTGGTATTCCCATCTCTTTCAAAATTTTTCACAGTTTGTTGTAATACACAGTAAAAGTCTTTGGCATGTCAAGAAAGCAAAAGTAGATGTTTTTCTGGAACTCTCTTGCTTTTTCAATGATACAATGTTGGCAATTTGATCACTGGTTCTTCTGCCTTTTCTAAATCCAAATTGAACATATGGAAGTCCATGGTTCATGTACTGTTGAAGCCTGGCTTGGAGGATTTTGAGTATTACTTTTCCAACCTGAGATGAGTGCAACTGTTCAGTAGTTTTAAATTTTTTGGCAATGCCTCTCTTTGAGACTGGAATGAAAACTGACATTTTCTAGTCCCGTGGCCACTGCTGAGGTTTCCAGATCTGCTGGCATAATAGTGCAGCACTTTCACAGCATCATCTCTCAGGATTTGAAATAGCTCAACTGGAATTCCATCACCTCCAAGAACTTTGTTCTTAGTGATGCTTCCTGATGCCCACTTGACTTGACATTCCAGGATGTCTGGCTCTCGGTGAGTGATCACACTGTCCTGGTTATCTGGGTCATGAAGGTCTTTTTTGTATAGTAGTTCTCTGTATTCTTGCACCCACTTCTCAATATCTTCTGCTTCTGTTAGGTCCATAGCATTTCTTTCCTTTATTGTGCCCATCTGAATGAAATGTTCCCTTGGTATTTCTGATTTTCTTGAAGAGATCTTGAAAAGATTATCATATGGTTTTTATATTTCAATTTATTGATATGGTATATCACATTGATTGACTTTTGTATATTGAAGAATCCTTGCATTTCTGGAATAAACCAAACTTTTTATCATGTATGAGCTTTTTAATGTGTTGCTGAATTCTGTTTGCTATTTTATGTCTTTATATATATATAATATAAAGTTATATATTATTTTATATCTTAAACCATTTTTGTTTTAGACCTTTGCCATTTATAAAATATAATTCTCTCCTCTTTGAGTTGAAATTAAATTAGTTGCTTCAAATGGATGCTTGCCAGTTTAGCCTAGTCAAGATCTGAGCCACTTTGTTAACGTAGGACTTTATTTTCCTTTTCTTAATTCTGTTTCCACCAGATTCATTTGACAGGTAGTATCTTTCAGTCAATCAAATTCATATTAGATATGTACCAGAAGGCATACAGGAACTACAGGGATGACAGAACTTTAATTGAGTAAGAGACCCTAATTAATCGATTTGACTGGAAATGTTTCTATTATGTGACAAGATCCATGGTTTTAAATAAAACATTCATTTTAAACATTTCTTGGAAATTCCCTTAGATGTTACAGCACTGGCGCTTGGATTCATGTAGCTTACTCCATACTAGAATGTTTTCCCTCCTCCTATAAACATGTTTTGAATTTGTAGCATTATTCTTCAGAACCATAAAAAACACTATCATTTCAAAAAATAAGTGAGGATGTGCAAGTGAAAATGAAGCATTCAAGATAAATGTTTGAAAAATATTAACAATTTAATTATGAACTTTTGTGCTCAAGGGAGTTCCCCGGCAGCCCAGTGGTTAGCATTCTGTGAATTCACTGCCCAGGGCCCTGGTTCAAACCCTGGTTGGGGAACTAACATTCTGCAAGCCACCCAGAGCAGCAAAAAAAAAAAAAAAAAAATGTACCCAATATTCTACCATATATAATAGTTTTACACTGTTTTAATGGCTTCATCAAAACCTAGGAAGTCCTTAAACATATTAAAAAAAATTTTAATTACCAAATGAATTACATGAAAATGGAATGGTGAAGTACACATTGTAATATGTTATATACTAAATTTAGGACATGAAACTGCTTTGTTACCTTTTTTTGTTGTTGTTGTTACTTTATAAAGGCAAGCATCAAATCACATCGTATAATTCTTCCCACCAATTTGTCAGTAATTTTGGTTTGTATTAATGGTAATTACTTCACAAAATCTGAGAGTTTCTGTTTAGAAATTAAGTAAAAGTGAGTACCACTACATGGGCCACACACTATCATCCAGATGGAAAAGCATATGGTGTTGCTAGAATTGTCACTCCTAGGACTTCACGTGCTAAAGCTACTTGTTGACAGAAGGAGCTTACTACACAGTTTTCTAATCATGGTGGAATGAGCAAAATTTGCCAATGGTATTACATTTAAATCTTAACTACCTAGATTCCGTTAAAATTTTAGAAAACTCTTAACAGCATTATTTAATTAAATGGAAGTGCATACTAAATATTTTCAACAAAAAATTTCTGGAGTTTTCCAAATGTCATACTCAGAATTCAGTCAATTCAGTTGTATTTTGGGTTGTTTATTATATGCTGTTAAGTGAATAAATTGACTGGTTTTGTTTTTACATGAGAACAGTGTGTTGATTTCATTTAGATATAGTTGCAACCCCTTTGTGTACGAAAAATAAAGAGAATTAGAGTTAAGGACCTTAGTGCTGTAATAATTTAACTATAGATTTCCCCTTGTTTCTTCATGCCTTTTTATGATATCAGTAAAGATAAGAAGTAGTTCACTTATCCTTCTGTATGTTTCTGTTGTTTTAACTGCTTCATGGAAAAAAAAATTGGCTCATATTGGTGCTCTAAATTATTCTGTGAAGAGACGGTGCTGTGACTAAATGTTGAGAGAAAACTGGAAGTGATAGTTTTTCAAAGAAGCAAAGTGTTAGGACCTTACCTGACATAACAAAGAAACTTTGGCTTTAAAACTTGATGGCATCATGTTCTTGGAGCAAAGACTGGGTGACTCTTAAACCCAAATAATACAAGCAGATTATATCCTATTAGTTTATACATGTAAGTCATTAAAGATGCAGCATAGCTCCACATATACCTTTTCACTTAATTTCTCAAACCCACTAACTGGAAATGAGATTTTCTGCTAATGATTTTTGGGAAATGCCTTGCGGTTAACTTAGAATGTGAGGATATGTCTATTTCTTCAGTAGTGGGAAGAAATGAGAGAAGTTTGCTATTCTGTCAGAGCTCTAAAGATTATTGTTCAGCAATTTGACAACAGAAACAGAAAAAAAAAGGTATTATAGTTGAATGCTGAATGTTGCCTTTAGAAGGAAGAATAGATTGAGGAAGACAGTCATCCACTAAATTTTGACTGTATGGCCTCAAATATGTTAAGAGAAGTTTTCTAACAGAAAGTTAGATATAGCTTTCTGAAAAGAGCAAAAAAAAAAAAAAAAAGTCTGTGTTAAAAATAACAGTTTGCTAGTCAGAACCACATTTTGACAAATAAATGGCTTATGGAGGAAATACTTTTGTGATACCATTAGAAGAAGAATATCTGGAAAAAAAAGGCCTAATCTTTGCAATGTGATATACAGAGCATACAATGAAAGTAGTAGTATTCTCCTTTATTGTTTTCCTGTATACCAAACAAGAAAAGGAGAAAAAAAAAAAAATCATTTCAAGGAACAGAAACATTTGAAAACTCTTTCATTGAAATTTAATCTCCACGTGGTACCAGTATTTATCTATAGAAGATAATGTATATTTCATATTTATTGAAACTATCATTAAATGGTGATTTATAATTCAGTTTATAGAGATGACATTTAAACATGAAATTTTAAGATTAATATCGCAGGTTAATTCCATAGGAAAAAAAGTCTATTTTTAATATAGAAATCATGTTAAAGTTTAAAGGAACACTTATAACTCAGTGGATTTGTCATTATTTAAAAATTATATATACTCTAGCTTTATTGAAAGATTGAGACAACTTTGTGGATGTTCCCTACTGAGATCTTTGATTATTCCTTTAAATAACTATTAATAGTTGAGCCAAATACTTTTTAAAAATAACTTGCATAAGAATACCTAAAAAGAAAATCAGAAAAAAGTTGGTAAGCCTGCTGCTACAGAGGACCAAATTATACAAAGTCAGATTGAGCAATAAGAAATCAAATAAAAAAAATCAAATAAATGTAAAAAATACTCTATAAGTGGTTGAGACTGAGTTTAACAGCAGGCAGGGGAAGGGATAAGAAAAAAAAAATTATCCTGGAATTTTTACTGATATACTCAGATAATACAGCTAATAAAATGGTTAAAATATGTATTAGGGCTAATTGATCATGGCATCCAGAGCAAGAAAGGGAACAGCCTGACTTCAGTGAAATCTAATCTAAGCACATTATATATTGTGTCCTGTTTCAGAATCACACTTAAGGAGGACATGCATAAGTTAGCATGTGTATGAAAGGTAAGCACAGGAATGAGGCATGGGAAAAGCAGTATATGATAGCTGAATATTACTGAATAGGGTTTTAATATGGAAAAGGTGATATGCATAGAGGATAGCATAAAATTCAATATCATGTATTCTAACCACCTGGACTACTTTGAGTGATATTGTTCTATAACTTTCTACATCCATAGTTTTATATCAGTCCATCAAACTGCAATGCCATATCTTTCTTCATTTTTTTTCTCTAGTGATAAATTAAAATTCCAATGATGCTTTAAAGTTAGCCTCTACAAGTATCTCACTGACTATCCCTCTGTACTAAAGGGTCTTCCTCTTCCCTGCTCTCCAGTTGAATGTGATACACGGAGGATCACATTCTTCCATGTATGATAACATCCTAGAAGTTTATTTTATCCCCACAGAAGTGAGAATGCATCTTTTTGAAGCTTATAACTCTCACAGTTTTTGGCATAATCAAAAAGATACTTAACAGAAACATTCTGTTAATTAAACATCCATTAATATTCAATTCAAAACAATATTATTCATATTTCTTTACATAGAGTGGAATAGACACAGTACAGAGGAGAGAAGACATGCATAATTGTATTGATATAAGAAAATGCTGAAAGTGATTAAACTGAACGTGTTTTAAAAATTTCATGATGATTATTTAAAGAAAGACTCCTATCCATGAATGCATAATAAGAGAAAATTAAAATTAGCATTGGTAAAATGTGTTTAGAAATAAAGGAAACACTTTCAGAAAGATATAATTTGAACAACTGTACAAATTAAAGGTGAGGTCTTTTGTAATAATGAAGAATAAGCCTTTGATAAATGCACATCAAACTTTAATGCTTTTAAAGGATTTGAATTTTCATGAAATCAACAATAAAAATAAAATAGCATTAATAAGTAATTTTTTTAACAGCATGTTGTGGGTGTTGTGTGGTTATCAGAAAGAGGATTTCCAAAATGTTTTGTCAGCTTAAAGAACAAAAGTACGCTTCTAGAGGCAACATGTTTATTTGGAATAAATAATTGCAATTTGGGTACACAGATTTAGGTAGAAGTCCACATGGTATCCTAATTACAAGAGAGAAACTCAGGATTTTTATGGGGAAAAAAAAGAGAGAAAGATGAGGTAACTCGCTTTTTGAGAAGAGTTCATTGGTGCATAATAAGATAATCAGCCAGATGAAATGTTAAACGGTGAAAGATGAGGTAAAGCTAGATTTGTACTTCATTGGTAGATCAGTGAAGTGGTTCATTTATCAGTCCTTTCAACAGGATATTTTAGTACCTTTGATTACTTTGCAGACTGTTGGAAATTAGTCCTGTTCAGAGGTATAGAGAATAGGACATGCACAGCATTTCCTCTGTAATGACTGCTCCAGTTCTATTTTAAAATCTTTCCATTTTTAGTAATAACAACATCTAGATCTTTGCTATATTTAATTGTGATACTCCTTTGCTTCTGATTCTAAAATAATAGTGGACTATAGAGGAGAATCAAGGAAATACAACTCTGATTTGGGTGTTGTTTCTCTGAAAGAGACATAGTTTTGCCCTTCCATGATATTAGCTAGAAATATTTCTTAATGCTAATTAAGGGACAATTGAAACATATTAATAAAGTAAATAGATGGTGAAAATCTTGTGGTCTTTATCAAAAGAGATACAATGACTACTCAGTGCTTTGGCACTATGGGGACATTTGGCATAGTAGACTCATTTATTCATAATGCACATTTTCTTTCTGGCATTAATTTCAGTGTTATTCACTGAGGAGAGAAAAATATTTGGCACAAACTGAAGACTATAGTCTTTCAAAAAGAGGTTCTTGCATGACACTATTCCTAAGAGATTTGCTTCAGGTAAAAGCATTCTTCTGTCCTATGGATATTTGTGTACATGTCTGATTGAGTGGAAAAAACTGCTAGAGAAAAATGGGATCACAAATGTATGTTTTGGCTGCCATCAAGTCAATACAGTAATAGGTTGGTGAAAACATCAAAACACAATCAAAGCTGCCTTCAATGTCTGAGTGCAGAATTCACTGGGCAGTCAGCCAGAAAAGGTCATTTTTTCCCATTTTATCAGTAATCATGAAGGAAATATATATGAGAATCATGATTATTTTTAAAAAGTTTGTGTTTGCTCTAAGAAGATAGCCTCTTAATATTCTATTAAGTATATTTTTATTAGGTTGATAAGCCAAAATGTAACAGGCATTGACAAGCAAGTGAATCTGTACTTGCAAATGATTAACAGAGAAAAATAGATATTTCAAGATGCACTTATGGAAACTGACATATATTTTAACACACAAATGCTTGGAAAATCTTTTGGCACATTTTTGAATGTATTAAGAGAAATAAAAATATGTAGGACCACAAAAGAAAAGCTTGGAATCAATAGTTTTGTGTTAATTACAATAAAGGATCTGTCTGATCGAATCAATATTACCTCAACAACTCTTTGACAATTATATGAATATATAAATCATAACAAAAAAAGCTAACATATAGTACTTAAAGTTCAAAATCCTTTGCTTCACTGTGTTGAAAATTTGCTCTTTTTAGTACACATTTTAACTATATGCCTATAGGAGAAAACACTTTTAAATATAAAAACAATAAAAAATTAAACCCCATTTTTATATATTATGCATTCATATTAATAGTGCTAATTGGTAACCATTTAAACCAGAAACAACGTAGTTATAAGTTGAGCAGTAATATAAAAACAGAAAAAGTTATTTCTTATATCTAACCATGCTTGCAATCAATGTGTATTTTATGCTAGGGAGTATAAATGGTTTGTGTTCTACAATAACTCAATTTTTTGTCAGAGTGGGAAGAATAGAAATATAATTATAATGTAATGTGATAACATAATTATAAAGAGCAGTGGAGAAATGAAAAATCAATTATCATATTGGACAATATCTTTATGATATCTAATGTGGTATAAACTGGCAGTTGTTAAATGTTCTTACTGAATTATATTTGGCTTAAAGAGATTTCTTCATGCTCCCTATATTAATTATATAGGGGATTGTAGCAGAGTATTGTACCTAGATGTGAAAAAAATATGTAGACTATGTATATAGGATATACAATAGAATAAAGTATATATAGTATTATTTGTGACATTTCAGTTAGTTGAGTGAATATATTTTATAGTATTATTATTTTAAAACTTTAAAAACTTTTTTTAGAATATCTAACAACTTCTAAAATGGGAAAAGAAAACTATAGTAAATTAGATGTCAATATTCTTTCCTCATGGATTTCCCTAGTGGCTCAGTGGTAAAAATCTGCCTGCCAATGCAGGACATGTGGGTTTGACCCCTGGGTTAGGAAGATGCCCTGGAGAAAGAAATGGCAACTCACTCCAGTATTCTTGCCTGGGAAATCCTATGGACAGTGGAGCCTGGCAGGCTACAGTCTATAGGGTCACAAAAGAATCAGACATGACTTAGCGATTCAACAACAATTCCTCCCCTGACACAAAGAAAAATTCAATAGTGAATATTACTTTATAAACTAGGAATATCTAATGCAAGAATAAGATATTCATATCTTATTCAGTAAGAATAATTGTGAATATGATTGTTAACAATAAAAATACATTTATCTGTAATACAATAAGTATTTTGATTTTCTTTGTGTGGATCATTCTTTGAAGAGTTTAGAAATAGCTCTTTAATCCTTATTTCTTGCTCTTTAAGATAACTCTAGGAGAAAAATATTAATATCCTCTTTGTACTGATGCAGAAAATGCAGTAAGAGAAATTAAAACATTTGAACAATTCTAGAACATAGCAGATAGAATCCAAAGACTATTCTGCTAATAACTACACTATATGACTATAGATGTTGATGAGATTTACAGGGAAGGTCTTATCCCTAAAAGTTTTAGCCTGGAGTAGGCATGGCAGATCATATTTAGAACAATCTAATTATTTCCATTATTTCACACATCAACGTGGATCAGAATCATCTGCAGAGTTTTAAAAACACAAATTACTGGACCCTTTCCTGAGTCTGTCCTTCACTATTTCTTAGAATTTGCTCAAACTCATGTCCACTGAGTTGGTGATGCCATCCAACCATCTCATCCTCTGTTATCCGCTTCTCTTCTTGCCCTCAATCTTTCCCAGTATTAGGGTATTTTCCAATAAGTTGGCTCCTTGCATCAGGTGGCCAAAGTACTGAAGCTTCAGCCTCAGCATAAGTCCTTCCAATAAATATTCAGGACTCATTTCCTTTGGGATTGACTAATTTGATCTCCTTGCAGTCCAGGGGATTCTCAAGAGTCTTCTCCAGTACCACAATTCAAAAGCATCAACTCTTTGGCACTCAGCCTTGGTTATGGTCCAACTCTCACAGCCATACTTGACTACTGGAAAAACCATAGCTTTGACCATATGGACTTATGTCAGCAAAGTCATGTCTGCTTTTTAACATGGTGTCGCTTTTTGTCATAGATTTCCTTCCAAAGAGCAAGTGTCTTTTAATTTCATGGCTGCAATAAGTGTCCAGAGTGATTTTGAAACAAAGAAAATAAAATCAGTCACTGTTTCTACTTTTTCCTCATCTATTTACCATGAAGCAGATGAATTGCATGGCAGGTCTGAAGAACTTGCATGTTTAACAAATTCTTAGCTGATGCTAAAACTGCTGGTCTAGGGATCATACTTAGAGGTTCCCTTCTGTAGAAATTTCTAAGATGCACTTGAAATGGGAAACCACTGATTGGGACAGAATATATTGGATTATCTCTGAATAGAATTTAGCCATAGGAATGGAGGAAGGCTTTCCTGAGAAATCTAATGCAGAGTATTATATTAAATCTATTGACCATTAGGTATATTGAGGGATTCTGAAGAGTGAAAATATAGCTAGCTGTCCCCAAATTTTTTTTTAATTAAAGATTGGGTCACATAATTTTTATCTTGTGTCACCCTGCTTACTTAACTTATATGCAGAGTACATCATGAGAAACGCTGGGCTGGATAAAGCACAAGCTGGGATCAAGATTGCCGGGAGGAATATCAATAACCTCAGATATGCAGATGACACCACCCTTATGACAGAAAGTGAAGAACTAAAGGGCCTCTTGATGAAAGTGAAAGAGGAGAGTGAAAAAGTTGACTTAAAGCTCAACATTCAGAAAATGAAGATCATGGCATCCGGTCCCATCACTTCATGGCAAACAGATGGGGAAACAGTGGAAACAGTGTCTGACTTTATTTTTCTGGGCTCCAAAATCACTGCAGATGGTGATTGCAGCCATGAAATTAAAAGACACTTACTCCTTGGAAGGAAAGTTATGACCAACTTAGATAGCATATTAAAAAGCGGAGACATTACTTTGTCAACAAAGGTCCATCTAGTCAAGGCTATGGTTTTTCCAGTGGTCATGTATGGATTGAAGAGTTGGACTGTGAAGAAAGCTGATGCCGAAGAATTGATGCTTTTGAACTGTGGTGTTGTAGAAGACTCTTGAGAGTCCCTTGGACTGGATCCAACCAGTCCATCCTAAAGCAGATCAGTCCTGGGTGTTCATTGGAAGGACTGATGCTGAAGCTGAAACTCCAATACTTTGGCCACCTGATGCGAAGAGGTAACTCATTTGAAAAGACCCTGATGCTGGGAGGGATTGAGGGCAGGAGGAGAAGGGGACAACAGAGGATGAGATGGCTGGATGGCATCACCGACTTGATGCACATGGATTTGAATAAACTCTGGGAGCTGGTGATGGACTGGGAGGCTTGGCATGCTGCGGTTCATGGGGTCGCAAAGAGTCAGACATGACTGAGCCGCTGAGCTGAACTGAACTGAATGATATTTATCTTATTATAAGAACATAGCTACTGCTCTATTCACCACTGCCCCCACACACATATTACTTTTTGCTCTTTTCAGTACCTGCTTTCCCCAATTATAGCAATGAGTAAGAAATGTAAGCAAACACCCACCTCAAAATAAAATGTATTTTAATTGTCAAGTGTAATAAAACGTTATGAATAAAGCAATTTTACTACATGCACCAGGTTATTACATTATCCTGAGTCTATAAGTAGATCATAATCCTAATTAAACATGTTTCTTTGTAAAACCTGAAGAAGAACTATTAACAAGAATATGTCCGGGACAGTGGAGGCCAGCAAAATATTTATTATTGCTGAAACAAAAAAACCCTGGAATTGAGGCAAATGAGAGGATAAATCAGACTCAGATTTAACAAGATTTCTTTCAGAAGAACAAACATAGCTGGGTTTGTAGAGGGGAAATGGAGTCATTTATCTACTGAGTGAGAATTACCAGGGAGAAGCAAATGGGTCTTTAGGATTTTGAAATCATAACTTCAGTAGCAGGCATGTTTGGGTAAGATCAGCTATGGCATGCCCACATTATTGGCTATTTTTCATGAGGGAAATAGTTTTCAAGAAAATTGCTGCAGGCTTCATGTCTATTTCCAAAGAATTTTATAGGGAATCTTCTGGCTTTTGTGCATTCATAGTAGAATGGGCTGTGCTAAGATACCTTGACTTATATAATCTTAAATCCAGTGTTAAAGGGGGTATTTATCTCAAGTAATTTATTATTATTCTGTTACAGCAAAAATACTAAAATGAAAACTACAACAGCTGACCTATAGAATTTCTACTATAATTTTTATATTATTTTGAGCTGATGGCAAAGGCATAAATAAAGAACCATTTTTGCCTATGTAGCTAGAGAGCTAAGATGAAACTATAAGACAGTGTTGATAAAGGGGATACAGGAATAAAATTGAAAAAAGAGGCAGAATTTTTAAGATGAAAGGGTTTACACTGTATACATATTTGCTTCAAATCAGATGGAAGGAACAGGGATAATATGGACTTTCAGTTGAGTCACAGATGTAATTATTTTGGTATGCTAATGAAATTGTTATAGGTGGAAGGTGCATAGCATTTTGGTTTGCATAGTATTAAAGTTGTATTGTATACTGACAGAATACCTCAGGTTGCTTATTGCAGACACTATGTTTAAAGAATTTAAAATGGTCAATTGTGAAATAGCAAACCCTAAAGAACGTGTGGGTACGGTATAAAGAAGAAAAATAACAAACAGTAGTGTAACTAATACCCAGATTCAGATATAAAACAGTAGTATTTCTAAAGCCTCCTTCTTCTATGCCAAGTTTTGTATTATAGGTCCTGAGATAGTCACCAAAGTTTAAATATACATGATATGGCAAATGCAAAGCTGGGTTTAATGCTCAACTTACCTTCCCTGGTTCCAAGCTTCACACAGTCTTCAAACTAATTATTCTGTGCTCTTTGTCAGCTTATTTTTGCACTTATAAGATCTCCTTTAATAAATACATTGCTACAACATAATAACTACTTATAATATAAGGAAGGCTGGTTTTGCATGTTACATTGCTTCTGTTGTGTCCCTCTCTTTGGGACCCCATGGACTGTAGCTCGCCAGGCTCCTCTGTCCATGGCATTCTTCAGGCAAGAATTCTGGAATAGGTGGCCATTCCCTTCTCCAGGGGATCTTCCAGACCCAAGGACTGAACCCAGGTTTCCTGCATTGCAGATGATTCTTTACCATCTGAGCTACCAGGGAAATCCATTACAATATAACTTACAATAACAGAAAGACTGGTCAGTGTACCATAATCCTTCCTGAAATATTAATTAGTGAACTATGTCTTTATATGTGAAATACAACTTAATAAATATCAAGTTGACTTTAATCCAACCAGGGTCATATTTTATCCATGCAAATGGATGGCAGATCATTATAGTAGGTAGCAGGAGGATGGCTGAAACACTTGATTTTACAAAGGAAGGGCCATGCATTCACTTTTCCAGATGTGTTCCTTTAAAATTACTCTGAAGATATTAGACTAGAGCATTGGAACGGAGAACATTTTCCATTCCCTGCAAATGTGGCAATAGAATAAGACCAGGAAAGGACAAATGGTTCAAGTACCAGTGCTGGAAACTGCCAAGAGGGCTGTAACGGCAAACGCACACACACACACACATAACATTATGACATGAAGAGATAAAAAATTGTGGTGCTTTCATTTCAAGAAACATTTTCTCTACCCAAGCAATTTTTGAGAACTTAATACAAAAATAAAGAAAACAGATAGGGAAGTTGGAGTAAAAAATAATGGCATCATGACAGATGTTTCAGGCACACTCAAAATGGTTATTGTGGCAATAGCTCAGCAGTAGTGGGACAAAGGATGGAAGATAAGCAATGGCATTACAGGTAGAAGGAATGACTATTTGCCCTACACCAGCATCATGGGCTAGTCAGAGTGCATTTGATCAATTATCAGTAGTGTATTTTGAGATACATATGTATCACTCTGATAACCACTCTCTGAAGGAATATCTAACAGAATGAAGTACTAGAATTTGACCTATTTCTTCATCTTTTCACTTACAATAACCTAAAATTATAAAATTTGAATGACAAAACAAATTCTGTATATCTCTTTGCATCATTGCTCTATTAAAATGTAAAGCATTCCAGGAACTATTTGAATAGAGATTAGACCTCTGTTCATTATGTTTTTCTCCTTTCTAGAACACTAAACTCAAAATCCTTTTTCTTCTAAAGCATATAGCTAATTTAACCGCATCTCATATATTCATAGCTTGCATTTGTATTTCTGTCTATGCATATATTTGAAAGAACCCTTGAACTATTCAGGAGTGAGGGTGTAGGCTGAAAGATTCCACCTACATCACTCCTTGCTCCAAAATATCTCAGATTTTAGTTGTAAATTGGTGATTCTGACTTAACTTTCATCTATTCAGAGAGTTTCTTGGCTTCACTTTTCTCAGGGGAAAAAATATAGTCTATGAACATAGAATTGACACAGAGATCACATTTTCCTTCTATTTTAAGCTAGACTATGGTTTTGGGTTTCCCAGGCAGTGCTAGTGGTAAAGAATCCCCTTGCAAATGCATGAGACATAAGAGACAGAAGTTTGATCCCTGGGTGGGGAAGATCCCCTGGAGAAGGAAATGGCAACCCACTCCAGTATTCTTATCTGGAGAATCCCATGGACAGAGGAGCCTGATGGGTTACAGTCCGTAGTTCGCAAAGAGTTGGACGGTGAAGCGCCATAGCACAGCACATGGTTTTCAGCAATTAATTAATTATCCAATCATTCCTAACAATTATTATAATGATCAAACAAGGATACCTATTTTAAAGTATTAACAAAAGCAAAATATCTTATTTGAAGGATTTTAAAACTACTTTCATCATAATGTTTATATTTGACAGCATTTTCAATAGAAGATTTGTTTACTAAGAGAGTAATTAGCCCTGTTTTCCAGCATATGTTCAGTCTAAAAACGTACATTTAGAATAATGTTGACATTTTTTAGGAGAAAAATACAGGTGTTTCAAGTAGACATCTTTTCGGAAGTATTTTTTTGTATAAAACACTCCATAAATGGGTACCAGTGATGATTCTTTGCTGACAAAAAAGCAAGAAATGTGAAGGGTTTGCTAAGTACCTCATTTTTTTTTTAATATAGTGGTTTTAAAAAAAATTTTTTTTTCCTGTTCACTTTATTATTACATGGTTGACATTTTCAGCAGTGGGAATTCAGTGATGTTTTGTTAGACTTCATTGTTAATGTGACATGGCTTTTGTTTTCTGTGATGGGCTGTAGTAGGAATGAACATGCCAATAAGGACTTCTAGCTGTTAAGACATGAGAGCAAAAATTGCCCTTTATCCCCCTTTTTTTAAATAAAATTAATGAAATAAAGTTGACTTACAATGCTGTTAATTTCTTCTGTAAAAATTACCATTTTAAAATTATTTTTAAGTTTAAAATTATCTCAGTAAACCTCTATCCTAGCAATATTCTTTAAAAGAAGCTTCAATAAAGCACATGGAATTATAAACTTATAGTTTTAGCCCCTTCCTCCAATGTCACACTCATTTCTTTCTTTTGAGTGAAAATTTCCCCAGTATAAAAGTTTAAATGGCATTTCTAATTCTTAAAGAATTTCAGTATTTTAATTAAATTTGTTCAACTATGCATATTATGCTTCTATTACTTACTAAAATGGCTTATTTGCCTTAATTTTAAATAAAGAAAATCAAATCAAAGATTCTATTGAATTCCAGTATTTAAGTCATATTCATATGATATTGGGTTTCCCTTGTGGCTTAGCTGTGCCTGCAATGCAAGAGACCTGGGTTTGATCCCTGGGTTGGTAAGATCCCCTGGAGAAGGGAAAGCTTACCCACTCCAGTATTCTGGCCTGGAGAATTCCATGGACTGCATGGGGTCACTGTCATATGATATTAATTTTAATTGAAAGTAATTATTCAAAATCATGTTCTCATTTCTTCATATTAGTTCTTGGTTACTATTAGTTGCATCAGATATCTTGGAGATATCTTAAGGAAAAATATTTTCATATAACTTTGCAAAAATATATTTTTGTTAAAAATAATAATTTCACTGGTCTAGAGAGAAAACAGAAGGTAGGTTAATAAAAAATTTTAGTAGCAGTATAACTTTTATATTTACCATATTGTCTACTTGCACCACTGCAAGCTATCTCACCCAAATATCTTTGTTGAAAAGGAGATAAGTAGAACATAGAATTATTATTAGCACAAGCTGATTATTGGTGATGATAAGAAAGGGATATTATTTACAGATATAATTTTCTTGAGATGAACAATTTATAAATAAACATGAAAATATCAAAGATGTTCAAAGAGACAATTGATAATTATGGCTATGTAAAAATCTGTGGGTGTAGAATACAGAAAGTTCCATGTCAGTTCAAGATAACAGATGTCACTCAGTAAAATGCTGATACTTAAGACAATGCCCATGTTGAGGAGATACTGAAATGAATGTGAAAATTTTTGAATAAAGAACACAGGTAGAGTTGCACTGTCACTTTCAATTGGCAATGTTGCAGCATTAGCATATGCTTACCACTATAACTTAAGGGACATTTTGTGAGATCTAAGCAACCTCGGTTTGGTGACTGGGAAAAGTAAAAAGCTAGAAGTCAGTAAAATGGCTGGGAATACAAGCCCCCTCTTTGAAAGCTTGATTTATGCCACTTTACTTTACGAAACATCTGATTAGTACTACTTTTTGCTAATGGAAAGAAATCGGAAGAGGATTTTCACTTTCATGCACACACACACACACAAACCCAAAAAGTGAAAACAGTGCTAAACATTTATCTTGTCAGGAGCTGTTAAAGCAACAGCATGTACTCCCAGCAGTGAGGGCCACCACTGAACCCCTTCCCCTGCGCTTCTCTAGAAAGTACCCTCAGCATCTCGGCTTTGATTTGTGTCTGTGAGCAGCTGTGCTTTATCTTGATTTATTTTGTGCATTCATTAGCAAGATGTGTTCTAAGGTACTTGCTTCTTTACTTTAGGCCATTTCAGCTTAAAAAAGATTTCAAAGGAACACTCCACTTTCGGATAGCAAGGGAAATCTGTATCTTCAGGTATGACTAAGGAAATGCACATGGGAAGGGATATGTAGGAAGAATACAGCCAAAGTACCTTTTTAGA
This sequence comes from Cervus canadensis, assembly GCF_019320065.1. Taxonomy (NCBI): domain Eukaryota; kingdom Metazoa; phylum Chordata; class Mammalia; order Artiodactyla; family Cervidae; genus Cervus; species Cervus canadensis. The sequence continues at coordinate 36,044,461 of NC_057412.1, forward strand.
TGGATTTTACCACTCACCTAGAGCCAGACATCCTGGAATGTGAAGTCAAGTGGGCCTTAGGAAGCATCACTACGAACAAAGCTAATGGAGGTGATGGAATTCCAGTTGAGCTATTTCAAATGCTGAAATATGATGCTGTGAAAGTGCTGCACACAATATGCCAGCAAATTTGGAAAACTGAACAGTGGCCACAGGACTGGAAAAGGTCAGTTTTCATTCCAATCCCAAAGAAAGGCAATGCCAAAGAATCTCAAACCACCACACAATTGCACTCATCTCACATGCTAGTAAAGTGATGCTTAAAATTCTCCAAGCCAGGCTTCAGCAATATGTGAACCATGAATTTCCAGATGTTCAAGCTGGTTTTAGAAAAGGCAGAGGAACCAGATGTCAAATGGCCAACATACGCTGGATCATCGAAAAAGCAAGAGAGTTCCAAAAAAACATCTATTTCTGCTTTATTGACTATGCCAAAGCCTTTGCCTATGTGGATCACAATAAACTGTGGAAAATTCTGAAAGAGATGGGAATACCACACCACCTGATCTGCCTCCTGAGAAACCTATATGCAGGTCAGGAAGCAACAGTTAGAACTGTACATGGAACAACAGACTGGTTCTAAATAGGAAAAGGAGTACGTCAAGGCTGTATATTGTCACCCTGCTTATTTAACTCATATGCAGAGTACTTCATGAAAAACGCTGGGCTGGAGGAAGCACAAGCTGGAATCAACATTGCTGGGAGAAATATCAGTAACCTCAGATATGCAGATGACATCACCCTTATGGCAGAAAGTGAAAAAGAACTAAAGAGCCTCTTGATGAAAGTGAAAGAGGAGAGTGAAAAAGTTGGCTTAAAGCTCAACATTCAGAAAATGAAGATCATGGCATCCGGTCCCATCACTTCATGGCAAACAGATGGGGAAACAGGGGAAACAGTGGAAACAGTGGCTGACTTTATTTTTCTGGGCTCCAAAATCACTGCAGATGGTGACTGCAGCCATGAAATTAAAAGACACTTACTCCTTGGAAAGAAAGTTATGACCAACCTAGACAGCATATTAAAAAGCAGGGACATTACTTTGTCAACAAAGGTCTGTCTAGTCAAGGCTATGGTTTTTCCAGTAGTCATGTATGGATGTGAGAGTTGGACTATGAAGAAAGCTGAGCGCCAAAGAATTGATGCTTTTGAACTGTGGAGTTGGAGAAGACTCTTGAGAGTCCCTTGGACTGCAAGGAGATCCAACCAGTCCTTCCTGAAGGAGATCAGTCCTGGGTGTTCTTTGGAAGTACTGATGCTGAGGCTGAAACTCCAGTACTTTGGCCACCTCATGCAAAGAGCTGATTCATTGGAAAATACCCTGATGCTGGGAAAGATTGAGGGCAGGAGGAGAAGGGGATGAAAGAGGATGAGATGGTTGGATGGTATCACCGACTCGACGGGTTTGGGTGGACACCGGGAGTTGGTGATGGACAGAGAGGCCTGGCATGCTGTGGTTTATGGGGTTGCAAAGAGTCAGACATGACTGAGCGACTGAATTGAACTGAACTGATACACTTTTTATTAGATTATTTTTAAAATATACCAATGTGTTATACTCTGCTGCTTCCAACTCTAATAAAATATCATTTAGAAATATAATTTGATTTTTTTTCTCAGTCTGTACCTAGGACAAGGAGGAAAAGCTTAGCTGATTAGTTAATCGTAATATTTTATAGTTTGATAGATTGCCTCAATAGAAATATGATAGGTTTTACACCTATTTCTTATTGTTGTTTTATTCACTAAGTCTTGTTAGTCTCTTTTGTGACCCCGTGGGCTACAGCCCACCAAGCTCCTCTGTCCATGGGATTTCCCAGGCAAGAATACTGAGTGGGTTTCCATTTCCTTCTCCAGGGGATCTTCCTGACCCAGGGATCAAACCCACATCTCCTGAACTAGCAGCTGGATTTTTACCAGTGAGCCACCTGGGAAGCCCTGTTATACAATGCTTAAAGAAAAGCTCACTAGAGGAAAACCATTCTTTTTTGTATCCCTCTCAGCCAGCCTGAAGCTTGAGTGTGATAATCATGAATGTCCATCTTCATTCTGTCTCCTGGATGTAGTATTGGACTATGAGGAGGTGTGCAGGTGGTTATTGAATTTTAGGTCAATATACATATCAGTGAGAAATTTGGCATTACTAGATAATCCATTTGATAAGCACACCTCTGTATAACACTCAATGATTTTATTTTTTTTCTCCCCCTAAAGAAAGCTTCAGTCAATTCTTTACTGAAGAAGGAATACTTTCCTTATTAGCAGAATTGTTTTCTTTGTAATCAGTGAATCTCCAATGCAGAGCTTAGCCACACAGAGATCTCTGACTATAACAGTAACAAAAATTAGCATGTAAGTAATTAAGGGGTTTTTTTGTTTGTTTCCCTTATATTTTCCCCCTTATATTGTTATTCTATTAATTGATATGATCCATAGTCTTCTAGGGTATATACAATTAGAGAGTATTGGTGAAAGAGATTTGCCTGTTTGTCTTAACTGTATGCATTCTAGCAATCATGAAAAATTAGTCATAATTAGATATTACTGTTAGTCTTGGAAGGAAAATACTGCATATATAGTAGTGTGAGCAAAAAAGACACTGATCAAATATTGAATTAAGCATTTATTTGCTTAAGACTCATAAATGGGTGCTATAACAGATTATTTAATAGGGCAAGTAGACTGTGATCAAAATATTAAGAATGAGTAAAGACTGAAGCTAAGACCCTGGCCAACTGAAATCACTGTCAGCATTTTTACTGTTAATTTTGATTTTTTTTCCCTCAGAGTTCTAGGAATGTGCTGTCATATTGTAAATATTCTCAAGGAATATGCTATAAGGTCTGCTATAAATAACCTATATTGTATTCTTATGGATTGTCACACTTTTATCTAGTACAGAGAGCAATATTTTCTTTGCTCATTTTAGCTAGTTTGCTAACAGATCAGGGCTTCCCTGGTGGCTCAATGATGAAAGATACGCCTGCCAATGGAGGAGACGTGGGTTCGATCCCTGGGATGGGAAATCCCCTGGAAAAGGAAACGGCAACAGTAGTCTTGCCTGAGAAATCCCATGGACAGAAAAGCCTAGAGCGCTTACAGTCCATGGGGTGGCAAAGAGTTGGACATGACTTTGCAGCTGAGCACTCACTTACAAAAGAGTTCAGAAAGCCTAAGTACCTTTTTAGATGAACTTGATACAATTTTTATTAGATTATTATTAACATACACCAATAGGTTTTACTCTTATGCATCCAACTCTAATGAAATATCATTTAGAAAAGAATTCTTTTCCTCCAATTGTTAAACCGGGAAGAAATTGTTTGGTTTAGTTAGTCTTTTTGTGACTTATCTCTTTGGAACTTGATAGTTTTATGAAAAAACTCATTTTCTAATGTGGAAAAAGAAAAATGTATAGTTACAGAAGCATTTTGTTATAGGTTGACTTCTGTGCCCCAAGCCCCCCACCCCAAGCCATGGGGAAAAAATAAAAACACCCATGTGGAAAAAAATAAAAATACCCATTTTGTTGAAGCCTTAACCCCTAGTATCTCATAATGTGACCTGTTCTGATGTAGTTAAGTTCAAGAGATCATATGGATGAGCCTAAATCCAATCTGACTGCTGCATTTATAAGAAGAGGACATTAGGATACAGTAAAGAGACAACAGAGAAAAAGTTATGAAAGAGTGAGAAGATGGCTTCTGCAAGCCAAAGAAGGAATCCTCAGGAGAAACCAGACATATTGACACTTTTATACTGGGCTTTGTTAGGGTTAGGGTTAGGGTTAGGGTTAGACCTGTGAGAAAGTAAATTTCTGGTGTTTCAGTCACCCAATCTGTCATATTTGTTAATGGCAGCCCTAACTGCCTGATAGAGGTGGGTGGGATGGCACAATTGACATATTTTTTGAAGGAAGAGTAAGTGATTTCATGCAGTTAATGGCATAGAAACACAGGTAAACTGACCACGTGGCGGGATGTGAGAGCAAATAGTGAAAAGCTTTCTATACCACGGCAACATGTTTGATCTTTAATTTGGGGGTGATGAAGAGGTATCAAGCATTTTCAGGAAAGAGCAATAGGAGTGAATTGGCGAATAGAAAGCTCAAGTAATGAGATAAAAGTTTTTGTGTCCAGGGTTAGAAAAGACACGTTGAAGAATTAATTTTTTTTAAGTTTAAAAATAGTTACATGAGAAAAATAACTATCATTATGAGGAATACTCTGAATTTAGAAATGTTAAATTAATTTAAATAATTATAATTATTTTCTTAAATATGAGTAAGTTAATAAATACATTTGTTAGAAGCACTGTATAATTTTATGTGATATAGTAATTAATGCTTTATTTTTTTAATTTATTTTTTAAATTAATGCTTATGTGACATTTTTACTGTCACAGTCAACCAATGGCAGCTTTTTTTCCCAAATTTTTATTTTAAATGGTGTTTTCTGAATAGATTTGACTGATGTTTAGTGTTTGTCAAAAAGGAAGCCATAAATGGATTCAAGGAACCAATTTTTTTTGTCTCACTTGAAGCATAGCGAAGTCAAGGAAGTCCGTCTAATCTGAGGTATTTTAGAAATCTCAATTTAAAAACAAAATCCAGTGGGAAAAAAATGCTGTGTACTGACTGAAATTGCCTGAAACACAAAGATGTAAAAGTTAAGTGTAAGTTATTTGTGACATAAAAGTACCTGTAGCTCTGAGTTTCAGGAAAGGAATAAAACAGAAAAGAAAAGACTTTGATAGATGCCCTATAGCCCTCAGCTTCCCAGGAGTTTTCATTCTGATTCTTTCTTTATGTCCCTGTAGGATTGTTACATAATCTGCTATTGTGAGTAACCAAAGCAATATTGGACTAATGTTTAAATATACCACAGAATTCTGAGTTTTGAAGGCTTAATTATGGGGAGAATATAGTACTTAAGAGAAAGGGTAAAAAAAATATGTATTTGATATATCCTTTCAGTTTTATGACTCCCAGGATACAGATTTGTTTCCTAGTTTTTAATGGCATCCATGATGTCAAGATTTAGTTGTAAGGATGCACTCAAAGTGACCTTTATATTAAAGAAAGCTGCCAAGACCAAGGTATCTTGAAAATTGGTTCACTATGAGGATTACCTTATAAAAGAAATATAAAAAGTACAGTTATGGAGTTAGTGTGATATATATGAGGTGATACTGTATGGTTGGGGCATCATTTAATTTCATTTTTACTTATATTAAAGTTTTTGATTAGGGTCTTTGGAAGCATAAGCTGTATCACCCCTAAGTAGGCTTGCATTTGCAGACAGTTTTATGAAGAGGCTGGCTTAACTGATGGTCACAACAAATTCATGATGAATACTTCAGGAGAGAAAACCTCATTGAGGTACCTCTTCTGTGAAAGGAATTCTAAAGTTGATTGAAAAACGATTCTAAGTATCCAGGTACTCATAAATCTCCATAAAGGCAAAGAACTATCACAGGCATCATATCTCTAAGTTTCTGGGAAATGAAAATGTGCATTTCAGAATATTTTTACAATGCAATTTTTTAAAAACCAAGAAAAGTGGTGAAAAAGAAAGTCAAATGCCATTTTAAAATAAGGAAGCAAGCCTTAGGTTGCAAAATAGCTGCTTGTTGTTTTTGTTGTGAATGTTCTGCTAGAAAACCTGTATTTCTTGCAAACACAATTTCTATGGCTTTTCAAGGGGGCATATTAAGAGGGAAAGAAAATTTTCATTATTAACATTTTGTCCTCAAGGCAGATATTTGCATGCTTACCTCTTTCAACTTTCCCCTTTATACTGTATAACATCTATGCAGCTTGAGTAATTTTTTGTCTGGATATGTGACATTTTCAAGTGACTCTTTTCCAGGGTCCATGGAAGATTAACTAATGGTAATGTAAGTCAGAACATCTTAAACTCGTTAATTTTTTTTAAATGTCAAATTTCAGCAGGCAAATACTAATGGGAAATGGGACAATATACTTCATCCTTTCTGAGCAAGTTCATATATTTGAGAAGATTCTCCTGTGTCCTTAATTTTGTTTTCCCAAGTCTCATAAATGTCACAGCTCTCAGGCACTCAAATTTCCTTTTATATGTAGAAAGTTTGAGGCTCTAATCAGATTTAATTAGTGCAAGTGCTTGGCCTATCCCTCTGTCCAAGCAGGCTAATGATTTGAAGGATTCAAGCAACACATTCTGAATTATTTTAATTAACATTTGTTTTGTTTTTTAATGATTGTTGTGTATTTATTATTTACTTATTTTTGGATGTGTTGGGTCTTTATTGCTGCATGGGCTTTTCTCTACTTGCAGCGAGCCAGAGTTGTTCTTCATTGCTATGCACGGGCTTCTCACTGCACTGGGACCTAGGGTACTCAGACTTCAGTAGTTGCGGCACACGGGCTCTAGATCACAGGCTCAGTAGTTGTGGCACATGGCCTTAGCAGCGCCACGGCAAGTGTAATCTTCCTGGACCAGGGATTAAAACCTGTGTGTCTTGATTGGCAGGTGGATTCTTTACCACTGAGCCACCAAGGAAGCCCAGCATTTGGTTTTGAAATGCTGTTTTTCTTGGGAATAAAAGTACAGAACTCAGAATGTTGTAGCTAGAAGAATTTAATGGTTCTGTTTCATTTTCAGAGTAGAGCCTAAGCAATTCAAGAGTTGTTTCCTGAGATCTAGAGATGAGGAGTGAATGATGGGAATAGAGTAAGTAAAAATCCTAAAGAAAGGCAATGTGTATTCTATCTAGATTACTTTTATTGGTATATTTACCTTGAAGTTGTATATAACAACCAGTGTCATATTTCAAAATCCTTCTAACCAAATAATTGCTGTTGTTTAGTCACTAACTCGTGTCCAACTCACTTGCGACCCCATGGAGTGTAGCCCAGCAGGCTCCTCTGTCCATCATCTTTCTCAGGCAAGAATACTGGAGTGAGTTGTCATCTCCTTTTCCAGGGGATCTTCCTGACTCAGGGATCAAACCCACGTCTCCTGCATTAGCAGGTGAATTCTTTACCACTGTGCCACCAAGGAAGTCCAGCCAAATAATATTCATTCATTTATCTATTCATTTGTTAATTTATTCTTACAGTAAGTGAGTATTAAGCTGAATTCTGGGACTATGCTAGGTACCAGAGGGAAAAAAAAGCTTAAGATACAGCTCATGTTTTTATGTAGGTTATTAACTGGTAGTGAGATATTTCAAAACAAATATTTTAAAAAGTTAAGAAAAACTAGAGATGCATTTTACTTTTTGTTCTGTCATAGACTCATTTTACAATATTATAACCAGTTTGATGATTTTTGTCCCTGAAATTCTTTACATTCTCACTTTCTATTACTCAATCATTTTTGATGTTATACACGTTAAACAGATTTTGTTCTCCTAAAACCCTCATTTCCAACTTTTAATTTGTGTAATATTTTCTCTTCCTTTATCCTCTTCATCATAATTATTTTTGACAAAGTGAAAATTGAAGTTGTATTTTCTTTTAGCTTTCAAAATAACACTTAGGATATACTCTTGGGAACATTCCGATGATAGATATTAAAAGATTTCTTAAGAGTTTGATTCTTTGGTTATAGTTTATAATACAGGAGAGAAACAGACAATTTATACATTCAAAGATATCCACCTAAATACATTTTATTTTCAATTCCCCCACTGGGTTAATTAGCATATATATCATTAAACATATTTAATTAAAACAATTTGAGAACATTTAAGATCTACTTTCTTAGCAAATTATAATTATATAATCTAGCATTATCAATGATAATCACCAGGGTATATATTAGATATTCAGACCTTATTTATCTTGTAAGCAAAAGTTTACACCTCTCCCTAGCCTCTGGTGATCTCTTTACTACCTCTGTTTCCATGAGATCAACTTTTCTTTTTCTCATCCCTTGGAGAAGTGATACCATGCAGCATTTGACTTTGTCTTTCTGACATATTTCAATCAGCACAGTGCTCCCCACAATCATCCATGTTATTGAAAATGACATGATTTCCTTCTTTTCGAAGACTGAATTATATTCCTCTCTGTGTACATATCACATTCTTTTAAAAATTGTTTATTTATTTTTGGCTGCCCTGGGTCTTCACTGCTGCATGCAGGCTTCCTCTAGTTGCAGTGAGTGGCAGCTGCTCTTCCCGGCAGTACCCAGGTGGCAGCTTCACTTGTTGCAGAACATGGGCTCTGGGTGCATGGGCTTCAGCAGCTGCGGTTCACGGTCTCTAGACTGTGGGCTCAGTAGTTGTGGCTCATGGGGTTAGTTGCCCCATTGCATGTGGAATCTTCCTGGACCAGGGACCTCTATCCCCTGCATTGACAGGCTGATTCTTAACCACTGGACCACAAGGGAAGTTCTGTTTCACATTCTTAATGCATTCATCTATTGATGGACAATTAGGCAGTGAACATGGAGTACAGATATTTCTTCCAGGTAATGACTTTTTTCTTTTGAAAATATACTCAAAAGTAAAGTTGCTAGACCATATGGTAGCTCTATTATTAATTTATTTAGAAGCCTTCATATTGTTCTCCATAGGGCCTGTACCAATTTATATCCCCAATAGCAGCGCACAAGGGTGCCGTTTTCTCTACATCTTCACCATTGTTTTTCTCTGTTGTCTTTTTGATAACAGCATCCTAATGATATGAGATAATATTTCATCATGGTATTGATTTACATTTCCTGGCTGATTGGTGATGTTGAGAATCTTTTTATATACTCACTGGCCATTTGCATGTCTTTTTGAGAAAAGTATCTATTCATCCTAAGCCCATTTCAGGGGAGTTAATTGAGGTTTTTTGCTACCAAATTGTATAAGTTTCTTACATATTTTGGATACTAACCACTTATAAGATGTGTTACAAATACTGTCCCTTATTCCATAGATTGCCTTTTCATTTTGTTGATGTAGCCATCAATAAATGCTAAGCAGAAGCATTTTTTTAGATTGATTTATTCCAACTTCTTGTTTGCCTTAGCTTTTGGTGTCAAATCTAAAATAATCATTGACAAGACCAACGTTAAGAAACTTACCTCCTGTATTTGGATGTTACATATAAGGAAAACAATGATGAAATGACTGGTCTTCATGTCAGAAATATGACAATGAAAATTTTAAGGCTTTAATAATAAATATATCAACTTAGGATTTTTATCTAATATAAGTATTTAAAATTACAGTAAACATCAAACTTGGGAAAGAATATATTCAGTACCATTATTTATGTGTAAGAGTGTAAAACAGTGTAGTCAGTTACAAAGAACTATGAATAGTCTGAGATTTACCATAACTTGCAATTTAACATTTTAGAATTTTACTGTTTCTAGAATGCTAGCAGAAAATATGAGATACTTGGGTCATATATAAATTACTCTATTACTCATGGTACAGCAAGCAGCATAATAATTATGTTTTCATAAGTTTATTCTGACTACAGAGTGCCTTTAAAGCAATGCAGAGAAAACCAAATGGATGGGCCCAGTGGGTTGTTTCACAACTAAGGAATTTACAGATTTAGAGAACTTACTTATTTTATAATGAACACTAAACCTGACTGACCCCTGACCCTAAGGAAGTCATATTTTCATACTGTATAATTAATGAAGGGCTTTCCTTGTGACTCAGCTGGTAAAGAATCCTCCTGCAATGCGGGAGACCTGGGTTTGATCCCTGGGTTTGGAAGATCTCCTGGAGAAGGGAAAGGCTACCCACACCAGTATTCTGGCCTGGAGAATTCCATGGACTGCATAGTCCATGGGATCGCAAAGAGTTGGACACGACTGAGTGACTTTCACTTCACATAATTAATAAATCTGGAGGGAGAGTATGTGTGTCTATATACACACAGACACATGCACACACACACACACACATATATATATACGTATATCTTTATATACATAAAGATATAAAGATAATCTTAACAAAGGCTGTAATTGTCTTTGCTGGGAAAAAATGCAGAAATATGAGAAACCCATGGCGAATTATCTGGAACACCACTTTGAAAAATAATTATAGCAGTTTCTTCAGTCTAAAGGTACATGTACTCTATGACCAGCAACCCCAGATCCAAGTATTTTATCAAGGAGAAATAAATATATATTAACAAAAAGACTTGCACAAGAATGTCAATAGCAAAATATGTAAGTAACATATACCACTCAGTAATAATTCAAGCAACTCAATTAAAAAGTGGGCAAAAGATTCAGACAACATACACTTTATCCATAAGCCCATGTAAAGATGCTCTAAACCATTAGTCATTAGGAAATTACAAATTAAAACCACTATGCGGTACTTTCAAATACCCAACAGAATAACTAAAATAGGAATTTTTGAAAATACTGAAAATGCCAAGTGTTTTTAAGAATGGTCAGCAACTGTAATTCTCATACATTATTAGTGGGATATGAAATGGTGTAGTCAGTCCCTTTGGGAAATAGTTGGGCAGTTTCTAATAACATTAAATACCTATTTACCATACCTTTGTCAGTAAGCATGATGTTGCATCACATTGGTGTTGAAGGCAACAAGGGGAAAATCAATAGGACAAGCCATACATGTCTCTTTTCCTGGTTAGGAAAAACAAATAAATAAATAAAACTTGCGTAAGACATTCCCCAGAAAGCTTTTGCTTATACCTTACTATCCAGAATTGTGCCACATGGCCCAATCCTATCAATCAGAAAGGCTTGGAAAGTCAGTATTTCACTACTATAGTGGAGGAGAAAATGAGATTTGGGCATTGGTGATAAAGCATAAAAGCACTGAGATTGTGGGGAAAATAGTTTTTTGCATCCAAGAGCACAGAGAATCTCATTCAAAATTTGTTTCCAGAACATTAAATAGAATTATCATGGTTTCTAAGGGAAATCCCTCCAGATAGATAAAATTTCTGTTTGTGTGTACATTAGAAAATGTTTGCCATGTGTTGCTTCTTTTCCATCTTTTCACAGAAAAGACAAGCCAAATTTCTACTCATGATTCTGTTAACAAGTGTTTAATACTGAATTTATTTAAAAATGGCCATAAATATAACAGTTCTATAAATATATTTCAACTTTAACTATGTTAAATGAGCCATTTTACATTCCTAGAGCTCACAGGAGGCTGAAATGCATATTATGAGACAAATGAATTATATATAATATGGAAAAACACAGCTAATGTTCTAACTACCTATGATTTTGAACTTTTCATAGAGCAAGCAGTTTTAAAATCATTTCAAAAATCATTATAGTAAGTTCATACAATTTTTCATAGATAACTAAATTTGTATAATTTTGATATAAAGCAAAACAGGCTGCTCTTATGAAATTAAAAAAATAACCAGTTTGACTATGTATTCTATGGTCATTCTTATAAATATAGCCTTTGTTTTCAGACAAATCAGTTTTATAAGGGCTTGCAATCTATATGAAATAGTATATCATGTTGCTTGACTTGTCAAGATAGACTGCTCTTCCTAATTACTCAACAGAGAGATAACATTGTTCCTCTTTTCACTTGTAGTCCATTGATGTGAAATTATCTGCTTTTCTCAAAATATGCCATGGTTTTTACTTTTAAACATATTGTTCCTAGTGTCTCAATTTTCTCCTCTACTTTCACCTACAATATTCTTTGCTAGCCAAATAAATTGATTCAAAAATTACTTCCTCTAAAGAACTTTTACTATCCCAATAATGTGGGGTTTGTTCCCTTCTCATAGTGTCCTTCCCTGGTGGTGCAGACAGTCTAGAGCATCTGCCTGCAATGTGGGAGACCTGGGTTCGATCCCTGGGTTGGGAAGATCCCCTGGAAAAGGGAACGGGTACCCACTCCATTATTCTAGCCTGGAGAAGTCCATGGACAGAGGAGCTTGGCAGACTACATCCGTGGAGTTGCAAAGAGTCATACATGACTGACTTTCACTTTTCATAGTGTCCTGCAGCCTCTGCATTGATCCCTTTCTGTTGTTTTATAATAGTCCTTATTCTGAAATTTCTTAGCCAGTAGACTGTGATGTTCTAACAGACATGCACTCTTTCCTTATTTTTTCCCCCAGCACTTAAACATAATGCTCTAATTATCATACCAACACAGTATATATTGATGAGAAAACCATTTAATCTTGTATATGCATGTATGATGGAGAAGGCAATGGCAATCCACTCCAGTATTCTAGCCTAGGAAATCCCAGCAACAGAGGAGCCTGGTGGGATCGCAGAGTTGGACATGACTAAGAGAATAATGAGCAAGCAAGCATGCATACTTATATGAATTTATGAAGTCCAATCACAATTTCTGGTACCTTCAGCTATCATATTATTGGTTGGCTAAAGCCAAACTTATGATTCTGATTAAAACTTGGTGAAATCATGATGAGTATCTGAGTAGGAATTTTTATGATAGAGCTATGTATTATTTAAATCATTGATACCCTCACTATTCTAGAGATTAGAAAGTAAACTCTACTCAACTAAATTTGTTAAACTATCTCCACTTGGAAACATAAGAGACTAAAGATATTTTCCAATTAATCCCACAGTGTTCAAATAAAAATCTGAGCCTGTTACTTTACTTAGAAAAGCATTCAGTAGTCTGATTAATTTTATGTGTCAGTTTGACTAAGTGATGCCTCAGTAGCTTCTAAGTGTGTCTGTGAGGGCATTTCCAGAAGAGATTAGTGTTTGATCATTAGACTAACTTGGGGAGATCAACCTCACTGGGGGTGAGCTTCATCCAAACTGCTGAGGGCCCAAATAGAACAGAAAGTCAGACAAAGGGTGAATTTGTTCTCAGCTTGAGCTGAGACATCTGTCTTCTCCTGCCCTTGCATATCAGTTCTCCTGGTCCTCTGGCTCTCAGATATGGATTGGGACTCACATCATTGACTCCCCAAGTTCTCAGAACTTTAAGTTTGGACCGGAGCTTTACCATTGTCTTTCATTGCCTTCCAGAGTGCAAACAGCAGATCATAGGGCTTAGGTTTCATAAATGTGTGAGCCAATCCCTCATTATAAATTATCTATTTACCTACCTACCTATGTTCCTATCTACCTTGTATTGGTTCAGTTTCTTCGGAAAGCTTGGCTAATACAAGTAGTTTCCCTTAGCTCTTAGTGCAACAAGGCCCAAATGGTTATCACCATATTTGCAGCTATTCTCTAGCTTTTCCTCGGTTCTAATTTTCTTCCTCCATTAGGGTTTTCACATATGCTCTCCCAACCTGCCTGCTTCCACTCCTGATGTCAACGTGTCATGTTTTTTTTTGAAAATATCATCAATATGTTATACTTTCCTTCTGATCCTTCTTGAATCATGTGATAACATCACAGTTGTGTGATAAAGATTAAGAATATCTTTATTGTGAGGAAATTATAGGAGTAGTCTTCCCCTAAGCCAGAAGAGAAGTGTAAAACGCATGGGAGGAAACAAACTCATCACTAGCTTGAGGGCATTATCTTGAGACTCCTCTATCCAGGGTCAGCCCCATTCTTCATGAAATCAGGATAGAAGACCAGAATATTAGTGTAGGAGATGAAAATAACACGAAGAGTTAGGGGAAATAAAAGGATTATCTTAACTTACATTTTAAAAATCTTTCCTCTTCCATTTGACCACCTGATTTTGTGCTCTTATGCTATGTTAAAATATGTTAAACTATGCTCAGTAGAAAATAGGTTAGTATAATTTTTTCAAACCTACATTTTGATTCAAGGAAAATGATTACTGATAACTGGCATCAAGTTGAGGTTAAAGAGGGAAGAAAGATCACATTTTTATATTCTCTCTATACATATTTAACATATACATACATATATATGCTTATAAATATACACACATGCATATATGTGCATGTATATGAATCATAATGTGAACCCAGCAGTTATATACATCATTCATGTAGCATCCAGCTATTTATCACTCATGAATCTTACATAGCTTTATCAATTTGCAATTTGCAAACGAAAATTGGTAGACAGAAAACCAAAAAGCAGGTGACAAGAGATTAAAATTGCTGGTTATTTTGCAAAATAAGGACTAATAAGGAACAAAAACTGAGAAGTTTAAATGATGGGGTAGAAATATCTTTAAGATCTAGAAGGAACAGTCATAAAAGAATGAATGTATGGTCGGTTTTAAATCAAGCCCCACTAGGTCTAAGGTCAAGAAGAGGAATGAAAAAATTTGTAAGATTATGCATATTTTGTTTAAGTATGAGAGTAAAAAAAAAAATTGTGATATTTATGTATATAGAATACTTCAATAATATAGAATCGCTTTACCTTTTGGATATAAGTGTTATTAAAAAAACAAACTATAGTGCATACTTTAAAACAAAGACATAATTTAATGGTGAAGAGTTCAGTTCAGTTGTTCAGTCATGTCTGACTCTTTAAAACCCCATGGACTGCAGCACACTAGCTTCCCTATCCATCACCAGCTTCTGGAGATTGCTCAAACTCATGTCCATTGAGCTGGTGATGCCATCCAAACATCTCATCCTCTGTTGTCACCTTCTCCTTTCGCTTTCAATCTTTCCCAGCCTCAGGGTATTTTCGAATCAGTCAGTTCTTCATTTCAGGTGGCAAAAGTATTGGAGCTTCAGCTTCAGCATCAGAACTTCCAATGAACATTCAGGACTGATTTCCTTTAGGATTGACTGGTTGGATCTCCTTACAGTCCAAGGGACTCTCAAGAGTCTTCTCCAACACCACAGTTCAAAAGTGTCAATTCTGGCGCTCAGCTTTCTTTATGAGCCAACTCTCACATCCATACATGACTACTGGAAAATCCATAGCTTTGACTAGTTGGACCTTTGTCTGCAATGTAATGTCTCTGCTTTTTAATGTGCTGTCTAGGCTGGTAATAGCTTTTTTTCCAAAGAGCAAGCATATTTTAATTTCATGGCTGCTGTCACCATGTGCAGTGATTTTGGATCCCAAGAAAATAATGTCTGTCACAGTTCCCATTGTTTCCCCATCTATTTTTCATGAAGTGATAGGGTCAGATATTATGATCTTAGTTTTCTGAATGTTGAGTTTTAAGCCAACTTTTTCAGTCTCCTCTTCACTTTCATCAAGAGGCTCTTTAGTTCCTCTTCCCTTTCTGTCATAAAGGGGGTGTCATCTGCAAATCTGAGGTTATTGATATATCTCCTGGGAATCTTGATTCCAGCTTGTGCTTCATCCAACCTAGCATTTTGCATGATGTATTCTGCATATAAGTTAAATAAACAGGGTGACAATATACAGCCTTGACTGATTCCTTTCCAAATTTGAAACCATTCTATTGTTCCATGTTCGGTTCTAACTGCTGCATATTGACCTACATACAGATTTCTCAAGAGGCGGGTCAGGTGGGCTGGTATTCCCATCTCTTGAAGAATTTTCAGTAATTTGCTGTGATCCACACAAAGTCTTTGGCAAAGTCAATAAAGCAGAAGTAGATATTTTTCTTGAACTCTCTTACTTTTTCTATGATCCAACGGATGTTGGCAATTTCATCTCTGTTTCCTCTGCCTTTTCTAAATCCAGCTTGAACATCTGGAAGTTCTTGGTTCTCATACCGTTGAAGCCTGGCTTCAAGAATTTTGAGTATTACTTTGAACATTCTTTGACATTGCTTTTCTTTGGGATTAGAATGGGATTAGAATGAAAACTGACCTTTTCCAGTCCTGTGGCCACTGCTGAGGTTTTCAAGTTTGCTGACATATTGAGCGCAGCACTTTCACAGCATCATTTTTTAGGATTTGAAATAGCTCAACTGGAATTCCATCACCTCCACTAACTTTGTTTGTAGTGATGCTTCCTAAGGCCCACTTCACTTTGCATTCCAGGCTGTCTGGCTCTAGGTGAATGATCATACCTTCATGGTTATCTGGGTCACTAAGATCTTTCTTATATAGTTCTTCTGTGTATTGATGCCACCTCCTCTTAATATCTTCTGTTTCTGTTAGGTCCCTACTGTTTCTGTCCTTTATTGTGCCAATTTTGCATGAAATGTTCCCTTGGTATCTCCAATTTTCTTGAAGAGTTCTCTAGTCTTTCCCATTCTATTTTCCTGTATTTCTTTGCATTGCTCACTGGGGAAGGCTTTCTTATCTCTCTTTGCTATTCTTTGGAACTATGTATTCAAATGGGTATATCTTTCCTTTTCTCCTTTGCCTTTAGCTTCTCTTCTTTTCTCAGCTAATTGTAAGGCTTCCTCAGACAACCATTTTGCCTTTTTTCATTTCTTTTTCTTGGGGATGGTCTTGATCACTGCCTCCTGTGCAATGTCATGAACCTCTTTCAGTATTTCTTCAGGCACTCTATCAAATCTAATCTCTTGACTCTATTTACCACTTCCACTGTATAATCATAAGGGATTTGATTTAGGTCATACCTGAATGATCTAGTGGTTTTCCCTACTTTCTTCAAGTTAAATCTGAATTTTGCAATAAGGAAATCGTGATCTGAGCCACATTCAGTTGATGGTTTCATTTATGCTGACTATATAGAGCTTCTCCATCTTTGGCTGCAAATAATATAGTCAATCTGAGTTGTATTGACCATCTTGTGATGTCCATGTGTAGAATCATCTTTTGTGTTGTTGGAAGAGGGTATTTGCTCTGACCAGTATGTTCTCTAGGCAAAACTCTTAGACTTTGCCCTGCTTCATTTTTGTATTCCAAGGCCAAACTGGCCTGTTATACCAGGGATCTCCTGACTCCCAACTTTTACATTCCAACTTCAGCTTCTTTGGCATTAGTTGTTGGAAGATAGACTTGGATTACAGTGATATTGAATGATTTGGCTTGGAAATGAACAGAGATCATTCTGTAGTTTTTGAGATAGTTCCCAAGGACTGCATTTCAAACTCTTGTTGACTATGAGGGCAACTCCATTTCTTCTAAGGGATTCTTGCCCACAGTAGTAGATATAATGGTCATCTGAATTAAAACTCACCCATTCCAGTCCATTTTAGTTCACTGATTCCTAAAATGTTGATTTCCACTCTTACCATCTCCTGTTTGACCACTTTCAATTGACCTTGATTCATGGACCTAACATTCCAGATTCCTATGCAATATTGTTCTTTACAGCGTCGGACTTTACTTCCATCACCAGTCACATCCACAACTGGGCATTGTTTTCACTTTGGCTCCTTCGCTTCATTCTCTGGAGTTATTTCTCCACTCTTCTGCAGTAGTATACTGGGTACCTACCAACCTTGGGAGTTCAGCTTTCATTGTGATATATTTTTGCCTTTTCATACTGTTCATGGGGTTCTCAAGGCAAGAATAATGAAGTGGTTTGCCATTCCCTTCTCCAGTGGACCACGTTTTGTCAGAACTGAGGTTAACAAGTGTAGGTCCTATTGCAAATGTGCACTGATACATATCTGCTATATTTTTATGTAACATGTCCATGCCTATATATAGCCCTAACTTTCTTGCTACCCAAGATTTATATATGTAGTGTATATATATGTTTTATGTATATATATATATAGTTACATACACACATACATAGTTCAGCAGTAATCCTTTTTGTGTGCACAGAGCTGCAGGGGGACTATTGAGCATGTAAGAGCTGTGCTTTTCTACCTAGTAATTGGGATTTAATAGAAGTATCTTGGGAACAGTTGAATGATTTACAGATGTTCTTTGTACTTATTTATTAATTTCAACTAATATATTTTTAAACAAAGGCAATTTACCACAAAATTTAAATTTTTTTTTACAAATATCTGTTCATGTAGTTTGACTTTTTTCAGGATGCTCCAATGGTTGCCTTTCTTTTTAGAATCAAAATAATTTTAGGTACTCAATGTGTTTTAAACACCATCACCAACCATCCTTCTGCTGAGCACCTTTCCTTGAGATTACAACTTCTGAACAATCATTCAGATATGGCAAAATTCGATAAAGATTGACATGTCTAAAGGACAGCATTTGCCTGGCATTTTACCTCTTAATACTTTTCAATAGGATTTTCTTTGATAGTAAGGTGTTCTATAATCTGAAAACTCAGTGTGGTAGTTTGTGTGTTTTCTGTGCATTTCAAATATGACTAGGGAGGTTTAAAATTTTAAATTTCAAATTAAACTGTTTTAAATTTCACTTAAATTTAATTAATACAAATTTAAATATAAGGGAATTCCCTGGTAGCTCAGTTGGTAAAGAATCTGCGTGCAATGCAGGAGACCTGGGCTCAATCACAGGGTTGGGAAGATCCCTGGAGAAAGAAATGGCAACCCACTCCAGTATTCTTGCCTGAAAAATTCCATAGACAGAGGAACCTGGTGGGCTACAGTCCATGGGGTCCAAAGCCCAAATTTAACTAATGTAAATTTAAATATGTGTAGCTGCACATGGCTTGTGGCAACCATATGGTAAAAACAGTCTACTCTAAAACTAAATAAAAAGTTTTTTCCAAGTCAGAGAACAAAAAAGCCAGCTTTATTTATGCTTTATTCCTTTATCTGACCTGCCATTCAACATTACTATTTATGGTATTGTTGTTGAGTCACTAAGTCATGTCCAATTCTTTGTGATACCTTAGACTGTAGCACAAAGCTCCAATAATTTGGCCACCTGATTCAAAAAACCAACTCCTTTATGGTAAACTCATTATTTTCCAGAATTGCACTAATTAGAGAGTATTCAATCATGAAAACATTGTATTTGCCAGAGGAAGACTGTAGGGTGAGCAGCACTATTCCCCATTCCCCAAGACACACTCAGATTACATGAAAATACCTGTAGGGGGAAGATAAGCAACAAAACATAGACGTGTCATATTTCTATGTCTGTGTGTTTAAGAAGTGGGTGTGTCCATATATGTGAGCATGTTTATATGTTTTTGAGTCACTGACCAGATTTGCTGGTGCAGACTCCAGGAAAAGGATATTTGTGTAAGAAACTGAACAGGGAATGTCTTAAGATTGCAGAAAGAAACAATTTTGAACTGAAATGTAGTTGCAAAAACTACTTCAACTGGTCCTACAGGGAGCTCTGGGCTCAGTGTGCAAGGTGGAAGATTGGAGAGAGGAAAAGAGAGGAATGTATTCATCCTTTAGTGTCATTCTACATTTTCCCCCTGAGGTGGTATTATGTATTTCTTATCTTGGAAAAAATACATATGGTTTCTTTATATGTAAATCATTTATATATATAAAAGATATAGGTAACATTTATCTTTCTTGGCTATGCCAAAATATAGAATCTGGAAGGAATATCTAAACTAGTTTGAATGATTGTAAAATTAGACTACAATAGTATATACATCATAAAGTTAAACCATTTAGTAAACTTAATTGCTTGACCATTTTGATGGAGCTTTCTTGCAGAAAAGTATACATATATAATACCATTATAAATATAACTATAGATGTATAATATGATTGGGCTCTCCAGGTGGTGGTAGTGGTAAAGAACCTGCCTACTAATGCAGGACACAGAAGAGATCCAGGTTCGATCCCTGGGTAGGAAGATCCCCTGGAGGAGGGCAACCCACTCCAGTATTCCTGCCTGGAGAATCTCATAGACAGAAGAGCTTAGCAGACTACAGTCCATGGGGTCACAAAGAGTCGAACATGACTGAAGCGACTTAGCATACATGCATGCACATAATATTATTACATCAAGCAATACTTATTAAAAGGAGAAATTGGCTTTCACAATAATTTATAGCAGTAGGGTATGTTCTGTATCTTCCTAAGATATTTAAAATAAAAGTTGAACTGTTAGAATAAAAATTATCAGACAACTTCTGAAAAACAACCAAGAGACAGGAAGAAGAACCTGAACTGTATTCATTCTAGAAATGAAGGAAATAAGTTGTGATAATAATAACAAAATATCTTTGGTAACAATCACATGTGAGGATCTTATTCCATTGATTTTTTTTCACTTTTAAAAATTCTGTCAATTATTCGCCAAATGCATATCAAACCTCAGATTTCCTGTAGTTTACTTTATTGACACTTTTTACTGGGGTTTCAATAAACTGGGTTTTTGTATCTATTCCAACCTAACATGTGGCAGACTGAGTTATTCAGAAACAAACAGCAAGTCATTCCTCTCTTCCTAGATAGAGTACTTCTCATTTTTCAAAATCATATTCCAGCACACGGTAATGCAATCATCATGCTGAGACTGTCAGTAATAACCCTCACTACTCAAGTGGCTTCTTTGAACAGCTGCTCTGAAACAATTTAAAATCCCATATTCCTCAAAAGGATAACAAATAATGACTATGACTATTGAAACATTGGAGATCTTAATGAGATACTGTATAAAGACGTTTACATGATAACATCAGTGCATCAGCAAAGAGTGCCCATTTCTGTACATCACACATTTATTATTGTCTTTAAACTTTTTGGGAACATCAAAGACATCATGTGTTCTCTACATACATTCAAAAACATGTGAACTTTGAGCATATATTAAGAAATATAGAGCATGTTTTTCCATTTCCATGTATCATTTCAATTCTCCATGCACCAGTGTTTCTGACATAAAACACTGTTATAAAATGATAGAAAACATGAGAATCTAAATTATGAATTTCAGACTTCAGTTAAGTTCAGTTACTCAGTTGTGTCTGACTCTTTGCGACCCCATGTACAGGAGTATGCCAGGCTTCTCTGCCCATCACCAACTCCCAGAGCTTGCTCAAACTCGTCCATTGAGTTGATGATGCCATCCTTCTATCTCATCCTCTGTAGTCCCCTTCTCCTACTGCATTCTATCTTTCCCAGCATCAGGGTCTTTTCCAATGAGTTAGTTCTTCACATCAGCTGGCAAAGTATTGGAGCTTTAGCTTCAGCATCAGGCCTTCCAATGAATATTCAGGACTGATCCTTTAGGACTGACTGGTTTGATCTCCTTGCAGCCCAAGGAATTCTCGAGTTTTCTCCAACACCACAGTTCAAAAGCATCAACTCTTCAGTGCTCAGCTTTATGGTCCAACTTTCACATCCATACATTACTGCTGGAAAATCCATAGCTTTGACTAGCTGGACCTTTGTCGGGAAAGTAACGTGTCTGCTTTTTAACATGCTGTCTAGTATTGTCATAGCTTTTCTTCCAAGGAGCAAGCATCTTTTAATTTCATGGTTGCAGTCATCATCTGCAGTGATCTTGGAGACCAAGAAAATAAAGTCTCTCACTGTTTCCATTGCTTCCACATCTATTTGCCATGAAGTAATGGGACCGGATGCAATAATCTTTTCTTTTTTTGAATGTTGAGTTTTAAGCCAGCTTTTTCACTCTCCTCTTTCACTCTCATCAAGAGGCTCTTTAGTTCCTCTGCTTCCTGCCATAAACTTGGTGTCATGTGCCTATCTAAGGTTATTGATATTTCTCCTGGCAATCTTGATTCCAGCTTGTGCTTCATCCAGTCCGGCATTTTGCATGATGTTCTCTGCATATAAGTAAGCAGGATGACAGTATACAGCCTTGATGTTCTCCTTTCCAATTTGGAACCAATCCATTGTTCCATGTCCGGTTCTAATTGTTGCTTCTTGGCCTGCATACACATTTATCAGGAGGCAGGTATGGTGGTCTGGTATTCCCGTCTCTTGAAGAAATTTTCAGTTTGTTGTGATCCACACAGTCAAAGGCTTTAGCATAGTCCATGAAGCAGAAGTAGATATTTCTCTGGAGTTCTCTTGCTTTTTCTATAATCCAAAGTATGTTGGCAATTTGATGAATTTCAGGCTTATGGAAAAAAATTTTTTGTAACTCATTAACATTTTATATGGCTATTCAATGCCACAAATATCATATCAATTCAATTTTGCAAAAATATAACTCATAGATTAAATAGCTTGATAAAAATTCAGACAACAGAAGGAAAAGAGAGATAACAACTATTGAGCAATATAAGTTGATGAACACTAAACTCCTTTATGCTAGAAGGTAAATATGATAGAAAACAGTTTTCAGCTTTCTACTCAATTCAGTACAGTTCTCTGTGTTGGTTGGATTCATTATGACCACATCATTTTGTTCATTTGCTCAGTTGTGTCTGACTCTCTGCAACCCCATGAAACTGCAGAACATCAGGCTTCCTTCACTGTCTCAAACTCATGTCCATTGAGTTGATGATGACCACATCATACTTTTGCTTAATAATTCTGACTTACAGCAAACACGCACAATTAGATTATCTTTGCAGTGTTAACCAAAGGATTTGGGATCCTCTTCAACTTAATGCATTGTTGGAAAGATTGGTTTTCTTGCAGCTGGATAAAGCTTGCCTCAGGAAAGAGAGTCTGTCCTTTACCACTAAGCCTTCTTTCAGAGGATCAACTGATTTGATCATGCTCACACAAGATAAACTTCCTTTTATTAACCTAAAGTCAACTGATTGCAGAATGTAATTATATCTGTGAAGCTTCCTCACTTTTCCCTTTAATTCTTGATAAGTTTTGAAATTAAATAGCTTTATTAGATAGCTTTAAGTTGGTTACTTGATTTTTTTCCCGAAGATTAAGTATGTATTTTCAATTCCTGATTTCAATACTTTCTCATCAAAAGTGTTCTTGATTTTCATGTAGTTTTGACTCTTTTAATTTTTTTTTTTTATTTTGTGAATTTTTTCACTTGTCTCTTTCATCCCCCATATTGCATCCTTTATGCTACCTCAGGTAATTTTTTTCCTCTAAGATAGATTTTTCTGTTATGGTTTTTCTCAGAGTTCCATTAGTTTCTCTAGTTTGATATATTGTCCCTTAAAATTTTTCACAAAAGTAAAATGACATTGACTTATTATATATTTTCTAAAAGTGTAATGATGAAATTTTTGGTCACAGTGCTTACATTTCTCTGTAGTAGTTTTTTTTTTTTTTTTCTTTCCAGTGAGTACAACCATTTGGATGTTCATTATTTTATTTTGTCCATACATCTTATTGATTCTATGGTTGATATTTTTCATTTTACTTGTATTCAAATAATGTAATTAGTTCCTAACCAACATTGATCAGGACAACTAGGGTGATATAATAGTAAAGGAAAGATTTGTTTGTGAAATGAAAGCAACTATTTAAGTATAGTCTCTTAATCTTAATTTCTGCCAATAGTCAGCTGCTTATAGGCTACTGCTTATAATGCAATATGGTTCTTCCCCACCAGTCAGCCTCCCTGCAGAACATACTTTCTTTAATGACTTCTCTTTGGAATTGCTCATACATAGACAACTTCCTGAAGCTTTTTCATGCCAAATGAGGTTGGAAAGAGGAAACACTGTCACAGCCATAATATATGTCCCCTGTTTCAAATAAGCAATTTTGGTTTTGAATCTCAAACTGTCTCACTTAATTCGGAGAAATGCCTCAATCATACTAGTCTGAAGTTTTCAGCCATGGGTACCTTTTGTTGACATCTTTCCAAACCATTACCTATGAATAAATTGACCTCCATTTAACAGACTTACCCCATATAATAGTGTCAGAATATACAACTCTTCCTGTTATTGTTCCAAATATACATTGCATTTCATATTTTTGTCCTTCTTGATTTTAGGAGATTTCTGAAAGAAATGAAGGAAAAGACAATGAAAAGGCCACATACCCCATGAAATTTTAAACGTTATACCTCTACTTGGGACTGGCCCTGTGGTTCAGTGGTAAAGAATCTGCCTGCAATATAGGAGATACAGGAGACATGGGCTTGATCCCTGAGTAGAGAAGATACCCTGAAGGAGGGCATGGCAACCTACTCCAATATTCTCACCTAAAAAATTCCATGAACAAAGGAGCCTGGTGGGCTACAGTTCATAGGGTTGCAAAAAGTCAGACAGAACAGAGTGATTGAGCATAAGCATGAGCCACTCTAGAATTCCAGGCCTACCTAGGATATTGTCTTAATCTAGTCAGTACTCCTAAGGTTCTCTAGTCTTGCTAAAGAAGATCCTTTTTACTAGTCTTATTTTGTATTTATTGATAGTTAGATAGCTTAGTCATTATAGAGCTCAAAATGAAATCTTGATTTTTTTCTCAGTTTTGAGTTAAAGTTTAGTTAGCTATTATCCAAGGTTTAAGCTATTTTTTGAGCATTGCTTCAGATATTCTTTGCAACTGGTTAAAAAAAAAATCCATTTGTTGCTGTTTATCAGCTAAGTTATCCCCAACTCCTTGCAACCTCATGACTGCAGCACGCCAGTCTTCTCTGTCCTTCAGTATCTCCAGAGTTTGCTCAGACTCATGCCTGTTGAGTCAGTGATACTATCCAGCCATTCTTTGCTGGGCCCTTCTCCTGCACTCAATTTTTCCCAGCATCAGTCTTTCCCAATGAGTTGGCTCTTCACATCAGGTGGCCAAAGTATTGGAGTTTCTGCATCAGTCCTTCCAATGAATATTCAGTGTTGATTTTCTTTAGGGCTGACTGATTTGATCTCCTTGCAGTCCAAGGGACTCTCAAGAGACTTCTACATCACCACAATTTGAAAGAATCAAATCTTTGAAGCGCAGCCTTCTTTATGGTCCACCTCTTACATCTGTACATAACTGCTGGAAAAGCCATACTTTTGACTATACAGACTTTTGTTGGTGCAGTGATGTCTCTGCTTTTTAAAATACGCTATCTACATTTGTCATAGCTTTCCTTCCAAGGATCAAGCATCTTTTAATTACAAGGCTGCAGTCACCATCTGCTGTGAATTTTGAGCCCAAGAAAATAAAGGCTATCACTGTTTCCATCCCCCCCACTGGTCATGAAGTGATGGGCCCAGATGCCATGATCTTAGGTTTCTGAATGTTGAATTTGAAGCAAGCGAATCTACTCTCCTCTTATACACTCATTAAGAGGCTCTTTAGTTTCTCTTCATTTCTTCCATTAGAGTGGTATCATGTGCATAATTGAGGTTGTTGATATTTCTCCCAGAATCTTGATTCCAGCTTGTGATTCATCCAGCCTGGCATTTCACGTGATGTATTCTGCATATAAGTTAAATAAGCAGAGTGACAGTATACAGCCTTGATATACTCTTTTCCCAATTTTGAACCTGTTCTGTTGTTCCATGTCCAGTTCTAACTGTTGCTTCTTGACCTGCATACAGGTTTCTCAAGAGGCATATAAGGCAGTCTGGTATTCCCATCTCTTTAAGAATTTTCCACAGTTTGTTGTGATCCACACAGTCAAAGGCTTAGGCATGGTCAAAGAAGCAGTTTTTCTGGAATTCCCTTGCTTTCTCTATGATATGATGAATGTTGGCAACTTGATCTCTGGTTCCTCTGCCTTTCCTAAATCCAGCTTGTTCATCTGGAAGTTTTTGTTCCATGTACTAGCTTCAAAGATTTTGACCATAACCTTGTTAGCATGCAAAATAAGTGCAATTGTGCAGTACTTTGAACATTCTTTGGCACTTCCCTTTTTTGGGATTGGAATGAAAACTGACCTTTTCCAGTCCTGTGGCCACTTCTGTTTTCCAAATTTGGAGTTTTCCAAATTTGCCAACATATTGAGTGCAGCATTTTAACAGCATTAGTTTTTAATGATTTTAAATAGCTCAGCTAGAATTCCATCACCTCCACTAGCTTTGTTCATAATGATGCTTCCTAAGGCCCACTTGACTTCACATCCTAGGATGTCTGGCCCTAGGTGAGTGTGAGTGATCACACCATCATGATTATCTGGGTTGTGAAGATCTTTTTTATACAGTTCTTCTGTGTATTCTTGCCACCTCTTAATATCTTCTGCTTCGGTTAGGTCCATACCATTTCTGTTCTTTATGAGCCCATCTTTGCATGAAATGTTCCCTTGGTAGCTCTAATTTTCTTGACGAAATCTCTAGTCTTTCCAAATCTATTGTTTTCCTCTATTTCTTTGCATTGATCGCTGAGGAAGGCTCTCTTATCTCTCCTTGCTATTCTTTGAAACTCTGCATTCAAATGGGTATATCTTTTCTTTTCTCCTTTGTTTTTCCCTTCTCTTCTTTTCACAGCTATTTGTAAGGCCTCCTCAGACAGCCGTTTTGCATTTTTGCATTTCTTTTTCTTGGGGATGGTCTTGATCCCTGTCTCCTGTACAATGTCATGAAACTCTGTCCATAGTTCATCAGGCACTCTGTATATCAGATCTAATCCCTTCAGTCTATTTCTGACATCCACTCGATAGTCATAAGGGATTTGATTTAGGTCATACCTGAATGGTCTAGTGGTTTTCCCCACTTTCTTCAGTTTAAGTCTGAATTTGGCAATAAGGGGTTCATAATTTGAGCCACAGTCAGCTCCTGGTCTTGTTTTTGCTGACTGTATAGAGCTTCTCCATCTTTGGCTGCAAATATAATCAGTCTGATTTTGGTGTTGACCATCTGGTGATGTCCATGTGTAGATTGAAATATATTGAAAAGAAAGCATCACAATATTTTTCAAAGGATATCCAGGTATCCAATAAATATATTCTGCACATATATGCAGGGAAAGATAATAATAATTCCACAAATGTTGTGAAGTAATTAGCCTCCAACTAATAAAAATAAATGGAAAAAAAAAAGGAAAAAAAAATAAAATCAGTCTCATATACTACTGAAATTCAAGTGTTAATATTTCAATAAAATCACTAGCCCAGTAAATATTTGAAAAAACTTGTTTGTATTCCTGCTTGAGTATATCACTGAACTTTTATGAAGTGCTTTATTATTAGGGATTAACTATAATATTACCTTTTAATGGAATCATAAATCTTTAATTACAGTTCAATATGTTGTTGACTTAAATTGCTTTTTGATTGAAACAATTCTATTATATTATATAGAGTATGAAGAAAGAATTTCTTTTCACTGAAATAAATATCCTAATTTCTAAAGGTAAAATAGATGAACCTTGCAGTACATATCATTTTGGGGTGGCAAAACTGTACATTACCTTTTTTTAGCAAGGAGATGTTCACCTCTGCAGTGTAACATTATTCACATGCTTTTTATTGAACAGGAGAAAATCAGAATGGGAGGAAAGACTTTAAAGACCATTAGTTTAAACCACAAATGGAATCAGGATTTCTTTTCATTGCATCTATAGGGTTCAATAATATTAACACAACAATAGCAATAATAGCAGCAGCAGGAAATGTTTGCTTAAACATGTTCAATTTAGTGTATATACAAATCATATTTAATATCTTTTCCATAGGGAATCTAATTTATATACATACATTTATATATAAATATGCTTATATATATGCACACACATGTTTATGTGATTTAACATATTTAAATTAAAAGATATGCCAGTTATTTAAGTGTAAATATAATATCAGATCAGTTTTATCTTAATATTTTCAATCTAACAGGATAAAAAGTATTTTGCTAAGATGCATCTTGATTCTGAATATCATCACATTCTTTTAATTTTCTTAACCTTTTTCAAGTAACAAACTTTTTTCAGTTTCATTATTATCCTATATAAAATTGAGAAGACTGATAATGGGCCAATAGTAAGAAATAATTAAATAATGAGTGAATCATTCTTAGTATATCCTGAGAAAAGTGTTGGTTGCTCAACATGTCCAACTCTTTGTGACTGCATGGACTGTAGCCCACCAGGCTCTTCTGTCCATGGAATTCTCCATGCAAGAATGCTGGAGTGGGTGGCTATTCCCTTCTGCAGTATACTCTTGGTCATTGTAAATGTACAAATAAAGGCTCCATTTCTTATTCCACTTATATTCCAAATAATTATTACTAAAATTTATAGTAAATACTTATTCAAAAGTTTATTATGCCAGGATTTATCATAGGTATGCAAAGTTTATTCAATATTTCAAAGTAAATCAACAGTATTAAAAGAAAAATTACATGATTACATATGCAGTAAAGCATTTGGCAAAATCCAACACCTATTCATGATAAAAACACTCAGCAAACTAGGAATAAAAGGGAACTCCTTCAACTTGTTAAATAATATTTACATAAAACCTATAACTAACATCATCCATACATTCTTTGAAATCTGAGTAAAACTCCTGGCAAGTTATCAAATGCACAAGCTGATTACAGAAATAAAAGACAGAATAGCCAACACAATAACTGAAAGAGAAGAACAAAATTGAAGAACTGACAATACTTGACTTTAAGACTTACAGTTACAAAACTGTGTGGTATTGGTGAAGGAACAAATAGGTCAATGGAACAGAAAAGAGAGTCCAGAAACAGAGTCTTGAAATGTAGTCAACTGATCTTTGACAAAGGAGCAAAAGCATTACAATGGAGTAAAGAGAGTCTTTTCAACAAACAACTGGACATCCATATTAAAAAAAATAAATCTAGATACAGATTTTATACCCTTCATAAAAATTAATTTAAAGTCGATCACAAACCCAAATGTATTATTGAAACTCAAAGTTATAAAACCCCTAGGAGATAACATAGGGGAAAACCTTGGGTAGATGACCTTGGGTATGGTGATAACTATTTAGATAACAATGACAAAGGCGTGATCCATGAAAAAAATAATTTTTGAATTGGACTTCATTAAAATTAAAACTTTCTGTACTAGCTATACTATGTCAAGAAAATTAGAAGATGGGCTACACCCAGGAAAAAATATTTGTAGAAGACACATCTGATAAAGAACTATTATCCAAAATATACAGAAATCTCTTAAAATTCAACAATAAGAAAACAAACAACCCCATTAAGAAAATGAGCCAAAATCTTGACAAGTGCTTCACCAATAAAGATGTAGAAATGACAAATACATGTATGAAAAGATGCTTCACATAATAAGTCTTCAGGGAACAGCAAATTAAAATAGCAAGATTTCACTACTTCACTATTAGGATTATCTAAAGAAGAGACACCATCAGTGCTTAATATTTTAAATTTCCAAGCTACGTACAAAGTTTAAAGATATTGAACATAGCCTCTCTTTTGAATTGATTTTTCATGTGAACATAGTTTGGCCTTCTTACCCACTTGTTCATTTTGCTGATTGCAAAATATTTTTATTCCACTCCAATCTACCTACTTCATATATTTAATCGTACAATATCAACTCATTTGATTCTGAGAAACATGGCATAGAATATACATTTTTAAAATTCTAAAAGATAAATCCTGTAAGAGAAATCATTTAGGTGACCCATTATTATATGATTAAATCACATTGAAGAAGAAAATATTTTATAGCATATTATATATATATATATATTTAAAATGAAAATTAACTTCAAATGTTTATCATCATTCAAAGATAGGGAAAGGATTATTAAGTATTTAGTGTATGCAACATGTGAAAAATGCCATATTTAATTTTTATTCAAGTATGTGACATACAATATTTCACTACATTCATGTTTACACCATAGCAATTCTATGCCTATATATATTAAGAAAGGATTACCACCATAAGTCTAGTTATTATCTGTAATCATACAAAGTTAAGAAAATATTATTAACTATATTCCCCATGGTGTAGATCATATACCCATGAAGTATGTACTTTATAATTGGAAGTTTATATGTCCTGACACCACCCCCAATTCATTCTTCCTACCCCCAACCTCCTCTCCTCTGGCAGCAACAAGTATATGCTCTGTCTATAAGTATGGTTTTGCAGGGTTTAGGGTTTATTCATTTGGGTTCGATTTTTTAAAATTCCACATATAAGTGAAATCACATGGTATTTGTATTTGTTTGACTTATTTTACTCTGCTTGACTTATTTTCAATCTTGTTACTAGTAACCAGTCTCTCCAGATTTTCCATTTCTTCATGTTTCAATCTTGGAAATTTGTATGTTTTTAGATATTTTTCTATTTCTTCTGGATTGTCCAATTTGTTTGCTTATAATTATTCATAGACATCTTAAGATCTATATTGTTTTCATTTGTATCATAGTGTCCTTTGATTTTTAATAATAGTTATTGAGAATAATAAATATCCACTGTTTAAAAACAGTAATAATTAAAAGTAGCAATGATCTAACTGTTTAAAAACAAACACAGTCATATTAGCAAAGCAGTGTAAATAGTTTGCTAGCTCCACAATGAATACAAACAAGTATGTTGCCAAAAATCAGGTACCCTGGATTACACTTGGAATAGTGAAAGAAAATATCTAATTTTCATATGAATATATGAATTCAACAACTAGAACAGGGTGGTATTTTTAATAAAATGTAGTTTTTAATAAAAAACTGCATCAGCTACTCTCTGCCTTACTAGGAAATGCAAAGATAAATGAGATATAGAACCATTTCTCATGCAAAGGAACATATACTTTATTGTAGGAGAATGGCACATCCTTCAAGTACGTAGATAAATAGTAAAGGGAGAAGATACTTTCTAAATTAAAGCATGTGCTATATGGAAAGTCCATTTTACTTCAATATTAAAAACTCTTCTTCCTATCTCCCTGTAACAGAATATGCAATGTATTTAAAAAAAAAAAAAAAAAACACAGTAACTTGTATTTTTCCCTTTAAGGGTAGAGAAAAATATTCACAAAGGAATTACTATTGCAAAATTATCTCAAAATATTTTATGGGAAAAAAGTACATTCTGAAACAGTATCTAATATATGAGCCTTATTTTGTTCAAAACTAAAATGTGTGTGTGTGCACATGTAGAAATAAGCCCTTATTTGAGTGTGTTTTCCATAATTATGTTTGTTTTTCAAATGCGCTACTGTTGGTTTATATTCTCTGATACTCTCTTATATTCTCTGACTTTTAGTAGTGATTTTACATGTATGTAATGTAAAATATATTTTATATAAATGTGACATTTATAACATTTTATTATATATTATAAATATGTATATATATGTATACATGTATATATATACATATATATATATATACATATATAATAAGTGTAAGGAATACATAGTTTAACCATGAAAATCACTGATTTGAACTGTGTGGGTCCACTATACACAAATTTTTTTTCAATAAATTTAGTATTAGAAATTCACTGTTGGATACATCTGGTTGTGGAAGGAGGGCTGACTATGGGACATGAGAGCATGGAGATTTTGGTATTCACAACTGATTCTGGAAGCAATCTGCCATAGGTACAGATGTTGGCATGCTTATAAAACCTAGTGCTGTTCCAGGGTCAACTGTTTATCAGTTTTCAAGTGTTCCAATTAGAAATATAGGGTATTTTCCTGAATGTAGAAGGACAGACATGTAAAGATATATTAAATAAGTTTAAATCACTCTGTTGAGGGGGAGTAGCAGTCAGTTATTGAAACTATATAATAATATCAGTATAAAGTAGTCACTGATGCCTACAGGTCAGATTAAAGGCAAAAAGTAAAGAATTAAACATGGATAGAATACAATTAAAGAAAAGAGAAAACTATTTATTTTCCAAGGTATCATACCTGCAAAATAGAAAGAGAAAATCTCAATTTAGACCTGGGAAATATTTAAAATATCTTATTTAGGGTCATAAAATATACTTGGTACATCACTGTATTTTAAAATGATAGCACAGATAGTGTCTCAGAAATGTTGGGAATCTTTGACATTTATATGCTATGGGGAGATCTATGAAAAGTGAAATTTCAGTCAATCAACCAGATGGTTTCTCTGCATGATGCCAAATTGCCACCTGCTTAATAACAGTTGCATGATTAACTGTATTTCTTTCTCTTGTATCCACAAGTTTGGCAAAATGTAGGAACAATCATTATTTTATAGAATATTTTGCCTAAAAGGATTTAATGGGACCACACATTCCAGAGCAGGTAAAAGTTTTATATTTCATAAAAATAGCACTTGTAATAAACAACACAAGCACAAAAATGTACCATATGGAATAAGTGTCCATATCATTGTGAGTCTTGCACTTATTTTTATTACTTCTAGAAAATATATTTAGACTCAGTCTTTCACCTATTTGCTATTATGTTATTTTGATTAAAAAAGTTCTGAAGGAGAGTATTTATATGCAATTTTCTTAGCACAGAAATTACTTTGCAATCCCACTCCCAGAAATGTGATTGGTAAAGTAACTTAGATGGTATTGTGTGTTTTGTGTAACTCATAATATGGATTTCATTTACATAAATATTAGGAAATTTAATGAATACTTTGTGTATCAACACATTTAATAGCCCTGTTGCTATCACACAACTCTGGCAACTTAACACTAGCTGTATAAATATAAATCATAAGCACAATTTATCTGCCTTATAAAATAATAAATTAATAAATTACACACTGATAATAAACTAAGAGCATTTTATCTTTGAGGGTGAATTGTGCATACTTTTAAAATAGACAGTATAAAATGGAATTGAGAAAGTAATCAAGTTGAGTAAGTTTGAAAGATAGTATTTTTTTTTCATTAATGTAGATTTAAAGAAATATAGATGTTCTCAGTACAGTTCAGTCATGTCCAATTCTTTGTGACCCTATGGACTGCAGCACGCCAGGCCTCCCTGTCCATCACCAGCTCCCAGAGTTTACTCAAACTTATGTCCATTGAGTCCGTGTTGCCATCCAACCATCTCATTCTGTCATCCCCTTCTTCTCCTGCCTTCAATCTTTCCCAGCATCAGGGTCTTTTCAAATGAATCAGCTGTTCGCATCGGGTGGCCAAAGTATTGGAGTTTCAGCTTCAGCATCAGTCCTTCCAATGAATATTTAGGACTGATCTCCTTTAGGATGGACTGGTTGGATCTCCCTGCAGTCCAAGGGACTCTCAAGAGTCTTTTCCAACACCACAGTTCAAAAGCATCAATTCTTCGGTGCTCAGGTTTCTTTATAGTCCAATTCTCACATCCATACATGGCTACTGGAAAAACCATAGCCTTGATTAGACGGACCTTTGTTGGCAAAGTAATGTCTCTGCTTTTTAGTATGCTGTCTAGGTTGGTCATAACTTTCCTTCCAAGAAGTAAGTGTCTTTTAATTTCATGGCTGAACTCACCATCTGCAGTGATTTTGGAGCCCCCAAAAATAAAATCTGCAACTGTTTCTCCATCTATGAAGTGATGGGATCAGATGCCATGATCTTAGTTTTCTGAATGTTGAGCTTTAAGCCAATTTTCTCACTCTCATTTTTCACTTTCGTCAAGAGGCTCTTTAGTTCTTCTTTGCTTTTTGCCATATTCGGGGTGTCACCTGCATGTCTGAATGTATTGATATTTCTCCCAGCAATCTTGAATCTAACTTGTGCTTCATCCAGCCCAGCATACTTTTTTCCTTTTATTGAACAACCTAGTATTCAATTTACTGTGCAGAAAAATTACTGAAGTCGTTTTTCTGCTTCACATATATTATGTATGTATTTGTGAATGCTATATGAATGTTGCTATGTGTCTTCTTCCACATTAAACATTTTAATCATCTAGAATGCTTTATTATTAAAACAAGTCATATTCAAGGTTTTCATTTTTTTCTGCTTTAGTCTCGTGGGCAATTGGATTTAATTATACAAGCAGGACATTCAAAAATCTTGACTATTACTCTTATAGTTTAAAATTTCAATTTAGGATACCTTGCTTCTTTTAGAATCCCTGTACTTCTTTTTCACTCTTGGACTTGAACTTAAAATGGCACAAATTTTTTCTAGAACCTACTTTTAGCTTCTAGAAGAAAATAAATAATTGATAGGCTCTTAATTCATTATGATAAAAATTTAGAATTGGACACTGGACATATTTTGGTTTTATATGTAAAAAGGAAAAGAGTTGCATATAAGTCCCAATATCATCCTTAGCAAAAAGGAAACCTATATTAATATGTAATATTTGTAGAACAAAAATGAATTGTCTTAAAGGGTGTGATTAAGTTAAATTTTACTTAATAATTAATTTAATACATGCTTTAATTTCTAATAGTACTACATCTGTTCAATGAAATAGCTTTCATATAAACTGATTGGGGATTAAACAGATTGATGAAACTATAACCTGAACTTTTAAAAAATGTATTTATTTGCCTTTGGTTGTGCTGAATCTTCGTTGCGACTGTGCAGGCCCTTCTCTAGATTCAGCGAGCGGGGCTACTGTCTAGTTGCGGCGCATGGGCCTCTCTGCGGTGGCGTCTCTTGCTTCAGAGCGTAGGCTCTAGGGCGTGCAGGGCATTCAGTAGCTGTGGCTCATGGGCTCAGCAGTTGTGACTCTGGACACTAGGGCACAGGCTCAGTAGGTGTGAAGCCCCGTGGCATGTGGGATCTTCCTGGATCAGGGATCGAACCCCTGTCTCCTGTGTTGGCGGGTGGATACTTTACCACTGAGCCACCAAGGAAGCTCACATATAACCTGAATTTGAAAGGACTTGGAAGATGCAGACTAAAAGAGGGCCCAAACCTCAGAAAAAGGAACGTGCATCTTGCATATTCAGATACCATGACACTCAACAAGACACTATAAACTTACTTTGTAAAACATGAAAAGAATCCTCGGGGTCAGGCCAAGTGCAGCTAGATCTTTGGACAAGCAGATACCTTAACCAACATCTCAATGGTGCCCAATCAGATTTTTGCTGAGGAAGAATGCTTAAGTTCTGAGAATCTCTGAACTTTGTATCTAGCTTGGAAATTTAGAGTATTAAACACTGATAGCATATCTTCTTTTATCATTGTCTCCCACACCCAGCATTCCTTGACCTTTGTATTCAATAGAGTTTATATTATTGAACCTTGCAGGAAAAAAGAATTATTTTTTCTGAAGATAAATTAACTTTGTGGAAGCCAACCTAAAAAAAAAAATAGGATTTTGCATATTTCAGGAGAAATTTTACGTATTTCTATCTCTTGCTAACTTTGTATATTTATCTTGAAAAATAGCCATTTACTAGTGTTTTTTTTTTTTTTTATCACTTTTCAGTTTACATTTGCTCTCATACCACTTATTCCAGGTTTGGCTTAATTTACCAGCACTATAGCTAAAAGGCCACCCCAGGAGACATTTACCCTTTGGGTGTTATGTCACATATTGTCCACACTCCCAAGAAATTTCCCTACCAACTGTTGATGCCAAAACATTAAAAACATTCCACAGCAACTGCTATGGGTGAAGTCACACTCCATTTACATACGAGAAAAAATGAGAAGAGAGTTACTGAATCTAGTTTTCATGACAGGTGAAATAAGTGATCCTTTCAAAATCTGGGTGCAAAATTGTGTGAGTCTTCTGAATGATAGTGAAGGAAAAACATGGTTTATTACAGAAGAATCCATATAATCCTGTGTCTATATACTTATACATATGAATAAAATGTAAGGGTATGTCTATATGAATATATACATATAGATATATGGATCTGTATTGATATATGTTGGTGTTTATCTTCTGACTCTGACATTATTAAGCTATCTTAACTATATATTTTCTGTTTCTCACTTTAAAAAACCATCATGTGTATGCTGAGTGAAATTAAATACAAGTTTCTAAACTCTTAATGACCAGTAAAGTAATTTCTGAAGGGTTCAACTAAAATCACATGAAATATTTCTTTTTCTCTTTGCTTCTCCCCTACTTATTCCCCTACCTCCCCTTTGTCCAGGTTTCTTACATTTTCTCTTTGTCCCCGTCTGTTTTCTCTTCCTCCTCCACCCTTCTCCAATGCTCTTTCTTCCCCACCTTCTCTCTCTGTGCCTACCGTCATCATCAACATCACTGTCACCTTCATAATAGTTTACCTTCAAGACACTGAACAACATGTTATGGCACTCAGGGGTCATTTCACAATATTATTTATTATATTTGTGGTTATTGATGTTGTATATATCTTAGTTATAGTCCCAGGACTAGAGAAGGCAAATTTATATTTAGTATTGATTTAAGATCAATACTGGTTGTAATTTCCTCTAGGAGCGGTATTCTTTATTTTCTTGTCCAGTTGATTTTTGTATTAATAGAAAATAATTAATTGAACACCTTGTGGGATATTTACTGGTAAAAAAAAAACATGACTATGATAGATAAAATTTTCAAAAATATATATTCTGTAAAATGCAGATATTTTGTTTATTGACTCCCCAAAATCTCTGCATATACTTTATGTTGATAGTCTGCCTCATAATAGGTTTAAGTAAAAGCAATCAAAAAAGCTTTCAATCCAAAGTAAAATCAAGCAACCACATAAAACTCAACCTATTGCTTTCTTAGTACTGCCTTCTCATTTTCTAAATATCAGTTCCTACAATTTGGCTAGAGGAGCTTTGTTGATTCTGTTACCTAAATATCATGTAAAACATTAATTTCTTTCAAGTAGCAAATTATATGAATATCTACTTGCTTAACAGATGTCTACCAGATGCTTTTAGTCATCTCATTTCTTTTTCTTTTTAAGCACATTTTACTACTATTCAACAGGAAAAATGAATCAACAAGTATTTAGTAAGTGCCTGTCATGCACAATGAAGTCTGTTCTAAGTCCTTCAATAAACCAGTATCTAAAGTATATCTCAATATGTATTTTTCTATAGAGGTATATTGGGAAGAGAAAAGAGTATTAAATAAACACAGAAAATACTTCCCCTCCCTCAGCAGTTTAATAATCAAGGACTTCACTGTTATTTTCTATCTCATAAACAGTTGGCTTCAGATATTCTTTGCTGGTGATGTAGACACTTGCCTTTCCCACCTCACCCCCAAGCACTGTGTGGCATTAACTCTATTGGACAAGAGATAATTTGGGTTGATACAAAGCAGAGACATAAGGCATTATGTCAGCCTTGACAGTCCAGAGGCTCTTCTGCCAATATAATTCCATTTTGTTGCAAACCTTGTCTAGTTCTAATTGGAATTTTCTTACTTTTAACTGGGAGGCTCATGAATAGCACCAAAGAATGTCTTCTTTATTAGATCCTACCAGTGGGGATCCCAAGATGAGCATTCATGTATAAATAATTTATTAAGAAGACTTCTGGTAAAAAAAAAAATAAATAAACTCAGAAGGCAAGTAAGAAAATTGGGACAAGACACAATAATAGGTAAAGTCCTTTGTAAGCATCTTTAGTTCTACCTTGCAGGGGATCTCTGGAGATGGTCTAAGTATGTACCAATTCAGAGTGTCTCTAATGAGAGAGAGGAGATGGAGCACTTACATTCATTATCACAAACATCAGTCAACCACTGGGTCACAAAAGGGTTAGGGATGGTGGCTTTTCCTGGTAGAACAAGTAAACTTGTTCCTGGTAGAACAGTCTGGCAGCCTTAAGGGCAGGATATTTGATAAGAAGATGCAGTCTTGTTAGGAGTGGAAGCATGCCAATAGCTAATGTGCATTGAATGGTAAAGGAATCAGAAGAGATACGCTTGAACCAGACTGAGCTTCAATTATCTCAAGTTCTGAATTGTATGGACTTGATTAGCTGAAAAGCAAATGTCAATTATAACAGATTAAACTAGAAAAAATTTGCCCTTTTAAGTTTATAGGTTTATTAGCCCATTGATCATGATACAGAACATTTCCAACCAACTGAATTGTATTGTTGGGCTTTTTTGCAGTCCATGCCTCCTCTGGCTTCCCTCTCCCACCACGTTTGTGTTTAGCTTTTTATACATAACATGCCTTTGAAATTCTTCCATGTTTTTTGATGTATAAACATACTGTTTCCTTTCATACCTGAGTAGTATTCTGTGATAGTGGATTATCACAATTTGCTTACTAATTAATGAGTTGGTAATAATGTATCATTATGCATTTCAATCAGAAATCTCTGAGAGTTCCAATTGCTCCACACCCTTGCCAATACTGAGCTATTGTCAAGTATTTTGATTTTTAGCAAATCTAGTAATTATGTAGTGTTATCTCATAATAGCAATAATTTGCATTTTCTGAGTGACTAACATTGAGCACATTTTCATATGTTGGTTGGCATGTATCAAACTTCCTTTGTGAATGGTCTATTCAAAATTGCCCATTATTTTTGGAGGTGTTTTTATTTTTTCCATAGTGATATTCAATTGATTCAGCATCATTTATTAAAAAGACTATCTTTTCTTCACTGAACTAACTTGACACTTTGTAGAGAATAAATCCACTCTGTAAGTTTGTGTTTTTCCCTCTCTATCCTCTATTACTGATCTATATGTGATAGTTGCTCAGTCATGCCTGACTCTTTGCAACCCCATGGACTGTAGCCTGCCAGGCTCCTCTGTTCATGGAATTCTCCAGGCGAGATTACTGGAGTGGGTTGCCATTTCCTTCTCCAACTGATCTATATAGGTATTTATAATTACCACTTTGTACACTGCCTATGGAGAATATTTCATGTTGAAATATATTCTGTTTTGGGGTGTTTGGTGAAAAGTTTTCAGATATGCTACAAATGATATGTTAGAATCTTCAATAATAACATTAACACTGGCTATTTCCAGCTTAGATTTATCAGTTTTTACTTCTTCATCTTAAAGTTCTATTATTAGGTTTTAAAGGATTGCTATGTCTTCTTGATAACTTTATCATGCCCTAAGAAATATATCTGCCTGTTGTAATTGTCCATAATGTTACCCAGTCTCTTTTGTCTGATAATATAATTAATTATACAATTCCAGTAACCTTCTATTACTATTGGCTAGTTTATGATTTCTTATTCTTTTACTTGATCATTATCTGGTTTTATTATTTAAGATGCATGTATTTATTATAAGCAGATAAGTTACCCTTACTTTTGAATCCAAATGGAATATTTCTGCATTTTATTAATTTAAGTTTAAAATAATTTTGGAGATTAATCTCTTGTCAGTTGCTTTGATTGCAAATATGTTTTGTCCATTTGGAAGGTTGTTTCTTCATTCTCAAGATTGGATTGGCTATTCTATCTATGACTTTTGACACTTTAATCAAGCAGTAATCCCTTGGTATCTTGGCAGGAAGTTTGTTCAAAGACCCCTTGCAGATACCAACATTTTCTGATGCTCAAGTCCCATATATAAAATGACATAAACACAGTCTTACATATCCTTGGATGTGGACCCTGCAAGATATTGAGGGCCAGCTCTATTTTGTCCTGGTGTAACTCTATTTATATTTAACTGTTCAGTGTCCTTTGCGCTTCCATCAGTCTGGATGTCTATTTCTCTTCCAAGATTCAGAAAGATTTCAGCCATCATTGTTTTAAATGTACTTTCAGTCTCTCTCTTCTCCTGGAATGTCCATAATTCACTATTGTTTCTTTTCATTTTGTCCTGTTAATCTTGTAGGCTTTCTTTACTCTTTTAAAATTATTATTTCTTTTTATTTTTGCTCTTCTGAATAGATAATTTCTAATATATGTTCTTCCTGGTTGCTGATACTTTCTAATGCCTGGTCAAATTTGCTTTGGAAACCTACTGAATTCTTTAGTTCAGTTATTGTATTTTTCAACCCTAGAATTTCTAGGTTTATTTCTTTTTGTTGTTTGATGATTTCTATCACGTTGATAGTGATAGTAAAGGACAGGGTAACCTCACATGCTGCACTTCATGGGGTCACAAAGGGTCAGACACAACTTGGCAACTGAACAACAACAATCACTTTGTCAGGGCTTCCATGGTGGCTCAGCAGTAAAGACTCTGCCTGCCAATGCAGAAGATGTGGGTTTGATCCCTGGATGGGGAATATCCCTTGAATGAAATAAATGGCAATCCACTCCAGTATTCTTGCCTGGGAAATCCCAAGGACAGAGGAGCCTGGTGAGCTATAGTCCACAGAGACACAAAGAGTCAGACATGACTTACTAAGTAAACAACAGCAACAATCTCTTTGTCAAACATCTCACTTCATTCATATATTGCTTTCCTATTTTCATTTAGTTTTCTCTCTGTTTGTTCTTATAGTTCACTCAACTTCTTTAAGAGGATTTTCTGAATTCTTTGACAGTTTATATGTCTCTATTTCTTGAAATTGGTTGTTAGATTTTTATTAGTTTTGTTTGGTTCTTATGATCCTTGATTCCTTACATTTTTATTTGGGCATTTGTGTCATCAGGCTTCTCTTTCAGTCTTTATAGGTTTGCTTTTATAGAGACAACTCCGTACCAGTCTGCTTAGTTTGGATTTTGGGGTGCCTGCAGGTCATGGCCTTAGGCAGGTAGAGCCTACTATCATGATCTCTTTTGGGTGAGGCAACTGTTTGAACTTTAGGTTGGGGCGGGAAGGATGTGCCGCACTGCGGACAGCTGGATGGGCCTGCTGGCCTGGCTTCTTACACGAGCGGGGTTGCAGGATGGGCTCCAGAGTTGCCTGTATCCTCCGGTCAGGTTTGATGGTTGAAACTAGGTGCTATATTCACTGGTAGATAGGGCTGTGAATTAGCTTTACTGAACTGGTAGGGCAGCAGGATATGACCGAGGGTCTATATGGATCCTTGTGTAGGGACTCAAATCAGGCAGGAGCATGCAATACATTCCACTGATTTTGCTCCGCAGATGGGGGAAGCCATGGGGCATGCTTTCTGTGCAAATGCTCCTGTAAGCAGGACGGCTGGTCAGGACACACGACTTCTTGTGTGTTCTGGTTACACTTCCTGGTCAGGTAGGCTGGAGGATATACTCAGCAATGAGTGTTTGATGAGATAATAACATATATGATCTTTAGCTCATGGAAATTTGAATAGTTCTGTCTTCTATGCTAAGTCACCTTAGTCATGCTAACTCTCTGCGACCCTATGGGCTGTAACCCACCAGGCTCCTCTGTCCATGGGACTCTGCAGGCAAGCATACTGCAGCGGGTTGCCATGCCCTCCTCCAGGAAAAGTCTGTCTAAACCTAAGCAATTATGTAGCTCAACAGGTCTCAGATAGTCTTTCTTTCTAAAGTAGTTTCCTCTTTTCCCCCCTGTTCTTTCCTTTTCTTACCTTTCCTTTTCTCCTCCATTTATTTATCCCCCCCCCTTTGGTTTTGAAGTAGTTGGCTTTACAGAGGCTCCTCCTATAACTTCTCATCTTAGCATTTAGCTAGACAGAGGATGAATTCTATGCAAATCCTTAGAGCATCTTCTTTTTATAATTCTTCTACAATTCTTTGCCTCATAAAGTTCAGATGCCTCAGTGTTCAGATCACTGAACATTGATCTCTGCGGCTTCAACTCAGTGTGATTTCCTGGTTTATTTGGGCTAGCTATACTCTAGAAAGTATCCCTTGGCATAAAACTGAAGTTACAGAGCTATTTGACAGCTTTTCCTTCTCTCAATGAGAGTAATGCTATGTTGCCTATCGTGCAAAATAGTCATTATGGTTGTTTGTTGGGAGGGGCTAACTCCTAATGGTTTTGCCATTTTAATCAGATATGGATGTCCCTGTTTTTAAAGTGAGCTTTTCAACTAATTATTATGACAAAATACACAAGTTTTCTTAGTTTTTGAACAGTATTTTTTTAAAATATATGGGCATTCTTGAAAAATACCCTTTATAATCAATGACACTATCCAATAGG
Source organism: Cervus canadensis (assembly GCF_019320065.1). Lineage (NCBI taxonomy): Eukaryota > Metazoa > Chordata > Mammalia > Artiodactyla > Cervidae > Cervus > Cervus canadensis. The sequence continues at coordinate 36,085,829 of NC_057412.1, forward strand.
GAAAAAAATGTATTTCTTGCCATTGATTTATCCTAACAATATAATTAGGGTTTATGGTATGATGTCATTACTGAAAAAAAAAAAGAAAAGAAAATGTTCAGAATATTGTTTGTTATTTCTTATTAATGTAGAATTCCAGTAATCACAATAATTACTGGAGTTTTCAAACTATGTATATTGCTGAAAATGAGTGCCCTGTCCTTTATCTGGTTAGTTATGTTTGGAGGTATAAACAGCTAAACTTTACAAAATAAGTTATTGAATATATTCATATACAGGTAAGAAATAGTAAATAGCTGCCTAAATCCAAAAGCTGTATACCCAATTTCTATGCTCACATTTCATGAACTAATTAAAAACAAACAAAACCAACCAAGCAAAAGCTATCTATAGAAAGATTGTGATGGTTAGTTTAAATGGTGAGAGAGTCCAGGGACCCAGATATTTGGTCAAACACCAGTCAGATGTTGCTGTTAAGATATTTGCTAGACAATACTAAAACATTTGATTTCCTAGATTTTGAGTAAAGCAAGTGATTCTCCATAGGATGGGCAGGCCTCATTCATCAACTGAAGGCGCTAACAACAACAACAAAAGACTACAGTTTTCCCTCGAACAACAGAACTTAACTGTGTGAGTTCACTATATGTGGATTTTTTCCGATAAATATATAGTGTAGCACTACATGATCTGCAGTTGGCTGAACGTGGGTGCAGGACTGCATGTATGAAGGTCTGACTCTAAAGTTATAGTCATATATTCAACTGCCCAGTAGGTGGCACCCCTGATCCCTGGGGTTTCAATCCCTGAGTCAGGAAAATCCCCTGGAGAAGGCGATGGCAATCACCTTCAGTATTCTTGCCTGGAGAATTCCATGGACAGAGGAGCTTGGCGAGCTACAGTCCATAGGCCCTCAGAGACAGACATGACTGAAGCAATTTAGCAGCAGAAGTAAAGTCCCTGAAAGGGAGGCGGGGGGGGGAGGGTGGTGGAAATTCTGCTTCCCTAGTGGCTCAGATGGTAAAGAATCTGCCTGCAATGCAGGAGACCTGAGTTCAATCCCTGGGTCAGGAAGACCCCCTGGAGAAGGAAATGGCAACCCGCTCCAGTATTCTTGCCTGGAGAATTCAATAGACAGAGGAGCCTGATGGCTACAGTCCATTGGGTCACAAAGAGTCAGACATGACTGAGTGACTAATACTGCTTTCAGATTCTTTTCAGACTCAAGCTGCAGTCTCATCTTTCTAAGTCTCTGGACCTTCCAGGCAGATTTGGCACTTTCTAGTTTTCAGTTCCAGGGTTCAATCCCTGGGTTGGGAAGATCCCCTGGAGAAGGAAATGGCAACCCACTCCAGTATTCTTGCCTGGGAAATTCCATGGACAGAGGAGCCTGGTGGGCTACAGTCCATGGGGTCCCAGAGTGGGGCACGACTGAGCGGCTCTAACACCACCAGTTTTCAGCTTTGCGAGCCAGTTCCCTTGACGGCTCCTTCTCCTTCTGTATATACACTCATCCTATGGTTCCTTTTCTCTGGAGAACCCCGACTAATTCAAGGGCCATCTTTATTTTCCTCAGTCATGTGCACGCATGCATGCCTCAGCTCCTTTGTTAGTAAATCTTACCTTATTCTATGTACGTCCTCATGTGATTCAGTCACCTCAGGTATGTCTGACTCTCTGCAACCCCATGGACTGTAGCCCACCAGGCTCCTCTGTCCATGGGATTCTCCAGACAAGAATACTGGAGTGGGTTGCCATTTCCTCTTTCAGGGGATCTTCCCGACCCATGGATTGAATCCACATCTCCCAGGTCTCCTGAATTGCAGGAAGATTCTTTACAGCTGAGCCACCAAGGAAACTGCTATATGTTATTTATAATACTCTTCAGTTGGTATATTTGTATAGTTTCCAGCATGAATTAAAGTATAATATCCTCTACAATAGGGACATTATGTAGTACCACTTTTATATCTGTATTTACTCCATTTTTAAACTACATAGGTAGGATGCAAATACACTTTTAAAAACTTTAAATCCTTTTGTTGTGTATTTTACTGACTTTTGTAAATAAATATGAAGCATCTGATACATCAGTAAACCTCAAAAAGTGTGTTACTGTGTGAGTTGAGAAAGAGGAAAGAAGTAGTACTAATATAGTAGTTGTTTCTAATGACTCTCAAAGGAACCAAAGGTTAAATGAGATGCTGTGCATGAGTGTGCTTAAAAAATATATTATAGCTCTGATTATCATAATTAGTACCATATCATAATATTGCAGAATGTTTTAAATGAAGTTTAAAGATAGATAATGTCAAACCTATTTTAAGTATGGTGTTGCTCATAATGAGCCCCAAATTGAAGAAAGAAAGGTTTACTTTTACTGCCATTTTTAAAAGAAATGAGAATATTTCATTGACACCCAGAGTAGCATATTCTGATTGTTTTCAAATAGGATTAATAAACTCTACTTCATAATTTATTTCTACCTTGTTACCTAGTAGAATATCTTTTATTTCTTAGAACCTCTGTTTCCTATAATGATGTAAATCATGATTCTCTTTCTTTAAGTTTAAATATGCCAAGACTACCTGGAAAGTTGCATTTACCTGCTTTCATGCGAATTTTTTGAGACTTGGATGCAGTTTCTTATTTATTGGCAGATAAGCAATCAATTTATAAACCTGTGCGATAATAAAATATAAATCCATTGAAACATTCAATTGATATTTACATACTCTGCACACATTTGGAATCAATTTTGTTCGTATTCTACTAACACTAATCCTCTCTATCCGTCTTCCCATATGATGTCAATACAGGAATCTGGAGGTATAGTCCTCCTCTTCTGCTTTTTCTTTCTGCTTATTGTTTCTTTTTTCTCCAGGCTTTCCAAGTTTTATATTTTTCATTGACTCCACTAAGCTTCTGCTGAGCTCTCTAGGTCTGAAAAAGTTGTCCTCTGGCGTGTTTTTGCCAGCTGTCATGGCTCATAATGCAATTTAAGCCTCTGTTGCACACTATTGTAAATCCAGGTAATGAAAGCCACAAACTTCTCACAAGCGTTATGAAGCTGACATCTGTCAAGATAAATATTGTGCAGTCAGCAAGAAGGAGATGGTTTTAGATGGCTCAAACAGTTAACCTTGATATGTCATTAAAGAACGCTTTAGCTGCCCCTTCAAAGTATAATGATTTTATAGGTTATTATTATGTACAAATGGCACATTAGTATTATGTCCTTTAACAAGTAATAGTTTTTTTAAGAACATATTTGTGTGCTGGAGTAAAAGGATTTTTCCTAAGCCCATTATTACAGAAAACAATAGTATGATTTTATAGGTAATTTCTATTTATGTTTTGCTATATATTATTATAATATTAATTAATGCATATTATTTAAATAAAATATAAAAACATGAACCTAGAAATAGAAATATCATGATTATTATTACCATCAAAAACCTCTTAATCTTATTTAGTTATACTTTATATCCTTTTAATATCTTTTTATTTTTAGGTTGAACACTTTTAATATCTTTACAGCTTATTTTTCAGTAAAATCTTTGTTAAACATAGTCATGTTAATCTAAATGCTAACATAAAGTTACTCTAGGACTTTCTGGATATTACTGACATAAAAAAAGTTCAGAGTGCTTTAACTACAACTGATAGGACAACTATAAAAATATCTTCTAACATTGACCATTTCCTATAGGTCAGATTATTTGCTAAGTGATATATGTGTGCGTGTATATATATATATATATATTTATAATTTAGTATATCTTTGAGTTATTATATAAATGTAATAATCAACATTATATTTTCTGTTATAAACAATGAAGTCAAAAATTAGAGGAGTACAATAAAATGGTTGAGACAAAACAGCCAACAAGGATAAGAGCTGGCATTTGGATAGTCTTGTAAACATCTATAGAATTATTTCCTATAAAATCCCATCATATCTAACATTTGTTACTTGTACACTTTTTGATGATAGCCATTCTGACAGGTCCGAGGTGACACCTTAATATTGATTTGATTTGCATTTCTCTAATAAATGTTGAACACCTCTAGAAATGTTGAACATCTTTTCATGTGCCTCTTAGACATCTACATGTCTTCTGTAAAGAAATGCCTATGATGTCTTCTGTTGAGTTTTGATTGGGCTCTTTTTTTGATATTGAGTTTTATAAGCTATTTATATATGTTTTGGATAGTAACCTCTATCAGTCACATCATTTGCAAATATTTTCTCCCATTCCACAAATTTTCATTTTGCTGTTGGTGTCCTTTGCTATGCAAAAGTTGTGTTTAAGTTTAATTACATCTAATTTTTTGTTTTTATTTCTTTTTGCCTTAGGAGATAGGTCCAAAAAACCATCATTACTATTTATGTCAAAGAGTTTTCTGTCTAATCTTCTGCGAGTTTTATGGTTCCAGGTCTTTAAACAATTTGGGGTTTATTTTTGTATATGGCATGAAAAAATGTTATCTCGTTGTTTACATGCAGTTTTCCAGTGTTGGGTCACTTATTTTAAATCTTCTTCTCTCAGAAAAAAATTATTTATACTTAATAAAGGTGAGTGAAAGGTATTTTACCTGCATCTTTCTATCCATCTACTTAAAATATATATGGGTGTGTATATATACAAACACATTAACTTCTTTACTGTGGCAATAATCAATTCTTAGGCACTTGATTTATAAAAACACTAAGAGAATTTCCAATACGATCCAATGCTAACAGGTGACTAGGAAATTTTCTAATAAATTATTTTGCTTTTAATTTCCTTTTCGAAGGAAGTGGTAAAAAATAAGATAAAAACATCTGCCCAATATTTAATTTCTAGGATCATTTCTATCTGTATTTCAGAATTCACAATAAAAATATAGTAAGAGAAAAATATCATGCTACAGAATAGTAGAGGTAAGGTGAGAGATTAAAGAACAACATGACTATGTCAAATGTTGAAAGTTGATATTCCTAGTAGCCACTGGACCCCTATAAAGATGAACAGCGTGCAGTGACAAATCTAATTAACACATATGAAGACACATTCCATTCATTTCAGTGTTTTTGTAATATCCAAGGTGAGGATGTTGTCAAAAGGGAGTTGTTTTCAAGTTTGTAAGTCTCAATTTGACTTTTGCAAAGCACACCATGAATTTTCACAAAAATAGCTAAACTTCCTTTTCAATTCACTATTCCTATAGTGTTTTATCAGCAATAGTGCCTATTTTCATAGAAAGACCAATTTCTGCTTTATGAGTCACTTTTCTACATTGTAAACCCTGCTAAACTGTGAAAGACTACCTGCTTATGAGTAGAAATATTCAGCTATAAATTACTTTGTTCTCCTTTTACTTCAATTTGGTAATTTAAATTCTTACATTCTATTGCATTATTCCTTTTTTACTTGGCAGATCATGCATGCTATAACTATGTTATAATAACACTAAATCAGCAGGTCTGTAGACATACAATATATACTTAAGTCTTTGTGAATCAGTAAATCACTGACTCTGCTTATCTTATCTTGAATAACACAACACAGTAAATAACTTCTATTCTCTTACAAAAATCTAAAGTACTTTAAGAAGTAGGCAAATCAGGTGGGACATCTGTGAAATTCTTAAATGCTTATGCTTTTAAACCAAAATTGCACTTGGCTATCTTTGTGGTTGTTTAGTCACTAAATCATGTCCAACTCTTTCCGCAACCCCATAGACTACACCCAGCCAGTCTCCTCTGGTGGGCTACAGTCTATGTGATCCAAGTCCATGGGATTTTCCAGGCCAGGATTTTGGAGTGGGCTGCCCTTTCCTTCTTCAGGGGGTCTTCCCAACCTAAGATCAAACCTGCATCTCCTGCATTGGCAGGCAGATTCTTTACCACTGAGCCACCTGTCTTTAAAATTATCTTACAGTGATATAGTTTCCCACAAATCCTATCATCCATCAATAATCCTAAAACTGCAAATCGTATTAACAACCACTATTCATTATTTAAATGTTTATTTCAGTATCACATTATCAATCTAGGATATCTATGAGAGGAATAACAGCTTTGCATCTACACTGAATCTAAATGGGTTTGTTGAATTAAATTTCTGAAGCAGGTGTTCCTCAATAAGGGATATCACAGAGACTTTCAGCTGCTCTCAGCATTGAAGATACATTACAATGTAAGCAATAGCCTTTCCCTTGTTCACTCCCTCTAAATATGAAAACAATCTCCTTATTCTTGAATTTTGGTGAATGTCATACAACTAGAACAATCTAGTGTGTACCCTTTTGAGCCTTGCTTCTTTCACACAGCATATGTTTGAAATTTACCCACATTGTGTTGCATCATTTGTTACATTGCTGAGTAGTATCCCACTGTCTGGATGTTTCATTACTGGTTTCTCACTTCACTTACAGAAGAGCATTTAGATGTCTCCATGCTCTTAATAAAGAATAATGGTGCTATAGTCATTCATGCACAGGTTTGTTATTTTTTTTATGAACAAGAATTTTTGTAGGCAATTTTTTTAAACAACACTTGGAAGTAGGATTGCTGAGTCATATGTAAGTGAATGTATAACATTTTTTGAAACTGCTAAACTGTTTTCTACCATCTTTCATTGTTATCAGCAATATGTGAAGTTTCAAGTTACTCTGCATTTTAGGTAGTACTTGTCAGTTTTATCGACTTTTCATCTCAGCCAATCTAATAGGTGTATTGTCAGGGCTTTAATTTGCATGCTCCTAATGACAAAATCACTGAAGATGGTGACTGTAGCCATGAAATTAAAAGACACTTACTCCTTGGAAGGAAAGTTATGACCAACCTAGATAGCATATTAAAAAGCAGAGACATTACTTTGCCAACAAACGTCAGTCTGGTCAAGGCTATGGTTTTACAGTGGTCATGTATGGATGTGAGAGTTGGACTGTGAAGAAAGCTGAGCATCGAAAAATTGATGCTTTTGAACTGTGGGGTTGGAGAAGACTCTTGAGAGTCCCGTGGACTGCAAGGAGATCCAACCAGTCCATCCTAAAGGAGATAAGTTTGGGTGTTCATTGGAAGGACTGATGCTGAAGCTGAAACTCCAATACTTTGACCATCTCATGCAAAGAGCTGACTCATTGGAAAAGACCCTGATGCTGGGAGGGATTGGGGGCAGGAGGAGAAGGGGATGACAGAGGATGAGATGGCTGGATGGCATCACCGACTCGATGGGCATGAGTTTGAGTAAACTCTGGGAGTTTGTGATGGACAGGGAGGCCTGGCATGCTGCGATTCATGGGGTCGCAAAGAATCAAACACGACTGAGCGACTGAACCGAACTGAATGACTAATAATTTTGAGCATCCTATCAACTGCTTAAAATTTTAATGAACTATTTATTCAAATCATTGGCTCATTTTTGTTGCTTCCTTTTTGCTTTATTGTTGCTTGAGTGAGTAAGTGAAAGCCGCTCAGTCATGTCCAACTCTTTGTGACCCCATGGACTATAGCCCACCAGGCTTCTCTGTCTATGGAATTCTTCAGGCAAGAATATGGAAATATGTTGCCATTTCCTTCTCCATTATTATTGCTTAGTTCTGAAATGTTAAATATACTTTATATAAGTCATTTGTGTGCAAGTGATTGCAAATATATTCTAATATGTGGCTTGTTTTTTCATTTCCTTAATAATGCTAGAAAACAGTAAGTTTTAAGTTTGCATGAAGTTTAACTTTTGTATTTTTTCTCATATGGATTGTGCATTTATTTTTGTATCTAAGAATCTATTTTCTGATTCTTAGTCAGATGGCAGAGTATAAAGAATTGACCTCACCTCCTCTCATGAAGGCACAAAAATCACAATTAACTACTGAATAACCGTCGACACCAAAGATGGAAACCTACCAAAAAAAGATTTTACATCCAAATAAAAGAAGTCACAACAGTAGGAGGAGGACTTTCACAATATAATCAAATTCTGTATCTGCCAGCTTCTCTTGTTCACTCTCACCACTTTTATTCAACATAGTTTTGAAAGTCCTAGCCATGAAAACCAGAAGAAAACAAATCCAAAGTAAAAAAGAAGTAAAACTGTCACTGTTTGCAGATGACTTGATACTGTACATAGAAGAGCCTGAAGATGTGACCAGAAAACTATCAGAATTCATTGATGAGTTTAGTAGAGTTGCGGTATACAAAGTTAATAGAGAAATCTGTTGTATTTCTCTATACATTAGCAACAAAAGATCAGAAAGTGTGATTAAGGAAATAATTCCATTTCACATTGCATCAAAAGGAATAAAATGCCTAGGAATAAACCTAACTAAAGAGATAAAAACAGGCTTCCCTGGTGGCCCAGATGGTAAGGAATCTGCCTGAAATGCAAGACACCTGTTTCCATCCCTGGGTCAAGAAGATCTCCTGTAGAAGGGAATGGCTACCCACTCCAGTGTTCTTGCCTGGAGAATTCCCTGGACAGAGGAGCCTGGCATGTTACAGTCCGTGGGGTCACACAGAGTTGGACGTGACTGAGAAGCTAACACTTTCATTTAAAGGAGACAAAAGACCTGTATCTCAAATACTAAAAGGTGCTGATGAAAGCAATCAAAGATGACAGAGGCAAAGATATACAATGTTCATTGACTGGAAAAATCAGTATTATCAAAATACTACACTATCTAAAGCAATCTACAGATTCAATACAATCCCTTCAAATTATCAATGTCACTTTTCACAAAACTAGAACAAAATATATTATAATTTGTATGGATACACAAAAGATCCCAAATAGCCAAAGCAATCTTAAGAAAAATGGAGCTGGAGGAATCAGGCTCCCTGACTTCAGACTATATTACAAAATATAGTCATCAAAACAGTATGGTATTGGTACAAAACCAGAAATATAGATCAATGGAATAGGACAGAAATCACAGAAATAAACCCATAGACTTATGCTCAATTAATCTATGGCAAAGAATGCAAAATATACAATGGCAAAAAGACAATCTCTTCAATGAGTAGTGCTGGGAAAACTAGATAGCTACATGTGAAAGAAGCAGAACATTTCTTTAACACCATACACAAAAATAAACTAGAAGTGGGTTAAAGACCTAAATGTAAATCCAGATACTACCAAACTCTTAGAAGAATACATAGGCAGAACACTGATAGAAATCACAGCAATATTTTTCTAGACTCACCTCCTACAGTAGTGAAAGTATAAACAAAAACAATTGGACCTATTTAAACTTAAAAGTTTAAGTTTGCTGTGCAGAAGCACAGCAAAAGAAACTAAACAAAATGACAAAAAGACAAACTACAGAATAGGAGAATATAGTACCTTCCTTATATACAAACAAGTTCAATTCTAAGAGCATGCTTGTAAGTCCAACAAAATTAGCATAGGTACCCAACTAACACAATCAGCTAAATAGTACTGTACTAGGTTTATAATACTTTTCACACAAATAATACACTGAAAACACACAAAAATAAACATTTTTAACCTTATAGTTCAGCAGCTTAAAAATTACAGTAGTACCAGATTCATCACGACTGCTTTCACTCTTGATTTGGGAAATCTTGGGATTGATATACACTATACTACTGTATTCTATACAGTACTTAGAGTAAAGTATACAAAAAGTAGAACTGCTTGTAGAACATGCACACACGTGACAATGTATAGTACCAGACACATGAGCAACTTACATGATTGGACATGTGAATGCATGTTTGCAACTTGAAGATGCATATATAGAGTACTTTATAGCTCCAAAAGAAGCAACTCCTACGGGATTAATCTCCAAAGTATAAAATCAGCTCATGTAGCTCAATATCAAAAAAGCAAGCAACCCAATCAAAAAATGGGCAGAAGATTTAAACAGACATTTCTCCAAAGAAGACATACAAATAGCCAACAGGCACATGAAGAGCTCAACACTGCTAATTATTAGAGAAACGCAAATCAAACTACAATGAGATATCACAAGTCAAAATGGCCATCATCAACAATCTTACAAACAATAAATTCTGGGAGGGTGTGGAGAAAAACAAACCTTCCACAGTTGGTGGAATATAAATTGGTACAATCACAATGGAGAACAGTATGGAAGTTCCATAAAAAACTAAAAATAGAGCTACTACACAGTCTATCAATTCCACTCCCAAGCATACATTCAGAGAAAAACCATAATTTGAAAAGATCCATGTACCCCAATGTTCACTGCAGCACTGTGTACAACAATCAAGACATGGAAGCAACCTAAATGTCCATTGATAGATGAATGGATAAAGAAGACATGATACATATAAACTATGGAATGTTTAGACATAAAAATGAATGAAATAATGTCATTTGCAGCAATATGGATAAACCTTGAGATTGCCATACTAAATGGGGTAAGTCAGAGAAAGACAAATACATGATATCTTTTATATGTTGAATCTTAAAAAAAATATCCAAATGAACTTATTTGCCAAACTGAAATAGTCATGTATGGATGTGAGAGTTGGACTATAAAGAAAGCTGAGCACTGAAGAATTGATGCTTTTGAACTGTGGTGTTGGAGAAGACTCTTGAGAGTCCCTTGCACTGCAAGGAGATCCAGCCAGTCCATCCTAAAGAAGAGCAGTTCTGAGTGTTCATTGGAAGGACTGATGTTGAAGCTGAAACTCTAATGCTTTGGCCACCTGATGTGAAGAGCTGACTCATTTGAAAAGACCCTGATGCTGGGAAAGATTGAGGGCAGGAGGAGAAGGGGATGACAGAGGATGGGATGACTGGATGGCATCACCGACTTGATGGACATGGGTTTGGATGGACTCTGGGAGCTGGTGATGGACAGTGAGGCCTGGCATGCTGCGGTTCATGGGGTCTCAGAGTCAGACATGACTGAGCGACTGAACTGAATATACTCACAGACTTCAAAAGTAGACTTGTGGTTGCTGAGGGTGAGGAAAACATGGGGAGGAGGGATACATTTGTAACTTGGGATTAATGTATACATACTATTAAATATAAAATAGATAATCAGTGGGATTACTGTAGAGCACAAGACACTCTACTCAATATTATGTAATAACCTACATGGGAAAAATCTGAAAACCATTTTATGTGTGTGTGTGTGTGTGTGTGTATATATATATATGTTTTTATGTACATAGAGACATATATATGTATATATATATACATATGATTTTATATATATATAAATTTATATTTTATAAATTTATATATATATAATTTATATATATAATATATATTTTATGAATTTTATAAATTTATAAATTTTATATTTATAAATTTTATAAATATATAAAATATTTATATATATAAATTTATAAAATTTATATATATATATAAAATCTTTATATATATATATATAAAATCTTTTTCAGATATATAGCTGAACCACTTAGCTGTGTACCTGAAACTAACACAACATTGTAAATCAACAATAAAAAGTGAAAGTGGTTCAGTCGTGTCCCACTCTGCAACCCCATGGACTATACAGTCCATGCAATTCTCCAGGCCAGAATACTGGAATGGGTAGTCTTTCCCCTCTCCTGGGGACCTTCCCAAACTAGGGATCAAACCCAGGTTTCCCACATTGCAGGTGGACTCTTTACCAGCTGAGCTACAAGGAAAGCCCATACTTCAATATAAAACTAAATTAAACTAAAAAAAATAATCTATTACATAACCCAAGTTTATACTTTTATTCCATCTTTCAATAAAAATTTTATAGTTCATGTTTAAGTATGTATTTTTATACAGTTTTGCAAAAATATGTAGTTGTTTTACTATCATTCCATTAAAAGACTGCCCTTCTTTTCTTTCAATATGAAGTATATTTGAACTTCATCAGAAATATCCCCACATACATTGGAAAAACAAAAGCCTACTCTCTCTAGTCAAATAATGATTAAAGGGAGACCCTAATAGGACATAAAAAATTTAAACAATAACGACTTTAACAAAACAATAAAGGAAAAAAGTGTCCCTGGTTCCAGACACACCAAAAAGAGCTAAATGAGGTACACTGAGGCTCACAATGCCACAGTTTGGGTGGTGTCAGAAAAGGTGACGCATAAAGCCAGGTCTTCCATCACCACCCATGGAACATAAGACACTCCCCATTGCCACAGTGTAATTGGAGAACACATGAGTAGCCTAGACATCTACCTCCACTGACAGTAATAAGTGTTTCCTTCATCTCTATTCTGGGTTGATGTCAGACAAGCTTAATAGATAGGACTTTTAAAATCATCTGGTAACAAGTACAAACAAGACCACTCCAACCACAGTGTCAGTAAGTACCATGTGAAAAGCTGAAACTTCAACTCCAGCTTAGCAGTAATGAGGAACACTGTCTATAGTATCATCTGAGGTTACCTAGCAGAAATGGGATGGTCCCCTTACTCTGCCAGAAAAAAAGTCATAAAAAATTACTTAAATGAAGATTTAAGACCTAGACTCTCATAACACAATATAAAAATATTCAAGTTCCCATGGAAAATTACTCTTAATACTGAGAGCCAGGAAAATATCAATCTAAAAAACAAAGACACTAAACGGATGCCAACACTAATACTGCAGAGATGTCAGTATTATCCAACATATATTTCAAATCAGTCATCATGAAAATGCTCCAGTGATCAATTATGAATACACATGAAACAAAAATCTTAAGAAACACAACATCTCAATATAGAAACAGAAGAAATAAAGGAGAAGCAAATGGAAACTTAAGAACTTATATACACAAATCTACACAACAGTAAAAACACCAACATTTGCATTATAGAGGTGCCAGAAGAATAAAAGTTTGGGAAGTACAAAGAGTCCCAGCCAGGATAAACCCAAGGAGAGACACACTGAGACATATAGTAATCAAACTGACAAAAATTAAAGACAAATAAAATAAAAATAAATACAAACATAAGAGAAACTCAATATATAAGGCCAATACTAACAACCATAAAAGGAGAAATTGACAGTGACACACTAATGGTGAGGGACTTTAGCAACCCACTTTCATCTATGGACATATCATTCAGACAGAAGATCAATATGGAAACACAGGCTTTAAATTACACATTGGACCAGATGGAATTAATTGATACTTATTGAGTATCCCATCCAAAAGCATCAAAATACATATTTGTCTCAAGTGCATGTAGAACATTCTCCAGGACTAATCACATGCTATGTCACAAAATCAGCCTCAGTACACTTAAAAAAAAATTGAAATCATATCAAGCATCTTTGTTGACCACAGCACTATGAGATTAGAAATCAACTATAAGAAAAAACGCTGTAAAAAAACACACACTGAGGCAAAACAGTATTAGACACCCAGTGGATCAGTGAAGAAATCAAAGAGGAAATCAAAAAGAACCTAGAGACAAATGAAACAAATGCATAATGATCCAAAACCTATGGGATAGGGCAAAAACACTTCTCAGAAGGAAGTTTATAGCAATATAATCTTATCTTAGGAAATAAGAGCTTACAAACAAAACAAAATAGCTTTACAGCTAAAGCAACTAGAGAAAGAAGGACAAACAAAACCCAAAATAAGTAGAAGGAAAAAAATCATGACAGAGCATGAACGAATGAAATAGAAGTTAAGAAAACAATAGAAAAGATCAATGAAACTAAAAGCTGGTTCTTTGAAAAGATAAAATTAATAACTCTTTACCCAGACTCATCAAGGAAAAAAAAAAGGAAAAGAACTTAAATCAATAAGAATAGGTATGAAAAAGGAAATGTTAAAATGGACACCACAGAAATACAAAGGATCATAAGAGACAACTGCAAACAACTACAATGCCAATGGAATGAACTGCCTGGAAGAAAACAACAGATTCTTTACAAAGGTAAAATCTCCAAAGACTGAACCAAGAACAAATAGAAAATATGAAGAGACCAGTCACAAGTACTGAAATTGAAACTGTAATTTGAAAACTCCCCAAAATAGAATTCCAAGAATTGACACATAACTTTCTGAAACTACTCAAAAAATTGCAGAGGGAGGAATGCTCCCAAACTCATTCTATAAGGCCACCATGGCACTGATAGCAAAACCAGACAAAAGATACTACAAAAAAAAAAAAAAATAGTTATAGACCAATATCACTGATGAAAAATAGACACAAAAATCCTCAGGAAATTGCCAACAACCTGAATCCAATAATATGTTAAAGGGATCGTGATCATACAACATGATCTAGTGGTTTTTATCCCAGGATACAAGAGTTTTTCAACATTCACAAATCGATCTGTGTGATACACCACATCAACAAATTGAAGAATAAAAACCATATGATCATCTTAATAGACACAGAAAAAGCTTTTGAAAAAATTCAACACCCATTTACAATAAAACTGTCCAGAAAGTGGACTTAGAATGAACATTCCTCAACACAATAAAGGCCAAATATGACAAACCTACAGTTAACATCATATTCAGCAGTGAAAACACAAAAGCATTTCCTCTAAGATAACATACATGAAAAGAATATCCACTCTTGCCATTTTTCAGTTCAGTTCAGTTCAGTCGCTCAGTCGTGTCCAACTCTTTGCGACCCCATGAATTGCAGCATGCCAGGCCTCCCTGTCCATCACCAACTCCTGGAGTTTACTCAAACTCATGTCCATTGAGTCGGTGATGCCATCCAGCCATCTCATCCTCTGTTGTCCCCTTCTCCTCCTGCCCCCAATCCCTCCCAGCATCAGGGTCTTTTCCAATGAGTCAACTCTTTGCATGAGATGGCCAAAGTATTGGAGTTTCAGCTTCAGCATCAGTCCTTCCAATGAACACCCAGGACTGATCTCCTTTAGGATGGACTGGTTGGATCTCCTTGCAGTCCAAGGGGCTCTCAAGAATCTTCTCCAACACCACAGTTCAAAAGCATCAATTTTTTGGCTCTCAGCTTTCTTCAGAGTCCAACTCTCACATCCATACATGACTCTGGAAAAACCATAGCCTTGACTAGATGGACCTTTGTTGGCAAAGTAATGTCTCTGCATTTTAGTATGCTGTCTAGGTTGGCCATAACTTTCCTTCCAAGGAGTAAGCGTCTTTTAATTTCATGGCTGCATCACCATCTGCAGTGATTTTGGAGCCCCAGAAAAATAAAGTCTGACACTGTTTCCCCATCTATTTTCCATGAAGTGATGGGACCAGATGCCATGATCTTAGTTTTCTGAATGTTGAGCTTTAAGCCAACTTTTTCACTCTCCTCTTTCATTTTCATCAAGAGGTTTTTTAGTTCCTCTTCACTTTCTGCCATAAGGGTGGTGTCATCTGCATATCTGAGGTTATTGCTATTTCTCCCAGCAATCTTGATTCCAGCTTGTGCTTCTTCCAGCCCAGCGTTTCTCATGATGTACTCTGCATATAACTTGCCATTTTTATTCAGTTACAGTTTGGAAGTCCTAGCCATAGCAGAGAAGACATTAAAGAAAAAGAACTAAAATGTTTGCAGATGACATGATACTATATGTAGAAAATCCTGAAGAGGCTACCAGAAAATTACTGGTGTTAATCAAGGAATTTGATAAAGTTGCAGGATACAAATTAATATACAGAAATCTGTTACATTTCTATATATCAACAATGGATGATTGGAAAGAGAAATTACAAAATAATTTCATTTACTATTACATCTAAAGAATAAAATACATAGGGATAAACATAAGGAGACAAAATACCTATATACTGTAAAGTATAAGATACTGATGAAAGAAACTGAAGATGACACAAAGAGATGGAAAGATATACTATGTTCTTGGACTGAAAGAATCAATATTGTCCAAATGACTATAGTAACCAAGGCAATCTAGAGATTTTAGGCAATCCCTAGAAAATTACCAATGGTGTTTTTCAAAGAAATAGAAGACAAGAAATCTTAAAATTTATGTGGAGATAGAAAAGACCACGAATAATCAAGCAATCTGGTGAAACAGAAAGGGAGCTGGAGGAATCAGCTCCCTGACTTTAGAATATTCTAGAAAGCTACAGTCATCAAAATAGAATTGTATTGGCACAAAAAAAGAAATATAGATCAATGGAATAGGGCAGAAAGCCCATAAATAAATGCACATACCAATGGTCAATTAATCTATGACAAAAGAGATAAGACTATACAATGGAGGAAAGACCATCACTTCAAAAAATGGTGTTGAGAAAACTGTACAGTTACATGTACAAAAATGAAATTCTTTTACAGGTAACTGTACATTCTTTACATCATACCCCAGAATAAACTCAAAATGGATTAAAGGCCTAAATGTAAGTGTGTATATGTGCTCACTCTCTCAGTCATATCTGACTCTTTGAGATGCCATGGACTGTAGCCTGCCAGGCTCCTCTGTCCTTGGGATTATCCCAGTAAAAATTCTGAAGTGAGTTGCCATTTCCTCCTCCAGGGGATCTTCCTGACCCAGGATCAAACCTGTATCTCCTGTCACTTCTGCATTGGCAGTCAAATTCTCTACCACTGAGCCACTTAAGAAGCCCCTAGATGTAAGACCAGATACTACAAAACTTAGTGGAAAACATAGGGAGAACACTCTTTGACATAAATCGTAGCAGTATCTTTTCTGAGCTGACTTTTAGATTAATGGAAATAAAAACAAAAATAAATGAACTGGACCTAATTAAACTCAAAACTTTTGCATAGCTAAGGAAAAAAAGACAACCCATAGAACAGAAAAAAATATTTGCAACAGATGCGATTGACAAGGGATTAGTTTCCAAAAATTTACAAAAACTCATGAATCTCAATATCGAAAAAAAAAAAAACCACCCAATAAAAAATAGGCAGAAGACCTAAACAGACATTTCTCCAAGGAAGTCTTACAGATGGCCAAGAGGCACATGAAAAAATGCTTAACATTTCTAATTATTAGAGAAATGCAAATCAAAACTATAAGATATCACCTCACACCAGTCAGAATGGCCATGATTAAAAATCCTTCTACACTGTTGGCAGGAATGTAAATTGTTACAGCCACATGCAGAACAGTATGGAGGCTCCTTAAAAAGTAAAAATAGAGCTAACATATGATTTAGAAATCCCACTTCTGGGCATTTATCTGGAGAGAAACATGGTTACAAATTATATAATTACCTCAGTATTCTTTGCAGTGCTATTTACAATAGCCAAGGCATGAAGCAATCTAAATGTTCTTTGACAAATGAATGGATAAAGAAGAAGTAGTTCATAGATATACAATGGATTATTAATCCACCATTAAAGAATGAGATAATGCCATTTGTAGGAACATGGATGGACCTTGAGATTATCATACTCTGTGAAGTAAGTCAAAGCAAAACAAATATCATACAACGCTCATATGTGGAATCTAAAAAAAAAAGAAGCAAACTTATTTAAAGAACAGAAACAGATTCACAGATTTAGAGAAGGAAATTAAAGTCACCAGGGGTGAAGAGTGAGGGGGAGGGATAGATTGGGAGTTTGGGATTGACATGTACACATTGCTATATTTAAAATAGATAACCAACAAAGACCAACTGTATAGCACAGGGAGTGCCGAATATTCTGTAATAACCTTAATGGGAAAAGAATTTGAAAAAAGATATCTACATGTATATGCATATGATTCACTTCACCATGCACCTAAAACTAACACAACATTGTTAATAAACTATGCTTCAATATAAAAAAAATGTATCTAGAGATAAAGCTGCCACTTTTTTATTACAATATGAAGCTGAGTTACCTCTAAGGAGAGACTATCTGTTTCCACATATAAAATTTTTATTTGATAAACTAAACTTTTTGTGGTTTTTCCATCTTGATATTCACTTAATCCAAGCTGACCTACACCAAAGAAGTAATACCAAGACAGAGACTCATAAAACCTTCATGCACCACACATTCAATATTGATAAGAGCTCAGTAGCAGCTTAATCAGTTCAGTCAGTCAGTTTAGTCGCTCAGTCGTGTCTGACTTTTTGCAACCCCATGAATCGCAGCACGCCAGGCCTCCCTGTCCATCACCAACCCCCGGAGTTTACTCAAACTCATGCCCATCGAGTCGGTGATGCCATCCAGCCATCTCATCCTCTGTTGTCCCCTTCTCCTCCTGCCCCCAATCCCTCCCAGCATCAGGGTCAACTCTTCTCATGAGGTGGTCAAAGTATTGGAGTTTCAGCTTCAGCATCAGTCCTTCCAGTGAACACCCAGGACTTATCTCCTTCTTAATAGTTACTATTAAAAAGGTTTTCAATCACATCATCAATCAAAGAAGCCAGAATCCAAAATCTAAAGGGATGCCTCTCAGTGGGGACTGCCTCCTAGTGTAAGTGGAGGCTACCTTTCAAAGAGGCTGAGAGTATGAGGTAGGTTCTAAATATGCTGCCTGAATTGTGTTTCAATTGTTGCTCTCTTGCAGAATGGAGGATTGGGGATACTATTATGACTATAAAACAGCAAGCCAAACAGCTCCAAAAGAATGGGCAGTATGGCTGTGGTTGCTGAAGTACCACCAGAATTGAAATAAATAAGAATATGGAAAAGGTCAGTTTTCATTCCAATCCCAAAGAAAGGCAATGTCAAAGAATATTCAAACTACTGCACAATTGCACTCATCTCACATACTAGCAAAGTAATGCTCAAAATTCTCCAAGCCAGGCTTCAACAGTATGCAAACCATGAACTTTCAGATGTTCATGCTGGATTTAGAAAAGGCAGAGGAACCAGAGATCAAATTGTGAACATCCATTGGATCATCAAAAAAGCAAAAGAGTTCCAGAAAAACATCAACTTCTGCTACGCCAGAAGCCTTTGACTGTGTGGATTGCAACAAACTCTGGAAAATTCTGAAAGAGATGGGAATACCAGACTACCTGACCTGCCTCCTGAGAAATCTGTATGCGGGTCAAGAAGCAACAGCCAGAACTGGACAAGGAACAACAGACTGGTTTCAAATGGGAAAGGAGTACATCAAGGCTGTATATTGTTACCCTGCTTATTTAACTTATATGCAGAGTACATCACATGAAATGCCAGGTTGGATGAAGCACAAGCTGGAATCAAGATTGCTGGGAGAAATACCAATAACCTCAGATATGCAGATGACACCACCCTTATGGCAGAAAGTAAAGAGGAACTAAAGAGCCTCTTGATGAAAGTGAAAGAGGAGAGTGAAAAAGTTGGCTTAAAACTCAACATTCAGAAACCTAAGATCATGGCAACTGGTCCCATCACTTCATGACAAATAGATGGGGAAATAATGGAAACAGTGAGATACTCTATTTTAGGGGGCTCCAAAATCACTACAGATGGTGACTACAGCCATGAAATTAAAAGATGCTTGCTCCTTGGAAGAAAAGCTATGGCCAACTTAGACAGCATACTAAAATGCAGAGACATTACTTTGCCAACAAAGGTCTGTCTAGTCAAAGCTATGGTTTTTCCAGTAGTCATGTATGGATGTGAGAGTTGGACTATAAAGAAAGCTGAGTGCCAAAGAATTGATGCTTTTGAACTGTGGTGTTGGAGAAGACTCTTGAGAGTCCCTTGGACTGCAAGGAGATCCAAGCAGTCAACCCTAAAGGAAATCAGTCCTGAATATTCATTGGAAGGGCTGATGCTGAAGATAAAACTCCAATACTTTGGGCTACCTGATGCAAAGAACTGACTCACTGGAAAAGAGTTTGATGCTGGGAAAGATTGAAGGCTGGAAGAGAAGGGGGTGATAGAGGATGAGATGGTTGGATGGTATCACTGACTCGATGGAAATGAGTTTGAGTAAGCTGCAGGAGCTGGTAAAGGACAGGCAAACCTGGTGTGCTGCAGTCCATGGGGTCACAAAGAGTCGGACAAGACTGATTGACTGAACTGAACTGAGGAACATGGGTTGATAAAGGATAGTTTGTTTTTAACTGACAGTGGGCAGCACCAGAATTAAATACAGTGTCTCATTTCCTAGGAGAGTTTTTACTTCTCAGTCCATGATTCCTCAGTCCTCTAATCCTATCTCAGCCATTTTAAGAGAAAAAGTCTGGGGATCTCTGTGAAATGGAAGGAAGTAAACTTTGATATTTCTTTTGGCTGTAGATGCCAAAGTTATCCTACCCAGTCAAAAAGGGAGAGAGAGAAGCAGGTCCAGGAGTGATCAGGGAAAAGCAACAAATAACACTCATGCCATTTGCTCTCAGTGGGAGGCTAAAGATTTAGTGTATTTTTATCCTCTAATGTCCAAAACTGGACTGTGTGAGCACCTTCAAATGGACATTCCCTCTAGCCATCAAAACTGCTCCTGTCTCCTTGGCTTCCCACCATAGCAAATGACTCAGCACATTTGTATAATTTTATGGGTATTGAAGGTGATATTAGTACAAGTCTCTGTGAGGGATTATCTTGCTGATTGGAACTCCTTCATAGCAGAGGGCCCCCATTCCTAGTTATCAGAATAGGAAGACAACACTTTGTTTGTTTGTTCTTTTTATTTTATGAAGAAGTTTGGTTTTTGTCAGCTATGCAGTTATGCAGTTCTGGGATTCAGGTTGTCTGGCATGAGATATGAGTTGAAAAACAGAAATAAGAGAAACAGAATAAACTAGAAAAAGAGATTGACCACTGTACTGGTTATTCAGGAATTGACCACTGTACTGGTTGTTCTTTGAATTTTGATTTCCCAAATTTGCCTGCAACTATTTACTTTTTGGGATCTATAGGTAGTTGCTTTACATATTCTGCCCAGTCATTGTTGTAATCATTGGGAAAGATTAGATGAAGTGTGCCTACTTTATCTTAGGTGGATCCAGATGCCTGTCCTGTAATTTTTAGGACTAACAAAATTCTGTTATTTCAACACACATAGTGGCAGCTATATTATATTTCCTCATCTCACACTTACACTGAGTAAAAGGAGGCTAAAAAAAAGGGGGGAAAAATGTTAGGAACTCCTTGCTTTCCATATTATAATCTTTAAAACTCTCCTTTTCTTTTACTATTCATATTTTAAGTCCTAATAATAGCATACACCACATTCATACTTCATTTATTTACTAGTGTGGTATTTAAGAAGAAAATTGAACATTATTAATCTACTTTATTTTGTGTCTATTGATGCTTGGCAGCAGGCTTTTCCTTTTATTTTCTATCCTTTACTAAGCATTGTCTGAGAATAATTAATTTTAGAGTCCGGCAACAATTTTCTCAGTCTTTCAAACCTTGTTTACTTTGTTAAAATAACAGAGTAAAAATTTAGAATGTTTCAGCCAAGGAATAAGCAATCAGTCACAAAATACCTTTCTAATTAAATCCAGTATTTCTACTGACTCCCAACTTAATGTACATCAACTTTAACCAATAGAAGAAGCAGACATCTAATAATCCATTATAGATATATACTCATTTGACTGCTTGTTTGATCACTAAAATAACCTACTTCTCAACGCATTCTAGTACTGCCAGAACAATTAATTCTCACAAAGTTATGGATAATATAAGTAAATGGATTTTGAGTACAAATTTTTGCTCCATATTTTCATTTGTCATGATTTAGGAATGAATTATTTAATATATCTAACTTGTATTTTTATCACATAAATTAAAATTAGGAAATATATTATTAATAATTTTATTACTCATTATCTATTTAATGTTTAACCTTAGCATATACATAGAATTATGACACCGCTAAGGATGTGACATAAGTTGTTTTTTATTTTCTTCTTCAGAAGAACAATAACTAAGAAATATTCTAAAACAAGGCACCACTGAGAGAATACCTGAACACAGAGGTGAGGCTTAAGCGTCCTCCTGCACCGTAGAATTCTATTCCTGGGGAGGGAAGATCCCCTGGAGAAGGGCTAGGTTCCCACTCCAGTTTGCTTGGGCTTCCATGGTGGCTCAGACAGTAAATAGTCCACTTGGAATGCAGGAGACCTGGGTTCGATCCCTGGGTTGGGAGGATCTTTTGAAGGAGGGCCTTGCAAACCAGTCCAGTATTCTTGCCTGGAGAGTTCCCGTGGGCAGAAGAGCCTGATGGGCTACAGTCCATGGTGTTGCAAAGAGTCTGACTTGACTGAGCGACCATAGAGACCAGGACAGACTACATTAGGATGTAAGAAAAATAGCTGGATGCATGGTAACCGTGTTGATGCTTCTCCGTGCCAGTGCAGCACCACAGGAAGAGGTCTCCCCTGAGTACACGGTGCCTCCAGGGTGAAAAGAGAACCTAGGGCAGACAACCAGTTCCCTAGATTTGCTGGTCATTGTGGGAGGCCCTACTCTGATCTCACTCCACAGGGATTGCAGGGGAGTCTTCTGAGAGTGCAGGAGAATCTTCAGGACTTGCAAAAGCTAGTACAGGTGTCTTGACAGACCAAGTTTATACCTGCAGCCTTGCTAATCTGCAGAACCAAGCTGGTGGTACCCTCTGATCGGGGAACTCAACAGGATGCAGAAGTGCATCCTGAGATTCAGATTCTCAAATGAAGAGTTTGGCCAGTCCTAGAGCCTGATTCACCTACATCCAGGTAAGTAACTGAGTCACAACCCCATCTACTGTGGAGGGTATTTTCTGACCACAGCTGACCAGAAGCTGGCAGCAACACCTGGAATCTCTGTAGCCTAGCAACACTCCAGTTCTATCTAGTGGCAGGTGGATAGGATGGACTGCCCCTAGAGCAGAGTCATCACCAGGCATGAAGAGTCCCTCTGCTATGCACACACAGGGGGATTAGTTCACAGCCAAGGCTGAGGGTCCTGTCTAGCTTCTCCCAATAGGAGAGCCTTTTGGAAAACAGAATGGCCTAGAGTGGGCCCTCCCCTTCATGGCCAGGTAAGATAGCTAAGACATAGCCCCACCTGCTGTGATTTCCAGCCCCATCTAACCAGAAAAAACTAGTGAAAAACCCGGAATCTGTGTGGCCAGCTCTTAACTCAAGCTAAGGGTTGGGCATGCAGAGCCAGGAAATTGCTTACAGAGCAAAGACAGTGCCCCAGTCTCTCAGGAAACTTGGGACATGGGTCAGCTTGAGGTAAGACAACAAAGAGCTTTACTGGTCTAGAGTTTCTTTTTCCTTGGCAGCCAATCTAATCTGTAGGCCTCCTCTTCGCTGAATACAGCCTTCTGCAGTTCAACCAGGGGACCTAACCAGAACACATGGGAGTCTGTACGGCTGATTTCATGGTCCTATGTACAGTGACACATAAACAGGAAGCACATCTCGTAGCTTTCTACATCTGCAGAGAAAAACTGGTGACCTCACCTGAGCAGAAAATTCATTGCACACGCTGTGGCCTGATTGAGTCCCCAAATAATCAGCTGGCTGCCCAGGGCCTGGGTCCTTCACTGCTGCTCTCACAGAGCAGGGAAGCTCATCTACAGCCCCATCTCCCAGGGAATATAGCACACAGCTTTCACCACCTAGTAAGTCTGACCAGAGAACCCAGGCTACCCACAAAGCCCATCCCCTAGCCTTACTGTGGAAGGGAACCAAGCCAGCAGCCTTATACAACTGTTGTCAGCTAGTGGCACACTCTGCAATCTCCAATTTCAGAACTTGAGCAGCTGACTTGCCTTATAATAGACCATCATAGCAAGCTCCAACTGCCTACAGACCTTACCATAAGATACACCCAGGACTGTCTTTTCACCTTACTTATAGTTTCCTTTGTAGTGCAAAAGCTTTTAAGTTTCATTAGATCCCATTTGTTTAGTTTTGCTTTTATTTCCAATATTCTGGGAGGTGGGTCATAGAGGATCTTGCTGTAATTTATGTCAGAGAGTGTTTTGCCTATGTTCTCCTCTAGGAGTTTTATAGTTTCTGGTCTGACATTTAGATCTTTAATCCATTTTGAGTTTATTTTTGTGTATGGTGTTAGAAAGTGTTCTAGTTTCATTCTTTTACAAGTGGTTGAAAGACAGCCCTCAGATTGGGAGAAAATAATAGCAAATGAAGAAACAGACAAAGGATTAATCTCAAAAATATACAAGCAACTCCTGAAGCTCAATTCCAGAAAAATAAATGACCCAATCAAAAAATGGGCCAGAGAACTAAATAGACATTTCTCCAAAGAAGACATACAGATGGCTAACAAACACATGAAAAGGTGCTCAACATCACTCATTATTAGAGAAATGCAAATCAAAACCACAATGAGGTACCATTACACGCCAGTCAGGATGGCTGCTATCCAAAAGTCTACAAGCAATAAATGCTGGAGAGGGTGTGGAGAAAAGGGAACCCTCTTACACTGTTGGTGGGAATGCAAACTAGTACAGCCACTATGGAAAACAGTGTGGAGATTTCTTAAAAAACTGGAAATAGAACTGCCATATGACCCAGCAATCCCACTTCTGGGCATACACACTGAGGAAACCAGATCTGAAAGAGACACGTGCACCCCAATGTTCATCGCAGCACTGTTTATAATAGCCAGGACATGGAAGCAACCTAGATGCCCATCAGCAGATGAATGGATAAGGAAGCTGTGGTACATATACACCATGGAATATTACTCAGCCATTAAAAAGAATTCATTTGAATCAGTTCTAATGAGATGGATGAAACTGGAGCCCATTATACAGAGTGAAGTAAGCCAGAAAGATAAAGAACATTACAGCATACTAACACATATATATGGAATTTAGAAAGATGGTAACGATAACCCTATATGCAAAACAGAAAAAGAGACACAGAAATACAGAACAGACTTTTGAACTCTGTGGGAGAAGGTGAGGGTGGGATGTTTCAAAAGAACAGCATGTATACTATCTATGGTGAAACAGATCACCAGCCCAGGTGGGATGCATGAGACAAGTGCTCGGGCCTGGTGCACTGGGAAGACCCAGAGGAATCGGGTGGAGAGGGAGGTGGGAGGGGGGATCGGGATGGGGAATACGTGTAAATCTATGGCTGATTCATATCAATGTATGACAAAACCCACTGAAATGTTGTGAAGTAATTAGCCTCCAACTAATAAAAAAATTTAAAAAAAAAAAAAAAAAGATACACCCAGGAAACCAAACAGAATTGACTGTCAAAGAACTGTCTCTGCCAAAGAGAACTAGTAAAATCTGGAAGAAACACTGATTAATCACATGTGTAGATATTAAAGTAAGAAATCAAGGATCATGAAAATAAGATAAATAAGAATCATCAATGGATATTAATAAAGCTCTAATAACTTACTCTAAAGAAATAGATATGTCAGATAAAGAATTTAGAATGATTCTCTTTAAAAAATTCAGTGAACTAGAAGAACATGTGGACAACTAAGTTAGGAAATTAGACAATGCACAAACAAAACAAGAGGTTCAGCAAGGAAATAACAAACATCAAAACAACAACCAACCAAATGCTAGACTTGAAAAATATATTAACTGAAGTGCGTAATTCAGTCAAAATTTTCAAAAGTAGAATTGACCATACAAATGAAAGGATCAGAAACCTGGATGGGACCCTGGAAATTATCCAGTTAGAGGAACAGAAATAAAAATGGAACAGAAAGAGTGAAAAGTTTATGAGAATTCTGGGACACAAAGAAAAAATATTTTCCTTATGGGAATTTGAGAAGGATAGGATAAAGAAAAGGGGACAGAATCCTTAGTTAAAGCAACATTGGCTGAAAACACCTCAAATCTTGGGAGAGAAATGGACTCATATCTATGAGATCTGAAAGATTCAAAATAGGATGAACTCAAATAGGGCTACTTTGAGATATATTATAATTAAATTGCCAAAAGGCAAATAGAAAGAATTTTTAAAACTGTAAAAGTTAGGAGAGAAGTTATAAACAGGGTGGATTCCCACATTAATATTAGCAAATTTCGCAAAAGAAACTTTTCAGGCCTGGAGAGAATGGAATAATATATTCAAAAGATTGAAAGAAAATAACTGTTAACTAAGAATTCTATACTCATCAAGGTTGTCCTTCAGAAACTAAGAAGAGATAAAGACTTTCCTCCATAAACAAAAGCTGAGGGAATTCATTACCAACAGACCACTAAAGGGAATTCTTTCCGTGAAAGTAAAAGAATGCCAATTAACATTATAAAAATGTAAAAAAGTAGGGCAAATTCAACTAGAAATGGTAAATACACAGACATTGTTCAATTTTTCAGTTTGGTAATAGCAGTGAATAATTCACTTATAGTTCTAGTTAAAAGGTTAAAAATAACACTTAAAGATAAACATAGTTACAGTAATCTGTTATTAGTTATACAATATTAAAAACATGTAAATTGGCAACAGCAATAACCCAAAATGTGAGTGAGAGAAGCAATGAAAGTGGAAATTTACAAGTTGTATTGAAGCTGTTATCAGTTTAAAATAGGTTGCTATAAGATAGTTCATGTAAGTCTCAAAATAACCACAAAGGAAAAAAATCTGTACTAATTACACAAAAGAATATAATAAAAAGCCAAAGCATATTGATACCAAACGGCATCACTAGCCATTTAGGAAAATGCAAATTAAAACCAGAATGAGATATCACCTCAAGTCTGTCAGAATGACAGAATGGCTATCATCTAAAAGAGATAATAAATGAGGGGAGTGAATTTGAAAGGGTTTCCCAGGTGGTGCTAGTAGTAAAGAACCTGCTTGCCAATTCAGGAGATGTAAGAGATGCGGGTTGCATCCCTGCGTTAGGAAGATCTGCTGGAGGAGGGCGCGGCAACCCACTCCGGTATTCTTGCCTGGAGAATTCCATGAACAGAGAAGCCTGGTGGGCTACCAGTCCATAGGGAGGAATGGTCAAAGAGTCAGACATGACTGAGGCAACTCAGCACACACACACACACACACACACACACACACACACACATACACACGGATTTGAAAAAAGGGGAACTCGCGTACACTGTTGGTAAGAATGTAAATTGGTACAGCCACTGTGGAAAAACAATATAGAAGATCGTCAAGAAAACTAAAAACATAGATATACCACATGATTCAGCCATTCTATTTTTGGGAATATATCTAAAGGAAATATAAAAAATAAGGTGAAAAGATATCTCTACTTCCATGTTCATATCTGCATTATTTACAACAGCAAAGGCATAGAAGCAAACTAAATATCTGTTAATGAATCGATGCATACAGAAATTGTGATATATATATATATGTGTGTGTGTGTGTGTGATGCAATAACATTCAGCCATACAAGATTAGGAAACTGTACAGTTGTGACTACATGGATGTACCTTGACATTATGCTAAGTGAAATAAGACAGAGAAAGAGAAATACTGTATCATCTCACACGTGGAACTTAAAACAAACCCAAAGGAAAAGAGATTGGACCCATGGTTAACAGAAACAAGTAATGGGGGTAGGGAGAACTGAAGGAAAGTAGTCAAAAGGTACAAATATTCAGCTGTAAGATAAATATGTCCTAGGGACAGAATGTACAACATGATCCATATAGCTAGGACTGCTGTAGGATATATAGAAAATTTGTTAAGAGAGTAAAATTTAAGAGTTCTCATCACAAGCAGAAAAAAGTTTTTCTTTTCTCTTTCTTTTCTTTTTACTGAGCTATATGAGAAGATGAATGCTAGCTATTACCGTAATCACTTCACAACATACGTAAATCAAACCATTGTGCTCCATGCCTTAACTCACACAGTGATGTGTCAATTATTTCTCAGTGAAACTGGAAAAAAAAGAATATACATACGTCATTTTAAGACTGTTAACTCAAAACCCTGTGAGAAGCATATATATATATACAATCTAGAATAATTGGTTTTATAATTAGCTCTTTTTCTGTCTTTTGCCTTACAGTATAAAATATTCCTTTTCAAAATTACTTAGTCTTTTCACCTTCATCATATAATGTTGTGGGGTTGATCTGTAATAATGTTTAATTTTTCATAGCATTCATTAAGATCATCCCCTCCCCCTGTCAAAACTTGGTTGATTTTTTAATTAGTACCTATTAAAGGTCATTCATTGCAGCATGGAGTTCTATGGGTTTGGACAAAGATGTGAAGCCACATATCCAACCACCATGGTCATCACGGAAACTGGACCACCATCACCAAATGCTCATGCTGTGAATGAGTAGGAAAAACCCTTTGACCAACAGCAACCTTAAGCAATAAAGAGATAATCCCATCCCTGTAACTTTACCTTTTCCTTATGGCATATAAGTGGAATATTATATAAACTTTTGAATCTGGCTAATTTGACTTAGTAAAATGCATTTAAGATGCACCTTTAGGTTGTTTTATGAAAGGGTACTAAATTTCAGTGTATTGCTGAGAAGTATTCCATTGTGTGTACATGTCTTGCTCTATGAGTTTACCAGTTGATAGAGAGCTGAGTTGCTTCCAGTTTGAATGATTATCAATAAATTCTGCCATAAATGTATATGCAAATATTTTTGTGAGTATATTTTGTGAATATATTTTGTGAATGTGAGATTTTTATTTATCTTGGTTAAATATCTTTGAGAGGAATTACTAGGTTTTAGGATATCTATATTTTTTAATATTAAAATTGCCTGTTAGTAGTTGAATTGTGTCTATATATATATATATATACACACATATATATGTATACATATACATACATACATACATGCATGCATGCATACATATACATATATATACACACATATACACATATACATACATATATACATATATATGCACATATATATACCTACACATATACACATATGTGTGTGTCTGTCTGTGCGTGTTATAACATTTTTTTGGAATTAAGGTCATTATAGAGGTAATCAAGTTAAAATATGGTCACTCTTCCAGTTCAGTTGCTCAATTGTGTCTGACTCTTTGCAACCCCACAGACTGCAGCACACCAGGCCTCCCTGTCCATCACCAATTCCCAGTGTTAAATCAAACTCATGTCCATTGAGTCTGGGATGCCATCCAAACATCTCATCCTCTGTTGTCCCCTTCTCCTCCCACCTTCAATCTTCCCCAGAACCGGAGTCTTTTCCAATGAGTTGGTTTTTTGGATCAGGTGGCCAAAATATTGGAGTTTCAGCTTCAGCATCAGTCGTTTCCATGAATAATCAGGACTGATTTCCTTTAGGATGGACTGCTTGGATTTCCTCGCAGGCCAAAGGAATCTCAAGAGTCTTCTCCAACACCACAGTTCAAAAGCATCAGTTCTTTGGCACTCAGCTTTCTTTATAGTCCAACTCTCACATCCATACATAACTTTTGGAAAAGCCATAGCTTTGACCAGATAGACCTTTGTTGGCAAAGTAATGTATCTGCTTTTTAATAGGCTGTCTAGGTTGGTCATAACTTTTCTTCCAAGGAGCAAGTGTCTTTTAATTTCATGGCTGCAGTCACCATCTGCAGTGATTTTGGAGCCCAAGACAATAAAGTCTCTCACTGTTTCCACTGTTTTCCCATCTATTTGCCATGAAGTGATGAGACCAGATGCCACCAACACTGTTTTCTGAATGTTGAGTTTTAAGCCAACCTTTTCACTCTCCTCTTTCACTTTCATCAAGAGGCTCTTTAGTTTTTCATCACTTTCTGCCATAAGGCTGGTGTCATCTGGATATCTGAGGTTATTGATATTTCTTCTGGCAATCTTGATCCCAGCTTGAGCTTCATCCACACTGGCATTTCACATGATGTACTCTGCATATAATTTAAATAAGCAGGGTGACAATATACAGCCTTGATGTATTCCTTTCCCAATTTGGAACCAGTCTATTGTTCCATGTCCAGTTCTAACTGCTGCTTCTTGACCTGCATACAGATTTCTCAAGAGGCAGATCAGGTGGTCTGCTATTCACATCTCCTTCAGAATTTTCCACAGTTTGTTGTGGTCCACACAATCAAAGATTTTGGCATAGTCAATTAAGCAGAAATAGATATTTTTCTGGAACTCTCTTGCTTTTTTGATGATCCACCAGATGTTGACAGTTTGATCTCTGGTTTCTCTGTCTTTTCTAAATCCAGCTTGACTATCTGGAAGTTCTTAGTTCACCTCCTGTTGAAACCCGGCTTTAAGAATTTTGAGCATTTCTTTACTAGCGTGTGAGATGAGTACAATTGTGTGGTAGTTTGAGCATTCTTTGGCATTCCCTTTCTTTGGGATTGGAATTAAAACTGACCTTTTCCAGTCCTGTGGCCACTGCTGAATTTTCCAAATTTGCTGGCATATTGAGTACAGCACTTATACCATCATCTTTTAGGATTTGAAATAGCTCAACTGGAATTCCATCACCTCCACTAGCTTTGTTCATTATGATGCTTTCTAAGGCCCAGTTGACTTTGCATTCCAGAATGTCTGGCTCTAGGTTGGTGATCACACCATCATGATTATCTGGGTCTGAAGATCTTTTTTGTATAGTTGTTCTGTGTATTCTTGCCACCTCTTGTTAAAATTTTCTGCTTCTGTTAGGTCCACGTCATTTCTATCCTTTATTTAGCCCATCTTTGCATGAAATGTTCCCTTGGTATCTAATTTTCTTGAACCCATTAAATTGTTTTCCTCTATTTCTTTTCATTGATCACTGAGGAAGGCTTTCTCATCTCTCATTGCTATTCTTTGGAACTCTGCATTCAAATGGGTATATCTTTCCTTTTCTCATTTGCCTTTCACTTCTCTTCTATTCACAGCTGTTTGTAAGACCTCCTCAGACAACCATTTTGCCTTTTTGCATTTCTTTCTCTTGGGGATGGTCTTGATCTATGCCTCCTGTACAATGTCACAGACACCCATCCATAGTTCTTTAGGCACTCTGTTTATCAGATCTAATCCCTTGAATCTATTTGTCACTTCCACTGTATAATTGTAAGGGATTTGGTTTAGGTCATACCTGAATTGTTTAGTGGTTTCCCCCACTTTCTTCAACTTAAGTCTGAATTTGGCAATAAGGAGTTCATGATCTGAGCCACAGTCAGCTCCCAGTCTTGTTTTTGCTGACTGTATAGACCTTCTCCATCTATGGCTGCAAAGAATATAATCAATCTGATTTCGGTATTAACCATATGGTGATTTCCATGTGTAGAGTCTTCTTTTTTGTTGTGTTGTGTGGTTATTAGGATAGGCCCTAATCCAAAGACTGATGTCATTATAAAAAGTGGAAAGCTGGACAGAGATACAATGGGAGAAAGCCATGTGAAGATGGAGGCATAGACAGAAGTGATGGATATTTAATCCAAGTAATGCCATGGAGTGTGGGCAATCAGCTGAAGCTAAGAGAGAGGCATGGGACAGAGTTCTCAGTAAAAAACAATTCTACCTGGAGGTCCTCCAAACCATAAGAATAAATTCTATTATTTTAAATGACCATGTTTACAGCACTTGGTTACAGCAGGCCTGGGAAATTAGTCCACATCAAATTGTTTTCCCAGAAAGCTAGAGCAATTTTATCACAGTAGAAATGCATGACAATGTCAGTTACTCTCCTTGTTCAATAACACTTAATATTGCCTTTGTTTTGTCATTAGTTATGCAGAACTAACTCATAGTGATTTTAATTTGAATTTACCAAATGATTGATCATCTTTTCATATGATTATTTTTCCTATGCATACTTTTTGAAATAAATGAGTTTTCTGCACAATACTGTAATTTTTTTTTTAATTTAGGTTTTTTTGGCATATAATAAAGAGTGAATAAATCAGTATTTGTGTTAGCCTTTAGGCAAATTTAGGATTAGGAAAAATGTAGTTATAATAATTGCAAGCATATGTCTAGGAAAGACAAGAACAGATGGAACGAATTCTACATTGTTCTGCTCACCAATATGATTATCTATACACTGTTGTTTGGCACCTTAGGTCTGATCTACAACGGCTGCTTTCCAATAGGTATGATCTAGGATGTTGATAACATGGCAAAAAGATATTTGGGAAGTATAATTGAGTTTTTGAGGTATTTACAAAAAATCTATTTTATGGAGGAAGGTTTGAATATAGATATAAGCCTTGAGCCAGGTTCTGAAGTAACAAAGTACAGGTCTTATGGGGAATAGCTACAGCAAGATCTGAAAATCAAATGCCAGATTAACTGAGTTTTACCAGATAAATTTAATGGGTCTCTGGATTGCCCAGAATTCAGGCAAACATCTGGTTATAAAAACTAGGAAAATATAAGAAGAACTAAGGGGAAATCACACTATTTATTGGGTATATAGGCACCGCATTTAGAGCACCACATTTCAGATCTTTATTTCTGATGAAAAAAATTATTTATTTTAAATATTATGTATTTTAATATGTTTACCATGAAGAAGCTTAGATTTTGGAGGACCATTAAAAACAACAATGTATAGGGGTTTCTGAAATGACAACTAATTTGCTTCTTTTTGGAGACTTAATTATTTAAAATGCAATTTTTCTATATGGACTATTCTACAAATTTATTGTTAAGATGTAGTATCATGCTCTCTCATCTACTCATGAGTACAGAATTTCACTGAGATACTTTGAATTTATCTCCAAGTAGGTCTATTGGGTAATTGTTCATGTTATTCTTCCTTTCATTCACAGTTTCTTGCCCCATATCCTCTCTTCTGAATGTTTTATTTGCATCTAGAAGAAAAATAATGCTGGAACAAATAGTGATTGAGTGGCCACTTACTTTTTCAACTGTGATGCTTAACTTAAAGGAGGGTGATGATGAATAGGAGGTAGACCAAGAAAGACATGGGTTGGCACCAGGTATATTTTAATTTTTAAGTCCACCTCAAAATGTAACTTTGTACACAGTGATCCACTCTGACTATTCAAATGTCTGGACCAAATTGTGGGTACAAAATTATTATAAATTCTAAAAATCAAAATATGGCAAATAATTTTTAAATGTAATGCATTTTAAATACAGTTTCCTATTTGAACTATAAATTTTTGTTTCAAATATAGTTACACAGTTTTATATGATAGATAAAATATATGTGACACATAGGAAATGCCAAATATGCATATTAAGGTAATTTTTCCCATAAATTCATCATTAAATATTTATTCATTTAGAGTTTATTTTGGCTTATATGAAGTTTTCTCTTCAATCTGGCATACCTGTGTACTAGAACTGTGAAGTAATAAGGAAACTGAATGAATGCCCTGATAATTCTGAAAATAATTTTGAGCTTTGTGAGAGGATGAAATTTAGTCAGACCTGTTCTTTTTGTTCACATCATAAGAATAAAATCTCAACAAGAACATGTGGTTTTCTTTTATAAATATGAAATATGCTTAGGATTCAGAAAGACTGTTGATTATTTCTGGGTGGGGAAAATGACTGTCTGAAATCTATTTAAATGTATTTAATACTCCAAGAAAAGAAATAGAGGAAAACAATAGAATGGGAAAGATGAGAGATCATTCAAGAACATAGAGATACCAAGGGACCATATCATGCAAAGATGGGCACAATTAAGGACAGAAACGATATGGACATAACAGAAGCAGAAGATACTAAGAAGAGGTGATAATACACAGAAGAACTATACAAAAAAGATGATAATGATCCAAATAACCACAATGGTGTGATCAAATGCCTAGAACCAGATATCCTAGAATGCAAAGTCAACTGGGCCTTAGGAAGCATCACTACAAACAAAGCTCTTGGAAGTGATGAAATTCTAGCTGAGCTATTTTAAATCCTAAAAGATGATGCTATGAAAGTGCTGCACTCAATATGCCAGAAAATTTGGAAAATTCAGCAGTGGCCACAGGGCTAAAAAAGGTCAGTTTTCATTCCAATCCCAAAGAAAGGCAATGCCAAAGAACATTCAAACTACCACACAATTGCACTCATCTCACATGTTAGCAAAGTAATGCTCAAAATTCTCCAAGCTAGGCTTCAACAGTATGTGAACCATAAATTCCCAGATGTTCAAGCTGGATTTAGAAAAGGCAGAGGACACAGAGAACAAGTTGCCAACACCTGTTGGATCATAGAAAAAGTAAGAGAATTCCGGGGGGGCGGGCTGTGGGCGGGGAACTACTTCTGCTTCATTGACTGTGCCAAAGCCTTTGACTGTGTGGATCACAATAAACTGTGGAAAATTCTGAAAGAGATGGGAATACCAGACCTGCCTCTTGAGAAACCTGTATGGAGACAAAGAAGCAACAGTTAGAATGGGACATGGAACAATGAACTGGTTCCAAATTGAGAAAAGAATACATCAAGGCTGGATATTGTCAACTTGCTTATTTATCTTATATGTAGAGTACATCATGTGAAATGCTGGACTGGATGAAGCATAAGCTGGAATCAAGACTGCAAGGAGAAATATCAGTAACCAAAGATATGCAGATGACACCACCCTTATGGCAGAAAGAGAAGAATAACTAAAGAACCACTTGATGAAAGTCAAAGAGGAGATTCAAAAAGCTGGCTTGAAACTCAACATTCAGAAAAATAAGATCATGACATCTGGTCCCATCACTTCATGGAAAACAGATGGGGAAACAATGCAAACAGTGACAGACTTTATTTTCTTGGGATCAAAATCACTGCAGATGGTGACTGCAGCCATGAAATTAAAAGATACTTGCTCCTTGGAAGAAAAGTTATGACCAACATAGACAGCATACTGAAAAGCAGAGACATTACTTTACCAACAAAGGTTAGTATTGTCTAAGCCATTGTTTTTCCAGTAATCATCTATAGATGTGAGATTTGGACCATAATTAAGGCTGAGCGCTGAAGAATGTATGCTTTTGAATTGTGGTGTTGGAGAAGACTCTGGACAGACTCCCTTGAACAGCAAGGAGATCCAACCAGTCAATCCTAAAGGAAATCAGTCCTGAATATTCATTGGAAGGACTGATGCTGAAGCTGAAACTCCAATACTTTGGACTCCTGATGTGAAGAAATGACTCATTGGAAGAGACCCTGATGCTGGGAAAGATTGAAGGCAGGAGGAGAAGGGAACAACAGACGATAAGATGGTTGGATCGCATCACTGACTTGATGGACTTGAGTTTGAGCAAGCTCCTGGAGTTGGTGATGGGAAGCCTGTTGTGCTAAGACCATGGAGTAGCAGAGAGTTGGACATGACTCAGCAACTGAACTGAATACTCCAAAAACATATTAAATCACACAGAACATCTAAGTCAACTAGTGCTTTGGATGTAATAACAAATACATACATACTGGTTCAGTTGCATCTTTTAAATCTATTCTGTGTAACAGACATTTTTTCCTATTTCACATATTTACAGAATATTTTTGAATATGATGTCAACATTTTTCTTGCATGCCAGTTTCTTCCACAATGTTGTAAATTACTTCTAATTTTTAAATATCTGCTGATAAAGACATGAATAAATAGCATGACACAGTTTGAGAGAATCACACTTAGGGCCAAGATATATCTAAATTGGTATTCTATCATTGCACTCCACGGCACTATCTGAGATTTGCAAACTATCATTGATAAAGTACGTGGATGACACTATCTCTGTTTAAGAATTGAAATGAGGGTTAAATGAGTTTTCTATTATTTCCAGAATTTTGTTGCTTGATCTATCCTTCAGAAACACAATGCTTCAAATTGATCATAATGCTTAACTAATGGGTGATTAATGAAAATCATTAACACATGCTTGTTTCTGCAATAAGACCCTGTATTAATATATCTTTAGGATATGCTAAACATAACAGCTGTCCAATATTGTTGGCTTGTTCAGTTTAGGGTAACTTCCACTGCAAATCTGAATGAAATACATGAGATATTGCAGTCACATGTATTTTTTACTTCCCAACAACAGATTATTTGTTAGAATTGCAGTTACACAAATTGCTATGGGGAACAATTTTGTGCTCTAAATTTAATCAGATAAAGCTGCAAACATATCAAATTGCACAAGCTGCTGTCATTTCATGTGATTTGTTTACTATAATTTTTCATGTACAGGTAAGCATAATTGGAAATATATATATACTTCTTATGAACAGTTATCTCTTTCAAAATAAATAGATAGATATGTTTTAACATGATAGTGCATAAAATTTTCTATAATCTATGCAGGTTGAGCTTATCTATTAAAAACCGCTAAAACCTTTCAAACATAAATGGGAATTTCTTGATAGAGGACAATGGTAGATAATGTGACACCAGGGAAAAATTGTGTTCAGGTCACTATAGTTAATCTCATCATGACAGTCTACATGTTTGTCTGATTCACCTTCATATAACTGTGATTAACAGACTTTGGCATATCATACATGCTCAGGAAATATTTAAGGAGAAAATAAAACATGAATGATGGATGAATAAATAACGAATGAAAAGGTCCACCTACTTTGTGAAAACTTGTACTTTAATGTCTATCAATGAAAAATATCGTAAATTAAACAGAGCAAATGTTCATTGAATACCTGATACATATAACATGTATTAAGTGTAAAAAGAAAAAAAAAATAGGAGTAAGGAAGACATAGTATCTGCCTTTAAATTCCTTATCACTTTAACAGGATCACATGGTTTCTACACAATAATACAAAGCCAAATGTAAAAGGCAATGATAGAAATGCTAGAGAAATTGGCATCAGTTTCATTCTAAAGCAAAATGTTTTAAAACTAAGATACAATGTACATGTATTAAAATCTGAAAACATTAGATATTTGAGTTCTGACAATTGTATAACCTGTACACTCATCATTCAAAACAACATATGGAATATTTCCTCCACTGAAGTTAGTTCCTTCTCACCCGTTTCATGCCCCATGGACAATCACTCTTTATTGCTGTCACATCAATTATTTTTACCAGGTTATGGACCTTCTACAAATAAAACCATAAAGTGAGCACTCTTTTGGATATCGCTTCTTTTCCACAACATGTTTCTGAGATTTAAAAAGTCTAGTATTGTAAAAAAAATTTGTGCATAAAAAGTGTGTGTGTGTGTGTGTGTGTGTGTGTGTGTGTGTATATATATATATATATATATATATATATATATATATATATATAAAACAAAATAGGATATGCTCCCCTCCCCCAACAAGTAGAAAGACGATGTCTTGTTTACTGCCTTTGTATGAGCAAAGACAAAATTAAAAATAATAGAGTTAATTCTCTCTGTTGAAAATAAGGGAAGAGATTGTATTTTCTTAGAGAATTTACTTTAGAAAATTTATAGTAGTAAGTTCTTAGCTGTCTCTGAAATATATGCAAATATTTTTAAAGTTAAATAAGTCTCTCCTCAGCTTTAGGACCCATGAGTGTCTCTCTCAAGGACCTGGCAGTCATCCCTTTGAAATTTACTCACTAAGGAAGACAGGGCCCTTATCCCCCAGTTTCTCTGGGAGGGTGGGACCCTAATTTTTGTGGGGAACTTGCTCCAAGTTGCAAAACTATTACCTATGATAAGGAAACAAGAAGATAGTTTTTCCTTTTGATAAAACCAGCTAACACAGATGGTCATCCCAATTATAGGATGAATTTAGGATAATTTAGGATAAACTATGTGTAATAAATGTTTCTATCAACCCCTCTTACTTGAAGACCAGGTATTATTTATGTTGAGAACATGTGTGTAATGGATTATGTCTGTCTGGCTACTCTGGGTGAGATATCTATCCTTGCAACCTCTAAGAGAATTGTCTGTGATGCATACCACATTTCGGCTTGGTGTTTATGCAATAATGAAATTGTTTTATTTCCTTTTGTTAGTATCCTGGGTTGAGAGAAAACTTTGTCCTTTATTGTCTTTCACAAACAATAACAGTGATAAAGATGGATATCTGGCAGTCCCTGATCTTAACAGATCAGCTGAAGCTCTGTGGCCACTCAAGTCAGATAAGAGATCCTAAATTTTAAAATATATATATATATATATATGTGTGTGTGTGTGTGTGTTATGTAACACACACAAACACATATGAAAATAAAAAGTGACAGTCATTCAGACATGTCCAATTCTTTGCAACACCATGGACTGTAGCCTTCCAGGTTCCTCTGTCCATGGAATTCTCCAGGTAAGAATACTGGAGTGGGTAGCCATTCTCTTCAACAAAGGATCTTGACCTGGGGATCGAACACAGGTCTCTTGTATTGCAGGAGGATTCTTTACCATCTGAGCCACAAGGAAAGCATATATATATGCTTTATTTATGTATATATGCTATATGTAGTTTCTACAAATGTATTATATATAATATATATGTATATATACATATGTGTGTGTGTGTATATATATATATATATATATAAGCTATATATATATAGTTTATATGAATGCATTTCCTTCTACCTCTCTGCTTTTTTGGAATACTAGCAGAATGAACCACTCTCCAAAATCAAGATTTTACTCTTGAATAAGTATGACAATACAGGTTTTAAAATGCCATCAAAAATAAATAAATAAATAAAATGCCATCAAATCATCATATGGTTGGAAAATGTGAAAAACCAGAAATGTTACCCATAGGTCTTTTTTTTTAAAAAAATATCTACTATCTTTCTATCATATTTTGAATGGGTATAAGAGAATCTGGTCTTTCAGTGGTTTAAGGACAGTTCTTTTGGTTTGAATAAATTAATGTATTTCCTGGAGTCTTCAGTCTCATCCCAAGCAGAAAAAAATTATTGATATTTAAGGGATATCTTTGTAAGAAAAAAAGTAAAACTGATTTTGAAAGCCAGAATAAAATACTCTAAAAAATGAAAGAGGAAATGTAAAAATTAAAGGCACTTTTTCTCAGGGGGCTTCTCAGGTGGTTCAGTGGTAAAGAATCCACCTGCTAATGCAAGAGATGTGGGTTCAATCCGTGGGTTGGGAAAATCCCCTGGAGAAGAAAACAGCAACCCATTCTAGCATTCTTGCCTGGAAAATTCTGTGGACAGAAGACCCTGGTGGGCTATAGGCCATTCAGTTGCAAAGTGTCAGGCACGGCTGAGCAAACATGCACTATTTCTTAGGCTCTCTTTTCTCTACTGTCCCTCCATAGCATCTGGATCACCTTATCCTTCCTTGCTTTAAGTAGACTCATGAAAGAAGGTGATAGCCTTTTGTACACAGTTTCCCCTCATTAGTGGATTTCCCTGAAAAAAAAAAAAAAAAAGTTGTGGGGGACAAGATTTATTTCCCTGGTAGTGAATCACCTATTTTGATGACAGAGCTTTGTATATTTCATGTCCCAGCCCTGAGTCCATTTCACAGCTTGGCCCAGATTCCTCCTACATGAGTCCCTTATCATCCCTATACCATGATTTAGGAAAAGATGAGACTTGACAAAGATACTTGATCAAGGAGCAATTGATTATTAGTAAAACTTAGTAAAAGCCTGTGCCACTCTATGAAGGCAAAAAGATGAAGAGTAGCTGCATTAGTCACTCCGAAAGAGGCAAGTAGGTCTTTTCCTCCCCAGTATGCGGAGAGAAACCACCATGCCATATAATTTACATTTTCCCTATCTTAATGCAAGTGAAAACAAGCCTTCTTATTTAGGTTGACCAAAACAAGATGAGGCCTCTGAGTACCCAGAACTCTTGGGTCATCCACACACTTTCCTTGCCAACTGATATTAATCATTTAAAGAAGTATTTTCCCTATCCCCCAGAAATTTGTTAAAGTACTATGAAGCTTGTTTTCTGTTTATAGCCCAACACATTCCTTGCCTCATGCAAAGGTAAGGAATTCTGCAACCAGTAGATCCACCCCTTTGATGGAACAAATTGCAGTCCAAAAGATTACATCAAGGAGCATGGTGGCCAAGGGGAACTGATAAATCAACTAGATAGATAGACAGACAGAACTCACACTGAACTGAAACAAATATATACAACACTTTTGTTCCTAAAGAATATGATACTGGTTTAAGATATAAAATGTTTTCTACATGGCCATGGAAAGTAAACTATGTCCTTTAGTGGGAGTTTAATTAAAGTAAATAAAACTAGTTATGAAATAATTAGAAAATGAAGGGGTAATTTTTAAAGGGCACTCAGCTTCAATATTCTCATCCTTCTAGTAAAGAAGGTATGTACATTTGATAAAATTTTTCAACTATCATATAGATTTGTATAAAATCTTAGAAAAGTAAATGTACGTATTGTTTCATTATTTTCTACAACTCCCAACCCTACAGTTATTCTGCCTTCTCATTTTGGCTCCTTTGTCTGAAAAATCGTTTCCTGTAACTGATCTATGCTCTGTATTTGCTTTTTTGACTTCCTTCCTTCCTCCCCTCCTTCCTTCCTTCCATCTGTCCTTTCTCTGGTGTTCCTCAACTAGATAAGACTAAGTTCTTTTTTCCTTTAGCTTATGAAAGAGTACTATATTTATGGTATGGCTTAAAGACTCTTCCACTAGCTTTTTCTAGTCATTTACAGAGAAACTTAGAGAAATTTGTACTACCAGAGAGGTCTATAATTATTCATGAAGTAGATGATTTGCATCATTTCTCTCTGGCTGCTTTCAAGGTATTTTTCTTTGCTGTAGAAGTAAACTTTAGAAGTTTAATTATAATGTGTTTTGGTTTTCTCTGGATTAATTTTCCTTTGAGTTTTACTTAGCCTCTTAAATTTGTTTGTTTATGCCTTTACTAAATCTGAGACAAGTTTAGACACTACTTCTTTGAATATTATTCAACTCCACTCTCTTTTCTGCTCCACTTGGACTCTAATGAGACAATGTTAGTTCTTTTGTCATAGTTCCACAGGTTCCTAACATGTTAATTTTTTGTCTAGTCTCTTTATTGTTCAATACTGAGTAAGTTTTATTGATGAGTTCAATGAGTAAATGATTTAAGTTCAATGATGAGTAAAGAATAAATCTGCCATCTCCATTCTACTATTGAGTCCATCCATTGAGATTATTTTTCAGCCACTCTATTTTTGAGTTTTATAATTTATATTTCTTTGCTGATATTTTCTTTCTTCATTTTATTAAAGATATTTGTAATAATTGCTTGCTAATGCAATTTGGATTCATTAAAACAACTTTAAACAGGAAATCTCTTTCAAAGTTTAGCATGAGTGTGTTTGTTGAGTTTCCTGTTGGGCTTGGCCAACACAGCCCCAGCAAAAGTGGGCACTGCCTCTTTACAGATATCTGGGGTCAAATTACAATAAATGAGTAAGTATGCTGGTGTTATTGAATAACGAAGTTCTCACTGTTACTTTGGAAAATACAAAATGGAGAGAAAAGGAAGAAAAGAGCATGGTGATATTGATTAAAATTAGAGTTAAAAGCAATAGCTCACTTTCACTAGCCCAGTCCACTGCAAAACCTAGAAACAATGCCACCCCAAAACATGAGTATAGGTCTAGTTTCCCACAATTTTTTTTTTAAAATGCCATGTCACTGTAAATGATGAGGCTTTATTGGTGCTAATAATTCGGAAGATTAGATGACAGAAAGCATCTTTAAGACATCAGTTGTCTCATTTAGACATCATCAATGATTTTAGTAACTACATATTTAGTAATGCAATTACTAATTAATATTGTAAAAATAAACATTTACAATGAAGGCATCTGGAGGATACCACCTTAAATCAAGTAATCAAGCTTAATATCTAAAATAATATTGCAAAATGACTTTATGGTCTTACATAATGAGTTGAAAATGACACACCATTTTTACATAACTCTTGGCAGAAGATGTTTAGTATAAACAAGGAAATAATTAATTCAAATTGGGACATATACACACAAAAACTTCAGCTAAGATATCAGTGACAGAAAAAAAAAAATAATAATAATCAAGGGACCTGTTCTATTTCAAAGGAGATCAAAGAAAAAAAGAGATTAATAGAAACTAAAAGGAGAGATTAAAGAGATCAAAGGAGAAAATAAAAATACTAACTAAATGCAATGCATGATCCTTGGATGGACTCTGGATTTAAAAATAAGCAATTATAAACCATGCATAAAGACATTATTGGGGCAACTGGAAACTCTTAATATATCTGCTTATTAGATAGTTCTATTGCTTTAAAGCTATGACAAACCTAAAGAAAATGAATGTGAAAGTTGCTCAGTGGTGTCTGACTCTCTGTGACCCCCATGGACTATGCAGTCCATGGAATCCTCCAGACCAGAATACTGGAGTGGATAGCCTATCCCTTCTCCAGCAGATCTTTCTGACTCAGGAATTGAACCAGGGTCTCCTGCATTGCACGTGAATTGTTTACCAACTGAGCCATCAGGGAAGCCCTGACAAATGTAGACAGCACATTAAAAGGCAGAGATATTATTTGCCAACAAAGGTCCGTAGAGTCAGTGCTATGATTTTTCCAGTATTTATGTATGGATGTGAGAGTTGTACCATAAAGAAAGCTGAGCGCTGAAGAATTGATACTTTTGAACTGTCGTGTTGGATGAGACTCTTGAGAGTCCCTGACAATGCATGTAGATCAAACCATTCAATCCTAAAGGAAATCAACCCTGAATATTCATTGGAAGGACTGATGCTGAAGCTCCAATACTTTGGCCACCTGGAGAGCTGACTCATTAGAAAAGACCATGATGCTGGGAAAGATTGAGGGCAGAAGAAGACAGAGGACAGATGACAGAGGACGAGATGACAGAGGACGAGATGGTTGGATGGCATCGCTCAGTGGACATGAGTTTGAACAAGCTCCGAGATATGGTGAAGGTCAGGGAAGCCTGGGGTGCTGCAGTCCATGGATCGCAAAGAGTTGGGTGCAACTGAGCAACTGAACAACAATTGCTTTTAAGTTCTTGAGTGTATTTTGATTAAGTAGGAAAATGCACTTTTTTTCTTTAGAAATAAAAGTTAAAGTAACTAGAAGTGACATAGCACAATGTTCATAAGTTAATTTCAAATGATGTAACCAAAACCAAGTATACATCTATACTGTTACCAGAGCTTTGTTTATAAAGAAAGAAAGACAAATAAAGTTAATGTGGACAACAAGAACAACTTGGGTATCAAGGAAGAGGATATATATGTGACTCTTATTTGAATATTTTCACTTTTTCTGTATGTTCTAAGAAATTTTAAATAAAATGTTTGGAACAAACTCACACCAATTGAATGAAGAGTGGAAAATGAGACAAAAGATTATGATTAATTTTGAGTATTTCTTTAATTGGAAAATAATATTGAGTCCTGCATTTTTATAATCTAGCAGAAATATAAAATGTAGGCTATTATTTATCTTTCATATATATATACTTGCATATATAAAGTATTCTTGTATATATAAAGCATATATATATACTTGTATATATAAGGTATACTTGTATATATAAAGTATATTTTAATTGTTTGAAATGTCTGTACACTTCCAAAGGAAAGAAAAAACAAGAACATCTACATCCAACCTATTGGGATATTTCCTTTAGAGTTCTTTTTAAGTAATAGTTACATAATTAAGAAGAAAAATTTGCTATTTACCAGAGAGAGATATTGTCATTAATCTCTAAAGGTTTGCCTAAAAGACAAGTATGTGTTTTATAAATTGGTAATATAAAATCTCTTTCCAATTTTTTTCTTTCCAATATTATTTATCATTGTTTACTTGGTTTGAATAAATGTTAAATTTTATCTTTGGAAAAATTGTGAGGAATTCTTGGAAAATTTCATAAAATTATACAATTTTAATAATTTACCATAAACTAGAAGACAATTTTTATGATTAAGGAAAGATGAAATTATCACAGGGACTACTCCTGGGCAAAACAAAAGAAGATGACTTTTTCAGATGTGCATCGTCAATGCATATTAACTCATGTAGGTTGCATATATAATCTTAGTCTCATTTCTATAGTAACTTTTCCAAGGATTTGTAAAAACTGCATATATTGTACGATTACCTTCATTGTATTTGTGTGTACATGTGCAGCTTTTGTCTCGAACAAACATATTTCTTAATTATTCTAATTGAAGTTTCTCACTGGTTCTGTAAAGAATTACGTCTCCTGTATTGGCAGGCAGGCCTTTTACCATTAGGGCTGCCTGGGAAGCCCCAATGGCTATACCCCAATATGAAATGTTTTTTGTGTTAAAAAAATAAAAATAAATTTAAAAAAAATAATAAATGTGCTATCTTTTGAGATTTTGATATATTTATATAGAAATTTTACAAATTTTTGTGAAATAATTTTATCATATTCCATGGGTAAGCATTGATATTAAATACTATTACTACAGAATAAACATTTCATATGTTGGAGTACATTTCCATATAAATCTAGCTGTAGGTAAACTTCTGCTATGTAAAAGCAGTAGGATTTGATTATTTTTTGAACTAGATATTACCACATAAATTATATATATATTTTAAGTTCAGGTCTATCCTCTGTCTACATCCAACC
The DNA here is from genome assembly GCF_019320065.1 of Cervus canadensis. Taxonomy (NCBI): domain Eukaryota; kingdom Metazoa; phylum Chordata; class Mammalia; order Artiodactyla; family Cervidae; genus Cervus; species Cervus canadensis. The sequence continues at coordinate 36,130,067 of NC_057412.1, forward strand.
TTCCCCACACAACATTAGAACTCACTGCTTTCAGAGAGAAAGTAAAAGAAAATAGCCCGTGAAAATATAACGGCACGTTTTCAGTGGTGGCATTTTGAGTGTGCAGGAGGATTGGCAGTTACCATAAAAATTATTTGTAGGCAAATTCTTCATTTGGAATCTTTAGAAATTATCTTTTAGAACATGTGCTCACTTTCACTTTCTCTTGTCTTTCAGGAGTATAGTGCATGGGGCAACCTGTCTACAAGATGAGACCCCCCTCCCCAATTTAGGGTCACTAAATCAATTGTTCTCTAAAATTAGTATTAATATTTACCTGGAGAAACTCTTTAAAGGAAGGTTTCCTTTAGCTTTCTTACAGAATTAATTCAAAATCTCTGGGATAGAAAAGATGGTATTGAGATGCCAGAATGTGCAATTTTATGTAGTACTCCAAAAGATCATTTTTCATATATTTTAATCAACGTGTATTTGAGTTATGATGCTGTGTCAGTGTCAGGTGTATAGTAGAAAAGACATTGGGTAAAATTTCCTCTCAGTCTCTTCAACTGGGCAGTCTTGTCTGACTCTGTGTGGCCACATGGACCGCAGCACAACAAGCCTCCCTGTCGATCATCAAATCCCAGAGTTTATTCAAACTAATGTCCATTGAGTCAGCGATGCCATCCAACCATCTCATCCTCTGTCGTCCCCTTCTCCTCCCGCCTTCTATCTTTCCCAGCATCAGGGTCTTTTCAGAGGAGTCAGTTCTTCGCATCAGGTGGCCAAAGTATTGGAGTTTCAGCTTCAGCATCAATGCTTCCGATGAATATTCTGGACTGATTTCCTATAGGATGGACTGGTTGGATCTCCTTGCAGTCCAAGGGACTCTCAAGAGTCTTCTCCAACACCACAGTTCAAAAGCATCAATTCTTCAGCACTCAGCTTTCTTTATAGTCCAACTCTCACATCCATACATGACTACTGGAAAAACCACAGCTTTGACTAGATGGACATTTGTTGTCGAAGTAATGTCTCTGTTTTTCAAAATGCTGTCTAGGTTGGTCATAATTTTTCTTCCAACTAAGTGTTTTTTTAATTTCATGGCTGCAGTAATAATCTGCACTGATTTTAGAGCCCCCCAAAATAGAGTCTGTCACTGTTTTCATTGTTTCCCCATCTATTTGTCAAGAAGTGATGGGACCAGATGCCATGATCTTAGTTTTCTGAATGTTGAGTTTTAAGCCAACTTTTTCACTCTCCTCTTTCACTTTCATCAAGAGGCTCTTAGCACTTCTTCACTCTCTTCCATAAGGGTGGTGTCATCTACAAATCTGAGGTTATTGTTATTTCTCCCGGCAATCTTGATTCCAGCTTGTGCTTCATCCGGACCAGTGTTTCTGATCATGTGCTCTGCATATAAGTTGAACCAGTCTATTGTTCCCTGTCCAGTTCTAGCTGTTGCTTCCTTACCTGCATACAGAATTCTCAGGAGGCAGGTGAGGTGGTCTGGTATACCCATCTCTCTCAGAATTTTCCAGAGTTTCTTGTGATCCATACAGTCAAAGGCTTTGACATAGTCAATAAAGAAGAAGTAGATGTTTTTCTGGAACTCTGCTTTTTTGATGATCCAGCGGATGTTGGCAATTTGATCTCTGATTCCTCTGCCTTTTCTAAATATAGCTTGAACAGTTGGAATTTCAGGGTTCACATACTGTTGAAGTCTGACTTGGAGAATTTTGAGCATTACTTTGCTAGTGTGTGAGATGACTGCAATTGTGTGGTAGTTTGAGCATTCTTTGGCATTGTCTTTCTTTGGGATTGGAATGAAAACTGACATTTTCCAGTCCTGTGGCCACTGCTGAGTTTTCCAAATTTGCTGGCATATTAAGTGCAACACTTTCACAGCATCACCTTTTAGGATTTGAAACAGCTCAACTGGAATTCCATTACCTTCACTAGCTTTGTTTATAGTGATGCTTTCTAAGGCCCACTTGACTTTGCATTCCAGCATGTCTGGCTCTAGGTGAGTGATCCCACCATTGTGATTATCTGGGTCATGAAGATCTTTTTTGTATAGTTTTTCTGTGTATTCTTGCCATCTCTTCTTAATATCTTCTGCTTCTGTTAGGTCCATACCATTTCTTTACTTTATTGTGTTCATCTTTGCATGAAATGTTCCCTTGGTATCTCTAATTTTCTTGAGGTGATCCCTAGTCTTTCCCATTCTATTGTTTTCCTCTATTTCTTTGCACTAGTCACTGAGGAAGACTTTCTTTTTTTTTTTTTTTTTTTTTTTTTTATTAGTTGGAGGCTAATTACTTCACAACATTTCAGTGGGTTTTGTCATACATTGATATGAATCAGCCATAGAGTTACACGTATTCCCCATCCCGATTCCCCCCTCCCACCTCCCTCTCCACCCGATTCCTCTGGGTCTTCCCAGTGCACCAGGCCCGAGCACTTGTCTCATGCATCCACCTGGGCTGGTGATCTGTTTCACCATAGATAGTATACATGCTGTTCTTTTGAAACATCCACCCTCACCTTCTCCCACAAGAGTTCAAAAGTCTGTTCTATATTGTGTCTCTTTTTCTGTTTTGCATATAGGGTTATCGTTACCATCTTTCTAAATTCCATATATATGTGTTAGTATGCTGTAATGTCTTTATCTTTCTGGCTTACTTCACTCTGTATAATGGGCTCCAGTTTCATCCATCTCATTAGAACTGATTCAAATGAATTCTTTTTAATGGCTGAGTAATATTCCATGGTGTATATGTACCACAGCTTCCTTATCCATTCATCTGCTGATGGGCATCTAGGTTGCTTCCATGTCCTGGCTATTATAAACAGTGCTGCGATGAACATTGGGGTGCACGTGTCTCTTTCAGATCTGGTTTCCTCAGTGTGTATGCCCAGAAGTGGGATTGCTGGGTCATATGGCAGTTCTATTTCCAGTTTTTTAAGGAATCTCCACACTGTTTTCCATAGTGGCTGTACTAGTTTGCATTCCCACCAACAGTGTAAGAGGGTTCCCTTTTCTCCACAGCCTCTCCAGCATTTATTGCTTGTAGACTTTTGGATAGCAGCCATCCTGACTGGTGTGTAATGGTACCTCATTGTGGTTTTGATTTGCATTTCTCTAATAATGAGTGATGTTGAGCACCATTTCATGTGTTTGTTAGCCATCTGTATGTCTTCTTTGGAGAAATGTGACTTTCTTATCTCTCTTTGCTATTCTTTGGAACTCTGCATTCAAATGGAATTCCAAATTCCCTGTGCTGTATAATAAATCCTTGCCACTTATCTATTATGTATATAACAGTTCTTAATCTGTTAATCACTTCTTCTTAATTTATCCTTCCCAACCCTTCTCCTTTGGGAATTATGTTTGTCTTCAATGTTTCTGTTTTATGCAGATTCATCTTTTTTTTTTTTTAGATTCCTCATATAAATGATATCATACAATATTTGTATTTCTGTGTCTGAGTTACTTCACTAAGGATAACATTCTCTACATCCATCCAAAAGGTGAAGCTCTTCTTTATATGGTAGAATTCGCAGTGAAGCTCTCCAGGCCTGTACTTTTATTTGCAGGTCATGTCCTTTCCCCTGCTGTGTCCCACCTAGACATAGTAAAGGGGTATTTTGGGAACAGCATAAGGCAAGAGCATTCATTAGGCTGGGGTGTGGGGTCAGGGTTATGTGGCTGTAGGAACTGAAGTGGCTTCTCTGCTTCCAGAGATCCAGGCTGCCTCTTTGGGATTTTTTTCCTAGGACATGTCTGTCCCAGGTCCAGTGGTAAGCTGCCGTGTATCAAGCATAGAGCTCCCATGCCCTCCCCCAGACTATTCCTGCTTAACTAGACTGATTCTTTTCCTAGCATTGGCCCAGATTTCATGCCAAGCTGCTGCATGAAGCACGTGGAGCCTGAGTATTCACTCTGTTTGAATTGGGGACTAGGAATGTGTCAAGGCAACAGTTGTCAGTTCCAGACTCTCTCTGCTCTGTGAACTGGTAAGTCAGCACATGCACTCTACCTGTGGGTACAGTTTAGGCTTCTCCAGTCTTTCTGTCTTTCACAATGCTTCCCCCCAGTACCCAAGGAAGCTTTTCTCCTCTGCACAGGACACCAGGACTGGGACGCCCAGACTGTGGCTCAACAGGTTCACTCCCCAAGGCAAAGGTCCATTCACGTAGACCTTCTCATCTTTTCAGATCCCTCTCAGGGGCAAGAACCTCTGCCTTTTTATTTTCTGTCCTACCTGATTGTGTGGTGATCCTACTTGCAGCTTTGGCTGTAGAGGAGTTCTTCTGCCAATTTCTAGTTAGTATTCTGTGAGAACTGTTCTGCTTGCAGATGTATTTTTGATGTGTCTGTGCAGGGAGGTGAGCTGCACATCCTCCTACTCTGTCATCTAGATTCCTCCTCTTCACAAGAGATTCTTTTATACTTTAAATCTGAAAATCAAACTCATATGTGCTCCAGGAATAGAGGCAAGAATCTTCTCTATTGTGATTTTTTGAGCCTCACCAATGAATCACTCTAAGATTATCCAACCCAACATACCAAGGAAAATGGCCTGACATGAACTTTAGGCTGAGTAGAGAGAAATCTGTGTGCAGGTCAAGAAGCAACAGTTAGAACCAGATATGGAATAACAGAGTGGTTCCAAATTGAGAAAGGAGTACATCAAGACTGCATATTGTCACCCTGATTATTTAACTTATATGCAGAGTATATCATGAGAAATGCCAGGCTGGATGAAGCACAAGCTGGAATCAAGATTGCCGGGAGAAAGAATCAATAACAAATAACCTCAGATATGCAGGTGACACCACCCTTATGGCAGAAAGTGAAGAAGAAGTAAAGAGCCTCTTGATGAAAGTGAAAGAGGAGAGTGAAAAAGCTGGCTTAAGACTCAACATTCAGAAAACTAGGATCATGGCATCTGGTCCCATCACTTCATGACAAATAGATGGGGAAACAATGGAAACAGTGACAGACTTTATTTTCTTGGGTTCCAAAATCACTGCAGATGGTGACTGTAGCCATGAAATTAAAAGATGCTTGCTACTTGGAAGAAAAGGACCAACCTAGATAACATATTAAAAAGCAGATATTACTTTGCCAACAAAGGTCTGTCTAATCAAAGCTATGTTTTTTCCAGTAGTCATGTATGGATGTGAGATTTGGACCACAAAGAAGGCTGAGTGCCAAAGAATTGATGCTTTTGAACTGTGGTGTTGGAGAAGACTCTTGAGAGTCTCTTGGACTGCAAGGAGATCCAATCAGTCCATCCTAAAGGAAATCAGTCCTGAATATTCATTGGAAGGACTGATGCTGAAGCTGAAACTCCAATACTTTGGCCACCTGATGCAAAGAACTGACTCATTGGAAAAGACTCTGTTGCTGGGAAAGATTGAAGGCAGGAGGAGAAGGGGACATTAGAGGATGAGATGGTTGGATGGCATCACCAACTCGATGAACTTGAGTTTGAGCAAGCTCTGGGTGTTGGTGATGGACAGGGAGGCCTGGTGTGCTGCAGTTCAAGGGCTCGCAAAGAGTCAGACAGGACTGAGTGACTGTGCTGACTGAGAGCCCTAATATATTGAAGAGGCATGTTTCTGCAAACATATTCCTCCAGTGGGGTGGGCTCTGTGTGTGTGTGTGTGTGTGTGTGCATGCGCATACACATTGAGAAGGTGAATTTAGTGGGGTAAGAATAGTAGTAAGGGGAGAGAGTCAGAAAATTGCAATCCTATGTATTTTTACTTAGAAATCATGCCTGCAACGAACGTGGAGGAGTTTGAGATCTCGGTTCTGGAACATGTAGCGAACTTAAAGAAATGGTCAGTTGTACTGATGTGTATATATTCTTTCTTCTACTTCTCCAATATGGTCTGTGACAAACTGCTATTTAGCAAAATAAAATTGGGATGCAGAATGCAAACTTGAGCATGATATTTTATATTTAAACATCCAAGTTTATTTAAATTTTAGACTGTTGTGTAAACATCCAAATTTATGTTTACATACATACGATTATTTGCGTGTTTAGCTACATAAAGCACATAGCCACTCCAAACAGTAAGCAAAATAATGTCTTAGGCGTGATTACTATTATCTATTATAATCAAAACTGTAACAATACTGGAGAAGAACTGGAGAGAATTATAATTTAACTGCTTATTTGGGTATGTGTATTATGTCTCTGCACATGTAGATATTCATTGTTGACAATGATGATGCTGTTATGACAGAGACCTGTTCCTTCTGTGTTACATGACCCACAATGCTTATACCTCTTCTGCTCTGAACTTTCTTTGGCACAACTGTGAGGAAAAGTGGCTAATAAAATGGGTGTAGTTCACAGGAAACCTCCCAACAGTGATAGTACTAAGTTAGGAATGCACCAGTTCTCATCCCTCTGCTTTTCTATTTACTTTATGTAACAGAACTGACGGCAGGAATAGCAATAGCATGTGTGAAAGGTCAAGAGAGAAAAGAGTCACCGGAGTTGTGAAATTCAAGCTATGTAAGCACGCTAAGCAATTTGATTGGTACAAATACTGATAAGTAAAAATGTAAAAGTTCCAAAGGAAACTCAGCATGATATCCTAACATGCAAAACACAGAAAGAATATCATTGGAGAAAAATAGATGCTCAATCTCAATATCACTGAAAGAAACTGCGAGTAAAACAGAAATACTCATCATATAGTGTGAAATAAGGGTTAGGATATAAAACAATAAAGACTTGTATGAACTTTTGGTAGAGGAGTTTTACACAAAATCATTTTGTCACACCTAGTATCTACGTCATTTTAAACACACACACACAGGCACACCCATGATGCACATATTCTATTTTTGTGTTTATTATGCATGAAAGCTTCATAAAAATGAAAATGCAAATGTGTGCATAAACACACCTATGTATTTATACATATAATGAAAATAAAAACACACATGGTGGTAAGATTTCTAAGCTCAGGACAGTGTATTTCATGAAGGAGGGGTAATATGTTTTTGGACAAAACTGTAGCTATTATATATATATGTATATATAAATATATGCACACACATATACATGCACACATATATAATATGTATATATAGACACACATAGACACATATCTAACATATTCTAAATTTATATTAATATATTTTGTTTTATTTTTCTCTATATATTTTAAATAGAGCAATTTAAAATGCTTTCGTAGAATGCTTTTGTTAAACTTCAGCTGTAAGTATATAAAATTTTTGTTTTGTTAGTTTCTATAGTTGTACACAGAACATGCAACCATGAAATTAAAAGACACTTACTCCTTGGAAGAAAAGTTATGACCAACCTAGACTGCATATTAAAAAGCAGAGACATTACTTTGCCAACATATGTCAGTCTAGTCAAGGCTATGGTTTTTCCAGTAGTCATGTATGGATGCGATAGTTGGACTATGAAGAAAGCTGAGTGCCGAAGAGTTGATGGTTTTGCACTGTGGTGTTGGAGAAGACTCTTGAGAGTCCCTTAGACTGCAAGGAGATCCAACCAGTCTATCCTAAAGGAGATCAGTCCTGGGTGTTCATTGGAAGGACTGATGCTGAAGCTGAAACTCCAATACTTTGGCCACCTGATGCGAAGAACTGACTCACTAGACAAGACTCTGATGCTGAAATAATGTATAATAGATGTTAAATCTATTACGTAGATATTATATCAACTATTAATTATGTATATATGTATATATATGTCATAGAATTGTTAAAGAAAACATATTCAATGACACCTGTTAAACGTGGTAAGGCAGAGTTGCTTCAGTACCACTGCAACCGTACAGGGGCATTGCAATGGGATTGTACAGTGGGGGAGGGAGATTGGGCTCAACTCCAAATACAGCATAAGCTAGTGGGAACTTACAGCCAAGGAACAGGTTGCAGGTGGAGGTCAGCAAATAACAAAACTATTAAGAAGAAATTGCAGAGCTAAGGGGGATTCTGGCTAAACTGAAATACCAGGATTCATGTCTGGGACAGACTAATGTGATTAGACATTGCCTGATAGATGAGTAATATGATCAGATATCAAAATCAGATATGGAGGGTAAGGGTTCTGATTAAACTGACTTAGCAGGGTTTGTGCTGAAACTAGATTTTACATGAAAGTGAAGAGTTCTGCCTAGGGGAAGATTCAAGAGCCTGACTAAAGTTTAGGCAAGCAAAGAATCTTTTGTCATACTTAATAAACATGAAATATATAGGAATATTAAACTTTGTTTCATTTTATTGTCATGTCAAGTGAATTAAATGATGCAGATGAAATGAACTAAAGGATTATATAGTGTTATTAATGAATGATTAAGATCGCTAAAACATTAAGAAATTCTAAAAGAGTCAAATTAAGAATTGATTTAAAAGGACAATTAAATTGTATCTATCAATAGGGGGAATTTTATCTCTCATTCTTTCTACAATATAGTGCAACATCTTTACTTATTATATATTCAGAGGACTGTGTGAAGGACTGATGCTGAAGCTGAAACTACAATACTTTGGCCACATGATGCAAAGAACTGACTCATTTGAAAAGACCCTGATGCTGGGGAAAAATTGAATGTGGGAAGAGAAGGGGACTACAGAGGATGAGATGGTTGGATGGCATCACCAACTCAATGGACATGAGTTTAAGTAAACTCCAAGAGTTGGTGATGGACAGGGAGGCCTGGCATGCTGAGTCCATGGGGTTGCAAAGAGTTGAACACAACTGAGCAACTGAACTGAACTGATAGTTGTACATAGTAAATAGTTTGGATTTTACATTTAATAAAAGAAATTCCTAAGGCTAGAGATGAACAAAGAAATGGTAATTGAGAAAAACACAATCTACCAGATTTAAAAGTCATCTGAATTTTCTCTTGTCATTGGAAAAGCTGACTTAAGCAGTATTATATTATGATTTAAAAATGACCTTGAGTCATTATTTTCATATAATATGGCCAACTATCTATTGAGAAATTTTCCCCAGGGAAGCAATCTTCCCAATTCAAAATACCAATGAGTGATACTTTGGCAGAAAAATTGCTAGTAACAGCATTTACATTTATAGAAGTTATGATATCAGCTAATGAAGTCTTAGAGTATATAACATTCAGATGATTGTCAAATGGTTCTAGGCCTTGAGGGATTTGAATGTTCATTAGCAGGAGGGTTATATATTAACACAATCTCATTCATTCATTTCAGGACAGTGAATTAGGTTGAAAAAAAGAAAAAACTCTTATTAAAGTACCATGATATTCAGATCATGTGAATGTGACTAGCCTACAGCTGCCTAAATCATTTTGCCAGATTACCGGATGAGAAAAATGGCTTAAAGTCGTGCAAGGTATGAATTTCTCTTCTAAAACTCTGGTCTTCTATAAAAAAGTTAAACTTTTAGAAACCTTTTAAAAAATAAAGTCATTTGGGTTTGTCCCATTATCCTCACCCGTTTCAGGAAACAACTACAAAGTAATGAAAGCTGTGATCTAAAATAGCTTCTTACAACAATCTGGACACTCATGTACCCGTTAAGATTTAGAATTAATGCATTCTTTTTTATTGTGTTGCTAGTGGTGACAGGTTTTGACCTGCAGAATACAGCAAATTTTTAAACAATCTATTTGAGATGAAATTTCACAGTCTCAGGGTTTCCACTTTCTACTGCTGTCTTAACCCCTTGCTTGCTTTTGTCATAGCACTATCACAATTGGTAAATAATTTTTAGTTAATTTTTTAGCTTATTTATTTTTAATTGAAGGATTATTTCTTTACAATACCATGTTGGTTTTTGCCATACATCAAACTGAAGCTGAAACTCCAATACTCTGGCCACCTCATGCGAAGAGTTGACTCATTGGAAAAGACCCTGATGCTGGGAGGGGTTGGGGGCAGGAGGAAAAGGGGACGACAGAGGATGAAATGGCTGGATGGCATCACTGACTCGATGGGCATGAGTTTGAGTAAACTCTGGGAGTTGGTGATGGACAGGGAGGCCTGGCGTGCTGCGATTCATGGGGTCGCAAAGAGTCGGACATGACTGAGCGACTGAACTGAACTGAACTGAACATGAAGCAGCCGTAAGTATACATATGTCTCCTTCCTCTTGAACCTCCCACCTCATCCCACCCTCTAGGTTGTCAACAGAGCAGCAGTTTGAGTTCCCTGAGTAATACAGCAAATTCCCACTTGCTATCTGTTTTACATATGGTAATGCATACGCATTCTTGGTACTCTCTCCATTCGTTCCACCCTCCCCTTCTCCCTCACGTCCACAAATCTGTTCCCTACATCCACGGTTGCTCTGCAATAGGTTCATCAGTACTATCTTTCTAAATTCCACATATATGCTATATTAATAGCATATTAATTGTATATTAATATGGCGTTTGCTTTTTTCTTTCTGACTTACTTCATTTTGTGTAACGGGCTCTCGGTTTATCTACATCATTAGAACCAACTCAAATGCATTACTTTTCAGAGCTAAGTAGTACTCCATTGTGTATACCTACCACATTTTTTTTTTAATCCATTCATCTGTTGATGGACATCTAGGTTGCTTCCATGTCCTTGCTATTGTAAATAGTGCTACAATGAGCACTGGGGTATTTTTTCAATTATGATTTCCTCGGGGTATATGCCCAGTAATGGGATTGCTGGGTCACATGATAGTTTTATTTCTGGTTTTCTAAGCAATCTCTTTACTGTTCTCCACAGTGGTTGTATCAGTTTGCATTCCCACCATCAGCGCAAGAGTGTTCCCATTTCTCCACGCCCTCTCTAGTGTTTATTATTTGTAGACATTTTGATGATGGCCGTTCTAATCTGTGTGAAATGATACCTCAGTGTAGTTTTGATTTGCATTTCTGTAACAATGAGTGATGTTGAGCATCTTTTCATGTGTTTATTAGCCACCTATATGCCTTCTTTAGAGAAACATTTGTTTAAGGCTTCTGCCCATGTTTTGATTGGGTTGTTTTCCTAGTATTGAGTTGCAGGAGCTGCTTGTATATTTTGGAGGTTAATCCTTGTCAGTTGTTTCATTTGCTGTTATTTTTTCCCATTCTAAGGGTTGTCTTTTAACCTTGTTTATAGTTTCCTTTGCTGTGCAAAGTTTAATTAGGTCCCATTTGTTTATTTTCATTTTTCTTTCCATTACCCTAGGAGGTAGGTCAGAGAGGATCTTGCTGTAATTTATGCCAGAGTGTTCTGCCTAACTCCTCCTTATTCATTTAATTGGGTAACTTTCAATTCACCCTCTGAGTTGCTTATCAGAAGAATTTCTAAATTACTCAACCAGTTAAAATATTTTGGTTGCTAAGTATAGCTTCTTAATAAAGTTCCAATTTCTTTATTCAGACTTTTATTACTTGTCTATCTCCAAACATCAGTGATAATCCTGCTATGTTATTTTTTCCAGCAATACTGAAGCTTCCTTACACGCACCCCAGTGTTCATTGCAACACTGTCTACAATAGCCAAAACATGGAAGCAACCTAAATATTCATTGATAGAGGAATGGGTAAAGAAGATATGGTACATATATACAATGGGATATTACTCAGTCATTAAAAAGAATAAAGTAATGACATTTACAGCAACAATGGATGAACCTAGATATCATCATAGTGAGTGAAGTAAAAGTAAGACAGAGAAGGAGAAATATCATATAACATCCTTTATATGCAGAACCTAGAAAGAAATGATACAAATGAACTTATTTAAAACAGAAACAGACTCACAGACTTAGAGAACAGATTTATGGTTGCCAAGGAGGCAGAGTGGCGAAAAGGATAGTTAGCTAGTTTGGAACTCACATGTACACATTGCTATATTTAAAAAGGATAACCTGTAAGGTCCTACTATATAGCACAGGGAACTCTGCTGAATGTTATGAGGCACCCCGGAAGGGAGAGGAATTTGGGGGAGAATGGATATATGTGTATGTATGGCTAAGTCCCTTGGCTGTCCACCTGAAACTATCACAACATTGGTAATCAGCTATACTCCAATATAAAATAAAATGTTTAAAATATACTGCAGCTTCTTGTCCTGGAATATTTTAACCCATTGAGCACAATCTATTTGCATATATGGTTTCCTCTAACAAGTAATATTCTTCCTTTTCTTTTTTAACTGCTCAAGCTGATTACAACATAGTGAGTACAAGCCCAGTGTTGAGTCAGATTATCTGCCTCATAACCTCAGTTTACTACCCATGTATGTAACCCTCCATTTACAACTCTCCTCCTCAGCAAAACAGTACAGTAAGAGTCAATGATGTTAAGCCCTTAAAGCGATATCTGGCACCTAAGAAGTGTCTGATCTCAACATTAGTTAACTCATATCAACGTATTATTATTACTAGGTTTCCCAAATTCATCTCAATTGTGACCTCACCGGACTTTTTGTCTGTGTGTGGTTATTTCTCAACATTTTAGGGACATCTCCATTGCACTTCTAAATGACATTGCAAATTTTTAACGTAAAGGTTTTTTTCATGTTTTATACAAATTTTTTGTTAAATTGTTCATACTCTTACCTAATTTATAGATTTTGTGGGATGGAGGAATTATTCAAGATAGGCTAACAGTTGTATTAATGACATCCAAATTTCAATGGCTATCTAATATGGAGGTTTGTAGTTAGATACTAAGGAGGAACTCTTAATAGCAGAGATCAACATAACTCAGTTCTTTCCTTTTTGTTTCCTCTAGGTCTTCAGAGTCCTTGCCATTCTAGCAGTAAATGAGGAAGGCATATTGCAAGGGTTTTTTTTTTTTCCTTTCTTTTCCTCTGTCCTTCCTTCCTTCTTCTCTCCCTTCTTTCTCCTTCCTCTCTTCCTTTCTTCCCTTCCTTTCTTTCAATGAACAAGGTCTGGTAGGCATGCATAGTGCTTCAAACCACGCTTCACTGGCAAGAACTCAGTCATATGTTGTGACTGCATACAACCTTTTCTTGCATAAAACCCTTCCAGACAAAAGGTCTGGAAAAAAAGCCAGATCATTTTCTGTTGTAAAATGTTGCTTAATAAAGGAAAGACACAGCACCATACAGCTAGCTAAGTGAGTAGGGCAAAAGACTCTTCGATGAGATACACCTATAATAACTCAGAATAAACTGAAGTCCTATAACAGGAGGAGTGGGGGAAAGGGGAGGATAATAACTATCTTTGTTTTTCAGGCTTGTTCTTGAAAATTCCCTCCATTTGAAAAAGACCTCCCAGTGCTGTCTACCCAAGCTGCTGTGAGTACTTTGTATTCAAGTTAAATGCTGAGCCTACTGATCTCACCTCACAGTGCTAACTAATTATGAGATAATTCTGCACTTTCCATACAAAATACCTGCAGATACCATTCGTACTAGTGAGGCATCTTCATTGACATCATGGGCAAACAACACTATTTAAAACTAATGGCCTCAGAAATCAAGGGCCAAGCTGAATTGAATTATGGGAAATGGACTGGGAACCCAGAGCATGAGGCTCCATGACAGGAGGTCACATTGAAGGCCTGCTACCCTAACTATCTGATTCATGAATGTCCTATTTCAAGGGCCCTAGGACTGGCAACTCTCTCTTTCCAGGGGCACCGAGTGTTTCCTCTGGGATTATGCTTCTTGTGTACATCCCCTAATGGTCCTGACAGTCTTATCCCTGAGAGACATCCAGGTCAGGTCAGCTTCAACTTACTGGCCAGAGTGGTGCTCTGCCTAACTTGATGCACTGGGCCAGATATAAAACGATTCATATAGGAACTTAATTAAACACTTGTTTGATGTTTGCACTCTAAAATTAATCCAGAGGGGATATGTGACTTTTGTTTCCTTGCTTGGAAGAGGTTGGGGATTCAGGGTTACATTCAGTCCTTCAGGCAGGCCCAATTATTCTGCTCACAATAATTTGATTATGATCCCCTGTTACCTCAGACAAATTACTGAGTTTTTGTGAAAGATCTTCAAAGTCCAACTCATTTGGGCCCATGCTGAGGCAGCCTATTTCTTGCCCAGGCCTTAAAACCCCAAAGAATAGAGTTGGGTCCTCCTCCAGGTGGACGTCTAGGCACTCATTTTTCAGGCGCGCTCACTGGCGCTAACAGAGCCTTTTCCAGGCAGGCCTTCAGGGGAGGTGAGGGAGTGGGGAGGCGGGAGCCGCCTCTCAGGCAGACGTGGTGAACAGCCAGGGCACTACAGTCTTGAATAGAGATGCCGCCATCAAAGACTCAGTCAGTCATGCTCCTATACATATTTGCATTCCGAGCCTAGGCTCCTTTACTTCCGGGTCTCCTCCTCTGACGCCACTGGCCATGCCCTGTCCAGGCTTCTCTACTAAGGCCTCTCTACGAAGGAGGAGGAGGAAGGATCTTGAAAACTCTTCTCTTCAGTGTGTTTACATCCCTAGCTCTCTCTCCTCACCCTTCCCCTGGCCTCAATGTCTCCTATTCCACAAAGGGAAAGGGAGGAAGGGGATAGTCCTTTCTGCAGTTTTAACCTCTTGCTTTTACTATCAGAGTAAGTAACTGCAGGCTCATTCATTTCATTTTGGCTTCTGGTTTGCTTTAATAAACTCTTCTGACCCTGTGACTCTCCCCAGCTCAGCTGAGTTCCTGACATGTAGGTACACAAACATGTGTGTAATAATTATACAATAATATATTGCATATTGCTATTACAGACAAGTTAATTAAAGGACAAATTGCATAACATATTAAAGGAAAAATATAAATTAGCAAAGTAAAATATTGAGGATGAAAAAGTAATATTTACACAAATTAAAATAGATAGAAGCCACTAACAAAGAGTCTTAACAAGTCAGATTGTGGGGTGCCTGAGGTTTCTCTGCTCAGTAGGAACAGTTTGTGAACTGTTGATTATCCTCTTGTGCCATAGGTAGAGTCTCCTAGGTGTGGTAACATGTGGAGTTGCTTTGGTTAAAGAAAGTCAGGTTCAGTTCATCAGGGTTTATATTTTTTTTATCAGATTTTAAAGGAGAATAAGAAATAGAAAAAATTAAAGAGCCAATAGTAGATATTAATACTTTTCAAAAATTAAATTATCAGTTTTATGTAGATTGTACTTGCTCTGTAAACAAAACATAGCAGGTTTTTTTTTTTCCTTTTCATTTTTATACAGGTGTTTTCACATCTTGAAAATATTTTTTTGTTGAGTATGCCCATCTGCTTATCCTTCTGTGATGCTTTTTCTGGTCATGAAGATCTAAGTTAAGCACTCCCATTCCTTATTCCACAGCACTTCTATCACTGCAGTTACATGTTGTACAGTGAACTGTCTATTTTGAAGTCAGTTTCTTTCTGTAGCCTATGTCATATCTTTATATTCTGGCAGGGTAAGTACCCAATAAGTGCATGTTAATGAATAATAGCAATGAACCTTTCTTGCTGTTATGACTTCACCCACCAAGAAAAATTATATTTAAGAAGATTGAAACACATTTCAAATGTATTCATTCATTCATTTAAAAGAAGAGTTTTACACTTGCTTTGATCCCCATGAAACTCCTAAAATCTCTATTTTATGTGAGTTTTCAGCTTACCCAGTCAATGTGTGAGCAAAGAAGCTTGCATTACAGTGTCAGCAATAGTGGGATATCTGTTTTACAGTAAATCATGTAAAGGCTGTTTCCAGCTTTGGCTCACATTCTATTTCACAGTAATGGAAATAGTCAATAAAATAACCTTAAAAAAGAACATATTATACTCACCAACTTTTAATAATATGAAAAACTATTCATGAAAGGGAAATGTTAGAAATTAAATATGTAAGAATGTCTTCTAAATAGTCTAATTTTTGAATGCAAAATGCATTCAAGGTTCTCCTTTAAAATTTTCATGTTATGTTACTTATCTACTATTGTAATTTTTTGGCTTGCATACTGAAACTCTAAAGTACAAGTTTATATTTCCTGAAATATTTTTTGGTTAACATTATCTTTCAACAATGCAAATTATATAAATGGATTAAATGCATAAGTGCCATACTTACCCTTACATAATGCTTAATAATTAACAATAACCCTTTTATATTATCATATGAGAATCTGAGCATGAACAAGTTAATTGTCAGAGAATGAGGAGGACCAAGAGAA
The DNA here is from genome assembly GCF_019320065.1 of Cervus canadensis. NCBI lineage: Eukaryota > Metazoa > Chordata > Mammalia > Artiodactyla > Cervidae > Cervus > Cervus canadensis. The sequence goes on from NC_057412.1 coordinate 36,146,191, forward strand.
AGCAGGGCTCAATCTCAGCTGACCCTGGTGTCTGTATAACCCATCCCAGGCACCAGAAAATAATCTTGAAAGCAAAACCCCAGAGGATGGCTGGTGTCAAAATTAGCAGTCAATCAGAAGGAGTAATGCTCTAAAACTCTATGGAATTAATTCTAATTTTTATAATATTCCAAATTGTTTCTTCTCTCTTTCTGTGTGCTTTTGTTTCTATCTGCATCCCTCACTTTTTTTTGTATTTTAAGATAACCACTATTCACTTATACATTTTCCTTAATATGGCCTTTTCTAAATCTTCCAATGTTATTTTTTTATAACCTTCAATACTTTCATTTTATACTAAATATTGCATTGGTTGCTCTTTTTTAATATATAAAAACAAGGAAACATTTATTGTTTATGACTACACCCCTAGAGCCTAACAAGTTTCCTGCTTCATGGCAGGTGGTCCAGTTAGTGGGTGAGTACCTTTTCCACTATAGGGAAGAGTCCAGAGGGATCAGAGAACATGTCAAACATTGTATAATCAAATGTCTCATTATGTATTCAAAATATAGTGATGGGCTTGAGCTACATGCAATATTAGAAGGACCAAATAAATTGCCTTCTTCATGAAAATCAGACAAAAAATTGAGCTGAAGTTCAGCAACAGGGAAAAACTACAAGACGGTCAAGTCTATTTATTGTGCAAAATAACCCATGATAACGTGACTTGCTTTCTGCATTTGTGTATATTTATTTCTGGGTATAACTATGATGTTGATTTTGCAGATATGTATAGATTCTCATACATATATTTTATGCATTGATCAGTTCAGTTCACTCACTCAGTGGTGTCCAACTCTTTGCAACCCCACAGACTGCATGCAACATGCCAGACTTTCTACTCCATCAAAACTCCCGGAACTTGCTCAAATTCATGTCTACAGAGTCTGTGATGCCATCCAACTATCTCATCCTCTGTTGTCCCCTTCTCCTCCTGCCTTCAATCTTTCCCAGCATCAGGGTCTTTTCCAATGAGTCAGTTCTTCACATCCTGTGGCCAAAGTATAGAAGCTTCATCTTCAGCATCAATCCTTCCAATGAATATTCAGGACTGATTTCCTTTAGGATGGACTGGTTGGATCTCCTTGCCATCCAAGGGATTCTCAAGAGTCTTCTCCAAAACCATAGCTCAAAAGAATCAATTCTTTGGCACTCAGCTTTGTCTTTGTGTCCAAATCTCACATCCATACATGACTACTGGAAAAACAATAGCTTTGACTAGACGGACACTTTAGCTTAACAGGCAGAGCGGCAGGATTCTCTGAGGCAAAACATTCAGTATGATTATAATAACAAAAGCAATGAAAAGCAAGTCAAAGAAACAGTTCCAACATGGAGTCAGAATTGGCTTTCTCCATGCTACATAACTAATGACTGTAGAATATCCTACATTTACTTGAGTCATCTTTAATTTCTCCCAGCCACGCTCTAATGTTCTGTCTTAAAGACTTGCACAGCTTTTATTAGATTTATTACAGAATGTATTTATGCTATTGTATTTGGGAGTGGTTTACTAAAGTCATTCACCACTTTTTTGTGAATTTATAAAGTTGATTCTGCACATTTACCTTGTATCCTGCAAACTGCTAAACTCACTTATCAGTTCTAGTAGATTTTGGAGATCCTACTCTAATATCTGTACACAAGGTGGTATCACTGTAAACAGCAAGGTGGAATCCTTCCATAAAATTGCTTTATTTCTCCAGCCATAATGAGTTATCTAAATAACACTTATTTACAGTATAAACACAAAAGGTAAGCTTAAAAGTGGACAGTTATTCTTCATAAGTTAAGAATGTATATTTTCTGGAGAATTAGAAACCCACCTTAATTAACTACTGTGGTATTGTGACACACTGGACAGTATTTTTATTAAATATTATATATTAAAGAGTATATATTAAATAATATATGTTAAATAATATATTAAAAAGCGGAGACAATACTTTGCCAACAAAGGTCCATCTAGTCAAAGCTATGGTTTTCCCAGTAGTCATGTATGAATGTGAGAGTTGGACTATAAAGAAAGCTGAGTGCTGAAGAATTGATGCTTTTGAACTGTGGTGTTGGAGAAGACTCTTGAGAGTCCCTTGGACTGCAAGGAGATCCAACCAGTCCTTCCTAAAGGAGATGAGTCCTGGGTGTTCATTGGAAGGACTGATGTTGAAGCTGAAACTCCAATATTTTGGCCACCTGATGCGAAGAGCTGACTCATTTGAAAAGACCCTGATGCTGGGAAAGATTGAGGGCAGGAGGAGAAGGGGCCAACAGAGAATGAGATGGTTAGATGGCATCACCGACTCGATGGACATAAGTTTGACTAAACTCTGGGAGTTGGTGATGGACAGGGAGACCTGGTGTGCTGCAGTCCAATTGGTCAAAAAGAGTCAGACCTGACAGAGTGACTGAATTGAACTGGACAGTATTTATGAATCTCTAACATCCATAAAGTCTAAACAGAAACTGTTAGCTTGTTAGAATAGGAAAAAGGAGTCTAGAATGGCAGTGGCTAAAAGAAAAGGAAGAGAAAAGCCTGCGAAAATAGAACATAGGAAGGTCCAAGGACTGGAATGAGGACCTCAAGTAGAACAAACGGCTCTCCTGGCTAGCCCAATTTATATAGGGCTGGCCCAAAGGGAGGAGAAAGGCATATAACAAGAGAAGTCAAAATTGGGCTGGGGGCCTCTATTCTTCTAGCATCTTTTGGGTTGGCATGCCCTCACACCTTGAGGATGTATTTTCCTTTACTTTCTGAATAAAACTGAGCTGTCACACAGAATTGTAACACTGGTCTGTCCAAGGGCTATAACCCTGGTCTGTCGCTTCAAATTTTTGTCGTGATGAGACAGAACCGAGGAAATTATATACTCCCCCAATAAAACCGTATAGCCTTTACTTTTGCTAAGTTACATCAGGGGTGAACTATCAATATTAACCTGTACTTAAATTCAGTTTCATTTGTGTAAAACTGCTTCTTGAATTGGTTTTTGTAAGAAATACAAAGATGTGAATTGTAGAAATGTATCAATGATTCTTAATTACAATTAATTATATTTCCCTTGGTAGTACAGACTTAGTATGTAATTCTGGAAACTGCTTGCCAAGCCAATCTGGGAATTCAGGCTATAAGACTGAGGATAGAGGCAACTGGTATTTTTAATAGGTGATGGCTCAGCTCCAGCTGTGACATACTTGCATTCTGCATTCTGGAAGTTGATTGTGGAGAATATAACTGCTGTTCCCTTTGCCTGGTATCTCACCAGTTACCTTACTTTACTGGAACCCTGACTTTTCATGCTTTTCTAGACACAAGGAGCATCATTTGGGGATCACTTGAAATTATATCATTTTGGACTTGTGGATCATATTATTTATGAAAATATATCTGCAGTATTTTACAGCAAGCTTGTGGTACAAACCTTCAGGAAATGTTTTCTTTCCCAACTTTCAGTTTTTTGGTCTCTAAAGCAAGACTTTTCCTGCAGCCAAGGATGGCAGTTAGTAGTAAGCTCATTTCTGGTTCACAACAACTCTTTAGGATGTACCTTTTATTTTGCCTGACTAACACATCTGAGGTCTGTTTTGCCCAGCTGTCCACCATGGGCATGAAGACTATTCATTATGGAGTAAATAATTGAGAACCTTCACTCAGATGTGATATTGAACTAATTGAATGCATACATCTAATAAATAATGGAAGCTGGAGCACATATGTCTTGCTATTCAGAAGGGTATTAATTTTGGGGTTCAAGCAGTTTTCACATACCACACCTCCTTACATTTTACCCTAAAATTCACCCTTTTTTCATCACAATGCACTAAATGATTTTTATTAAGAAATAGATAATTTTAATAATGACTGAAACTAATCACTATATGCTTGCCTATTTTTTTGGATATGAAAAAATAGCCCATAGAGCAGCTCCAAATCATATAGATGTCCAAAGCAACACTTAGCAACCTACCTTTAGGTTCCAAAACAAATTACCTCACAAAAATTCCAGACAATATGTTATTTCAGACCCAAAGGAATATAATATCACATATAAAAGAATAAAATAAAGAATAATCCCTGGAAATCTAGTTCAGATAATGGTGGAGAAGCTTAATTGACTAAAACTCCAGCAGCAATTACAAATTCAAAAATAGATATATTAAAACAAAAATGATTTAAGGTCATTGTAGAGGGTCAAAACAAGCAAAACTTGGAGGTCATTTAACCCCTGAAAAAGGGAACCACATTGAGTGAGATTTACATTTACACCTTTTCCTTTTAATGCCATTAAACTCACATAGAAACTCACAGTTTTACTGACTAGGGACGTAGTTAGGGATCTTAACATAGCCAGAAACTGAGGGGGGGAAAGCCCAGGAAGGAGAAAGTTAGGCAGTCAGGGAAGCCTCTGATATATGCCTAAAACTCCCCTCAAACATTTTGCTGACACCAAAGACTCACTGCACCTTAACAGGAAACAACATCAGAAAGGAACAGTGTCAGATTCCTTGTGAGAAGCCAGAGTGATAAATATATTACTAAATCTGTGGGATGGAAGGAAGATAAAGTCATCAAGGTATTTAGAATTCTGTCTAGCTCACATAATAAATCATGGTTCTCAGAGACGTGTCGGAAGTAAAGCAGGAAAATGGAACAGAGCTCTCAGTCCTACTGCCAGCACCTCCCTCATAGCATTAACGCCCGAGTGTGGGGAGAAGGAACACCCGCTGTCCAGACACATGCAAAGTGCTTCAACAGCTGCTGCTGTGTGATCAGACTTGTGGATCTGCTTTCCTTGAAAGTCATTTATCGACTCCATGGGATGATTTTGCTAACTGGAATATGCTATAGAATCCCTAACGGCCCACCTACTGTTCTAATGCTGGTATCAAAAACCTCAATACAGAGTCCCTCTGTATTGATTTCCGTCCCTCTTTTGTTCGGATTTAGATACACAATCAGAAAATTCTGTCTAAGGTAAACATATTTGAATTGTTACATGGTTAAGAATATAAAGAAATATTCTTAAATTTATAATTTATAAATTTAAATTTATAATGTTCTTAAAATTATGTTTATAAAATGAAAAGCAATATCCACAAAGAGCAAAAACAAATTAAACTGTACAGTTTTCAAGAACTCCTGACTTTGACTGTCTGCATTATTAAAATGTAAATAAACCTCATATTGAACATTTGCTTAGAGATCCCCTTACAACCACTTTGACTAAATAGGAAAAAAGTATAACTCAACTAATTAATAATATAAAATATTTTAATTCTACAAAAGTGATCATAACTTTATGATTAGAAGTTTCAACAACCATGCAAATATATACATACATATTATATGCAAATATTGAGAATTTAGGAATACTTTATAGGTTTCTTATGAATTTACATTTATAATTTATATTTAATAAATTTTAGTTGATTCATTTTGCTCTAGTGCTCTACCTGTGTGTGAAGACAACTAATGTAGTTAAAATGACGATTGAGAAAACAAAAACAAAAAGGATAAACATAAAAAAAGCTTTTAAAATACTCACCAGATAAGGAAAAAGTGATTCCAGAGATATAGAAACAAATGAATTGAGCCCAACAATTACATCTGTTTATTTATTTATTTAATTAATTTATTTATTTTTATTAGTTGGAGGCTAATTACTTATAGTGAAACAGATCACCAGCCCAGGTTGGATGCATGAGACAAGTGCTCGGGCCTGGTGCACTGGGAAGACCCAATTACATCTTTTTATTACCTTTGAGAGTGTTTTCATGATACAACATTATAAAGCAAAGCGCAGGCAGAGGCTGAGAGGCTCCCTGAATTGAGGAAATACATCTGAAAGGTACAGAGGCATCAACACACAATGAGTCCTAAGAAGATCTACAGATGTTCCCCCGAAGCATTCAGCTGACTACCGATCAGTGTTTAGGGCAACACCTTAGGCTGAAGATAGAACTACCCTAAAGAATTAATGGTGACTGTTTTTTATTACTAAAGTAGGGTTGGGACTAGCACTCTTTACCACAAGATACTGGAAAACCTCAACATTCATGGGGGCATTGACTCAGCAGTGGGGAATAGTAAACCCTAGGCTGAGCACTGCTCTATCAGTACCTATCAAATCTTAAAAGCAAGACCCAAAATGCCAAACGTGTTGTATACAACTTTACTGCATTACAGACAATAAGCTCAAGAATATATGGAAGTAAACAAAGCACTCAACAAACACAAACACAAGATATCTACCATCCACCAAAATTATCTAAGAAATGCCAATTCAACTCATAATATGAAGATAAACCAATTGATGGAAACTCAACTAGACTTTGCATTGCTGTTAGAATTACCAAAGTTATTAAAATATTATTAAAACTTATTTCCATGTGTCTAATAAGAAAAAGCATCAAAAGTATATTATTAACCAAACTTTACTTCAGGGTATGAAAATATAATGTGTGAGTGGAAAAATACACCGGATAGGACCAAGGATAGTTTAGACTTTTCAGAAAAATAAGATTAGTGAACTTAAGTTTCAGCAGCAGAAATTTTCCAAAATCAACACAGAAGAGAAAATTTGAAAACATTAACATAGCATCAGTGAATTGTGGGATCACATCAAGTGCCTTAATACAAGTGTAATCAGTGAATTATATAATGAATGAACAGCAAAACAGAAAAAAATATATTTGGAGAAATATGGACATTTTACAAATTTGGTGAAAATTACAACTCATTCTAAGAAGGTCAGGTGAAAAAGTGTCAGTTGCTCAGTCATGTCTGACTCTATGCAATCCCATGGACTGCAGCCCACTGGGCTCCTCTGTCCGTGGGATCTTCCAGGTAAGAATATTGGAGTGGGTTGCCATTTCCTTCTCCAAGGGATCTTCCTGACCCAGGGATCAAACCTGGATCTCCTGCATTGCAGGCAGATTTTTTTTTTTTTTACCATTGAGTTATCAGGTCAAAGACAAATACATGGAGAAAACGACACCAAGATAAATCCTAATAAAACTTAGCAAAATATTGGCAAATAAAATATTTTAATGCAGCCAGAAGAAAAAAAAAATATGTACAGAGGAACAGAAATACTGATGACAGTGAGTTTTTATTGAAAGCATACGAGTGAGAAGACAATGTTGCAAAATCCTTAAAAGAATGAAAGAAAACAAAAGGAAACCGAAAAAAAGAATTTGTTGCCTATCTATCCTATGCCAGCAAAAATATCTGTCAAATACAAAGGAAAAATGGATAATTTTTCAGGATTAGTCACCAGCTGACCACACTACAAGAAAACTTATGGGATGTCTTTCAGACAAATGAAAAACAAATAGCAGATGGAAATATGCAGCTTCACAAAGGAATAAAGACAACTAGAAATGGAAACTAGGTCAGGAAATATATAAGGCATTTTGTTAAATATATTAAGGTAATTTTGAACAAATAAACAAACAAATACTGTGGTGTGCAGTTCCCAAAATGTAAAGTTAAAATGTATGGCAATAGCACAAAAGATAAGGAAGGTAGAAAAGGAATTAATCTATTGTAAATTCAATCTGTGTGTAAGTTTCTATAATATTACTTAAAGGTAGATCATGATAAATTAAAGCTGTGGTACATATAGACCATGGAATATTACTCAGCCATTAAAAAGAATTCATTTGAATCAGTTCTAATGAGATGGATGAAACTGGAGCCCATTATACAGAGTGAAGTAAGCCATAAAGATAAAAAACATTACAGCATACTAACACATATATATGGAATTTAGAAAGATGGTAATGATAACCCTGTACGCAAAACAGAAAAAGAGACACAGAAGTACAGAACAGACTTTTGGACTCTGTGGGAGAAGGTGAGGGTGGGATGTTTCGAGAGAACAGCATGTATATTATCTATAGGGAAACAGATCACCAGCCCAGGTGGGATGCATGAGACAAGTGCTCGGCCTGGTGCACTGGGAAGACCCAGAGGAATCGGGTGGAGAGGGAGGTGGGAGGGGGGATTGGGATGGGGAATACATGTAAATCCATGGCTGATTCATGTCAATGTATGACAAAACCCACTGCAATGTTGTGAAGTAATTAGGCTCCAACTAATAAAAATAAAAAAAAAAAAGATGCATGCTATAATTCATAGAATAACTACCTAAACTAGCAAAGAATTATACCTAATATGTGAAGAAAATTAATTCAATTAAATCATAGAAAATTCTCAGTAGAAATGGTGAAACAAAAAGAGGACACAGGAAACATTCTAAAATGAAACTATATATTCCACCTTAACAATAGCTACAACACAATTATGACTATCTAAATGCATGCAGAAAAAATTGAAAATAAGATATTCTGATGTTTTTTTTTAAATCAACAAACAGGAATAGCTGTGCCAAGTAAAAATCACCTGTGAAAAAAATAAGCTCTACCATTCTTACTGATGAAATGTTAAATGATTTTTTTTTCATGAGATAAAAAATACATCAGGATTTTGCCTCCTCTATCTCCACTGTACTAAAGGTTCCACCTGGTACAATAAGGAGAAAAACTTTCCACTTTTGAAGAGAAATAGGTAAAATTATCATTATCCACATGGGACACTATTATCCATATAGAAAATCTGACAGAATCTACAGAAAAGCTACTAGAACTAAAACATAAGCTTAGCAAGTCTGCAGTACAAAACCAATATAGACAATTTATTTATATTTACATGTTTAAGCAGCAAATAAAGTGGAAATGGAAAAGAATATAATTATTAGTAGAGTTGAAAATATTTAATATTTGCCTGCAAGTCCTTACAAGGGTACCAGTTCTGAAAAGGATCTCCTCTCCATCCAATGCTCAGAAAAACGAAGTGCTGATGGTTGAAGTGATTGTAATATTGTGAATATTATAACAGGGCACATATAATTTACTCCAGTCACATCCCATATCTGGAACTCATTAAGAAAATATCTTTTGGGAGAGTGGCCAAGATGGCAGAGTAGAAAGACTCTGAGCTCATCTCTTTCAATAGACACACCAAAATTACAACTGCCAATGAGAGTGACCTGAAGATTAGTAAGATATATCTTCTATAACTAAAGATATAAAGATGAAACCACAACGAGATGGGGACAAGAGGGGTCAAGACACAAACCCTGGGATAGGCAACCCACAAATAGTAGGATAACTACAATTACCGAGTTTCTCCACAAAGGGCAAGGGGTCTAAGCTCCCTCTCAGGCTTTGCAACCCTGGGGTCCTATATCTGGAAAACAAACCTCCATAACTTTTGGCTTTGAAGGCCTGTGGGGCTTACATTTAAGAGAGCCAGGGGACTGTAGGAAAGAGAGACTCCACTCTTAGGGCTCAACAAAAACCTTACATACTCTGAGAGCCAGGGCAGAAGCAGTAGTTTAAAAGGATCCTGGGTCAGCATCACTTGCTGATCCTAGATGACATCTTGGAGAGGCAGGAGATAACTGGAATTCAATATGGAGGCACAGTCACCTACAGTAGCAATTTTGGATAACTTATTTTAGCATAAGGACAATGGAACTGGCAGGGATCATTGTGGAATTTTCCCTCTAGTGTGTCAGCACTGGGAGCTTGTCCCCACCAGCATGAAGCTGCCATAAGATCCCTGAGCCTCTAGCTTACCTGGGAAGAAGCTCCAGCCACTAAAGGATCTAGGACCCAGCACCATATGCTTGTGGGCTGGTAGCAGCTCTGGGATTCCTGGGACTCATAGCCAGAGATCCCAGGACCAAGTTTTACACACCAGTGGGCCAGCACTAGTCCTGAGACCTGGCCTCACCCATCAGTGTCTGGGCACCAATCCTAGGACTCCCTGGGATCTGGCCATGCCAACAACTGGCCAACACCAACTCTGAGACAACCAGGACACCTACAGACAGAGGCCTGGAAACCAGCCTCATTTACAGTGGACTGGCATTAGCCCTGGAGCCCCCTGGACCATAGTTCTGCCTACCAGTAGGCTTCCACCATTCAGGATCCCTAGAACCCTGCAGCCAGGGTATGATCTCACTTATATGTATAATCTAAAAATGTGAAATAAATGAATACACATGAATGAAAATGAATAAACACTAAATAATAGATATTTCTCCAAAGACGAAATACTGACGGCCAATATACACATAAAAAGGCTCAACATCAGTAATTATTACAGAAATGCAAGAGATACCACTTCACACCAGCCAGAATGGCCATCAACAAAAAATCTACAAACAAGAAATACTGGAGAGGGTATGGAGAAAAACAAACTCTTATGTTGATGGGAATGTAAATTGGTACTGCCACTGTGGAGAATAGTATGGAAATTCCTTAAAAAACTAAACATAGAACTACCATATGACCCAGCAATCCCACTACTAGACATACCCCAATATTGATTGCAGCACTACTAACCATAGATAAGACGTGGAAACAGACCTGCCTGAGTGTTTGGGAGTCTCCGGTGGAGGCACGGGTCACAAGACAACAGTGACCTGCTGCAGGGGCAGGGGCAGGTGTCCTGGGAGGCATATCAGGCTGGCATAGACCTCTTGGAGGTCTTTGACCTCAGGCCAAACTACAGGGAGGGAGCACAGCCTGGCCCGTCAGCAGAAATTTGGATTAAAGATTTACTGGCCTGGCCCTGCCCACTGGAGCAAGACCCAGCTTCCCCACAGCCAGTCTTTCCCATCAGGAAGCTTGCACAAACTCCTCATTCTCATCCACCAGAGGGCTGACAGGATGAAAACCACAATCACAGAAAACTAACCAAAATGATCACGTGGATCACCGCCTTGTGTAACTCAATGAAACTATGAACTATGCCATGCAGGGCCACCCAAGATGGACGGGTCACGGTGGAGAGTTCTGATAAAATGTGATCCACTGGAGAAGGGAATATCAAACCATATCAGCATTCTTGGCTTGAGAATCCCATAAACAGGATGAAAAGGCAAAGATATATGACACTGAAAGATGAAACCCCCAGGTCAACAGGTGTCCAATATGCTACTAGATAAAAGCAGAGAAATAGCTCCAGAAGGAATGAAAAGGCTAAGCCAAAGCAGAAACATGCCCAGCTATTGATGTATCTGGTGGTGAAAGTAAAGTTCAATTCTGTAAAGAACAGTATTGCATAGAAACTTGGTCCATGAATCAAGGTCCGTGAATCAAGGTAAACTGGATGTGGTCAAATAGATGTGGCAAGAGTGAACATTGAAATTTTAGGAATCAGTGGACTGGAATGGGTGAATTTAATTCAGATGACCACTATGTCTACTACTATGGGGAAGAATCCCTTCAGATAAATGAATAGTCTTCATAGTCAACAAAAGAGTTTGAAATGCAGTACTTGCATGCAATCTCAAAAATGACAGAATGATCTCAGTTTGTTTCCAAGACAAACCATTCAATATCACAGTAATCCAAACCTATGCCCCAACCACTAATGCCAAAGAAGATGAAGTTGAACAATTTTGTGAAGATCTACAAGACCTAGACCTTCCAGACCAAGAAAAAAAAAATGTCATTTTCATCATAGGGGAATGGAATGCAAAATTAGGAAGTCAAGAGATACTTGGAGTAACAGGCAAGTTTGGCCTTGGAGTAAAAATGAAGCAGGGCAAAGGCTAACAGAGTTTTGCCAAGAGAACACACAAGTCATAGCAAACACCCTCTTCTAACAACACAAGAGATGGCTACACATGGACATCACCAGATGGTCAACACCAATGTTAGATTGATTATATTCTTTCTTTGCAGCTAAAGATGGATAAGCTCTATACAGTCAGCAAAAACAAGGCCGGGAGCTGACTGTGGCTCAGATCATGAACTCCTTACTGCAAAATTCAGACTTAAATTGAAGAAAGAAGAGAAAACCACTAGACCATTCAGGTATGACCTAACTCAAACCCCGTATGATTATACAGTGGAAGTGAGAAATAGATTCAAGGAATTATATCTGATACAGTGCATGAAGAACTATGGACAGAAGTTCATAACATTGTACAGGAGGCAGTAACCAAAACCATCCCCAGGAAAAAGAAACACAAAAAGGCAAAATGGTTGTCTAAGGAGGCCTTACAAATAGCTGAGGGAAGAAGAGAAAGAAAGTGAAAAGTGAAAGACACTCAGGCATGTCTGACTCTTTGTGACCCCACGGAATAGTCCATGCAATTCTCCAGGTCAGGATACTGGAACGGGTAGCCGGTCTCATCTCCAGGGGATCTTCCCAACCCAGTGATCAAGCCCAGGTTTCCCATGTTGCAGGTGGATTCTTTACCAGCTGAGTCACTGCTGCTGCTGCTGCTGCTAAGTTGCTTCAGTCATGTCCAACTCTGTGCGACCCCATAGACGGCAGCCCACCAGGCTCCCGTCCCTGGGATTCTCCAGGTAAGAACACCGGAGTGGATTGCCATTTCCTTCTCCAATGCAGGAAAGGGAAAAGTGAAAGTGAAGTCGCTCAGTCGTGTTTGACTCTTCGCGACCCCATGGACTGCAGCCCACCAGGCTCCTCCATCCATGGGGTTTTCCAGGAAAGAGTACTGGAGTGGGGAGCCACTGCCTTCTCCGAGCTGAGTCACTCGGGAAGCCCAAAATGATAAGTAAAAGGCAAAGAAGAAAAGGAAAGATATACCCATCTGAATGCAGAGTTCCAGAGAATAGCAAGGAAAGCTAAGAAAGCTTTCTTGAGTGAACAATGCTAAGAAATAGAGGAAAACAACAGAATGACAAAGAGTCAGTTGATGAAGGTTAAAGATGAGAGTGAAAAAACTGGCTTAAAACTCAACATTCAAAAAACTAAGATCATGACATCTGGTCCCATCACCTCATGGAAAATAGATGGGAAAAAATGGAAACAGTGATAGACTTTATTTCCTTGGGTTCCAAAATTACTATGGCTGGTGACTGTAGCCACAAAATTAAAAGACACTTGCTACTTGAAAGAAGATGTATGAAAAACCTAGACAGCATATTAAAAAGCAGAGACATCACTTTGCTGACAAAGGTCCGTATACATAGTCAAAGCTATGATTTTTCCAGTAGTCATGTATGGATGTGAGAGTTGAACTATAAAGAAGGCTGAGCACTAAAGATTTGATGCTTTCAAAATGTGGAGCTGGAGAAGATATTGAGAGTCCCTTGGACAGCAAAAAGATCAAACCAGTCAATCCTAAAGGAAATCAATCCTGAATATTCATTGGAAGGACTCATGCTGAAGCTGAAACTCCAATAATTTGACCATCTGATGTGAAGAGTCGATTCAATGGAAAAGATCCTGATGCTGTGAAAAATTGAGGGCAGGAGGAGAAGGGGGAGACAGAGGATGAGATGTCTAGATGGCATCGTTGACTCAATGGATATAATTTTGAGCAAGCTCAGCAAGACTGTGAAGGACAGGGAAGCCTGGTGTGCTGCAGTCCATGGGTTCACAAAGAGTCGGACCTGACTGAGCAACTGAACAATAACCTATCTTTCTCTCCATGTCAGTTTCAATTCTTTCTTCTCTTTCTTCTAGCCCAGTATTTAGTATCTCATTTTGAAAATGTCTATATCCTTATATCAATTGTATTGTTCATTCAAACTTTCTCAAAAATATTCAGTGCTTATTTTGAGCTATTTTTCATGACTAGCTTAAATTTTTTTCATTGACTAGAATCATATTGGCACACTCTCCTTTCTGTAGCATTGAAGTTCAAAGGGGATTTTTTTAATAAGCCAGTTAAAGTTCCTCAAATGACTCCTTTTGCATAATCTCCCAAATTTACCCTGTTTACAGTCACTGTGGGCTTGAATAATTCCACATATATTTCAGTCTCCATAACTTCAATGATTTCAGTTCTTTTTTTATTTTTATTGCAGCCTTCTTTCTCTGTTTTTTATTATTTACTTTCTTTGCTTCTTTTGAAAGTATTTATAATAGATGACTTTATAATCCTCTACTTTCCTATTCAGCTACTTCCTAGAATCTTTTTAGCATTATCCATTTATAGCCAAATTGGAACTCCTAAGACCTGTATACAAGCATACTCTAATTGTTCTTGGACATGATGTACAATGTCAATTTACTGTGGTAATTTTGTAACATTATAGCCCCATGACATCATGGAAAAATTTTCTAATGACATCAAATTCTTATAAAATCATAGCAAAGTTTTATTATCTTGTATAAAATAGCAGCATATGGTACAGTTTTATGTTTGATGGGGGATATCTTTTGTTGTAAAACTTGAAGTTACTACTCACATCAAAACAATATTTGTAACCAAACATAGAGAAAGAAGATTAAAAAATCTTTGTGAGTGAGAAAGCAACAATTCCACAAAAATGCAATCCCTCGTATAACCAATAACAGGAAGCAGGAATTCAGTAGGGGGCATGTATGAAAATAACATGTATTATGAGGATTAGACATTAAAAATACAAACATGTAAGAAAGTTTTGCCAAGAAATTGATTCTGAGAAATTACTATGAGAAATCAGATTCTCACCGTGATTCTAATACTTGGAAAGCATCGTTTTAGCACTAAATAATATGGCAAAATTAGCCAGGATCTTGTCAAGAAAAGAAGAAAAACCAATGTAAGTTAGTTAGACCCTAACTTTGTTTAGACCTTTATAATTCTTGCTGAGAATATGGAGACCCCAAAATTACAAGCCCTATTCTGTGAGGTATTATGCTCCTTGACACAAAATAAAGTTTCAGGTCAGGCTTATTCTATAAATCGTGAATTGATACTTCTTTCAGTTGCAATGAGAGAACTTTAACATATCTTAAGCAAGAGTTGAAATTTGTTCTCTCACATAATTTAAACATAAAAGTGCAAAAATAATTTTAAATACAGTTGGATTTAGGGATTGAAACAATATTACCTGGGGTCCCTCTCTCCATCTCTCATATTAACTTACTCTGTGTAGTAAGCATCAAAGCCACCAGCAGTCCAAAGTTCACATTTTCTTGAAATAGCTCCATAATATAAGGCCCCTCCTCTCTGAAATGTGTCCACTCCCCAGAGACAGCTCCAGTTGATTAGCTTAAATCACACTGAACCAGTCACTGTGATCAAAAGAAAGAGTAATTTGAGTACATGTCATTCAAAGGTTGGCAGAGATTCTCACCAAAGGAAAGGATGGGGTTCCAGGTAAGCATAAAATAAAATCAAACAAATAAATGTTTGTCATGGGCCTGACTCTCATTATTTCTCTGAATATTAGTTAGCACATCTGATTAAATAAAAATTGCTTTTTTACACACTGCTATATTAAAATGGATGCCCAATAACTGTACAGTACATGGAGCTCTGCTCAATGTTATGTGGCAGCCTGGTTGGGAGGGGAGTTTGGGGGAGAATAGATACAAGAATCTGGGCCTGATGGCTCAGATTGGTAAGGAATTCGTCTGCAGGAGACCCAGGTTTGATCTCTGGATGGGGAAGATCCCCTGGAGAAGGGAATGGCAACCATCTCCAGTATTCTTGCCTGGAGAATCCCATGGACAGAGGAGCCTGGCAGGCTACAGTCCATGAGGTAGCAAAGCGCTGGACAGCCTGAATGACTAACATTTTCACTTTCAGATACATGTATTTGTGTGGTGGAGTCCCTTGGCTGTTCACCTGAAATTATCACAACATTGTTAATCATCAGCTATACTCCAATACAAAAATTTTCTAAAAGTGCTTTAAAATACAAGAACCACACAAATGATGTTTTCCCTTCACATTGCCAAAATCAATGGATCAACTCCTTTGACCACATTTCAAGTCAATCATAATAGAGAAATATAGATGTATTTTAAAAGCATGTTACAATTTTTATCTTTATTTCCATTTTACCACATAATTTTCTGCATAAATTAATATGCTTTATTTCCCTTGAGGTCAATTTTTATAACATCATAGAATATCAACATTTTTAGTATTTTCTCTCTTTGTTTGGTCTAAGAAATTTTTAGATCAAATTATAAACTGTTTTTTGATGTTCTGCAACATGTCTTACTTTCACTCATAGACTTTAGGCTCTTACATTTCCAGAGATGTAGGGGAAAAAAAGGCAGCTTTGTTTTCACCATTATCCCAACTTCTATTCTTGATTGGTGCAGTTGCCAAAAGAATGTAGGGCATGATTGTTCAGAATTCGTTTGATAGATAATTCATCCAATCAAATCATATTATTTCAAATAGTCTCAAACTAATATTGCCTTAATTATGAATAGTTCTTTGCAGTTGAGAGCATAAGTTGATGATATACATTAAAACAAACCATATAGCAAAATGGTTTAAAGATAAACACTGAAGTTAGTGTGTTGGGATCAAATTCAAATCTATAGGCTTGTGGTAGTATAGCACATCCAAGTGATATTGTTAACATTTGATTAGTGTTTTAACTTATCATAACATTACTTGATCCACATAATATTACTTAATAAATTACTTGATTTATAATAAATTCATTAATTATTAATTATCAAATTACTTAAAAATAAAATACATAATTAAAATAAAATACATAATAAAAAAGAAAATACTATTTTCAGCTGCAGTTGACCCTTGAGTATAAAGGGTTTAAACTTCCCAGGTCTGCTTAGGAATTTTTAAAAAATAAACACGGTACTAAATTATATATGGATGGTTGAATGCCTGGGATGTGGAAACTCAGAAACGCAGGGCCAACTATAAGACTTGAGCATTCATAGATTTTAATATCCACAGTAGGTTCTGAAATCAATCACCCTATGGATACTGAGGGAGAGTTATACTTTACTTGGACTTTTTGTTGGGGGGAGTTTAAATAAACCTCTACATTGTTTAACAGTCACCTGTAATTTAAATAAAATTTTTCTGGGCTCCAAAATCACTGCAGATGGTGATTGCAGCCATGAAATTAAAAGACACTTACTCCTTGGAAGGGAAGTTATGACCAACTTAGACAGCATACTAAAAAGCAGAGACATTACATTGTCAAGAAGGGTCCGTCTAGTCAAAGCTATGGTTTTTCCAGTGGTCATGTATGGATGTGAGAGTTGGACTATAAAGAAAGCTGAGCACTGAAGAATTGATGCTTTTGAACTGTGATGTTGAAGCTGAAACGTCAATACTTTGGCCACCTGATGCAAAGAGCTGACTCAGTTGAAAAGACCCTGATGCTGGGAAAGATTGAGGGCAGGAGAAGGGGACGACAGAGGATGAGATGGTTGGATGACATCACCTACTCAATGAACATGGGTTTGGCTGGACTCTGGGAGCCGGTGATGGACAGGGAGGCCTGGCATGCTGCAGTTCATGGGATCGCAAAGACTCGGACATGACTGAACGACTGAACTGAATAATTAAAAAATATCAACATTTATCTAAAACATTTTTTTTCTTTAGAATTTAAAAAATATTTAAAATGCCTCATGAAAATCTAGATTTCCAACAAATGTTAATTATGTTTTCTTAAAAAAAAAAAAAAAGAAACTACAGGTAGCAACCTATTAGTCGGTCATGACTAGAATGTCTTAAATGAAAGATAAAATAAAATATTTCATTTTTTACTACTGTTTCATTTTTTAGCTACTGTTTGATTAAAATTTTGCCTTGGTTGTATATATCATATGTATCAAAGATCAAAATATTTAAAAATATCGAAAAGAAAAAATCGCAAAGACTTTAAACCATAGCTATTGCTTTTAAATAAATGAGAATATTCTATCATTGTTTAAAATGCTATTTTGATGATTTCAATATAAAACCACAAAATGTAAAATGAGTAATTTGGGAAAGATTCCAATATATTGAAACATTTTGCATTTTATATTAAAATAGATCTAAATATTTAACTGCATAGACATTAGCACACTGCATTCTTACATACTTCAATAAACGAAATGCTTTCAAAATATTTGTATACATGTATATACAAACTGATGTGTGTGCATGTATGTGAATATATACAAAAATATTATCAGTACTCAGAACAAGTACTAAATAAACTATCTCTTTGTGAAATCTTTCAACCAAGAGTAACCAATCTCCCTATTTATCTAAAGGAAACGGAATCACTTTCTCAAAGAAATACAACAAGAATGACAACATGGGTAAAGTTGCAAGACTTTATGCTAAGTGAAGTAAGCCAGATAAGAATAGGCAAATATTGTATGATCTCATTTATATGGGGAATCAGAAAAAAAGAATAGAACCACATTCATAGTAACAGAGAACCAGATGATGATTATCCAGAGACTAGGATGTGGGGGGGAGGGAGGATAGAATTATAGAAAAATAAAAAATAGTGGTTACCAGTAGGTGAGGGGAGGGAAGCTGGGTGATGGGGAGTTGCTGTTTAGTGGATACATAATTTCACCTTTGCAAGATGAGAATTTTGGATGGTGATATTTGTTACACCAGAATATGAATATACATAACACTGTTGAAATGTGCACTTAAAGTGGTTAAAATAGTACTGTTTGTAAGTGAAGTGCTCTGTATATCTGTTAGACCTTTCCTACCAAGAGCTAAAGAAAAAGTTTGACTATATTTCAGAGTTCTATAAAGTAGTTTTTCTGTCAGTGAAAGTAATCGTTAAACAAGAATAAAACTGACATTTGAGAAATTATGATTGTCTTCCTTCTTCACAGTGCAGTCTTTCTTTTAGAGTGTAGTCATTACTGAAAATGTATGCTTCAAAGCGTAAAGTCAGAGTAACGTTTTACAACACAGATTTATTTATTATTCTTTTTTACTCAGACACCACACTATGCATTAACTGTTGTGTTGATAGAAATTTTTGCCTTGATGCATAAATTCAGAGATTAGAAAAAAAAGAAAATACTTAGACAACAGGTGTGAAAATAGGTAACAGTAGAAAATAGCTTCTGAATTTGCCTTTTTGTCTGTAATGACAATGTTGAATTATTAAACTAAAATAGAACATTTCATTAATTTTAAGGACAATTCCAGTATAAAGTGCTGTCCAAGTGTTCTGAACAGCATGGAAACTGAATAAACAGTGATATACAATATTACATGAAATTAGACTTGAAAGTAATTAGACATCAAAATCATGACTACTATGCAAAATGGCTATTGAATATTGTTTTATGAGAAGCTCCCCAGTGAGGAGAAAATGAGAGAACAGTTTCTAGCCCCACTCAAAGCAGATACTAACTTTTCTTTCTTAAAAATTCTAAATGAATATTCTGTCCTAAAGGTTTCTGATGTATCCAGATCTTACAGTGGCAACACAATACACAAACAAACAAAAAGATAAATCCATATAAAGTGAGTTTATGGAAGGCATACAAAACTCTACAACAGACAGAAATCATAGAGCATGTTGAAAATAGAAACTTTCCCATAAATTGAGCTTTAAACAGGGTTACTTAAAGATTTTGAATAGGTATATGAGCAAAGAAGAGATATTTGACAACAAGCTAAATCACTAAGGAAATCAATGAGGATGAGAACTTGTTCAACATAATGATTATCCTAGTTTTCAACAAAAAGTTCTCAGTGACATGATTAATATTTACCACGAGATCTTTAGCAAAAAAACAAAATAACTAGAAATTGTTAGAACTAAATTAATATTACTTACTACTGATTTTATTCACACATACATTTAACAATACATGATGTTTTCATTATAAGCATGGGCATATTAATTTATCTCATTCCTCTTACCATAGAGTTTAATTGGCTGGAATGTATGCCTAATATAAGGTCTAATAAGCTTGTTTGGATTTTAAAGTTTAATTGTGTTGATAGGATTCTGTGTTACCCATGGACCTTACTTGAGGTTGCAAGATACAAATGTCCATTTAATTAAAACAGTAGATAAAGGTTAAATGAGCTATAGGCTGAAAGTGAAGTCACTCAGTCGTGTCCAGCTCTTTGCGACCCCATGGACTGCACCCTGCCAGGCTCCTCCGTCCATGGGATTTTCCAGGCAAGAACACTGGAGTGGGGTGCCATTTCCTCCTCCAGGGGATCTTCCCAACCCAGGGATCGAACCCAGGTCTCCCGCATTGCAGGCAGACGCTTTACCGTCTGAGATGTGTTATAGGCAACAGAAGGTAGTGCAGATAATGGTGCTGCCTATTAGAGTGGTAGTCCATGTACCAAAGATACCCTTAGCTTGTCATATTAAAAATATATGCTCAAAATTATTATTTGTATAGAGGAAAATATTCTTTGTCATAAATTAGGTAACCACGGATGCATGGGTTTATCTCTGGACTTTCTATCTTTATGGTAGGCAGGACATGGACGCAACCTAGATGCCACCAGCAGAGGAATGGATAAAGAAGATGTAGTATGTGTATACAATAGAATATTACTCAGCCATAAAAAAGCACAAAATAATGCCATTTACAGCAATATGGATAGACCTAGAGAGTGTCACACTGAGTGAAGTAAGTCAGGCACAGAAAGCCAAATATCATATCATATCACCTATATGTGGAACCTAAAATAGAGGTACAAATGTACTTAGTTACAAAACAGAAAAATAACTATGGTTACCATGGGATAAGGGGGAGGGATAAATTGATAAGTTGGGATTGACATATATAAACTAATATATATAAAAATGAGAACAAATAAGAACCTACTGTACAGTACAGGGAATTCTACTCAATACTCTGTAACAGCCTATATGGGAAAATAATATAAAAAGAAAAGGGTGGATGCACGTATATGTATGAATGATTCACTTTGCTGTACATCTGAAACTAACAGAATGTTGTAAATCAACTATAAATAAAAATTTGAAAAAAAATGGAAAACTAAATGTTAGCATTGAGTAAAAATAAGACAAAAAGAGATTAAAAACATTAATACTGAACACTGGAAACATGCTAAGAGTAGATTAATTGCATTCATCATAAACATAAATGAAACCTATGTGAAGGGATGATATGTAAATTAGCTTGACTGGAATAATAACTGTACTAGGTATATATATATATATCAAATCATGTTGTACATCTTAAATATATACATTTTTATTAAAAGCATATAAAAACATTATAACAGAAATAACATTACCTAATTTCAGAAATGAACTGGGTGCTTATTTTTAAGTGCATCCTTTAATATGATTTTAATATTTGGGAAAATATATTCTAGTGATTTTAATGAAAATTAGAATTTTAGTATTTTTGAAAAGGGAATCACTGAATATGTAGCATAATAAGCAGGAGTTATTAGAGGGAAAAATATTTTTCCCAGAAAATGTCTTTGATTTTAGTATATAATGTACATTATAATGGGGAACATTTCAATAGGAGTCATAAAGAAACAATAGCTTCAGTAGGATTTTTAACATAATCATAATTTAGCAATAATATATGGTAAGAAGTTTTAGTGAACACTTAAACATTTTAACTATAAAGCAGTACAAAGCAATTTTTATACATCAAATGTGAAGGAGGAATTTATTGATGATATAATTTACTACTGAAAAAGACAAATTATCATTTAAGCAAAAGGTACAAATATACTACCATATTCTTCATGTTTTTCAAGAAATGAATACAAACTAAAACTATAAATCATTTGTACTTATTGTCTATATATTATATAAATAAATATTATATCCCATTTCTATAGACAAAGTAGAGAGAAGAAGGACATCAATTCTCATTCTTGGTTAATATGTCTGAGAATAATTCCAACAACTCATTCATCATTTAAATATTCAAATAAGTTTCCCAAATTTAATTCATTGTAAAATTTTTTTTAGGCAACAATGAGTAGAAAAGGGGCCAGCTCACACTTTAAAAATATTGATTATGGTGCTGCATCCCAGAACTAATGGGGTATATTTCAATAGGTAATTCAGTAGGATGTGAAGAAACAGGGAAGAAGGAATGTTTGTAAATGTGTTCATACTGAAGAATATAAACTGTAATAAATGCATTTAAAACTTTTATAAAAATAACCAATATTTCTTGAACCATCTGCCAGACACATAATTTATATTTTACAAACTTTACTATATTCATAGCAAACACTCTTGCTAGTAACATTTCATTAGTGACAAATTTAGTAAAGAAATTCAAAATTTTTCCCAAGGCCAAATTATTAAGTGACCAAGCATACTCCTATATCCAATATTAAGCAATACAGAGCCATTACTCTTGATAGCCATATAACTTGCTTCAGTTGGAAAATTCTGAGTCTAGATATGTATCTGGGGCTTCCCTGGTGGCTCAGACATTAAAGAATCTGCCTGCAATGCCAGAGACCTGGGTTCAATCCCTGGGTTGGGAAGATCCCCTGGAGAAGGGCGTGGCAATCCACTCCAGTGTTCTTGCCTGGAGAATTCCATGGACAGAGGAGCCTGGTGGGCTACAGTCCATGGGGTCGCAAGGAGTCAGACATGACTGAGAACAGCACAGCACAGGAGATGTATCTATAAAGCTTAAGGCCTTTGACCAGGTAGTTACTGCTGAGAAATGGAAAGTGGGAGTTGTGAGGAATTAGAGATCCCAGGCAAAAGTAACAACTTGAGCAAAGGGAAGTAGAAGAAAAGTAGCATCTGATGCATTTGGGGACATACTATGGGAAGGAGCTTGGCTTAGATAATGTGGTATTACTGCAGAATGGTTTCAAGGAAGGCAATAAGGTATTAATTTGAAGGTTAGTCTAAAAGTCACAACAACAGAGCCCTGACCTGGAGATAAACATGGAAAGACTACCAGTGCAAGAAGATATTTCTCTTTGTGATCCCAAGGACTATACACATCCTTGGAATTCTCCAGGCCAGAATACTGGAGTGGGTAGCCTTTACCTTCTCCAGGGGATCTTCCCAACCCAGGTCTTCCACATTTCAGGCGGATTGTTTACCAGCTGAGCCACAAGGGAAGCCCAAGAATACTGGAGTGGGTAGCCTATCCCTGCTCCAGAGGATCTTCCCGAGCCAGGAATGTAACCGGGGTCTCCTGCGTTGCAGGCAGATTCTTTACCAGCTGAGCTATGAGGGAAGCCCCAAGAAGATATAACATCTGTAAATTAAAGGAAGAGCGTTTGCAAGAAATCTGTGAGAGTAATGGACAGAGAGGACAGGAAAGAAAGAGGATTATCAGCAGTTTGCTAGCCTTACTTTTTTCTCAAGAAAATCCTCACTTCTCCTCTTATACCACTTTCTTCACTCCACTCAAACCACAGATTCCCTTTCTCTTATTTTGAACTCCTGACCTTACCTCACACACTGGAAAAGAAAGAAAGGAGAAAAGGTAGAAAGGAAGAAGAAAGGCGGAAAAAGAAAAGAGAATTCATCAGTTTATAAAAGCTGATCATCTTCCCACTTTTAAATCAGACGACACACTTTCTACTTCCAAAACATACATACTTCCTTTGTCTTTGGATCATAATCACTTAACACTCTTAGTTCATATTTCATCAGTTTTGTTGTCTTCCTCAGCACTCAATCTTTTTTATTAGTACTCATATATGATTTGGTATCTCTTATCTTAAATAAAAACAAAAATAATCCACAAAAAATAAATATTCTTTGACCATATATCCTGTTTCATCTTCCCTAACACTTATTTCCCAGTATTTTTTGCTCTTGAAATTTTGCCTTCAGACCTTCTACCTGGAATCATGGTATTTCCTCATGTCTGAATTATAAACTCTGGAATTTTCTATGGTAAGATAAATGGGTGATAAACTCAGTTTTTATTTGTCTGGGAATAGCTTTATTTTCCAAATATTCCTGATGATTGGAGACTCCAGATATAGAAATTTCCTCTTATTCTTGAAGGTTAGGTATTCCAGATATAGAATCTCAGGTGGATTGTTAATTTTTTTATAGCACATTTGTAGATAATATTCCACTGTCTTCTAGATACCTTGTTTGGGTTCATATATCAGCTTTTATTCCAACAGCTGTTCTTTGTCTTCCCTGCTGTCTCTTTACACTACCCTTTACTTTGTCTGTAATACTTCCTAATATGACTTTCTTTTTACTTGTAAGTGAGGGGTCCTTGGGTGTTGGTATGTGGAATTCAACAGTTCTATAAATTTTGAGCCTCATTGAGTAGAATTTTTTTTTCACATTTAAATTGTTACATTATTGCCTTGTAAAATTTTGATTAAACATGCTGTAGACCTATTCTACCTGCCATAACTCCTACCTCCTATTTTGTCTCTCTGACTTCTTGAGGCACCTTCTGGATAAGTCCTTTGGATCTGCTTTTCAGTTATTATTTCTCCTTTTATCCTAGTACACTCTGATATGCAATCCCTTTTAAAAAATTTTACAATTTTTATTTCATAATTTACTTTTTAATTAAAGGATAACTGCTTTACAGAATTTTGTTGTTTTCTGTCAAACGTCAACATGAATCAGACATAGGATTTTTTTATTATACAAGATATGGTTATCCTTATACATTTAGTACATTTCAGAAAAACATTTTTGTCAAAATTATGACTTTGGCCATTTGTGAAAAAATCTTAATGCTTCTGGTATCTTTTTGGGCAGATATATAAATACTATTATAACTTTCAGTGGCTCAGATGGTAAAGAATCTTCCTGCAATGCAGGACACCTGGGTTTGATCCGTGGGTTGAGACAATCCCCTGGAGAAGTGAATGGCTACCCACTCCAGTATTCTCACCTGGAGAATTCCAAGATGGTTACCTGGCAGGCTACAGTCCATGGACTCATAAAGAGTTGGACACAAGGGTGTCCAGGTAATTCTCCAGGTAAGAATACTGGAGTGGGTAGCCATTCACTTCTCCAGGGGATCGTCTCACAATATGCTAGAAAGTCTATTTCAAATCTTTTCCATTCCACTAATTTGATTAACGTCCCAAATAGATTGGACAAATATGATCATCAGGATGTCTTTCCCTGTTCAGTTTGAATCTAACATAGCCAAGTATACTTCTTTTTCTCAATCTCTCAAACCATTTGGCCATGTCATTTTCAATTTATACAGAGCACTCATCTATTTGCATCAGGACATCACACTGATGAAATGTAGAACTCATCCCCTCTTCTATCCTCATGTCATTGTTGAACATGTCATGAGATCAAATGGCTTGTCTAAACAAATTTACTTGATAGGCTATACAGTGTGAATCAGATAATGTTAAAGAGAAATAGTGAATTTCCAAAAAAAAATACATTTTATATAAAAAATACATCTTTTTCCTTTTCTCTGATGGAGAAATTAAAGTTACAAATACATAGAAAATATTCCTTGCATAAATATTCTTGTTTTTGTAGTTTTGAGTCAAGTAGCTTAATGTGTGCCATTAAGAGACTCTTACCCCAAGCAAGAATAGTTGAGCTATAATTCATTTACTGTACTCAGTCATTGGTTGGAAGTAACCTACAAGGAGAATGTACTCAGGAACACACAATAAATACAATATACCATAGCTAGAGAATGTCATTTAGCTGTGTTCCCTATGAGCTCTTGAGGTCAGATCTGAGAGATGAATCTCCGTGGCTATTTTGTAGGTCAAAGAAGTTCTCTTTAGAGAAATGACATGAAATCAGGGTCTAAAATGATAAGAAGGGATCAGTAATTGACTGACCTGAGCTGGTTATTTTCTCCTTTCAATATATCAAAAGCACTGAACTATGAACATCCAATTGCAGTCTTTATAATTTCCTCTGTATACCTCAAATGCCAAAATACTGAAGCGTTCAGTGCATCCTTTTCCACATATATTCCCTGACAGTTCACCATCTTTGCAAAGGATCATCTCCATGCTGGAGTCCCAGTCGCACCACTAACTATGCTATTACCAGGAAAGCAGCATCTGCAGAATATAGTCTATGATAGAATTAGAGGATCCCACCGTCTTGTGCTCTCCACCTCACTTCTGCGATTAAGTAGCTCCAAGGGATTAAGGTGACATTATGCAGGGTCCTATAGGTGAGACATGTCCTTATAGCTTTGTCACTCATAAAAGAAATCATGCCCAACTTTCCTTTACAAGTGAAGTATTTCCAACAGTCTTCTATTCAGAGACCATACTCTGCCTAATTATAAATAGGAGCCCAATTCTACAACAGTATCTCCTACTTTCAGCATCATTTTACAGGAAATATCCATTACTAATCTTCTCTGTGATATTGGTGTCCTCTTAACTGGGTCTTCGCTGAGTCATTGCAAATGCAGTTTTAACCAGTTGTGCATAGGAACAGCCGTAGCAGATGGTTTCTTGTGTCTCACATTTTAGTATATTTATTTCTCTAAGTCTTTGTTTCCCTTCCTCCATTTTCTGCCTGCACCTTCTTCTGCAAGCCTCTTTTTGTTTAACGTGGGCCATTTTTATTTTTTTAACTTCCAGAGGCCATCCTAGCAGTGTATCAGAACTGACTCTAAAGATTCTTTCTAGAGCATTACATCTCAAGTTCAGGAAAGTACTCAGATATTTAAAAAAAATTATCCAGTTTTAAAGTACATGCACACAGATCTAATTCAGCACCCTTAAAATATTGACCCCCACTTTGGTCATGTTAAGATTTACCATAGTTATTGGTCTTCTACCAAGGAGATAAGGTGGGGAAGATCCTGAAGAAAGGAACAATTGTTTTGCCAATAAATTACACCAGTTAAGACATCTTCCTAATCTTTAAGCAAAACATTGTAATTATCTTCCAATGGGCACCTAAGCATTTAAGGATTTCCATCCCAAATCTCATACCATCCTCCTTTCCTCTCACGGTGCTGTCTCTGGCATACGGGGTGCATACAGGCTGAGAATACAGACATCTCCGAATTTCTACCACTTTAATAATTTTATGCAATATTCCTGATACCAAGCTATGTTCACCCTCTAGCTGCAGGAGATAAGTGTCTCTTTAAAAACTGCCAAGGGGGAATTCTGACATTCATTAATTACTTTAAATTGTTGATTAATGGAGCTGAGACATCATCACTCTCTCAGATTAATCATTGGTACTTAGCAATTGTCATACAGTTCTACTATTCTTATAATTGTTATATCTCTCAAAACCTGAGACCCTGAATTGTCAGTGCATCCTCTTTTCACTTTATCCTATTCTAGTCCATCACAGATGAGATTTTAGCAATTATACTTCTAGAGTATCCAAGGATTGTGAATGCTTCACGTACAAGCAGTGATGAAATTCTCATTGCCATCCAGAGTCACATTCTCAGGGGTTATTTCCTAGGATGTCTCCTGGTATGCACTGTCTTAGGTCAAGTTTCCTAGAAGAAAAGTCTAAGATAGAGATTTTTTTTTTTCATGTGGCTTATTAGGATGAGGGGCAGGGGATTTATACAATAAAAGGTCTGGAGACAATGTTTAAGTAATAATGTCATCTCAGCTATGGATTACCTTTAGTTTGATCCCATATGGAAGTTATAGAACACAAACTGTATCAAAAAGTCAATGGTCACCTTGCAACCAGTTGCATTGAACCCTTACTCCAATAAGTCACTGACCAACGTGTGCCCTCAAAATGAGGGTAGGGTAGGGTGACATAGAACTCCTATTGAAGTGGGTGCTATTTGTCTGAAAGCAAATTTCTGGAGAAGAGGGCAGGTCTGCTAAGCACAAGCCTCACAAGATCTGGGAGACAGGTGTTCTAGCTGGCTAACAGGATCTGAGGGGGACACATTAGGCATCAAATACCAAGTGTAAGCAACTGAGTCACTAGAATGTAAGTTCATTTTTTACAGGAAAGATACTCTTTCAATTATTTCAAGCCCTTGATACAATTAACAAGAGTGTGTCTTATACACAACAGGTCAATTATTTCCAAGGAGAAAGAAAAATAAAGAAGGGAATTTCCTAAACCATGGAGTGTACAATAAAGCTGAATTGATTTTTAACAAAGTAGAAGAGTATGATGGCTTTTAGAAATTATACATAATAGGAGCTACATTTTTATTCTCAAGACCGTTTGGTGAGTTACCAAGTTCCCCCTGAAAATTAGTGTATGTCATGAGATACTTACTCTTAAGTTGACACTACTTATT
The DNA here is from genome assembly GCF_019320065.1 of Cervus canadensis. Lineage (NCBI taxonomy): Eukaryota > Metazoa > Chordata > Mammalia > Artiodactyla > Cervidae > Cervus > Cervus canadensis. Next base: position 36,174,185 of record NC_057412.1, read on the forward strand.
TTATATTGGGTAGTTACTGAAATGACTCTTAAGGAGAACAATTAAAATGAAAAATATTTGTTAATATCCATTTGCCTTAGGGAATTTAAATGATGAGATTAAAGAGCAGAAGGAACTATCTTAAACACAGAGATCGTCTTGGGTCAGTTACTTAGGTCTAAAGTTGAACAAGTCACCTATTTGTCATCATCTTAAATGAACATGGCCTGCAGCTACCCAATAGGAAGGAAGTAATTAAAAGAACACTGGGGGTGGAAGTCTCAAACATCAACTATACTGCAGCAGGACTGTGACTTGATTTGTTGTAGATGAAAGAGAAATGACATTCTTGAACTTAATTCACTTTAATCAACTCATTTCAGTTCAATTCAGTCACTCAGTCATGTCCGATTCTTTGCAACTCCATAGACTGCAGCACACCAGGCTTCCCTGTCCATCACCAACTCCCAGAGCTTACTCAAACTCATGTCCACCGAGTCGGTGATGACATTCAACCATCTCATTCTCTGTCATCCCCTTCTTCTCTGGCCGTCAATCTTTCCCAACATCAGGGTCTTTTTCAATGAGTCGCTTCTTTGCATCAGGTGGCCAAAGTATTAGAGCTTCAGCTTCAGCATCAGTCCTTCCAATGAATATTCAGGATTGATCTCCTCAGTATGGACTGGTTGGATCTCCTTGCAGTCAAAGGGACTATCAAGAGTCTTCTCCAACACCACAGTTCAAAAGCATCGATTCTTCAGTGCTCAGCTTTCTTTAGAGTCCAACTCTCACATCCATACATGACTACTGGAAAAACCATTGCTTTGACTAGATAGACCTTTGTTGTCAAAGTAATGTCTCTGGTTTTTGATATGCTGTCTAGGTTGGTCACAGCTTTTCTTCCAAGGAGCAAGCATCTTTTAATTTCATGGCTGCATTTACCATCTGCAGTGATTTTGGAGCCCAATAAATTAAGTCTGTCACAGTTTCCATTATTTCTCCATCTATTTGCCATGAAGTGATGGGACCAGATGCCATGACCTTAGTTTTCTGAATGTTGAGTTTTAAGCCAAATTTTTCACTCTCATCTTTCACTTTCATCAAAAGGCCCTTTAGTTCCTCTTCACTTTCTGCCATAAGGGTGATGTCATCTGCATATCTGAACTTATTGATATTTCTCACAGCAATCTTGATTCCAGCTTGTGCTTCATCTGGCCCAGCATTTCACATGATGTACTCTGCATATAAGTTAAATAAGCAGGGTGACAATATACAGCCTTGACATACTCCTTTCCCAATTTGGAACCAATCTGTTGTTCCATGTCCTGTTCTAACTGTTGCTTCCTGACCTGCATACAGATTTCTCAGAAGGCATGTCAGACAGTCTGGTATTGCCATTTCTTTAAGAATTTTCCAGTTTGTTGTGATCCACACAATCAAAGGCTTTGATGTAGTCTATAAAGCAGATGTTTTTCTGAAACTCTCATGATGTTTTGATGATCCAATGGATGTTGGCAATTTGATCTGTTGTTCCTCTGCCTTTTCTAAATCTAGCTTGAATATTTGGAAGTTCTTAGTTCACCTACTATTGAAGCCTGACTTCAAGAGTTTTGACCATGACTTTACTAGTATGTGAGGTGAGTGCAATTGTGCAGTAAAGTTTGAGCATTCTTTTGCATTGCCTCTCTTTGGGATTGGAATGAAAACTGACCTTTTCCTGTCCTGTGGCCACTGCTGAGTTTTCCAAATTTGCTGGCGTATTTAGTGCAGCACTTTCATATCATCATCTTTTAGGATTTGAAATAGCTCATCTGGAATTTCATCACCTCTACTAGCTTTGTTCATAGTGATGCTTCCTAAGGCATCAAATGAGTAATCTGTATATGACTCAATGCCACAATCTACTACCAACCTATAAATCATTCAATTAGATGCAATATTTTACCATACATAGATTTCAGGGAAAACACACTCAAGATAGATTTTTAGGTACAGCTACTATGAAAAACAGTATGGTAGTTCCTTAAGACACCAACTATAGAACTACCAATTTACCCAGCAATTTCACTTCTGGGTATATACCCAGAGAAAACCATAATTCAGAAAGATACATGCACCCCAGTGTTCACTGGAGCACTATTTACAGTAACTAGGATATGGAAGCAACTTAAATGTCCATCAACAGAGGAGTGAATAAAGAAGATGTGGTACATATATACAATGAAACATTACTCTGCCATAAAAAATCACTGAATTTGTGTCTTTTGCAGAGACCTGGATGGACCTAGAGTCTGTCAGAGAGAGTAAAGTAAGTCAGAAAGTGAAAAACAAATATTGTATATTATTAACACATATATGTGGAATCTAGAAAAAAAAATGGTAAAGATGATCTTATTTGTAAGCAGAAATAGAGACATAGACATAAAGAACAAATGTATAGATACCATGGAGGAAGCAGGGTGTGGAATGAACTGGGAGATTAGGATTGACATATATACCCTACTATGTATAAAATAGATAACTAATGAGAACTATTATATAACAGAGGGAACTTTACTCAGTGCTCTGTAGCAACCTAAATAGGAAAGAAAGAAAAAAAAGAGGGGACATATGTATACAGATGGCTGATTCACTTTGCTATACAGTAGAAACTGACATAGCAATGTAAAGCAACTACATTCCAAAGAAATAAAGATTCTTGGGAAACATTTTCTGAGATTTTAGATTATCTGAAATTTATTCTGATATTTCACAAGTTTTATAAATAAATACTATGTGTTTCTCAGCAACTGGTCTACTGAATAAGGGATTTAGGTCTTGTTATCTTTAAGAAGGGAAATCATATCTAGAAAACATATGGGGGAGGAGTCAAGAGTAAGTGAAGCTGTGTAGGAGGTTTGTTTCTTTTTTTTATTATTTTCAGTGTAGTTCTACATATTAGTGATGGAAGACAAAACAGAAGCACTTGGTAAGGCCAAGTTCAATCATAAATCAAAAAGTCTGAGAGAGAGACAATAACAACTAATAAATAATTATTTCAAATAAGCATCTGGAATAATAAAAAAGATAAAAGTGTCTACAAGAAAAAATGTAAATATAGCATCCACTCTGTCAAAGAAGTAAAAGTCTATCATAAAAGTCCTGGATTCCCAATAAGTAACAAATGTAATCACACAGTGGTGGTGATTTAGTCGCTAAGTCATGTCTGACTCTTGCGACCCCATGGACTGTAGCCTGCCAAGCTCCTCTGTCATGGGATTCTCCTCTATATCCTGTGAAGAATAATACTGGTATGGGAATTATAGCAAAAATAAAATCATCTTTAAGCCAGTCTATTTAAAAATGCCAAATTATCATTACCTGCTAAGTTGCACTAAGAACAGGAGAGCATCATCACTTTTGTGATAGTTCTGCCAAACTGAATAACCTGAACCTAATCATAAGTGTACATCAGACAAGGCCAAATTGAGGGATATTTTACAAAATAATTGGCCTATAATCCTTTAATTTGAGGTGACCAAACTACCACCATCACCACAATTCTTTAAAATAATTGGGTCTATAATTTTCAAAGGTGTCAAGTTTTTAAAAGACAAAATCTGAGAAAACATGCCAGATTAGAGCAAACTAAAGAAATATAACAATTAAATGCAGTGTGTTACACTGGATTCAATCCTGGAGTGGGAGAAAAAAAAAAAAAAAAATTTTGCAAAGGAGAATACTATTGGAACAGTTTGTGACATCTGAATAATGTCTCAATAACCAGATAATAGTATTTTATCAATACTAATTTTATGGCTTTGATAATTGTATCATGGTTATATAAGAAAGTGTCCTAGTTTTTGGTAAATAAATGCAAACATTTATTTTGGAAAAGGTGGTATCAACCTATTCTCAAACAACTGATCAAACAATAATATTCATGAATGTATTGAGAGAAGATGATAAAGCAAATACTATAAAATGCTAAAGAAATCTTAATGAAGATTTTATAAAAATTCTTCATATATTTCTTGCAAATTCTCCTTTAAATCTGAAACTATCTCAAAACAAAGGGTTTTAAAGTGGCAACAGAAATGAGAAAAAGAAGAAATCATAGTAGGGCAAATTTAACTTGCTTTAAACATAGATGTTTTATTGATTTGGGGCTAAAATACTATAGTTGTATAATAGTCTTAACCTAATAGCTTTTGGGAACTTTTAAGTATATAAAGCACTTTGATACCAGTGCATGTAACAAGCATATAAGAAATAAGTTGTGGTATACAGAAAGAAAATCTGCTTCAAAACACTAACATATTCACATGTCAAATAATAATGTTACTATATCATTTCTTTCCTACCAGTTCAGTTTAGTTCAGTCGTGTCCGACTCTGCGACCCCAGGAACTGCAGCACGCCAGGCCTCACTGTCCATCACCAACTCCCAGAGTTTACCCAAACTCATGTCCTATAGGATAGACCTTTAAATATCAAGTCGATATTTAAAATGTGTGAATTTATAGAAGAAGAGTGGCAGGTGCAGTCATGTTTGTTGGGGTTAAAATTTCTCTGCACTTTTCCATAATTAGCTAGTAGCAATTTAATACAATTGGGAAATTTAGGCCTCATTTTTAACTAACACCAATTAAGATAATTACATTGTACAAACTCACTTTTTGGTTAGGATATGATGAATCATCTTCATTTCTATTCCTGCAGTGTTTGAGTGGTGTCACTTTGTACCATACAGATGTTTCTTCTTAGTTTCGGTTCAGTGGTGAGTGAAGTGATTTAAGCAGTCCATCAAACACTGCGTTTCTGTCACACAGGAAACTGCTACACAGCAAATTCGTGAACTGCAGTTCTGAAGCTTTAATATTTACAAGCCATTAAAACTTCCCAATCAATGTAGAAAATCACCTTGATCTTTTAACACTCCTTTTCCTAAGGTTTGGTGAAGCATAGAAATGTAATTATTTTTTTGTTCCACTTAGCTATGATTATAATATATGCTATTATTTCTGTTATTATTATTGAACTAAATGTTAGCATTAGGTAAAATACAATAAATAAGGTAATTTTTGAAGATTAAGATATTACTGCCTTAAACACTGTTAGATAAGTAAAATATACATGAGCTGTAATTCAAAAAGCATCCTACGAACATCATCTTTCTGCAAAAATCCCTCAGCCAATAATGAACTTAGGAAATAATCCCTTTTACCATAGCATCAAAAAGAATAAAATACATACCAATAAGCCTACCTAAGGAGACAAAAATCTGTACTCTGAAAACGGCAAGATGTTGATAAATGAAATCAAAGATGACACAAACAGATGGAGATACACCATGTTCTTAGACTAGAAGGAACAATATTGTGAAAATGACTGTACTACCCAAAGCAATCTACAGAGTCAATGTAATCCCTATCAAATTACCAGTGATATTTTTCACAGAATTGGAACAAAATATTTTGCAATTTTTATGGATACATAAAAGAATATGAACAGCCAAAGCAATTTTGAGAAAGAAAAACAGTGCTGGAGGAATCAGGCTCCCTGGCTTCAGATTGTATTCCAAAGGTACAGTCTTCAAAACAATATGGTATTGGCACAAAAACAGAAATATAGATCAGTGGAACAGGATAGAAAGCCCAGAGATAAAACCTGCTGCCTATGGTCACCTAATGTATAATAAAGGAGGCAAGAATATACAATGGGAAAAAGACAGTTGCTTCAATAAGTGGTGCTGGAAAACTGGACAGCTACATGTAAAAGAATGACAATAGAACACCTAATACCATGTACAAAAATAAACTCAAAATAGATTAAAGACCTAAAGGTAAGGCCAGACACTATAAAATTCTTAGAGGAAAAGGTAGGCAGAACACTCTCTGATATCAACTGCAGCAAGACCGTTTTCAATCCACCTCCTAGAGTAATGAAAACAAAAACTAAAGTAAACAAATGGGACCTAAATAAACTTAAAAGCTCTTGCACTGCAAAGGAAACCATAAACAAAATGGAAGGACAACCTTTGGAATGAAAGAAAATATCTGCAAATGAAGCAACCAAGAAGGGATTAATTTCTAAAATATACAAACTGCTTATGTAGTTCAACATAAAAAACAAACAAACAACCCAATCAAAAAAAAATGTACAGAAGACCTAAATAGACATTTTTCCAAAAAGGAAATACAGATGGTTAAATGCACAGGAAAAGATGCTCAATGTCAATAATTATTAGAGAAATGTAAATCAAAACTACAATGAAGATACCACTTCACACTAGTTAGAATGGTCATTATCAAAAAAATCTACAAAAAGTAAATGATGGAGAGAGTGTGGCTAAAAGGGACCCCTCCTACACTGTTGGTGGGAATGTATACTGGTATAGCCATTTTGGAGAACACTATGGAGATTCCTTAAAAATATAAAAATAAATCTACCATATGATTCAGCAATCTCACTCCTGGGCATATATCAGGAGAAAATCATAATTAAAAAAAAAAAATACAGGAATTCCAGTGTTCATTGTAGAACTATTTACAATAGCCAGGACAGGGACACAACCTAAATGTCCATCAACAGAGGAATGAATAAAGAAGATGGGTTACATATATATGATGAAATATTACTCAGTTATAAAAAAAAATGTAATGCCATTGGCAGCAAAATGGATCGAGGTAGAGATTGTCATACTGAGTGAAGTAGCTCAGACAAAGACAAATATCAGCGGATATCACTTACACATGCATGGTATCTAAGAGACGGTTACAGATAAAGTTACCTACAAAGCGGAAACAAAGATACAGATGTAGAAAACAAACATGGTTACCAGGTGACAAGGTGGGGAGAAATAAATTGGGAGATATGGGGTTGACATACATGCTACTATACATAAAATACAAAATTAATAAGGACCTACTGTAAAGCACAAGGAACTCTGCTCAATACTCTGTAAGGCCTTTATGGGAAAATAAAAAAGAGTGCATTCATGTATATGTACAACTGATTCACTTTGTTATACACCTGAAACTTAAGACAATATTGTAAATCAACTATACTCCAATAAAAAGTTTTATTTTTTAATCTTTTTTCCAATAAAAAGTTTTTTAAAATGCTTCTGATTTGTATGTCTTTATATAATTTTAGCTAATTATAAGAACTTAATAATAGCCTTTATTTTGAAAACCAAGTTTCCCACAGTTATGTCCAAAACAGCAAAAGTTTAAAACACAAAGGAAAACAAAATGTACTATATTTGTGTTAGATATTATAGTCTCCTTTAGTATACTCTGACAATTTATTTGAGGAACAATCATTCTATACTGTACAGTTTGTCCAAACAATTTACTATCAACACAAAGCAATATGGCAAAAAAGCAAGAGATATAATATTTTGGAAATACCAATGGAGTTTGACTATAAAAAGATGAATTTGACAAATAAAAATTATAATTCTCCTATTCTCAACTAAGACCCAGTTTCTCAGCTTGAAAAAGTAAATGACTGCCCTAATTTCATCTATTAATATAGTGAGGATTCAATCAACTAATACTGAAAAAATAAATTGTAAATAGCAAATCACAACATAAATGTAAAATATTAAATTTTTCTCCTTGAATGTTGTTCATTCAGATTCTAATGTTTGCTTTTTAGACATATAACTATTTGATCATTAAAGCGTACATATCTGAAAACATTTATTATACTGTCCAAAGTTTACTATCATTTGCTCTCACTTTCTGTGTTTGCTATACCTTGCCATCACCAGTCTAATAATAATAGATGTTGCCTTCTTTAGCTTGGTTTGATTTTATTTGCATTTAAATCTCGATTTGGTGTCTATTTACATTATGAACTAATTATGATATTAGAAGAATATATCTCATGATCACAAACGTTTGAATAAAATAAAGGTCTGTTTATAGCTTGGTTAAAATTAAGGAATTTCCATTTTTCTCCAGTTTTCATCAGAATTGAGGTGGGTATTTCAATACTCCAATCTATGTTTGCAGGGGGCGAGCAGGGCAAGATTCCCAGCTGTCATCTATTGACCTGACCTTGATTACTATTTCTGGCCCTTAGTTTTGATTTCATGTAGGTTACTTTACTATGTTTATGTTCTTTGTTCTCTTTCTTCATGTCTCTTTCTGTCTAGTGGCTTTCTATATTATATTTGGTTTACTCTTATAAACACAGGGAGTGTTCTGCAGTTCCTATTCAGGCTGTGATTCACAGAACTCTACAAGGCTAATTAAAACCAACACCAGTTACTTGTTGCCCATGGATGCAAAAGAATTCTACTTTTAAAGGAAATGTACTTCAGAAACTCCACCAGGCTACCCAAGGTCCTGTATTAGCACACCCAAGCCATTTCTTACTGGAACCTTGCACCTTTCTGAACACACACACAAGTTCCCTGCTTCTGAATTCTCCAAAGCTCTTGGAGGTTAGACCACTGCTTCCCCTTAGCGTTTAACACCCTGGCATAGCAAACATAAGCCTCCTCACAGAACAAAGGTTTTCTACCTGCCCTTGCCTCTTTCTGAGCTCTTCTCCTTCTTTGTACACAGAAAATCTCTGTCTAGGGCCTGGGGTGCCCAAACACGTCAAATCCTGGCTCAGCTGAAATATCCTGTGTTTTAGGTCACCTTCTCTAGACACAAAGTCTGTGATAGTGTTTCTTTCTTTTTTTTTTCCTTCTTCTTCTTAACCTACTCAAGAGACTTTTTTTGGGAGTGCCCTGAAAAGAGTGTAAGGGATAAAACCGATGGGGTGGGAGAAGGGGGGATGGCGCTAACACACAAGCAAACTTGCCTCTCCTAAGCATGTGTCTCCTCTGGAGACTGATTTCAGGCTGACACCACAAAGAGGCTCTAGAAGAAAAGCACACAACAGAATTTATCCTACCTCAACACCAGTCCATTTGCTGAGGCGCAGGGTGGGACAAGGCAGCTCCCGCTCCGTCTGTTGAAGAGTGGTCAGGCTCCCCAGACAGCGCAGCCGTGAATACTTAGCAATGAACCTGCAGGGCAGTGGGAGAGCGGACGCTCTGCCTCTTAAAGGGGCCCTAGGCATCCACGACAGCAGAGCTGATTATTGTTATCCACCTCTTTGAGTTCTCCCAAAGAAAGACCTGAGATATAGAGGGAGGTGCAGAAAATTTATTTGAGAGGTGACCCCGGAAAACACTTATGAGCCAATGAAGAGTGTGAGGAAAGAAAGAGGTAGAAGGCCCAGGTATTGAGGGAAAATGGGCTGAGGATTCCCTAAGCCTCCTGAGAAGCTGACTCTCCCTTGCCCTCTACCCAGTTGCTGTTGAACAACCTCTCGGTTTAACAAAGCTCTCAAGAACAGGAGAATAAATGTGCTTTTAAGGTGGCAATCTGTTTAGGTGTTGGGGAAAATCTATTACTGCTGCTGCTAAGTCACATCAGTCCTGTCCGACTTTGTGTGACCCCACAGATTGCAGCTCACCAGGCTCCTCCGTCCCTGGGATTCTCCAGGCAAGAATACTGGAGTGAGTTGCCATTTCGTTCTCCAAAATCTATTACAGTTTCCCATAAACTAGGGTGGACTGTGGAGCATCATTTATTTGTATATGTCTTGGGATCCATTTTTTTTTTCTTTTTCCTGTTCTACATATATTCTACATTGAGTCCTTGATATAGATACTTAATACTCATGCTAACAGGTGAAAGCTAGAATCAACCTCTAATAAAATAAGAAAGATGATGAACAAAAGCTATTCTTATAGCTGTAGCTAGTAGCTAGTCCCAAGATCATATTTTATATTCTTCATTTTCCTTCAATACTATTTAAAAATCCTCTTTCTCCAGGCCAGCATTCCAATGACTTAGCGCAATTTATGCTTTAATCCGTATCTCATTTCCTGTTTATCTTGTTTTTATTACTCTATGGTTACTTCAATTGTTCATTCACTGTTATCACAAGAAATGGAATCACAAGTAAATGCCCCCAATAATCTTGAATTCCAGACAATAGTTTCACTATCCTGATTACATGGCAGTAACCTGAGCATGTCAAATTAAGAATGTGCTATTAACTCTTCTAGGATAGGAAATCCTTCTATTTTTTGGATTCTGACCCATCAGTATGAGGAATCCACAGCAAAAAAGCAGGGGTTACAGTGTTGCTTGTACTGAGTTCTTGTTTTATTCTGTGGTGAAAGTGTTCTACCTCTGGGAACCAGATTCTCTAATCCTATAAACTCTAAAGTTGCCCAGATGAAAACCCCACACTCCCCAAATGGATCAATGGAAATGATGAGGGAAGGGGTATTTCTCTTTCTACTTCTTGGTTGCCAGGCTCATGTATTCTAGTTACTGGAAACAAACAACAATGATATGAATAGTTGTTGGTTTAGCATACATTCTGAGGTATCCCATCTCCACATTGTTTACTTATCTAGATAATGCTTTTGCTGAGCCTTTAAAAGACCAACTCAAATTCATCAGATCAGCAGCTGACTGGTGATGGACAATTGAAGTAACCATAGAGTAATAAAAACAAGATAATCAGGAAATGAGATATCTCAGGCATTAAAGCATAAATCGCCTCACAGATCAAGGTAGCTAAGTCATTGGAATGCTGGCCAGGAGAAAGAGGATTTTAAAATAGATAGTATTGAAGGAAAATGAGGACTATAAAATATGATCTTGGGAATAGCTACAGCTATAAGAATAGCTTTTGTTCATCATCTTTCTTATTTTATTAGAGGTTGAGTCTAGCTTTCACCTGTTAGCATTTTAAGGGCAGAAACAACTGACCCCATGATAATACACATTCATAGTTTAAAGTGATTCCATTGGTCTGAGGCTGTGTTATGCATGATCCTAAGATCTTATGTCCTCAGAGAGTGGTTGGCAAAAGCATTGTGAACAACCAAGGCAAACCAATTACCAGAATGTGTGACTAACTCATAAACACACTTCTTTCTCACTCAGCCCACCATTAAGAAAGAAAGAGTAAAATATAATCAACTTTCCAGCATGTTGATTCTCTTGATTGACTTGATTCTCTTGAAAGACAGTAAAGACAGTAATGAATTGAGAGGTAAGTATTCAGGGAAAAAAACCTCAAGATGAGTCTGAGGGTCACTGCATTCAAAGTAAAAGAATGTGGGCTGAAATGATGTGTCACCTGGTCTCCACATGGCTGTTGTCCAAAACAGCCATGGCAGCATCTTTTTTTAATGATCTATCAAGAAGATCTTGTTCTTTTCATCTTTAAATTGAACTATTTATTTGGAATGTATTTGCTTTAGGGTGGTTTCATTCTAGTGGAAGATAGTTTTGATATATGTCATGAAAATAAGAATAAGCATAACTTTCTCAAAATTGATTAGAAATTAATTTTTATAGTGACTATAATATCTATACAAAACTTGCAAGACTGCTAATGATGCTCCAAAAATTATCACTGCCATCCCCCCAAAAGAAAGATGAGTATGGCAAAGAAAAATATTTTAAGGGTACAAACCTCCATTATAAGATGAATAAATATTAGGAATGCAATGTACACGGGAATGAATGGTGACAAGAGCCAGTAACACTGTATTGTATATTTGAAAGTTACTAAGAGGAAAGATGTTAAAGGTTCTTATCTCACACACACACACAGACACACAACACACACAAAACTGTAGCTATGTAAGTTGATGGCTGTGTCAACTAACCATATTGTGGTAATCATTTAGCAACATATACATATACCAAATCATAATATTATATTTCTTAAACTTATTCTATGTTCTATGTCAGTTATATAATAAAATAAAACTGAAAAAAAAAACAAAAAAAATAGCCTGTAATATTATGTCAAATTGTATGAATCACAGGTTTTAGTGAATGAAAATTTCCTTTTGTGAACAGCTAATTTTATCTTCCATCTGACCTTCCTACTGACCAAGTAGGAGATTCTTGGCTAGTTAGGGTGTCAATGACTGTTGAACACATGGCCAGGTGGACTTAACTTCTTTCCTTTCTCTTTCTCATTGGCATTTGCAGCATATTTAGGGTAATAGCTGGATATGGGACTGGTCATCCAGGAGGAAATAGTGAAGCTGCCAACTCTCTTTTCTTTACTATAGCAGATTTATTTTTCATTAAATTTTTTTCAAGAGAGATCCACAGCTCAGAAGACAAAATTTGACTTTATTTAACTAGTTAACAAAAAATACTTTTTTAAAATTATTACCAGATTTATGTCATACTTGGAGATAAATCTTTCTGTTTTGAATATAATTATTTTAAAGTAGCAAGCAGATTATTAAAGGACAACCAGCATACCCAGGGTTATTTGTGTTTTCATGCTGCAGTTGGTAGAGATGTTAAAAGAAAATAAGGAGACCTGACATATGATGGACGGCAAGGCAGTGCAGAGGTCCAGGTGGGCTCTGCTCAGTCTCTGGCTCAGAGCGGGCTGAAGACTCGTGAGTCTAAAGAGGAATATGTATGTGTTTCGCGTCATGTTTGCAAGGACAAGCAAATGGGACTGATCCTGGCAGTTCGCCCTAATTTGAAAAAGGCATATGCTGATGTCCTTTGGCCAACTCATACATGACAGATGTCTTTTCACCAGGTCAGACAAACAGAAAAGACACATAAAAGACAAACATAAAAGACACAATCCATGCTTCTACTAGACCCTGGCCTGAGCTCTCAAGCAAAAAGCATGTTTCAGCAGCAGACCATCTTCCTTCTTACCCTTACCCTGATATCCACCCATTTTCCTCATTTGTGCATTTGTTATTGATTATGTTACTGTTTTACAGTCCCTCTTTCACATGATGGAGCACTTTCATGTAACTCTTCAAATCACTTATATAACTTTAGATGTTGGCTCTGCTTATATTTAAATATAATCTTCCTTTTCTTTTGTTTTTTTCCATGATGACATTTTCTAGAGTGCCTGTTACGTAATGGGCATAGTGTTAGTTTGGGGATCACAGGTGAAAAGTAAAATAAGATCTTTATCTTTGTAAAGTTTAAAGTCTAGTAATCAGAACAAAAGGCAGTCAGATAATTAAAATATACTGAAATATCTTCTTTGTAAGGCAGTATTCAAAGTGCTATGAAGACACATAAGGCAAGCACCCACTGCGTACAAAGGGAGATTCCCCAGAGAAAGTGATTTCTGTTTTGTCTGAATGTTAAAGAAACCTTAACCAGATGGAGTTGGAAGAGAAGGGAGAATTCCAGGTAGAAAGAACAAGCATAAAACGTGTATCAAGAGAAAATACCCTCAATATTGATCTTCAGAAACAGAAGAAACACAACAGTTGAGGCTAGAATATAAGCAGAGGAGAGATTTGAAACTCCTGTAATGCCAAAGCAATGCCACAATATGAGTTATTTTTAACTTGCAGGATGATATGATTAGAATTTTAGTTTGAGAGGCAATGTACAAACAAAAACTAGTATCTAGCAATATGGTGCGGGAGTCCACAGTCTTAATGCTCACTACAGTGCAAAATTTCAGTTTACTTGGCTGAAATCTTAATGAAAGTCTTAATGTAACATACCTCATAGGACTGTTTTGAAGATTCCATTAGTAAATACATATAGAAAACTTAAAATATGTTTTGAAAATAGTAAACACTAAATAAATGATTATTTTGTTACCATTATTATTATTATTTAGTACAAGACCATTACTTTGGTTGCACTGTAGGAGATATATCAAAGATGTATGGTATGAATGGACAGGAAAAAAATGTAAGAAGTTATTATAGCAGTCCAGCAATAAATGATTTGTTGTTATTTAGTCACTAAATCATGTCTGACTCTTTGTGATCCCACCAAATGCAGCATGCCAGGCTCCCCAGTCTTCTGCTATCTGCTAAAGTTTGCTCAAATTCATGTCCACTAAATTAGAACATAGGGACAGGGGAATGTATGGAAGAAGATACATTTCAGAGGCTTGGCATATAGAATAAACAATTCTCAGTGGCTGACTGGATGTAAGGGTGAGGTAAAAGAGATTATGGATGACAGAGGTAACAAGGGACATTTGGAAAAGATAGAGTGTCTGAAAGTGGCAGCACTGAACATCCACAATATACAGAAACTTCTGCTAATTAACTGAAAAATGACAAGAAAACCAATAGCAACACTAACAAAGTTAGGAACAGGCAGTTTAAATATGCGACACATCACTTCACATTATTAAAATATCAAATTCAGGAAAGTTGGGGAAAAAAAAACAAAACAAAAGAGATGTCGGGCACCAGAATATTTTGCCCCATCTTTCAAATTTTGGAATAAGATGACGATAAAAATCAGACTGTCTACAGATATAGAGCCCAATAAAATTTGGAATCAGGCTCATGAAGGACATATATGGCTATGTTCTTTATAACATTAGCTTTTGGAGGGGAAAATTAAGCATCAACACTTACACTGATAGATTAATTACACTATTATATGTATACTCTGCTATTGTCTCTGCCTCTGAGAGCCATTCGGAGCAGCTGCTGGCCCATCACCCATAAGGCACTGCGCCAGGACCCGGGCGGTGGGGAGCCCCTTGAGAGTGTGTGGCCCCATCGTGGAGGCCTGCGCTGCGCACCTCGCGGCGGGAGCGGTAGGCCAGAGGCTCCAGACCCCGGGGACAATGGCTGGCAGTCACCTCAGCCTCAGGGCCATGGGAGGAGCAGTTGAGGTGGGACTCCCTGGGCGGCGGGGCCTCCCATGTGCTCTGGGTAAAGGTCTCCTGACTGACTAAGCCCAGTGTCTGTGCTGAGGGGCAGCTTCTGGGGGATCCTGCGCAGGGGGATGGGGCTGGGTGATGGGCCCACCCTCAGGCTGGCCAGCTGTGGCCCAGGACCAGGAGGTGAGACGAAGTCAAGACAGACAGAGGGAGCCGAGATGGCAGAGTCCGTGTTTCCGTGTGTTCCAGGGGGCCATGGGGGCCCTGGGGGCCGCAGGGAGGGTGGGCAGCTTCATGTTGTGCCACAGAAGTCCAGGAAGGTGGCCGCCTAGAAAGTGCCGATCTGGGGGAGGGCTGCAGGCAGTCAGGGTCCGCCGAGTCTGGCCTACAACCCTTCCCATCTGGCAGAAAGCGAAGAAGAACTAAAGAGCTTCTTGGTGAAAGAGGAGAGTGAAAAAGTTGGCTTAAAACTCAACATTCAAAAAAGGAAGATCATAGCATCCGGCTCCATCACTTCATGGCAGATGGATGGGGAAACAATGACAACAGGGACAGACTTTATTTTCTTGGGCTTCAAAATTGCTGCAGATGGTGACTGCAGCCATGAAATTAAAAGAGGCTTGCTCCTTGGAAGAAAAGCTATGACCAACATAGACAGCATATTAAAAAGGAGAGACATTACTTTGCCAACAGGTCCGTCTAGTCAAAGCTATGGTTTTTCCAGTAGGCATGTATGGATGTGAGAGTTGGATCATAAAGATAGCTGAACACTGAAGAATTGATGCTTTTGAACTGTGGTGTTAGAGAAGACTTTTGAGAGTCCCTTGGACTGCAACGAGATCCAACCAATCAATCCTAAAGGAACTCAGTGCTGAATATTCATTGGAAGGACTGATGCTGAAGCTAAAACTCTGATACTTTGGCTACCTGATGCAAAGAACTGACTCACTGGAAAAGACCCTAATGCTGGGAAAGATTGAAGGCAGGAGAAGGGGATGGCACAGGATGAGATGGCTGGATGGCATCACCGACTCGATGGACATGAGTTTGAGTAAGCTCCGGGAGTTGGTGATGGACAAGGAAGACTGGCTTGCTGCAGTCCATGGGGTTGCAAAGAGTCTGAGATGACTGAGCGACTGAACTGAACTGATTGGCCTCACTAATGATGTACTGCCATTATATGTATCTATTGCTGATCCTTGCTGTGACTTCATTTCCTTCTTTGGGAGGAGTCTGTTGCTTTGCTACCTTAACATCAGAATGGGTCTGTGATTTGTTGTTTTGGCCAAGGAAATGAAAGCAGAAATGACAGTCTGCCAATTCTGAGCAAAAACTTTAACAGTCATTTGGCAGTTTCAGCAGCTCCCTGGGGTTGATCGTTTTGATTTCATTCCAGGATATAGACATTACATAGCAGATCTGTGAAAAAACCCTGCAGATCCTGGAGATTTCAAGCAACAATGTGAGTAAGAAATGCACAGATACTGTTCTAAGCCACTGGTGTCATTTTGATTATTTGTTTAGTGACTGATAGTCTCTACCTCTTGTAAACTCCTGATTGTTAGAAAACATTTTACTCATCTTTAACTTTTCAATGATCACCATCCCATGAAAGAGAAATCTCTAAAAATGTCACTTCTCAGCAGCTTCTGCATTATAGCTGTTGTGTCTCTCTTCTCTCTTGGCTCTTCTATTACGCTTTCGTTAATGCGGGAGTGACGACTGTGTGATGGGTATAGAGCCATTCTTGGCCCACACCCATGGCAAAGCATTTGTCTATCACAGCATGCTTTCCCTCAAATCACAGAGGTCTGGAAATACTTTAAATTCAGTGTACTTGGAAGAAACTACCAGTGAATTAGACTTGGTACTATTTGAAATCTATTTGTTATCTCTGGTCTAGGGAAGAGGTAATGGGCTTGAGATTTGAGGACAGCACTGCTCTTATCTATCTCACTTAAACTTCCTGGACTTTGCAAAATTAATTTGAAAAGTTTCTTATAATTTCAGTCAATTTTAGCATATTTCAAAATATATAAATTCAAGTTATCTTTCTTATTTTCAATTAAATTTTGTGCTTATTTTTAGTTCAAATTTCACTTTAAATTTTAATATCCATTATTGTGATACTTAAGTCATTTTTTGTGGCAAAAATGTTTGAAAGTCTAAATTACAGTAGAGAAATGAAAACTGTTATTTTTAAATAATGAGTTTGTGATAGCTATTCTAATGATACTTTTCACTTCTTGCCCTGCATTTACATCATAATAAATATTATTAAAATTGGAGCTTGTAAACACTCAAGGTAATTTAAAATACAGTTTTTAAAAATAGAAAAGAAAGCACAATCAGGTTTTTGAATCACTAATTCAAGCACTGTTTTCTTGATTAGAACTTAAGCATATTTTACTATATTAAGAAAACAAAAGGACACTTTAGTGTTTTATTTGGATATGTATTTGAGCATTCAAATAGAACTATAAAGCTGTTTCAATTTTGGTTAGTGAAGAAGCTCCTCTTCTCTGCCAATTTAATGAATGGAAACCAAGAAGCATCCAAAGGGTAACAAAGATTGAGTCTTACAACCAAAACTCTATTAATGGTTTAAAATCAAAAGACCTTCAGACTTCCTGAGATTTAAGAAGTTTTTGTGCTAATTCTCTTAAGTTTCAGAAACCTTTTAAAACTCTTAAATGACTCTTCTAGAGAAATTTAAAAAATAAACCCCTGCTTTTAAAACACAAATATGTTTAAATCTTGTACATACATACAAATTATTTTCATCCTACATTTATATTTTCCTTCTTCAAACACATTATTTCTTTAATCTCATTTCCAAATGAGTGTCCATTTTTCCTTAATATACTCAGAGGTCATGTAATAATTCTTTAGGAGAAAGATATAATTAGATAGGTGGCTACCAACATTTTTGCTCACGTTACAGTAATTAAATGCTTACGTTACTGATGCTATTGATTAATCAATATTGATTATTTTGAATGCCTCCCTGTGGCAATTGATGATGAAATAAATTTTAAAAAATGTATATTCTAATAAGCTTATTTTGATTAAGAGAGATATTTACAGAAGCCAAGGACTTTTGCCAATCAACCACTTCAGGGTACACACTAGCCAGTTACCATCTTTCTGGAACTCTCACTGGTTGAACCACTTATCTTTTGCCCTTATATCACCCACTGGCCAGACACCAGACAACTCAAAACAGTCTCTACATCCCTGAACACACTGAAATTTATTCAGAAGAAGCCTATCATAAATCTGCTTACCCTCTCTTCCCTTGCTTTTCCTGTGGAAGCCATGACAAAGACTCTTGCCCTGCTTCCTGCTTGCACCTTCTGCCTCTTCTTCTATCCTGGTGCTTCCTCATGTGGTCCTGCACGCTGTGGTGTACCCCCTTCTCCAAGAAACAGAGGAGCAAGCTCTCTTTTCAGTAGCAATAATCTTATGTTGGCCTCACCATACCTGAATAATAGCAAATTATAATAAATACCATATTCTAAAACATACGTATGTATATATACATATGTATGTCAGTAGTACGCATGTGTGTATTTTATGCTGAGAGGGTTTTATTGTACAATTCAACCACTGTGACCCTCTCTTCCATTAGTTAATAACACTGGTATATGTTTAAGAAACAACATAATCTACTAAATATATCAGTTAATTCGTTTTGTGATTTTTGACCTTCCAAAATATCAGTAAACTCCATTGACAATGATTTGAAATAGTTTGTAGATTTTATACACATGGCATGTTTCAGATGCAATTGATCCTTTTAAAATAAAAATATGATTACCAAAACATGCTTCTCAGTAAATATAAAGATTACTTTTTATGAAAAAGCCTTGCAAACAAGAAGAAAGTAAATGATATGAAATTCTTTTCTCAAAAGATTACACTATGCCACTAAGGATTAAGATGAAAATTGAGTTTAGTGATCAAGTTTCTATCATATATATATATATGTGTGTGTGTATATATATATATACATATATATATATATGTTAATGTGCTTACTCACTTCAGTCATTTCAGACTCTTTGAGACCCCATGGACTATTGCCCACCAGGCTCTTCTGTCCATAGGATTGTCTAGGCAAGAATGCTGGAGTAGTTGCCAATTTCTAACCAGGGATCGAATCTACATCTCTTGCGTTTCCTGCATTGGCAGGTGGATTCTTTACCAGCAGCACCACCATGAGTCCTGACATACAGACCATAGCACCATATGTCAGAAACATCCTTGGTAATCAGGTAGGCAAGATATCTTCAGAGACCAGAGGACTCATCAGAGAGTATTTCTTTCTTGATTCACCAATGCAATCTTCTCTCTCTTCTGGTTCCACAGGTCACATAAACTGTGCTCACCTCTGCCCCCCTCCTCCTCATGCTGATGTCATGTGGAACAAAGTGATTAAATTTTCCATGTGTATTTTCATAGCAGAGCATATTTTAGAGTTCCTTACACTGTTTTGATATGAACAATTCATTTTGATTCCTGTTTCCTGCATAAGGAATTTCACTCATTTTCAGGGGAGAAAATTTATCTATCTACACTGTGAGAGTAACTACAGATTGAGAAGACATAAACCAAATAACAATGCAGTTTAAGTCTGTGGTTGTTAAGGGGAAGTGAGAGAATGTACTCCAATTCTTCATCATCTTAATGATATCTTACAATTATATGATAATTTTAGAAATCTTATAAACAATGGAGAACATGAAAAAAGACATGAAGTCATAGGAAGAGAAAACATAATGGCATTGGAAAAAACTGGATGCTTTGAGATTTGCTAGAGGTCAAACAAGACATGATCTTCCTTAAAAGCACAATGCAACACAATCAGATAAGTTTATAAAATTGCTGCATGTTTATATAAATCTAATTTTCTGTCTTTTCCAGTCAAAATAAAAAATAGACTTTTATTTTTTCTACTTTGTCTTTTCTAGTTTTGTTCTATGTTTGTTTACTTTTCGTTTCAATAGATTTTATATATACTAGAAAATAATTCTATATATCTATGAAACATATAAAGTTAATAGAAATTTTATGAAGCATTAAAAATGTGAATATTAACATTATCAATTGACATAAATCAAATATCTGCTGATTTTAATTACGCTTTGATTAGCTTGAATTTTCAGAATATCAGTGGCTTAGGTCAATAATGAAAGCAATAAAATTGTCAGTGTTAATCTTGGGACCAATGACTCAGTGGGAATAAAAATGTTGTCACTTTCACATGTCAGTGTTAGTTAATGTACTGATGACGGATCAATGAGAGAGACAACATTACCCTGCACTTTATTAAACCTATAGTGTTTTTCTTGCAGAGTGATTAATATGTAGTCATTGTTACATGCTACTCAGTTAATAACAATAGATTTCTTAAAAAGGACAGGAAAACGTTATGCATTCTCCACATAATTTCTCAAATTATTGTGAATAAACTATTCAAACATACATTAACAATTTGAAAATAAGATACTATGGAAAACTAGGTAAATTTATGGAAAAACTGTGTGTGTGTGTGTGTGTGTGTGTGTGTATGAATTTGAACTGCAATGACAGAGGGATGTAAAAGAAGAGAGAAAGTCCCTTATATGTAAGCCTGTCTGTAGATTTGAATTCTTTATTAAACATTATCAAAATAATATGATCAATGATGCAATCTCATCATTATCAAAACAGGAGTGCTCATCAAAACACTGTTTATTTCCATTTATTTTTTAAGTATAATGAGCTAATCTGCCTGCCAGAGAAGGAAATTCAAGTGTCACTGGTTCGATTCCTGGGGCAGGAAGATCCCCTGGAGTAGGGAATGGCTACCCACTCCAGTATTATTCCCTGGAAAATCCCGTGGACAGGGTAGTCTGGTGGGCTACAGTCCTTGGCATTGCCAAGAATTGGACTGAACAGCTGTGCACTATAATGGGCTAATAGTCAGAGCAGAGTTTTAATCAAAAGATTATGAGTTAAAAGGAAATTAAAAACAATGTCAATTTTTCTCCATTTGAAACTTATCTGAATGTTAGTAATCTATAAAATATGCTCTCTAGAATGATATTTAAATGTAATATTCAAGAACTATTTAGAATATGTGTTGCAATTTGCTAACAAAGTTCAAAGCAGTGATTTCCTTCAGAAAGGGAGGTTAACTATAATTCATTATTGTTGTTTCATTAGTTATAAATTGATTTTCCTTTATTTATTACTCAAAATTTGCATTAAAAATTACACTATTGAATGGAATTATCAATAGTGTGAAGATATTATTCTCCTTTTACTGACATAAGCTGTATCATCTGTAGATTGGAGGGAGAGTGTGGCTTCAGATATAGGATCACAGTTTCTGGAGCTGGATGCCCTACCTTCTTCAAATCCTTAATTCTACCATTCACCCTATGAAATTCTTAATTCAAACCAGTCAATCCTGAAGGAAATCAGTCCTGAATACTCATTGGAAGGACTCATGCTGAAGATGAAGTTCCAATATGTTGCCTACCTGATGTGAATAACTGACTCATTGGAAAAGGCCCTGATGCTCAAAGAGTCAATTCCTAGGCAGGTTGATAAGAAGTCTGGTGGTCCCCGAGAAGAGAGGGATCTGGGGTTCTTGAGGAGGAGGAAAGGACCAACTTTTTTTTTTTCCCTCTACATTTCTTAGGTTTAGTCACATAAAACATTTTTTTCTTTAAGCACAGAACTGATGATTACACAAGAAACAACTGTTTAAACTCTGTACTAAGGATTATATGACAACAATGTATCCTGCTTGAGGACAGTTTCTCCTTCCTGAAAACCTTCTGACTAGTCCTGATATTTTAGAATGTACATTGTGGGAGTGAGTCTGGTAGGATCTTTCTATTGTTAAACTCTAATCCTGCTATCCTAAAATGTAAATTGTGGGAGTGGGTCTGGTAAAATTTTTACAACCTTGAGATATTCTTTTGATTTATTGTAATAACTAATTTAAAAAGTATATACCTCCATTGCTAACACTAGAAAGGGGAGCACTCTGCATCCCACTTCTGATGTCTATGTCAGAAGCTTTCTCTGTCCCTTTTCTTACTTTAATATAACTCTGCTACACACAACCTCTTGAGTGATCAAGTCTACTCTCTGGTCCCAAAGCTAAATCTTCTTCTTTGGAGATCATGAATCCAGCATCATTCACTGAAAGCTAACAGTGCTGGGAAAGATTGAAGGCAGGATAAGTTAATGACAGAGGATGAGATGGTTGGAGGGCATCACCGACTCGATGGACATGAGTTTGAGCAAGCTCTGGGAGTTGATGATGGACATGGAAACCTGGCGTGCTGCAACCCATGGGGTTGCAAAGAGTTGGACATGACTGAGTGACTGAACTGAACTGAACCATTCACTCTATGCGTCTAACCTTGTGTGAATTAATTGACTTCTCTGAAAAAATTGTTACTTCTATTTAAAAGGCAAATATAGTTTTAATGATGAATTGGCATCTGAAAGCACTTAGACCATAACTGGGGGCAAGAAGAGCATTGAGGAACTGTTAGATCTTGCCATATGCACTCTGAATAAAATTCTACTTGCCAAATCCAGAGGTTCAGCATTAACAGAGTGAAGTAGACCTTCAAAATGTCATTGAATTTCTCCACTGTCAGTGTTATATCTTCCTTTCCTTGTTATTCTCCAGGATTTCTGTTACAACGTAGTGAACTCAATATCAAACCGTGGATAAGAATGGGCATATAATAATTGCTGAAAGGCTATAATATTGGAAAACTATATAAAGAAAAAAAAATATCTCTTGACAATAAATGTCAGCACAAAACCATACAGTATTAGATATGTTTTTACACCTTGACAAGTTTCTCTACTCAAACTAATTTCCAATAATCTCAGTTATCATTTATCATTGATAGATGATATAATCATGTTCCTAGTTGCCAGTTATGAAACTTCTTTGAGGTGACTTTTTAAATTTGATAGAGGAACAAGCTGATCTTCTACCACAAATTTGTAATGGAAGTGATTAACAGAAACAATTGAGATGTTTATTCATGTTGATAAATAACAGTGGACTCTAAAATACATATGCTGTGAAACCTATGTACAGGTTTCACTTTGACCATGAGGATGCGAATTGCTTAATTAATTTTAGTATACTGAAGATTGAAACTTTATTCATGGATCTGGAGTAGAATGCCCATATATCGTTAATACATGATCCCTGAATAATCTGTATTATAAAAACTGTATATCAAAGCATACTTTATCTTTTAACTTCTTAACATTTGAAGCATTTGTGATCACTGATAAAAATTCTTCTTTTCATAAGAGACTGATATTATATTAATAGATAAGTATATAGATATTTTTTCTTAGATAAGAAGTTTACTGGCAAATGAGAAATTCATAACTTTAGTAAGTGTAGAAAGACACATTTTGATAAACTTAGTTATAAATGGAGTTGACTATGAGAAATCAAATTTAGCCATTTAGAGAATGAGAAATATGATCTTTATCAATGAAAAATGATTTATGTTATTGGGCACTATTTTAAACCATATAAAATGCAGTTGTTTCTCCTTTTTGTTTTTTTGAGCTGAAAATATCTTTTATTTTATTTATTTTTTTTCATTTTTTTCCCCTTTATTTATTTATTTATTTTTTCAGTGGGTTTTGTCATACATTGATATGAATCAGCCATACATTTACACGTATTCCCAATCCCGATCCCCCCTCCCACCTCCCTCTCCACCCGATTCCTCTGGGTCTTCCCAGTGCACCAGGCCCGAGCACTTGTCTCATGCATCCAACCTGGGCTGGTGATCTGTTTCACCATAGATAATATACATGCTGTTCTTTTGAAACATCCCACCCTCACCTTCTCCCACAGAGTTCAAAAGTCTGTTCTGTATTTCTGTGTCTCTTTTTCTGTTTTGCATATAGGGTTATCGTTACCATCTTTCTAAATTCCATATATATGTGTTAGTATGCTGTAATGTTCTTTATCTTTCTGGCTTACTTCACTCTGTATAATGGGCTCCAGTTTCATCCATCTCATTAGAACTGGTTCAAATGAATTCTTTTTAATGGCTGAGTAATATTCCATGGTGTATATGTACCACAGCTTCCTTATCCATTCATCTGCTGATGGGCATCTAGGTTGCTTCCATGTCCTGGCTATTATAAACAGTGCTGCGATGAACATTGGGGTGCACGTGTCTCTTTCAGATCTGGTTTCCTCAGTGTGTATGCCCAGAAGTGGGATTACTGGGTCATATGGCAGCTCTATTTCCAGTTTTTTAAGAAATCTCCACACTGTTCTCATAGCGGCTGTACTAGTTTGCATTCCCACCAACAGTATAAGAGGGTTCCCTTTTCTCCACACCCTCTCCAGCATTTATTGCTTGTAGACTTTTGGATAGCAGCCATCCTGACTGGCGTGTAATGGTACCTCATTGTGGTTTTGATTTGCATTTCTCTGATAATGAGTGATGTTGAGCATCTTTTCATGTGTTTGTTAGCCATCTGTATGTCTTCTTTGGAGAAATGTCTGTTTAGTTCTTTGGCCCATTTTTTGATTGGGTCATTTATTTTTCTGGAATTGAGCTTCAGGAGTTGCTTGTATATTTTTGAGATTAATCCTTTGTCTGTTGCTTCATTTGCTATTATTTTCTCCCAATCTGAGGGCTGTCTTTTCACCTTACTTATAGTTTCCTTTGTTGTGCAAAAGCTTTTAAGTTTCATTAGGTCCCATTTGTTTATTTTTGCTTTTATTTCCAATATTCTGGGAGGTGGGTCATAGAGGATCTTGCTGTGATTCATGTCGGAGAGTGTTTTGCCTATGTTCTCCTCTAGGAGTTTTATAGTTTCTGGTCTTACATTTAGATCTTTAATCCATTTTGAGTTTATTCTTGTGTATGGTGTTAGAAAGTGTTCTAGTTTCATTCTTTTACAAGTGGTTGACCAGCTTTCCCAGCACCACTAGGCTAATTACTTTACAATACTGTAGTGGTTTTTGTCATACATTGACATGAATCAGCCATGGATTTACATGTATTCCCCATCCCAATCCCCGCTCCCTCTCCTTTATTTTAACAAGACATACATAAAGCATTGGTCTAGAGGAAGAAAATTCAAAGAAATTCCAGAAAAAAGGTGTAAGATGACTAAATTTTAGGAAAATTTCCTTACAAAGATGAGGGATGTCTAGGCTAGTCTAATCAGTGATGGTAACTCCTCAGAATTATTTAATTAGCCTTTTTAGTTTTCATTAAAAATCATTCTTTGCCTCCACAAAGAAAACCCAAAGTGGAGCCTGACCTAAAGTGAAGCTCCTATGACTAATTTTGGTATGATTAGTATTTCTGAAATCAGTTGTTACTGAGATATTGTTTTTATATCCTCCTGTGCTGATACTCTTAAAATATATGCAATATTTCATGACTATGTCATGACTCATTAAATTATTCAATAATGTTTTACCCAACATATTTTAAGACTCTAGGCACTGAAACTCTGAAGATATCTAAGGTACAGCCTTTGTTTAAGGAGCTAACAATCTAACAAGGAGACATTTATGTGAAAAATTGCAACATAATATAATAACAAGCTTTGAAATAGATATATGTCTAAGATGTTAAAATTGCACAGAGAAGGCATCTCATTAGGTTGAGAGAAAAGTCAAAGAATTCATCCTATAATGTCAGATTGACATTATAGTTGTGTCATAAAACTTGAGGAAATTTAAGCCAGGCAAATAGCAGGCAAAAAATACTGCTGTGAAAGATGAGAAACAGAAAATTTATTTAAAATATTATAAACTTTGTAGTCCACTGCAACTAACATAAGAGGGAGAGTTGAGTCTGATAGGAGTTTAAGCTAAAGCAGTAGGAAAAATCACGAAGAGCTTTTGTATGATGTACTAATAAATTTGGTTATTCAGTTCAGTTCAGTTGCTCAGGAACATCCGACTTTTTGTGACCTCATGCGCTGCAGCATGCCAGGCTTCCCTGTCCATTAACAACTCCTGGAGCTTGCTCAAACTCATGTCCATCAAGTCTGTGATGCCATCCAACCATCTCATCCTCTGTCGTCCCTTTCTCCTCCTGCCTTCAATCTTTGCCAGCATCAGGATCTTTTCTAAGGAGTCAGGCATCAGGTGGCCAAAGTATTGGAGTTTCAGCTTCAGTGTCAGTCCTTCCAATGAATATTCAGGACTGATTTCCTTTGGGATTCACTGGTTTGATCTCCTTGCAGTCCAAGGGACTCTCAAGAGCCTTATAAACACGACAGTCCAATAGCATCAATTGTTTGGCGTTCAGCTTTCTTTATAGTCCAACTCTCACATCCATACATGACCACTGGAAAAACCATAGCCTTGACTAGATGGGCCTTTGTTGACAAAGTAATGTCTCTGCCTTTTAATATGCTATCTAGGTTGGTCATAGCTTTTCTTCCAAGGAGCAAGCTTCTTTTAATTTCATGGCTGCAGTCATCATCTGCACTGATTTTGGAGCCCCCCCCTAAAAAAAATAAAGTCTGTCACTGTTTCCACTGTTTCCCCATCTATTTGCCATAAAGTGATGGGACTGGATGATCTTCATTTTTTGAATGTTGAGTTTTAAGCCACCTTTTTCACTCTTGTTTCACTTTCATCAAAAGGCTCTTTAGTTCCTCCTAACCTTCTGCCGTAACAGTAGCATTATCTCCATATCTGAGGTTGTTGATATTTCTCCCAGGAATCTTGATTCCAGCTTGTGCTTAATCCAGCCTGGCATTTCTCATGATGTACTCTGCATATAAGTTAAATAATCAGGGTGACAATAAACAGCCTTGATGTACTCTTTTCCCTATTTGGAACCAGTCTGTTGTTCCATGTCTGGTTCTAACTCTTGCTTCTTGATCCACATACAGATTTCTCAGGAGGCAGGTGAGGTGGTCTGGTATTCCCATTTCTTGAAGTATTTTCCACAGTTTGTTGTGATCTACACAGTCAAAGACTTTGGTGTAGTCAATAAAGCAGAAATAGATGTTTTTCTGGAATTCTCTTGCTTTTTCTATGATACAATGTTGGCAATTTGATCTCTGGTTTTCTGCCTTTGGTTATTTCCATGGAATAATAAAAGATTTTAAACAGTTAAGAGAAAAGTTCACATTTTTGATATGGGAAAGAAAAACAAAATCATCTGGAGAATAGATCAAGGTTGAAAAATAGGTACAAATAGCTTTTTTTTTCTGTCCTATTTCTAAATTCTGGCACAGTTGTCAGGTATCTGCCTCCAATAAAGGAAACACAAGAGATGCAGGTTTGATCCCTGGGTCAGGAAGATCCCCTGGAGTAGGTAATAGCAACCTACTTTGGTATTCTTACCTGGAAAATGCCATGGACAGAGGAGCTTGGCAGGTTACAGTCCATGGGTCACAAAGAATTGGACATGACTGAGCAGTCACACATGCACATGCTCAATCCCTAACTTCGTTGGATTAAAAAAGTATTTCAAAATGAATGAGTCTATTATGCCACTAGGGAAATGACAGTATGTCACCAGGAAACTATAGTCCTGAAAGATAAAGTGCTGACGGGAATAGTTTTATATGGAAGTATAATTAGAAATAGCTACAGAACAAAGTGACTGTAAGTAACCATTAGATGAGAATGTTCCAACCTTAGGTCAACCTACAGGGCAAGCTGGAGAGAGTCCTTGATCACATTTAAGGATTATTCATTAGGAAGAGCATCAACGCCACTTAATGTTCTCTCCTCACTCCTTGGTTGCTGAAAGTAACAGACAATAAATATTAGTACCTTCTTTCAGACCCTACAGCTGTGAATTGGGTATAAATCATGGACAGGCAGACTATTTCCACTACTCAAGTACTGACTCAGGGAATGAATAGTGTTTTCAAACATTCGACACACCACTTTTTCCAAAGTAGTGGGGCAGACTGTTTTAAACAAATGGTGTTTGCATGCCTGCTCAATCGTTTCAGTCATGTCCAACTCTTTGCGACCCTGTGGACTGTAGCCTATGAGGTTTCTCTGTCCATGGGATTCTCCAGGCAAGAATACTGGAGTGGGTTGCCATGCCCTTCTCCAGGGGATATCCCTGACCCAGGAATCTAACCTGCATCTCCAGCATTGCAGGTAGATTCTTTACCAGCTGAGTCACCAGGAAGCCCCAAGCAAATGGTAATTACAACAAATAAAAGCTGAGAGAAAAATTTAAATTCAAATGAACACAGCTAATCATTGATCCCCTAGTATTTAAAGAAAAAGCAAAACAGTGAAACAGAGGCATAATGCTCATCCACAGTGTAGAGGGTATTAAAAAAATTATCCACTGATTTTTAAAATAAAAAATTTATTATTATTATTATACCTGGTTGATTATTGTTATTATTTTGCCTTGCACATCTCAAACTATTAAGCCATTAAGATAACAAATATATTACTTCAGCTGAGAAAAAATGTTACTGTGAAGTTTTTAATTTTTAAATTAATAGATTAATTAATTATTAATTTTTTTTAAAAGCAAGTAAATTTTTAAATTGTCTTAGATTTTAGTTCAGTTCAGTTGCTCAGTCTTGTCCGACTCTTTGTGACCCCATGGACTGCAGCACACCAGGCCTCCCTGTCCATTGCCAACTCCTGGAGTTTACTCAAACTCATGTCTATTGAGTCAGTGATGCCATCCAACCATCTCATCCTCCGTCATCGCCTTCTCCTGCCTTCAGTCTTTCCCAGCATTAGGGTCTTTCCAAATGAGTCAGTTCCTTGCATCAGGTGGCCAAAGTATTGTAGTTTCAGCATCAGTCCTTCCAATGAATATTCAGGACTGATTTCCTTTAGGAGGGACTGCTTTAAGTAGTGAAGGAAAAGAGTAATATATATCAGCATGCCAAATGATGGAAGATTCAGAAAGCTTCTTTTCTTATTGAGAAGTCACATGGGGTGTGACACAGGAAATTCCTGTTGTCTGGAGAAAGGTATTTTTTTGCTTGGTGTAGGGATGAGCGATTCTGAAAAAAATTAGAAGTTTTAGAATACGATGAAAAATTGTTAAATTCAGAGAAGGGAACAAGGAACCCCACCCTGTAGAATCTTGCTCAAGAAAAGAAAAAAATCTGTTGTGAAAACATAGAAACTTGAGACGTTTTGAGGAATAATCTGAAAGGTGAGGGGGCCTGCGCCTAGTGGCTCACTTTAACTAGAAGGACTGAGTGACTCGCCAAGAACCCTGCAGCAGCACAAGGGAGGGAAAAAGAGCAGAAATAGCGCACATCACGGTACAGGTGAGAGAAAGCCTGGGTAGCACCTCCTGTCCTCCAAAACACGTAAAGTTGCACCTTTCTGCAGGTGTGAATCACAGCATAAAAATTTAAAATCTGCTCCTCAGACTTACATGTGTTCATCCAATAAGGTATTTGGCAAAAGGCAGGTGACAGTTGTGGGACATAGTTTCAAATTTCCTGAGGAATTCCATCTGAACAACCTGACAACTTGATGGTCAGAAAATAACTCAGTAAGCTTTCTTAGATTTAGTGTTTCCTTTTGTGAAATTAAAAAAAATATATATATATAATACTTTGTCTATTAATTATTAAATATGAATATAAATTATATATATTTAAAGTGCTTTAAATGGGACTTGGAACATTGTGTATACACTAAACAAAAGGAAGCTACCTTTGGTTACTTTGTCCCAGATACTATGTTTTGAGCAAACAATAAAATGATGTATAAAACCATAATCTCTGCTTTCCATCTCCTCTGCAAACTTCATTTTCCAGGACATCAGATGATTTTTCACTTGTTTTTGCTGAAACCATCTTGCTAAAGTGTCTCCCCAATTCTGACAAGCTATGCCCACTGCATGAAATCCATGTTTTGTGCAATAGAATGATATATTTAAATGTCACATCAGTCATGTTGCCTGCATGCGCCATACACTCCAATACCTTTCCATTGTCCTTATAAAATAATCTGAACTGCTTGCCTTGTGTACAAGGCTGCACTTGAACTAGAACTGCCCACTTCTCTGACCTCATTTTTCACCCTGAGTACTCACTCTCGTCCACTTTAATTCAGCCATATTGGTTTCCTTGCTATTCCTCACACTCCCAACCCTATTCATGATTCAGGGCCCCGATAAATTGATCTCTCATCCATCTATAATACTCTTTACCCTCATCATCATATGACTATTTCTTTCTATCACAAGGGTCCACAGCCCAAATCTCAATTCATCAGAAATGCTTTTCCTAATCAAAAAATCCAATACTACTTCCTTATTTTGTCTTTGAAACACTTTGTGTTATTTGTTTTCTTATTCTTACCTGTGTACTATATCTAGAATTTACATCAAGGAGAGCAGGGATATTTTCTCTCTGTCTTACTTCCACTGCTTAAAATAGAGCCGTACATATAGTAGGTGCCTAATTCATGATTGCAGACTCAATGAAATTGAATATAATTTCATATGAGTTGTTCTCCAGGAATTAAAGCAAACACCCATACTATTATTTGAGGAATACATGGAATGAGGACTTGTCAGATAATTACAAAAGAAGAGAACTCAGATACAGAAAATACCTCTTTAACCAGGAAAAGTAAAGTAATTTGCAACATTTCTATAAAATCCCTTTATCACTCCGTGTGAATTATGCATGGTTTTATTCATTCACAAGATTAATTTGGCAAAAATTTCCTGGGTGTATAGTACTTGCTAAGCATATATAAGTGATAATTTTTCCCAAAGAGAAATTTAGAATATATTTCCCAAATTTATAATATAACATAATAACTATTGGTTTATAGATGAAATAAGTCTCACATAATGTGGATGGGGAATGGAAAGGAAAGGAAATGTGGATGAGGAAGAAAGGAAGGTCTAGGACAGCACTGCTCAGTAAAAGTCAAAGATACAAGTCACATATGTAACTTTGTATTTTCTAGTGGCCACAGTAAAAAGAGTAAAAGAATTTAGAGAAATAATTAATAGAATTTAGCTACTATTTGTTACTAAGTTTTGAAGTCCAGTATGTATTTTACAATTGCAGCACATTTCAATCCAGACTAGACACATCCCAAATGCTCCTTAGACACACGAGGCTAACGGTCATTTTATCGCACAGGTTTGCCCAGAAGGAGATAGAATTTATTCCTTCTGTCTCACATGCAAAAGTGAGGCTTAACTTCCTTGAGTGCTGAAATGAGTTCAGTTTTTAGCAAATTCCAATTCCTTAAAGCTATGTTGTGTATGTAAAAATGAATGACAAAAGTAACAAGTGAATAAAGCGAATTGACAATGCAACACAAGATCATAGGATGTCCAGAAATGGTGAATTAATTGGCGTGGTACTATTAAACATGTATGATGAGAGAATAAGCACAAAAGGTAGATACAGCAGAAAGAAAATAAGAGGTTAAATATTCATGCTAAGGAGTTTGAAAAATCGTATCCTCAAACTTGGGAAGAATCTGCAACAGGAGATTTTGTATCTTGGAAGAGACAGAACAAATAAGAGGTTGTATGTATTTACATATATATGTATACACACACACACATATATACATATATATATATATATATACACAAACACACACACTTATATGTGTCTGTGTGTATAAAATCTATCTTTCATATGCATATATATATATATATATATTGAGAGAGATCTAGAGAGAGAGGAACCAAGAAAGGAAAAGAGAAAGGGAAAGGGAGAGGAAAATGGAAAGTTCTATTTCAGGGAGCTGACATGCAATTCTGAAGCCTGGCAAGTTCAAGATCTTCAAGGTAGGCTGCTACACTGGAGAGATGATAGAGATGTAGAGAATGTGTGGTGGAAAGAGAACTGAATCCACCTCAGTAACTGGTTTACTAATACCAAACATATAAATAGAAGCTACTATATAAATTTACATTGCAAGCTACTTATATTTTACAGAGCCTCTATAATTCATTTTTAAAAATTTCAATTTGGATAATTTTGATGCACAGAAAATTATAAAATCAAAATAATCAAAGTAGTATCTATATACTACCAAGTATGTAAAAGGTTGGGCTTGCCAGGTGGCACAGTAAAGAACCCACCTGCTAATGCAGGAGACACAGGAGATGTGGGTTTGATCCCTGGGTCGGGAAGATCTCCTGGAGTAGGAAGATCACTCCAGTATTTTTGCCTGGAAAATTCCATGGAGAGAGGTGCCTAGAAGCCTACAGTTCATGGGGTCACAATGAGTCAGACATGACTGAGTACACACACATATAAAGGTTATTAAATATTAGGACTGTGTCAATATTTTATAAAAGTAATTTACCCACCTCTTTCATGTGTTTTAAAAATTATATTTATTTCATTCCAACACTACTTGGCTTCTTTGTATAACACAGATCCAACCAGTTGCAACATGCAATCAATATACTTGCAGTTTCCAGATAGTTGTAGCAGAATTCATATGTCATTAGAAAATTTTAAAACAGGTTTGTTAATTGAGCTGGGGTCACAGAGTTGGACATGAGTGAGCAACTGAGCAGCAACAACAAATAGCAAAATTGAGCTGCAGGGATTCAATCTAGCCTGTAAAATAATGTGATGACCATGAGGCCAGTAATAGTTCATTTTTTGCCCACAACTTAAATAGTATTAGCTATTAACTTGAAAAAAAAAATGTGCTAACAAATAAAGTCCTGATACAAAGTTAACAATTAATGCTTTAAAAGATTTAACAGTTAACAAAGCCATAACAAAGCTTCTTTCCACTAAATATGTTAACAAAAATTAATTCCTTCCACAATTTATAGAATCATTGAAATAGTGACTTAGACTTTATTAAGTATACCCTGGGATTAATTTAGACACTTCTAGAAAATGTATTAATTTTTTTAGGCCTCTAGGATACCATTTGGTAAATTGATGTTTTACCATATTAAATGGCACCTAAATAATTACAGTACTATCTTGTCTCTTATCTTAACCCTGAACTTTTCAACTGTTAAAGACAAATATAGCCTAGGGTATTTTAAGTTGAAATATCAAATAAAAAGTTAATGGTGGGCAGAGGTTGATGGGTCCCTGAGAGTTAGGCAGGCTTCGCATTTCCTAATAACTCAGACAAGATGTATTGTCAAATCTCTGTGGAGCTGATTAGAAACATTTGCTTCACAGACACGTAAAGAAGATCCTCTTCCTACTTTAATCTTAGCCCTAAGCATTCTATGGTGTGAAATCTTCTAATTTCTACATAGTTGTAGCGGTTTCATCTTTTGAATATTTTATATTAAGTATATTTCAAAATTGTCTATTCTTCTATAATTATTTTAATTATTCCTTTTACTTTAATATGTTCTGTACTTTATTTTCTAAGTGATAGGTTAATGTTGTGACAACTTTGAACAACTCCCATCCCAACCCCCACCACTCGTTCTACTGACAATCACTGTTGTCTATTTAGTTTCCATTTCTCCAAATAATATCCTATGCCATCTAATGCACATTATATGGCTGCATACATATAAAATGTATTTATATACATGTACTCATTAGGATATGTGTTTATTGATGTGTATGGTATGTATGTTTATGTAAATATATCATAAACTTTGTATTTTTCCTTCATACAACTAAATGACATATCTTTATTAGTACACAGGCATTATATTCAATCCTTTTAGCAAAGCAAAAACTTTCATGAAGATAAACTATGTTTTCTTTCCCCATTACCTAATAGATGGATATTTAGATCAGTTGGATTCTCTTAGATGCTGCTTAAACAAACAGTAACAGGATTATCATCTCTCATGACAAGACATATGGAGATTGTGTGTTTTTAAAGATGGGTTCATCAGAAACACTGTTACTTTATCAAATTCCCAGATTACTTTCCATATCTATGCTTAGGCATCTTCATCATTTTGAAATTCCCCTCATGATCATAAAATATTGCAATTATGCCTGCCAACACTTCCTCACATAGCCACACTCATAGAGAATAGGAAGTTATTTACATAGGACCAAAGTTCATATCAAGTACCATTTTTCTGGAACATTTTAATGGTTAATTTTATGTGTCAACTTGACTGAACCAAGGGATGTCCAGAGAGCTAGCAAAACATTATTTTGGGGGTGTGTCTGTGTCTCTAGAAGAGAATAGAATTTGAGTTAGAATAATTATAATATGTCAAATTTGGTTCATCAGTTGTAACAAAATATCAGGATAGGGGTATCTAGAAGTCTCTGTACATTCTCCTCAATTTTTTGGTGTATAAAACTGCTCTAAAATGTGTTTAAAAAGCACACAGGTGATAAAGAGAGAGAGAAATTAGTTATCAAGTCATGGAAAGCTATGAGTACATGTGTGTTGAGTCACTTCAGTTGTATTAGACTCTTTGTGACCCTATGGACTGTAACCCCCCAGGTTCCTCTGTCCATGGGATTCTCCAGGCAAGAATACTGTAGTGAGTTGCCATGCCCTCCTCCAGGGGATCTTCCTGATCCAGGGATCAAACCCATCCGTGTCTCTTATATCTCCTGCCCTAGCAGGCGGGTTCTTTACCACTAGCACCACTTAGGAAGCTATGGAGAAACATTAAATGAATATTGATAGCTGGAAAAAGTTAATTTGAAAAGTCTGCATGTTGTGTGATTCCAACATATGGCATTCTAGAAAAGGCAATCTATGGAGGCAGTGAGAAGATGGTGGTTATCAAGGGTTTGAGGCAAGGATGGAGATAATAGGTAAAGTGATGATATCTTTAAGGCAAGGAAACTATTTTGTGCGAGGTTGTAATGGTGGATACATGTCCTTACATATTTGTCAAAACTCATAGAATGTATAGCACAAAGAGCAAAGCCGCAGCAAACTATAAACTTTGGGTGGTAATAATGTCTCAGAGCAGTTTCATCAGCTGTACCAGCCTAATGCAGGCTACTGATACTGGGGAGGTGGTAAGTGGGTGGAGACAGGAAGTATAAGGGAACTATCTGTGGTTGCCACTGATTTTTCTGCAAACCTTAAACCATTCTAAAAATTAAAATGTTATTTTTTTAAAAAAAGAAGAAAAGAAACCCTCATAAGTAAATAAAAAGCATTTCTGAAAGCTGTGATCAAAACAAAATGCTTGTAGAATATTCATTTCTTGAGGGCATGGATTCAGTGGAATAATGGCATAATTGAAAAGAACTGAAACTAGTATATGCAAAGAGAAGCAAAGCTTTCTTTTTTTCTAGCAGCCGTTCTTTCAAATTCCTATAATTAACAGGAAATACACCATGCAGAAAAGTGTAAAGGCAGAGGTTAATGTTTTTCCTTCTTATTATGGCTCTGTTGTTATGAAGATTAGGAAATAACATTGCCTGACCTCCAGTGAACTGTAACAGAAATATTGAAAGGAAGCACAGATTAAAAGACTATAATATTGAAATTCTAGAAAAACTAGAACAAATTGAACAAATACTAAGATTTTTAAGGAGTCAGCAACTTATCATTGTAATCATCAACAATTTTGAGAAACTATGAAAGTCAATTAGCTCCTGAAACCTAAAAGAAAGCATTTATACTGTGTTTTAGAAGAAAAATTTAAAGACAGATAGATAGATAAATAGAAAGAAATGTGGATAAAGATATAGATACTTACATAGACATAGAAATTGAAGATAGATTATTATCACATGGAATCTTGAGAAGAAATTGGAATACAATGTGAATCAAATTGCCATCATACAGGCAAACATAAGTAACTGGAGCAATCAGTCTCAGCGGTGTTCCCAAGTAAAGTGGTACTAACCTCAGTCAGTATCCTCTTCTGATAGATAATGAGGTCAAGTAGGCCAAGGGAAAGGATAGGGATGATTTGTATTGATTTCTTTACATTTTTGACCCTACACCTTATGAAATCATCGTTGACAAGCTAAGTCCAATTGCATTCACCATTATAGTGAATGACCAAATAATAATCGACTTTTACCTTAACTCATCTAGTAGCTATCAATGGATCAGCCTCAGCTCTAAGGGCCTAAATATCTGACAGAAATATTCAGAATGGGATTATCTTTAAAAAGAACAAAAACAAATTCTAAATGAGCTTAAAATTTTGGTGATAGAATCTCTTCAACAACTGGATAAAACTCTACAGAGAGATGTGGACGATATGTATATCACAGAAAAAATATATAGAAACGTAGATACAGCTGTGAATTTTGGGGGGAAAATAGTATTTTTTTTAAAAAGGCTGACAAGTAACAAGAATTGGTCACTTGATTCTCTTAAAAAATAGATACAATTAAAATGTAATGCTTTCCTAAGGTAAAATTCATGCTTTATTGAAACCATTTGTTCACATATTGAATAGACATAATGCACATAATGCTTAATCAGACATTATAAAATCCACTTATGAATTTCTGAACTAATATCAGAACATCACTTATTCAATATTTTACTTAAAATAGTAATTTATCCCATTAATACTGAAAAATTCTTTTAATAATTGAATATTTCCATTTTAAAGGTGTAATATAAGGAAAATATACATATTGCAAAGGGGCCACCTATAATCTCACAAGTTGAGGCCTTACTTTGCTGGTTTTACTTAGATTCAGCGATTTCAAGTTGAGATAGGATGTGCATGTGTGTCTAGGTTTTCCTTGCTTACCTCTGGACAAGCCAACTGCACATACTTAATCACACTGGATAGTGGATCCTATGTAATAAATCTTCATTGGACAAGTGGATCACCCAAAATAAATCATCTGTGGGTGAGTGAAACAACTTTGCTCAAACATCCATGGAAAAAGAGTTCATCCATCATAAATCACAGACAGATAAGTGGATCAGCCTTGATTTACTGCCTCTCACCAGGACTACAGTTTTGCCTTACCTAAGAAGTACCATGATTTTGCAAACAGTATATATTTTAGAGTAATATGGGAGAGTTACTTACCACAGCATCCAGTGAAACAGTATAATGAGTGAAATAAACTGCTAAATTTTATTCAGTTACTTTAATTTAGCAATGTGATATAAGATCAAAAGAACTTCAAAATGATCCAAAACTGGGGCCACACCTCCCATTATTAATGTAACTTTAAGTATTTCTTTTATTTGTAATATTACAGTGATAATAACCACACATATAGGTATTGGGAGGAGTAAATGAGGTGCTTAATAAATATGTATTCACAATGTTCACATGTTTTAGAGTATCTCTGCTGTTTCTGCCACTGGAATGTTAAGTAAGACATATAACACTCCACTCTTATTTTTCACAGGATGAGGAGAAAAACAAAATAATCACAAGACAGTATGATAGTATTTAAACAAAGCTATGAATAGGGAATTAGCTGAACAAATAGTGCAGTTACACTGTCATGAATGGCTAAACTTTCCCCCCAACAAATTGCCCTTTGAGATGATTCTTTAAGCTTACATTAGATGGACAATCAAGAGAAGGTTATGCAAAGATTAGTAAGTGGGACAATGTACTTTGTGGACTGTAAATATCAGCATGTATATGTTTTCATATATGCATACTTAAATGTGTGTGGCAATAAATTAGCTCAGCAGTTTTAGGCAAGGGTCAGAAATAAAAGACCTTCTATGACTGGCTAAATACTAGTTTTTATCTTAAGCATCAGTGGAGCATCTCTAATGGCTTTTAGGGAGAGATGATTTATCATATTTGTATACTAGGAAGAACACTGAACTAGACAGGGGATATTGGAGTGAAAGAAATTAATTCAATTTTTCATACTACTAAACAGTACTATATACAATTTTCATATATATCAGAAAATATAAGGAAAGAGATAAGCCAGATAAATGTGTGTGAAATACTATGTGTTTCAGTTTGTGTTCCATATAAATTATTGTCCTGCAAATGCATCTTGACAAAATATTTCTTGATAGAGCTAGCATGCTTACATAAATTTAGCATCTCTTAATCTTAGTGCTGCTGAATATAATGTAAATGCAAAAATAAACATAATGATAATCATTTATACTTGCGATGATATTTTTGCTTTGTCTTGCACAGAGAAATATCAACTTATCTTTTCAAAGATTAAGCTTCTTGACATAATATATCTCATTCACAGCAAATATATTAAACTGATGTTGTAAAAACAAGCTTGTAACCCTTTCACCTTTCTATTTTTATACTTTCAATATTTATTTTAATACCCTTTAAGTGGTTAATTATTTGCAGAATATACTGTTTATATATTATTCTTAAAAGGACATTGGATTGATTTAGGCTGATTTTATTGTAATCACTCTTTCCTTGGAGAAACACAAAGTATCTAATTTTTACCATCTAGGTTAGGGAGTTTATGCCTTGTGGAATAAAAGAGAAAAATATTTTGCCTTCTTTTGATAAATAATATTCTATAGAAAGTGTGCTTTAAAGTTTTTATTTTTGGTTGTGTGTTTGTTTTTTTTTTTTCCATGTAGTATCTCTAAGAATTATTGTTCTATAAGCAGCAATGAGCATGCATATAATCCCTGTTGAAATAGTTATAAACAAAAATAATATTTTCTATTTCTTTTCTAAAGTACAATGAAAAATATCTTGTAACATAGGTTTACTGAAATACATAATTTAGTAATATTATAAATGTAAATATTACACAGTGTGTTTTTTTATAGGTATTTTTCAAATATCTCCATAATAGGTATGATGAAGTACTAAGAGATTTACTTTAAGAAGAAAAGTTTCTTTCTTAAGCAATAGACTTCCTAGTTTAAAAATGTAATTTTGATTATACAATAAGCCAAAACTATAGAATATATAGATTATTTACAAAAGAAAATTATGATCTTATCCATAAGATGAATCTCAACAAATTTCAAAGAATATCATGCAGAATTTTTTTTCTGATAATAGCACAATACAAATGATTTTGTTTCATGATTAAAAGGGTTTATATGTTAATAGAAGTTAAATAATAAAGTTTATTTTACATTTGAAAAGCTGCCTATGTTATGCTTAGATTTTAAAATGCAAAAATTTTATGTAAATAAGAATGGGTATGCTGGCTTATTTTTCTCCCAAATTTATAATTTTATTTCAGAGATGTACATATTTTCTTCAGCCTCCAATTCTAGAGAATTATTTTAAGATACATAGGAATTTCCTTGAAAAAATCAAACATAACAGCAAATATCAGATAACCCTAATTGCAAATTCCTATTGACTGCATCTGAAC
Source organism: Cervus canadensis (assembly GCF_019320065.1). Classification (NCBI taxonomy): domain Eukaryota; kingdom Metazoa; phylum Chordata; class Mammalia; order Artiodactyla; family Cervidae; genus Cervus; species Cervus canadensis. The sequence continues at coordinate 36,213,043 of NC_057412.1, forward strand.
ATACCTTTTAAAAAATGTTTTAACTTGATTATAAGGAAAGATATATATTAGGTTAATTTCCTATTCCTGTAAAGACCAGGATGTTTGTGTTGGGGAGAACTGAAAGATTAAGTTAAATCATTATGATTTTAAAATGACTTTTTCAAGAGAGTCCAACTGAGCCCCAACAAGTAAAATACTCAAAATTCTACTTCTTTATATTATTTAACAGCTATGGGTTAAATAGGGTGATTTTTGATGATGCACAGGATGCGACCATAATGCAACAACTTCAAAACTTCTTATGACATAAATGATTCCCTACCATGGTCAGTTACATATACCCATCAGTTCAAACCCCTTCATGGACAGTAAGGCAGAATAGACAGATTTGACAATTTCTTCATTATCCTTTCAAAATAAAGTCAACTTCTAATTTCATATATGTGATGTCAATTTTTGTAAATTAGGTTCACTTCTCATAAGTACAATGACATGAACTAATGTATCATATTATGTATCAGGTACACACAACAGGAGCCGCATAATGACTGAAAGCAGGCAAATAGCTAGGCAGCCAATGCCCATATCTCTGAAGCTCTAATTCTTCTCTAAGAACTACAGCCATACTTTCCTTTATTTAGTTGCTCAACTTAAATAGAGTTTCATGATCTGGATTTTAATGAAAAAGAAAAGTATTTTTTAATATTTATGGGTGGACCTAAGCAAGATCTAAGTAGTAATAGATAGGCTCTGGAATTATGGAATTAGTTCAAAAACCTTTATCATTTTCCTACTCACTGTTCTCTAAAATATAGCCTTCTCAGTTGTAGAGGATTAATTGCTTGGCCCCTAAATGCCAGGGCATTTCCCTATCAAAGTAATTTATTGCAAATCAGTCAGTTTCCTATAAGTCATTCCTGTGGGTAGCAAGCCCTCAGAATAGTATTCACCTATTCTATAAGAAGGAGACTATTCTGTGTAATGTGCATTTGTTGACTGCTGGTACACAACTTTATTTCATTTATTATATTTCACACATTGAGGCTGCATTTCAACAGCCTAACTTGCTATATTTCTTGTAGTGATATAACTTTTACAACATTTCACATCCAACATTATAGTGAGCTATTTTTCAGGTTTCTGAACTTGCTCCCCAAATAAATGACAATTTAATGATGCATGGGTTTCATTGCCTATTTGTTCTTTCTTATATATTATAGGAAGATTTCTCAGCAACTCTTTTCTACTTTCTAGGTATTTTATTCTTAATTTTCTCATTTGAAGTTATTTTTTTCAACATTTCTTTCCCATATCATTGAACTTTACTGATAAAATATTCTGTTTTTCCCATTTTCCTTGAGAAGTCTTATAGCTGATCAGCCCTCCTATATTTCTTTTTCCCTACTGTCAACACTCCAATCCAACCTACCTGCAAGCCACAATCAAACCGATTTTCACTGTGCCTTACTTACTCTTTCTCATGGTTCAAAGTTACCTCAACTATCCTTCTACTTAGACTTCTTTTTAAGCTACTTCTCTTGCTTGTTTTGATGATGACCTTTGCCTCTTACTTGGGGATCTTGTATAGCGTTTCTCATTTTACAGACATTATTATATTCAATGCTTACTGAGTCATAAAAATCAGTCAGCAAGGAAGACCAACCAGAAATAGCAACAATCTGTTTTCATATCAGAAGTTCTCAAGCGTTAGTATGTATAAGAATCATATTACCAATGTGTTAAAATATGCATATTTTATTCTGAGAGAGTATGCATAAATATTCTGAGAGAATAGACGAGGCTAGAGATAAGGAACATACATTTTATCAGAAACCTCAGTATATTTTGCTACAGATGGCCTGTGACAATATGTAATAGCTCAATGGCTATAGTTCTTGAGAATATTTAGGTTTTGTTTTCCTCAAGAAATTATACCCAGTATTTTCATTGAGATTGTTTCTAACATATTTGGTCTAGAAAGGCCTTTATTTCAGGGGTATAGATACTTTTATATCAGTGTCCAGGGAATAAAATTAATTTATAACAATGGATAGGCTTCCCTGGTGGCTCAGTGGTAAAAATTCCACCTGTAATGCAGGAGACACAGGAGATGTGGGTTAGATCCCTGGTTTAGGAAGATCTCCTGAAGAAGGAAATGGTAACACACTCCAGTATTCTTGCCTGGGAAATTCCATGGACAGAGGAGCATGACAGGCTACAGTCTATGGAGTTGCAAGGGTTGGACATATCTTAGTGACTAAACAACAATAACAAGGGATGGGTATATTTAATTTACTATTTTATCCATAATCTAATTTCTCCAAAGACATTTTTATCCTGTTAATTCTTATAAAGGTACAAATATATCACTCATCGCTTAGTAAGTATATTCTGGGATCTTCTGTGACATTATCATCTTCTGGTTCTGAACTAGCAAAGCACATGCTTAACTACTTGAGAATGCTTTATGCTGCTTTGAGGGCCAGCCAGATTTTTGAAAAATGACATTTGGTGTTTGAGGGAAATCAACCAATAAGGTTTTCTGCAATATCATGACATATAGTCTATATTCATTCATTGCTGTTAAAAACTGTAAGTTGTAAAATGAATAATTGTAAGAAAGGATATATTTAATGTTATTATTTCCTGTTATCTTTTTCATTATGGCATCCATAGTTAGTTATGTCAACAGGATTCCACTTTTATTTTATGCATAGTACTCTAGGAAAACTTCCATATAGACTATTAATTTCATGACAAAGAAATACTCCCTATACTGGCAGCTGTTAACAATATGCAATAAGGGAGTAACCCAACTTTAGAGTTTAAGGAATAAACACTCTACTACAATCAATAATATTGCACAGTGCAATGAGAAAAATACCACCTGCTCTGATTAGTGGGTAATTTAGTTTCTCTTTTAGCATCTCTATTATATATCCAGGTGTTTACTAGTGGATGGCATGATGTTCTGACATGGTGTTCAGATACTCTCTCCTGGAGTTTAGGAGCAATACAGTACACTTATTTATTGGTTAAAATGTGCAGCCATGCTGATACAGGTGTGAAATGGGCATTGGAAAGAAATTTCTGCACTTTTCCCATGTGCAAATGCTTAGGCCAAAGAATGTCTCTGCAGTAACAAATGACCCAATCTTATGCTCAGGATATGATTCCATATTCACGCTAGTCTGTACTCCTAAAAAACATTCAAGCTCCTCAGATGTATTTACATGGGGAGACAATTTTACATGGGGAGATTCTGATTTTGCCACCTCAAGGATTCAGAAATATCTTGTTATTGTCCCATCAATTAGAGGGGTAGATCAACTGCTCCAGTTTATTTTTATCAGATGATGATTTTGTTTGATGTTCATTTCCGACCCCTGTGTATGTGGCTTGCTCTGGTTATTTGAATGTTAGAAAGGAGAACCAGTAAGTCTACAACAGCTTTATTTACATCTTTTCCCTCTTCAATTCAAAATATTCATAGTATGTTTTGCAGAAACAAAGCAAATACTTTGAGCCATAATTCACCAAACATCTGCTTTATGTTGCATTTTCAGAATATACTTTCCCAGCTTACTATATATTTGCTATAACATGATGACTTTTAAATTCATATCTTAAAACCTATCTTCAATTGAACAGGTACTCATTTTCAACTGTCTACTACCTTTCTTCACTTAGTTTCATACCAATTCCTCAAACAAATCTTTAAAGTTTTTCATAAACCAGAAGATATCAATGTAGTGTCATTGGAGGATACAATACTCACCTTCTGCTGTGACCAAATCCAAAATACATATTCATGTGTAACAATCCACACTAAAAACTAACTGGAGACAGCATAAGTAAAATTGTCCCTATTTTCAGATGACATGATAACACATATAGTAAACTCTAAAGTCTCCACCAAAAAAACCTATTAGAACTAATAAATGAATCTAGTAAGCTCATAAAATACAAGATTAAACTACTAAAGTCTGTTGATTTCCTATATACTAAAATGAACTATTAGAAAGAGAAAGCAAAGTAAACCAATGTATTTAGAATCACATCAAAATGAATAAAATACTGAAGAATATACTTAACCAAGGAGGTGAAATTCTTATATTCCGAAAAATATAAACATTGATGGAGGAATTGAAGATGATATAAATAAATGGAAAATATCCCTTAATCTTGGATTAGGAGAATTAATATCATTAATATGTCCATAGTACACAAAGATAATACAAATTTAATGTAATCCCTATCAAAAGACCCATGACATTTTTTTTTTACCATACTAGAACAAATAATCCTAAAATTTATATTGAACCACAAATGACCTCAAATTACCAAAGCAATCTTGAAAAGAACAAAGCTGTAAGTATCATTCTCCTTGACTTCAGACTATACTGCAAAGCTACAATAATTGAAACAGTATAGTACTGGCATAAAAACTGACTCATAGATCAATGGAACAGAATAGATAACCCAGAAATAAGCCCACATGCTTATGATCAATTAATCTAAAACAAAGGAGCAAAGAATATACAGTGGAAAAAAGATAGTCTCTTCAGTAAATGGTGCTAGGAAAACTGGACAGCTACATTAAAAGAATGATATTAGAGCAATTTCTCATACCATGTACCAAAAAAAAAAAAAAAAACAAAAACTTAAAATTGTTTAAACATCTAAATGTCTGACCAAAAACCATGAACTCCTAAAAGAAAACATAGGCAGAACACTCTTTGATATAAATCATAATAGTATTTTTTTGGACCTGTCTTCTAAGGAAAAAGAAACAAAAACAAATGAGACCAAATTAAACTTAAAAGCTTTTGCACAGCAAAGGAAACCGTCAGCAAAATAAAAAGATAACCTTTGAATTGGAGAAAATACCTGCAAATGGATATGATGAATAAGAGATTAGTATATAAAGTATATAAATAACTCATGCAAGTCTATATCCAAAAAAAAAAAAATCTATCTGGATAAAAATGAGAAGATCTGAATAAACATTTTTTCAAAGAAGATAAGCAGATAGCCCACAGGCACATGAAAAAGTGTTCAATACTGCTATCATCAGAGAAATTCAAATCAAAACCACAATGAAATATCACCTCACACCTGTCAGAAGAGCCATCATCAAAAAAAGTCCGCAAATAACAAATGCTGTTGAGGCTGTGCACAAAGGGAATTGTTGTACGCTGTTAGTGGACATGCAAATTGGTACAATCACTGTGGAAAACAGAGTGAAAGTTCCTTAAAAAACTTCAAATATAACTACTATATGATCTAGTAATTCCATTCCTGGGTTTATATCCCAAGAAAACAAAAACTAATCTGAAAATAAATGTCCATAGCAGCTTTATTTATAATAGCCAAGATATGGAAGCAACTTAGGTGTCCATCAACAGATGAATGGATAAACAAGATGTGGTGTATTTGTACAATGTAATATTACTCAGCTATAAAAACAAATGAAATTCTGCCTTTTGTAACAGTATGGGTGGACCTAGGGAGTATCATGCTTAATGCGACGTCAGATGGAGAAATGCAAATCCTTTATGCTATTTCTTAAATGTGGCATCTAAATAATAAAACAAATGAATATGTTTTATTTTATTAAACAAAACAGATACAGAATCACAAATATAGAGAACAAACTAGTGGTTGCCAGTGGGTAGAGAGAAAAGGGGAAGGAGCAAGAGAGGGGTTGGATCAAGAGATATGAAATAATTTATGCATAAAATAAAAAAGCACCAATAATATACTGTACAGTACAAGGAAATATAGCCATCATTTTGTAATAATTTATATGAAGTATAACATATAAACATATTTAACCTTTATGTTGAATTCCTGAAACTATTATCATATTGTAAATTGACTCTACTTGAATAAAAAGTTCTTTCAACACTCAAAAATAAATTTTTTATAAATCATCTTCTGAACATGCTTGTCTTCTTTAATTTCCAATTTGGCATTCAACATGATCTCTATCACAGAGAAAAACTTGAGTTTTCTTTACTCCTTTCTCTCAATTTCTGTACATTATTATTAACCTAAACTTGTTTCTTACATAGCCAGCATATTTCTTGAGTCATTACTTCATGTCCCAATCCTTATTTCATCTTCCCCTGATTTTTTAAATAGCTGTGTACATTCAAACATTTGCTCAAAATTGCTTCCTTTATCCTATTTTTATTTCTTCTTCTTTTTTTTCTTATTCTACATCCATAAAAACTTCATTCTCCATTTAGGGTCAAAGTTAAATTTCATATACAGTTGAAATATTTCTCTTGTTCTGTATACCTGAGCAGAAGGAAATATGCTTCTCTATAATTTGTTACCTATAGAGAAATATTATATTAGGTATGTGTGTGTTATTCGCTGAGTCATGTCCAACTCGTTGTGACCCCATGGACTGTAGCCCACCAGGCTCCTCTGTTCATGGAATTCTCCATGCAAGAATACTAGAGTGGGTAGCTATTCCCTTCTCCAGGGAATCTTCCTGACCAAGGGATTGAATGTGGGTCTCCTACATTGCAGGCAGATTCTTTACCATCTGAGTCACCAGAGAAACTCTATGCCTTCCAAATTAAACAAGAACATCTTGAGGGCATGCCAAATATCCTCCATTTTGACAACTGTTCCCCTGAGGATATCACAAATCCACAAATAGAGTTCTAAGGTACTTTTTACGCTATTATAATAGCATTTGGGTCAGGGGTCAGTCACAGAATTCCTGAATGCAGTCTGCCAGTTATACTGCAGCTTTCAAGAGGGCCTCAAGGAAAATCCACAGATAAATGAAAATTTCTGAATGGAAATCAAAGTACCATTTAATTTCTAGCATTGAAAATTAACAGTGACATTTTTCTGCTTGTGAAATATAGCCTGATTGGTAGATAACCTAGACTCTAAGCATTCAGATTACAAATTCTTTTTTCTCAAAGTTAAGAGGAAGTAAGAAGTAGTGGATTTAAGCTGGCTAGGCAGTCATGAAGAGTGCAAAGTTCTCCTCCTAGTATCAAAAATGCTTGTATGGTATTGAATCAAGCATTGTGTCTATATTTAGTGCAGACTAGAGATAGGTAATTTATAAATAGATAACACTTATTTTACAATTGCTACCTAATATCATGGCTTTCCTGTTGGCTGAGTGGTAAACAATCTGCCCACAATGCAGGAGGTGCAGATTTGATGCCTGGGTCAGGAAGATCCTGTGGAGGAGGAAATGGCAACCCCCTCCTGTATTCTTGCCTGGGAAGTCACATGGAGAGAGGAGCCTGGCAGGATACAGTCCATAAGTTGCAAAAGAGTCGAACATGATAGTGTCTAAACAACAACATCTAATATCACAGATTAAGAAACAAAATAATTCACAACATCTATTTTTTTCCCCTGTGAAAGTCTTAGTTGCTTAGTCATGTCTTTCAATTATTCTCATTAATGAGTAAAACTTTTGAGCACTTCATATTTTTGAAGGACAATCAAGACAATTTAAGTATATGGTATTGAAATACTGCAGCATGGAGCACAGCTGTCAAATGGCACTGATAAGTTTCTAAGTGAGGCTATTTCTGCACCGAAATAAAACGTTTCTAGCATATTTTACATACAGCTGAGCACTGAGGTAGAAAATCATTCCTCCTTCTGTGGGTATGACTCAATACTCTATAGAGTAATTTAAATATTTGAAACGTTCTTATTAATTCAAATAATTCATGAATATTCACAAAGCCAAGATTCACAAAAAGAAGTGTATAGATAAAGAGTGCTGTGAAGAGAACTTCTCAACCATGGTTTAGCAGGTTATAAACCTAACAATTAATACATTTTTAACTGGTTTGTTAAATTCCACTATTTTATTTTTTTAAATTGATTCTTATTGGAGTATAGTTGCTTTGCAGTGTTGTGTTAATTCCCACTGTATAGTTAAGTGAATCAGCTATACATATACCGTCATCCCCTCTTTTTTAGATTTCCTTCCCACTTAGATCACCACACAGCATTCAGTAGAGTTCCCTGTGCTATTCAGTAGGTTCTTATTAGTTATCCATTTTATACACAGTAGTGTACACATGTCAATTCCAATCCCCTCTTCCCTTCTTGGTATCCATACATTTGCTCTCTATTTCTGTTTCTTAATTTCTGCTTTGCAAATATCATCTGTACCATCTTTCTAGATTCTACATATATGCCTTAATTTATATTTGTTTTTTTTTTTTTCTTTCTGACTTACTTTACTTTTTATGACAGTCTCTGTGCACGCATGCTAAGTCACTTCAGTTGTGTCTGATTCTCTGCTACCCTATAGACTAGCCCATTAGGCTCCTCTGTCCATGGAATTATACAGGTAGGAATACTAAAGTGGGTTACCATGCCCTCCTCCAGGGTATCTTCCCAACCCAGGGACCAAACCCACATCTCTTTAAGTTTCCTGCATTGGCAGGTGGGTTCTTTACCACTAGCACCACCTGGGAAGCTCATGAAAGTCTCTAGGTGTATCCATGTCTCTAAAAATGGCACAGTTTTATTCCTTTTTAATAACTGAGTAATACTCTATCGTATATATGTTACAGATCTTTCTTATCCATAAGTTCCATTATTTTATATCTGAGATCAATATCACTGAAAAAAATATTAAGATGTCCAAAATAAAAACATGTGTTTTATATAATTAACATGGGTAAGAAGTAGAAAAGATAAGATTTGAAATTATATCCTATAAGTTCCAGGTATTATATATAATTCCTTGACCCTCACTTTTTTCATTATGATTTTGAAAGATTAAGTTAAAATAATAAGCTATTCTGACTATCTCATGAGACATTTATGTTAATAAATGAAAACAAATTTTGATAAAAAATATTGGGAATGCAACATGTGACCAAACACAAGTCTCTGTGTTCATGTGTAGATACAGAGCTCCATTTTCATGTAGGACTATGGGAACATAATTTGCCTTTAGCAGTTGGAAGAGCCCTAACTTTTTATCTTGTGTATGAAATAAAACTTTGGCTTGTTCATCAAAATCTGGAGACATTCATAGCAGTGTTTCAAACTCATTACCTTAATGTTAGATAGTGTAAGAAATTATTAATGAAAGTCAGGAATTCTGTGTCAACTTGATGTCTCCTTCAATGCCAAATATAGATATCCTTACACATTTCTGATGTCTGTCCTTATAACTGTTCTTCTAGGGGTAAATGTTCCACTCTATTATACTGTGGCCTTCCAGCACTAAAATTCACATTGCATATCACACTCAACTGGGCCTTATGTATTCTGCCCTATATCTTCGACTTTATCTTTTACATCTCTCCTCACTCATTTCTCAACTGTCACCCCAGGCTTATTTCCGCTCCTCAGACACACTGATGTTTGAGTCACGTTCTCACCTCAGGGCTAGTTTGAGCATACTGCTCTCAACACTTTGTGGTTTGTTCCTTGATTTCAGGTAAGTTTGAGTTTGCATGTCACTTTCACAAAAAGGGCTTTACTGCTGTAACTATCTGAAGACAATTCTTGACCATCAAAACCCCCAAGTCACTGTCTATCACATTTTTATATTATTTTTTCCTCTATTTATATTTACATTTATGTATACAGTGAAAGTGACCAATAGATTCAAGGGATTATATCTGATAGAGTGCCTGAAGAACTATGGATGTAGGTTTGTGACATTGTACAGGAAGCAGGGATCAAGACCATCCCCAAGAAAAAGAAATGGAAAAAGGCAAAATGGTTGTTTGAGGAGGCCTTCCAAATAGCTGAGAAAAGAAAAGAAGCACAAGGCAAAGGAGAAAAGCAAAGATATATCCATTTGAATGCAGAGTTCCAAAGAACAGCAACAAGAGATAACAAAGCCTTCCTCACTGATCAATGCAAAGAAATAGAGGAAAACAATAGAATGGGAAAGACTAGAGATCACTTCAAGAAAATTAGAGATACCAAGGGAATTTTTCATGCAAAGATGAGCGTCATAAGGGACAGAAATGGTATGGACCTGACAGAAGAAGATATTAAGAATAGGTGGCAAGAATACACAGAAGAACTATACAAAAAAGATCTTCATGACCCAGATAATCACGATGGTGTGATCTCTCACCTAGAGCCAGACATCCTGGAATGTGAAGTCAAGTGGGCCTTAGGGAGCATCAGTACAAACAAAGCTAGTGGAGGTGATGGAATTGCAGCTGAGCTATTTCAAATCCTAAAAGATGATGCTGTTAACGTGCTGCACTCATTATGCCAACAAATTTGGAAAACTCAGCAGTGGCCACAGGACTGGAAAAGGCCAGTCCTAAACAAAGGCAATGCCAAAGAATGCTCAAATCTCACATGCTAGAAAATTAATGCTCAAAATCCTCCAGTCCAGGCTTCACTAGTATGTGAACCATGAACTTTCAGATTTTAAATTTGGATTTAGAAAAGGCAGAGGAACCAGATATCAAATTGCCAACATTTGATATGATCCACTGGATCATCAATAAAGCAAGAAAGTTCCAGAAAAAAGTCTACTTCTCCTTTATTGACTATGCCAAAACCTTTGACTGTGTAGATCACAAAAAACTGTGAAAAATTCAAAAGATAGAAATATCATACCACCTTACCTGCCTCCTGAGAAATCTGTATGCAGGTCAAGAAGCTATAGTTAGAACTGAACATGAAACAACAGACTGGTTCCAAATAGGAAAAGGAGTACGTCAAGGCTGTATAAAGTCACCCTGGTGATTTAACTTATACGCAGAGTACATCATGAGAAACTCTGGGCTGGAGGCAGCACAAGCTGGAATCAAGATTGCTGGGAGAAATATCAATAACCTCAGATATGCAGATGACACCACCCTTATGGAAGAAAGCAAAGAAGAACTAAAGAGCCTCTTGATGAAAGTGAAAGAGGAGAGTGAAAAAGTTGTCTTAAAGCTCAACATTCAGAAAACTAAGACCACGGCATCTGGTCCCATCACTTCATGGCAAATAGATGGGGAAACAGCGGAAATAGTGACAGACTCTATTTTGGGGAGCTCCAAAATCACTGCAGATAGTGACTGCAGCCATGAAATTAAAAGACACTTGCTCCTTGGAAGGAAAGTTATGACCCACCTAGACATCATATACTGGGAAGACCCAGAGGGATGGGATGGAGAAGGAGGTGGGATGGGGGATCAGGATAGGGAACACATGTAAATCCATGGCTGATTCATGTCAATGTATGGCAAAAACCACTACAATATTGTAAAGTAATTAGCCTCCAACTAATAAAAATAAATGAAAAAAATAAAAAATTTAAAAAAATAAAAAGCAGAGACATTACTTTGTCAACAAAGGTCCATCTAGTCAAAGCTGTGGTTTTTCCAGGAGTCATGTGTGGATGTGAGAGTTGGACTGTAAAGAAAGCTGAGTACCGAAGAATTGATGCTTTTGAACTGTGGTGTTGGAGAAGACTCTTGAGAGTCCCTTGGACTTCAAGGAGATCCAACCAGTTCATCCTAAGAAAATCAGTCCTGAATATTCTTTGGAAGGACTGATGCTGAAGCTGAAACTCCAATACTTTAGCTACCTGATCTGAAGAACTGACTCCTTTGAAAAGACCCTGATGCTGGGAAAGACTGAAGGCATGAGGAGAAGGGGACGACAGAGGATGAGATGATTGAATGGCGTCACCGACTCAATGGACATGAGTTTGAGTAAACTCTGGGAATTGGTGATGGACAGGGAGGCCTGTCATGCTGCAGTTCTTCGGGTGGCAAAAAGTTGGACAAGACTGATCAACTGAACGAACTGAAATTGTTTATATTTACCTTTATTTTATTAGTGCTTTGAAAAGTATATGATGCACTGATTCATGTATGAGTTTAATGTCTGTATCTCTGCATAGATTGAACATATTACAGGAGGTTTTTTTTTTGGTCATATTCTGCCCTCTCCCCAGTATTTGAAACAAATCCTGGCATATCAAAGCTTAACATACACACACAGTGTTGTGTTAGAGTTGAGTTTCAGTGGTTCACAAGATTCAATTTGGCAGACATCTCTTCCTAACTCTGAGCTCTACAGCATTACATCGGTAACTTGAAATTGGTCTCGTGGGAGTATTTCCTCCACACACATCAGCAAACACCACAAATCAAGGCTTTCTTTCTGGAATTTGTTGTTAAATATTTACTGCTCTATCTATATATGACAGAGAGCATGAAAAGGTAACAAAATTCCTTTCTATAACTATAACTCTATAAATTCTATAACTAAAGATCTCAAGTGAAGAAAATGTATCTGAAAAGAAGCTTTTTTCTTTCTGTAGGCAATACCACTGTGGTTAAAAAAAAAAACAACAACAACAAAAAACAAGTTGAGAAAAAGAAGCATTGTTTCTAAGCCAGGGATAAAAACAGCAGACAAAGAAATTATTGGGGAAAAAATCTATCTCATCACAAGTTTGAAGCCAAATAGTTTGAAACAATAACCAGTGCTCCTGACTATAAATAATTGCCCCTTGCATCCTGATAATATCCCAATGTCAGGGAGGAAGAGATTTCCCTCTACTTTTCAAGATTCTTCTGACTGATCTAAGAATTAAATTGACATGAGACAAGTTGCAGCTTCCCTAGTGGCTGAAGGGTAAATTGCAATACAGGAGGCCCAGGAGATTCAGGTTCCATCCCTGGGTCAGAAAGATGCCCTGGAGGAGGGCACAGCAACCCACTCCAGTATTATTGCCTGGAGAATCCCATGGACAGAGGAGCCTGGTGGGCTACAGTCAATGGGTTTGCAAAGTCAGACATGAAAAATAACTGACCGCACATGCACACATGAGACAGACTGACAGGCAAAAATTATACAAAAGTTTCACAGTGTGTATACATGGAAGAGACTGAGGAATTTTGAGTCACTTGCCAAAATGGCAGAAATGCTCACATTACATACATTCTTCAGTGGAGGATAAGAGAGGATGCTGGGACAGGGGTTTGGAATGTCAAAGGAGGGGAAGACAATTCATATAGAGATGAAAAAGCAAATGTTTGGTAAACACATGTAGGGTGGGCTGTCCAGAGGCAACAAGACAGAGTGGACTCTGATCTCCAAGCCCTGGTGGGTTTCCCTCACCACATCTAGCATATTCTTTGGAGATATCTCTGGGATAGCTCTATTCTGGGAACAGGCCCTTTATCTCAATTCTTTAGGAAACTCAAGGGAGGTGAAAAAAAGGGCTTATCAAGTCATCTGTTTCTTAAAAACAATCAAACTAAATTAGTACTCATACCTCTTGATCTCCCCACAAAATGCAGAAGTATATTTATAAGAAAATAGTTTATTGGGATCTTAAGAATTAAAATTTGGAAGACACAGATTCTAGTATAACTGAAAGAGTGTTCCAGGGAAGAGAAAAGAGTCAGAGGAGTATTGAGACAAAAGTCACAAGGGTTCTTAAAGTTGCCTGACTGTGATTGGCTAGGATGCAAGTCAGGAAACATTTGACCCTAAGGAATCATGAGTTTTCTTAGGGTACATGTCCAATAACTACCTTGAGTTTCTGGATGCCTTTGTGAGAACATTAAGTGATTAAGAGGTCAGATTCCATCCAGGCTGCGACACGCACAAGTCACAATTCCTCAGTGATATCCTGGATTTATTTTAGAGAGCTCTCTTAGCAATACAAATTATATTTTGGTTTCCTTTCCACACATCAAAGAGAAACATTATGGGGTGGCAAATTTTGCTCTGCTACTTCAATTTCTAAATAATAATCACAGAAACTGTGTTTGACAATTAAATTTTCCAAGTCACACAATATGCTAATATGCCAATTTATCTTCAACCAGTCCTTTCTAATGCAAGGATGCAGTGAGATCTAAATTTTATACTTCTTTGGTCTCAGGATGTAAGTACAACTTTTAGGCACTTATTATCTGAAGATGGTATGGCTTTTCATGGTAAAACAACACTGGTAGGTTACTACTGCAGAACTTTAGTACTACCAAAGATAGACCAATCATGAATATAGGCATGTACTACCAGAAATGACTTTTTATTGGCTATGATGTTCCCAATATGAGGGAATCTACTAGGGAGATGGTTATTATTTATTGCATATTTACTATGCCAGGCATCATGCTGTTTTGTTTTTACTTATAGAATCAAGTCTATAACACAATGAATAAGTTATTTTTATTGTTTCAATTTTAAAAATGAGAAACTAGATGGTTAGACAAATTTTCCTATGGTTACATCAGGAAAATAAGTGTAACTAAAGGAAACAGAATAAATCCAGGGACTTCCCAGGTGGCACTAGTGGTAAAGAACCTGCGTGCCAATGTAGGAGACATAAGATGCCTGGGTTTGATCCCAGGGCCAGAAGATCCCCTGGAGGAGGGCATGGCAACCCACTCCAGTATTCTTGCCTGGAGAATCTCATGGACAGAGGAGCCTGACAGGCTACAGTCCATACTCTCTGACTCACAAAGAGTCAGATACAACTGAAATGACTAAGCATAGTCTAATTGTATATTTCATAAGATGAGATCACAAACACACTGTCAGTCCACAAAGAAACTAGTCACTGAGAGCTCAGAGGGCTTGGGATGTTAAAAAGATAAAAAGAATCAAAACATTCCTATAGAAAACTTGTCCTCTAAACTGGGAAATGGGTCACGAAAAACTTCAGATATATCTATATTTGTTCATCTTCCTTTATTTGGACTCTATGCTACTTGAATCTAGTCCTACATGCAGTGTAGTGTAGAGAACACCCTTATCCTGACATGATGTTTTCACTATGCTACTTTGGCATATGATGAATCAATTTCAACCATGTACAATTTTAAACAGATTCATAAAACTTCAGTAGTTGAGTAAACTCCAGGAGTTGGTGATGGACAGTGAGGCCTGGCGTGCTGCAATTCATGGGGTTGCAAAGAGTCAGACACGACTGAGTGACTGAACTGAACTGAACTGAAGTGTGGCAAAAGTATGGTTCTCTTAGATTTTATGACATAAAGGTATGGAAACAATTTTGCCAAGTTCATCTCTCAAAACACCACCAACTGCTATACTTCTTTTCAAGAATGTTTCATTTCTCAAATTGGGGATGGGCTAGAAAAGACAGAGCATAGATTATGAGAAAAATGGGAAGGTCCATTTTTGATGAATTGCCTATTATGGACAAAGCATCAAAAGAGTAAATACAGATGACAAGAAAAAGACACACATTGCAAACATGGTATATTTCTCCATTAATTTTTAACATCAATGATTTCATTTTCAACTGATTTATTTTGATTAGTTTTTACATTGTATATCTTTCCCCACTCCCATTGTATATCTTTTTCCATTCCAATTTCCCACTCACTCAGATGTACTTGTGTTTCAATTTAATTTCTTTAATAATTTCACTTTCTTTAATTTCCTTCTGATACTATCAGTTCAGTTCAGTCACTCCATCATGTCTGACTCTTTGATACCCCATGAACCACAGCACATGAGGTCTAACTGTCCATCACCAACTCCAGGAGTCTACACAAACTCAGGTCCATTGAGTCAGTGACGCCATCCAATGATCTTATCCTCTGTCGTCCCCTTCTTCTTCTGCCTTCAATCTTTCCCAGCATCAGGGTCTCTTCAAATGAGTCAGCTCTTCACTCTTCAGGTGGTCAAAGTATTGCAGATTCAGCTTCAACATCAGTCCTTCCAATGAACACCCAGGGCTGAGCTGCTTTAAGATGGACTGGCTGGATCTCCATGCAGTCCAAGGGACTCTCAAGAGTCTTCTGCAAAACCACAGTTCAAAAGCATCAATCCTTTGGCACTCCGTTTTCTTTAGAGTCCAACTCTCATATCCCTACATGACTACTGGAAAAACCATAGCCTTGACTAGACAGACCTTTGTTGACAAAGTAATGTCTCTGCTTTTTAATATGCCGTATAGGTGGGTCATAATTTTCCTTCCAAGGAGCAAGTGTCTTTTAATTTCATGGCTGCAGTCACTATCTGCAGTGATTTTGGAGCTCCCCAAAATAGAGTCTGTCACTATTTCCACTGTTTCCCCATCTATTAGCCATGAAGTGATGGGACCGGATGCCATGATCTTAGTTTTCTGAATGTTGAGCTTTAAGACAACTTTTTCACTCTCATCTTTCACTTTCATCAAGAGGCTTTTTAGTTCTTCTTCACTTTCTGCCATAAGGGTGGTGTCATCTGCATATCTGAGGTTACTGATATTTCTCCCAGCAATCTTGATTCCAGCTTGTGCTTCCTCCAGCCCAGCGTTTCTTATGATGTACGCTGCATATAAGTTAAATAAGCAGGGTGACAATATACAGCCTTGACATACTCCTTTTCCTATTTGGAACCAGTCTGTTGTTTCATGTTCAGTTCTAATTGTTACTTCCTGACCTGTCTACAGGTTCTCAAGAGGCAGGTCATGTGGTCTGATATTCCCGTCTCCTTCAGAATTTTCCACAGTTTATTGTGATCCCCACAGTCCAAGGCTTTGGCATTGTCAATAAAGGAGAAGTCAATTTTTTTCTGGAACTCTCTTGCTTTTTTGATGATCCAGCGGATGTTGGCAATTTGTTCTTTGGTTCCTCTATGTTTTCTAAAACTAGCTTGAACATCAGGAAGTTCACGGTTCATGTGTTGTTGAAGCCTGGCTTGGAAAACATTGAGGATCACTTTACTAGCGTGTGAGATAAGTACAATTGTGCAGTAGTTTGAGCATTCTTTGGGATTGCCTTTCTTTGGGACTGGAATGAAAATTGACCTTTTCAAGTCCTGTGGCCACTGCTGAGTTTTCCAAGTTTTCTGGCATTGAGTGAAGCACATTCACAGCATCATCTCTCAGGATTTGAAATAGCTCAACTGGAATTCCATCACCTCCACTAGCTTTGTTCGTAGGGATGCTTCCTAAGACCCACTTGACTTCATATCCCAGGATGTCTGGTTCTAGGTGAGTATTAGTGATCAGACCATCATGATTATCTGGGTTGTCAAGATCTTTATTGTACAGTTCTTCTGTGTATTCTTGCCATCTCTTCTTAATATCCTCTGCTTCTGTTAGGTCCATACCATTTTGGTCTTTTATTGAGCCCATCTTTGCATGAAATATTCCCTTGGTATCTCTAATTTTCTTGAAGAGATCTCTAGTCTTTCCCATTCTATTGTTTTCCTCTATTTCTTTGCACTGATCGCTGAGGAAGACTTTATCTCTCCTCGCTATTCTTTGGAACTCAGCATTCAAATGGGTGTATCTTTCCTTTCGTCCTTTGCTTTTCACTTCTCTTCTTTTCACAGCTATTTGTAAGGCCTCCTCAGTCAGCCATTTTGCTTTTTTGCATTTCTTTTTCTTGGTGATGGTCTTGATTCCTGTCTCCTGTACAATGTGACAAACCTCTGTCCATAGTTCATCAGGCACTCTGTCTATCAGATCTAGTACCTTAAATCTACAAGGGATTTGATTTAGCTGATACATGAATTGGTCTAGTAGTTTTCCCCACTTTCTTCAATTTACGTCTAAATTCAGCAATAAGGAGTTCATGATCTGAGCCACAGTCTTATTTTCGCTGACTATATAGAACTCCTCCATCTTTAGCTGCAAAAAATAATATTAATCTGATTTCAGCGTTGACCATCTGGTGATGTCCATGTGTAGAGTCTTCTCTTGTGTTCCTGGAAGAGGGTGATTGCTATGATCAGTACTTTCTCTTGGCAGAACTCTATTAGCCATTGCCCTGCTTCATTCTGTACTCCAAGGCCAAATTTGCCTGTTACTACAGGTGTTTCTTGACTTCCTACTTTTGCATTCCAGTCCCCTATAATGAAAAGGACAACTTTTTGGGGTGTTAGTTCTAGAAGGTCGTGTAGGTTTTCATAGAACTGTTCTATTTCAGCTTCTTCAGCATCACTGGTCAGGGCATAGACTTGGATTACCATAATATTGAATGATTTGCCTTGGAAATGAACAGAGATCATTCTGTCGTTTTTGAGATTGCATCCAAGTACTGCATTTCAGACTCTTTTGTTGACTATGATGGCTACTCCATTTCTTCTAAGGGATTCCTGCCCACAGTAGTAGGTATAATGGTCATCTGAGTTAAATTCACCCATTCCAGTCCATCTTAGTTTGCTGATTCCTAGAATGTTGACATTCACTCTTGCCATTTCCTGTTTGACCACTTCCAATTTGCCTTGATTCATGGACGTAACATTCCAGGTTCCTATGCAATATTGCTCTTTACAGCATCGGATATTGCTTCTATCACCAGTCTCATCCACAACTGAGTGTTGTTTTTGCTTTGGCTCCATCCCTTCATTCTTTCTGGAGTTATTTCTCCACTGATCTCCAGTAGCATATTGGGCATCTACTGACCTGGTAGTTCATCTTTCAGTGTGCTATATTTTTGCTTTTTCATACTGTTCATGGGGTTCTCAAGGCAAGAATAATGAAGTGGTTTGCCTTTCCCTTCTCCAGTGGACCACTTTCAGATACTATAGGTAGCAAATACTTGAATCTCGCTCTTTTATAATCTAACTTGATAATTTTTGCCTTTAAACTTTTGTCTTTAGAACATTTACATTTAATATGATTATTCATATGGTTGTGTTTAAATCTAGTATCTATTTGGTTTACATTTGTCTAATCTATTTGTTTTCCCCTATTTAGAGTCATTTTAATTAATAGAATATCCTTATTTTTTTAAGTTACATATTTACTGAATAATTACAATTTTCATATGCTCTATACTCATTTTGGTCTGTTATTAATTTCTCTTAAGACTTGTTTGGCCCATGGCTTATTTAAAAGTATCCTGTTTAACTCCAAGTATTTTGTGATTTTTTCATCTATTTCTCTGTTATTGATTTCTAGTTTAATTCTACTGTGCTCTGAGAACATACTTTGTAAGATTTCTATCCTTTTAAATTGATTTAGGTGTGTTTTATGGCCCAGATTGTGGTCTATCTTGGTAAATGTTCCATGTGAGCTTGAAAAGATTGTGCATCCTCCTGTTGTTGGATAAAGCAGTCTATAAATGTCAATTAGGTCCAGGTGATTAATGGTGTTGTTCAGTTCAAATATAGTCTCACTGGTTTTCTGTGTGCAGGATCTATCTGTTATATTATGAGAAGTGTTGAAGCTTGCAACTCTAATATTGGATTTGTTTATTTCTCCTTGTGAATCTCTTTGTCTCATATATTTTAGTATGCTGGTCTTTGGGGTATATATCCTAGTGATTGTTATGTCTTACTACAGAATTGACACTTCTATCATTACATAATATGCTCTTTTTTTCCTGAAAGTTCCCCTTGTTCTGATCTGCTGGTTGAAATTAATATAGCTAGTCTAGATTTATTTTGTTTAGTGTTTACATAAAATGTCTTTCCCTATTTTCTTAAATTTAATCTATGAGTGTTTTATATATAAACTAAATAGTTTATATATAAACTAAGATACTTCTGGATTATATATTTCTTTCCACTCTGAAAGGCTCTGTTTATAATAGGTATGTTTAAAACATTCACATTTATAGTAATTACTAACAGAATTGGGTTAATATCTACCTTCTATTTTCAGTATGTTTTACTTATTCACAACTGGTCAAGACTATCCCCCCCCTACCCCCCCAAAAAACAAAAGGGCAAAAGGCAAAATGGTTGTCTGAGGAGGCCCTACAAACAGCTGAGAAAAGAGGAGATGCAAAAGGCAAAGGAGCATGGGAAAGACATATCCATTTGAATGCAGAGTTCCAAAGAATACCAAGTAGAGATAAGAAAGCCTTCCTCAGTGGTCAGTACAAAGAAATAGAAGAAAAGAATAGAATGGGAAAGACTAGAGATCTCTTCAAGAAAACTAGAGATACCAAGGGAATATTTCAAGCAAAGATGGGCACAATAAAGGACAGAAATGGTATGGACTTAAGGGAAGAAGACAATATTAGAAGAGGTGGCAAAAATACACAGAAGAACTATACAAAAAAGATCTTCACGACCCAGATAACCACAATGGTATGATCACTCACCTAGAGCCAGCCATCCTGGAAGATGAAGTCAAGTGGGTCATAGGAAGCATCATTCTGAACAAAGCTAGTGGAGGTGATGAAATTCCAGTTGAGCTATTTCAAATCCTAAAACATGATGCTGTTAAAGTGCTGCACTGAATATGCCAGCAAATTTGGAAAACTCAGCAGTGGCTACAGGACTGGAAAGGGTCGGTTTTCATTCCAATCCCAAACACAGGCAATGCCAAACCATGTTCAAACTGCCACACAACTGCACTTATCTGAAGGGCTAACAAAGTAATGGTCAAATTCTACAAGCCAGGCTTCAACAGTACATGAACTAAGAACTCCAGATATTCAACCTGGATTTAGAAAGGCAGAGGAATCAGAGATCAAATGGCCAACATCCATTGGATCATCAAAAAAACAAGAAAGTTTCAGAAATATATCTACTTCTGCTTTTTTGACTATGCCAAAGCCTTTGACTGTGGGGATCACAACAAACTGTGAAAAATTCTGAAAGAGATGAGAATACCAGGCCACCTGACCTGCCTCCTAAGAAGTCTGTATGCAGGTCAAGAAGTAACAGTTAGAACTGGACATGGAACAACAGACTGGTTCCAAATCGGGAAAGGAGTGTGTCAAGGCTACAATTGTCACTGTGCTTATTTAACTTATATGCAGAGTACATCATGAGAAATGCTGGACTGGATGAAGCACAAGCTGGAATCAAGATTGCTGGGAGAAATATCAATAACCTCAGATATGCAGATACAACCACCCTTATGGTAGAAAGTTAAAAACTAAAGAGCCTCTTAAAAGTGAAATAGGAGAGTGAAAAAGTTGACTTAAAACTCAACATTCAGAAAACTAAGATCATGGCATCTGGTCCAATCATTCATGGCAAATAGATGGGGAAACGATGGAAACAGTGACAGACTTTAATTTTGTGGGCTCCTAAATCACTGCAGAATGTGGCTGTAGCCATGAAATTAAAAACAAACAAACAAACAAACATACTTGCTCCTTGGAAGAAAAGCTATGACCAACCGAGAGAGCATAATAAAAGTCAGAGACATTACTTAGCCAACACAGATCGGCCTAATCAAAGCTATAGGTTTTCCAGTAGTCATGTATGGATGTGAGAGTTGGACTGTAATGATAGCTGAGCACGGAAGCATTGATGCTTTTGAACTGTGGTGTTGAAGAAGACTCTTGAGAGTCCCTTGGGCTGCAAGGAGATCAAACCAGTCTATCCTAAAGAAATGAAACCTGAATATTCTTTGGAAGGGCTGATGCTGAAGCTGAAACTCTAATGCTTTGGCCACCTGATGTAAAGACCTGACTCACCAGAAAAGACCATGATATTGGGAAAGATTGAAAGTGGGAGGAGAAGGGGATGAAACAAGATGAGATGGTTAGAAGGCATCACTGACTCAGTGGACATGAGTTTGAGTAAGCTCTGGGAGTTGGTGATGGACAGGGAAGCCTGGCATGCTGTCCCGTGCAAGGACCCCTGCAGTCCTTGGGGTCGCAAAGAGTCAGACACGACTGAACGACTGAACTGAACTGAGCTTGTTCATTGTTCCCATTTTATCCTCCCATTACTTTCTGCCTTTTCAGATTTTAATTGAACATTTTATATAATTCCGTTTTATCTCTTCTCTTAGAGTATCAATTATAATTGTTTATTAAAAAGTTTGTTTAGTGGTTGCCCTAGAGTATTCACAATACATTTAGTAGTAATGGAATTCTCTTTCAAATAGTCCTATGCTACGTCATGCATAATCCATGTACGTTATAAAATAATGTTTTAACATTATACTCATTTCACTTAACATATTATGTAATCACAAAATACATTGTTGCCATTACTATTTTGAACCGAAATCTATTATATCAGTAAAGAATAAGAAAAAAAATCTTATTATATCTTTATCCCTATTCCAATAGTCTTGCTTTTTTAGATACAGTCTGAGTTTCTGACATATCATTTTCTTTTTGAAAAGCTTATTTTAACATTTCTTATAAGTCAGGTCATAAGGGATTTGAATTAGGTCATACCTGAATGGTCTAGTGGTTTTCCCCACTTTCTTCAATTTAAGTCTGAATTTGGCAATAAGTAGCTCATGATTTGAGCCGCAGTCAGCTATCAGTCTTGTATTTGCTGACTGTATAGAGCTTCTCCATCTTTGGCTGCAAAGAATATAATCAATCTGATTTAAGTGTTGACCATCTGGTGATGTCCATGTGTATAGTTTTCTCTTGTGTCTTGGAAAAGGGCATTTGCTATGACCAGTGTGTTCTCTTAGCAAAACTCTATTAGCCTTTGCCCTGCTTCATTTTATACTTCATTCTGTAATCCAAGGCCAAATTTGCCTGTTACTACAGGTGTTTCTTGACTTCCTACTTTTGCATTCCAGTCCCCTATAATGAAAAGGACATCTTTTTGGGATGTTAGTTTTAGAAGGTCTTGTCGGTCTTCATAGAACCATTCAACTTCAGCTTCTTCAGCATTACGGGTCAGGGCATAGGCTTGGATTACCATAATATTGAATGATTTGCCTTGGAAACAAATAGAGATCATTCTGTCGTTTTTGAGATTGCATCCAAGTACTGCATTTCAGACTCTTTTGTCGACTATGATGGCTACTCCATTTCTTCTAAGGGATTCCTGCCCACAGTAGTAGGTATAATGGTCATCTGAGTTAAATTCACCCATTCCAGTCCATCTTAGTTTGCTGATTCCTAGAATGTTGACATTCACTCTTGCCATTTCCTGTTTGACCACTTCCAATTTGCCTTGATTCATGGACGTAACATTCCAGGTTCCTATGCAATATTGCTCTTTACAGCATTGGGTCTTGCTTCTATCACCAGTCTCACCCACAACTGAGTGTTGTTTTTGCTTTGGCTTCATCCCTTCATTCTTTCTGGAGTTATTTCTCCACTGATCTCCAGTAGCATATTGGGCATCTACTGACCTGGTAGTTCATCTTTCAGTGTCCTATATTTTTGCCTTTTCTGGGGTTCTCAAGGCAAGAATACTGAAGTGGTTTGACATTCCCTTTTCCAGTGGACCACATTCTGTCAGACCTCTCCATGATGACCCATCTGTCTTGGGTGGCCCCACAAGGCATGGCTTAGATTCATTGAGTTAGACAAGACTGTGGTCCTGGGATCAGATTGGCTAGTTTTCTGTGATTATGGTTTCAGTCTGCCTGTCCTCTGATGCCTTCTCTCAGTGTCTACCATCTTCCTTGGGTTTCTCTTACATTGGACGTGGGGTATCTCTTCACGGTTGCACCAGCAAAGCACATCTTCTGCTCCTTATGCCTTCAATTTAAGGGACTAGATCTGATAGACAGAGTGCCTGATGAACTATGGATGGAGGTTCCTGACTTTCTACACAAGACAGGGATCAAGACAATCCCCAAGAAAATGATGCAAAAAAGCAAAATGGCTGTCTGAGGAGCCCTTACAAATAGCTGAGAAATGAAGAGAAGTGAAAAGAAAAGGAGAAAATGAAAGATATACCCATTTGAATTCAGAGTTCCAAAGAATAGAAAGAAGAGATAAGAAAGCCTTCCTCAGTGATCAGTGCAAAGAAATAGAGGAAAACAATAGAGTGGGAAAGACTAGAGATCTCTTCCAAAAAATTAGAGATACCAAGGGAACATTTCATGCAAAGGTGGGCTCAATAAAGGACTGAAACGGTATGGACCTAATAGAAGCAGAAGATATTAAGAAGTGGCAAGAATACAGAAAAGAACTGTACAAAAAAGATCTTCATGACCCAGATAATCACGATGGTGTGATCACTCATCTAGAGCCAGACATCCTGGAATGTGAAGTCAAGTGGGCCTTAGACAGCATCCCTACGAACAAAGGTAGTACAGGTGATGGAATTCCAGTTGAGTTGTTTCAAATAGTAAAAGATGATGCTGTGAAAGTCAATATGTCACTCAACATGTCAGCAAATTTGTGGAACTCAACAGTGGCCACAGCACTGGAAAAGGTCAGTTTTCATTCCATTCTCAAAGAAAGACAAGGCCAAAGAATGCTTAAGCTACTGCACAATTGCAGATGCTCATCTCACACGCTGGTAAAGTAATGCTTAAAATTCTCCAAGCCAGGCTTCAGCAATACGTGAACCATGAACTTCCAGACGTTCAAGCTGGTTTTAGAAAAAGCAGAGGAACCTGAGAACAAATTGCCAACATCCACTGGATCATCCAAAAAGCAAGAGAGTTCCAGAAAAACATCTATCTGCTTTATTGACTATGCCAAAGCCTTTGACTGTGTGGATCACAATAAACTGTAGAAAACTCTGAAAGAGATGGGAATACAGGACAACCTGACCTGCCTCTTGGGAAACCTGTACGATGGTCAGGAAGCAACAGTTAGAACTAGACATGGAACAACAGACTGTTTCTAAATAGGAAAAGGAGTATGTCAAGGCTTTTTATTGTCACCCTGCTTATTTAACTTATATGCAGAGTACATTGTGAGAAACACTGGGCTGGAAGAAGCACAAGCTGGAATCAAGATTGATGGGAGAAATATCAATAACTTCAGATATGCAGATGACACCACCCTTATGGCAGAAAACAAAGAAGAACTAAAGAGCCTTTTGATGAAAGTGAAAGAGGAGAGTGAAAAACTTGGCTTAAAGCTCAACATACAGAAAACTAAGATCATGGCATCTGGTCCCATCACGTTATGGCAAATAGATGGGGAAACAGTGGAAACAGTGGCTGACTTTATTTTTCTGGGCTCCAAAATCACTGCAGATGGTGATTGCAGCCACAAAAGTAAAAGATGCTTACTCCTTGGAAGAAAAGTTATGACCAACCTAGTTCAACTCAGTTCATTCGTTAAGTCATGTCCGACTCTTTGCGACCCCATGAACTGCAGCACGCCAGGCCTCCCTGTCCATCACCAAGTCCCGGAGTCCACTCAAAACCATGTCCATTGAGTCGATGATGTCATCCAACCATCTTATCCTCTGTCATCCCCTTCTCAACCTGCCCCCAATCCCTCCCAGCATCAGGGTCTTTTCCAATGAGTCAGCTCTTCTCATCAGGAAGCCAAAGTACTGGAGTTTCAGCTTCAACATCAGACCTTCCAATGAACACCCAGAACTGATCTCCTTTAGGATGGACTGGTTGGCTCTCCTTGCAGTCCAAGGGACTCTCAAGAGTCTTCTCCAACACCACAGTTCAAAAGCATCAATTATTCCTAGCTCAACTTTCTTTATAGTCCAACTCACATCCATACATGACTACTGGAAAAACCATAGCTTTGACTAGACCCACCTTTGTTGGCAAAGTAATGTCTCTGCTTTTTAATATGCTGTCTAGGTTGGTCATAACTTTTCTTCCAAGGAGTAAGCGTCTTTTAATTTCATGGCTGCAATCACCATCTGCAGTGACTTTGGAGCCCAGAAAAATAAAGTCAGCCACTGTTTCCACTGTTTCCTCATCTATTTGCCATGAAGTGATGGGGTGGATGCCATGATCTTAGTTTTCTGAATATTGAACTTTATTTTTATTTTATTTTCCCAATTATTTTTATTTGTTGGAGGCTAATTACTTTACAATATTGTAGTGGTTTTTGCCATACATTGACATGAATCTGCCATGGATTTACATGTGTTTCCCATCCTGAACCCCCCCTCCCACCTCCCTCCCCATCCCATCCCTCTGGGTCATCCCAGCGCACCAGCCCCGAGCTCTTGTCTCATGCATCCAACCTGGACTGGCGATCTGTTTCACACTTGATAGTATACATGCTTCAATGCTGTTCTCTCAAATCATCCCACCCTCGCATTCTCCCATAGAGTCCAAAAGTCTGTTCTATACATCTGTGTCTCTTTTTCTGTCTTGCATATAGGGTTATCATTACCATCTTTCTAAATTCCATATATATGTGTTACTATACTGTATTGTTGTTGATCTTTATGGCTTACTTTACTCTGTATAATGGGCTCCAGTTTTATCCATCTCATTAGAACTGATTCAAATGTATTTTTTTAAGGCTGAGTAATATTCCATTGTGTATATGTACCACCACGTTCTTATCCTGAATGTTGAACATTAAGCCAACTTTTTCACTCTCCTCTTTCACTTTCATCAAAAGTCTCTTTAGTTCTTCTTCACTTTCTGCCAGAAGGGTGGTGTCATCTGCATATCTGAGTTATTGATATTTCTCCTGGCAATCTTGATTCCAGCTTGTGCTTCTTCCAGCCCAGTGTTTCTCACCATGTACTCTGCATATAAGTTAAATAAGCTGGGTGACAATATACAGCCTTGACATACTCCTTTTCCTATTTGGAACCAGTCTGTTGTTCCATGTCCAGTTCTAACTGTTGCTTCCTGACCATCATACAGGTTTCCCAAGAGGCAGGTCAGGTGGTCTGGTATCCCCATCTCTTCCAGAATTTCCCACAGTTTATTGTGATCCACACAGTCAAAGGCTTTGGCATAGTCAATAAAGCAGAAATAGATGTTTCTCTGGAACTCTCATGCTTTTTGGATGATCCAGCGGATGTTGGCAATTGGATATCTGGTTCCTCTGCCTTTTCTAAAACCAGCTTGAACATCTGGAAGTTCGTGGTTCACATATTGCAAAGCCTGACTTGGAGAATTTTAAGCATTACTTTACTAGCGTGTGTTAGATGACTGCAATTGTGTGGTACTTTGAGCCTTCTTTGGCATTGCCTTTCTTTGGGATTGGCATGAAAGCTGACCTTTTCCAGTCCTGTGGCCACTGCTGAGTTTTCCAAATTTGCTGGCATATTGAGTGCAGCACTTTCACAGCATCATCTTTCAGGATTTGAAATAGCTCAACTGGAATTCTATCACCTCCACTAGCTTTGTTCGTAGGGATGCTGCTTAAGGCCCACTTGACTTCACATCCCAGGATGTCTGGCTCTAGGTGAGAGATCAGACCATCGTGATTATCTGGGTTGTCAAGATCTTTTTTGAACAGTTCTTCTGTGTATTCTTGCTACCTCTTCTTAATATCTTCTGCTTCTTTTAGGTCCCTACCATGTCTGTCCTTTATTGAGCCCATCTTTACATGAAATGTTCCCTTGGTATCTCTAATTTTCTTGAAGAGCTCTCTAGTCTTTCCCATTCTATTGTGTTCCTCTCTTTCTTTGCCTTGATTGCTGAGAAAGGCTTTCTTATCTCTCTTGCTATTCTTGGGACCTCTGCATTCTTTCCTTTCGTCCTTTGCTTTTTGCTTACCTTCTTTTCTCAGCTGCCTCCTCAGACAGCCATTTTGCTTTTTTGCATTTATTTTTCTTGAGGACTGTCTTGATTTCTGTCTCCTGTATAATGTTGTGATCCTCCATCCATAGTTCTTCAGGCACTCTGTCTATCAGATCTAGTCTCTTAAATCTATTTCTCACTTCCACTGTATAGTTATAAGGAAGTTGATTTCGGTCATACCTGAATGATCTAGTGGTTTTCTCCACTTTCTTCGATTTCAGTCTGAATTTGGCAATAAGGATTTCATTATCTGAGCCACAGTCAGCTCCCGGTCTTGTTTTTGCTGACTGTATAGAGCTTCTCCATCTTTGGCTGCAAAGAATATAATAAATCTGATTTTGCTGTCAACCATCTGGTGATGTCCATGTGTAGAGTCTTCTCTTATGTTGTTGGAAGAGGACGTTTATGATGACCAGTGCGTTCTCTTGGCAGAACTCTGTTAGCCTTTGCCCTACTTCATTCTATTTCAAGGCCAAATTTGCCTGTTTCTTCAGGTGTTTCTTGACTTCCTACCTTGCATTCGTATAACATATTAAAAAGCAGAGACATTACTTTGCCAACAAAGGTCCATCTAGTCAAGGCTATGGTTTTCTAGTAGTCATGTATGGATGTGAGAGTTGGAGTATAAAGAAAGCTGAGCGCCAAAGAATTGGTGCTTTTGCACTGTGGTGTTGGAGAAGACTCTTGAGAGTCCCTTGGACTACAGGAGGTCCAACCAGTGCATCCTATGGGAAATCAGTCCTGAATATTCACTTGATGGACTGATGTTGAAGCTGAAACTCCAATACTTTGGCCACCTGACGTGTAGAGCTGACTCATTTGAAGAGACCCTGATGCTGTGAAAAATGAAGGCAGGAGGAGAAGGGGATGACAGAGGATGAGATGGTTGGATGGCATCACTGACTCAGTGGACATGATTTTGAGTAAACTCTGGGAGTTGGTGATGGACAGGGATGCCAGGCATGCTGTATTCCATGGGGTCACAAACAGTCGGACATGAATGGGTGACTGAACTGAACTGAACTCTGGGTTTATTCCAAGTAGTTGTTTTCTCTCTAAACTAAAGAATTTTCTCTGACTCTTCAATGTGAGGACCTAGTGGGATTCCTGGATATAACTGGGGTGGGGGAGCTCCTCTAAAATTGGAGTCCCTAGAGGTTTTTCACTCCTACCTTAATACATACATTACCTCTATTATTTCATCAAAATTACTATTTAAGTCTTCCTTCTATCTCATCTTTCCAAGTCTGTATTCTACTTCCATTTTACACATATTTACATGTAATATAAATTCCAAAATACATTTTTATTTGCTTTTACTCATCTTTGAAGTGATTTAAAATTAAGGAAAAATAGGGCATTTTGTATACTTGTATGTGAAGTCGCTCAGTCATGTCTGACTCTTTGACACCCTATGGACCGTAACCCACCAGGCTCCTCAATCCATGGGATTTTCCAAGCAAGAATACTGGAATGGGTTGCCATTTCCTTCTCCAGGGGATCTTCCTCACCCAAGGATTGAACCTGGGCCTCCTGTATTACAGGAAGACTCTTTGCCCTCTGAGCTATAGCTCCCAAATCATCATTCACTTGTATAAACACATACATTTCTTTTGCTTTTGATTTCTTTTTGTAGATGTAGCATTGCATCTAGTACATTTTTTATACCTAAAGATCTTCATTTATTTATTAATTTTTTAAAGTACAGATCCCTTGGTGCTTAATTTCTTCAGCTTCTTTTTATGTATGAAAGGGCTATTTTCATGTATATTTTTAAAAATGCCTTTATATTTAACGTTTTCTTTTTCTTTTTACATTTGAAGCTGTTGCTCCAGTGTCTTCTTATTTGCAATAATTCTCATAAAAAATTTGCTGACTTTGTTGTCTTTCTTCTTCTGTATATAATGTGGCTTTTCTCCAGTTGCTTTTCTCCAGTTGAGAGCATCTCTTTATTTCTCACACTATGCATCGTGTGTATGACATACTGACATGGAGCTTTCCTCATGTTTATTGCGTTTAATGTTTGTTAATCTTAAGTCTGTGGGTTGATCAAATTTAAAAAAAAATCGGTCTTTATTTTTGAAATATTTTCTATCATCTCCACTCTCTCCTCCTAAATAAACTCTATTTACCTTTATATTCACAGAACTTTTCCCATAGATTGATTATGCTTTTTTCATTTATTTATAGTATTCAGTTACAGACTTGAAGAGAAACTGTAGAGATCTGGGGCTCTGCCTCTCGCAACCTTCTTACTGCATTGCAGACACCTCTGTGTTCACATGCTCAGTAGCTCCGTCATGTCTGATTCGTTGCAACACGGTGGACTCTAGACTTCCAGACTTTTCCTCCTCTGTCCATGGAATTTTTCAGGCAAGAATACTGGAGTGGGTTGCTATTTCCTACTCCCCAGGGGACCTTCCCAACTCAGGGATCGAA
Organism: Cervus canadensis; assembly: GCF_019320065.1. Lineage (NCBI taxonomy): Eukaryota > Metazoa > Chordata > Mammalia > Artiodactyla > Cervidae > Cervus > Cervus canadensis. The sequence goes on from NC_057412.1 coordinate 36,242,732, forward strand.
CCCGTGTCTCCTGTGTTTCCTGCATTGGCAGATGGATTCTCTCTACCCTGGACTAAAAAGTCAAGCTATTTATGACTTCCTGAGTACTCAACTCTGTCTCCTCAATTCAGAGAAAATGCTTGGCTCTTTGAGTATCTATGTACTTACTCTGACCTGACAACTTTTGGCAGTAAGCTGGGGAAATAGTATGACTCACTTATAATTTGTATATATAATTTTTTCTATTAGGGATCATTGTCAATGATCACTGTTTCCAATGTCTGAGAACAATTATTTGTATAGTCGGTTAACTTTTTAGTTGTTTATTATAGAAATAAATGTGTTACTCCACCCTAGTGAAAAACAGAAGAGTATAAGTTTCTGTACCTTTCAGCACACTGGAAAATCTGTGTGCATGTGTGTAACATTATTCGATCACACCTATGGGCTCCCAGGTGGTTCTAGCAGTGAAAAAACATAACCCTCCTGCCAGTGCAGGAAACATAAGAGATATAGGTTCAATCCCTGGGTTTGGAAGATCCCCTGGAAAAGGAGATGACCACCCACTCCAGTATTCTTGCCTGGAGAATTCCATGGACAGAGGAGCCTGGTGGGCTACAGTCCATGGGGTCCCAAAGAGTTGGACATGATTGAAGGACTAACAGACCATGTTAAAATCACTTCCCCCAAGATATTGTTTGCTTTATATTTTGCTTAATAAATCATATTTGATGCTATATATTTTCCTCTTATATGTTGAACTCTGTAAGGACTTCTCTTTAAAGATATTTAATATATATTATATTTTCCTGGTCTTTTTCATCAATAATGTAATCTCTTTTATACTATTTATACTAGCTGATGCTTATGCATGATTTTACATGTGTAATATTTTCTGCAAAATTAATATCTTTTTCTGTGATTACTGTGGTTTTGTTTATTTATTTATTTGTTTATTTACATACCTTGACACTCTAACACAAGCAAAACTGAAAAAGTTCTGATTCTCTTTTCTGGTTTAGTTCTTTTTTGGTAATTTTGGTTAGATGGTATAATTTTATTCTGATCCCACTAGGAAGAAAAATCCCTTCTTTATATGAAGTAATGCTGAAATCACATAATGCATCTTATGTAAAAATTATTAAAAATTCCCTGGCAGGACTACTTAATTAAGTATTTGGTCATCAAATAGTAGTGATTTATACTATTACAACATTCTCTGATTTAATGAAACTGTGAAGAATTCTCACATCAGATACTAAGTGATTTAAACTGTGAAATACAGAAGGATGTATAGCTCTTGAAGGATTTAACCAAGTACTGAACTTGATGTTTGACTCCAAACTCCTATTCTTTACTATCTCCTATCTACCTACCTACCTGGTTATATATCTATGCATCTATCTATATTTCATTTAGAGATGTTTCATCTCTCTATTCATGTACCACATTTGATTATATTCTCTATTCTTAATTAACTGAGTATTTTTATAAGCACCTGCAAAATATTAACAAATCTGTGTTCCCTGATGAATGTTACTATAATGAATAAATAATTATTAAAGACCTCTTTCATGGCATTTTTCAAGTATCTTGAGAGTGATACTATTCAAAGAAGACAGGTCTCACTATCTGTCTCTGTTTTAACAATAAGTTTACTAATTTATTTCTGCATTTATGAATCTCAAATTTTTTGGATTTTCAAACTTTGTCTTTAAATGTGCCTTACAATTTTTTTCTAATTTATACTTTTATATCCAACATAAACATGAAACAAGGATGTACAAGTAAAACTCTCATACAAAATAAATGTGATGTGATAAAAACATGCTTGTCAAAAATTAAATAAGTTGTTTCAAGTTCTACCCAATTAGTCCTTACCTTCTTGGGCTTAAGAGCACTTAAATCAATCCAGTACAAGTATAACTTGGCATAAAATTCTCCTTTTACTTTACTCTTCCTGATTAATCTTCCACTGCTCTTAGCAAACACCCTGAGAATGAATTCTTCTGGAGTATTCACCATTTCCTAAACACATCATGCTCTTTTAATTCTTCAGACCTTTTCAAAAACTTTCTTTCAACTGGCCTACCTATTTTCTCATATCTCAAAGTTATTTTCCACATCCATATCAAAAATTACTTATGTGTCACCTTGCAACTCACTCTTTGTGAATCATACACACTCATTAACTAGAAACAAAACTGAACCAGGATTGGGGATCTCTAATGTACTGTGGAATATTTTCAGTTAGAAAAAGGTGAAAGCACCAACACATTCACAGGAAAGAATTTAATGCTTGCAAGTCCATGATTAAAGTATTTGAGACCCTCTCGTATAGTTTCTCCAGCTCTTCAACTTAAAGGTCAAACCACAATGAAATGGGAGCCTTGTTCCTCAAAGTATTCTCTAAGAGTACGTGTTTGATTAATCATGAAGCTACTGGAAATGAATGTGCAGGAAAATAAGTGAATAATCTCAGTCTGAAAATTTATTTACCTTTAGTTTATGAATAGCCTGATGGAAGTAGGCAGTTCATATAATATCAAGTCCCTAGCATAAGAAAACCTAAGATATAATCATGTTTATATTATTTGATTTAAGCTTTGCTCTTTTTATTTGGTTATTTGTTCAATCCAGTTATTCATTTGACATTTATTTGCGCGTCTACTATGTTCTATGTACTTTATTCACATTTCATGAAATATTTGTTTAAAATGAACCCTAATTTCAAGGAGCTATATTCTAGTGAGTGAGGCAGACTAAGCAATGAACAAAATTTGTACATAAATTTTTCATCATGTAAAGGGAAGATAAATGCTATGGAAAAATAGAATGGCAAAATAATTTAGAAATGTCAGGAGGAATAGCAGGTTGTAATTTTAAATATAAAGGTTGAGAAAGTTTTCATTTAGATAGGACAGAGATGTAGCTTTGACTTAGTAAATAGATTGCCAGTCAGGGGGAAAGTTTAGTGAAAATGTCCTTAAGGTAAAATTAGTGTTCCACAACTTCTAGAAAAGAAAAGGAAGGCAGTTAAGCAGGCCAGAAGCCAGCAAGAGAACTAGAGAAGGGAGGCATGCAGTCAGAGAGAAAAATTAGATCATGCTATGTACATTAAAGATTGGGTCTTTTGAGTACTGCTTTGGACAAGGTTGTATGTATATCTAAATTTGATTGCTTTTTGAACTATTTGAACTTACATGCAGCGTATTGTTTTAAATTTTGAAGGTAAAAACTTGCAGAGTTGACCACATTTTGCGAACTATTCTTTTCTATATGTATTCTATTTATATAAAAGTATAAAGCTAGAACAGTTTAAAGGACATATTAGAGAGTATGCATAATTCTGTAATTTTAACTTCTTTAATATACACGTACTATTTATCTACTCCTTCACCTAGAATTACCCACTAGAATCTAATAACAAGCAGTAAATCTACATATTCATAAAATAACTACTACTATTTGTAAGTCCTACCAAAAACTGTAGTGCTTTAATACATTTCCAAAGCTGTTAACACAATTACTAATTAGACTGTTGGAGGGCTCTTTTATGTGCAGAAAGATAAAAGAGAATTTCTTGAAGATACATTCTATTTTGCTATTTATAGTTCATATACTTTCAATTAAAAAAAGATTACAGTTAAATTGGTAACACAATTATGGAAATTTCATACTGTAGTAAAGAAGCATATTAAGAAAAAAATCATATTACAAAAGTGACACTTCAATATAAATAGGGAGGTGGATAATGGGGCATTTTGGTGTGCTGTATGAAAAATATATTATGTAACTGCAGCGTAAAAGAAGAGGTTTACTGACCTTTAAATATAATTTATAATGTGAACATATATGAACCTTTATAAGATAAAGTCAGAAATATTTGATTCCACTATTGAGACATCCCAATATTTTGTACAAATTAAAATACTCTTCTCAGAGTTATTTCTATTTCTTTCACTTAAAGAATTTTTCCCATGACTCACTTCAGTTTCATGATATACTACACGCTTGACATTCTGTTGGCTTTCAAATGACATTATCTTAAGGCTTAAAATTAGCTTACTGTCAGTCTGTTAGCAGGATTCTTTGAAGATATCACTGGAGCCAGAAATGCACCAGGGGAACACTGACTGTTATTACCTCCTAGATAGACATTAGTCAAAACTAAGGAATGTCAACCTCTTGTCATCAATCAACATCTCAATTTTAAGCTCTCAAAGTATGAAAATAAATCACTAATGCCAAAATACATCCAGATGAGGTTTACTCTTATTATTAAAATAAGAGAAAAAAAGGTTTCATTTATTCTGGTTTTATTGTAGTTTTTGGTAGTATCTACTTGAAGTAGAAGCATAGAGCTGACCAAGCACTCCAGTGCTGTGAATTGTTTTGATTCTAGATTTATGACTTTGAGACTCAATTTTGTCTGTTGGCTCTCAAGGCTACATAAGTCACAAATCCTGACTTGGCTGATCCTTCACATCTTCATTGATTAAAAAATTTGATAATAATTTTTTTAAAAATATGTACTGAGTTCTAAATAAATGAAACATTATGCCTGTTTCCTAGTATTTAATAGTGAAATATAAAGAAACAATTTTATAAACCAACAACTTAAAATTACTGAAGAGCAATTTGGAAACACAGAGATCTTTACCTCTATGTTCATTCTGAGAATTGTAAATAACATAATATTTTTGTGATAATATTAACAATTGGAGCATCAGTTGGCTAGCTAATCAATACATGTTAATAGATCATCATTTTTTTTCTAGCACTACCTTCAGTTAATATTTTTAACAAACTCACAAAATGGAGCATTCCAGCAATGAGCTTAGCAAAATATTCCCTGATGGAAAACATCAGTCTATTGTTGGTACATATGTCTTTGCTTTGTCTTGTTCAAGCACTAAATCATGTCCAACACTCTGTGGACATTAGCCCACAGGCTCCTCTGTCCATGGTCTGCTTATTGGCTAAAAAGTAAAAATGGCCACACTATCACATTGAGTCTCCAGAAGTCGACACTGATATGATTCATGTGAAAATGATTTATTTAAGAATTACGTTTGTAAATGGTAGAAAGTGAGGCCTCAGAAATGGAAGGAAGCCATAGTACCATGAAGTTAACTTGTGCTCAGTATTTCAGGGAAGCAAGACGCTAGGGACTCTGGGGACCATAGAGATCATACTTAGGGTGGTCTCCAGCAGGGGGTAAAAGCAACAATACATGAATTCTTCCTCACCCTCCAGTCATTATTTAAGAGCTAAAGTAAAGATGCAAAGGGTGTTACTGTCCAGGAATTTCCACTTTTGCTGTCCATAGGAAAAATAGGCCCCAGTACCCTGAGGAAAGTGTGCCAGTCTAAACACAAGGGTTGGTGACTGAAGAGGATATGGGAGAGCAATGATGGTATCTGCTAGAGTATTCTCTAAATTTTGAAGTTTTATCTTTAGTTTTTAGAAATAATAATTTATGTCGATATTTTGTTAACATTACAAATATATATATATATTTTAGGTATGTTTACATAAAGTTATTAAGCAATAGTATTAATAAGTATTAGAAAAACTTAAAATTCAAAGAAATACAAAAACTTCCCACCCATAGAAGAACCACATATTAGTCAAGGATATTATTTTTCCCTTACTCTAGTTTTCAATAAATCATAAATTATTGACATACATATTTACAACTCTAAAACTTTTCTGAGTGTTTGTATGAAAGTAATTTTAAGTCTGTCATGAAATTATTTTATTAATTTCCTTGGGAAAAAAAAGTTGGACATGAAAATTCTATAGGCGACATCCTATTTAACAGTGAAACAAACTCTTTTGCTTAAGTTTGCAAAGTAAGAAAAGATGTCCAGTCTCATTTATTTTATTCTACTATTTATAACAGAATTTTTATCATGTAAAATAAGGCAAGAAAAAAAATCATAAGTTCAGAATTGAAAAACAAAAGTATCCATTTTGGGATGGCAAGATTATAAACATGGGAAAATCCAAGTGATATGGAAAACAAATTATCAGAATTATGAAGTAAATTTAGCAAGGTCACAGGGCAGAGCATCAATATTAAAAAAAGTAAATGAATTTATACATTTCAACATTAGGGAATACTTAAAAACTGTATTTATAAAAGCATAAAAACGGAAACAATTTAAAAGAGCAAGAACTCTACACTAAAAACTTAGAACTGAAAAAGGAGTTGCCTTTGCTAGCATCTCTTGCATATGCAGAATGCTTCGGGTCTATCACAAGGACACTTAAACTTGTGCATGAGGCAATGATCCTTTTCCTCATCTCTCTGAGTAGTAGATAACATTAGAGGGGCTACAGCATCCTCCCAAGGTAGCCGTGCTTGTAACCAGTACAACTAGGATGAGAATTTTGTCTGTTTTGAGCCCCTTTAGTCTCTTCCTTATAAAAGTACGGAACCTGTACATTTCCCTTCCTAATATTCTACAGACTTCTACTCCTTTCATCCCCAGCGCCAGTCACTTCTCCACCTCTGGGATTTCATTTGATGATAGAGTTCAATCCCACCTCTCCCAAAAAATGACTGTCAGAGATTTTAAAGAAAACATTTTAAAATAAGTGATATGTGTTTTGAATGAAAATTCTAAATTTATAAAAAAGCTATTGTATAATTTAAGGAAACTCCAGTCAACCACTTGGTATGCTCAAAAAACATTTAAAGTATTCAATAAACTAATATATCTGATAATATTAAATACTAAAGTGGTTCTGCACGCATTTGTCTTTAATAACTCAATCTTATTACAGAATTTCAAAAAGCTTTAAAATTTACGAAACTTGGAGCTCTTCACTCATCTTTCACAAAGATGAGGTCAATTTTTAAATTTCATTTTGCCAAAAGACATAACTGTTGACAAGTGACAAATTGAAATACATAGTACCAATTTTCCGGATTCTGATTGTACAAGTGTGATATTCCATCACTGGGTTTTCACTTTTTTTTTTAAGAGGTTATATGTAATCTGAATCACAAATATTTTTAGTTCTTCATGTTGATGTAAGAAGTTGTCAGAACATACCTGATATATACAAATTATCTTTTAGTATGTAGGATATTAGCAATAAGCAAATAAAGAAGCATTCTATTTTTAAGACTCATTCCTCTCAAATCTTCTGGAATAGGTTCTTTTCCTGCATCCAATCAGAGTCATCCACTCTGTGGTGCTAGCAGTGAGGACAGCATCTGTGAGTCTCTTTCTCTCACACTAAGACTCACTTCCTGCTTAATGTTCATATTGTGTCTTTGCCATTATATGCTTTCCATATCATCCCAGAGTAACCTAATTTATTATTCATTCTAAAGTCAGGATTATATTCAGAGAGCAATATCTCAGGGCCTGAACTCCTCATTATTTCCCTCAAATATACTTGCATTTTAATTTGTGGAGTAAAAGGAGGCCTTACAAAACAAGTTCTAGTTTAGATATATATCAAAAAGATATACTTATTTAAATGTATTTCATAATCAAGATGAAACCTAAATTTTCACATTTTTAACCTCTTTATAGAGTTGTAATTGACCTACACTTATTGCACATGTTGAAAGTACACAGTTTCATATGTTTTGACTTATCTACCACTTAAACATCCACACAATCAAGATAATGAACATGCCAACAATCCAAAACATATCCTTGTGGCTTTTTAAAATTCATCCTTCCAATTATGCCTACTCCCACATCCCAAGAAAACAACTGATTCCCTTGATGACACCGTAGATTAGTTTGTATCTTATAGAAATTCATACAAATGGAATAATAGATGTTGTACCCCTTTTTGGTTGGTTTTATTCACTTGACTTGATTATTTGGAAATTCATCCATGCTACTGTGTATGTCCATGTTTCTTTCCATGCTTTCTGAGTACTAGTCTATGGAATAGCTCCACCAAAATTTATAAACATACTGGAATATTTCCACTTTAGGTCTATTTCAAATAAAGACACAATGAACCTTGGTGTACAGTTTTTGTTTTTTTTTTTTATAAATATATGCTTTCATTTCTCTTGGATAGATACCTACCAGTTGAAGATGAGAAATAGAGTAGGAGAATAATTTATTTATTTTTTTAATAAATATTTTATGCATTTAGAGCAGTATTAGGTTCACCATAAAATATAGGGGAAGATATAGACATTTTCCTTATAAATTCTGCCCCCACATATGCATAGTCTTCTCCACTGTCAAATCCAAACCAGAGCAGTACAGTTATTACAACTGTTGAACCTGCATGAACACATCATGATTACCCAAAGTTTATTTTTTTTCATTTAGTATTGCAGAGTTTATGGATTTGAACAGATCATGATGGCATGTATCTGTCAGTATGGTGTAATACAGAATATTCTCAATGTTCTAAAAATCTGTGCTCTATCTAGTCACCCATCTTTGCCTCTACTAAGCCTGGCAGCCACTGATTTTTTTTTTTAAATTGTCTTCAAAATTTATGCCTTTTCCAAACAGTCATAGAGTTGGAATTATACAATACTGTATAATTTTTTATACAGCCTTTTCAGATTGGCTTCTCTCACTAAGTAATAGGCATTTAAGTTTCCTCCAAGTCTTTCCATGGCTTGGTCACTCACTTCTTTTTACCACTGAATAATATTCCATTGTCTGAATATATCCCAGTTTATCCATTCACTTCCTGAAGAATAAATACCATGATTGATTTCAAGTTCTGGCCATTTTGAATAAAACTGCTAGAAACATCCATGTGTAGGTTTTTTGGTGGCTTGTTTGTGGATACAGTTTTCCATTCTTTTGGGTAAATACCAAGGAAAGCAATTTTTGGTTTGGGGAAAAAAAATATCCTGAGTTTTTTAAGAAAACATCCGACTGTCTTCCAAAGTGTCTGTACCATTTTACTTTTCCACCAATAGTGAATGTGAGGTTTTCTCACTCCACATCCTTGTTAGCATTTCCTGTTATCTGTGCTCAGTTTTTTTGCCATTCAAATAAATGTGTAGTTGTATTTCATAGTTCTTTTAACCTCATTTTCTCGATGACATTTGAAACATCTCATATGCTTATTTGCCATCTGTATATCATCTTTAGTGAGGTGTCTGTTATGCTATTTAGCCCAATTTTTAATTTTTTTTGTCTGAATTTTAAGTGTTTTTCATATACTTTGGATATAGGCCTTCATCAGATGTGTATTTTGAAAATTGTTTCTGTCAATCTGTGGTTTGTCTTCTGGAAATTTTATAGTTTTAAGGTCAGATAGAAGATCTGGGAGAAGAAGCTGATGGAACCAGTAACCAGTAGGAACTTTTAAATGGTAATTAATGAATGCAAGAGGTTAATTGTGGACCATTTTGAAAGTTAAAAACTGTTTGATACACCAAAGAAAACAATGATAAATTGGACTTTACTACAAATTAAAACTTCTACTATGTGATTGACACTACTAAGAGAGTGAAAACACAGTTACTGACTGAGGGAAATATTTAGAAATATTTGCAAAAAACATATCTGACTTGGGCTTCCCTGGTGGTTCCATGGTAAAGAATCTGCTTGCAATGTGTGAGAATGGGTTCAACCCCTGGGTCAGGAAGATCCCCTGGAAGAGGGCATGGCAACTCTCTCCAGCATTCTTGCCTCAAGAATCCCCAAGGACAGAGAAGCCTGGCGGGCTACAGGCTGAGGTTGTAAAGAGTCGGACACGACTGAGTGACTAATACAGTACATATCTGATACAGGGCTTTTATTCAAAAGATGCAGAGACCTTAGAACTCAACAATGAAGAACCAAAATCCTAAATAAAAATGGGGAAAGATCTGAACAGACACTTCACTAAAGATATACAGATTGCAATTAAGCATATGAGAAAGTGTTCAAGAGTTTATGACATTAGGAAACTGTAAATTTAACATCAAGGAAATATCACAATACATGTATTAGAGTGGTGAAAATCCAAAACACTGGCAATACAAAGTGCAGTTGAGGAGGTGGAGCAAAGAAGTCTCATTTATCACAGGTGGGAATGCAAAATGGTATTAATAATACATACACTTCAGAAGAGAACTTGGCAGTTTCCTAAAAAGCTAAACATATCTTACCATACCCACTCAACTGAACGAAAATGTATGTTCAGGCAGAGACCCACACATAAATGTTTATAGCAGCTTTACTTAAATTTGCCAAAAATGGAAAGCAAATGAGATGGCTTTTAATAGATGAATAAATAAGCAAATTGTGGTACATCTAATCAATGGACTATTTATTCAGTGATAAAAAGAAATGAAGCACGGGGGGTAATCGGAGTAGTGAACTATTTTGATTTGATATTCTAAAGGTAGAAACATGGCAATATGCATTTGACAAAGCCCACAGAAATGTAAAGAATGAACTTAGTATAGACTTTGAATCTAAGTTAATAATAATATATCAGTATTTATCAGTTCTTTTCCAGTAGTCATGTATGGATGTGAGGGTTGGACTATAAAGAAAGCTGAGTGCCAAAGAATTTATGCTTTTGAACTGTGGTGTTGGAGAAGACTCTTGAGAGTCCCTTGGACAGCAAGGAGATCCAACCCAGTCCATCCTAAAAGAACTCAGTCCTGAATGTTCATTGGAAGGATTGATGTTGAAGCTGAAACGCCAATACTTTGGCCATCTGATGCAAAGAGCTGACTCATTTGAAAAGACCCTGATGCTGGGAAAGATAAAGGCAGGAGGAGAAGGGGATGACAGAGGATGAGATGGTTGGATGGCATCACCGACTCAATGGGTATGAGTTTGAGTAACCTCCGGGAGTTGGTGATGGACAGAGAGGCCTGGCGAGTTGCAGTCCATGGGGTCACAAAGTTGACATGACTGAGTAACTGAACTGAACTGATTTATCAGCTGTGACAAAGGTAGCACACTAATGCAAGTTGTAGTAATAGGAAAAACTGTAGAGGGGAAGGGGCACAGATTGGGAGCTTTTTCTAATACCTGTTCAACTTTTCTATTAATGTAGAACTTCTAAAAACAAAGCGTATTACTTTAAAAAAAAAAATAAAGAGCAGTGAAAGACACTCAGGGCATAATTCCCAGTACACAGAAAAGGTGGGCCTATAGACACATATGGAAAGTAAACATGACAGGCGCTCAGCTGTTTCTGACTCTTTAAGACCCCATGGATTGGAATGCACCTGGCTCTTCTGTCCATGGAATTCTCCAGGCAAGAATACTGGAGTGGTTTGTCATGCCTTCCTCCAGGGAATCTTCCCAACCCAGGGGTCAAACCATTGCAGGCAGATTCTTTACCAGCTGAGCCACCAGGGAAGCCCATGAATACTGGAGTGGATAGCCTATCCATTCTTCAGGGGATCTTCCCTAGCAAGGGATCCGACCTGGGTCTCCTGCATTGCAGGCTGATTCTTTACGACCTGAGACACCACGGACCTGTATTTATAACTAAACCATTAATTAAAATGCAAATATATTTTTTAAAAGTAGCAGAATTCACCAGAGAAGCCATTAGCCTAAGAGTTTTGTTTCTTTGTTATGGTCTTTCTAATAATTTAATTTCTTTGATAGAGACATGTTTATTTCTTCTTAAATGAACTTGATCCTGTTGTCATAAATTTTTTATTCTACTTGAGTTAATAACACCATGAAACATGTGGTTACTATTTTGCTTAAACACTGATTGTCTTTTAGTAAGATTTAAATATGACAAAAAAGAGTTTTTATGTTGATCCATGTAGTTACTATATCTGGTACTCTCATTCCTTTATGGAAGTCCAGATTCTAATTCACAGTTTTTTTCTACTTGAAGGATTTGCATTACATTATCTTATAATGTAATCCTGCTGGTCATGAATTATTTAGCTTGTGAAAAAGTTTTTATTTTTCTTTGATTTTAAATGATCTCACTTAATTTCTCAGCATAGATAATAACAAATTGGCAGGGTTTTATTTTGCTTTGTTTCATTTTTTGTTTTTCAAATATGCTGCTCTACAGTCTTTGCTTATTTTATTTTTTTTGAGAAATGTCTTATTATCATTATTTTTGTTTCTGACTAACTAGTATATCCATTTTTCAGTCTGCTTTTAATATTTTATATTTTTCCATGACTTGATACAATTTAATTATAATATATCTTGGTGTAGTTTTCAATGACTTTGAGATTTCCTGAGCTTCTTAGATTTTTGAATAGATTTCTTCTTATTTTTCTAATCTGCGAGGATCTCTTCTTTATAGAGTAAACCAACAATTAGTTAACATTCTTATCCTAAATTTTAACACTTTAAGTTTTTCTTTGATTCAAACACTTTCCAAAATATTTTTTCTTAGGTGTAAAAAGTTTCATTTCAATAAATTTGTTATTAAGTTCTAATTTTACTGCATGTCTATGAGAAATATATTCTCCATTATTTCAAAAAGTATAAATATAAAAATATAGCAGTCAGAATCCTGGCAAAAACAAATGGCACATTCAAATGATATTATTGTGACATAGTTTAATAAAGAAACTAGTTATGAAAATGAAGGCAGGATTTAAGAGAAGTAACAAATATAGAATAGTACACTAGGAAAAAATTATCCTGGAGTCATTACCACTCCTAGTATTAAACGTTGATGAGGTGGGTAAGGTTACTTGAACCTGAAGAGATAATTTTATAGACAAATCCTATGCTAAAGTGTCAGTTCTCTTCCATTGCTCTTGACTGTATATGACATTATTATATATTTTCAAGTATTCATTTGCCCTCTGTTATTTTACTAATTTTGTAATGATTCATTATGATATATATGGATAAATTTGCCATCTTGAATCAGCAAATCAGAAAAATTAATTTAAAAGAAAAAAAGATATTCCTAAGAAACAATGAATTGGTACATTATAAATCTCTCATGATGATAGTTTCTATATTAATGTAGAAAATAACTGAATTAAAATGGAACAGGTATTCTTATAGAAAGGTATTTTTCATCAAGTATGGGGATATTACAAATTGACAATATAATAATTGGATTTTATCTCCTACTAATATTTTAAAATTAAATAAACTAGGGAATTGTTAATAGACATTTTTAATATAGTAGTAGGGGAAAAATGTTATTATTGAATCTAACAACAAAAAATGTTTTTTACAAGTTATTATTAACATTCTTTATTTACCTATATATATTCTATGGATAAAAAAATAACTACCTACATCACCAGTATAATTACATTTGTTCTTACAAGTAGAATAAATTATGTTCTCTATGTGTACCCATATATACAAGTTGTAAATACAAAAGCAAGAAGGAAGGTTATAACGAAAAAGAAGATAGTAAATACTGACAAAAAAATTTATTCAGTTTCAAGTCTCTAAATTAGAACACTTTTTTAACATTTAAAATCAACTTGAGTCACTCAGTTAATACTAAATCATTCATTTATTCCACAAGTGCATTGATTGCTTATGTTCCATAGAGCACTAATTGGGATTTGGGAATACGTTGGTGGTGATGGTTTAGTCACTATGTCATGTCTGACTCTTGCGACCCCATGGACTGCAGCACACCAGGCTCCTCTGTCCATTGGATTCTCTAGGCAAGAATACTGGAGTGGATTGTAATTTCCTTCTCCATTTGGGAATATAGTGTATGTAAAATAAGCAATATTCCCAACATTCTAATGAACAAAGATGTAATAAAAATATAAACTAGATTGTTAAATAGTGGTGACTGAAATAAAATTGCAGGAATATGAGAAAGATATCATTGGATATGAGGGAATAAGTTAGATACTGTCCTCAATAAGTTAGATACTTCTCACCATTCTTGAGGACACCATTGTAAAGGGGTGACTTCTAAGGAGAAATTGGAAAGATGAGAAGGCATACTGGGAAATAAACATTCAGAAGTAAAGGGGAAAAACCCTGGAAAAAACTTTACTATGTATAATGCAAATGATTCAAGACAGGAACACACTTCCTAATTTTCAGAAACAATAAGACAGTGATATTTGTAGATAGGGTTTTATTACTTAACATAGAAGTAGAAAATTAGTGCAAAGAATTAACTAGGAGCCAGGTTTTATCAATCTTTATAAACCACAGGAAGGACTATTTCTACTATTCTTATTGTAATGTATTTTTGTTTTTTCAGAGAAATGACTGCTCTGTTAGAAGGTTTATTTTTTGAAAGATAATATTAGCTGATATATAAAAAGTGCATCATAATAAGATAAAAATGTTAACAGAGAAATATACTCAAATCTCACAGAGCATTATTTCCTTAGAATGGATTCATTATATTCAGAGTCTAAAATGGGAATTGTTTGGAATTTATTGAGCAAGTTTTCTTAGGAGAGACAGTTAGATTGTAGGGAAGCTGAATAAAGAAAAAGAAGGAATTCCCTAAGTACCAGATTTCAGGTGAAATTCAGCTTTATTGTTAATTCACAGGGAGCCCCAGAGTCTCTACTACCTTTAGATAATAGAATGAGGATTTGTAGACCTCACCACAGTCAATCAATACACCAGTAAGTCACTGAGCACAGATCATCAGGAATGGAGGGGAGCTGGTATAAAAAAAGGCACCTGTAGGAAGTTCAGCCTGAAAAGATGATTCTGTGAAAGTGCTGCACTCAATATGCCAGCATTTTGGAAACCTCAGCACTGGCCACAGGACAGGAAAAGGTCAGTTTTCATTTCAATCCCCCAAAAGGCAATGCCAAAGAATGCTCAAACTACTGCACAGTTGCATTCATCTCACTCACTAGTAAGTGAAGCGAAGTCGCCCAGTTGTGTCCGACTCTGCGACCCCATGGACTGTAGCCTACCAGAAACATCAGTCCATGGGGTTTTCCAGGCAAGACTACTGGAGTGGGTTGCCATTTCCTTCTCCAGGGTATCTTCCCGATCCAGGGATCGAACCCGGGCCTCTTGCATTGTAGGCAGACGCTTTACCGTCTGAGCTACCAGGGAAGCCCACTCACTAGTAAAGCAATGCTCAAAATTCTCCAAGCCAGGCTTCAACAGTACGTGAACCGTGAACTTCCAGATGTTCAAGCTGGAGATTTTCAAAGGCAGATTAACCAGAGATCAAATTGCCAACATCCATTGAATCACTGAAAAGGCAAGAGAATTCCAGAAAATCATCTACTTCTGCCTTATTGACTATGCCAAAGACTTTGTGTGGATCACAACAAACTGTGGAAAATTCTTTAAGGCATGAGAATATCAGGCCACCTGACCTGCCTCCTGAGAAATCTGTATGCAGGTCAGGAAGCAACAGTTAGAACTGGAGACGGAACAACAGACAGGTTCCAAATCAGGAAAGGATTACATCAAGGCTGTGTATTGTCACCCTGCTTATTTAACTTATATGCAGAGTACATCGTGAAAAAACTGGGCTGGATGAAGCACAAACTAGAATCAAGATTGCCAGGAGAAATATCAATAACCTGATATGCAGATCAGACCAACCTTATGGCAGACAACAAAGAACTAGAGAGCTTCTTGAAAAAAAGTGAAAAAGAAGAGTGAAAACGTTGGCTTAAAACTCAGCATTCAGAAAACTAAGATCATGGCATCTGGTCCCATCACTTCATGGCAAATAGATGGGGAACCAATGGAAACAGTGACAAACTTCCATGAAATTAAGATGCTTATTCCTTGGAGGAAAAGTTATGACCAACTTAGATAGCATATTAAAAAGCAGACATTACTTTGCCAACAAAGGTTCATCTAGTCAAAGCTATGGTTTTTCCAGTAGTCATGTATGGATATGAGAGTTGGACTATAAACGAAGCTGAGCACCCAAGAATTGATGCTTTTGGACTGTGGTGTTGGAGAAGACTCTTGAGAGTCCCTTAGACTGCAAGGACTTAGACTGTAGGTTCTGGGAGCCTACTCAAAGAGCCCGACACAGCTGAGTGACTGAACTGAAAGTCGCACAGTCATTTCTGACTCTGCAACCACACGGAATGTAGCGCCCAGGCTTCCCTGTCCGTCAGCAACTCCCAGAACCTACTCAAATTCATGTCCATCGAGTCGGTGATGCCATCCAACAACCTCATACTTTGTCGTTCCCTTCTCCCACCTTCAATCTTTCCCAGCATCAGGGTCTTTTTATTTGTTTTAATTTAATATTTTAATTGTAAGCTAATCATTTTGCTATATTGTGGTGGTTTTTGTCATACATCAACATGAATCAGCCATGGGTGTACATGTGTTCTCCATCCTCAACCCCCCCTCCCACCTGCCTCCATACCCCAATGTCTTTTCCAAGGAGTCAATTCTTCACATCAGGTGGTCAAAGTATTGAAGTTTCAGCTTCAGCATCAGTATTCCAATGAATATTCATGATTCATTTCCTTTAGGATTAACTGGTTTGATCTTCTTGCAGTCCAAGGGACTCTCAAGAGTCTTCTCCAACAACACAGTTCAAAAGCATCAATTCTTGGGTGGTCAGCTTTCTTTATAGTCCAACTCTCACATCCATCCATGACCACTAGAGAAACCATGGCTTCGACTAGACAGACCTTTGTCAGCAAAGTAATGTCTCTGCTTTTTAATACCTTGTCTATGTTGGTCATAGCTTTTCTTCCAGGGAGCAAGCCTTTTTTAATTTCATGGCTGCAGTCACCATCTTCAGTCACTTTGGAGTCCAAGAAAATAAAGTCTGCTGTTGTTTCCAGTGTTTCCCCATGTATTTGCCATGAAGTGATGGGACCAGATGCCATTCATCCTCCTCTTTCATCTTCAAGTGGCTCTTTTCTTTCTGCCATAATGGTGGTGTCATCTGCATATCTGAGGTTTTTGATATTTCTCCCTGCAATTTTGAATCCAACTTGTGCTTCATCCATCCTATTATTTCACACGAAGCACTCTGCATATATTTTATATTTTAAATAAACAGGGTGACAGTATATAGCCTTGTTGTACTCCTTTCCTAATTTGGAACTAGTTTGTTCTTCTATGTCCAGTTCTAACCATGGCTTCTTGACCTATATACGGATTTCTCAGGAGACGGGTAAGGTGGTCTGGTGTTCCCATCCCCTTAAGAATTTCCCACAGTTTGCTATGATGGCACAGTCAAAGTCTATGGCATAGTCAATAAAGCATAAGTAGATTTTTTTCTGGAATTCTCTCGTTTTTTCTATAATCCAACGGATGTTGGTACTTTGACTCTGGCTTACCTCTAGCAAAGGGGACCTCATTTGCCCAGAATGTCTTTTGGAAAACTGCAATTGAGAGTCATTTGTCTAAGCATTTGCAGAGCTAGGGTATGGATATAAAGAAAGAACTGATAAACAGAAAAGGTCAGAAAATAAAATATTGAAGAAAAATAGACAACATCATGAAATAATAAAATAAGTGGCATTATAGTGGCCCATAATGATAATTATATTGATTGAGACATAATTAAGGAAGAACAGAATTAGATGTTCAAATTAAGGAAAGGAAGAACATAATTAGATGTTCCTATAGAAATATTAGTTGTCTGGTGGGATAACAGAGTAGGCTCAGTGGAGGGGCAACTTTTCATTTTTATCATATTATTTTTACTAAATAATAATGAAATACATGTTTATGAATCAATGGCAATTTTCTATTAAAACAAATATCTTTGCTATAATATATTAATAAAAATACCCCTGAATCATGAAGCATATTGCAGTGGTGCCTAGAAACAAATTATTCCAAAAAAGGATTGTCAGGTGGTCAAGGCAACCATCAATTCTTACATTAAATTAAATCTAACTTTCTAATAAGTTGTATCATGAACAAAGCTACATAGATACACTATATAATCTTAGGAAAATGTCTTAAAATATTTATTATTCAGTGTGTTCTCATATTATCAGAAGTTATATGAAATTTTTAATAGAATATTTATGAATATTTTATGAATATGTGTTTAAACACATTGTTCACTGTATCATTTAAAAGCGTGAGTAAAATTAATACAATATATTCCTCTTTGAGTTCAGCATCAAAATAAAAATGTTTGTCTATTCTGAAAAATAAATGTACTCATTAAAATTGATAATAACATCTATATATTAAATTTCCTTTGCCATAGTTGTTAGGCAACACAAAGAAAATGAATAAAGCAAAATATACTTAATTTTATCTTTCCATGCAAATTTTCCTTTTTCATTACTTCTCATATAATTCTCTAGCTTTTTATATTTAAGTTATAATATTAATCAAGCTTTTAAGTACATTTTATTGTGAATTTGCCACAATTTTATTGACTGGGGCAAGAGTAGATATTATGAATAATGTTCACTAAGATGCAGTATTTCATTTTGAAAGTTTGGAAATTATAAGAACAGAATGACAGTAAAACTCAAATTTCTATAAATATTTGGTTTGAAATAAAGATAAGGTGAGTTTATATAATTCATAAAGCAGATGCAGTGATTAGTTTCAAATACTCAGAATTCAATATGTAGTGTGTGATATGACCACAGAGCAATTCAAAATTCTAATTACTGTACTTATAATTTACTGTTAAAAAGAAAAGTACTTATTCAAGGAAATATATTTACCTAAGAATGTCACTTTCAATATGAAGTGTTATAATTTTGTAGCTTATGGTTGACTTTTATGTTTAAAAATATGATTCCAGTAGGCATTTATGACTTACAAATATTAAAATATTGAAAGGAAGGAAGAAAATGTAAATTTGTGAAAATCTTAACATTTGTTGTAGGCTTCAGCTCTGTCACTTAGTAGCCATGATTTTTAAAACTTTGCTCAAGTTTTTCAGAGATCAATATTCTTATATGTAATGCTTTGAGAAACACGAAATTAAATTGGCATGACACATTTATAGTATATTGAGTAAGCATTTTATTTTACTTACTGTTTATGTTTATGCCTTTCTCACATAATAACTGTGCTGATTTCAAATGATGATAGAATAACTTCTAAATGTTTTATCCAGTGCTTATCATAGAGCATAGATTAATGTCCTTACTTTACAAATGAAAAAATGAAATATCAAAGAAAAAATGACTATTATACTTTTTTAGGACTAGAGCTTCAACTAAAACATACTTTGTTTTATGATAATGCACTATTAAGACCCTTGTTCATTTTTTTTTTCTCTTCAGGAAATATATCTTTTAGTATTTATGGAAGTCCCATCAAGATGACTACTTCATTGATCTGATAAAACTATATAAAGTTCATGTTTGTGGTTGTGTATCTCATGGACAGCTTAGATACAAACAAAAACCTTTCCAACCTCACTTCCAAAGAAGGAAGAGAATTCTGATGATTCTGTTTTTCTAATTTTAATTTTGTGTCTTGTTTTGGTTCATTTATAACTTACGTATTATTTTGCATTGGTGGCAGCAATGATGGAAGATTTAGTTTTATGGTCTGACCACATGGTGAGCTCTGTTTTAAGATGTCTATTTTCCGTTGGGTGAGAGACCACAGTGAATCCAGGGTGTTAGTCTTCTTTGTTTGCTTGTGTATTTTTCTTTTTTGAGCTCAAATCACTTAAGGCTTTCATTTCTACCAGGAATAAAACAGCTATTTGATAACAGCACATGTGACTTATTTTTATTTTTAATGCTTCTTTGTGTATCATTGACACATGGCTTAAGTTGCACAATTGAAACTATAAACTTTCTACATGTTTGTATGTCTGTGTGTCGGGAAATTAGAAAGATCTTTACTATTCATTATGGGATTATGTCGTGTTTCCACTTCTGGAGCATATTAAAACATTATATTAGAGAGTTTCTTAAACTGTAAGAGTTCTATTCTCATCTTCACAGAGACAAATAAGCATATATACATACATACATATACGTGTGTGTGTGTGTGTGTGTGTGTGTGTTTGTGCACTGGAGAGAGAGAAAGAACATTTCTGTTTCCCGGGAAATAAGGACATTGAATGTCTAATACTTTATATGTAATATCCTTAGTGCATAGTATATGTAAACAGAAAAAAAATCAATTTTAGAAAAAATATTTTACATTAAAAAAAATAGAGTTAAACAGTCTATTTTAATAGTTAAATAGAGATGTCCAGTCTTTCATATTCTTTCATGTATTTAACATAGATTTATTGTGCTTCTATCATGTGCCATGAGGTGTCTAAGTTAGATGGAATTAAAGAGAACCAGAGAGATAATTTCAAGCTTGAATCTTATAAAGCACTAGCGCATCCTCGATAGAAATGATTCTTGCAATGGATGGCATGAAAACAAGCTAAGAGCCATGAACCAGGCAAAAGAGGAAAGGGAATGAGTTGCAAGGAATATCTTGCATGATTTCTATAAACACAGCTATTTTGTGTTTTTGGTCATCGGGATTTTATTGCCCTCAAAAAAAAAAAAATAGATGATAGATATTAGCTGTCAAGGAGAACACCAAACTGTCTGACATGGTAGGTATTAGCCACATGTGGCTATTTAAATTAAAATTACACAAAATTAAATAAACCTAAAACTCAGCTTCTCAATTGCACCAGCTATGTTTCAGCTGTTCATAGCCAACATGAAGAGATAGGAATTTCCCATCATCACAGAAATGTCTTTTCCAAAGTACTCGTTACATGAGAAGAGTTGCTTCCATTTAATATGTGTGTCTAGGAACACTGGGTGTTTTTTTTTTGTTTGTTTTTTTTCATATTTTGGTTTGTTTTATTTACTCCCTTTTAGGTTTTTTAAATATGTTTAAATATTTTAAAAATATGTTTACATTTTCAGTAAAAAAAATTAAGGAAGGTAGGAAATTGAGAAATATATCAGCTATTATTTTTTACATGATGTGTTTATATTCTCAATTATTCTCCTTTTTATTCTGACTTTTAAAGAATAACTTGAGATAAAATCTGATCATGTAATATGAAAAAATCTTCAAGGTTTAGTTTAAAGGAAGGAACAATGAAAAAGACTTTGGTATATTTTTTCATCTGTTAATCTTCCATCAGTGCTTGTAGATGCCATCTATCTATTTGAAGATACTGACGAAGTGTCATGGAGCAGGGGACAATCTTGATAAATTATAAACCTTTTGGGAAGAACCCCAATAGACAACATATAAGAGCAAATGCTTTATTAACTATTGCATTTCTTTTTATCACATATCATCCATTTACTGAATTCTTACAGATATCTATTACAGCAAATAGAGAACATATTTTAATATTATAAAGTAACTCACTATTCATAAATTTATCTAATTTGCACTCTACACATTTCATGCCCTTAGGTTGCTACAAAAGATTATAGTAAGATCTTAAAGTGTATTTTTCTCAGCTTACTTTAAAATAAAAGTATGGTATTTCTCCTTTGAAGAAATCAAGATGTCAAAAAGTAAAATGACTTTTATGTGTTGGCTAATCGAAAATTGACTGATAAGTATCAGTTTTAATTAAGGTATATTTTCAAAGCCCGTTAAATGACTGCTAAAAAGCTGTTACATGTTGTAGAAGGATAGAGTTTGACTGTGTAATTTGGCAATGCTGTAATGTTATATGACAAACCAATAATCTTAATAAAAATATCAATATTTATGTGAAACTGATAAAATGTTATTAAACTTTAGTGTAGTTGTCTAATATTTACAACCAACTTGAAAAGTCAATATACTGAGAGGAACTTATTAAAAAAAAAAAAAGAAAGAGAGCATGATCAATGATTCCTTAATGTACTTTCTATTTCAGTTTTAATACAATAGGAAACTACAGGAAAAGACAAGATTGGCTTTCATGTGTATACTATATTAGGTAGAGTGGCTTTATCTCCTATTTGAATTTTCAATTAGTTATATTAATCTCTGAATTCTAACATAAGTTTATTGAATATGTACACATGTAGAATAGAAACATTTATTCATCACTCTAGCAGAGTCTCACAAATTTGCAAAAGTTTTTCAAAAACTGATATGAGGTTCTGAGAGTACTGATAATGATACACCATTTTATTTGTATTGTTCCCTTGGATTAAGTATATAAATTTACCAAAAGAGGAAAACCACTTTTGTACAGAAAAGTTTACAGAGATCTATATAGTCTAATTGTGTATTTTCCTTGATTAAATACCCCACAGCAGTACACAAATGAAGACAGCTACATTTGACAGTTGTTAGGTGATTTGGTGTTATTGAAATGAGTCATTATTTCAATGTAAGACAATTCTGAGGAAAATAGTCCTATAAAATATAATTAAACAATACCTCTGGGACTGCATATGCAATTTGGTGTTAAACAGTTGGGTTTTAGCATAATAACAATAACAACATACATCATAAACTCGACAAAGAGGGAATCAAGTGACCTTTAACATTAGTAGACATTCTTTGTAACC
Source organism: Cervus canadensis (assembly GCF_019320065.1). NCBI lineage: Eukaryota > Metazoa > Chordata > Mammalia > Artiodactyla > Cervidae > Cervus > Cervus canadensis. The sequence continues at coordinate 36,265,026 of NC_057412.1, forward strand.
AAAGACATTTTTTATGAGAAAATATTCACTAGGTTACAACAATTTAGAATTTTCCCTTGGTGAAACTCATACTGAAGATCATTACTTCCTAAAATCTTTTTCTTTCTCTTTTTTATAAGTCACCCAATTTGCATTCTGGTGGAGAAGAAATAATTTAAGGGAAAGAAAAAGAAAACAAACTAAGAACAGGGTTGTTTTGTTTTGTTTTATCTGAGAAAATAAAATTACTTGTCTTCATTAAGACTCATGGCTTTCAAAATTTGAAGCCAGGAAATACCTTCTTCAGGTGAAGTGTTACTCTGAAGTTCAGTAAGTATAAATATAATAAACAGGTTATGGTGAAAAGCTTAAGAGTTGAAAATACTTGACCCCTAGTTACTTCCTAAATGGACCCTGAAGGGCATTCTCTGGTACAAATTTGAAAACCGGTGATGTGAATCACACTAACTTTGTCCTGTGTAGGATGAGAAAAAAAAAAAAAATTCTCTACCCTTGGATATTCTTCTGTCTGGTCTAAGAATTAAATTGACGTGAGAGAGATTAATAGGAAAAAATAAAACAATTTTCTAAGCATGAAAACACCGCAAACATGAGAGATTCAAAGACAGGAAGATAAATTCAGGTCTATATGTCACCCTGAACTAAAGAATGGGATAGGAGCCTGGGGCTTCTAAGGACAGGAAGCTAATTCACCAGATGGTAAGAAACGGAGCAGATGGTAGGTAAATAGATGTTTGCACTGCTATACCTATAAGCCGTTCAGATAAAATTTATCTCTGGAAATAACTCTTATTGGGGGAAAGACTCCCAATTTAAACTTTATTTAGTTAAGGGAGGGACAATAGTTTCTCTTGAGCCTACAAGGTCTTGATTGGCTTTATCTCAAAATAATCCCTGTGCAAAAGTGGCACATTTGGGGGAGGCTTGTTCTAAACTTCAATTTCACAATCCCTTCCTTTCCTCTATTCAGTGGTCACAAATCTTGTTTGGTTTTTAGGTTTGGGGTTTTCCTAATCACTGCAGGGAAACATATAGATGATAAAAAACAACACATATGAGGAAGTTATAAACATGATAAATCTTTCTCAAAGCCTCAGCATTTTTCCATTTTTTTCAAATGACTGGTATAAGACTTTACAAAGTCCACTTGGACTTTCTCTTGATTTTTTTTCTTGAGGGTAACTCAATAAACCACTCTCTTTCCTTATTTATCTTTTCTTGAAACTATGACGACACCTACCACCATAGCAACCTCTCTTTCTCTGCTATTGTTTAGTTTAGTTCCACAGATACTTTTCATACCAGACAGAGCTGGTTCCTTAAGGAGAAAGATTATCCATCCATTGACTCACAGTTCTCAAGGCTATAGTCAAAAGTGTGGAGAAGCTACAGTCAAGACTAGAGTCAAATGTGGAAAAGCAGGTGTACAAATGGGATATACCAAAACAGTTTAGAAAGTTGTAAAATCATGTGCATTCTCATGAAAAAAAAAAAGGTGCTATAAGGGAGAAGCACATTTTAATGTGCTTATAAAGTAAATCACTTGTATAACTGAGACTCTCTGATTAGAACCTTTTTAGGACATTCTACTTTGTGTTCTATGTTCTATTTAAATCATTTAAATGCTGAATTAAAAATGGTTCTGTATGTTAATTGATGCTGTTGTAGTTGATAATTCAAATTACCATGTTTTGAATCAGAAAGAGCCAAAGGAGACCCTTAGGTTCTGATTTTATTTAAATTTGTTCATCTAAATTTTTCTAAAAAACCTTTAACTGGTTTTTGGTCATTAGGTGATTTAAGTACACTGTATTTTAGGGAATAAGCATTATTGAACACCTTGAAGGCATAATTCACTCAGAATATTGTTTTATATAGAAAACAGTGAAAAATTTATAGGTAGAAATGGTTATGTCCACTGAAATAATGATTTAATTGTGTTTAATTATATTAACAATACAATTTAAATAAATTAAATACACCCAAATTCAATTATATTATATTCTTATGAGTAACTTAGATTCTGTCATATTTGAAAGACATTAGCATTTCTTCTAATTACAAATATATCTTTCCCAAACATTATAATATTGTGAGATAAAAGCAATCTAGAAATTAAAAGACTTACTTTCTGCTTTGAAAGATGACATAATTTTTACTTAATGCTTTTATAATTTCTTCTTAAAGACTTCAAAGATGCCAAATTACAAGTTAAAATTGTTCAATGGGAGGAAAGATGTATAATATAGAATTTCTTTTAAGTTTTACTAATTCCTTTATTTGAATTGACAAATATAAAAGAGAAAAGACCATAGTGGGAGCCCTAGAGTTAGAAAAATGAGAATCAGGGTTTGATTCCTTTCTTATAAAAATTATTTAGTATCATCTGTGTTTGTTCAAAGCATTTATTTGTGACTATAAAATGGCTTGCATATAAGGAAAATATTACTTAAAACAAGAATGACTTACAGAAGGGTGAAGTGATAAAAGGGAAACATGTACAAAAAGGAATACTTTACCCAGTAAGAATCACATTCAGACTCAACAGAAATCAAAAGTTTTACAGATAAGCAAAAACTAAGAGATTTAAGAAACACCAAACCAGCATTACAACAACTCCTAAAGGAACTTCTCTATGTGGAAAAGAAAAGGCTACAATTAAAATCAAGGAAATTATGAAATGGAAGCTCACTGGTACAGGCAAGCAAAATAAAGTTCGGAAGTTATATGCACAAAAATATGGTATGAAAACTAGCAATTGTGAAGAGAATAAAATACAGGATATTGTGAATGAATTTGAAATTAAGAGATTAGCAAGTTAAACAATCTTGTACATACATATAGTGCTATATCAGAACCTCATGGGAACCACAAACCAAAAATCTACAATAGATACACACACAAAAGAGAAAAAGCAATCCAAAAACATCACTTAGCATAGACAAAAAATCACAAGAGAAAAAAGAGGAGGGGAAGAAAAAAGACCTACAGAAACAAGTCCAAAACAATTAACAAAATGTCAATAAGAATATTCATATTGATAATTACCTTAAATGTAAATGAATTAAGCTCTCCAATAAAAAAAATATAGACTAGTGAATGGGTACAAAAATAAGACCTATATATATGCTATATACAAGAATCCCACTTCAGATCTAGGGACACATACAGACTGAAAGTGAGAAGCAGAAATTTACAGCAGCACAGTATTAATGGAGAATTTTAACACCTTAGTTACATCAATGGACAGATCATTCAGTCAAAATATCAGTAGGGAAACATAGATCTTAAATGACACATCAGATCAATGGATTTAACTGATATTCATAGGATATACTGGGCATCCTCTGTGGCTCAGCTGGTAAAGAATCCACCTGCAATGTGGGAGACCTGGGTTCAGTACCTGGACTGGGAAGATACCCTGGAGAAGGGAAAGGCAACCCACTCTGGTATTCTGGCCTGGAGAATTCCATGGACTGTATAGTCCATGGGGTCGCAAAGAGTTGGACATGACTGAGTGACTTTCACTTCACTTCACTTCAGAGGATATGCCATTCAAAAGCAACAGAAAGCACTTTTCCTCACATGTACATGGACTTTCTCTAGGATATATCATATCTTGGGCCACAAAGCAAGCCTTCGTAAATTTAAGAAAATTGAAATCAAGCATCATATCAAGTATCTTTTCCAACAACAATGCAATGAGACTAGAAATCAATTACAGAGAAAAAATTGTAAAAAACACAAACATGTGAAGGCTAAACAATATATTAGACAAACAATGGATCAAAGAAGAAATCAAAGAAGTAATCAAAAAATACCTAGAGACAAATGACAATGAAAACATGATGGTCCACAATAAAGAAATTTACAGGCCAATATCACTGATGAACATAGATATAAAAATTCTCAACAAAGTACTAGCAAACCAAATAAGTGATGCTGGACAGATTGGGCAGCTACATGTAGAAGAATGAGATTAGAACACCATACACAAAGATAAACTCAAAATGGTTCAAAGACTTAAATATAAAGCCAGACACTATAAAACTCTTAGAGGAAGACATAGGCAGAAAGAAGACTCTTTGATATAAATCACAGCAAGAACTTTTTTGAATTACCTCCTAGAGTAATGAAAATAAAAACAAAAATAAACAAGTGGGACCTAATTAAACTTAAAAGCTTCTACACAGCAAAGGAAACCATAAACACAAGGAAAAAGCAGTGCAAGAGAAAATATTTGCAAATGAAGCAACTGACAAGGGATTACGCTCCTAAGTATACAAACAGCTCATGCAGCTCTATGTCAAAAGAAAAAAAAAAAAGATCAAATCAAAAACTAGGCAGAATATGTAAATAGACATTTCTCCAAAGAAGACATACAGATGGCCAAAAAGCACATGAAAAGATGCTCAATGTTACCGATAATCAGAAAATGCAAATCAAAACTACAATGAGGTATCACCTCACACCAGTTAGAATGGACATCATCAAAATGACTATAAACAATAAATGCTGGTTAGGGTGTGGAGAAAAGATAATCTTCCTACACTGTTGATGAGAATGTAAATTGGCACTATGTCACTATGGAAAACAGTATAGCAGTTCCTTCAAAAACTGAAGAGAACTGCCATTTGATCCAGTAACCCCACTATTGGGCATATATCTGGAGAAAACCATGGTTTGAATGGGTACATGCACCTCAGTGTTCTTTTTAGCATCATTTACAGCAATAAAGACAAGGACGTAACTGAAATGTCTGTCAAAAGATGAATAGATAAAGAAGATGTGGTACATATACACAATGGAATATTACTCAGTCATTAAAAATAATGAAAGAATGCCATTTGCAGCAACAAGGATGGACCTAATGATTATTATACTAAGTGAAGTAAGGGAGATAGAGAAAACTATTGCATGCTATCACTCATATGTAGAACCTAATTTTTTTAAATGATAAAACTTTTTTATAAAAGAGAAACAGACATTGAAAACAAACATGTTTATCAAAGGGAAAATGTAGGTGGGAGGAATTAATCAAGAACTTGGAATGAACATACACTCACTGCTATATATAAGATATATAAGATATACAAGATATATATATATATCTGTATATATATATACTCAATATTACTAATACTGTATATAAGACATACAACCAGCAAGGACCTATTATATAGCACAGGGGACTCTGCTCAATATTCTGTGACCATCTATTTGAGAAAATAATGTTAAAAAGAGTGAATATGGGCATAAATATAACTAAATCACTTTGCTATACACCTGAACTAACACATTATGAATCCGCTTTACTCCAATAAAACAAAACAAATAACAATGACTTAGAATTTTGCTCTTCTCATCATGCTATTATTGTAAACATCAAATTGTTAATTTGAACAGAGTATTTTTTCTTTTTGGCCATGACCTGCAGTTTGTGGGAGCTTAGTTTCCCAGTCAGAGATTGAGCCTGGCCAAGGAAAGCACTGATTCCTAGCCACTGGTCCACCAGAGAATTCCCTGAGCAGAATTTTCTATAGATATAAGTAGCAATTTTTGAAATCATAAAATAGATCTGACCAAGCTACATACAAAAATAAAATATGATTGAACCAGTCTTATTGGTCAAATGAAAATAAAATATTTATTGATGTAGTCCTGGATTTTTGGAAGCTTGTGTTCAAACAGGAAAGAGAGATAGCAAACAAAGATAAAATATTAAGTCAGGTAGTGTGGTAGAGATGGTTAGCTATCTACTATGAATTTGTGTTCCAATTTCTCAAGTAAGATTTTTCATGGGAGGCAGCAGCCCAGAGAAATATGCTCTTTTTATACCCCGTTTGCATACAAACAAAGGGAATCCTCTCCACTGAAGCTGAGCAGAAAACGTGCATCATTTCTTAACCAGTATTTTAAAGAAGCAAGCCTGGGTCTTTTTTAATGCTTTTCTTCCCAGTATTAGATTGTTTACTCTGTAATCTTATTTTTGGTAACTGCTGGTTGAAATTTGTTTTTGACTTATTACTGTTTATTAGATCCATTTTATAATCTTACTTTGGCTTGTTTACTTTATTTTTACCTCACACTAAATACAGAATTGCTTTCTAATTTCAATTTATCCTTATGCAATTTCAAAAAATGATTGTTTAATTTCATTCCTCTGTTCTAACAAAGGGTATCTCTTGCTCTCTGGTTAAAAGTATTCCATTGGAATGCTTCTGTATCTTTGTATATTTTACTTGGTTAGAGATGTCCTTTCTCCTGTTTAATCTTGCCCTTGTTCTTCTAAAAAAATCTCCATTAATCCTTTAAGATTCAGCTTAATTATTTTTTTTTCTCAGAACTTTCTAGGGCACATTTTTTTTTTTCTTTTCTAGCTTAGAAATGTCATTTATTCCTCATATAAAACTCCACAATAGAATTTAACCACAAAACTGTAATTAAATATCATAGTCTATTTTTGCAAAGATTTAAATTCTTTAAGTGAAAAAGCAATTATATCCAGGCATTTTAAGCCTCAAGAAAGGTGTCTGAAATGTAGTTAAACCTCAGAAACTTCCAGTGGTGTCTTAGCTCACAGGTGGTATTGGATTGTTTCCTCTTAAACTCTTCCTCCAATGCAGAGAGTCAATTGTTTTTTACCATCATTCTACTAAGTGCACGGATCTCTAGTGAGCTTCCATTATGCTAACAAGAATTTGGGGAAATCGAAAGCAAAGACCTATTAGAAGAGGCATCTTTTATATCTTCAAATAATACCCATCTATCTAATACTCCCAGGTGATGCTAGTGGTAAAGAACCCACCTGCCAATGCAGGAGATGCAAGATACTACCGATGCCTTCAGTTTGATTATACCGATACAATGCAGGGTAGAATATGAAAAGAGTAAATGAATTTCAAAGTCACTGTATTTGTCTGTTGCTGTTTCTCTCTGCTCCTTCCCCCTAGTCTGTTCTCTTCCCATAAATTTGGTGAATGAATGAGTGAAGAATTGAATGATACACCACTCAAGAAGCTCCCATGATGTTTATTGTATGAGAAGAGATGGAGCAGAATGATTGACAGTGAAGTACTGAAATGACAAGAATTGTATTTCATTTACTTTAATGATTTCATTATTGTAAAAATAAGGGTAATCCTTCATATATGAAGTGCTTGCAACAGCAATCAACTACCTAAACAATAACTAAATGAGAGAAGTTCTGAAGAAAATAAAAAATGAAAAATTTTGCCAAAATACCAAATACAAAGTGAAAAGTAACAGATGAGTGAGAGAATATTTATGATACATGTACATAGACATAGATAGTAATCTGATAGATCAGCATACATACATAGGAATCTATCAGAAAAAAAGTTACTACCCAAAGTAAATAACTTCTGCAAATTATTTAAAACACACATACACACAAAGAATAAAGACAGTCAAGTTATGGACAGAATTCCAATAGCCAATAAATCTTTGAAAACATGCAAAAACTCAGTAATAGTCAAAGAGATAGTCATTGAAGAAACACATATAATTTCTTATCCATCACTCTATAAACAAAACTGGAAAAGTTCGCCAATATAAAATTTCATCCTGGATATGGAACAACGTTGTTGATACAAGTAAAAGTAAATATAGAGGAAAAACATTTTGGGGAGCTATTAGTAATGTTAATAATTTGAAACAAATCTATTCCATAATTCAGCAAACACACCTGTTGGATATATATATACCCTAGAGAAACTCTACCATATGCCTGTATGTATTGATGTGATGAAACAAAATTTATGCTTTAAGATAGGACAAGAAAACTTAATTGAAATGTTCTTTCTCCTTGTCCACTTGGGTCTCCTCCCTCCAATATGCAATGTGTGTCTTCATTACACATAAACCAAACCCTCTCAGAGATGCCAGTGCATACTGAACATAGAAATAATTTTCTTCTACACTAGATACTAATGTAACTTCTTAAAATAATAACATTCTTTCCCAACATTGTGAGGGCATGTTTGTTTTATGTATGCTTAACTGAACTGTGCACATTTGATAAACTTTTTATAAACATCAGCATGTCATTTGGCATACAATCTTTGGTCTTGAAAGCTGATGTGACTGTGCTTTCCACTTCTAACAGAGGGACAGTTATCAGAGCTTTCTGAGAGTCTGTCTCCCAGGTTATAATCCTGTTTGGCTCTTATAAATCTCCCTTTTCTTGTTTGTGAATTAAATTTCTTTCAACAGGTGTACATTCTTAAAAGTAATGCAGAACATAATAAACTAGAACTGTATGTAACAACATGAAAAAAAATCTTAAAACACAATGGTGTTTTATGATAGGCACCAAATTTACATCAGTAGTTATCTCTGGAATAATAGGAGGGATTGGGATCAATTAGGTGTAAATAAAGGAATTTTGAATATATCTATAATGATTAAACTCTTTGTTGGTTACAAGTGTTTGTTGTATTGGTACCCATGTTTTTTTGCTTGCATTAAATATTTAATTTAACAAAATTATAGGAGAAAACTGAGTCAGTATCTTGTAATTGCCAAATGAGCTGAATTAGGGAATTTGAGAAAATAATAAAATCCCTAAAAATAGCTGCTTTAGAGAAATGGAGAGAGTTAGAGAGGAATAAAAGAAAATTCACATATAATGTTTTTTCCTCGAGTGGATACATGTGTGCTCCGTCATGTCTGACTCCTTGCGACTCTTTGCATGGGAGTTTATTTTATGATCCCACAAGGTGAATTAATAACTAACACTTAACATTAATTATGAAGTCATTTTATGAGTGAAATTCTAGAATACAAAGAATATTTATGAAATATTACAAATAAATGTTCTTTAATTCTCCTTTAGATTCAATTATAAATATCCTTTGCTAAAGGTCTTTTGCTTTCTATTAATTAATGGCTAAAATTGAGTTCAGATGTAAGAATTATATGAAATTAATTTTATACTCTCTTGGGTCTTTAATCTGAAATCTATCAACAGCTTTTGCTTTTAGAGGCCCATAGTTTCCTGTTGCTAAAATTACTTACAATATTAGATTATCAGCCTTTCTGTGGAAACTACTGTTTTGTTTTTTTAATTTTGTAAAAGGGAATATATTGTTAACCTTTTTAATTTTCATAGATGTTTGTCAAATTGTAAATTATAAGTGTTGACTGAGAGTTGCTAATCAAGTTGCCATTCTCTGAGGAGGCTAGCAACATACAGTGAGTAATGTTAAATTTTCTTAGGTTAAATTTTGGAAAAACACTTAAAGTGCATAAAGCTGTACTTATTGGGTTGGCCAAAAAGTTCATTTGCCATTCAGAAAACCTCTAACAAACTCTTTGGCCGCTGATATATGATGAATGTGGATTCATCTTTTATTTCCTACATCAACTTTTTAAGGCAAGTGATAGCGGCTCAAAATAAAACTAAGCAGGACCTATCAAATTAACAATAAGCAGATATGGCTCAGAGGCTCCTGCAATGTAGGAGACCTGGGTTCGATCCCAGGGCCGGGAAGATCCCCTGGAGAAGGAAATGGCAACCCACTCCCGTATTCTTGCCTGGAGAATCCCAGGGATGGAGGAGCCTGGTGGGCTGCCGTCTATGGGGTCGCACAGAGTCGGACACGACTAAGCGACTTAGCAGCAGCAGTGGAGGAAACAGATAATGCTGAAATTAGTTTTATTAAACAATTTTCACAAGCACCAGAAATAAAAATTAGGGATTGACAAGAGATTTTAGAGTTACAGCTTGTAAAATTATTATTCTCCACTTTTAGCTGACTCCTTAGCAGAGTGAGGACCTCATTGTTAATTTTTAAGTAAACTAATGAGAAAGATCTTCAAATCTAAAAGGAGAGTGTACCAGGCTGTTAAATGCCTGAGTATTGTTTCTGATGGAAACAGTTTAGAATCCAGCCTCTGAGCTGCAAGTTCATTTTGATGTATCTAATCCCTCATTTTCCCAAAAAAATGCTGACTGCAAGAGAGTCAGGGTCTAAGAGCAGGATATTACTGGCCCACCTGCTTTCCAGTAAAAGCACTCTTTCCCACCAACACAAAACTGACAAAATTGAGGAGGATCAAGAATAAGGGTCCTGAAAGAGTGAGGATACAAAAATTCATTTTGGGAAGGCACTCATTTTTTTAATGATAAAAATTCCTTGGTTGCTCCATTTGAAGGACTGTAAGGGATCTGGTTAGGGTCCCCCCAAATCATAATATAGACCAAGAGCTTCAGTACTATTTTATAACTGCATTTTTATGGTTGTGACTGATTCTTTAATTTTGAGAGCTGTACTTGGAGAAAGAGCACATTCTTACATTATATGAGAGAGGACTGTTTCTCAGCTTTATGCAAATGCCCGTAGTCTTGTGATACAAAAAAGATGCTTCACTTGCAAGATTGTTTACATTCTTTTTATGAAAGGTTGTTAAAAGTAAAATACAGCTAAGACAAAAGGAACTACAGAGAGAGAGAGAAGGGCACATTCTTTGTTTCACTGTTTCACAGTAGAGAAAAGAACATTATAACAGAACTAAATTTTAGCATTGATGATAATTCAGAACAACTACAAAAGCACAGATGTTGAGCTGTTTCTGATGTAATCTGTGTGGGAGGTGGATTTCCTAAAAACAGTACATGTTTTCAATGTCAGTCTTTCTGAGAAGAGGGCATGTTGAGACAGGAAGTTATGAACAAACAAGTTTCAGGCTAAAGCAGGATTATTTAGTCTCTATACTGACATTGTGGGGGAACTGTTTTACACATTGCAGGATATTTAGAAGCTTCCATGGCCCCCCTAGATGCTGGTAAAGCTTCCTCCACAGGTTTAGCAGCCAAACATGACTCCAGGCATTGCTAAAATGTCCCCTGGGGAGCAAAACTGCAAATTGTTGAGAACCAGTGGTCAAGAAAGACATAAAAAACCAGCTTCCTTTCTTTGGGCTTTATGATATTAGGACATGGGCAAGTTCACAGACATCTTGTGTAGAGGAAGTCTGAGTTTGGATGCAGACAATATATGAGAAGTCACTGAGTTAACAGTAGTAATGGGTTTGGGTGTGTTGACTTGGAAAATATGCACGTGGGATGGCAGTTATGATTGCTACTCTATGCTATACTATTCTGAGTTTTCCTGTATCCATGTCTGGTGGGAGTATAAGGTGGTCCAAACTTTTAATTCTCCATGATAACCCAGCAATTCTAATCCTAGATATTATTAACAAAATGAAACAAAATGAAAATTATGAAAACAAAATGAAACTTCAAAAAGTTTACATAATGTTCATAACAGCTTTAATCATAATAAACAAAAACTAGAAACATGTCAGGTGTTCATCTATAGAAGAACAGATAAATGAACAGAGACTATTTATACTTGATGATAATCAGTAGTAAAAACTAGGATTTACCAATACACACAAACACATGCATGAATATTTAAAGGTCTACAGTGTATAAAAGAAACTTTTTGCAACAGAATACATATTGTGTGCTTTCATTTACATAGAATTCTGAAATAGCCAAAGTTAATTGACATTTTAAAAAGTCAGAATAGTGGTTGCATCAGGAGTGGGGATTGACTGGAAAGAAAAATAAGAGCTTCCTGGGGTGATGGAGGTTAAGGTTATACTATAATTTACTGGAGATTAAGATTACATTCATCAAATGATATAGTTATGTCACTGTATGTTTGAAATAAGAGAAAAAGGCATGAACAAATGTTAATCTCTAATAAAGATATGCTCAGTGAAATATTTTGTAAGACATGTACTGAGATTGTGAATCAATTTATAACATACCACAAAATAAGTGAATGGATGGATAGAGAGATGATACAAAAATATAAGAGAAATAATAGATATAGCAATAGAATGTAATAGCAAATTCTAGGAGCAATGGGCTGGTTCATCAACTCTTAGACAGATGTTCTCAGGTACATTAATTAATATCATTGACTCTCAATTTCCTATTAAAGTCATCTTTCTAAAATAATTATTATCATTTTGAGGTAAGCATATTAGTAAGTAATCTATATGCTTCAATTGAATCTAAATCTCATTTTATTTCAGGAGGTTATATGTTCTTGCTTCTTCATTTTCTAGGCTTGGGATTGAATGAAAATTACTTTTAGCAATGCCATGCCTTGTTCTAATAGACAGTGTAATGTCATAAAGACTCCTATCCCACTGAGTTACTCTATGAATCATATTTCTAAAATAATATAATTGAGGATGAGTAGGGAGGTAAGCAAGTTAATTATAAAATCCATATAAAAACAAGAAAAAAAAAAAGAAAAAAGACACTACTAAAAAGAAAATGGTTGTCATTATATACTAAATCACAAATTCATGGTAATATTTGTATAGTAGCAATGAGTGCACACACACACAAAAATCAATGAAAAATGGAAATTACAGATATAATCTCAAATGTATTAAAACATATGCTTATATTTATCGATGTCAGGAAAACATACATAACAATAAGTTTGGAGACATATAGATATAAAAATTAACGACTAGCTTCCTAAAATAGACCTTACCCAAAAATATTAGGAATAAAGAGATAAGTCACAAACATACTGAAAATGGATATATTTCATTTATATTCTCAGTTTAGAGAAGACTTCTAAAGAAGATACACATTCAAAAATCATCAAAGTTGAAAACTGTGACTTTCTAAAATTAAAAGAATGTGAAAAACCAAAACATCACAAAGTCAAAATAAAATGATTACCATGAGAAAATATTTGAAAAATATTATACAGCAGAGGCTGTTATTATCAATATACAAAGAATGATATAAATATTTATGCAGGGTAACTCAATTGGGAAAAGATTAACATATCAATAAAGTGTTGAAAATCTATCTAAATATATATTACAGAAAAGAAAACATAGTCAACCATTTTACTTTTTAACCTAAAAGAAATACAAATTAAAATTTTATTGAGATATATTGTCTATTAGATCGATGATCAAATTTAAATTGCACTGTTGGTCATAGAGCCTATAGATTGATGAAATCTGTTAAAAATAGTTCGGCACTATCTTTCAAAACTAAAAATGTGTATACTTCTTGACATAGAAATTCTAATTTTTGGAACTTATACAGATACAACTATATGTGCAGAATTAAGCATAAGGATATGTATTGCATCATTGCTTTAAATATCAAAAGTTTGGAAATTAAATAAATACTCATTAATACATGAGGTTAAATAAATTATAGTATATTCATAAATTGAGATACCATGCAGCTACCAAAAATGACATAAATATATATATACTTTAAATACTCTTCAACTATTTTAAGTGGAAGAAAAAAAGATCCAGAACACCATGTTTCTTATGCTAATCTCTACATATCTGTTTCTGTTGATAGCAGAGCTCCTGTGTTGTACCATTTCAAGAACATCATTTATATCATGTATGCATGCTGAATCATTCAGTCATGTTCAACTCTTTGCAACCTTATGGACTGTACCCTGCCAGGTGACTTTAACCCACCAGGCTCCTCTGTCCATGGGATTTCCCAAGCAAGAATACTGGAGTGGGTTGACATTTTCTCTTCCAGGGAATCTTTCCAACCTAGAGATCAAACTCTAACCAACCCTAACTCTAACCAATGCAGGGATTGAACCTGCATCTCTTGCATCTCCTGCATTGGCAGGCAGATACCTTACCACTTGAATCACTTGGGATGTCATTTACATCATAACCCCTCTGAATGGTGTACCTGGATTTTATAACAGTGCTAAGTTTGTTCTGCCCCATGCCTCTATCCTAACACATGAGATAGAATCTCTTCAGAAGAATATACAAAATGTAGTATCAGAGGTTGCCTCTAGGAGGGGGATCTATATGGCTTGGAGAAAGAAGGGGTGGGAGATTCATTTCCCATGAATACTTTTTAGTAACTTTAAATTATGTGTTATCTCTCTCTATATATATAAATATATGCATAATATATGTATATATGTATACATATACCTATATATATATATATGTATGTGAGTAGTCTGTGTGTGTATGTGTATATATATATTTACGAATTGTTGTCATTTAGTCACTACATTGTGTCTGACTCTTTTGTGAGCCTATGGACTGTAGCCAGCAAGGCTCCTCTGTCCATAGGATTTCACAGGCAAGACTGGAGTGGGTTGCCATTTCCCTCTCCAGGGGATCTTCTGGACCCAGGGATCAAACCTGTGTCTCCTGCATTGGCAGGTGAATTCTTGACCACTGAACCACCTGAAAAGCACTATATATAAGAATACCTTTACACAAAAATGAATAAAATAAGTTCAAGCTTTCAACAAAAAAGTATTACTGTGTGGAGTAACATAAAAGATAAGAGGACTTGACTCTCTGCTCCAGGAAAACATGTTTGAATTGCACTAAATTCCTTTCACTTGGCTCTGTTTGACACCAAAGTTAACTGTTTCTCTCCTGAATACCAATATGTTGTCTGGGTCTTATTTCTGAGAATAAAGTGCCACTTAGATCTAGAATGTCACTTCATGGGTTACCATATTAGGTAAGCAAAATTCCCTTCAAGTTTCATGCATGATTGTTTATAGTATTTGTACTTTAATTTTAGGAAAAACATCCAGGAGAATTGCTAGTGCCCTCCATATGGGATTTGCTTCAGATGTAATTTCCTTTACTTTACTGCTAACCTGAGAATCTAGATTCATTTTAAAGCCATGATATATTTTCTTTAAAAAATGCTATGAAGTTTATCTGCAATATAGCTTTTGAAGGTTGGTATTGGTAGAAAAATGAATTGTTAGTAATTTTTAAACCAACTGACTTTCTTAGCACCATACAAGATGTAACCCAGGATTAATGACCTGCTCTATTGCCTGTTAATGCTTTGGCTTTTCTGTTCATATAAATACATTCCCTTAAAAATGAATTTTCTATGACTGAAGATAAAGCTATTTTTCTTTCTTCTTTGCTAAATGATTTTTTCCTTCAGCTTTGTTAATATCAAGCCATACGCTGAAAAGAAAATAAAGCCCAATAACCTACAATAAAGTCTATGACAGAGAGATTTGTTCCAAGTGCCATCATTCCACAGGATATACTCCTGTTTCATATATGCTGGTACATCTAATAGTGAAGGCCTCATCAAAGCCAAGATCAAAGGGCAGGAACTAAACACCGAGGGATATTTTGTTTTAAAAGGGCATTTAGGGGATTATGAAATAGATTGCACTGCCAACTCATAAAGTGAAAAATCTGCTGAATACTAAGGCAAACATAATAAAAAAGAAAAAATGAATAACCAAATATAATCCAGTTTTTTCAGAATTTAGAATCATATACAATAAAAATTATAATTAAAAACTCTTACCAGGGCCTTCCCTGGTGGGTCATTGGTCAAGAATCCACCTGCCAATGCAGAGACACAGGTTCAATCCCTGATCTGGAAGGAAGATCCCACATTCTGCAGAGTGGCTAGACTTGTATGCCACAGCTACTGAGCCCATATGATGCAACTACTAAAGCCCACACGCCCTGGGGCTCATTCTGTGCAATAAGAGGAGCCGCTTAGTGAGAAGCTCATGTACCACAGCTAGAGAACAACTCCCACGCTCCACACATAGAGAAAAATCTATGCAGCAAGGAAGACCCAGCATGGCCCCCAATAAATAAATAAATAATTTTTAAAAAGCTCTCACCAAAAGGAGCATGAGGAGAACAAATACCAGCATAACAAAAGCTGTTTATGACAGATCCACAGCCAACATAGTACTACACAGTGAAACGCTGAGAGCTTTTCTGCTAACTTCTGGAACTTCTGGAAAAAAGATATGAATGCCTACTCTTACCACTTCTACTCAACACAGTATTGAAAATCTTAGACACAGCTATCAGACAATAAAAAGGAGTAAAATATATCCAAATTGGAAGGGAAGAAGTAAAACTGTCATTATATATAGATAATGTGGTACTCTAGAAAAAACTCTAGGCTCACACAAAGCTATTAGGGCCAATAAATGAATTCAGCAAGGTAGAAGGGTATAACATGAATATACACAAATCTGTTGCATTTCTTTGCACTAACAATGAATATTAGAAAGAGGATGTTTAAAAAGTCCCATTTAAAAGCTTCTCTAAAAAAACACCTAGGAATAAACCTAACGAAGATAGTGAAAGATCTATATACAGAGAACTATAAAAAGATGATAAAGTTGAAGGTTATAGAAATGGAAAGATATCCTACACCCTTGAGTTAAAAGAAATAATATTGTTAAAATGGTCATACTACCCAAAGCAATCTAAAGATTTAATGTATTCCTATCAGATTACCCATGATATTTTTCACAGAACTAAAACAAACACTTCTAAAACTTATATGGAAACACAATATACCCAGAATTGCCAAAACAGTCCTGAAGAGAAAGAATAAAGACTTGACTGTCCCAGACTTAAGACAGTAATCAAAACACTATGAACAAAGGCATAATTCTCCCTTACTCATAATGTGATTGAAAAGGGATTAATTTCCAAAATATACAATCAGCTTGTACAGCTCAGTATCAAAAAACAAACAACCCAATCAGAAAATGGGCAGAAGACATAAATATACATTTGTTCAAAGAAGACACACTAATGGCCAACAGGCCCATTAAAATGTGCTCCACGTGGCTAGTTATCAGAGAAATGCAAATCGAAACCACAATGAAGTATCAACCCATGCCAGTCAGAATGGCTACCATCAAAAAGTCCACAAATAAGGAATGCTGGAGAGGATTTGGAAATAAGAGCTCTCTCTTGCGCTATTGGTGGGAATGTAAATTGGTGCAACCAGTATGGAAAATAGTATGGAGGTTTTTTTAAAAATTAAAAATAAAGCTGTCATATTATCTATCAATCCCGCTCCTCCGTCTATAGCCAGAAAAGATGAAAACTCGAATTCCAAAAGATACATGCACCCCAATTTTCCTAGCAGGAATATTTACAATAGCCAAGACATGGAAGCAACCTAAGTATTCATCAACAGATAAATGGGTAAAGACGATGTGGTATATACAACATTGTGGTATATACAATGGAATAGTACTTGTACTTAATAAAGTATGAAGTATTGCCATTTTCAGCAACATGGAAAGACCCAGGGAATATTATTCTTAGTGAAATAAATCAGACAGAGAAAGATAAATATACGATATCATTTAAATGTAGAATTTAAATATAATTCAAATGAATCTATTTACAAAACAGAAACAGACTCACAGACACAGAAAACAAACTTACGGATACCAAAGAGGAAAGGGAGAGGGAAAGAAGGAAAAATTAGGAGTATGTGATTAAAAGAAACACACTACTATATATAAAATTGATGAGTGACAAGGGTTTATTCCATGATATAGGGAATGGTGTCTTATAATAACCCATAATGGAAAATAATCTGAAAAAAAAAATGTGTGATTCCACTCACTTTACTGTACACCTAAAACTAATAAAATATTGTAAATCAACTAAATTTCTATAAGCAAACACCAAAAGTGTTTTAGATTATGCAAAGCATGATGTAAACCTTCCCAGGCAACACAGTGGTAAAGAATCTGCCTCCAATGCAAGGGACTCAAAAGACAGAGGTTCCATCCCTGGGTCGGAAAGATCCCCAGAGTAGGAAATAGCAACACAATCCAGTATTCGTCCCTGGAAAATCTCATGGACAGAGGAGCCTTGCACGTTAGATATGTCTGAGTGAAAGAGCACATAAACACACACACAAAATGTCATGCATCATGAAGGAAGCAGACATGTTGAGTTTTCATTTCCTGAAAGTATAGTTTAATGATACTTTGATGTTTAATAATCTTTATTAAAATTTATATTTCTAAGTGGAAATTGTATTAATGATCATGTGGAATTAAATAGTATTCACACTATTTTAATTTTTATTTTCTCTATGCAATATATAAGATTTTAATATATATTTAAACTGTGTTAAAGGCTTGACTTATTTATAACTATGAATCTATAGTAGACCATTGTAATAATACCATTTATTCTTTATTCATATATGTGTGTATATATGTACACAAATTTGTTCATGCATCTATCAGTTACTGTTGAGTGTTGTGTGTATGCAGTATATGTACTATATATGAGTTATTTATAAAAGAATGCCAATGTAGTATGTAGGAAAAATAGGGAAAATTTAAGACAAAAGAGTAGAAGTTTATTCATATCCTGTATCCATTTTTTTTCCCCCATGGGCTATAAGTTTTTTTGAGGATTTTAAGTGTCATTCTCTTATGGATTATGCATGTTGCAAATATACTTTTCTAGTCTTTACTCATACATTAACTTCATTAATGTTATTTTTTTTATTGTGCACAGATCTTTAATTTTGCTGTTGTAAAGCCATTATTTTCCCCTTATGATTTGGTTATTATCAGGCTTACATTAGAAGCTTAGATATGAAATTTAAGATATGGTGGTAGAAAATAATTACAGAAAATTGAGATTTTTATCACTAGGTAAATTAATTACAATGCTGTGGCATTTGCCTTCAATGGAATGCTATGCAGCATTATGAAATGATTAATTAGATGTAGTAAAATAAAGTAACATGTATAGATCTTGAAAGCATAATTTTGATATTAAAAATAAGAATTAAAGAGATATTTAATGTAATATAATTTATGTTAATCACATTATATTTATTCAAGGATACACATATAATTAATGGGAGCTGTATTGGAAGAACATGTATTTAGTATATGAGAAAGAGTTCCCAAGAGAGTGAAGAAGATTGGAGTGTGAACAAAGTGTAAAGTGGAAAATACTGAAGAAAGTAACAAAATGTTCTTGCCTTAAGCCGAGTGGTAATGATTTTGTGACATGATTTTTGGGATGGAGACAACAGGTTACTGTAAAAATTGTTTCCTAAAGAATGAAACATGGAGTATGACTCCAGGTTGGAGTTTGCACTTTCATAGAATTGGTAAGAGACATATAGGGCTAGCTATTGGCTTTAGGTGGAAAATGATGTGTCATATCAAATCACATGGATGTTCATTCATACATCGTATTGAAAAATGCTTGTTGAGTGTCAATCATAGTCTAAGATTAATGAGAGAACAGAATGACCAAGCTCTGTGCCCTCATGAGAGAAGGCAGTGAATAAATAAATACTAAATTGCATAGAGAACACCACAGGGAACAAAGAATGAAAATAGTGTGAAAGGATAGAGTGATTGGGTGTTCTCTTTTAAACTGGGTTAAGGAAGCTCTCTCAAAAGAGGTGTCAAGTGGAGATTTTAATGACAAGAAGGAGTCAGCTCTTCTGGGGAAATTCATTCCAGGAAAAATGAATAGAAAGGATCTGGGCACCTATGAAAACCTGAAAAAGTTCTAATGCCTAGTGAACCAAGAAAAGAAAAGACTAGAGTTCTGAGAGATATAGAGGGAATAGACATAGATAATATATTTGGATTCTGGACAACTGAATTTCCAGTCATGATTTGTCCCTGTATATCTGTGTCACAATCAATGTGTACCTTACCTTTCTGACCTTCAGATATATCTTATCCTCGACTGAGTGTTCTTAGAGTAGGTGTCTTCAAGGATGAGGATAGGAAGGTAGTTAAAAAAGAAAACAATGAGAAGGCTGAATTCTACATCTCCTGTCCAGCTGCAAGTAGGCAATTGACTGTTTTTATATGATTGAAGGAATGAAAGTCTTTATCCAAAGAAAACATTTAATTGCATCAAATAATTTCTAAGGCCTTTTGATCTATAACATTGTATGATCCTCTGACTTTTCCAGCAGCTATTTGTATTGCCATATATGTGTCACCACTGAGAGAGAAGAATTTGATTTTAACCCACTGGGAGCAGACACAAAATAACTACACAGGAATCATTAGCAAAAGTTGAAAGAAAATATAAACAAAAAGCTTTCATTTGTAGGATTCTTACAAAGGAAGAACATACTAATAAAGTAATTTGACTTTTTATCAACTTGAAGGGGTTTTTCCCAAACCTGATTTTATGTTTACTTTCTTCAAATTCTATTTAAGTTTAAAATACATAATTTTCTTAGACATCCATGGGAACATAAATTTCACATGTACTGGATATTTTTATTTCAAAAAAAATAATGGATTAACTTTGTTATTAAAGAATGCTCCTAATTTCATATAAATTACATTTCTTATAAATAAAACATAAATGCTTTTGGAATTCAAATTCTGAGAAAATTGTAAGAAATGTTAAGTATATTTAATTTCAATTTTAGGACTTTTCTATTTGGCATAAACTGAATTTGTAAATGATGGTAATCAGGTAAACAACAGAATATAGTTTCAGTGAAAACTCTAATCAGGTTTCAAGTCCAGCTGGTACTCTTAAATTGTTATGATGCCATATAACATACACTACCTGAATCCATACTTCAGGTAAGAAACAAGTTTGAGGACTTTCAGGAGAATTCATTTTCCTATCAAATCATAAAATAGCAGGACCCTCAATGACTAACTCCGGAATTAGAGAAAAAAGGTGATTACAAATTTCAAAGTATTACATACACACTAAGCTCTCAGTATTGCTTTTTGGCTTCTATTAAAAACAGTGAAAAAATACTAGATGCATTTTTAAATTGAAAATAGAAAAAATAAATAGAATTTTAAATATTTAAATTTAAATAGAAAAATTTTAATTTTTCACATTCAACCATGCTTATTTAGTCAGTATTCAGGTGTTTTCATTCAGTTCAGTTCAGTCTTTCAGTCGTATCTGATTCTTTGTGACCCCATGAACTGCAACACACCAGGCTTCCCTGTCCATCACCATCTCCCAGAGCTTGCTCAAACTGCTGTCCATCCAGTCGGTGATGCCATCCATCCATCTCAACCTCTGTCATCCCCTTCTCCTCCTGCCTTCAATCTTTCCCAGCAACAGGGCTTTTATGACATCAGGTGTTTTATGAAAGAGTAAAATATGATTAAACAAGAAATGCTTTATATACTACAGGGAGAAAATGTTGAATTTTTACCTCCTCACACTAATGCCAGAAGCATTAAAAAAATCTTATGTTGGGACATATAGTATGGTTTTAGCATATTATTGAGTGCAAAATACATACCAGGTATTAGCTTACGTAATTTATACACATTGTCTTGTTAAATTTTCCAAACACCATATAATTCATTAATTTTATCAATTCAAATGTACCACTTATATAACTTTCATGCATCATTATGCCAGACATTTTTAGTATGAAATAATTTATATAACATTTTTTCAGTGACCAAGAATATACAAATATCATTAATAGGTCTACAGATAGATGAATGAAGTTTAATGTCGGAAAATTCCCAATAGCAGATGTAGTTTTAGATTTTTAGCTTATCAACATTTTCACATACTTGGTTCTATATAATACAAAAATATGGAGATTTATGCAGTGCCATTATATACATTTTTTCAATATAAATAACTTTAGGTTGAAGAATCATGGCATGTTCAAGTTCTCACTAAGAATTACAGGTATTTCTGGAACTAGGTCTCTAACTCCATTTTCAGCATTAATTCAACCATTACAGCTTAAAATTATGGTAGAAATGCTTGTATTTAAGACAGTGTATTATGAGACACTCTAGAAAAATTATTCTATTTTAATATATCCATTTCTTCTTGGAAATAATTATTCTTTTGGTTGGTTTCTTTTTTATATATATTATTCTATCACTTGAGATAAGATATATAAAAGTAGAAGTGCAAGACATCTTCAAAAAAAAGGAGAAGGAAATTGCCATTCAAAAAGACTGCATGTCTTTTGAAAAAAAAAATAAAACAAACATCTTAAGCAAAAATTCAAAGAAAACACATTTAAAGGATGTGAATATATAGACTAGTAAACCAGTTCAGTTTTTGGCCACGGCCAAAACCATCCAAAAGAAAAAGACATGCAAGAAGGCAAAGGGATTGTCTGAGAACTCTTTACAAATAGCTGGGGAAAGAAGAGAAGCAAAAGGCAAGGGAGAAAGGGAAAGATAGACCCAACTGAATGCAGAGGTTCAAGGAATAGCAAGGAAAGATAAGAGAGCCTTCTTAAAAAGAACAATGCAAAGAAATAGAGGAACACAATTAAATGGGCAAGACTAAAGATCTCTTCAAAAAGTTGGAAATATCAAGGGAATATTTCATGCAAGAATAGTTATGATAAAACACAGACATGGTAAAGACATAGTAGAAGCAAAAGAGATTAAGAGGAGGTAGCAAGAATACACAGAAGAACTATACAAAAAAGATCTTAATGACCGGGATAACCATGATGGTGAGGTCATTCACCTAGAACCAGAGGTCCTGGAGTGTGAAGTCAGGTGGCCTTAGAGAGTATTACTATGAGCAAAACTAGTGAAGGTGATGGAATTCCAGCTGAGTTATTTCAAATCCTAAGAGATGATGCTGGTCAGCTGATGCACTCAATATGCCAGCAAATTTGGAAAACTCATCAGTGGCCATAGGACTTGAAAAGATCAGATTTCATTCCATTTCCAAAAAGGGCAATGCCAAAGAATGTTCAAAAGACTGTACAATTGTGCTTATTTGACACTCTAGCAAGGTTATGCTCAAAATCCCTCAAGCTAGGCATCAGCAGTATGTGAATAGTGAAATTCCAGATGTATAAACTGGATTTAGAAAAGACAAGGAATCTGAGATCAAATTGCCAACATTCGTTGGATCACAGAAAGAGCAAGGGACTTCAGAAAAATGTTTAATTCTGCTTAATTGACTACATTAAAACCTTTGACTGTGTGGATCACAACAAATTGTGGAAAATTCTTAAAGAGATTGGAATACCAGACTATCTGATCTGTCTCCTGAGAAATCTGTATGCAGGTCAGGAAGCAACAGTTAGAACTGGACATGGAACAACAGACTGGTTCCAAATGAGGAAAGGAGTACATCAAGGCTTTATATTGTCACCCTGCTTATTTAACTTATATGCACAGTACATCATGAGAAATCCTGGATTGGTGAAGCACAAGCTGGAATCAAGATTGCCGGGAGAAATAACAATAACCTCAGATAGGCACATGACACCATCCTTATGGCAGAAACTGAAGAACTAAAGAGCCTCTTGATCAAAGTGAAAGAGGAGAGTGAAAAAGTTGGCTTAAAACTCACCATTCAGAAAACGAAGACCATGGCATCTGGTCCCATTACTTCATGGCAAATTGAAGGAGAAAAAGTGGAAGCAGTGAGAGATTTGATTTTCTTGGGCTTCAAAATCACTGTGGATGGTGACTGCAGCCATGAAAATTAAGACGCTTGCTTCCTGGGAAAAAAGCTATGACAACCTAGACAGCATATTAAAACGCAAAGACATCACTTTGCCAACAAAGGTCCATATAGTCAAAGCTACGGTTTTTCCAGTAGTCATGAATGATGTGAGTTGGGACCATAAAGAAAGCCTGGAGCTAAAGAATTGATGCTTTTGAATTGTGGTGCTGGAAGAGACTCTTGAGAGTCCTGTTAACTGCACAGAGATCAAACCAGTCAATCCTAAAGGAAATCAGTCCTGAATATTCATTGGAAGGACTGATGTTGAAGCTGAGGCTCCAATACTTTGGCCACCTGATGTTAAGAGTTGATTCATTGGAAAAGACCCTGATGCTGGGAAAGATTGAAGGCAAAAGGAGAAGTGGGTAACAGAGGATGAGATGATTAGATAGCATCACTGACTCAATGGACTTAAATTTGAGTAAACTTGGGGAGATAATGAAGGACAGTGGAACCTGGTGTGCTGCAGACCATGGGTCACAAAGAGTCTGACATGACTTAGTGACTGAATAACAGTAAACTAATTCAACTATATTGTTACCATTACTTTCATTTTGTTAACCTCTCTTAATGATTCCTTCCAAGTTAAATTTCTCAATCATGAAAATCCTTTAAATTATTATTAAGATTGCAATATGCCAGCAAATTTGGAAAACTCAGCAGTGGCCACAGGACTGGAAAAGGTCAGCTTTCATGCCAATCCCAAAGAAAGGCAGTGCCAAAGAATGCTCAAACTACCGCACAATTGCACTCATCTTACATGCTAGTAAAGTAATGCTTAAAAATCACCAAGGCAGGCTTCAGCAATCCATGAACCGTGAACTTCCAGATGTTCAAGCTGGTTTTAGAAAAGGCAGAGGAACAAGAGATCAGATTGCCAACATCCGCTGGATCATCAAAAAAGCAAGAGAGTTCCAGAAAAACATCTATTTCTGCTTTATTGACTTTGCCAAAGCCTTTGACTGTGTGGATCACAATAAACTGTGGAAAATTCTGAAAGAGGTGGGAATACCAGACCACCTGACCTGCCTCTTGAGAAACCTGTATGCAAGTCAGGAAGCAACAGTTAGAATTGGACATGAAGCAACAGACTGGTTCCAAATAGGAAAAGGAGTACATCAAGCCTGTGTCTTGTCACCCTGCTTATTTAACTTATATGCAGAGTACATCATGAGAAATGCTAGGCTGGAGGAAGCACAGGCTGGAATCAAGATTGCAGGGAGAAATATCAATAACCTCAGATATGCAGATGACACCACCCATGTGGCAGAAAGCAAAGAAGAACTAAAGAGCCTCTTGATGAAAGTGAAAGAGGAGAGTGAAAAAGTTGGCTTAAAGCTCAACATTCAGAAAACTAAGACCATGGCATCCAGTCCCATCACTTCATGGCAAATAATTGGGGAAACAGTGGAAAGAGTGACTGACTTTATTTTTCTAGGCTCCAAAATCACTGCAGATGGTGAGTGCAGCCATGAAATTAAGAGACGCTTACTCTTTGGGAGGAAAGTTATGACCAACCTAGACAGCATATTGAAAAGCAAAGACATTATTTTGTCAAAAAAGGTCCATCTAGTTAAGGGTATGATTTTTCCAGTAGTCATGTATGATGTGAGAGTTGGACTATAAAGAAAGCTGAGCACCAAAGAATTGGTGCTTTCGAACTGTGGTGTTGGAGAAGACTCTTGAGAGTCCCTTGGACTGCAAGGAGATCCAACCAGTTCATCCTAAAGGAAATCAGTCCTGAATATTCACTGGATGAACTGATGCTGAAGCTGAAACTCCAATAGTTTGGCCACCTGATGTGAAGAGCTGACTCATTTGAAAAGACCCTGATGCTGGGAAAGATTGAGGGCAGGAGGAGAAGGGGACGACAGAGGATGAGGTAGTTGGATGGCATCATCAACTCAATGGACATGGGTTTGGGTGGACTCTGGGAGTTGGTGATGGACAGGGAGGCCTTTCCTGCTGAGGCTCATGGGTTTGCAGAGTTGGACATGACTGGAGTGCATGAACTGAATATATTATGTAAGCATTATAATACATGTTACATATTAAATACACTGATGTATATAATAAACATGCTGTCAAAGACATATTTAGTGGAAAATTCTAATTTTGAATTATTAGTAATTTATTTCTAAAAATAATTTTTGAAGATTTTAATAAATAGATACTTAAGCATTTTTTAAAATGCTGGAAACTTTAAGTAAAAATACTTCTATAAATCTCAAAAAATAACTTTTGAATGTTATTAATGGTTAATATAAAATATATGTAGATTAATGAATACAACTTTAAAGTTTATGAACACTATATCTTATTAATAAATTTTAGATTGAGTTTACAGTATCAATTTATTAGTGAAAAGGTTGTGTTGTAACTATTAATTTTAATAATCCTAACCACCGAGTCGTAGATAAATAGTTGTTAATGACTGATTAAAATATATCTTAGGAAGGTTTTATTCGCATAGTCTGTCAATATATGCATTAACATATACATTTAAGTGACAAAATGAATCAAATAAAACTTTATCACTTTTAAAAATATCCTCTTGGGAGATAGATTACCTAGGTCTTATAAATTACACTCCACATATACCAACTTTGAGGCATTCAATTGTGCTTTTAATGAGTGGGCATTTATTTCTTTTCCAAAATTGAAGATTATTTCAAATGTTCTACATTATTCTGTGACTCCAAGAAATGATTTTTTATGGAGGTTCACACAAAAGTCAAATTTACATTAACAACTCACTACAGAATAATTGGCTTTCATGAAGCATGTCAAAACTTTGGATATTTTAGCATTTACTAATCTTGATGCTCAATTACCCAGTTCTTTATGGTACATTACTAGAATCCATTGTCCTTACTAAAGTTCATTTTAGAATTTTATTGTTATGTCATGAAAAAAAAAATTACCAAAGTCTCTACTGAGATTCATAACTAGATGGAAAAATAGATCTTAAATATTCACTTTTCTGACATTTATAATAAAAAAATTTCTATGATAAGAAATAATTTTTACGAGACTACCTGGCAATAATCCTTTAGAATAAAATAAATTGGTATAGCAGTTTCAGTAAGTATAAAAATTTCTAAATGTATCTGCAAAGAGGAACTCATATAAGTGCTATTTATTTCCAAATTTTTTGAAGTTCTCTGTGCTTTACAGTGGAAAATTATCTTTAAATTTTATCTAGCAAAGTATGTGATTATTTTAAAATAGGCCTGTATTTCAAATAATTTTGCATAAAATTTTCAATTTACATACATTTTACTTATATAAAATTTAGAGATTGCATAATAGTTTTTGCAATTTAAAATAAAAAATTTTCAATGTTTCATCAACTGAGATAAAACTATTTTTATCTCATTTCTAACATTTAGGCAATAAAATATTTTAGACAAAACTGAATCATAATATAATAATTTGGTTTGATACCTATTTTAAATTTATCTGGCTCAACATAAATCTGGATGGCAGTTCATGAAATATTATTTTCCAATTTCCCTCCAAAATTGGTTGTTTTAGTTGATGAATTGTGTCTGATTCTTTGTGACTCCATGGACTGTAGACCATCAGGCTCTGCTATCCATGGGATTTCCCAGGCAAGAATACTGGAGTGGATCACCATTTCCTTCTCCAGGAGATCTTCTCAACCCAGGAATCAAACAACCCACATGCCCCGTATTGCAAGGCAGATTTTACCACTAAGCCACCTGGGAAGCCCTTCCCTCATATATATATAATAACATAGAATATTATATATATAATATTTTAAAATATTCATTCATATATATATATAAATGAATATTTTTAAAACAAAAGCTTATGTTCTAAAAAATTAAATCTAAATTTCAGTAACACATGTAATTTGAAGGATTTTAATATAATTATCTGAAATTGACTAAATTCACGTTTTATGTTGGTTTCATTTAATGGAAGTGACCACCTAAAAGATGCTTATCAGAGTCTCTTATTAGTAAACACAGATTAAAGCAGTTTGCTGGAGAAGTATTCATTTTCCTTTAGAGATAAAGAGTTGGGCAAAATTATTAACTTACTCATTGGGCTTTCTTCAACCCATTTCATAATGGGTATTATTTTTCCTTCTGTTAAGAACATTTATGGAGGCAATAAAACCAAAGTTTCTTTTGTAATAGCCTCACATGTAGTTTGATCTAGCTATTTAGACATTCTGGATTTCTGTTTTACAAAATTGCTGCATAGACTTCTTCATGAATTGATCGTATACCAACGGTGGGTTACATTAAATGCAGAACTGAAAAGACAGAAATGTTAAAAAAAAAGAGTGAGATCAGCCCCTAAATTTGTTCTATATAATCAAATAAGAAAGCTAATCTCAGTCAAATAAGGTGGTATTGACTTGGACAAGGTCAAAGAAGTCTCCGTGGACCACAGGTTTCCACTGATAAACTCAAGTTCAGGTTACTGTCTGGGTGAACCAGAAGCTTCAGCTGCATTCCTCTTTAATTAGCAAAATAACAAATGCTGTATAATGTGTTTTAAATTAAAAATGTCTATTTTTCTTTTTTAAAAATTTAAGATACTTCTTTATATCTTACTTTGGAATTCATTAGTAAAGTGATTTCAGCAATAAAATGACAAAGCAAAAGAAAATTTCAGAACCCTCTTCCATTGAAAGAAATGAAATAATTTTAAAAAGTAAATATAGTAGTTAAAAATATACTGGGTTTCAATGAAGGAAAGCATGCTAGCTTAGCTAAAAGGATTTATCAGCAGTTTAAAGCTTAAAAACTTTTATAAATTTGAAATTCAGCATATTATGTTGTTTGTTCTTTGTTTCACTCTATTCAAATATTTTCTGCTACTCTCCTTAATGTTTATAGTTTTGGTATGTAAGTTATCTGTGAATTAAGATTTGATTTAAATTTCCTACCCTATGCTTTTTATAAGTATCATTTACTCATCCTGAGCTTTATGCCCTATACTATAATTTCCCCCTAGTTCTCTCCACAATTTCACTGATGGAGGGAGAACGGCAGTCTCAAATGTTTGGGAGATTTGTCAGACAACTGTGCTTCTACTTTTTGGAGATGACAGTTTCACCAAAGTTGTTCACATTAAGAAGCATAAGAAGAAAAGTGGAAATGTTGGTTTCAAAAAAGTCTAGGCAATATTGTAAAGTAATTAGCCTCCAACTAATAAAAATAAATGGGAAAAAAAATAAATAAACATTAAGCAAAAAAAAAAAAGTCTAGGCAGAGAGCTGAGTTACTTCCCCCTACCCCCAAGTCTCCTGCTGCCCCACAGAGGCAGATGGAAATAGTTGAAAAATTCAAACTTTCCATGGAGGGTGGTGACATGACTAGCAAATCCTCTTGAATCTTGAGGACAAAATGAAGAAGTGACAAGGGCTGATGACTAAAAACCATGGCAGGACTATGTACAGCTCAAGGTACGACACTGAACATAGCTCTAAAGGCATAAACCAGAGGCAGCAAGTGATATCTCACTAGCATGGTATCAAAGATGTCCATAGAATATTTACTTGTTCACACACTCTACTTACATAAACCTCTACAAATTAGGTACCACTGTGGGAATACTGGAACAAAGGAAAAGTTTCAGTATAATTAAATGCTCTTAAATACATCAAAGCAACGGGTAAACTGAGTTTACCTAGAGTTGACTAATTTTTTCTTCAGGTTAAATGGAGACTCAATCTAGTAATTAAGTTGAAATATCAAAGATAATGTTATATTTTTCTCCACCTGAGTCATTAAGTTATTAATTATGAAAAATAATTCATGTTCTCCTACTCATACTGAACTGTATCAAAAATCTCCCACAAGTTTGAAATTTAAAATAGTTGCCTGTGTAGAGCTTGTTAGAAACAAGAGACTAGAGGAATTTGTCATAAGGACACATTCATTGTAATTTAAAAGAATAATCTAGGAAAATCAAGGTGGCTTCAGTCATTAAACCTTACTTTAGTATGAGTTAAAATTAAATGAAGGCTTTAAATTTTGATGAACTCAAGAATTCACATAATCTAGGATGGAAACTGAGCCTGCTAAAAGCATTTCAATAAGATGTGCTTGTAGCTTACCTCAAGGAAATTAGAAATCTGTTCTTTTCAAAGACAGGTTGAAGTAAATGCGAACAGAAGGCTAAAGATGCAGGTGCAGTAGGAGTTTGTGTGTGTGTGTGTGCATTTGTGTCCCGTAAACACCCCACAAGGAAGCAGCACTCAGGGTGATAGGAAGGTGACTCCCGTTCCACTGCCTCGCCTGGACGCTGCGCTAGACTCTAGGACGGAAGGCAGGCCTGGCGGGAGAGCTGCCGCGTGCCGGCGTCCCTTCCTGTGTGTGCGTCTGCTGGCCTGCTCCATCTGTGTCCTCGGCTTGCGCAGAGGCCCCTTCATGAGGAGGCATGCTGCCCGGCTGGGGGGACGAGGGAAGGGACAGCAGTCCTTCTTCCTCAAGGTTCCAGGGAGGGGCGGACCTTTCTACCTCAGGAGTAAAACTCTAGTTTCCTTTTTTCCTCAGACTTGACTGGGGGAGGAGGAATATCCACAGCATGTTCGCTGCAGGCTCAAAAGGGATGTTGTGAAAATCTATTTTTGTTGCTATAGTTTTAGTACTGTTATTTTTATTATTACTAATTATTATGTGGTAATTATTATTTCTTTTCTGTAGAAAGCATATGCTTTTGAGTGAGCTGTGTGGTAAAACCTCTGATACAACATGAGAAGCCCAAGTTGTCCACGTCCACCAGTGAATAAGATGGAAGTCTTTCTTATTCAGACAGCGAGTATGAGCATGTCCATTTGACCATAACCTAAAGCCAGCATTAACAAACATTCCAAACAACAAACAAGTATTCCAAAAAAAAAGCATTTCAAACAAATAACAAACAAGCATTCCAAAACAGCATTAATAGCAGTATAGCCATCTGTTCATCTCATATATCTCTCATATATCTTATAAGTCAATTTGTTTCAAATATGATAAAGAAAAATCATTTACTGTCCTTTAAAACTCCCACTGGGCTTCTCAGGTGGTGCTAGTGGTAAAGAACCCACCTGCCAATGAAGGAGACATAAGAGTCACAGGTTCAATCCCTGGGTCTGGAAGAACCCTGGAAAAGGAAACTACAACCCATGCCAGCAATCTTACCTGGAGAATCCTATGGAAAGAGGAGCCTCTGGTGGGCTACTGTCCATAGGATCAGAAAGACTCGAACACCACCGAAGTGACTTAGCACGCAAAACTCCTACTCACATCTTGTCTATCATATACCTTTATACTAAGTGATGTGTGTGTGTGTGTGTGTGTGTGTGTGTGTGTAGTTCTAAGCCAAGTTATGTTTGATAGTTAAAATGGACTTTTGCAGTTTAGGGTGATGTTGCATCTAATCTGAAATTTGGGATTTGACAAACATAGTTAACTTCAGCTCAAGACACACCAATGGAGAAAATCAATTTTTATCAGTTACAGGGTACTCAGAATAAATAATCAATAGCAGCTTGGCCTGAACTCAGAAAATGTTCGGGGGCCCTGTCGGGAAGCAAAGTGATTGCACAGAGAAAGCATTAACCTGCAATTGAAGACCAGGTGGGAAAAGAGACAACAGTAGACACGGCTGTGCATTTAAGACACTCTCTGCTGTGATTTTGGCCTTTATTCTGTTTTGCCTCATTAGCCTAAACAGCATCCCTTTCCCAGCTCCTGCAGCTGCACATGAGGAATCCTGCCCATGAGCAGTCCTGACTGTGGTTGTTTGTGCCCCCATGCCTTACCTCACGTTTGTTAGCTATGACTAAATGGAATGCTGATTTTCATATTTCTGACTCCATGTTGGAAACCTGACAACTGTATCAATTAGCTTCCTTTTCCCTTCTTTTAGGTGAAGATCAAATACTCTTCCTTTGACACAAAATGTTTTAGAAAATTATAGAGGGAAAACTTCAAATGGACCAGATAAAGAAGTGTAATTGCCATGAGAAAGCCACAGGCTTTACCCTTACAGTCTCTCTTCTACTCCATATCTTATTTACTAGTTCTGTTCACAATGGACGCCTTTCTTTTTCCTTTGGTAGAGAGCCTTGGCAGATGTCTCATTATATTTATAAACGCTCCATTGAATTTGGCATGATGTCTATCATTTCCCATTGGTCCTGTCCTCTCTTTTATTTTACTGCTATCTCCTCCTTCTTAGTGGACACCAGGGTTTCTCATGTGGGTCAAACTTTCTTAGCACACAGTTCACTGTAAAGGATAGATGCTCACTGCAGACAAGAAAATAAGAACAGCAGCAAAACAACTAGAATAAAAATGTAAATATCCTTTTAGAAACTAAAGTTGCTGTTGCTATCAAAGCTACTACCTCTGCCACTTAAATAGTTTCAACCATTTCCACCTTAAAGTGTATTGAAAAGTATACTTTCCTGTTTCCTTCTATGTTATGTCTTTAAATTCAGCTTTTTTTTGTTT
Organism: Cervus canadensis; assembly: GCF_019320065.1. NCBI lineage: Eukaryota > Metazoa > Chordata > Mammalia > Artiodactyla > Cervidae > Cervus > Cervus canadensis. The sequence goes on from NC_057412.1 coordinate 36,296,831, forward strand.
CCTCACTTATACTGTGATAGTTACTCTCAAACAGAGAAAATGTACACGAATCTCTATGGTGCTGAACTTATTCAGAGCCTACAAAGAAGTTCAGTGCTATGCTCCTAATCAATGTGTCCTCACAGGAAGTACGTCATCTTTACTCTGAGTCTTCATAAGGCTCAGGCAAGTACTTATGAGCTGAGTATGGATGTATGTTTTGCTCAGAATGGTAGCATCCCTCTTATATAGGGGAATTGCCTTCATATATACATATATATTTATATTATATATATATTTTTATATATTATATATTTTATATATAATATATATTTTTAAATATTATATATTTTATATATAATATATATTTTTATATATAATTTATATTTATTTATATGTATTTATATATATATAATTGCCCTGTACTTAAATTCTCAATTCAAGGAAAATGCATTCTTATCCAGATTGTCATTTTTTTTTTAACCTGGAGAGATCCCAAAGAACCCACTCACCTCAGCCGTACCAATGTATGTCTGAACCTATTTCAATGTCAATTTGTTTTCCATCTATAAGAAATATACTCATTTATCTTGTTTTTCTATTATAGTGTATTTATGTATCTTTTCTCAATGAGAGCTCCTTTTCTCACTATTCTCATTCCCTTTAATTATCTTCAATTTTAAATTTCTTTTCCCCAGAATTTTCTTTTTTTCACTTTTCTCCTCCTATCTCTATACCTTCTTTCGTCTTACCTTATTACCTATATAACAATGGTCATTGTGGAAATAATATTTGATCCTTATATTCACAAAAATTACCAAAAACAAATTAGATTATAGATTATGATTTAGTCTGGCATCCGTTGCTGAAGAATGAGGAGAGAGAAAGAGAGAGAAAGAAAACACGTTTTTGACAAAATGTTTGATTTCACATTATGTTTAGGGATCTATTTAGAAAGCCAAATGAAGGCTGCATCTTCCAACAATTCATGAGCAAGAACAGGCAAGGGAGAAAGAAGAAAGAATACTTTACCTATATCAGGCTTTCTCTCATTAGTAAAATTTGACCGAGTGCATTAATTCCCCTACACTTTAGTTTCCAGTCTTTCACTCATAAATGCTATAGGAGCTTCCGAGTATTTTGTGTCCCGATAGCGCCAAGAGAATTTATGGAGTAAGAGCACAGAGTCTTTTGTTGTAGGTAGGAGAAAAAATGCTAATTGTGTTGTGCCCATTATCAACATGAAAAAAAAATGATCTTTTCAAGTGAAACTCCGAAGAACAGGATGTGAAGTAGAGATTCTGAACCATGAGATTGATTGAGGGGGTGCTTTGCAGTATAAACCTTTCAGTTATGAAGTGCAACAGGCTATGGAAAGAGAAAGAGATGAGAAGTGATGAAATCTCACTTTGGTCTGAATCATAAGGAGAAGGCTGAACCGACAAGAACCATGCAGTTGCCCTCCTCCCCAAGAGGCAAGAGAGTTAGACTTCTGAATCCACATACCAGTCTATCGTTGGCAGTAGGTTGTCTGACAGGGGTAGAGGGGATAAGTTCCCAGTTGAAGTGGGTCCCTTCAGCTGAGAGCAACCATCAGGAGAAGCCTTTAGGAGGCAATACTTCGCAGTCGAGGAACTGGCAGACTGGCCCAGTAAGAGTGAAAGTGTTGGTCACTCAGTCATGTTCCACTCTTTGCAGTCCCATGAACTGTAGCCCACCAGGCTTCTCTGTCCTTGGAATTTTTCAGGAAAGAACACGGGAGTGGGTTGCCATTCCCTTCTCCAGGGGATCTTCCCAACCTAGGGATCCAACCCAGATCTCCTGTATTATAGGCAGATTCTTTACTGTCTGAACCACCAAAAAGTGCACCTAAGAATAACTGCTCCAAGGGGTTCTTCAGCTGCCCTCCACGTCATAGCACAAATTGTTTCTAAGTATCTCTGCTGCTTTAGTTGGGGTGCTATAACCCAAAAAACAGGGCAAATAATGCACATGAGGTGAGGCCCAAACTGAATCTCAGTCAGATTATTATTCGACCAGGTTTCTTAATGCTGTTCATAGCATTACGAGGCGTTTGTAACCTTATGAGGGGGAAATGACACATTTACTGAAAATATAATATTTAATGAGTGCTACTGTATCATCACTGCGGGTGGTGACTACAGCCGTGAAATCAGATAATCGCTTCTTGGCAGGAAAGCTGTGACAAACCTAGACAATGTATTGAAAAGCAGAGACATCACTCTGCCATCAAAGGTCTGTACAGTTCTGAGAGCTGGGCTGTAAAGAATGCCAAGTGCTGAAGAATGATGCCTTTGAACTGTGGGGCTGGAGAAGACTCCTGAGAGTCCCTTGGACAGCAAGGAGATCAAACCAGTCAATCTTAAGGGAGAAAAACCCTGAATATTCCCTGGAAGGACTGATGTTGAAGCTCCAGTATTTTGGTCACCTAATGTGAAGAGCTGACTCATTGGAAAAGTCCCTGATGCTGGAAAAGATTGCGGGCAGAAGGAGAAGATGGCATCAGAGGATGAGATGGCTGGATGGCATCACCGACGCAATGGACGTGAACTTCGGCAAACTTTCAGAGATGGAGAGGGGCAGGGAGGCATGGCATGCTGTAGTCCATGGGATCGAGAAGAATCAGATATGACTGCACGACTGAACAACAACAATAACAAGCAACTGTATCATGAGAAGAATTAACTAGTTAATATAAAGAAAATGAAGTCCATGGAAATAATATGCAGAGTGGTGTTAATATTTCCCAAATAGGCTCTTTGATAATGCAGTTAAGGTAGACTGGCTTAATGTACTGCATTGAAAGCAGTTTTTTTTTTTTTTTTTTTTTGAAAAATTGTAACCCTGCCATATCTGAAATGTTTTTTCTCAGTGACTCTCTACTCTCCCCTTTGTATCTTCATTTCCTTTCCAATCTTTTTTATTCTCAGTTACACCAAATACTCAATACTCTCACACCCATAATTACTCATATATTATCCACAAAGCATCTCATATTCTAATCATTAAAACTCCTCTTTCTTTCAAATAACTTCCCTAATCTGTCTTTTTGTCTGGATCTAAACTTGACTGTAGTTTCTCTCTTAATTGCTTTAATTACTTAAAATGTTACCATACCTGTATCTTGATAGCTTCCTTCATACAGTTTTTCAAGGTAAATTTATGTGGAGAGAAAGTTTGGCCAGAGACCAACATCAGCAATAACACACTGCTTACTTCTTGGACCTGGACTTGGATAGAGTTTTGTTCCTAATATTAAGACCCTTATTTCAGAGATTTAGTCTTCTAGGAAAGGTACACTCATATCTTAATGATAGGGACAGAATAAAGGGGCAAAATAGGTGATTAAGTCGACAATCCCACAATCCTACCAGGGGATTGTAAGTAGAAAGATATGGGAGACCCCTGTAAGTTAATGATTATTTGAGAAAGCAAGTTTGCTTAATCACAAAACCAAGCAAGCTTGCTTAGCAAAAAACCATGCAACAGAAGCATGGGGAGTGCCCCAAACAATAAAAGAATGGTGGCATGAGACCCACATCTTACCCAGTGAGCTCAGCAAGTTAGTGATCCCTAGAACATGCTCTCTGCTCACATAAAAAGAATAATCTGCGTACCTAGCTTGACCATTTAGGGAAAAGAAAATTCCTCTGCTCAATTTGAATGAGGAACTAATGATGGAAACATGACATATCTCAAGAAAGAAAAGAAAGTTCTTCTCCCCCTCCCCACTTTTCATTTGATTATAAAACTGAAACACACTAATTTCCTAGGGCACAGCATTTCTGGCATTTCTTACCCACTGGCTTTGTCAGTCTCACAGCGTCCTATTTTAATAAATGACTTCTTATTAATCACTTTGCCTCTTGCTGAATTCCTTTCTGCTTTGTGGTGCCAGAGTACTTCAGAGCCTTGGAAATGACTCCTAACGGTTTCACTACTAACATGCTTCTGCAGTAAGAAACAATATTTTGAGAATTACTGTGACTTACATTTAGCACTTGTTTCCGAATACTAGGATAAGAATTGCTATATGCAAATCAGGTAGAAACTTTAAAAGTAAAATTTGTCCTACCTTCATGACATGAGGTAGCCTTATATTAATAACTTGGAGCAAGGTATCTGCCAAAGTTTCGTGCCTAATCTCCCCAAAAAATTGGGAGATGGGGGTGCTGTCTTCCTGGATGAGTGCATTTCAAAGGGATGCCTTCAAGGTCCTTGGGAGAGACATTCCTGGTTGAAAGGAAGCTTTTAGAAAAGATTTGCATTTGCGTCTCAAAGGAACAGCAAAAGGATTTATAAGTTTTTTTATAGAAAAAAATTTATATACTCTAAGAGAAGGGAGCTCAGAGGTCTAAAGGCAGAGAGAAATGTGTCTAATATGTTGTCCATTTGAAGAACCCTGAGGCTAGCTTGGTTGGAATTCTCATTTTCTTCCTATTTCTACTCAAATGTCACTTCACCTATTTTGCTTTTCCTGGCCCTTCTCTATTAAATACAATCTTCTCCTGCTTACAGTACTCCGTGTCCCCTTTGCCCTGCCTTCCCCCCATCTTTGGCCTGGAAATTATCACTGTTGAAACTTTATATATTTATTCTGGGTGGTAAGCAGATTTCTCCCTAAGTGCAGAAGAAATATAGAATAAAAATGAAAGCAAAGATAGAGCATATGCAGCTCAAGCATTGACAGTATAACCAACAGGAAACCTAAGTAGCATACAATAAAGAGGTTAGAGAGAGCCGTTTTTTGTTACAGTGAAAGTGAGAGTGTTAATCGCTCAGTCGTGTCTGACTCTGGGACCCCATGGACTATAGCTTGCCAGGCTCCTCTGTCTATGGTATTTCCCAGGCAAGAATATTGGATTGGGTAGCCATTCCCTTCTCCAGGGTATCTTCTCAACCCAGGGATCAAACCCAGATCTCCTGCACTGCAAGCGGATTCTTTACCATCTGAGCCACCAGCGTTCCGCACCGTTAGCTGGTGGTAAAGTGACAAATAAAATAAATGCCTGTGCTCTGCGCCTCACATATTTCCCTGTGGGTAAGATGTTTTCTGAAGCCTTAATTATCTTAAAAACATCTTATCTTGTTTTCACCCATAAAAGACTACTTGAATGATAATACGATTGATGGATAACAGTATCTTCCCTCCTTTGTCTTCTGAAATGACCATTTAGATTTTCATACTTGGTGGATAATTAGTCCATATATTTGTGATTCCTGTCCCTGTCCGCATTTCAGCCTCTCCTTTGTCTCAGGAAATTTTTTTTTTTTTTATTTTAGCTTAAGCATTTTTATTTTTTTCTTCTGTTCCAATTCATCATTTTTTTGTTGTTGTTAATTTCTTTTAAAAATTCTTCATTAGAAATACTTGAGCTGTGTTAGATCTCTACATATTTATCATATGCTGTCTTTTGGCTTTCATTGTTAGTCTATATTTCTTCCGCATTTAGGGAGAATCCTGCTTACCACCACTAATTAAATTTTCCATAGTAGTAATTCTCGTTATTAGTCTATCCAATTTTTGTATCTGTTAGTCCATTATTAAAGGTATTTCTATCCTTTGAACTACATGTTAAAATTATGGGCTGTTTTCTAGTCAGTATAAACTTTCCCCCACCCCTTACCCACCATATTATATAATAACTTCCAAATTAACCTTTGTGCCAGCAGATTCTTTTCTTTCTTTTTTTTTTTCACTGTTTTGATAAAACAAGTTGTATAAAAATTTAAGCAAGCATTCATAGCTGGTACTAGTAGTAGTGGTATTACCAATTTTTTACTGATTCTTTAGGTTTTAGAAGAAACTTCTGTGATTCAGCTTTGTGTGCATGCTCAGTTATCCATTCGCGTACAACTCTTTGAAACCCCATGGTCTGTAGCCCACAAGGCTCCTCTGTCTTTGGAATTTTCTAGGCAACATTACTGAAGTGGTCCAGAGGATCTTCCTGACCCAGGGATCGAACAGGCATCTCCCGATTCTCCTGCATTGCAGGCGGATTCTTTACCACTAAGCCATTGGGGAAACCCATAATCATTTTTAAGAAGAATTCTTCAAGTTCTAATGTGTTCTTTGATTATTAAATTTTTATAAAAGATTAATTTCCATCATTGTCTCATTTTACAATAACTGAATTATTCCAGGTCCTTCTGTAAATAAATGTACAGTATGCCGAACACCAATTTCCAAAATTATTGCCCTGTGTCTCTGCACATAACCTCTGCTCTAACCTTAGAGCCATTAACTGTTACCTAATATCATCCTGAAAGCTTACCTCCTGCTAGTTTGTATAGATTACCTCTTGCACCTGAAATATACCACTCTTCTCTACCTCCCATCAACTTTTAAAATCCTCATTTGTCTCAGATATTCATCCTGAAAAAACTTTTTCTGATTCTTCCACCCGGGTATCTCTGTGCTCCTCTTGTGAGACTTCTTGCCATGCTTCTTACATTGTGGTTGTCTGTGAAATGGACCAGCCTTCCTACCACAAGTTCTTTGGGTTTTTTTTTTGTTTTTTATGGAGAAGGATACATTTTGCCTACTTTGAGACCCTCTCCATCTTCAAAAAAATTATAGGATTTTCAATACAATGTTTTTTCAATAAATATTTGTGAAATGTGAAAGAACACGTTTTTTGCCTTCAAATATTTCAGTGACTTCCCAAAACCAAAAAAAATTAAAGATAAGTCCTTATTATAATATTAAATGTTCTCCCCTCCTCATGACAGTAGTCAGGGCTCAACCACCATTTACTTACTTTTTTTCAAAACATAAGATGAATCATGAAGCTTGCTGTTTCTAAAACACCCTGAACTTTCTCATCTTTGTGTATTTGTTTACCTGCTTTTGTACTAGAGTATCTTTACAATTAAAAAATGATCCTGTTATTTAGTGGCAATGTAAAATCCCCTTTTTTCATTTATAGCTTTATTACTTGACTCATTCTTGAATAATTCTTCCTTTTCGACTTCTTGTGGTTTTTTCACTCACAATATATATCACATTCTGATTTGTGTCACTGTCAATTCAGTCTATTATGTAATTTCCACTACATTAATTTAAAAGCTATACATTTTATATTTGTATAATGTATATTTATATAAACTATAATAATTTATTACAAGTTATAAAATTGAGTTTATTCACTTATAGCCCTCCCAGGAAACAATTTATTATTTTGTATTTATGAAAGTCACCAAATAAATATTTTGAAAATTATTTTGAATGTAGGATATATGAGTAAATGACAAAGAAATGCTATTCTAATAACAGTCTTCTTAATATTGCCATTAATTGCAGTATATTAGTTAATTACTTAGAATCTTAGATCATCTGATAGATATAATGTGAACTGCAAAATTTCATATTGCTAATAAGCCCATATACTATTTTTCATTCTTTAAGAGAGAAGCTTTTAAATAATCTATAGATTGTTGCACATAGATAGTGTTTCTTTATAACTACAAATTTCATTGTTAGTATATAGGAATGCAAGGGATTTCTGTGTGTTAATTTTATATCCTGCAACTTTACTATATTCATTGATTAGCTCTAGTAATTTTCTGGTAGAGTCTTTAGGGTTTTCTATATAGAGGATCATGTCATCTGCAAACAGTGAGAGTTTTACTTCTTCTTTTCCTATCTGGATTCCTTTTACTTCTTTTTCTGCTCTGATTGCTGTGGCCAGAACTTCCAACACTATGTTGAATAGTAGTGGTGAGAGTGGGCACCCTTGTCTTGTTCCTGATTTCAGGGGAAATGCTTCAATTTCACCACGTGAGGGCGTTGATGCGTGCACTGTGGTGTTGTCATTATATAAGCCTTTTGATTATTGTTAGGTATCTATCCATCTATTGCGCTGCTTTTTTGGAGGGTTTTAATCAGTAAATGAGGTGCGTTGAATGTTGTCAGAAGGCTTTCTTCGTGTCAGTCTATTGAGATAAATCATTATGGTTTTTATCTGTTCAATTTGTAATGTGGTGTATACATTGGATTGGATTTGCGGATATTAAAGAATCCGTTCCATTTCCTGGGATAAAAGCCCCTTGGTCATGGTGTATTTGATTTTTTTGAATATGTTGTTAGGATTCTATGTTTGCCTAGAATTTTGTTAAGGATTTTTTGCATCTATGTTCACGAAACAACACCATTACCATTGCAACAAAAAGAATAAAATACTTAGGAGTATATCTACCTAAAGAAAAAAGACCTATACATAGAAAACTATAAAACACTGATGAAAGAAATCAAAGAGGACACAAACAGATGGAGAAACATACCGTGTTCATGGATTGGAAGAATCAATATTGTCAAAATGGCTATTCTACCCAAAGCAATCTATAGATTCAATGCAATCCCTATCAAGCTACCAACGGTATTTTTCACAGAACTAGACCAAAGAATTTCACAATTTGTATGGAAATACAAAAAACCTCGAATAGCCAAAGTAATCTTGAGAAAGAAGAATGGAACTGGAGGAATCAACCTGCCTGACTTCAGACTCTACTACAAAGCCACAGTCATCAAGACAGTATGGTACTGGCACAAAGACAGAAATATAGATCAATGGAACAGAATAGAAAGCCCAGAGATAAATCCACGAACCTATGGACACCTTATCTTTGACAAAGGAGGCAAGGATATACAATGGAAAAAAGACAACCTCTTTAACAAGTGGTGCTGGGAAAACTGGTCAACCACTTGTAAAAGAATGAAACTAGAACACTTTCTAACACCATACACAAAAATAAACTCAAAATGGATTAAAGATCTAAATGTAAGACCAGAAACTATAAAACTCCTAGAGGAGAACATAGGCAAAACACTCTCCGACATAAATCACAGCAAGATCCTCTATGACCCACCTCCCAGAATATTGGAAATAAAAGCAAAACTAAACAAATGGGACCTAATGAAACTTAAAAGCTTTTGCACTACAAAGGAAACTATAAGTAAGGTGAAAAGACAGCCCTCAGATTGGGAGAAAATAATAGCAAATGAAGAAACAGACAAAGGATTAATCTCAAAAATATACAAGCAACTCCTGCAGCTCAATTCCAGAAAAATAAATGACCCAATCAAAAAATGGGCCAAAGAACTAAACAGACATTTCTCCAAAGAAGACATACAGATGGCTAACAAACACATGAAAAGATGCTCAACATCACTCATTATCAGAGAAATGCAAATCAAAACCACAATGAGGTACCATTACACGCCAGTCAGGATGGCTGCTATCCAAAAGTCTACAAGCAATAAATGCTGGAGAGGGTGTGGAGAAAAGGGAACCCTCTTACACTGTTGGTGGGAATGCAAACTAGTACAGCCGCTATGGAAAACAGTGTGGAGATTTCTTAAAAAACTGGAAATAGAACTGCCATATGACCCAGCAATCCCACTTCTGGGCATACACACTGAGGAAACCAGATCTGAAAGAGACACGTGCACCCCAATGTTCATCGCAGCACTGTTTATAATAGCCAGGACATGGAAGCAACCTAGATGCCCATCAGCAGATGAATGGATAAGGAAGCTGTGGTACATATACACCATGGAATATTACTCAGCCATTAAAAAGAATTCATTTGAATCAGTTCTAATGAGATGGATGAAACTGGAGCCCATTATACAGAGTGAAGTAAGCCAGAAAGATAAAGAACATTACAGCATACTAACACATATATATGGAATTTAGAAAGATGGTAACGATAACCCTATATGCAAAACAGAAAAAGAGACACAGAAATACAGAACAGACTTTTGAACTCTGTGGGAGAATGTGAGGGTGGGATATTTCTAAGAACAACATGCACTATACTATCTATGGTGAAACAGATCACCAGCCCAGGTGGGATGCATGAGACAAGTGCTCCGGCCTGGTGCACTGGGAAGACCCAGAGGAATCGGGTGGAGAGGGAGGTGGGAGGGGGGATCGGGATTGGGAATACATGTAAATCCATGGCTGATTCATATCAATGTATGACAAACCCACTGGAAAAAAAAAATAATAAAATAAATAAATAAATAAATAAAAAATAAAAAAATAAAAATAAAAAAAATAAATAAATAAAAACAACAACAGGCAGAAAAAAAAAATAACTACAAATTTCTACAACAATATATATGGAAATCTCTAGTTCTTGGTCTAGCTATTCACAATAAATTCTTCTATGTTCAATGTGTCTAATGCCACCAGTTTCCCATGGCATTGACATGGAACAGTAGTTAAGGACACACCCTTTTATTAATTATCCACAGGATGAAACTTGATAGGTTAAAACACTATTTCTATTACTAGCATACCCTATTTTTAGCCTATTTATCTTTTTATATCTAAACAATTAGAAGACAAAACCTTTACTTTGTCATAAAAGAACAAAAGTTCTAAATGTAGTCTTCAAAAAGATGTGCCCCCTTAGTCCAGTCATCATAAACAAACATAAAATCTTATGGAGGGTGGAGAGTGTATATATACATATATATGGTAGCATATAGCTGTGGCTAAGATATAATGAAGTTATTATTTCCAATGATTTAATTTGTATGTTTTGATGTTGCTGATTAACTATACAAACTGCTATTAGAAGTACACTGGTGTTGGGCAGTTTATATTTTTGGCATTGCTATTGATCCCCAAAGTAAACCCTTCCCTCTATTCATCTTTGCATTTTCAGAACATGAGTAATATATGGTTTATAGAGCCAGAGACACTTTTATGGAGAGTTTTATAATATATGTGAAAGTTTTCACGTATGCTGTAGGTCATCCAGAGGAATTCTATCAACAAACCTACATCATAAAGACACCAACAACTGCTAACTCAAAGGAAGAAAGAATTCAGAGCAGACCCATTCTGTTTTTGCATCAACTCTTCCTACTTTTGAATGTAATTATTCCCACAAACAGAGAAACCTCAGTACCACTAAAAAAGGGGTAACTGACTTCAGAAAATAATAGTATATTACAGTGAATTATTCTCCAATGCATATTTTAGAGATTACTTTTTAAAATTTAAAAGGGGGCTTTTATAAAGAGAAAATTCACTTTTGATATGTTTGCCAAAGTCAACAAGCTGCATTATGATTTATTTAATGTTGCAAAAAACCTGAAAAATCAAATGATAAACTTTCATTGTGAATAAAATAAAATGTGAATAATTAACTGCCAAGAGAAAAGAACAAACTGGAAGGCCATGACCCCTGCAAACAGGAAAATCTACCTCTGCGTCATATCGGGCATAGGACTCTGAGCAATTGATGCCCTTCTAAAACAAACACACAAACAAAAAAATTGGGGCTTCAAAAATGAATTATGTTCTTTGGAATACATAAAGTAGTTTAACAACTAAAATAATGTAAACTAGGAAAGGTCTACAAAAAGAAATATGATGCAATATGAATTACTTTAATTTTTTAAGTATGTCAGTAAATTTGAAACTAATTTTAATTCCATTGTTCTTACTTTGGAACAATTTCTGAAAAGGTAAAATGATGGCCAAAAGTTAATTAACCGAATTTAATGTAACTTATAGTCAAATAATTTCAGAAGTGAAGCTATAAAAATAATTTTAATATTTTCTAACAAAATAACCTTACTATTTAATAAAGGTTTATTTGATATGCTTAATATGGAAAGATGCTTCCAATTGTTAGTATACTTGGCCTATTAAGTCTTAAAAAGGCCTTGACTGCTGGTTTTTTAAATGTAAGAATATGTTTGAATTTGAGTGTCATCTCCACAAAATGTGAACATTTTATCATATGTTATCACCCACCAGAAAGCATACACGAGCCACAAAACAACCAGGTAGGCAGAATGACTCTGCTAGTAGATATCAGCGATCTGTCAATGACCACTGCAGGCTGGCATGTGGCGTTACAGAGCAAGGTGCCCACTGTTCTGATGCATGTGGAAGCCAATACTATGGCACAGGCTTTTGAGAAAAGAGAGTTTTGCTGCAAGGTCAACAGGCAAGAAGACAGGCAGGGCTCAAATCTGTCTCCAAGATCTGCGAACTGTTCACATTTTTCCAAGTGAGTGAGGATGGACAGGTATGCTGAAGGTTTCCTTTGGAGGGCTTTGGAACTCAGCCATTTACGGTAAAGGTAGTAAAGGGACTTTGACACAGTATATTCTGATACAACCAATCTTTTGCTTCTGAAAGGGATCTGACATTCAAGTTCTGATCCTTGATCAGAAGGGCCAATATTCAGGCCCTTTAGTTCCACGGGAGAGGTGAAACTTTGGTTGCAGGTATTCAGTCAAAATTGTCTCCTCTGCATATATGATTGCTGCATGATTTATGTATTTGTTCTGTTTTCTTTAACAAGAAACTCAGCATTCAGGTTAGAAATAAGATAGGGTCAGTTTGAGCTCGTTCTGCAGTTACAATAGGTTCATGAATACAGGCACATTGCGGAATAGAAGTGGATGATATGCATGGCCCTAACAGCCTAGTCACCAAGTCTGATCTAACTAATACAGTGTCAACTTGCCAGCAACAGAGGCTAATGAATGGTAAACCCTGAATTCAGCTTCTCAGATAAAGATGTCGTTTGCTAAAGTTGATTATACTGATCCTCTCTGCACTGGAAGGAGGACAAATTCATTTTGACTGAAATAAATACATATTTCTAGACATGGATTCGACATTCCTTCTCACAGTTCTGAGAGTACCACAATTTGGATATTTACAGAGCATTTGATTTACTGACAAGGGATCTCATGTAACACAAATACAGATCAGTGAAACTATTTCTTAAAGGAAGTGTGGTGCTGCATACATTATTATGGGATTTACTTCTTCTGCATCCCATATGATAGAGAGAATCTGCCATTCTGATAAAGCAATGTAAGCCTTTTGAAGACATCAGTGTGGCACCAGCTTGGAGATGACTCCTTGAGAGGATTAGCTGTCAAGCTCACTGGTAACTGCATAGCTCTGTATCCTAATAGGTGTAACACAAGGTCTGGTAATCCCTTATGATGCATTAAGAGTTTTTGCTTCCTGTCTTTGCATTCTGGACTGAGAAGATTTAAAATTCTTCTTTCCCAGAGGGGGATGTCTTCTATCAGTGGATAGAGCAGAAATTAAACTTTATGCTATGGCTGCCTCCCAATTATGTGGGCCCTTTGTGCCAAGGGATCAGCAGCAAGGAAAGAAGACGTTACCCTGGAAGATTATTGACTCCAGTCATCAGAAGGAAATACAGCGGCTCTTATACAGCAGGGAGGCGGGAAGACACTTGACGTGGGGCAATGGTGTAGTGGTGTGGTTCTCTGACTTGCTCGTCCAAGTTTGTTATTTTTATCTCTTCTTCACCTCTCATTCAATATTTGTAGCTTTATACTAGCCATGGCTGGAGAATTGTACTACAGAAATCAGAAAGTGCTATAAAGCAGGGTTTTCATTCTCTCTCTCTTTTTTTTTCCCAGAAACTAAATGTTAAACGCAGGCAGATTCAGTGGCTCAGATAGTGAAGAATCTGCCTACAATGCGGGAGACCCGGGTTTGATCCCTGGGTTGAGAAGATCTCCTGAAAAAGGAAACGGCAACTCATTCCAGTATTCTTGCCTAGAGAATTCCATGGACAGAGAAACCTGGCGGGCTCACAGTTCATGGGATCACAAAGAGTTGGACATGACTGAGCAGTAACACACACAGATGTTAAACATTTGCTTTTGTCAGCACATTTCATCCAGGTGAGCTTCTGGGTCATCTCTTCCTACTTCCTTGACTAATGTTATTTTTATTGTTTTAGTTTTAAATCACTCAGTGCAGCAGTCACAGAATGAGAAGGGGTTGGTGACGGAAAGCTTAGACAGTACAGAGATGAGAGTCTGGGTCAATCTACCAGGAGAGCCACTTAGATGCAGAGGTGAGAGCTTAGGTTCAGGGGAATTTAGACTTGATGTAAGAGGACGGGGATGGTGAGGATCTCGAAACCAGCTCTAGTACTGAGGGCTGCGGTTTTCCCCATCAAATTTATATTTTTAAGTTTCTCCAGAAAAAGAGACTAACGAAAATGCCTGAAGATGCCTTCCCAGATGTACTGAACTTACTCTACAAGTGAATTCAACTGATTCAAAATGCAAATAATGTCATGTTTTACCCAGATTCCCCTTCAGGACTGAGGCCGCTGGAATTATCGGCTACTTAGGGCACAAAATGACTCCCTCCATGGAAATTATCCTCTGTCTAAGATACATCTTTCCAGGATCATTTCACATTTAGGGACTGTCATCTGACTCTAATAAAACTTTGTTGAAATGTACAACTAAACCATTATTTCTTTGCCTTAAACAAAACTTTTTTTTCCCCCCTAGAGCCTTGACAGTGTCTACAAGAAAAGAGTAAGTGACTACAAAAAGCTTATAAATGAAATGGTGAAGCTAATGAATGTGCATGTATGTGCATGCATGCATGTCCAAACTATTTTTAAATAAACGGTTAAATTTATTTTAAAAACTCAGTTTTATATTTTACTTTCCTTTTAATATACCTGGTAGTGATGTTGTAAGAGAGATAGCATCTTTTGATTTTTCATTACGCTTTAATTATTGAAGACTACCAAGAACTACAAAATCTAACAATCAGTGCAAATGTCGTATTAACTTGGTCATTGCGCCACACTTGGATTCTCCTGTGAAAGTCTGAACTGAAATCTGAAGCCCAGCAGTAAACAAATCATAAGCTAAGATAAATCACTACCTCCACATCTATAGTCATCCACATCTACACAGAATAGAGATGCCTAGGTCACCAGGGAATCCTTTGCGAGCAGGAAACAGACTAGTTGGCAGTATTAGTTCTTTCATTGCAATTGCCATGAAGACATTGTAATTGAGAAGTTAATTTGACTGGGCATATGTAGGAAGTTTAGTGATGGGATAAACTTTTATCTCCTAGATAACTCAGAATCAATGTCTATATACTCTCCCTGCTGTATTCTCTACCTCAGTTCTAAATCTCTTGCCAAAACTTACTCTGAAAAGAACTACCCCATATCTATGATAACAATAATTATATAAAAGCATTGTACCATCTAATCCCATAAACACATTATGAAATGAATTTTATTTGTGTATAACATCTCCCATTTATATAACCAGTCTTGCTCATATCTTCATCCTAAAACATTTTTCAGTTCTACTGTTATATGGTTTACTTAGAATATTTATTAATATTTGGAGGATGGTGATAATGAAACTGAATCTTTTTTAAATGTTTTAAACCAAGCAGCAAACATGTAGCAAAGATGAAACGGAAAGTCTTTGGCTTCCTAAATTACTGTCCACTTGTCACAGGGAAAAATTCCAAAATTCCTAGTATTACCCCTGTTTATTTTAGTTTGAATACAACTTTTCCCAATAGTATAAATTACCTTACTATATGGCCATACAGTGTTGATTGTAGAGAACTCTGGGCTGAAGAGACATTATCAGTTTCCTTAGGACTTCCCTGATGGCTCAGAAGGTAAAGAATCTGCTTGCAATGCAGGAGACCCAGGTTTGATCCCTGGATTGGGAAGATTCCCTGGAGAAGGGAATGGCTACCCAGTCCAGTATTTTTATCTGGAGAATTCCATGGACAGAGGAGCCTGATGTACTACAGTCCATGGGGTTGCAAAGGGGTTGCAAAGAGTTGGACATGACTGAGCAACTAACACTTTTACATACTCACACTTTTTTGTAGTTTATAGTTAGTAAAAAAAAAATTGTATGTAAACTATAAAACAGTATACTTCATGTTTACTTTGTCATATTTCTTATATATATTGCAAGTCATAGCATTTAATCAAAGGAAAGAGCAATAATTTTAATATTCAAAGTTAATAGTGCTTATTAGAAGTTAAGTAAATTTCCCCATTGCAAAATCAAATTTGAATCAGATCCTACTAATATTTGACCATCTTTGAGATTTTCTTCACCATCTTACTTATGATTGAATAAGAAATTATACATTGCAGTAACATAATATACCATATGACAAGCATAATGGGAGTGAGCTGGACATTTGTATTCAGTTTGTAGCATTCACCATATATGTACAGTTGATTTTAATGAATCAGAATGAAGTACCATTATGAATCAGAATCCCTGTTGAAAATTTAAATTGATTTTTAAAAAACAGAATACATATTGCTAATAAGGGTGGAGACACAAATTATTTCAAATCTAGACATGTATTAAAATACATGCAAAATAATAAAAATGAAAAGCTTTTTATTTTACAGATTTCAGTAAAATAAAATATAATATATTTTAAATGTAGTTATTCATAAAGTGGGCATATCAAAGGAGAATTGATGCCAGAATATTCTCCACGGCAACCTGAGATAATTCACTAGGGACATTGCTCATCTAAACTTTGATAAATGAGGAGTGTTTCAGGTAAATAAAGAGAGAGAGACAATATCAGACCTAGAAAATGTGAGAAAAGATGGCATTATAAGGAATTCAGTTTGTTTAACATCTAAAAGAAAAACCCTTGTAGTAGAATACATGTGAAGAGTAAAGTGATACAAAATGAGGATGAACCATTTCCCTAAGGTAACCTGTGATTTCTACTACGAAATCCATGACAGACTGGCTCAATCTTTTAACTCAAATGAACGGCAACCTGAAGATATTTTAGGCTGCTGCTGCTGCTAAGTCGCGTCAGTCATGTCCGACTCTGTGCGACCTCATAGATGGCAGCCCACCAGGCTCCCCCATCCTTGGGATTCTCCAGGCAAGAACACTGGAGTGGGTTGCCATTTCCTTCTCCAATGCATGCAAGTGAAAAGTGAAAGTGAAGTCACTCAGTCGTGTCTGACTCTTCACGACCCCATAGACCACAGCCTACCAGGCTCCTCCCTCCAGCAGATTTTCCAGGCAAGAGTACTGGAGTGGGGTGCCATTGCCTTCTCCGATATGTTGTTCGCAATTACTGAAGGTGAAGAGTGTTCCCTGATTTCCCTTACACATTCAAGAATCCAGGCTTTGTTTTCAGTGGATTAGGATCTAGTAATTGACAAACACCAGGATGCTAGAGCTGCTCTAATTATAGGGCAGGCTGACTCCTACCCTGATATATAACATATGACATAGTGAATGAACTGAACTGAAACCTACTACACCTTAGATGGGAAAGGGCTGGGTGGTGGTGTTGGTGCTAACCATTGCAAAAGGAATCCAGGTTTGCTGATTCCCAGCCAGGAATCCCCCAGGACCTGAACTGCCATTGAACTACCTATACACTCTTCTTCCTGAGCAGTACTTATTTTCCTAGGCCTTACATGATGCCTCAAACATATTCTTGGCCCCTGAGCCCTCTCTGTTTTCTTAAGATAAATCCCTTCACTACAAATAAGTGAAATGGGATACTCTCAGAGATAAAAGGTTCTTTATATGGCAGAGTCTACACACTTGTATTTGAAGATAAGATTTTCAAAGTTCAACAACCTGACAGCATCTGCCTAGTCTGCAGCGATAACAGAAAGGCTTTTCTTGGATGATCCACCTCATTTCATCCTTGTACAGGCTTAGACATATAGAAGCCCATGTTCCCACTATAACTTTATAATCATTTCGGAGATGCACATGCATAGACATTTTACCTTTTTGAAGCTCTGTCTCTCTGCTGATAATACAGTCACAATAATACTTTTTTTTTCCCTTGTGAATTATAAAGATTACAGGTTTAAAAATTGTTTCAAAATCACCAGGATATTTCCCTCCTTCTTTTTTTTTTTATATTGTATTTTATTTTATTTTTTTTTATTAGTTGGAGGCTAATTACTTCACAACATTTCAGTGGGTTTTGTCATACATTGATATGAATCAGCCATAGATTTACACGTATTCCCCATCCCGATCCCCCCTCCCACCTCCCTCTCCACCCGATTCCTCTGGGTCTTCCCAGTGCACCAGGCCCGAGCACTTGTCTCATGCATCCCGCCTGGGCTGGTGATCTGTTTCACCATGGAATTTAGAAAGATGGTAACGATAACCCTATATGCAAAACAGAAAAAGAGACACAGAAGTACAGAACAGACTTTTGAACTCTGTGGGAGAAGGTGAGGGTGGGATGTTTCGAAAGAACAGCATGTATATTTCCCTCCTTCTTAATCACTGCCTCACTGTTACTTTAGTTCAGGCAAATAACCTCCAGATACATGAGGAAGTAGAGAGAGCATAGAGTCTTAGGTGGGTATTTTAATAGAGGAAAGAGCAATTGTGAAGAGGCAGTGCAAAGACAGATTTCATATGCATGGATAAGGAACCATAAAGAAGGTATACTGTGAGCCTACAATTTAAGGCATACGTTTCTCAACTATGAACGATATGTGAAAGAGGTTCTTGTCCTAATCACAGCTTCTGGATAAGAAGTGGAAGATGTGTCCTAGGAGGCCTCAAGGGGATCCCGCCAGCATTTTTGGTGATTAGTGTCTCTAAACTTAGCATGTGTTGCTCCCACTCTAGCTAATCTGACCTCCCTTTTCACAAAACATTGAAGGTAACATTCTCTACTGGAAGCCTGTCTTGGTATTCCCAAACTGTGCTCTGTGCTACTCCTTTTGAGTTCTGTCTCTTAAGTGTTATTCCATCATATTTCTAACCATGTTATATTGAAACCATCAATAAATTTGTCAGTTGTTTTCCCAGAAAGAATAGTTGTGGGAATAGTGTGTATTTTTCTTTGGCCTGTCAAAGCCCAGGAAACTGCCTGACTGCCTATTTCATAGTAGGCTCTTTATGAAGTAAAAGGAACTGAAATTAACTCCTCTATATTTTGCCTATATTTAAATTTGTCTTTAAGTCTCCTAATGTCAAGATCTTATTATTCTAATTTCATCTCCAGCTGAATTAAAACAAGTTGAATTTCTCAGATTCTTCTATTTATTTTTCTGGAGTTTATTTCCTTGCTAAAATACAAAATGCAGACTAGAACTGGAAATTCCCTGAGAAGATAAAACTACTTAAATGACATATACAAAACTAAATCTAGCTTATTTCATAGACCTAAGTGAAACTTAAATTAGGTCATTTCTTGTAAATGCTTCTGATAATCTTAAAGAAAGTTTATTAATAAGTTCTCTTCCCACAGATGGTATATAGAAAGGGAAAAAGTGGAAAGAGTGACAAGTTTTATTTTCTTGGACTCCAAAATCACTGCAGATGGTGACTGCAGCTACAAAATTGAAAGACACCTGCTCCTTAGAAGAAAAGCTATGACAAATCCAGATAGTGTATTAAAAAGCAGAGACATCACTTTGCTGACAAAGGTCCATATAGTCAAAGCTATGATTTTTCCAGTAATCATGTATGGATGTGAAATTTGGACCATAAAGAAGGCTGAGCATCAAATTGATGCTTTTGAATTGTGGTTCTGAAATAGACTCTTGAGAGTCCCTTGGACTGCAAGGAGATGAAATCAGTCAACCCTAAAGGAAATCAGCCCTGAATGTTCATTGGAAGGACAGATGCTGAAGTTGAAGCTCCAATACTCAAGCCACCTGATGTGAAAAGCTGACTCATAGAAAAGACGTTGATGCTGGGAAAGATTTAGGGCAGGAGAAGGGAGTGGCAGAGGATGAGATGGTTAGATGGCATCACCAACACAATTAATATGAGTTGTAGAGTTGCTCAAACTTGAGCAAAGCCCAGGAGATAGTGAAGAACAGGGAAGCCTGGCATGCTGCAGTTCATGGAATAACAAATTTGGACATGACAAGTTACTGAACAGTACCACCAACCAATCCCCCTATTACCTGAAAATCAATCACTGTAAAGGTTAAACAGCCACCTCATTTTACTTTTTAAGCCATTTTTAACATACTGCCGCTAAGCTTCATATTAGTTTTAAACTTGAAAGCTTTCAGCTCACAAACTATTCTTATATGCGCAGAAACTTACAAAATATTATTTGTTGATTTGGAGGTTTTAATTTGACTATTTCTGGATTTTTACATCCTTAATTTAAATATTCTTTCTTAAAGACTTTTGTCCAAATCCTTGCCTCTTTGCAGCCTTAAATCAGATCCTATCTACAAGGGATTCTTCTTTAAGAAGGGCTCCCCAGGTGCCTCAGTGGTAAAGAATCTGCTGCCAATGCAGGAGACACAGGAGACTTGGGTTGAATCCCTGGTCAGAAAAATCCACTGGAGAAGGAAATGGTTTTATTTATTTATTTATTTTTTTATCAGTTCTTGAGGGAGAGACTACGGTTGCCATATCAGACTGATTATGAATGATGGACCCCTTGCCTTGTTAAGTAATAACTTGGTAGAAAGGGGACTGTCCTTCTATACACTAGAATCTAAAATGCTTTCTTTACTTTCCATCTTATTCTCTCTTTCATAATTCAATCAAATGTATTTTTATGATTACATATTTTGCTTCCCCTGTTTGTTTACATATATACATACTACATAAAAACAATATCACTCAAATTTAATTGGAAATTTTTCAAAATTATATACTTTGTTACTAATCATTTAAATTTCTGATATCTTCTAGATATGATATATTGCTATTGCTATGTTATCATTACTTCTTAATTAATGGTTACAAGTTTTTGCTAATTTTTAACTTCAATTGGGAACATGAATAATGCCATTTTATTATTCCTAATACTAAATTTTTTTTTTTTGAAGCTGAAATTCCATTTATTTTTTTTTTTTCAGTGGGTTTTGTCATACATTGATATGAATCAGCCATAGATTTACACGTATTCCCCATCCCGATCCCCCCTCCCACCTCCCTCTCCACCAGATTCCTCTGGGTCTTCCCAGTGCACCAGGCCCGAGCACTTGTCTCATGCATCCCACCTGGGCTGGTGATCTGTTTCACCATAGATAATATACATGCTGTTCTTTCGAAACATCCCACCCTCACCTTCTCCCACAGAGTTCAAAAGTCTGTTCTGTATTTCTGTGTCTCTTTTTCTGTTTTGCATATAGGGTTATCGTTACCATCTTTCTAAATTCCATATATATGTGTTAGTATGCTGTAATGTTCTTTATCTTTCTGGCTTACTTCACTCTGTATAATGGGCTCCAGTTTCATCCATCTCATTAGAACTGATTCAAATGAATTCTTTTTAATGGCTGAGTAATATTCCATGGTGTATATGTACCACAGCTTCCTTATCCATTCATCTGCTGATGGGCATCTAGGTTGCTTCCATGTCCTGGCTATTATAAACAGTGCTGCGATGAACATTGGGGTGCACGTGTGTCTCTTTCAGATCTGGTTTCCTCAGTGTGTATGCCCAGAAGTGGGACTGCTGGGTCATATGGCAGTTCTATTTCCAGTTTTTTAAGAAATCTCCACACTGTTCTCCATAGTGGCTGTACTAGTTTGCATTCCCACCAACAGTGTAAGAGGGTTCCCTTTTCTCCACACCCTCTCCAGCATTTATTGCTTGTAGACTTTTGGATAGCAGCCATCCTGAATGGCGTGTAATGGTGCCTCATTGTGGTTTTGATTTGCATTTCTCTGATGATGAGTGATGTTGAGCATCTTTTCATGTGTTTGTTAGCCATCTGTATGTCTTCTTTGGAGAAATGTCTGTTTAGTTCTTTGGCCCATATTTTGTATTTATATTGGGTTGTCCAAAATGTTTGACTTTTTCCATCACATCTTCTATAGTATTGTATATTGTCACCTTGCTTATTTAACTTATATGCAGAGTACATCATGTGATATGTTGGACTGGATGAACACAAGCTGGAATCAAGATTGCAGGGGGAAATATTGATAACCTTAGATATGCAGATGAAACCACTCTTATGGCGGGAAACAAAGAGGAATTAAAGAGCCTCTTGACGAAAGTGAAAGAGGAGAGGGGGAAAAGCGGGCTTAAAACTCAACATTCAAAAAACAAAGATCATGGCATCCTATCTCATCACTTCATGGAAAATGGAGGAACAATGGAAACAGTGACAGACTTTATTTTCTTTGGCTCCAAAATCACTGCAGATGGTCACTACAGTCATGAAATTAAAAGACACTTGCTCCTTGGAAGAAAAGTTATGATAAACCTACTCACCTATTAAAAAGCAGAGATATTACTTGGCTTACAAAATTCCATTTAGTCAAAGCTATGGTTTTTCCAGTAGTCATGTATGGATGTGAGAGCTGGACCATAAAGAAAGCTGAATGTGAAAGTTACTTGGTCGTGTCCGATTCTTTGCAATCCCATGGACTATACAGTCTCATGGAATTCTCCAGACCAGAATATTTGAGTGGGTAGCCATTCCTTTCTCCAGGGGATCTTACCAACCCAGGAATCAAACCCAGATATCCAACATCGCAGGTGGATTCTTTAACATCTGAGCCAGCTGCTGCTGCTCCTGCTGCTGCTAAGTCACTTCAGTCGTGTCCGACTCAGTGTGACCCCATAGACGTCAGCCCACCAGGCTCCCCCATCCCCAGGAGTCTCCAGGAAAGAACACTGGAGTGGGTTCTGAGCCAGCAGGGAAGCCCAAAGAAAGCTGAGTGCCAAAGAATTGATGCTTTTGAACTGTGGTGTTGGAGAAGACTCTTGAGTTGGACAGCAAGGAGATCCAACCAGTCCATCCTAAGGGAAATCAACTCTGAATATTCTTTGGAAGGACTGACGATGAAGCTGAAGCTCCAATACTTTGGCCACCTGATGAGAAGAACAGACTCATTGGAAAAGACCCTAATGCTGGGAAAGATTGAATGCAGGATGAGAAGGGGACGACAGAGGATGAGATGGTTGGATGGCATCATGGACTAGATGGACATGAGTTTGAATAAGCTCCGGGAGTTGGTGATAGACAGGGAAGACTGGCATGCTGTGGTCCACAGGGTCACAAAGAGCCTCACACAACTGAGCAACTGAACTGAACTGAAGATCATCATTTGTTTCACCTTATTCATCTTTCAGATTGTCTGGGATTACCATATTCACATACATTTTTAGAGTATCTAAATTTCTTTTCTCTGTTATCATTACTGGGCTGTAGACTACTACAGGCACACTTGACCTCTATTAAATTTATACTCACCAGCTTTATTCTGGTCCAGATCCTTGAACATCTTCCTAATGAACTCCCCAAATAACCCCCCCTCCCAAAGACTTTCTATTTCACTGAATTCCAATTACTATAGCTTTCCACCCCACTACAGCCCATGACAGCAGAGAACTCTCATTTCTGAGAAGTGCTATATCATATAACATGCATTTGCCTTCTTTCTACCTCCATGCAGCTCTTTATTTATACCTGTGGTCTAGTCTCCATTAGGTCCTTACATAAAAATCTTTATTAATACTTATCCTTTAAAGTTAACCGCTCACTAAAACGAATCCCTATGCTATTGACATCATCTCTTCCTAAAAGACCTTGATCTTGTATTTATGCCTCCCTTTCCAGCATCATTAATCTTAATATCCTTCCAGTCAAGCTCCTCTACTGTCTTATATATTACAGCCCATGCTATGTTTTAAACATTGTTTTTATCATGTCTCTCCTTTTTCAAACCCTCCAAACACTATTTCTTTCGATAGACTTCACTTTTTAAAGACTTTATTTTCATTCCCTCCTATTAATTCAACTGCACATTCATCTCTCCAAAATATAGTATTCTCCACTGTATTCAAGCCGCTGTTTGCAGTGATTAAAGCCCACTGTATTCATACTAATTGGCATATAATGGGCATTCAGTACATGGTTGGAAAGCAGATATAGTCAAGTTTGTTCCTGCACCATAAGTTCAGATTAGTTCTCACATCTGAATTGGCATTTTCTTATCCCTTAGGCTTTCAGATTCTTAACTGTTTTTGAGCCAAACTCTAAATCTCCTTCCTTTATGAAGCATTCTTTTAATATTCAAGTTTTAATTCATATACTTTTATCTGAATATTTTAGTTTTTTATTTATTTATCTGAATATTTATCTGAACATTGGATATGCCAAACAATTTTATATTTGTTAAGGTTTGGTTACAGGTAACAAAAACTCACCAACTATTTTAAGCAGAAAAAAAATTTAATAAAGGAACATATGTGGTTATAAATTTTTAGAAGTTTAGAGTGGCAGACTTTCTCTTGATTGGGCATCCAGGAATGATGTATCAGAAAATATCACTAAATTGGAAGGTTAAGGAGTCTGCTACAATCAAGGAGAACCACTGCTGGTAGAGGAATCACTTGATGATAGAGGAACTCTTTACCTGCAATGTAGGCATGAGTATGATTCTATCACAATTGTTGGGTCTAGAAGCAGAATGTGCCTGTTAGGTCCAAACAAAATTAAAGCTGGCATCCCAACATTCATGCATAGATGGTGACCTTGACTAGTATTACCAAAGAAAATCAAATACCTCCATGATGCTGCTTGGCAAGGTGCAGTATTTGCCTTGCTGTCAACTTCTAAAAGATGTATGAGTTCATCCAACTGACTGAGCTCTAATAACACATGAAATGCTAGTCACAAAAAATTCTGAGGAATTGAATTTTTCAGTTTTCAGCCTTTGCAGTATAGCATGAGGAGGGATGAACATTGTGTATCAAATAGTTGTATGTTCTATAAGGGATTTTATTTCATAACTTTGTTATTGTTTGCAACATGATATTCATATCTTCCTAAATATATAATAACTATATAAGCACTTGATAATGGCTAATTGGGATGGCATTATTGTAGAAGAAGAAAATATGTTAAATCAAAGATTATTTAGGTCTAGTCATATCTTTGTTTTCTTTATGCTTATTTTGTTTGTTTAATGATGAAAACAGTCACTTAGCTTCCTTAGGTCACATTTAATTTGAGATTTTATAAAGACTATCTTGAGCACTCTCCTGATTTACTATTCTATAATTTCAAGACTGATTGAACAGTCTCTCTTCTTGATAGGATAAAATTGTGTTTGAGTATTAAATGTGTATTGTGTGTTTCACTTCAAAGGATACTGAAGGGAAGACTGGAGAGACACACAACATTGACATTTTCACTTTTCTCTGAAGAGTGACTGAATGGACCTACTTTTATTCTTTTGGATGATGGGCAGACAGTCGAAGTGCCTTGTCCCACTGCTGCTTTAATGACTTTACCAAGTAACATGGAGCGCTCACAATAAAAACTTTGTCCCTAAGTCCGATTCTATACGACTTAGAGAAGGTCAATACCATTCTGAACTTTCCCCAATATAAAATAATACTCTCTTGACTTGCTTTTTTACAGTATGCTCTCAGCCATTGATCCCTCACTTAGAATGATGGATACTCCCTATCTTTTCTATCACTGGCAGCTAGTCCTTAAACAAACGGGACTCCAATCACTCCCTGTGAATGGTCTCCCTAAATAACTACCTGTCGACTGAGTGTAACTAGATTTGGAAACTGATGCCTATGTTATCGGACAATAAGATGGTTTGGCTTGAGTGTTAGGGTAATTCTAAGAATAAACTTGGCAATACAAAGAACCACATTTTAAGTGTCAGTTTCTAGTATGCATCTTTTCTGATTTCATCTGGAATGGTATAATTGGAAATGCTTTCTTGTATCAATCCTAAATTAACTCCACTTCCAGATTGTCTAAAGAAGCAAACAGGGATTCTCTATTGAAGGTAATATTTGCATCCTTCAACCCACAGAAAACAGTCAAACTTAACTGTCAACAAAGATTCTTAAAATAAAATCTTGCAGACAAATTTTTTATAAAAATACAAATTTAAATGAAGGTTCTTATCAAAATTCTCACATATATACTCAAGCTTTCTTTTATGAAACTACTAATGGGGGTTAAAGGTATTTAATAAGTCTCTCACTGATGCCAAATTATATTACAGAGAATAAATAAAATTTGTAAATATGCTAAAATTCAAACATATGTATGGCACAGGTTCAAAAATATAGGCCACAGTTTGACAGCATTTCTGTGTAAAACTGGAAATACAATATAACAAAAATATTCATTGAAGTGTATCTTATATATGTGGGTTTGATCCCTGGAGCAGGAAGATCCCCTGGAGAAGAAAACAGCAACCCACTCTAGTATTCTTGCCTGGGAAACTCCATGGACAGAAAAGCCTGGCAGGCTACAGCCCATGGGGTCACAAAAGAGTCTGACACAATCTAGTGACTACAACAACAACAGTATCTTATATCTCATGTCTAATTTAAGGCTAAAGAAAAAAAAACGTTCTCAAATTCTGAATCAGTTGACATTTGATATTATTTTTTAAAAGTGTCTTGTATCCTACACACAATTGTTTTCTAGCTCAACTGGCATTATTCACTTTTGCAAAACATGTTTCTATGTTTGTTTTGTTTTTAATTTTTATTACAGTATAGTTGCTTTAAAACATGGTCAGTTTCTACTGCACAGCAAAGTGAATTTGCTATCTGTATACATATATCCCTTCCTTCTGGGATTCCCTTCCCATTCAGGTCACCACGGAGCATTGGGTAGAGTTCCCTGTGTATACAGTACATTATTAGTCATCTGTTTTATGGGATTCCCAGGTGGCACAGTGGGAAAGAATTTGCCTGCCATTGTAGGAGATTTGGGTTTGATCCCTGGGTCAGGAATATCCCCTGGAGTAGGAAATGGCAACCTGCTCTAGCATTCTTGCCTGGGAAAATCCTGTGGAAAGAGGAGACTGGTAGTCTACAGTCCCCTGGCGTCACAAGAGTCGGACATGACTGAGTGACGGAACACATACACACATCTACTTTATACACAGGATCAATAGTGGCGTTGCTTTTCAGTCGCTCAGGGGTGTGCAACTCTTGGCAACCCCATGGACTGCAGCATGTCAGGCTTCCCTGTCCTTTGCTATCTCTCAGAGCTTGCTCTAACTCATATCCATTGAGGCAGTGACGTCATGCAGCCATCTCATTCATTGTCATCCCCTTCTCCTCATACCCTTAATCTTTCCCAGCATCAGGGTATTTTCCAATGAGTTGGCTCTTCGTGTCAGGTGGCCAAAGTATTGGAGCTCCAGTTTCAGCATCAGTCCTTCCAATGAGTATTCAGGATTGATTTCCTTTAGGATTGACTGGTTTGATCTCCTTGCTATCTGAGTATCAATAGTGTATATACATCACTCTCTCAATTCATCTCCCCCTTTTCCCTCTTGGCACCCATGTATTTGTTCTGTCATAATTTTCTGAAGTTGTCTAGTGAAAGTGAAAATGAAAGACTTTCAGTTGTGACTGACTCTTTGTGACCGCATGAACTGTGGTCCATGGAATTCTCCAGGCTACAATACTGGAGAGGGTAGCCTTTCCCTTCTGCAGGGGATCTTCCCAGCCCAGGAATTGATCAGGGGTCTCCTGCACTGCAGGCAGATTCTTTACCAACTGAGCTATCAGAGAAGCCCTGAAGTTATCTATAACTGATATAATTTAACCCCTTTTCCATCTAAAAGTGATTTTCTATTTTATGCCAATGCTGCAAGCTGTTTTATAGCTGGTCCACCTTACAATATTCAACTCTGTTTAAAAATCATTAAATTTTTTATATGAGACATTTAGTTCTAATTTTACACAAATAATTTGACCTATTCTTTTTTGATGGCTGAAAGAAAGCTTACCAAATTTATTATATACTTGTTTAAAGTGTCTCAGTATTTTTCACTTTATTTTATTCAATTTTAACCCAACAAACAAAATGCTTTCTTATTTTGTTCTGCCACAGCAAATAATGCAGTTTCCATTACTCATGAAATGTACTAATATCTTCTTCATGTATCTTTTGCTTTAGTGTTCTGACTGTAGCACTAACTTCTATATCGTTATTCAATTCTGTATCAGAAGTTTGCTTTAAATTTACAAATCTGACTACATGAGAAAAATAACTTACTTACATTTTAATTAAATCAGTATACTAAATACTTGCAAAATAATCAGCATTTATAAATATAATATTAAATCTCTAACAATTTAGGTATGTATCACCAAATCTATGCATGTCTACATAAATGATTCATATAAACACATTAACATGTTAAATAAGTATATTTTAAAAATAATTCAAATTGAAGCAAAACAATGATACTTACTAGAGCAGTGTTTGTTGACAAATATTATAATACAACCATCTGGGTGATAGTCACTCAATCGTGTTCAATTATTTGTGACTCATGGACTGTAGCCTGCCAGACTCTCCTGTGCATGAAATTCTCCAGGCAAGAGTACTGGAGTGGGTAGCCATTTCCTTCTCCAGAAGATCTTCCTAACCCAGGGATCAAACCCAGGTCTGCATTCCAGGCAGATTCTTTACCATTTGAGCCACCAGGAGTGCAACAATTGAAGTGAAATGTAGTCATACCAAAACAATAAATTTGTGTTTAATGAAAAAACTATTTTATAAAATCTCAGGCCTCAAATTTAAATTAATTACAATAAAATAAAATATAAAATTCTATTCCTCAGTCACACTAGCGGCATTTCTAGTGCTCACTGTTCGCATGTACCTAGCAGCTATTGCATTAGACAACACAATATTAGACTAATAGATGAATACAAGTAGATTTGCAAGATATTTTATAAATTAATAAATTAAAGATATTAGTGCTCTACTCACTATAGTCACTCCTTTAATTCATTTTTATTGTTTCATAAATATAACTATTTTCAGACTTCTGATAGGAGGATAATAATCTTTGCTTTACTTAGTCATCTTCAAAGATCTAAAGTATACCTTGTTATTGAGTTCTAAAATGTATTAAGAAGAAGTGTTAAAATGCACAGAAGAAGAAAAAAGTCTCTGGGGGAGAGGTCATGATGGCAAAGTAAGAGTATATGTAGCTCAAATGCCCCCACAAATACATCAAAAATTACATCTACATGTGAAACAATTCTCACAGAAAATCAACTGGAAACTGGCAGAAACAACCAAAGCTGCAGGAAAGATCCACACATACCTAGGTGGAACAGAAAAACAACAGAAAAAGGGAGACATCAGAATCGGTCAGTGGCTCTGGGAGGGGTCTATGAAGTGGGGAGTGTCCACACTGGTAGTTCCTTGCTCTGCAGAAACCCTCTCACCCCCAGCTGGCTGGGATGTCTGGGCCCTTGACTCTTTCTGAGGAGTGTTCACCTGCGAACTTGCTAGCAACCAGGGTGGAGAGAGACCAACACTGGCAGCTGCCACCTGACTACACTTCACAGCCAGAAACGCATGTTGAATGAGGTTGCAAGGTGGGGGGAGGATGGGTTATACCTGCATGGAGACAGGTAGAAGGCTTGGATCTGGGCTGCCATTGTTAACGTGCTGAAGTTGAGCCACAGGCCCACCACTGGAGCCCCATTATCAGCAGAGCACAGACTGGGACGTGTGTTCACCAGCAGGGTACCACTGCAAGTGTACTCACCGCAGGATATGACTCCTACGGCAGGAGACTTTGTGAGCATGCACATGAGAGGGACAGGCTGGTCACTGAGCCCATTATCCCTCCCTGCAGCAGAGGATTTTGTTGGCACATACACATAGTGGCAGGTGGCATCATAGAATTGCACATCCCTGGTGCTAGACAGCCCCTGGGGAGGAGCACACAGTGGCTCCTCACTTGATGGGAATGCTCCAGTACATCTGCCTCACATAGCAGCTTAAAGCTGGATCTAGAGCAAACAGACATGCGGAGAGGTCTTACATAGAGGCACCTGTCCCAGGCAGGTCCCAGGTCAACATCCAGGTAGGCTCTGGTCACCAAAACAGCATTCAAACCCCTGTCGGGGTGATAACAGCCAGGACACTCTGAGGAAAGACATGGCAGGCATACATATGTATGCAGGCATACATACATACATACATATGGTGTGAGGGTGGCAGCCCCACACCAAAAGTATTGGACTCACACTGTCTATGCAGTGACATTCCCACAAAATAATACCCCTTCAAGTCCACATGGAAAACTGTTTCTCCTAAATTCATAGAGATGGAAAAGGTAAGTAACATGAAAAAGGAGAGAAACTACTCTCAATTAAAAGAACAGACAAAACCCTTGAAAGAACATATAATGAAACAGACATCACCAGACTAATACCACCCAAGTTCAAAGAGGAGGTAATACCAATGCTAAAAGGTATTAAGAAAGGTTATCAATAGGAATACAGATCACTGTAACAAGGAACTGATAACTATAAGGAAGAACCAATCAAAATTAAGCACATCAATTACTGAGATATAAGCCAGTCAAGAAGCAACTAATAGCATACTAAATAATACAAAAGAACAAATAAGTGATCTGCAAGATATAATAATTGAAATCATTCAATCAGAACAGCAGAACAAAAGAGAAATGGAAAAAGAAAACAAAGTAGAAAACCAATGGGATGTTATAAAATGTGCCAATCTATACATAATAGAGGGGCTTCCCTGGTGGCTCAGAAGGTAAAGAGTCTACATGCAATGCAGGAAATGCAGGTTCAATCCCTGCATCAGGAAGATACCTTGGAAAAGGGAATGGCAATCCACGTCAGTGTTCCTGCTGAAGAATTCCATGGACAGAGAAGCCTGGCAGCGTACTGTCCATGGAGTCACAAATAGTCAGACATAACGGAGCGACTTTCACTCACTCACTCATACATAATAGGGATTCCAGAAGAAGAAGAGAGAAAGAAGGGGATCAGGATGGGGAATACATGTAAATCTATGGCTGATTCATGTCAATGTATGACAAAAACCATGATAATATTGTAAAGTAATTAGCCTCAAACTAATAAAAATAAATGGGAAAAAAAATGTATTTGAAGTAATCATGGCTAAAATTTCCCAAACCCAAAGAAGGAAACAGATTCAGGTACAGGAAGCACAGAGGGTCTCAAACAAAATGAACTCAAACAGATCCATAGCAAGATATAATTAAACCGTCCTAACTTAAATGGGTTTCCCTGGTGGCTCAGAGGTTAAAGCCTCTGCCTGCAATGCGGGAGACCCGGGTTCGATCCCTAGGTCAGGAAGATCCCCTGGAGAAGGAAATGGCAACCCACTCCAGTATTCTTGCCTGGAGAATCCCATGGATGGAGGAGCCTGGTAGGCTACAGTCCACAGGGTTGCAAAGAGTCGGACACGACTGAGCGATTTCACTTCACAACTTAAATGGCATAATTAAAATGGCAAAAGATAGAAATAAAGAAGATTCTAAATGTAGCAAGAGAAAAACAGAGTCAATTACAAGGAAATCCCCACAAGTCTATCAACTGATTTCTCTGCAGAAACTGTAAGGCAGAAGGAAATTCAAAGTACTGAAAGGGAAAATCCTGCAACGTATGATTCTCTACCCAAGGAGATCATCATTTAGAATAGAAGGAGAAATAAAGAATTTCTCAGACAAAACAAAAAGACTATACCACTAAATCTAACCTAAAAGAAATATTGAAATATTTTCTATATTTAGAAAAGAAGCAAGAAACTGTAGGCAAGGACTGAAGATCACTTAGATAAGGGAATATGAAGCTACAGAAGAAAACAAAATAAAAGGACTGGTCATCACTTAAATAAGCCAGGGTATAGACTGGAAAACAATCATAGAAATATGTATATTACAATATGTAAAATAGATGACCACTGCAAGTATGATGTATGAAGCAGAGCACTCAAAGCCGGTTCTCTGGGACAACATAGAAGGATGGGGTGGGGAGGGAGGTGGGTGGGGGGTTCAGGATGGGTACACAGGTGTACCCATGGCTGATTCATGTCAATGTATGGTAAAACACACCACAATATTGTAAAATAATTAACGTCCAATTAAAATTAATTAATTAATTAAAAATCAAAAAGGTTGCAAAAGTGATTAACAGTTCAGTTCAGCTTGGTCGCTCAGTTGTGTCTGACTCTACTCAACCCCATGGACTGCAGCACACCAAGCTTCCCTGTATATCACCAATTCTCAGAGCCTGCTCAAACTCATGTCCCTTGAGTTGGTGATGCTATCCAACTACCTCATCCTCTGTCGTCCCCTTCTCTTCCCACCTTCAAACTTTTCCAG
Organism: Cervus canadensis; assembly: GCF_019320065.1. Classification (NCBI taxonomy): domain Eukaryota; kingdom Metazoa; phylum Chordata; class Mammalia; order Artiodactyla; family Cervidae; genus Cervus; species Cervus canadensis. The sequence continues at coordinate 36,328,785 of NC_057412.1, forward strand.
CATCAGGGTCTTTTCCAATAAGTCAGTTCTTCGCATCAGGAGGCCAAAGTATTGGAGTTTCGGCTTCAGCATCAGTCCTTCCAATGAATGTTCAGGACTGATTTCCTTTAGGATGGACTGGTTGGATCTCCTTGCAGTCCAAGGGACTCTCAAGAGTCTTCTCCAACACCACAGTTCAAAAGCATCAATTCTTTGGCTCACATCCATACATGACTACTGGAAAAACCATAGCCTTGACTAGATGGACCTTTGTTGACAAAGTAATGTCTCTGCATTTTATATGTTGGTCATAACTTTCCTTCCAAGGAGCAAGCGTCTTTTAATTGCATCGATGCAATCACCATCTGCAGTGATTTTGGAGCCCAGAAAAATAAAGTCACCAACTGTTTCCACTGTTTGCCCAGCTATTTGCCATAAAGTGATGGGACCAGATGCAATCATCTTAGTTTTCTGAATGTTGAGCTTTAAGCCAACATTTTCACTTTCCTCTTTCACCTTCATCAAGAGGCTCTTTAGTTCTTTTCTTTCTGCCATAAGGTTGATGTCATCTGCATATCTGAGGTTATTGATATTTCTCCTGGCAATCTTGATTCCATTTTGTGTTTCCTCCAGCCCAGCATTTCTCATGATGTACTCTGCATATAAGTTAAAATAGCAGGGTGATAATATATAGCCTTGACATACTCCTTTTCCTATTTGGAACCAGTCTGTTGTTCCATGTCCAGTTCTAACTGTTGCTTCCTGACCTGCATACAGATTTCTCAAGAGGCAGGTCAGGTGGTCTGGTATTCCCATCTCTTTAAGAATTTCCCATCTCTTTAAGAATTTTGACTATGCTCTGGCATAATCAGTAAAGCAGAAATATGCTTTTCCGGAACTCTCTTGCTTTGTTGATGATCCAGTGATGTTGGCAATTTCTTCTCTGGTTCCTTTGCCTTTTCTAAAACCATTTGTACATCTGAAAATTCATGGTTCATGAATTACCAAAGCCTGGCTTGGAGAATTTTGAGCATTACTTTGTTAATGTGTGAGATGAGTGTAATTGTGCAATTGTTTGAGCATTCTTTGCCATTGCCTTTCTTTGTGATTGGAATGAAAACTAACCTTTTCCAGTCCTGTGGCCACTGCTTAACTTTCCAAATTTGCTGACATATGGAGTGCACCACTTTCACAGCATCATCTTTTGATGATGAAATTCATCATCTTTTGATTTGAAATAGCTCAACTAGAATTGCATCACCTCCACTAGCTTTGTTCGTAGTGATGCTTCTTAAGGCCCACTTGACTTCACATTCCAGGATGTCTGGCTGCAGGTAAGTGATCACACCATCATGATTATCTAGGTCGTGAAGATCTTTTTTGTACAGTTCTTCTGTGTATTCTTGCCACCTCTTCTTAATATCTTCTGTTTCTGTTAGGTCCATACCATTTCTGTCCTTTATTGAACCCATCTTTGCATGAAATGTTCCCTTGGTATCTCTAATTTTCTTGAAAATATCTTTAGTCTTTCCCATTCTATTGTTTTCCTCTATTTCTTTGCACTGATCACTGAGGAAGGCTTTCTTATCTCTCCTTGCTATTCTTTGGAACTCTGCATTCAAATGGGTATATCTTTCCTTTTCTCCTTCGCCTTTCACTTCTCTTCTTTCCTCAGCTATTTGTAAGGCCTCCTCAGACAGCCATTTCACATTTTTGCCTTTCTTTTTCTTGGGGATGGTCTTGCTCCCTGTCTCCTGTACAGTGTCATGAACCTCAGTCCATAGTTCATCAGTCACTCTGTCTATCAGGTCTAGTCCCTTAAATCTATTTCTCACTCCCACTGTATAATCATAATGGATTTGATTTAGGTCATATCTGAATTGTCTAGTGGTTTCCCCACTTTCTTCAGTTTAAGTCTGAATTTGGCAATAAGGTGTTAATGATCGGAGCCACAGTCAGCTCCCGGTCTTGTTTTTGCTGACTGTATAGTGCTTTTCCATCTTTGGCTGCAAAGAATATAATCACTCTGAATACAGTTTTGGCCTTCTGGGGATGTGCATGTGTAGAATCTTCTCTTGTGTTGTTGGAAGAGGGTGTTTGCTATGCCCCGTGCATTCTCTTGGCAAAACTCTATTAGCTTTGCCCTGCTTCATTCTGTACTCGAGGCCAAATTTGTCTGTTACTCCAAGTATTTCTTGACTTCCTACTTTTGCATTCCATTCCCTATAATGAAAAAGACATCTTTTTTGGGTGTTAGTTCTAAAAGGTCTTGTAGGTCTTCATAGAACCTTCAACTTCAGCTTCTTCAGTGCTATCAGTTCAGTTCAGTCGCTCAGTCGTGTCCAACTCTTTGTGACCCCATGAATCGCAGCACACCAGGCCTCCCTGCCCATCACCAACTCCCGGAGTCTACTCAAACCCATGTCCATCGAGTCGGTGATGCCATCCAACCATCTCATACTCTGCGTCCCTCCTCCTACTGCCTCCAATCCTTCCCAGCATTAGGGTCTTTCCCAATGAGTCAACTCTTCACATGAGGTGGCCAAAGTATTGGAGTTTCAGCTTCAACATCAGTCCTTCCAATGAACACCCAGGGCTGATCTCCATTAGGATGGACTGGTTGGATCTTCTTGTAGTGGAAGGGACTCTCAAGAGTCTTCTCCAACACCACAGTTCAAAAGCATCAATTTTTCAGCGCTCAGCTTTCTTCACCATCTAACTCTGACATCCATACATGATTACTGGAAAAACCATAGCCTTGACTAGATGGAGCTTTGTTAGCAAAGTAATGTCTCTGCTTTTAAATATGCTATCTACGTTGGTCATAACTTTCCTTCCAAGGAGTGTCTTTTAATTTCATGGCTGCAATCACCATCTGCAGTGATTTTGGAGCCCCAAAAAATAATGCTATAGATATGTTCAAGTGAAATTTATGTTTTTTTTTTTGTTTTGTTTTTGTTTTTGTTTTTTTTAATGAAAGTCAGTGTCTTTGAAAATCAAATATTCAAATAGATCTGATTAGCATCTGGGAGTAACAATCAATTATTAGAGCAAAATGTTACTATGTTTGTAAGAGGAATAGAGATCATCCCACAAATTTGTTTAAATGTCAAAGTGTCTGAGTAAATAACTGCAGCATTAAAAAGAAAACTGCAGGGGATTTGGAAATTAAATGCATTTAACAGAATTTTTCTGTTTGGATCCATTCACTATTGCTTGGCATGAGTGATGGTTAATGGATTAATCATAGCCTTGAAATTAAGACAAAATCTTATCTAATCAGAAAGCTGATTTTCCTGCATGTTTCAATCCCAAAATTGCCTGCTTTGAAAAATCCAAAATGGGAGCTTATTAAGAAAATAATTTTGCTGTATAATTTGAATTTAATGTACATTTCATATCTACATTTTCCTGTAGATAGATTACAATAATAACAATGTATCATTTTGTAGATAAATTACATATAGACACAAGTACACACTCACAGAGGTTAATAAAAACATGATATCCTTTTTTCATGCTTTCTCTATTCTTCACAGTAGATAATTCTACTCTTACTGGTTCTAATTCATTCTCCACACAATTGACTGTGAGCTATGACTAATACAAATCTTAGAGTATCTGTTTCATCAATGATATCACACTGTTTTTATGATAAAATCAAAGCTCTTCTCAGTTAACCATTTAACTGCAAAGAATTTCTTTTGTTTATTTATACTTTTTCTTTATCTATACTTATATTTGTCCTACATTTATGCTTGCATTTATATTGTTTCAGAGAAGGAAATGGCAGCCCACTCCAGTGTTCTTGCCTGGAGAATCCCATGGACAGAGGAGCCTAGCAGGCTACTATCCACGGGTCACAAACTGTCAGACATGACTGAGCGACGAAACCACCATCACCATATTGTTTCAGTTTATTTGATATTTTTATTACTGGTATTTGCTGTTTCCTCTTGAAAGATAGAAGGGAAAGCATGATCAATGCCTACATTTTTTTTTCTCTCACTTTTCTGCAGGGAATTTCCTGCTTAGGTTCCACACTAAATATGGTCTCTATTTTAAATAATCTGATACCATAATGCTATTTCTTCCTTCACTTTTTTCATATTATAAAACATATTTTTCAATGTCTTCCCAGATTTATGCTAGATATTATGCTTCTTGGTTACTTATATTTGGGTCACACTGTATGGCTCAGCTGGTAAAGAATCCACCTGCAATGTGGGAGACCTGGGTTCGATTCCTGGGTTGGGAAGATCCCCTGGCAGAGGGCATGGCAATCCACTCCAGTATTCTGGCCTGGAGAATTCCAGGGACTATACAGTCCATGGGGTTCAAAGAGTTGGACAAGACTGAGTGACTTTCACTTTCATATTTCTAAACATTAACACAGTGCTTATTTTCAAAAAACATATATGAAATGAAAAATGACTAAATAAATAAAACAATTCTTACAAGTCTCAGAAATGTCTATTCAGTTCTTAGCTGAGATATCAAACTATGGCTAGGTAAACTAAAGGGTAACTAGATATTTTGGGGAGGGGAGGATTAGGTATATAAAAGTACGTAGGCTTATGATCACAGCAACACCTATGTATTCTATGAAATAATGTACTGCTCAATGTTTAAAGTATTAATTTGACTATTTTCACTTCTCATGATATCAGTTATTTCTTTTTATATGCAATTTTAGCTGGCAGTATTTAAAGGAATTCAAAAACAGAGAAAAAATTTAAATAAGTCAATGTAGCAGCCCTGAAACAAACAAAAATAAAATGAATGGCAAGAAACTATTTGAAAAAATAGGCTAATGATTCTCTTAATTCAAATTCTATATTATCACTATTACTAGGTATCATCAAAACTAAAAGTGTGTATATACATATATACACATACATATATGTATGCACACATGTGCTAGTATATTTACATTTGTATGTATTTTAGTTCTACAAACTCTTTAAAAAATTGTTTGAAATTAACTTGCTGTACAGTAACCTAAATGCATTATTCATTTAAATACTATTGATGCTATAAAAATAAATCTAAAAACAAATTATAAATAATAATAATTTATCAAAGAAATGTTTCTCCCATTTGTATTTGTTCTATTAATTATATCACATAAGTATAAATTAAATTCACTGAATGTATACAACTTCATACACAATCTTTTAAACTAGATTTTCCATTGATAAAATGAAGCTAGAAATAGCCATTTGCATAAGCAGGCTCCATAAAATGATTTAAATTAAATCATTTAATCTTAAGGACAAAATAAATTGAGACATATTAAGATTCAATTGTGTTGATAACTCATATTAAAATGACTGTTTAAATTGCTTAAAGATGTATAAACCAGGAGTGATAAGAAAGACTTCTTAAGTGAACAATGAAAATTAATAGAGGAAAATAACAGAATGGGAAAGACTAGAGATCTCTTGAAGAAAATTGCAGATATCAAGGGAATATTTAATGCAAATCGGGCACAATAAAGGACAGAAATGGCAAGGACCTAACAGAAGCAGAAGAGAATAAGAAGAGATAGCAAGAACATACAGAAGGACTATACAGAAAAAGGTCTTAATGACTGGGATAACCGCAATGGTGTGGTCACTCACACAGAGCTAGACAGCCTGGAGAGTGAAGTCAAGTGGGCCTTAGGAAACATTACTATGAACAAAACTAGTGGAGATGACAGAACTCCAGCTGGCTATTTCAAATCCTAAAAGATGATGCTGTTTAAGTGCTGCACTCAATGTGCTAACAAATTTGGAAAATTCAATAGTGGCCACAGAACTGGAAATGGTCAGTTTTTGTTCCAATCTCAAAGAAGGGTAATGCCAAAGAATGTTCAAACTACTGCACAGTTGCATTCATTTCACACACTAGCAAGGTAAGGCTAAAAATCCTTCATGTTAGGCTTCAATATTATGTGAATTGAGAACTTCCAGATGTACAAGGTAGATTTAGAAAAGGCAGAAAACAAGACATTAAATTGCCTACATCTGCTGGATCATAGGAAAAGCAAGGGAATTCCAGGAAAACATCTACTTTTGCTACACTGACTATGCTAAAGCCTTTCACTGTGGATCACAACAAGCTGGAAAATTCTTAAAGAGATAACCAGACCACCTGACCTGCCTCCTGAGAAACCTGTGTACATACAGATCAAGAAGCAAGAGTTAGAATCCTACAAGGAACAATGCACTGGTTCAAAATTAGGAAAGGAGTGCATCAAGGCTGTATATTGCCACCCTGCTTATTTAGCTTATATGCAGAGTACATCATGCAAAATGCCAAGGTTATTGAAGCACAAGCTGGAATAAAGATTGCCAGGAGAGATATCAACAACCTCAGAGATGCAGATGATACCACTCTAATAGCAGAAAGTGAAGAGGAACTAAAGAAACTCTTCATTGATTACAAGAAAAGAGTGGGGTGAAAAGGCTGGCTTAAAACTCAATATTCGACCAGTTTTCCCAGCACCACTTGTTAAAGAGGTTGTCTTTTTTCCATTGTATATCCTTGCCTCCTTTGTCGAAGATAAGGTGTCCATAGGTTCGTGGATTTATCTCTGGGCTTTCTCTTCTGTTCCATTAACCACTTGTAAAAGAATGAAACTAGAACAATTTCTAACACCATACACAAAAATAAACTCAAAATGGATTAAAGATCTAAATTTAAGACCAGAAACTATTAAACTCCTAGAGGAAAGCATAGGCAAAACACTCTCCGACATAAACCACAGCAGGATCCTCTATGACCCACCTCCAAGAATATTGGAAATAAAAGCAAAAATAAACAAATGGGACCTAATTAAAATTAAAAGCTTCTGCACAACAAAGGAATCTATAAACAAGGTGAAAAGACAGCCTTCAGAATGGGAGAAAATAATAGCAAACGAAGCAACTGACAAAGAATTAATCTCAAAAATATACAAGCAACTCCTGCAGCTCAATTCCAGAAAAATAAATGACCCAATCAAAAAATGGGCCAAAGGACTAAACAGACATTTCTCCAAAGAAGACATACAGATGGCTAACAAACACATGAAAAGATGCTCAACATCACTCATCATCAGAGAAATGCAAATCAAAACCACAATGAGGTACCATTACACGCCAGTCAGGATGGCTGCTATCCAAAAGTCTACAAGCAAAAATGCTGGAGAGGGTGTGGAGAAAAGGGAACCCTCTTACACTGATGTGTGGGAATGCAAACTAGTACAGCCCTATGGAGAACAGTGTGGAGATTTCTTAAAAAACTGGAAATAGAACTGCCATATGACCCAGCAATCCCACTTCTGGGCATACACACGAGGAAACCAGATCTGAAAGAGACACGTGCACCCCAATGTTCATCGCAGCACTGTTTATAATAGCCAGGACATGGAAGCAACCTAGATGCCCATCAGCAGATGAATGGATAAGGAAGCTGTGGTACATATACACCATGGAATATTACTCAGCCATTAAAAAGAATTCATTTGAATCAGTTCTAATGAGATGGATGAAACTGGAGCCCATTATACAGAGTGAAGTAAGCCAGAAAGATAAAGAACATTACAGCATACTAACACATATATATGGAATTTAGAAAGATGGTAATGATAACCCTATATGCAAAACAGAAAAAGAGACACAGATGTACAGAACAGACTTTTGGACTCTGTGGGAGAAGGCGAGGGTGGGATGTTTCAAGAGAACAGCATCGAAACATGTATATTATCTATGGTGAAACAGATCACCAGCCCAGGTGGGATGCATGAGACAAGTGCTCGGGCCTGGTGCACTGGGAAGACCCAGAGGGATTGGGTAGAGAGGGAGGTGGGAGGGGGGATCAGGAAGGGGCTAACTCATGTCTAACTCATGTCAATGTATGACAAAACCCACTACAATATTGTAAAGTATTTAGCCTCCAACTAATAAAAATAAATGGAAAAAAAAAAGAAAAAAACCAAAAAACGAAAAACTCAACATTTGAAAAGCTAAGATCATGATATTTGGTCCCATCACTTTATGACAAATAGTGTTACTCTATCATTTCCAACTCTTTATGATCCCATGGACTATTACAGCCCACTAGGCTCCTCTGTTTATAGAATTCTTCAGGCAAGAATACTGGAGTGGATTGGCATTCCCTTTTCTAGGAGATCTTCCTGACCCAAGGATCAAACACAGGTCTCCCATACTACAGGCAGATTCATTACTGTCTGAGCCACCAGTGGAAACAGTGACAGATTTTATTTTCTTGGGCTCCAAAGTCACTGTGAATGGTGACTGCAGCCATGAATTTAAAAGACACTCGCTCCTTGAAAGAAAAGCTAGGACAAACCTAGACAGCACATTAAAAAGAATAGACGTCACTTTGCCAACAAATGTCTAGATAGTCAAAGCTATGGTTTTTTTCAGCAGTCATGTACATTTGAGATTTGGACCATAAAGAAGGCTGAGTGCCAAAAAAGTGATACTTTCTTATGTGTTGCGGAATCAAGATTGCTGAGAGAAATACCAATAACCTTAGATATCTAGATGATACCACCCTTATGACAGAAAGTGAAAAGGAACTAAAGAGCCTCTTGATGAGAGTGACAGAGGAGAGTGAAAGACCTGGCTTAAAGCTCAACATTCAGAAAACTAAGATCATGGCATCCAGTCCCAACACTTCACGGCAAATAGATGGGGAAACAAGGGAAACAGTGAGATACTTTATTTTGGGGGGCTCCAAAATCACTGCAGATTATGAGTGCAGCCATGAAATTTAAAAAACGTTTGCTCCTTGGAAGAAAAGCTATGATCAACCTAGACAGCATATGAAGAAGCAGAGACTTGACTTTACCAATAATGGTCCATCTAGTCAAAGCTATGGTTTTTCCAGTAGTCATGAATGATGTGAGATTTGGACTATAGAGAAAGCTGAGCACCAAAGAACTGATGCTTTTGAACTGTGGTGTTGGAGAAGACTCTTGAGAGTCCCTTGGACTGCAAGGAGATCCAACCAGTCAATCCTAAAGGAAATCAGTCCTGAATATTCATTGGAAGGACTGATGCTAATGCTGAAACTCCAATACTTTGGCCACCTGATTCAAAGAACTGACTCACTGGAAAAGACCCTGATGCTGGGAAAGACTGAAGGTAGGAGGAGAAGAGGATGAAAGATTATGAGATGGGATGAGATGGTTGGAAGACCTTACTGATTTGACAGACATGAGTTAGAGCAGTTTGGGAGTTGGTGATGGACAGGGAAGCCTGGCATGCTGCAGTCTATAGGTTCACAAGGAGTCAGACATGACTGAATGACTGAACTGAACCGAACTATGTGCTGCTGGAGAAAATTCTTGAGGGTACCTTGGACAGCCAAGAGATCAAACCAGTCAATCCTAAAGGAAATCAACCCTGATGCAAAGTGCTGACTCATTGGAAAAGACCCTGATGCTAAGGAAGATTGAAGATTGAAGGCATGAGAGGAAGGGGGAGGGTAGAGGATAAGATGGTTTGATGGCTTCACTAACTCAATGGACATGAGTTTGAGCAAACTCCAGGAGATAATGAAAGGTGGGAAGCCTGCCATGCTGCAGTTCAGAGAGTCACAAAGAATCAGACAGGGCGTGGCAACTGAACAACAACAGAAACAACACAGCAGCTCCTGGCTAAAGAAATATAATTCAGTGAAAAAAGAGAACTGAAATGTTTTAGCTTAATCTAATGAGAACTTCGTGTTTCTATCTGAAGCTGGGGTTAAATTTCCAAAGTGAATAATTGAAATGGCATTTAACAAAGGATAAGTACACATTTATTATAATATTTTAGTGGCTTAAATAAGTTCATTCATACAAATATGCAAAAACAATAAAAATTAAAAATAACAACATTTTTACTTTGCAAAAGATATCATAAGCAATGATAGGCCTAACATATACTAATAAAGCATTTGAAAGATCAAGAACTATCTCTACAATTATACTGAGCTTTCCAAATTGAGAAATATATAAATAAAATAATAGATAATTCATAGAATATCAATCCAATTACAAAAGAAAATGGAAAAATGCTAATATACTTAGCATGTAAAATAAATACAATAAAGTAGATTTTATTTACTCAGGTTTATATGTATATTTTTTATTTTACAAAAGAGTTATAAAATCTACTAGTTGGAGGGATCAAGCAAAATGGATACTAGTGTAGTGGTTGCAAAAGTATGAAATATTATATCATTTTTGTTCATTCAAGAAATATGTAGTGAACAAAATAAATTGTAAGCATACTTCTAAGCATTTATGATGCAGTGCTAAACAGTTACAGAAAATTCCAGACACTCTCCTGTATGCACACAATATATTGTCAAACAGCAATGACACTCTGTGCATCTTACATCCTAGTCTAGTATTTAACCTGAGAACATCAGTAAAAACTAAATGGCCATATGCATTTCAACACAGAAACTTCAAACCTGATTTTTCAATTAATATAAATAAAAGTGAAAATTATTAAAATTTAAGCATTTTAGTATATAATTTTAACAAGGGTAAAACAAAATTAAAAAACCAGTGAATGTCAGCTTTCAATGAATTACAGGCTTAATTATGTGTATTCATGAGAATATTATGAAGTTGTTAAAATAAGGTGTAAGACCTATTTCAGATGACCTAGAGAAATGTCTAGAAGCTACCTTTGAGTGGAAAGAGAGTAGCAAAACATAAATAACAAAATCCTATTTTTGTACAACTGAAAAAGTGATGTATATATGGTTGTATATAATATAAATCTCTGCAGTGTTATTACTCAAAGAAGAGCATAGAGTGAATATATCTTATCCCTAAATACTACTGGGGAAATAAGGCAGCAGAATGGCTAGGAGGAAACAAACAAAAAGGGGACATTTAAAAAGTTTAAAATAGGTTTGATTTTATGTAATATATGCATGTTTTCTACATAAATTCTAATAAAAGAAACACTTATGATAATAGCCACTAGTTATTATTTTTTCATTATTTCCCTGGTAGCACGATACCAAATTCTGCTGTCTTCACTCAAGTTCCACCAAAGCATGCCATTATTATCCTCATGTAACAACTGAAGAAGCAAAGTAGGTTAAATCACTTCATTCACTTATTCCAGTTCAAAGAGCTAGAAAGTGGTGGAGCTATTGCCTTTCACAATGTTGTACTGATGTTTCAGAATATGAGACAACCTGGCAAATGCCAAGGTGGAAATGATTTTGCAACAATAGTGAATGTGAGTTGCAACTGGTTTTGTTTTTTTTATTTTTCCCAAAAGAAAAGCAATTGTTTTTGGAAGAATTTAAATATGTATAAGTCTGCTTTGCAAGTTATCTCAATTATATTAAAAGTTTGTAGCTGTGTGACGTTATGTTACACAGTATGAGAATATAGAACAATTGCTTGTGATTGTTTATGCAAAATCAGTGGACTTTGAATTACCGGTAGAAGGCCAGATTTGTAGTGTTATCTCCATATTATAAAGTTGATTTCTCACTGATGCCATTTTAGAAGAGCAAGATGTTCTCTAGTCATGTTCCTTACTGCTTGTGACAGCAAGCCACATTCTTATTTTTGAGGAATGTAAAGGCCTTGAACTTTATAAAACTATCTCTGCCTTTATACTTTCCCTATCCCATCTTGTTCCTATGACAGTCTAATGTCTTCAGCATTCAGCTGAGCATTGCATTGCCCAAGGGAAAACTAGTCACGCAATGACTGTAAATTGCATATATGCTTTTCATAAAGGATGAGTCTTCAGGCTTCTCCTTGAATTGTGATAACAGAAAAATTAAGGTTGCTTGATTTATTAGCAAACAATTGATGTGAAGTTTAACTTATGACTAAAAATATCAATAATAAGTACTTCCTTTATGTATTGTGATTAAAAACAAAATTCTTCAGAAATTTCTATCCATTTAGAAGAATAGAATATGATTCTAATTTTCTGGAGATTTACAAGAACAAGAAATTCATATTTGTTTTTTTATAAGAAATAGGTATCTGATGAGATGACTGCAAAAGGTCCATTTTAGATACACGACTTGGTAAAACATTTACTAGAAGGCAGAATTTATTAAATATACTTTAAAAAAGCCAGTTTTCGTAACCCTGCTTTATATCCCTGTTATAGTATCTTTATGATATTATCACATACAAAATTGTCCAAATCATAATTTTCAAGCACAGCTAGCAAAGATAAATTTTTCTAGATGTCAATAAGTTAATCGTATCTGTAAAGTAATCAGTTATATGCCAAGGGAACTTGGACTAATAATTTTGAGAGTATTGTTACCCAACTAGGATGCATAAGTGGTTAGAGTTTTATCTGTAAAGTATATTGAACAATATATGAAGAATATTGTCATTTGTATGTGCTTCTCCTGTGGAAGATCTGCTTATCTAAATCATCAATGGCTATGCAGATACTAGCTTATTCTTACTTTAGTTGATATCCCTTTCTAAAAATCATGTTAAAAAAATAACTTTTAAAACCTTACTAAACATCTGAAAACCTGATTAAAATTTCTCTAGTTATACAAGAATAATAGTCATATCCTCCTCTCATTTTTTACAGCAATATTAAGAATAGAATAAAATAGTAAAACATTTCCAGATCCAAAGATAAAGCACAGTAAAATGATTGAAAATTACTATTATGGGTCTATTCTTATCTAAAGGCATGCATCTTAAGGAAATGATGTTATAAGTTCAGAAAGTATATGTTACAAGTCAAGAAAATGTTCTTTTGTTTCTGAAAAAAAGCCCATTTATTTATGACTTAGCAACTTGGAGAAATACTTTGGGAGGGAATTCATTTAGTTATGTGAACCTTAGACCTCAATTTTCACAGGTAAATAGTAAAGCAGTTTGACTAATCTTCTAAAGCCAATCCACTTATATTTGACATGGCAGTGCTTCTTAGGAAACATTTCATGGGCCAAACTCGGTATAGTAGAGCTATTTATGTTTTCTTCTCTAGTGAAATGTGAAGCTAGTGATATTAAGTAACCAAGGACATATTTTCAGTAGAAGGAACAAATATACACATTTAACAGCATCATTATAAAGAATTAGTTTATAATATGTTGAAGAACAGGATGCATTCTATATGTACCTGGAAGAGCATCAAGAACTGCAGAAACAAATGCCATTTCTCTTTCATTTGTAGTAGTACAAGAAAATATAAATAAATCTGTATAAACCTACTGGATAAACCTACATTTAAAAATGTTCAGAGAGTATGGCTTCAAAATCCTTCCTTAGGTGAGATGATTTCAAAACAAAAAACAAAATAAGTTTATTATTTTCCTTTTCTTCATTGTTTATCATAGTGTATTTGGCAAAATCTTTGCTAGCACTGTCATTTTTATACACTGACATTACGTGAAGCAAATAGCTTGGATTAAAGTGAAAATTCTTCTTTCATGCTGTTCTGAAAATAACCCAACCGACTTGAAAACCATGTGTCTCAAAACTAGCATGACTGAATGATTCAACATGATATATTATAGTGGTAAAATCAGATAGAAAATTTTTGAAATGTAGTTTATAAAATAAAAACTTTGAAAATTTTAAAGTATACTAAAATGCTAGTTCTTTTAAAAATTATTTGAATGAAAAATTTGTTTAAAAATTTACATTTAATAATCAGTGTCTATTTTAAATTTCTGTGCTTTTAAAGAGGTTAACAGCAACTTTTAAAAAATGGGTCATTAAATTTTCCATTTAAGAGAGAAAAATGTGGTATCTAGACATAGATATACTAAAAAGTCTGCAAATTTAATAAAATACCATCAGAGTTTTGTAGTCCAAAGTATCATAATGATTGATGTACAAAATAAGTTTTTCCAAAATACTGTTTATCAATGAGTAACTCTTATAGACTTTCTTACTACATTTAGAAATACTCTATACCTTATTACAAAAAGAAATATGACTTTATCTGAAGTCTAATCACAAATGTTGGAGAAGGCAATGGCAACGCACTCCAGTACTCTTGCCTGGAAAATCCAATGGACAGAGGAGCCTGGTAGGCTACAGTCCATGGGGTCGCTAAGAGTCGGACATGACTGAGCGACTTCACTTTCACTTTTCACTTTCATGCATTGGAGAAGGAAATGGCAACCCACTCCAGTGTTCTTGCCTGGAGAATCCCAGGGATGGGGAGCCTGGTGGGCTGCTGTCTATGGGGTCGCATAGAGTTGGATACGACTGAAGCAACTTAGAAGCAGCAGCAGCAATCACAAATGTACAGGGAAGTAGGGATTTTTACAATGGGATCTTGCAACATTTTCAAAGCACCTTTTTACCTCTAACATTGAGATGGTAAAGACTCTGCCTGCAATGCGGGAGACCTGGATTCAATCCCTGGATTGGGAAGATCCCTGGAAAAGGGAATAGCAACCCACTCCAGTATTCTTGCCTGGAAAATCCCATGGAGAGAGGAGCCTGGCAGGCTACAGTCCATGGGATCCGCAAGAGTCAGTCATGACTCAGCGACTAAACCAACCAACCAACCAACCAACCAACCAACAGACCAACAAAGGCTTAATTTCCAAAATATATAAACAGTTAACTAATATAACTCAACATCAAAAAATTAACAATGCAATCAAAATAATAGGCCTAAGACCTAAAGAGATACTTCTCCAAAGAAGACAAACAGATGGTCAACAAGCACACGAAAAGATGCTCCATATCACTAATTATTTAGTTCAGCTCAGTTGCTCAGTCATGTCCGACTCTTTGCGACCATATGAACTGCAGCACTCCAGGCCTCCCTGTCCAACACTAACTCCGGGAGTTTACCCAAACGCATGTCCATAGAGTTGGTGATGCCATCCAACCATCTCATCCTCTGCCGTCCCCTTCTCCTCCCACCCTCAATCTTTCCCAGCATAAGGGTCTTTTCAAAAGAGTCAGCTCTTTGCATCAGGTGGCCAAAGTATTGGAGCTTCAGCTTCAACATCAGTCCTTCCAAAGTATACCCAGGACTGATTTCCTTTAGGATGGACTGGTTGGATCTCCTTGTAGTCCAAGGGACTCTAATTATTCACTAATTACTAATTAGTAAATAATTCACTAATTATTAGAGAAATGCAAATCAAAACCACAGTGAGGTATCATCTCACAGTTAGAATGGCTATTATCAGAAAGTCTACAAATAATAAATCCTGGAGAAAAGGGAACCCTCCCACACTGCTAGTGGGAAGACAGATTGGTGGAATCACTATGAAAAACAGTATAGAGGTTATTTAGAAAACTAAATATAGACCTTTCATATGATCCAGCAATCCCAATCCTGGGTGTATATCTGAAAAGACATAATCACTAACTCAAAAAGACACATAGACTCCAATATTCACAGTAGCCCTATTTATAATAGCCAAAACACAGAAACAACAAAAGTGTCCATCAACAGCCAACTGTCTGGAGAAGATGCATATATATACATACACAATGGAATATCACTCAGCCATAAAAAAAAAAAAAGAAATATTGTCATTTGCAGGAGCATGAATGAATCCAGAGAATATCATACCTAGTGAGGTAAGTTGGACAGAGAAAGACAAATATATGATATTTCTTATATGTGGAATCTAAAAAATAATGCAAATGAATGAATACACAGAACAGAAGCACTGAGGGGAGGGGTGGGATAGATTAAGTGTGGGATTAACAGATAAAAACTACTCTACATAAAACAGATAAGCAACAAGGAGTTACTGCATAGCACAGGAAACTATATTCAATCTTTTGTAATAGCCTGTAATGGAAAACAATCTGAAAGGAAATTTATATAACTGAATCCTTTGCTGTACCTAAAACTAACATGACATTGTAAATCAACATAATATCAACATCAATATAAAAAAAAAAGAAAAACAGAATTATTGAGTGAATATCAAATTGTCCAGATATTTCATCTAAATACAGCATAATAGTGTCCCAGTCAAGTTTTCTGACCCTAGATCCTTTATCTGACTTTAAAGAGATAAGCAATTTCATATGTTGGCTGCTGCCAAATTTTTGAAGAATTATTGAAAAACTACAACATGCAAGATTATCCAAGGTGCTTCACTGAGTTTATTCATTTATCGTTGCTGTTATTATATTTTTTAAACTGCTTAAAAATTAGATAAAAACAATAATTGAAAACATCATATCTTGTCTTTCCAAGTAATGGACATGTATTCACTCATGGAAAGCATCGCCAACATCATTCCAAATATCTAACCTTTAAATGTAGGTCTGTCAGTTTGGAATCTTCATTTCTCTTGTCCAGAAATATCTGATAGGACATCCACAAAAAATTCACATGAACTCCAGACAACTTTGGCAGAAATAGAATAAGACAAAATTATTATGAAGCCAACATGGCCAAGAAGGCCAGAGGACCAAGCTTGAGTAAAAACAGAAATTAATACAGGCTAGATACAGTGGAAACATACACAGTCACCCTAGTCCTAGGATAGCTATTAAGACTGCCATAGAATTTTCTATGTAACCCTTGCTGACGCACAGCTAGATTCTCAATTCTGATATTACTATTATGGATAACTTTTAACCATTTGACATCAGGATGACTTTCCCTTCTCCAGACCTTATATCTCCATCTCAGGAGGAGAGAAGACTGAGGACATATATTCTATTACCTCCAGATACTGAATCAGTGCTGTAGCTCTTTCCATCAAAAGGTGTAATAAATTTTTCCATCCTTGATCTTGGTCAGGTTTTGGCATAAATTACAAGAAACAGCATGCCAAAAATGTCTCCAGGAATAAAAGAGAGATACAGGCTGCAGTTTGTTTGGTACAGACCTTTTATGAAGTAGGAATACAGAAAGGATAAAAGTCTGAAATGGGAGGGAAATAATGGAGGAAAAATAAAACAAAAATGAAATGTCAATTACACAAGGTGGAAACAGTTCTAACGTTACTGCGTGGTATAATTAAAATAGTCCAGTACTTTAAAGAATAAATCTTTCTTATATATGTTTAAATTATTTTCATGGATTAAAAAATTATCAAATTCTTTTTTTCTACTTTTTAAAATCTGATGGGAATGAGATGATAAGTCTTCTTTTGGATAAAATTTTACTAGAATATTGACTGCTAACAGGCAACTTATGTGCCAAGAGCCAAAGTGCCGTAGAGTTTAGTGGGCAAAAGTTTCATGAGAGAAAGAATATTGTGTCAACCTATTCCTTAATTCAATTAACAGTTTTTCTATGGATCGCAATGTATTATCCACATACCTAATCATTATGCTCCAGTAAAGTCAACTTGGAAATCCTAAAAGAATTTTAATATTTGTTTTCTAATTAGGAAATGGTCATTTTTAATTAACATCCATTTAAATGCTTTTAAATAAAGTATACTCACTGATACTCTCAGAACTATCATTAACCAGAAAGCTATGGGCCTTTTATTGCATTGCTTTTTATTCAGCTTTCCAAATTACTCATAAGGTTTCCTTCTTCTCTTGGATGTTTTATAAATTCTGCCCACATCCCCAAAGCTGTAAAGGGGGAATAAAAGGGCTTTATCACTTGTTAAGGAGATCCTTTTCCAGTTAAACTATTCCTTGCAACCAATCAATTTGTCAGATCAGAGGCCTATCTTTTGTGAGAGTTTCTCTGAACTAAAGCTGACAGGGTTAGGCCAGGGTCAGTTGTCTGATAAATCAAAGCAAAAGACAGCTTAAAGCTACAGTAGAGAGGGTTAGGGATTAGCACAGATGGAATTATCTGGAAATTGACATTGATAAAAAACATATTTGTAAGAGTTAGCTCACAAGATGTTTTTAAAGTTCTCTTATTCCCTGCCCTCTCAAATGACATTTAGATTAATTAGAAAAGTTAGAAAGGAAAGAGACTCATAAGCCATTTATCTACCAAGTGGTAAGATTAAAAAAAATTAAATCTTGATGGTCTTCAATAAAGAAGCTTAACAAAGATTAAGGGTTATCAATCTTTGCTGTAAGCTATCAAAACTGACTGACCTTAAATTGTAGAGAAATGAAATGCAGTATCACAGATGCTTTATTGAAAGTATATGTTCCAAAGCTACAAAATTTAGATATTTATTTACTCAAAGTTTACAAATTTATAATTTAAAAAAAACAACATTTTCAAAACATCATACTTATCAGAAGCAAACTTATTCCTATAAGGTGTTGTTCATAATTACATCAAACTTAAAGCTTAATTTATGTAGAAAATCTTTCTGTGATAAATTAGAAGGTTGTCAATGAATTAAGGTAGCTTATATTTCTAAGTTTCAAGATCAATCATAAAACATTCTCAGTTTATGAGTACTTTATATGCACGAGATATTATGTACTATATCTTATTGATGTGCCATGTTGCCTAAAAATGAAACAGTAATGACTGGATATTTTTCTAACAGATAAATATTATAATCATTCCATATGGCTCAAACAAAGAACATTGGTAGCTTGGTAGTAATGGCAGATTGTCAATAATCTAAATAATTATCACAAACTTTACAAAAAAATAAGAATTATTGGCTAGGGATCTGGAAAATGGTGAATTTATGTATTTCTCAAAAAAAAGTAGCAAAAGGGTTCCTTTCTCTGCCTCTTGTACATCATAAGCAGACACCAAATTCAATGTAGATTTTTTTTTTCTCACACTGAGAATAATGTTTACTATAGAGGAACCTAATTTAGTAAAAAAAAAAAAAAAAAGACATTTTTATAAATAAAAATCAATTAAAATATTTATTCTATATGTTCTTTGGCTCTTACATTGGCAACCCTTAATTTCTATGTAAAATTATATAAAGAAATCGCAGCACTGTTTATAATAGACAGGACATGGAAGCAACCTAGATGCCCATCAGCAGACGAATGGATAAGGAAGCTGTGGTACATATACACCATGGAATATTACTCAGCCATTAAAAAGAATTCATTTGAATCAGTTCTAATGAGATGGATGAAACTGGAGCCCATCATACAGAGTGAAGTAAGCCAGAAAGATAAAGACCAATACAGTATACTAACACATATATATGGAATTCAGAAAGATGGTAACGATAACCCTATATGCAAAACAGAAAAAGAGACACACATATACAGAACAGACTTTTGGACTCTGGGAGAAGGCGAGGGTGGGATGTTTCGAGAGAACAGCATTGAAACATGTATATTATCTATGGTGAAACAGATCACCAGCCCAGGTTGGATGCATGAGACAAGTGCTCAGGGCTGGTGCACTGGGAAGACCCAGAGGGATCGGGTAGAGAGGGAGGTGGGAGGGGGGATCAGGATGGAGAATACATGTAAACCCATGGCTGATTCATGTCAATGTATGACAAAAACCACTACAATATTGTAAAGTAATTAGCCTCCAACAAATAAAAATAAATGGAAAAAAAAAAGAAATGTCCTATATTATTGTATAAACCTATATTTACTATATAAGATGGTCAAACAATGGCATTAAAGGAAAAAAAACTTAAAAGAGGAAAATGGAGTCAAATGACAAAATATTTGAGAATATATCAGATTATTTTTAAGCACTCTGTTACTGATAAAAAATTTTTTATTAAATTTTCTTCAGGCTTTGAAATAAGAATTGTATAAGTGCTACAATATGTTTATGGGATTCGATTTGCTCTAATGATCATTGTTTTAGAACTTAAGAAACAATATTAAGCAAATTTTTTAAAAATAGGGATTAAATATTAACAATAATATTCTCCTGTAATAGGATTTTTAGTACAATTTTATGAATGCATGTTTCTGACCTATGAGACACCACATCTAAAGCAATATGTTTATTAAACCATTAAATACTTAGAGTACGCAAAGTTCTTTATTTAAACAAAATGTTGCAGAGAACTTCATTCTTCATTCAGGATAGAAGCTTCAGCAGGTAATTATAAGACCAGAGGGCATCAGGGCAGATATGACAGGCAAATACTTATTCTACACTTACATGATATCCAGGAAATTTATGTCGCTCCACCAAAATAGAGAGAGAGTTTTTCTTAGATGGAAACAAAGAGAGAGAGTATCCAAGTGCTTATTTCATTCATGGAGATAGAAGGCAGATTATTTATAATTTGGAAGAAAGGGATAAAATGGAGTATAATGAAGACTTTTCTATAACAGTATCAAAAGTAGAATGATATGGTTGTCCAGATTCTAAAATTATGAAAAGTGGAGACCCATCTATAGTAAACCAAAGGCATGTTTTTACTGACTCAGAGGAAAAGATAAACACCACATATCTAACCAAAATTATTGAAAGGTAAGACACTCCAACATAGCATCAGATGGGGTAAAAGAAATATCAAGATTGCTATTCATTAATTAAATATTTCTAAATATTCTTTAGGATCAGATCGATATTTCAGAAGCAACAATTCTAGACATATTTATGTCAATAAAATTAGAAGAGAGAAACTCCACAGTTTTCAATTACATTGCTGGACCCACCAAGGGTCCAAAAGTAGTGTCACTGAAAGTGTTCATTAAAGATGTACCACCATGACTTATATCAGAAGATGATCTCCTAGGTAATTCAAGTATCTTCAAATGGGGGCATACAGGGATTCATACGAGTACAGTACTCTTCAGCACTTGTTTAAATTAGGAGTAGAATACTAAAACTTCACAATCTGTTACACTAACAATATGAAATGACATGCTCCAAGGTATGTACCTAAAAGAAGAATACTGGTCATTGCTCTTTAGTGAGGCTTCCCCCAAACAAAGAAAAGCTTTAGAGCTCTCTTCCAATATATTTTAAATACTCCTCTTTAGGATAAAGTGAAGCCTTTATTCAACATTCAAATTTCTTCTGGGCACCTATCATAAACCACAAGAGTTGGGTTAAGCTTTGAAGAATGATGGCATGAATATTCAAGGGGAGTAGACCAAAGAAAGCATTGTGACAATATTCATCAAAGAAGCACCAGAATAGCACAGATGAATGCCAATTGTGGTTCCAAATAACACCAGATAGTTCTTAAGAAATGAAGTAAGCCTTCTGGATTTTCCTGATCAGTTGCTCTCCACCTACTTTTCTAATTAAAATAAAATGCCATGTCACAGTTGTGTTTATCTCCAATAAAAATTGCAGGTGAGTGTGGCCCCAAAGAACCATCATACATATAATTCAAGATTTAAATACTATGAAGACTCAAACCAGATTTAAACTTTTACAGATGCTTCGGACTTCATTGAATTAGGTGAAAGTCCACTAGCAGTTTTCATGTGTATTTGAGTAAGAAGAGATTTCCGGTTATACATCTATTACAGAGATTGATGAGGTTCTATGTTCCATGGAGGATAAGCCAAAGAGGTCAACTGAAACACTTTATTGTATGTTGAATCAAAGGGCCAGAAGGTCAAACTCTTCTTCAAATATCTTTGTTGCTATGACAGACAATGTAGAAGTTAATGCCCCAAACTAGAAGTCAGCTTATGAAACAATCCAAAAGTATGAGAGTGTGCTTTCATAATTGAATCTAACAACAGTGATAGACAGGAGGATCCAGCAAACAAAACAAATAGGCATTTTGAACTGTTCATCATGAAGTTGAAAATAACTCCAGAAGAGGTGAATTTTTTTTTCTGCCAAGATATTTCAGAAGTCCCAATTGGACCATGCTTTCTTAATTATATCTCAGCATTTCAAGTACAGTTAGAAGAGAAAACAAATGTTATCCCTGGGTCCCTCAGGGGTGAAGGACAGGACTCTGATACACAAATTTGGACCTTAGCTGTTTCATCATTCCAGTTCATCAGTGAGGCTGAATGGGGCTACTACTAGTGATATAGATTTGTTTACTTGCCTCAAACACCCAAATGGACCAGAAAAAAATGCCATTTGCTTTTTTCTCACTTCTTTGGTACTCATAGTAATGAGTAAGAACACAATAAACTAAGAAGAAAAGGAGTGATGGAGACATTATCCTTAAATGTTTTCACCTTATTCTTTACAAGGGAAGAAAGAGCTCTTGTGATTTCACACTTTCAGCTTTTTCATCATTCAAAAATTCTTTATTGAACATTTACTTTTAATATGTTCTTCAGATAGGAGTTCCTTTTATCATATGTTTTGAATATCTTTCCAAATCCAGGAAAGTTTTGCTCTTTTTCTGATTTCATTGGAATATTAATCCTTTATAATAAATTATCACATCCATGACATAATGATATTCTATAGACAGTATATGTTGATATTGTCAAATATATATTTGTTATTTATTATTGATATACTGTTGCTGCTGCTAAGTTGCTTCAGTCGTGTCCGACTCTGTGCGACCCCATAGACAGCAGCCCACCAGGCTCCCCCGTCCCTGGGATTCTCCAGGCAAGAACACTGGAATGGGTTGCCATTTCCTTCTCCAATGCACGAAAGTGAAAAGTGAAAATGAAGTCACTCAGTCGTGTCTGACTCTTAGCGACCCCATGGACTGCAGCCCACCAAGCTCCTCCGTCTATGGGATTTTCCAGGCAAGAGTACTGGAGTGGGTTGCTATTGCCTTCTCCGATTGATATACTAATAGTACGTTTTTCTTTCCTTCATTGTGCTGAAATAAAATAACTGAGAATAAAAAAATATACCTTGAAATATATATGATTTTGCACAGGAAACTATAAACAAAACAAAAAATACAACCAAAGGAATAAGACTAAATATTTGCAAACCATGTGACCTACAAGGGATTCATTTCCAAAATATAAAAACAACTCATTCAATTCAGTTACAACAACCACAAACCTTGATCACAAAATGGGCAGAAGACTTAACTAGACATTTCTTCAGAGAAGACATACCAAGGGCCAATAGGCACAAGAAAAGATGCTCAACATCACTAATTATTAGAGAAATGCAAATCAAAACCATAAAAAAATAAGAATAGATTATTTTTACACTGTCAGAATAACCATCATTGAAAGTCTACAAGTAGGACTTCCCTGGTGGTATAGTGAATAAGAATCTGCCTGCCAATGGAAGGGAAACAGATTCAATCCACGGTCTAGGAAGATTCCAGATGCTGAAGTCTAAGTCCATGAGCCACAACTACTGAGCCTGAATCCTGTAACCACTGAAGCTCATGTGCCTAGGGCCTGTGCTCCATCGTAAGTGAAGCCACCACGACGAGAACCCTGTGCACTGCAACACAGAGTACCCTCCCCTCCCCGCAACTAGAGAAAGCCCCCCACAGCAAGGAAGATCCAGGGGAGCCAAAACAATTAAATGAATAGATTTTTTTTTTTAAAAAAAAGGTGTGCATCTGTGGCTGATTCATGTTAATGTAGGGCAAAAACCACCACAATATTGTAAAGTTATTATCCTCCAATTAAAATTTAAAAAATATTAAAGAAATAAAAAGGAATACAAGTAGTAAATGCTGAAGAGGTTGTAGAGAAATGAGAACCCTCCTGCACAGTTGGTAGGAATGGGAATTGGTGCATCCACTATGGAAAATAGTATGGAGTTTCCTTAAAAACTAAAAACAGAAATGCCATATGATTCAGCAAGTGGGATCCATATGATCCCACTCTTGGGCATATATCCATAAAAAGATAAAAACTCTAATTCAAAGAGATATATGTAACTCAGTGGTCATTGCATCACTATTTACAATAGCCAAGACTTGGAAACAATACAAATATTTAACAATAGATGATTAGCTTAAGAAGATGTGGTATATATATTCAATGAATATTACTAAGTCATAAAAAAGAATGAAATAATACCATTTGCAGCAATGCAGATGAAACTAGATATTATCATACAAGTAAGTCAGAAGGAAAGAAAAAAAAACATCATATATTAACACTTATATGTGGAAACTAAAATACACAAATGAGCTTAACTAGAAAACACAGACTCAGATATTGAAAACAAACATATTTACCAAAGAGAAGAGAGGGTGGGGAGCCATAAATTAGGACTTTGGGATTGACACATGCAAATAGTATACATAAAATAGATTAAAAAAAAAAAACCATGGGGAACCATATTCAATATCCTGTAATAAAACCATAGTGGAAAAGAATATGAAAAATGGAATCACTTTGCTGTATGGCAGAAACTAACAAACTGTAAATCAACCATACTTCAGTAAAAAAAAAAAAAAAAATAAGGCTCCCAATGGTTATTTAATTGCATGTCAAATATTTTTTATCTGAAAATGTGTTCAAAAATTAAAGTAATAATTAACAATACTGAGCAGTAGTCCCCTTTAATAAAATTCCCATTTGCTTCTTTGTGCAATTTTGTTCTTTAACTCAGTGGTCGTAAAACTATGACCTATGAACCCAAACTCAGACAACAGCCTGCTTTTGTACAGCACACAAGCTAAGAATAGTATTTACATTTTTAAATAATTACAAAAGTCAAAAGAAGGGTAATATTTTACGTTACATAAAAATTATACAAACATCAAATGTCAGCATTCCTAAATAAAATTTTATTGGAACAGCTCTGTTCCGGTAAGACCATTTATATATTGTCCATGATTTTTGTGCTACAATCCTAGAATGGAGTGTTTATGAAAGAAATTGTGTGGCCCTCAAAACCAAAGATATTTACTAACTTTTACATGAAAAGTTTTCTGAGTCCTGGTTATATCTGCTTTGACTCCTGCAGATAAATAGGATGTAGGACTGACACATGAATAGCAAAGGGGAAAGCATTCAAGTGGTTTTCTTAAGTTGGAGCAAGAAGAAGCCAATCAGAAAGGGAAAAGATTTCAGTAGATGAATTGTTTACTTCTATTGAACACAATTTGTTCTGTTGTATTGAATCACTGTAAATTACTTTGTTGAATTATTGTTCTGTTGTGTTGAATTACCATGGATTTTTTATAGTTAACTGAGGAACTCAGACCACTGAGCTGAAACTAGATAAGCCAGAGACTATTTCTCATGACTTTCAGCTCTTCTTTTTAATGTAGAAAAAAGGTGGAATATGAATATTTTATAAATAATGTTCAATTTAACATCATTTTGAACCCTGAGGTCAGGGCATAGAAAGTAATGCTCAATCAGTTGTGTCTATTGTTAGGCTTTTCTGAGGATCATGCAAGGTAAACTCCCTTCGGTTCAAGGGCATAAGATTTGTAAGTATGCTGAGGAATGCCAAGGACACTTCAAAAAACAAGATCTACCAGAACAAGCAGAACATAGTTGAAGGTTATGTTTGTGATAAGGTAGACTCATTTTTGTCTGAAATTGCTTTGGTAATTAATTCAGTAGCTCCTTCTGACATGTTCTTGGTCTTGCTGGATGGTTGCCCAGCAGTCAGTCTGGGGTGTCATTGCACTCCATAAACACGAAGACAAAAGGCAGTTCATGAAGTAGCTAAGCCTAGTTTGGATTCTGTGGATATTAGTTAAACCGTAAAAAAAAAAAAAGGGAGGGGGTATGTGGGCATCTTTCTACATCTATTTTATAGTACTGTGACTTTGGGCACTCTATTTTTTTAGTTTTGTGCTCCATTTCTTTTAAATGTGACAAATTCTCAGTAGAATAGAGAAAGGAGGGTTATATCTAATATACCTGAAGCATAGTGTTGTTTCTATTTCTAATATTTTAACTGATGTGCTAAAAATGTAGCAGAATAAAAATCTCTATCTTCATCTATATGAAAAAAAATTATCACATTTCAGTGGAAAATAACACTTTCTGCTATTGACTTTACCATAAATATCTATCCAACATAAAAGTGAGCACAAGCTCTAAGTTAGATTTCCTGTGTTGAGATTCTCCTCCAACACTTTCTAGCTGTTTTATTTTGGAGATGTTCCTTAATACAGTTGAACTTTACTTTTTTTGCATTTATAAAGCTGGGAAACTATCGTTCAACACATGCATTTGTTGAGAGAATTAAATAAGTTGCTACATGGAAAGCAAAATTAGTGCTCCATAAATGTGAACTATATTAAAGTAGCAAAATACTTAACAACTTTGTTAGATAAAATTAGATTTAAACATGTGTTCAGTGTGTTAACGACTTGGGGTGATAGCATGATTTCCTTCAGAAAAAAAATCTGGCTTACTGCAAACATACAGGAAATTCATCAAGAACATGATCTTCCAGTCTTGCATTAATACTTTGGTTATATGCAAGCCTAAAACAGAGAAGATAACAATCCTTTTCAGAACCTAAAATCTCACTTCCAGGCAGTACTGTCTTCGTAGTTCTAAGATTCACCACTAAAAATGAAACTCTAATCCTGAAGCTTTCTCCACAGAGCTGGTCTACCAGTCTAGGTTGATCTAGAACTTATGACTTCTGATCAATTATTTTCTTGCCTTGCTACACTTTTGGCTTTCTGAGCAGTGAATCACTTCCTCACTTCAGGTCTGTCTGGCAATTATGGTGCTTGGTGGTACTTTAGAAATTTTCTCAACCAGAGAGGCTGTCTCTTAGTTCTCTACCAATGTCCTTGCAAGTTATCTATACTCATTTTTCCTGTTTAGGATTTACTAAGTAAATAAACCATCCAGCTAATGAGCTTTCATATAATATACAGCTTATAATTTACCTCCATACTCTGGAACTCCACTAGACTTGAGTGTGTATTGGGGTTATTAAATTTCTTTGTAAATAAATTTCATATTATAAAAGTAGTGAAGCCTTAACAGAGATAAAAGGCCAGATATCATCTTTACCACAATACATACATAGATACTACATTAAAGTAAGGAATCAATAGGAATATTAGGCATTGAAAATATCCATATCTATATATCTATATGTATGTGTGTGTATATATATATATATATATATATATATAGATAGATAGATAGATAGATAGATAGATGTATACATCTATATCTTATCTGGAATGCAAAAAATTATAATGGAATTCAAAATATATTTATAACTTTGACCCAAAAACACAGAGTACAATTTAAATATGCAGCTAAAAAATAATTTAGGTAACACTGACTAGAGTGAATAGATTACAAAATAAGTTATAATTACTCCACTAGTTATCCTGTATTGTCTTCTGTAATGTTTACTGATGTTGGGGCAGGAGGTAATGGTACATGCAGGAGTCTGAGCAGATATGAGTACCGCAAACAGGTGGGATGTCCTGGACATTTCAACACTGCTTTATATCTTTTTTGGCTTCATGGAATTAAGGCCTCATCTGATTTTAGCCTCAGCTTTAGAAACAGTCCCATGCCGGCTTTGTGCAATTTGGAGCTACCTTGCTTCCCTTCAAATATGTGCCATGTATCTCTTACTGCCAAACTGAAGGTTTTTATGATTCCAGACATGTGGGTCCCTGCTCAGATCAGCTGAAATTCACATATTCTTAAAGTGGAAATGTGGGGCATTAATCTCCCCACTCTTGCCCCAGGGTAATCCTTAGCCAATAAGACTTAAAAGCCAGTAGTTAAATGCTTCTCTCTTTCATCGCCCAGTCAAACATTTCTAAAACTCATTGTGTAAGGTCACTTAGATATTCCCAGTAGGACAGAACAGCATTATCCACAGTGGTTGCCAACTTTATAGTAATAAACTTATTGGCTTTTCCTAATTGCCTTTTTTTCCTCCTTTCCTATTTCACTCTCCCTAGTTATTCAAGCCAGTTATCTGTCATTGTTTTCCAAATAAATTCCCTTGCAGTGAGCCCTTGCCTTAAGCCCTGACTTTGTGCCCAGACATAGTCCATGGTACACGACTATGTTGTCCAGCAGTGTGCTAGCATTGCAATTATGCAATTATGTACCGAAATGTGACTTTTTCCTTAAGATATGCTATTCATTCAAATTTATTCAAGTTGTATAAAGTATAAATAAAAGTTACAATAATTATTTCAATTTATATATAATCCAGCTATGTTTCATTCACAAATCTGTTTCTTCCAAGTAGATGTCATTTTTTAAAGAAATCCTTTATATCCTATTTTATATTTACACATTAAAATTTACCTCTAATTTTTGCCTTCTTTAATCAGATAGTTTCCTTTATTTATAAACAGAAAAATAATATTTGATGATATTCTGTTCTTAATGCTTTTCTCTCTTACAGACAACATTCTCCTAATCCTCTCACAGAAGCTTTAGTTTTTCTCCTCTCTTTCAGGGCTTTAAAATTCTCTTTGATGTGTTTTCTCTTAAGCAACACTACAACCTAGGAATAATATCAGCCATATACATGGGAAATATAGTATTAGAAAGTTCAACTTTCCTTTACTTTCTTTTGAAGCATGTCAAGTTAAACTTCATATTTGCAAATACTGTCTACTTACAGATATAAAACAAAATTAAAATTGATTTTCCCTCTTAGGTGATAGTTTAAAATGTTTGAGAGTTTTATTTTCCAATCAAAATATGTCTTATATACTATGTCAGACTTTAATGGAGCAATAGCAAACACATATTGAAAAATTAATCTTTCAAGTATTCACAAAGTCCATATTTTGATTTTAATCCAGAAATTGATAATATGTACAGAACTCTCCTAAATGTTACAAGCTCAGTAAAGCAAACCAGAAACATGCATTTCATTGCAAAAGAGTAATTTCTAAAAGCATTGTTGGTTGTTACTAGTTTATAGTAACTATAGTGTATAGTAACTGTGGTTGTTAGCAGTGTATAGAACTTTACACATAGAGTCTTATTCTACCAGAATCCCCTGTTTGAGGGGAGAAATTGAATTTTTCTCATGTAGAATGCTAGGTCTCTACTTGCCCACTTGACAAATATCTATGCGTTTACTCTGTCCCAAAGAAAGGCAATGCCAAAGAATGTTCAAACTACCACACAATTGCACTCATCTCACACTCTAGCAAAGTAATGCTCAAAATTCTCCAAGCCAGGCTTCAGCAATACGTAAGCCATGAACTTCCAGATGTTCAAGTTGGGTTTAGAAAAGGCAGAGGAACCAGAGACCAAATTGCCAACATCCTCTGGATCATCAAAAAAGCAAGAGTTCCAGAAAAACATCTACTTTTGCTTTATTGACTATGGCAAAGCCTTTGTTTGTGGATCACAACAAACTGTGGAAAATTCTTAAAGAGATGGCAATACCAGACCATGTGACCTGCTTCCTGAGAAATCTGTATGCAGATCAAGAAGCTACAGTTAGAACTGGACATGGAATAATGGACTGGTTCCAAATCAGGAAAGGAGTGCATCAAGGTTGTATATTGTCACCCTGCTTGCTTTACTTACATGCAGAGTACATCATGTGAAATGCCAGGCTGGATGAAGCACAAGCTTGATCAAGATTGCAGGGAGAAATATCAATAACCTCAGATATGCAAATAACACCACACTTATGGCAGAAAGCAAAGAAGAACTAAAGAGCCTCTTGATGAAAGTGAAAGAGGAGAGTGAAAAAGCTGGCTTAAAACTCAACAGTCAGAAAACTAAGGTCATGGCATCTGGTCCCACCACTTCATGGCAAATAGACTGGGAAACAATGGAAACAGTGACAGACTTTATTTTGGGAAACTCCAAAATCACTGCAGATGGTGACTGCAGCCATGAAATTAAAAAACACTTGTTCCTTGGATGAAAAGCTATGACCAAGTAGCCAGCATATTAAAAAGCAGAGACATTACATCATTAATGAAGTCCATCTAGTCAAAGCTATGATTTTTTCCAGTAGTCTTGCATGGATGTGAGAGGTGGAATATAAAGAAAGCTGAGGACTGAAGAATTGATGCCTTTGAAATGTGGTGTCGGAGAAGACTTTTGAGAGTCCCTTGGACTGCAGGGAGATCAAACCAGTCCATCCTAAAGGAAATCAGTCCTGAATATTCATTGAAAGGACTGATGCTGAAGCTGAAGCGCCAACACTTTGGCCACCTTGTTGCGAAGAACCAACCGACCCATTTGAAAAGACCCTGATGCTGGGAAATATTGAAGGCAGGAGGAGAAGGGGACAACAGAGGATGAGATTGTTGGATGTCATCACCGACACGATGGACATGAGTTTGAGTAGGCTCTGGGAGTTGGTGGACAGGGAAGCCTGGTGTGTTGCAGTCCATGGGGTTTCAAAGAGTCAGACACGACTGAGCGACTGAACTGAACTGACTCTGTTTCAACCCAAACAGACTGAAAAACCTTCTCTAACTTTCTCAGTAGTCTTAATACTTTGCTTAATTTTCATTTTTATCTGTTTCTATTGAAATTTGCAAATATATTCATTATTGCAATCCTCATAGACTATGTATTCTAAAATTTCTATGTGTCTTATCTTTGTCTTACATACTGTCCAGGCTTGGTTCTTATACTGAGCACCTCTTGCTTAGAATATCACAAATCTTTCCCTCCTTCTACACCACCAGAACTGTTTCCATAACACAAATATAATCTTGTCAGCATGTGTACCATAACACTGGCTTTAAAGCCCTAATTTGGAAGTAAGAATATGTTATAAATTATGTTATCTGTCATTTAATAATTGCAAAGCTTTATTTTTCTAAGAGTCCTTTTAAAAATATAGGACAAAGCAAAATATCCAAGTGGAGATATTGATCTTGCATGTTTTCCTGAAGATTAAACAAAATAACACTTATCAAGTGGTTGGCACACTGTCTAATACATTTTAGGCAGTGAAACATGGTAGATTTTGTTATTATTTATTGTCCTCTTTCACTCATAAATTTCAAATTCTTTACCATACATAGCCAGTCCTGGGAAGTTTGCCACTGTCTGCCTACCCAGATTCATTTTCCACCAGTAGCCTTTTACTTACTACATCCCAGCAATTGTGTATTATATGTAGTTCCCTAAGTAAGTCAAGCTGCTAGATGTTTCCATCTTTTTTTTTTTTTTTTGGCCAAATATATAGACCATTAGTTTATCACTGAAGTTTTCCTTGAACATTTTTGGCATTCTCCCATCACTGTTTATCTCACTTTTTTTCATTTTTACTATCACTACATCTTCTACAACTTTTTACATCTACACCTGTCATACACACTGAGATTACCTTTGTGTAAACATTTCCTCCCTTAATATGAGAGTTCCTTCATGGTTTTTGGCAATTTTTAAACTCCATTTAATCTCTAAGGTTTATAACAATGATTGGGATGCTAGGGATAACTACTAACATGTATCTTGATACATAAATGTATGTGCATGACAACACTGTGGGCAATATTAAGAAAAAGATAACCAAAAAGAATATTGAAATGTTTCACCCACCAAGCAACTCTTAAGTTTCTCTATTATTTTAATTCCCTCAATTCATAGGACCAACTGTGAATGTCAGAGATGTCTTCAAAGTCAGTGTTACAAAAGGGTTCTTCACTAAATAGAGATAAATGCTAAAGCATGTTAAATACGTCAAATACCAGAAAGGGAGAATGGGTTTAATTGATAGAGGGTGGGCTGGGTGTTGAAGATAGACAGCAGTAGATTTGTGTGCTGTGATGGTAGTAAGGAACAAAATTTATTTTATATCTATTTTTAAATCAGTATATGGGACATAGGTAGAAAAATATATTTGTGGCTCAGATGGTAAAAAATCTACCTGCAATGTGGGAGATTTTGGCTAGATCCCACAATTGGGAAGATCCAGTGGAGAAGGAAATGAAAACTCACTCCAGTATTCTTGCCTGGAGAATTTCATGGAGAGAGGAGCCTGACAATCTACAGTCCACGTGGTCATAAAGAGTTGGACACGACTGACTGACTACCACTTCACTTCACTTCATGGGTGAGAGCCAAGGGTAGAAGTACCTACCAATAACAGATATTTAAGATAAGGAAACATCTACTATTAACTGTTGACAGGTTCTTTGAGCCTACAGGTATGTTCTTCCCAAGAATATACCCCAAATATGATCTCTTTCTCTCTTTAAGCTCTCTCTTGACCAGAAGTAACTACTGGTGACTTTTACTACTAATATATGCCAATCTCTATTGTTCCTACACTATTTTCAATCATTTAAATGTAAACTTTGTAAAGTCAAATATGACTTTATTAATATTTTTGTCACAATAGTTATTTAATGTCTTTCTTATAGTATTACTTGGGGGATTACCAGATGGCTCCACATGCCAATATGGGAGCTGAAGATGTGGATTGATCCTGGGGTCAGGAAGATCCCCTGGAGGAGGAATTGGCAACCCACTCAGGTATTCTTGCCTGAGAAATCCCATAGGCAGAGAAGCCTAGTGGGCTACAGTCCCTGGGGTTGAGAAGAGTCAGACATAACTAAGCGACTAAGCACAATACTGTTACTTAATGTAAGAACTATGAGTGGTACTATATTAACTTTATTTGACAATAATATTTTAGGTCCTTCAGGTCTAAAAATTTCTCTTTTCCTCTCAGATATCATATTCTTAAACAGTATTTGTTTATATGTTTATCTTTCTGTAAAGAATGTATGTTTGTAAAGTAAGCTGATAATAATGATATATCATGTGTTAGTTCCTTTCCTATCCCTTATATAATTTCTGATCTAGACAATAAATACTGAACAAAATAAATTTTCTACTACTTAGTATGCTGGATTATTTCTTCTACCAACAGATTATTTTCTTTTGAATGCATTCTATAGAAGAAATGAATGCTTAGATTAATGTGGAGTTAATTGTATTCAATGAAAAAGAGGTAAGTTTAAAAACCCAATCAAAACCTTGTATTACCTCCAGTAAGTCTTGGGGATAACGTTGGTGATTTAAATTAGTTCTCTTTTTTAGAGAAGAAAGACCAAAGAGAGGCATGGAAGCATACATGCTATATAATAACTTTTAATTGGAAAACATTTCCAGTGGGAGTGAAATGGGACATTGTAAACACCAAAATTTAAAGCAGAAGGAATATTTTCCCAATTTTGTTTTAGCTAATTTTGCCGAGGTCCCTGAAAATAAAAAAGTCTTTAAATTGCCTAAAATCTAACAAATTATTAGACCCTAGTCCATGGACGTGTGTTTGTGATGGTTATTTGACAGCACCGTAAAAGCATTTTTCCAGATGAGAAAAGCCTAAAACAGAAGATATCTATTCTCCATACCACTACATCTGACAACATGAAATACTTTACACAGTTTATAGAGAGGAGGGAAAAACACCCTTTTAGGATCATTTATCAAATGCTTAAAAGAAAAACAAATTGAAAATTTGGCGTTGTAGCAGGGTGTAGTAAAAAAAAAAAAATTTTTTTTGCAATCAAGTTTAAGGAATTGCTGCTTATTTTTCACACAATAGATATTAACCAAAGGCCGAAAGGGAAGGTGGCTTAAGCAAAAATGCAGTTATTTGGTAAACAGAATAAAATAGATAAATAGCCTATGTTATTTTGCGTTCTACAAAGAAAAAGTCAGCAACACTATTTGAACATTCTCAAGTTCATGAAACAGCTTAATAGAGGAGCCCTGAAAGAAATTATTCATGATTAATAGTACCCTTTTTGGTAACTTTTCAGTCAAGAGTACAAAATTTTTGGATTAGTAAATAACAAGTGCTATACTTTACACAAATTATCACCCATGTATGTACTCACAGGGGTAAGATATTGATACCTATTTTATTTGCTCTGAAATGAGCTATATTTGACAGAAATCGGTGGGAGGGGAGTGTATTTGTAAAACATAGTCTACCAATTCAAATTCAATTATCACAAGAACCCCAGAAGCATTAAGGAATTGTTATGCTTTCCTTGCCTGGAATTCTTTTGCTGGGAGAACTTCATGGACAGAAGAGCCTGGTGGGTTACAGTCCATGGGGTCGCAAGGAGTCTGGCAGGACTGCGTGCTGGCACGCGCTTACACTCCGCTTCCTGGCAGCCCAGGGGTAAAGCATTCGTCTGCCGATGCAGGCGCTGCAGGAGATGTGGGCTTGACCTCTGGGTCAGGCACAGGAATGTGTTGTTCAGATGTACCTTCAAGAAAGGGCGAGTTGCCCAGCCGTGGAGAGTGTGGTTAGTTAGTTGGATCCTCAAGTTCTACAACAATTTTCAAGCCAATGCCATGTTGTTCTTGAGTCTGGCTCCTCAGTCAATGGCTCAGCAAGGTGTTGCTAGTTGAGAGTCCACTTTTCAACTGCCAATGACCTGTTAGCCATGACCAAGCAAGCCCCAGTGAGGCACTCCTCATGCAAACAATCTTTTCTCTAAAGCTCAGCATTAGTTATCTGCAATGCAGCATTACTGCTCCCCTACGCAACTCCAGTTTGCCCCATTTTTTTTCTCCACAGTCATTACTCCCCCAGTGACTATATTCTACTCCTAATTACATCGCAGTTTCTGAGTATGGGAGTCTCCAAACGCCTGGCATATATTATACCAGGAGTCATCTGAGAAAGCAGTTTTAGGAGGTGGTTTGGGGAGTGGATCACTGAGTGTTCTAGAGTATTAGGATCGCATCTCTGCTGGTAGAGTGTGCAGGCAGCTCCTGGTTCAAATGGTGCCAAACTTAAAGTTCTATCTGGATGTAAGATGGTATGGTACAGCAGCAGAGGGGAAGCCCCAGCCCCTCTGATAATTCAGGGATTTGAAATTAAAGGGGAAATGGTAAATACGAGGACAGTGAAATTGGATGGTTATTCTAAGTTTCACTGATGGCCTAGAGGGAGATAATGAGAGCTGAGGGCAATTATTAGATAATTGAAAGTTAATTAGGAGAACCAGAGAATAGCTCTGTGAACTTGAATAGAGTAAGTCCCCTACAAACAAACCTTCACGTTGTGAACTTTCAAAGATACAGACGAGCATTCTCACGCCCAATCACGTAAGTTAGTTAATGTGTGTGGTGGGCACTGTCATATGCTGCATCCTCCGCAAGTATTTTTGCACATTCTACTTCAGAGTTCTATACAGAGTACAGTAGTTCAGTGTCTTTATTTCAAGCCCAGGATGTTCAGAAGCAAGTGTAAAAGCAGCTGTGATGTGACTGGTAATGCTAAGAAGCACCAAGTGATAAAGATGGAATCAGAAATGAAATAATTGACAGAGTGGAGAGAGGCGAAAAGTGGCTGTTGATGCCGTTCAGTCGCTAAGTCTTCTTGACTGTTGGTGACCCCATAGGCTGCAGCACACCAGGCTTCCCTGTCCTTCACTATCTCCTGGAGTTTGCTCAAACTCAGGTCCATCATTCTTACATACTATTTCAGTACAGTACTATATAGCCAATTGTTGGTACAAAGACTGACTTTGTTGTACTTACGAACAAATTGGATATACTTTTGGAATAGAATCCACTCATATTTAAGGAACTTAATGTAGTTTACAAAGACACCCTTATCTCAGAAAGAGGGAAGACAGGGAAAACTTAAGTTCGACTCCTGGATTTGGAAGTCACAGCATCTGAATTTCAGAGACATTTGGATGTCCAAACAAGGTTGATATATTAGAGCAAAGCCAGGGACTTGATTGTGAGAACCTGAAAAAAGAGATGATCTCCCAAAACTTTGACTCTTTAGATATTGCCAAAGTTTCTAAATCTCTCTAGTGGCCTTCTTACCCATTAATACACCAGGAGACGATACAGTAATGTTTTCTATACAAAGTAAGAGGTACCACCTTACTCTCAGGCCTTTATCGATTTTGTGCCTTCCCTTTTTCTGGTAATAACTTACTTTTATCTTTACAAACCCCTTACATGAGTACAACCTATGGAATCTTGTAAATTTTTTCAATTAACTGTTCCTGTGTGATTCGCACAATTGCCACACATTTGGAGATCATTTGGATTAAAAATAATATTCTTAGAAAACTGAAACCCTAGATTTGAGTCATATTCATATGTTGTAAATTGAATTGTGCCATCCCTAAACTAAATAGTGAAGTCCTGTTCCCCAATACTTCATAGTGTGGCTTAATTTGGAAATAGGGACTCTGCAGAAATAATGTCAAGATGAGGTATTACTGGAGTAGGGTGAACCCATAATAATATTTGACTGGTGTCCTTTAGTAAAAAGGAGAAATTTGCAGATAGAGGCACCTAAGAAGAATACTGCGTGAACATCAAGGCAGAGATCAGTGATGCATCTAGTCAAGTAACTGCCAGCATCTAGGGAAAAAACACAGAA
This sequence comes from Cervus canadensis, assembly GCF_019320065.1. NCBI lineage: Eukaryota > Metazoa > Chordata > Mammalia > Artiodactyla > Cervidae > Cervus > Cervus canadensis. The sequence goes on from NC_057412.1 coordinate 36,364,775, forward strand.
TAGATTCTTCCCCACAGAAGGAAACAATCCTGGTAATACCTTGACCCCAGAATTCCATCCTCAGGAAATCTTAAAGAGTAAATTCCCACTGTTAAAATACCTAATTTGTGGTACTTTTTGGCACAGGTAAAGTGGATGTGGTCAAGCAGGATATGGCAAGAGTGAACACTGACATCTTAGGAATCAGTGAACTAAAATGGACAGGAACAGGCAAATTTAATTCAGATGACCGTTACATCTACTATTGTAGCAAAGAATCCCTTAGAGGAAATGGAGTAGTCCTCATAGTCAACAGAAGAGTCTGAAGTGCAGTGGTTCTGTACAATCTAAAAACAACAGAAAGATCTCTGTTTCCAAGGAAAACTACCCAACATCACAGTAATCCAAGTCTGCTCAAACCACTGATGCTAAAGAAGCTGAAGTTGATCAATTCTTCTAGAACTAACATAAAAAAAAAATGTCTTTTTCATCATAGGGGATTCAAATGTAAAAGTAGATGGTAGAGAGATATCCAGAATAACAGGCAAGTTTGATCTTGGAGTACAAAATGAAGCAGGGTGAAGACTAAGAATTTTACCAAGAGAACACAGTGGTCATAGCAAACACCCTTTTCCAACAACCCCAGAGATGGCTTTACACATGGATATCAACAGATGGTCAATGCTAAAATCAGGTTGATTATGTTCTTCGCAGCAAAATGGAAAAGCTCTATACAGTCAGCAAGGACAAGACCTGGAGCTGACTGTGGCTCAGATCACCAGCTCCTTAATGCAAAATTCAGGCTTACATTGAAGAAATTCAGGAAAACTAGGTCATTCAGATGTAACCTAAATAAAATCTCTTATTATTATTATAGAGTAGAGGTGACAACTAGATTAAGGGATTAGATCTGGTAGACAGAATGACTGAAGAACTATGGACAGAGTTTCTGTAAACCTGTTCAGGAGGCAGTGACCAAAACAATCTCAAGGAAAAAGAAACGCAAGACGGCAAAGTGCTTATCTGAGGAGGCTTTACAAATAGCTGAGGAAAGAAGACACACAAAAGGCAAAAGAGAAAGGAAAAAATATACCCAACTGAATCCAGAATTTCAGAGAATAGCAAGGAGAGATAAGAAAGCCTTCTTAAGTGAACAATGCAAAGAAATAGAGGAAAACAACAAAATGGGTAAGACTAGAAATCTCTTCAAAATAATGGTGCTATCAAGGGAATATTTTGTGAAAGAACGGGCATGATAAAGGACAAACTGTGGAAGATTCTTAAAGAATTGGGAGTACCAGACCACCTTACATGTCTCCTAAGAAATCTGTTATGCAGGTCAAGAAGCAACAGTCAGAACTGGACATGGAACAACTGACTGGTTCCAAATTGGAAAACCACTACCACAATGCCACATATTGTCACCCTGCTTATTTAACTTACATGCATAATACATCATGTGAAATGCCAGGCTGGATGAATCAAAGGAACCCCATAAACAGGAAACCAAATTGCAGGGAGAAATATCAACAACCTCAGATATGCACTGATACCACTCTAATGGTAGAAAGCAAAGAGGAACTAAAGAGCCTCATGATGAGGGTGAAAGAGGCAAGTAAAAAAAGTGACTTGAAACTCAACACTCAAAAAACTAAGATATTGGCATCTGGTCCCATCACTTTATGGCAAATAGATGGGGAAAACATGGAAGTAGTGATAGATTTTAGTTTCTTGGACTCCAAAGTCACTGTGGATGGTGACTCCAGCCATGAAATTAAAAAATGCTTGCTACTTGGAAGGAAAGCTATGACAAACCTAGGCAGCATATTAAAAAGCAGAGACATACTTTGTTGACAAAGTTCTCTATAGTCAAAGCTATGCTTTTTCCAGTAGTCAGGTACAGATATAAGAGTTGGACCATAAGGAAGACTGAGCGCCAAAGAACTGATGCTTTTGAAATGTGATACTGAAGAAGACTCTCTTGATAGTCCCTTGGACTGCAAGGAGATCAAACCAGTCTATTCTAAAGGGAATCAACCCTGAATATTCATTGGAAGGACTGATGCTGAAGCCAAAGCTCCAATACATTGGCCACCTGACGTGAAGAACTGACTCATTTAAAAAAGACCCTGATGCTGGGAAAGATTGAAGGCAAAGTCGAAGCAGGCAGCAGAGGATAAGTTGGTTAGATAGCATCACTGAGTCAAAGGACATGAACAAACTCCTGGAGATAGTAGACAGAGGAGTATGGTGTCCTAAAGTCCCTGCTGTTGAAGAGTTGGACAGAATTTAGTGACTGAACAGCAACAATAAAGAGTCCTTTCTAGACCATTTTCAGCCTTGGATAATACTTCTGCAGGTTTAGTGAGCTTCTTTTATGAAGTAATGCCATATTCTTCCCTTACATGTCAGACTCTTTGTTATTACATTTGTACAGGCTGTGTTTGTCAAGATTACCAATTTGTGAATATCAGTAAGTGGGGATTTCAAATAATGGTTCCCATGGATAACTTAAGTCCCACACTTTAACCTACTTATTGGCACTGTATAGAAGCAAGTCTACTGTTTTATGTTAATTAGAACAATTATCCCTCTCAGTAACTTAATTATTTTCTTTGTTGTTAGAATACTGACAATAGAAGTCCAAATGCCTAACTACACTAACAGCATAAGCATTCTATGCCTTCTGGGGAAAGTTTTCTTCCCCTGTGAGACAGTATGAAATGTGTGAAATGTATGGTACATTCAGCAAAAATTCCCCAAGTGGATCACAGGAATGTTCATACATATATGCATGGGGTTCCACCTGTATATTACACCAATTGGGAATCAAGAAAATCAAAAGCAACCAATTAAAGGTAATTTTTACTCCTAGTTGGATAGTGCCCTAGCCTTAGCCATAGTCTTCTAAGACTTAATTTTTTAGAACAGTTTTAGGTTCAGAGTAGGAAGATGCAGAGGTTTCCCATATACAACCTGCTCTACAATCACATAGACTTTCCCTTTATCAACTTGTCCCACTAGACTAGCAAATTTCTTACAACTATATTGACACATGTTAATCACCAGTTCACTCTTCAGTTCAGTCACTCAGTTGTGTCCAATTCTTTGCAACCCCATGGACTGCAGCACACCAGGACTCCCTGTCCATCACCAACTCCTAGAGCTTACTCAAACTCATGTCCATTGAGTCGGTGATGCCATCCAACCATCTCATCCTCTGTTGTCCCCTTCTCCTCCTGCCTTCAATCTTTCCCAGCATCAGGGTCTTTTCCAATGAGTCACTTCTTCGCATCAAGTGGCCAAAGTATTGGAGTTTCAGCTTCAGCATCAGTCCTTCCAATGAATATTCAAGACTGATTTCCTTTAGGATGGACTGGTCAGATCTCCTTGCAGTCCACGGGACTCTCAGAGTTTAACACCACAGTTGAAAAGCATCAGTTCTTCAGCCCTCAGCTTATTTTATGGTCCAACTCTCCCATCCATTCATGACTGCTGGGAAAGCCATAGCTTTGACAAGACAGACCTTTGTTGGCAAAGTAATGTCTCTGCTTTTAAACATGCTGTCTAGGTTTGTCATAGCTTTCCTTTCTGTTACACTTATTCATCTCTGTTTATCCCCAACCCTTGGCAATCACTGATCTTTTTTTACTGTCTCCATAGTTTTGCCTTTTCCAAAACTCATATAATTGGAATCATACAGCATGTAGCCATTTCAGATTTCCTTCTTCCATTTAGTAATGTATATTGGAGCTGTCTCCATGTCTTTTCATGGCTTGATTTTTTGAGCACTGAATAATATTCCACTCTCTGATGTGCCATGGTGTATTTATCTGTTCACCTATTGAAGAATACCTTGAATGCTCCCAGTTTTGGCAATTCTGAATAAAGTTGCTATAAATATTCATGTGCAGGTTTTAATGAGCACATGTTTCATGGATCATATAGTAACAGCACGGTGAATTTTGTAAGAAACCGCCAAACTCTCTTCAAAAGTGGCTATACCATTTTGTATTATCACCACCAGTAAATCAGAGTTGCTATTGCTGCACATCCTTGTCAGGATTTGGTATTGTTAGCATTCCAGATATTAGCCATTCTAATAGTGTGAAGTATTATCTCATTGTTGTTTAAATTTGCATTTCCCTGATGACATATGATGTGAAGCATCTGCTCCTATGTTTATTTGCCACCTGAATATCTTCTTTGGTAAGGTGTATGTTAAGATCTTCAGCCTATTTTTAAATGAGCTTGCTTATCTTTATTCAGCAATAAGAGTATTAATAGTTCAAGACTTTCTAGGGTTCTTTGCTTTTGTGTATAACAGTCCTTTGTCAGCTGTGACTTTTATAAATATTGTCTCCCAGTCTGTGACTTGTTCTCTCATTCTCTTAATATTGTATCTCACAGATCAAACATTTTTAATTTTAATGAATTTCAGTTAACCAGTAATTTATTTCATGGATCATCTCTTTGGTGTTATTTCTAAAAAGTCATCTCTATACTCAGAATCATCTAGGTTTTATTCTATGTTATCTTTAAGGAATTTTAGAGCTTCTAACACTTTGTTATACAGATCAAATTCAAACTTTTTTCCCTGGTCTAAAGTCATACCCAAGGAAATTAGTCATGTGAACTCATCACCAACAATAAGAATGCCAAAAACATTACTATAACAAAGACAAAGAAAAAATCAAGATGTTTTCATAAAAGAAAGTTCTATCTTTTTCAGTCTAGGGATTATAAGCAACTAAAAATCCAGCCAGTTTTAAACATTCCTCCCTCTAAAACATTATGTATTATGTGGAATTTAATATATTGGATATAACATATAGTATTGGGAACAAAGTTAAACTAGAAATAATTCACAAATGTCACTTTTTCACTGCTGAGGGACTTGAACAGGAAAAACTTAATTAAGAAAATGTTCAAATCAAATGAATGTGGTCTTGGAGCATACTTCCATTTTGATTTCTCTATTACTGCCTCTAAGAATATCTTGTATTTATTTTTCCTTATAGGATATTTTATAGCTGTGCAAATATAATTTTGTGTTAATACGTATTTTTTGAATATTTCTCCTTTGCTAACTCTGAGCAGTAGAGAGCAGAGGTAAGCCATCCTATCCACTGCTCTATTCCCAAAGCCTAGCAAAGTATGTGGCACTTAAGAGGACTCTTAATAAATGAAGGGATGGTAGTTCGTGGGTTGAAGCGTATATGTATTCATCACGCTGCTGCTGCTGCTGCTGAGTCGCTCAGTCATGCCCGACTCTACAACACCATGGACTGTAGCCCGCAAGACTCCTCTATCTATGGGGTTTCCCAGGTAAATACTAGAGTGGGTTGCTTTCTCTTTCTTCAGGGGATCTTCCCAACCCAGGGGCTGAATTCACCTCGCCTGTTTGGCAGGCAGATTCTTTTCCACTGAGCCACCTGGGAAACCCATGTATTCATCATATTACTGTTTTAATAATTATAGCTACTATTTACTGAGGACATCAAGCATGCCAGAAAATATGTCTTTTATATTCACAGAATATATTTTAATTTTGGCCACTTCATAATTATTATTCCCAATTTGCTGGTGAAACACAGAATAAATAAAATGCTGCCAGGTAGTGACCAAGTTAGGATTTGATATGCTCCAAAGCCCAAGCCCTATATTTTCTCTTGTTTTATGTATATGTTTAAAAATGTTATACGTGCATTTTAAGAAATTGAACATCAAACCTTCCTTTTACTTTCCTGCTATTTTATCTTCTTTATTTAAAATTCTTCAGCAAAGGCTGATCTCCCAATCAATCTTCAAATTGCCCTTATAGAATCTGAAGTTGCTTGTTTTATGTACTTCTTACCCTGTGCTCTATGTTGGTAGAATAAGCAAAAATGGATCCATCCCCTGGTTTGGTTGTTTTCTTTATACTCAGAAGAACATGAAGCTAATCTTTATTCTTGAAATCTCACAGCTTTGGGCAAATTATAAATAGGTGATTGCCCCATAGAGGTCAATCACTGACAGAAGTGAACTTACACTGGATAACTTTGACCAAAGTTACAATAAGGGTTTCCCTAAACAACTGTGCTGTCAGGCATATTGTCATGTCCCCAAATTGCTGCCACTGCTGCTAAGTCGCTTCAGTCCTGTCCGACTCTGTGCGACCCCACAGAAAGCAGCCCACCAGGCTCCCCCGTCCCTGGGATCCTCCAGGCAAGAATACTGGAGTGGGTTGCCATTGCCTTCTCTAGCCCCCAAATTGATTTCAGACTTAAGGAATCTTGGGTATCATCTGGGAAATGCTAAAGTGAGGGATTAATTTACCCAGCTCCAAGGAGGATCTGGTCTTTGTACTTCCTTTCCTAAATAATTTATAATGATTAGATTTCTTTTATATTTCTTTGACTAAGATATAGTGTTGCTGGTAGTGGTGAATTTGAAGTTTTTTAATTTTATTATATAAGTGCACTTTACCTAAATACATAGTGACATTTTATTTTTATGTTTTCTTTTTGTAGTAATCATTTTATCCTAATTTTAAACAGAATCCCTGTATAATTTTGAGTGGAAAAGCACTTATATATTTGAAAACTTCTGTTCAGTTCAGTCTCTCAATCCTGTCCAACTCTTTGCAACCACATGGACTGTAGCACGCCAGACTTCGCTCTCCATTACCAACTTCCAGAGCTTACTCAAATTCATGTCCATCGAATCAGTGATGCCATCCAACCATCTCATCCTCTTCCATCTCCTTCTCCTCCTGCCTTCAATCTTTCCCAGCATCAGGGTCTTTTGCAATGAGTCTGTTCTTCCCATCAGGTGGCCAAATTATAGGAGTTTCAGCTCCAGACTCAGTCCTTCCAATGTATATTCAGGATTGATTTCCTTTAGGATTGACTGGTTTGATCTCCTTGCAATTCAAGGGACTCTCAAAAGTCTTCTTCAACACCACAGTTCAAAAGCATCAATTCTTCAGTGCTCAGCTTTCTTTATAGTCAAACTCTCATATTCATAATGACTACTGGAAAAACCATAGCTTTAACTAGATGAACCTTTGATGGCAAAGTAAAAAGCTTTTTCAAAAATTGTCTAGGTTAGTCATAGCTTTTCTTCCAAGGAGCAAACCTCTTTTAATTTCATGGCTGCAGTCACCATCTGCAGTAAATTTGGAGCCCCCAAAAATGCCTGTCACAGTTTCCATTGTTTCCCCATCTATTTGCCATGAAGTGATGGGACTGGCTGCCATGATCTTAGTTTTTTGAATGTTGAGTTTTAAGCCAGCTTTTTCACTCTCCTCTTTCACCTTCATCAAGAGGCTCTTGAATTCCTCTTCACTTTCTGCCATAAGGGTGGTGTCATCTGCATATCTGAAGTTACTGATATTTCTCCTAGCAGTCTTGATTCCAGCTTGTGTTTCATCCAGCCTGGCATTTCACATGATGTACTCTGCATATAAGTTAGATAAGCTGGTGACAATATACAGACTTGATGTACTCCTTTCCCAATTTGAAACCTGTCCATTGTTCCATGTCCAGCTCTAACTGTTGCTTCTTGACCTCTATAGATTTCTCAGGGGGCAGGTCAGGTGGTCTGGTATTCTCACCTCGAAGAATTTTCCACAGTTTGTTGTGATCCACACAGTCAAATGTTTTGGTGTAGTCAATAAGGCAGAAGCAGATTTTTTTCTGGAGCTCTCTTGCTTTTTCGATGATTCAACAGAGGTTGGCAGTTTGACCTGTGGTTCTTCTGCCTTTTCTAAATCCAGCTCGAACATCTGGAAGTTCTTGGTTCATGAGCTGTTGAGCCTCACCTGGAGAATTTTGAGCATTAATTTGCTAGCTTGTAACATGAGTGTAATTGTGTAGTAGTTTGAACATTCTTTGGCATTGCCTTTCTTGGGGTTGGAATGAAAACAGAACTTTTCCAGTTCTATGGGCTGTTATCTGTTAAATACTAGTGAAGTTGCTGATAAAGCAAAATCTACTGATTTTAAATTAAATTTGTACTTAATTTATTAATATTAAATTGTATTTGTCAAGACAGCCATGCTCCTACTTTTGCATTATAAATGGCATGACTGTACTTATTTTCTCAGTAGTAATAGCTTATATTGTCTTTTAAGACAATACTATGAGCATGGGCCACTGTTACTATTTAAAATGGATTTACAAATTCAATAAAACTAACAAACATAATTTTTATGAAAATTGGCCATGCAGGTAAAGTAAACTCTCTTCAGCATAAATCAGTCAGATCACATGGCAAAGCTCACTACTCCTAATTAATTAGCTTAAATGACCACATGATATTATTCAATCTATTTTTGCTCTTTTTAATGTCAATAACTTTATTAAACATTTCTTAAGTATTTTATATCCAGTTTGAGAAAGTAGGTTATTTGACAATGCCATGGTGAAGCTCATCACTTCAGAAATAATTTACTGAAATACCTATAAGAATGCATTACTTAGTTTAATATAATTTTTCTTACCGCCTTACTATTATTTCAGTTTCTGTAATAATTTTTCATCTGTCTTCTTTTCTACTGTGAAAACAATCTTAAAATTTTTAAGCCATTGTGTTTGAGAACTACGGAAGCATTTAGTCAGTCTCACCAATTCACTGTTTACTTGTTGCCTTAATATTACACAGTTAAGACAAAAATCTGGCATCTATATAAGTCTGTTATAATAGAGGCACTAACTGTATCTCATCTGTTCATATACTTAGCCTTGTTTGTTTCTCCGTATTTTATATACTTTCATTTCTTGTAGCTTATTTATTTTCATGTAGGTCACTCCTAGAATTGAATATGTGTTAAGTCACCTAAAGAAAACCTTATTAAGTTCCATAAATTCCAAAACTAAAAAGTTTCTGGTCACAAGGCCATGAACTATGTATTAATAGAAAAAGAAAGGAATGATTCATCCCCTCTGAAATTTATATTTTTACTAAGTGACTCTTGGAAAAGACAAAATAGAAACCGAAATTGCAGGATTTCTTAAAATAAAAAATAAAGAGAAATTACATATCAGAATATATTAAGATCATTTAAAAGAATTATATTGATAAAATTTTGTTAAATGATTTTAAATAATTTATAGACAGAATATGATTTACATAGCTTTATGCAAAACCTAGATAAAATGGCTTAATCTTGGATTTAAATAGCTCTATCCAAATAAATTTAAAAACCTAGATGAAATGACCTAGTAATAGCACTTCCCTACAGATGACAAATTAGTTATTAAAGTACATCTTCAAAATGGAAAGACGTGTGGGATATCACCTTAACCAAGTGATCAAAATGAGCATTGCTGACAATGTCTGAAACTGTCTGACATTTATGTGTCCTCTGATGTGATACATTGGAACACACAAAACATCTTGCTTAAAGTATCCTTGCAAAGTATATTTGTGTGAGTGTATGTGTGTTGCATCTTGAATCTAATGTTGAAATAATCATACACAGTAAATATAATACCTTCTATAAGGCAATGTGCAGTTTATTAAAACAGTTAACATCATGAAAGAGATTAGAAAAAGGAAAAATTATATATTGAATAATCACCAAACTATTCATATATATGTGTGTGTGTGTGTGTGTGCATGTATATGTGTGTGTATGTAAGAATATGTATATTTACTCATCCATGTCAGATTTCCTGGGAGTGATCATGGTATCATGGTAATGGACAAATAAATTCTAAAGAATTTAATGGGCAAATATAATGAGGTCTGCAAATTACTCTCAACTTTTTAAACAAGAAGGAAAAATATAAATATATATAGAGAGATAGATAAATAAATATATAGGAACCAAATGTAGAAAAATCTGGCAAATTGTTAACAATTTGTTAATCTGTGTTAAACTGTGTGAAATGTTTAATGTACCTTCAATTTTTTTTATAAGTACAAGAATTCTGAAATAAAAATTTGGGAAAAACTGAACACTCTAAAATAAAATATCAACTATTGATGTAACTTTTTCATAAGTGTGTGTTAAGACATGAATCCTCAGGGCAAACAATATTTTTAGAATCACAATTATGATATAATTTATGGATTTAGTTGACCATATTCTCTCTTTCTCTCTCTGTATACACACACACACACACACACACACACACGTCATATATAACTTGCAATATGTAGCATTATGGGGGTTTCCCTGGTGATTCAGATGATAAAAATCTGTCTTCAATGCAGAAGACCCAGATTTGATCCCTGGGTTGGGGATAGCCCCTGGAGAAGGGATTGGCTATCCACTCCAGGATGCCCGGAGAATTCCATGGATAAAGGAGCCTGACAAGCTATAGTCCATGGGGTCACAAAGAGGCAGATATGACTGAGAAACTAGCATACCCCCCCCCCCACACACACATATGCAGCATTATAATCTTATTTTACTCTATCCCGGAGAAGGCTATGGCACCCGACTCCAGTACTCTTGCCTGGAAAATCCCACGGACGGAGGAGCCTGGTAGGCTGCAGTCCATGGGGTTGCGAAGAGTCAGACATGACTGAGTGACTTCACTTTCACTTTTCACTTTCCTGCATTGGAGAAGGAAATGGCAACCCACTCCAGTGTTCTTGCCTGGAGAATCCCAGGGATGGGGTCGCACAGAGTCGGACATGACTGAAGTGACTTAGCAGCAGCAGTTACTTTATCCATCTTTGGAATATTATTCGTCTTGATTAGAAAACAAAAAGCGGATGAACTTTTTTTCACCTATTATAATAAAGAACTCCTTTTGAGTACAAAATAAAACTGTATAGTATCAAAAAGCTAAAGCACAGCTAAAGGCAATCAATAGTATTTGAACTAACAAGCTCCAAATACAGCTAATGGTGTAATCAAACTGAAAAGGAGGTTCATTATGGAGTGCTTGGATTAAGGTCAATGCGTACAGGGCAGCGTTTGCGTTATTGTGACAATGTGCAATCCTGTCACTCAGACTTTCCATTAGAAACAAAAGACAGGCAGGGGTTCCCTCCTCTTACTTTTTTATAGCTGGAGTCATTATCCGTCCATATTGAGGCAGAGTGCTTATCCACTTGAACTGTTCCTTTTAATTCCGAAATGCCCACACAAACTTTCAGTTAGCAGTGTGACTTGACATTTAAATGCAAATATCTCAAAAGTCTTATGAAAGAGTTAATCTCCTTATTAAGACTGGCTTAAAGAAAACAATTTTGATGAATTTAATATGCAGAACTTATGTTCTCCCTGGAACCCATTATGCCCTTTTATGGATTCATATAGTAGCACTACTACGCAAAAACATAGCTAGACACCGAATTTTATTAACATGTGTCACAATACCTAAAATCCAAAACTAATGTCATTTAAAAATATAGCAAAGCAACCGAAGGACATTATAAATAGTTTAGATACTGTCACATTCCTTATTGCATGCAATTTCCCTTTCCTATGAGATAAATATTCTACCTAGATGATATCTATCAATAAACAATAACTGATAAGAGAAAAGAATATCGAAATTAGACAAATGGTAAGTGAAGACAATGAAAAACTTCCTTCAAAGATAAATATCTTCATTTATATTGAGGAATTTTCAACTGAAATTATATATAAAGTATATATAACCAGAAATTATATACTTTATATATAATTGAAAGTATAGTTTGCTAATCACTTCAGTCATGTCCAACTCTGAGCAACCTATGGACTGGAGCCCTCCAGGCTCCTCTGTCTTTGGGATTCTCTAGGAAAGAATACTGGAGTGGGTTGCCATGCCCTGCTAAAGGGAATCTTCCAGGATCAAACCCACAGTTCTTACAACTCCTGCACTGGCAAGCAGGTTCTTTACCACCAGTGCCGCTTGGGAAGCCAAAGCCATTCCCGTCTCCAGGGGATTTTTCCAAAACAGGGATCAAACCTGCATCACTTGAGTCTCTTGCATTGCAAGCAGATTCTTTACCATTGTGCCACCTGGGAAGCCCCATGATTTTAAAGGTGTATATGCAAGCAAATATATCGTTAATAACACTCAATCATATTTTGATCACTACTATTCTGTGGCCTAGAACTTTTTTGAATTGTAAATCATGTTTAATATTCAAGGAAGAAGAAGCCTAAGTACTGTAAGTATTCAACTCTTTATTATGGTAACTAAAAAAAAAAAAAAAAAAAAAGATGAAAGGAAAAGTGAGAAAAACAACTTTGACAGACCCTAACAATGCATTTTTCAAGTTGGGGAAACCAAAGTTCAAAACAAACAATTAAAACCAGCTGGCATATCCTACTACATTTGAAGATATCCACTAAAGGTGCATAATAAGAACTCCCCAAATCATGTAGAAAAGTTAAAAGTCACTGAGAGGTTCTGTACGTCTGATTCTATGTATTCTATTTGAGTAAATCTGAAAATTATGGTATCTAGAAACATTGTAGCAGACTTACTGAAATACATCAAATATATCTGATTGAACCTTCCAGTCTCCAATAACTTGACCAGATACATGCAACTTGCTGTAAAAGGTATTGTGTTCCTATGCTTAATTAAACCATGTGAAATTCTAGGATGTGTTATTCATCATACTAGCATTTCCCTCACTATTGATTTCAACTTTGTATTACATTCAGCTACCTCTCTCTTTTGAAGTTTAATTATCTTTCTTAGAGAGCAAGTAAATTAGCCAATTTGGCTGTGAAATTCATTAGAGAGGGCTCTCAGTTTCCATGTGTCCAGGTTTCTGTGATCAGGGACAATAAAACATGTAGGATCTATATTCTTTTTATTCCAGGAAAAAAAAAAAAAACATTTTTTATCCTTAGCATTTATATGACACATTGAAAATACTAGCATATCTTTTGACTTACACATTTAAAAATTATTACCACACTTCAAGAATGAAATACTGCCATTATATTATAAAACTACTCTTTCTCCCTTTTTACTTCTTGCTTCTTTGTACTGCTCCAATTTTTTAAAATATTTTAATTTATAGCTCTTGGTTGCATATTTTATTATTATAAACTTTGACTATTGGTCCTCAAAGGGTCCTCAAAGCTTGGTTTTAAATATCCCATTGAGACAGACTTGAACTACTTGGGTGCTAGCTTCTGTTTATCACTACTTACCCACGGTTTTCTTTTAAGATTTAAAAGGAAATTTCCTTCTCACTCTTCTATTAGACTAAAAAGAGTTGAAAGCAAGAAGAAAACTCCTTCCTGTCCCTGATATACTTGACAAGTAGGACTATTACATTCATACTTACTGAGTGATTAATTTTATAGTTTTTCCACAAGTCCAGTAATCCAGATTATCTCATGATATTCACTTATTTAAATTGCCCAGTAAATGATTTCTGTCAAATGAATCATGACAACATATTTATTCACATGTATGTGTGTCATGAAACAATGTTGTCAGTCTATAACACACACAAAGAGGAAAGTCAATTCATCAAACAACTTTTAATTCACACCTCTTGCCTTTGTGCCTGCTTCATGTGGTAATGGATTAAAATAAAGAAAAAACTAACCACCCTTTTTGAGTAACATTGATTTTCCTTGGTTTAATATCACAACTTTGCATAATAATAGAAAATGTTGAAATAAGAGTAGATATGCTTCAGTTGAACCTTATATGGTTAACCTCATTTGATTAAATGATTTAATAATAATGATTTCTTTTAATAAGGTGTCTCATAATTTTTACTTTAGGATTTATCTGAATCAATTAACATTTTTGCTTTTAGTTCTAAGTGAGTTAAGCTTTTAACCATTATCTGCATTTGAACAAATAAACAACAATAAAATTGAATGTGTATATTTTTTCACATATTTCTACAATTCTTTATGAATATTTCTATTATTATAATATCACATATTTTGTGTGCTCAGTCATTCAGTTGTGTCTGACTCTTTGCAACCCCATGGACTGTAGCCCATCAGGATCCTATGCCAGTGGAATTCCCCAGGCAAGAATACTGTAGGGGCCTGCCATTTCCTTCTCCAAGGAATCTTCCAAACCCAGGGATCAAACCAGGTCTCTTGCATCTCCTGCACTGGCAGGCGAATTCTTTACCATTGTGCCACTTGGGAAGCCCACGTAATGAGTATCTCTTTATCTGTCATCCATTTTTACTTGACAATAGGTGTCATAGAACCAAAATAATTTATTATTATTTGCAACTTTAGCATCTGATGTAGTTACAGGTTCCAAACAGATAATAGATAAATATATTTGCTGCTGTTCAGTCACCCAGTCATGTCTGACTCTTTGCGACTATGGACTACAGCCTGACAGGCTTCCCTGTCCATCACCATCTCCCGGACCTTGCTCAAACTCATGTCCATCCAGTCGGTGATGCCATCCAACCATCTCATCCTCTGTCATCCTCTTCTCTTGCTTCAATCCTGTCCAGCATTACGGTCTTTTCCAATGAGTCAGTTCTTCACATCAGGTGGCCAAAGTATTGGAGCTTCAGCTTCAGCATCAGTCCTTCCAATGAATATTCAGGACTGATTTTCTTTAGGAATGACTGGTTGGATCTCCTTACAGTTCAAGGGACTCTCAAGAGTTTAACACCACAGTTCAAAAGCATCAATTCTTCAGTGCTCAGCTTTCTTTATTGTCCAACTCTCCCATCCACATGACTACTGGAAAAACCATAGCTTTAACTAGACGGACCTTTGTCAGCAAAGTAATGTCTCTGGTTTTCAATGTGCTGTCTAGGTTGGTCAGCGCTTTTCTTCCAAGGAGCAAGTGTCTTTAATTTCACGGCTGCAGTCACCTGCAGTGATTTTGGAGCCCAAGAAAATAAAATATGTCACTGTTGCCATTGTTTCCCCAAATATTTGCCATGAATTGATGGGACCAGATACCATGATCTTAGAGTTTTGAATGTTGAGTTTAAAGCCAGCTTTTTCACTCTCCTCTTCCACTTTCATCAAGAGTTCCTCTTTGCTTTCTGCCATAAGGGTGATATTATCTGCATGCGTGAGGTTATTGATATTTTCCTAGCAATCTTGATTCCAGGTGGTGCTTTATCCAGACCACCATTTCACATGATGTACTCTATACATAAGTTAAATAAGCAGGGTGACAATATTCAGCCTTGACATAGTCCTTTCCCAATTTGGAACCAGTCTGTTGTTCTACGTCCAGTTCTAAATGTTGCTTCTGACCTATATACAGATTTTTCAGGAGGCACACAAGATGGTCAGGAATTCTCATCTCTTTAAGAATTCTCCACAGTTTGTTGTGATTATTATTGAAGCACAGAAAAATAAATGAATGAATAACTAACAGCCACTTTAAATCATCATCTGACATGTAACTATTTTCTGATTTTGTTGAAATGGAATAGAATGTCTATGGGTTTGCTTTGAGAATTATGCCTGCCTGTAATCAAAACAGAAATCCTAGCATTTATCTAAGTGAAAAAGAAATACTTTACTGTTACCCAGTTTAAAATGCAATTTTAATGTATGGTCTCTCAGATGAGGTAACTCATGGACAACAGAGAGATTTATTTTCTGTGCTAAAGAATTCAGCTTAACATGATGAAATGGTTATGTGTAACCCTATAGGCAAAATTACTTAAACATCTCAAACTCACATTGGAATGTACCTAAACATATCTTTTCCTTAGCTGGTTAGGTGTTTAATAATCTTTGCATTTAAATACTTGTAGCTGGGATAATGTGCTTTGTTTCACCTCTAAGGCCACTAGTCTGTATTGGAGTGTAAATCCTAAAGTTGCTTCATAGACCTCTTTAGCCTACTTTGTCATTGATGTCATTTGATTTTGTAAGTTTGTGAGCTCTGAATACCATGCAATGCCAAACAACCACCTACCTTTTCACTTCAGTGCCTCGTTTTAACAGATTTAACCTGTGGTTTTCATGTCACATAAATCTTTGCTCCACAGCATTTCCTTGCAAGTATTAGTTAAAGTTTATTTCCTGTCATTTTATAAATGGCAGTTCAAAATAAAATATGCATGCTAAAAAGTAACTGCAAAACAGAAAATATTTACCAAATCCAATGAAGGAATAAAAGCATCAAGTTGAATTTCTTCATTTTCAATGTCATATCCAAATGCTTTGGATATTCTGGCTCTCAGCTGGGTTGATTTTTGACACCAGAGAACATTTGGCAGGCCTGAGGACTTTGAGACTGTCACATCTGGAAAGGGGATAATACTGGCATCTAATAGGTAGAGATCAAGAATTCTCCTAAAAATCCTGCCATGCGTGGGACGGCCCCTTTCACCACTCTGAAAAAGAGTTATCCAGCCCATGATGTTGATGATGCTGATCTGGAGAATCCCTGCCGTAGAGTAGATAAGATCAGGTTATTTATTATATTTTCCAAATGTCTAATCTTCCATGCAGCTCTTTGGAGAAACTAAAGTAAACCACAGTTCTCTCTTTAAAATGGCCATCTATGCAAGAATAAACTGATACACAGAAAATGATAAGACAACCCTTCATTACAAACCAGTTATGTTGAATTAGTAAAGCAGATCTAACCTGTACCAAGAGGAAGTCAAATACTAAGAACCTTAAAAGTAACTGCATCATTTATCTCCCTTAATAAGTGTGGAAGATGAAGCTGCTAGGGTTGTTTTATCTGCTCAAAAATGCTAGTCATTATTGCAGTCTTTGCTTCATGGGCTGCTTCAGATAGCTGCTGTGTGTTAACATGAAAAGAATGATGGAAGAGAAGCAAAAAATGCAAGGAGTGTGGTGGTGATGCCAATCATTCTCTTTTATCAAGAAAAATGAATACTTTTCTGGAAGCTCTCAGCCTACTTCTGCTTACATTTTAAGAGCCAGAAATGTGTTGCATTATAAGTAAGGCAGAGAAAGCATTTATTCAGATTTTTAACCTCATGAGAGAAAACATTTGAGAATTTTTTGAGACTGGTCTGGGTTGATCACCAAAACAAGCTCTAGATATATCTATTTGTGTCATAGTCTATAGAAGGAACAAGAGTACTGCTTTAAGTTGAAAAAAGAAAGTGGATCTAAATTATATGCAAATGCTTATCCAAACTGGATGATATAAATGATAAAAGCAAAACAACTTCCCACACAAGTACTACAGACCCAAAGCTTGGCAAATTTATAATAGAAAACATTGTGTCTTTGTTCTTAATCTAAAGCAAAAGGAAAATGTAAAAATATAATACATGTTGAACTGTTACATATTTACTTTAAAATGAGTTTTGGAATTAACTTGATCAATTTATATTTCAAGAAAGATTAGTGTTTTTCTTTCCTAAGACAAAAATAAGTATCATATGATAAGATTTAATCAACTGAAAGTCTATCTTAATATCTTAATCAATGGTCTTACTTTTTCTTATAATTAGCATTAACAGTGTATGTGAATCTGTTAATAAGTGTATGTTCTTGATTTTAAGAAATAGTCAATGCCAGTGATTTAAGGGCAGTATGTAGTCCCTTTGGTTGTTAAGAACCCACAAAACATTATGTCTGCCTTTTAGTATACATCTTTTTCTTGTTCTCTGTATCTCAGGGGGAAAAAATCACATCTCAGGATCCTATGGGCATAGGTTACTAGTCAGTAGAAAAACTGCTGTAATGACTCCAAAGAAAAATAAAAAAAGAAGATGATAAAGGTCATAGCCCCTGTAAGGAGTCTTACTCCCCAAGGCAGTTCAGATTCTGTAATATCAATCAAAGTTCCCCAAAAGGGTTCACTTTACTGATGCCTCCTCTGGTGTTCCTTTGCCTTTGTTGCTAGGAAGCTACGTCAAAACTGTTTCCTAAAGGAATGGCCTGGTATTAGTGCTGAATCATGACCTGAGAAGAGGAGTAATATTATTTAATGCCTCCCATAGGCTACCAAACCATGTTCTTCTTTCAGCTCAGTCAGATTTTTTTTTTTTTTAAAAAAAGGGGGTTCAAAACAGGAGTCAATTTGAGATGGCCTCAAGTAAAAGGTTTGTGTGCCATGTGCTAAAACATGTTATATTTTAACACTGTCAATCCTTGTAACTATATCAAGAAACAAATGCCATAATCAATGGTTTGGGGACATAATACTTATTTGAAGAAGGTAGAAAATCTTTCTCATTAACTGCATCTAAAGGATGCTTATGTTAAAACAAAAAAATGGATTAAAAGGTTGTAACTCTAATCATTTATAAAGAACTTAAGTAAAAATTAATGATTTCCAATTCATTTTTGCTATCTTGTAAGAACTCTTTCATTCATACTCCATAATATAAACATTTAAAAATAAAATTACATGTAAAAGAATCTATTCTCTCTGATTCTACAATTCTTTCAAATGAAACATAATCCTAGCTCATGGTTTATATTTCACTATATGTTCTTTCCCAGCACAAAAATTATCATAACCATCAGGGATCATTAACAATGAGTCATCTGATAATCAGAATTCAATATAACAATACATTTGGCAGTACTGAAACACATCATCTTTTTCATATAAATCATGAACATAATCTCAACTAACAGTTCTTCAAATTTGATTCCATTTAACAACATTTCAAATGCTCCATTTAAATTTACATAATAGTCACAAAACAACTTCATTGACTAAAATACTCTGATAAAAAGTTTGTTATCAGAGCCTCTATACGTTACTGTAGTTTCTACAGTGAGGAGACTTAATTAACAAGGTCATAAATTTACTAGATAAAAATTTAACATTCAAAAAACTAAGATTACAGCATCCAGTCCCATCACTTCATGGCAAATAGAAAGGGAAAAAGTGGAAACAGTGACAGATTTTATTTCCTTGGGCTCCAAAATCACTGCATACAGTGACTGCAACCATGAAATTAAAAGACGCTTGCTCCTGGGAAGAAAAGCTATGACAAACCTAGACAGCATATTAAAAGGCAAGGACATCACTTTGCTGACAAAGGCCAGCATAGTCAAAGCTATGGTTTTTCCAGAAGTCATGTATGGATATGAGAGTTGGACTCTAAAGAAGGCTGAGTACTGAGGAATTGATGTTTTCAAATTGTGGTACTGGAGAAGGCTTTTGAGAGCCCTTGGACTGCAAGGAGATCAAACCAGTCAATCCTAAAGGAAATCAACTCTGAATATTCATTGGAAGGACCATGCTGAAGTTCCAATATTTTGGCCATCTGATGAGAAGATCCTATTCATTGGAAGAGACTCTGATGCTGGGGATGATTGAGGGCAGGAGGTAAAGGGACGTGACAGAGAATGAAAAGGTTAGATAGCATCAACAACTCAACGGACGTGAGTTTGAGCAAACCCCAGGAGATAGTGAAGGACAGGGAAGTCTGGGGCACTGCAGTCCATGCAGTCGCAAAGAGGTGGGCACGACTTACTGACTGAACAACAACGGCAACAAAATAACATTACAAGAGGGAAAAGCTAGATTTTTACTCCTTATTTTCATCTTAAAAAAAATAAAAATATCCTTGAAAAACTTGGCTTTTAATATATTTTTTCACTAATATAGTTGGAAAAGTAACCAAAGATCAAGTTAAAGAATTCTATGCTTTGGAACAGAATAAAATTATTTAATGAAATGAGCTAGCTACTGTGTTTTATTTATATTTAGGTTTTTAATGCATTTTTTCGGTCAAGTTCTTTCTTTTCCAAAGTTTCTAATAAAAAGGATAATGTTTATCTTTTCCACAAAAGAATGACAGTTGAATAATACAAAGAAATATGTAGATTTCAAAAATCTAAAGGAAGTTTCTATTTATAGAAGACCCCCAAACCTGGGAAAATAAAAATACTTTTTTTTTTTTTTTTTTAGTTGGAGGCTAATTACTTCACAACATTTCAGTGGGTTTTGTCATACATTGATATGAATCAGCCATAGATTTACACGTATTCCCCATCCCGATCCCCCCTCCCACCTCCCTCTCCACCCGATTCCTCTGGGTCTTCCCCAGTGCACCAGGCCCGAGCACTTGTCTCATGCATCCCACCTGGGCTGGCGATCTGTTTCACCATAGATAGTATACATGCTGTTCTTTTGAAATGTCCCACCCTCACATTCTCCCACAGAGTTCAAAAGTCTGTTCTGTATTTCTGTGTCTCTTTTTCTGTTTTGCATATAGGGTTATCGTTACCATCTTTCTAAATTCCATATATATGTGTTAGTATGCTGTAATGTTCTTTATCTTTCTGGCTTACTTCACTCTGTATAAGGGGCTCCAGTTTCATCCATCTCATTAGGACTGGTTCAAATGAATTCT